>NW_027315835.1:23491052-24746052 GCF_026437365.1 Eucyclogobius newberryi
CAGAAAGTATGGCTTAGATATCTCTTGTAGTTTCTTCAGAACACACAAATTATCTGAAAATGCTTTTGAAGCAATAGACACAAAAACAGCTATAAATCCAAAACCTAATATGATAGACTCAAACTTTAAACTATATATTGTGTAGATTTACAGGTCCTACTTGCCAAGCAAAAAGGGTTTGAATAGCTCTTGCACTTTTTCGAAACTCACAAACAACTGTTCATGGGCTGAAAAGGCTTTTGGAGCAATAAAAACTTAAAAACTGCTATAACTCAAAAATGCAATAAGATAAGTTCAAACTTTAAAAGACATGTTGTGCAGATATACAAGCCCCTCTTGCACAGAAAGTTTGGGTTAGATATCTCTTGTAGTTTCTTCAGAACACACAAATTATCTGAAAATGCTTTTGAAGCAATAGACACAAAAACAGCTATAAATCCAAAACCTAATATGATAGACTCAAACTTTAAACTATATATTGTGTAGATTTACAGGTCCTACTTGCCCAGCAAAAAGGGTTTGAATAGCTCTTGCACTTTTTTCGAAACTCACAAACAACTGTTCATGGGCTGAAAAGGCTTTTGGAGCAATAAAAACTTGAAAACTGCTATAACTCAAAAATGCAATAAGATAAGTTCAAATTTTAAAAGACATGTTGTGCAGATGTACAAGCCCCTCTTGCACAGAAAGTTTGGGTTAGATATCTCTTGTAGTTTCTTCAGAACACACAAATTATCTGAAAATGCTTTTAAAGCAATAAACACAAAAACAGCTATAAATCCAAAACCTAATATGATAGACTCAAACTTTAAACTATATATTGTGTAGATTTACAGGTCCTACTTGCCCAGCAAAAAGGGTTTGAATAGCTCTTGCACTTTTTTCGAAACTCAGAAACAACTGTTCATGGGCTGAAAAGGCTTTTGGAGCAATAAAAATGTAAAAACTGCTATAACTCAAAAATGCAATAAGATAGGTTCAAACTTTAAAAGACATGTTGTGCAGATGTACAAGCCCCTCTTGCACAGAAAGTTTGGGTTAGATATCTCTTGTAGTTTCTTCAGAACACACAAATTATCTGAAAATGCTTTTGAAGCAATAGACACAAAAACAGCTATAAATCCAAAACCTAATATGATAGACTCAAACTTTAAACTATATATTGTGTAGATTTACAGGTCCTACTTGCCCAGCAAAAAGGGTTTGAATAGCTCTTGCACTTTTTTCGAAAACTCACAAACAACTGTTCATGGGCTGAAAAGGCTTTTGGAGCAATAAAAACTTAAAAACTGCTATAACTCAAAAATGCAATAAGATAAGTTCAAACTTTAAAAGACATGTTGTGCAGATGTACAAGCCCCTCTTGCACAGAAAGTTTGGGTTAGATATCTCTTGTAGTTTCTTCAGAACACACAAATTATCTGAAAATGCTTTTAAAGCAATAAACACAAAAACAGCTATAAATCCAAAACCTAATATGATAGACTCAAACTTGAAACTATATATTGTGTAGATTTACAGGTCCTACTTGCCCAGCAAAAAGGGTTTGAATAGCTCTTGCACTTTTTTCGAAACTCAGAAACAACTGTTCATGGGCTGAAAAGGCTTTTGGAGCAATAAAAACGTAAAAACTGCTATAACTCAAACATGCAATAAGATAGGTTCAAACTTTAAAAGACATGTTGTGCAGATGTACAAGCCCCTCTTGCACAGAAAGTTTGGGTTAGATATCTCTTGTAGTTTCTTCAGAACACACAAATTATCTAAAAATGCTTTTGAAGCAATAGACACAAAAACAGCTATAAATCCAAAACCTAATATGATAGACTCAAACTTTAAACTATATATTGTGTAGATTTACAGGTCCTACTTGCCCAGAAAAAAGGGTTTGAATAGCTCTTGCACTTTTTTCGAAACTCAGAAACAACTGTTCATGGGCTGAAAAGGCTTTTGGAGCAATAAAAACTTAAAAACTGCTATAACTCAAAAATGCAATAAGATAAGTTCAAACTTTAAAAGACATGTTGTGCAGATGTACAAGCCCCTCTTGCAATGAAAGTTTGGGTTAGATATCTCTTGTAGTTTCTTCAGAACACACAAATTATCTGAAAATGCTTTTAAAGCAATAAACACAAAAACAGCTATAAATCCAAAACCTAATATGATAGACTCAAACTTTAAACTATATATTGTGTAGATTTACAGGTCCTACTTGCCCAGCAAAAAGGGTTTGAATAGCTCTTGCACTTTTTTCGAAAACTCACAAACAACTGTTCATGGGCTGAAAAGGCTTTTGGAGCAATAAAAACTTAAAAACTGCTATAACTCAAAAATGCAATAAGATAGGTTCAAACTTTAAAAAACATGTTGTGCAGATATACAAGCCCCTCTTGCACAGAAAGTTTGGGTTAGATATCTCTTGTAGTTTCTTCAGAACACACAAATTATCTGAAAATGCTTTTGAAGCAATAGACACAAAAACAGCTATAAATCCAAAACCTAATATGATAGACTCAAACTTTAAACTATATATTGTGTAGATTTACAGGTCCTACTTGCCCAGCAAAAAGGGTTTGAATAGCTCTTGCACTTTTTTCGAAACTCACAAACAACTGTTCATGGGCTGAAAAGGCTTTTGGAGCAATAAAAACTTAAAAACTGCTATAACTCAAAATTGCAATAAGATAAGTTCAAACTTTAAAAGACATGTTGTGCAGATGTACAAGCCCCTCTTGCAGAGAAAGTTTGGGTTAGATATCTCTTGTAGTTTCTTCAGAACACACAAATTATCTGAAAATGCTTTTAAAGCAATAAACACAAAAACAGCTATAAATCCAAAACCTAATATGATAGACTCAAACTTTAAACTATATATTGTGTAGATTTACAGGTCCTACTTGCCCAGCAAAAAGGGTTTGAATAGCTCTTGCACTTTTTTTAAAAACTCACAAACAACTGTTCATGGGCTGAAAAGGCTTTTGGAGCAATAAAAACTTAAAAACTGCTATAACTCAAAAATGCAATAAGATAGGTTCAAACTTTAAAAGACATGTTGTGCAGATATACAAGCCCCTCTTGCACAGAAAGTATGGCTTAGATATCTCTTGTAGTTTCTTCAGAACACACAAATTATCTTAAAATGCTTTTGAAGCAATAGACACAAAAACAGCTATAAATCCAAAACCTAATATGATAGACTCAAACTTTAAACTATATATTGTGTAGATTTACAGGTCCTACTTGCCCAGCAAAAAGGGTTTGAATAGCTCTTGCACTTTTTTCCAAACTCACAAACAACTGTTCATGGGCTGAAAAGGCTTTTGGAGCAATAAAAACTTAAAAACTGCTATAACTCAAAAATGCAATAAGATAAGTTCAAACTTTAAAAGACATGTTGTGCAGATGTACAAGCCCCTCTTGCACAGAAAGTTTGGGTTAGATATCTCTTGTAGTTTCTTCAGAACACACAAATTATCTGAAAATGCTTTTGAAGCAATAAACACAAAAACAGCTATAAATCCAAAACCTAATATGATAGACTCAAACTTTAAACTGTATATTGTGTAGATTTACAGGTCCTACTTGCCCAGCAAAAAGGGTTCGAATAGCTCTTGCACTTTTTTCGAAAACTCACAAACAACTGTTCATGGGCTGAAAAGGCTTTTGGAGCAATAAAAACGTAAAAACTGCTATAACTCAAAAATGCAATAAGATAAGTTCAAACTTTAAAAGACATGTTGTGCAGATATACAAGCCCCTCTTGCACAGAAAGTTTGGGTTAGATATCTCTTGTAGTTTCTTCAGAACACACAAATTATCTGAAAATGCTTTTGAAGCAATAGACACAAAAACAGCTATAAATCCAAAACCTAATATGATAGACTCAAACTTTAAACTATATTTTGTGTAGATTTACAGGTCCTACTTGCCCAGCAAAAAGGGTTTGAATAGCTCTTGCACTTTTTTCCAAACTCACAAACAACTGTTCATGGGCTGAAAAGGCTTTTGGAGCAATAAAAACTTAAAAACTGCTATAACTCAAAAATGCAATAAGATAGGTTCAAACTTTAAAAGACATGTTGTGCAGATGTACAAGCCCCTCTTGCACAGAAAGTATGGCTTAGATATCTCTTGTAGTTTCTTCAGAACACACAAATTATCTGAAAATGCTTTTGAAGCAATAGACACAAAAACAGCTATAAATCAAAAACCTAATATGATAGACTCAAACTTTAAACTATATATTGTGTAGATTTACAGGTCCTACTTGCCAAGCAAAAAGGGTTTGAATAGCTCTTGCACTTTTTTCGAAACTCACAAACAACTGTTCATGGGCTGAAAAGGCTTTTGGAGCAATAAAAACTTAAAAACTGCTATAACTCAAAAATGCAATAAGATAAGTTCAAACTTTAAAAGACATGTTGTGCAGATATACAAGCCCCTCTTGCACAGAAAGTTTGGGTTAGATATCTCTTGTAGTTTCTTCAGAACACACAAATTATCTGAATATGCTTTTGAAGCAATAGACACAAAAACAGCTATAAATCCAAAACCTAATATGATAGACTCAAACTTTAAACTATATATTGTGTAGATTTACAGGTCCTACTTGCCCAGAAAAAAGGGTTTGAATAGCTCTTGCACTTTTTTCGAAACTCAGAAACAACTGTTCATGGGCTGAAAAGGCTTTTGGAGCAATAAAAACTTAAAAACTGCTATAACTCAAAAATGCAATAAGATAAGTTCAAACTTTAAAAGACATGTTGTGCAGATGTACAATCCCCTCTTGCACAGAAAGTTTGGGTTAGATATCTCTTGTAGTTTCTTCAGAACACACAAATTATCTGAAAATGCTTTTAAAGCAATAAACACAAAAACAGCTATAAATCCAAAACCTAATATGATAGACTCAAACTTTAAACTATATATTGTGTAGATTTACAGGTCCTACTTGCCCAGCAAAAAGGGTTTGAATAGCTCTTGCACTTTTTTCGAAACTCAGAAACAACTGTTCATGGGCTGAAAAGGCTTTTGGAGCAATAAAAACGTAAAAACTGCTATAACTCAAAAATGCAATAAGATAGGGTCAAACTTTAAAAGACATGTTGTGCAGATGTACAAGCCCCTCTTGCACAGAAAGTTTGGGTTAGATATCTCTTGTAGTTTCTTCAGAACACAAAATTTATCTGAAAATGCTTTTAAAGCAATAAACACAAAAACAGCTATAAATCCAAAACCTAATATGATAGACTCAAACTTTAAACTATATATTGTGTAGATTTACAGGTCCTACTTGCCCAGCAAAAAGGGTTTGAATAGCTCTTGCACTTTTTTCGAAAACTCACAAACAACTGTTCATGGGCTGAAAAGGCTTTTGGAGCAATAAAAACTTAAAAACTGCTATAACTCAAAAATGCAATAAGATAGGTTCAAACTTTAAAAGACATGTTGTGCAGATGTACAAGCCCCTCTTGCACAGAAAGTATGGCTTAGATATCTCTTGTAGTTTCTTCAGAACACACAAATTATCTGAAAATGCTTTTGAAGCAATAGACACAAAAACAGCTATAAATCCAAAACCTAATATGATAGACTCAAACTTTAAACTATATATTGTGTAGATTTACAGGTCCTACTTGCCAAGCAAAAAGGGTTTGAATAGCTCTTGCACTTTTTTCGAAACTCACAAACAACTGTTCATGGGCTGAAAAGGCTTTTGGAGCAATAAAAACTTAAAAACTGCTATAACTCAAAAATGCAATAAGATAAGTTCAAACTCTAAAAGACATGTTGTGCAGATATACAAGCCCCTCTTGCACAGAAAGTTTGGGTTAGATATCTCTTGTAGTTTCTTCAGAACACACAAATTATCTGAAAATGCTTTTGAAGCAATAGACACAAAAACAGCTATAAATCCAAAACCTAATATGATAGACTCAAACTTTAAACTATATATTGTGTAGATTTACAGGTCCTACTTGCCCAGCAAAAAGGGTTTGAATAGCTCTTGTACTTTTTTCGAAACTCACAAAAAACTGTTCATGGGCTGAAAAGGCTTTTGGAGCAATAAAAACTTAAAAACTGCTATAACTCAAAAATGCAATAAGATATGTTCAAACTTTAAAAGACATGTTGTGCAGATATACAAGCCCCTCTTGCACAGAAAGTTTGGGTTAGATATCTCTTGTAGTTTCTTCAGAACACACAAATTATCTAAAAATGCTTTTGAAGCAATAGACACAAAAACAGCTATAAATCCAAAACCTAATATGATAGACTCAAACTTTAAACTATATATTGTGTAGATTTACAGGTCCTACTTGCCCAGAAAAAAGGGTTTGAATAGCTCTTGCACTTTTTTCCAAACTCACAAACAACTGTTCATGGGCTGAAAAGGCTTTTGGAGCAATAAAAACTTAAAAACTGCTATAACTCAAAAATGCAATAAGATAAGTTCAAACTTTAAAAGACATGTTGTGCAGATGTACAAGCCCCTCTTGCACAGAAAGTATGGCTTAGATATCTCTTGTAGTTTCTTCAGAACACACAAATTATCTGAAAATGCTTTTGAAGCAATAGACACAAAAACAGCTATAAATCCAAAACCTAATATGATAGACTCAAACTTTAAACTATATATTGTGTAGATTTACAGGTCCTACTTGCCCAGCAAAAAGGGTTTGAATAGCTCTTGCACTTTTTTCGAAAACTCACAAACAACTGTTCATGGGCTGAAAAGGCTTTTGGAGCAATAAAAACTTAAAAACTGCTATAACTCAAAAATGCAATAAGATAGGTTCAAACTTTAAAAGACATGTTGTGCAGATGTACAAGCCCCTCTTGCACAGAAAGTATGGCTTAGATATCTCTTGTAGTTTCTTCAGAACACACAAATTATCTGAAAATGCTTTTGAAGCAATAGACACAAAAACAGCTATAAATCCAAAACCTAATATGATAGACTCAAACTTTAAACTATATATTGTGTAGATTTACAGGTCCTACTTGCCAAGCAAAAAGGGTTTGAATAGCTCTTGCACTTTTTCGAAACTCACAAACAACTGTTCATGGGCTGAAAAGGCTTTTGGAGCAATAAAAACTTAAAAACTGCTATAACTCAAAAATGCAATAAGATAAGTTCAAACTTTAAAAGACATGTTGTGCAGATATACAAGCCCCTCTTGCACAGAAAGTTTGGGTTAGATATCTCTTGTAGTTTCTTCAGAACACACAAATTATCTGAAAATGCTTTTGAAGCAATAGACACAAAAACAGCTATAAATCCAAAACCTAATATGATAGACTCAAACTTTAAACTATATATTGTGTAGATTTACAGGTCCTACTTGCCCAGCAAAAAGGGTTTGAATAGCTCTTGCACTTTTTTCGAAACTCACAAACAACTGTTCATGGGCTGAAAAGGCTTTTGGAGCAATAAAAACTTGAAAACTGCTATAACTCAAAAATGCAATAAGATAAGTTCAAATTTTAAAAGACATGTTGTGCAGATGTACAAGCCCCTCTTGCACAGAAAGTTTGGGTTAGATATCTCTTGTAGTTTCTTCAGAACACACAAATTATCTGAAAATGCTTTTAAAGCAATAAACACAAAAACAGCTATAAATCCAAAACCTAATATGATAGACTCAAACTTTAAACTATATATTGTGTAGATTTACAGGTCCTACTTGCCCAGCAAAAAGGGTTTGAATAGCTCTTGCACTTTTTTCGAAACTCAGAAACAACTGTTCATGGGCTGAAAAGGCTTTTGGAGCAATAAAAATGTAAAAACTGCTATAACTCAAAAATGCAATAAGATAGGTTCAAACTTTAAAAGACATGTTGTGCAGATGTACAAGCCCCTCTTGCACAGAAAGTTTGGGTTAGATATCTCTTGTAGTTTCTTCAGAACACACAAATTATCTGAAAATGCTTTTGAAGCAATAGACACAAAAACAGCTATAAATCCAAAACCTAATATGATAGACTCAAACTTTAAACTATATATTGTGTAGATTTACAGGTCCTACTTGCCCAGCAAAAAGGGTTTGAATAGCTCTTGCACTTTTTTCGAAAACTCACAAACAACTGTTCATGGGCTGAAAAGGCTTTTGGAGCAATAAAAACTTAAAAACTGCTATAACTCAAAAATGCAATAAGATAAGTTCAAACTTTAAAAGACATGTTGTGCAGATGTACAAGCCCCTCTTGCACAGAAAGTTTGGGTTAGATATCTCTTGTAGTTTCTTCAGAACACACAAATTATCTGAAAATGCTTTTAAAGCAATAAACACAAAAACAGCTATAAATCCAAAACCTAATATGATAGACTCAAACTTGAAACTATATATTGTGTAGATTTACAGGTCCTACTTGCCCAGCAAAAAGGGTTTGAATAGCTCTTGCACTTTTTTCGAAACTCAGAAACAACTGTTCATGGGCTGAAAAGGCTTTTGGAGCAATAAAAACGTAAAAACTGCTATAACTCAAAAATGCAATAAGATAGGTTCAAACTTTAAAAGACATGTTGTGCAGATGTACAAGCCCCTCTTGCACAGAAAGTTTGGGTTAGATATCTCTTGTAGTTTCTTCAGAACACACAAATTATCTAAAAATGCTTTTGAAGCAATAGACACAAAAACAGCTATAAATCCAAAACCTAATATGATAGACTCAAACTTTAAACTATATATTGTGTAGATTTACAGGTCCTACTTGCCCAGAAAAAAGGGTTTGAATAGCTCTTGCACTTTTTTCGAAACTCAGAAACAACTGTTCATGGGCTGAAAAGGCTTTTGGAGCAATAAAAACTTAAAAACTGCTATAACTCAAAAATGCAATAAGATAAGTTCAAACTTTAAAAGACATGTTGTGCAGATGTACAAGCCCCTCTTGCAATGAAAGTTTGGGTTAGATATCTCTTGTAGTTTCTTCAGAACACACAAATTATCTGAAAATGCTTTTAAAGCAATAAACACAAAAACAGCTATAAATCCAAAACCTAATATGATAGACTCAAACTTTAAACTATATATTGTGTAGATTTACAGGTCCTACTTGCCCAGCAAAAAGGGTTTGAATAGCTCTTGCACTTTTTTCGAAAACTCAGAAACAACTGTTCATGGGCTGAAAAGGCTTTTGGAGCAATAAAAACTTAAAAACTGCTATAACTCAAAAATGCAATAAGATAGGTTCAAACTTTAAAAAACATGTTGTGCAGATATACAAGCCCCTCTTGCACAGAAAGTTTGGGTTAGATATCTCTTGTAGTTTCTTCAGAACACACAAATTATCTGAAAATGCTTTTGAAGCAATAGACACAAAAACAGCTATAAATCCAAAACCTAATATGATAGACTCAAACTTTAAACTATATATTGTGTAGATTTACAGGTCCTACTTGCCCAGCAAAAAGGGTTTGAATAGCTCTTGCACTTTTTTCGAAACTCACAAACAACTGTTCATGGGCTGAAAAGGCTTTTGGAGCAATAAAAACTTAAAAACTGCTATAACTCAAAAAAGCAATAAGATAAGTTCAAACTTTAAAAGACATGTTGTGCAGATGTACAAGCCCCTCTTGCAGAGAAAGTTTGGGTTAGATATCTCTTGTAGTTTCTTCAGAACACACAAATTATCTGAAAATGCTTTTAAAGCAATAAACACAAAAACAGCTATAAATCCAAAACCTAATATGATAGACTCAAACTTTAAACTATATATTGTGTAGATTTACAGGTCCTACTTGCCCAGCAAAAAGGGTTTGAATAGCTCTTGCACTTTTTTTAAAAACTCACAAACAACTGTTCATGGGCTGAAAAGGCTTTTGGAGCAATAAAAACTTAAAAACTGCTATAACTCAAAAATGCAATAAGATAGGTTCAAACTTTAAAAGACATGTTGTGCAGATATACAAGCCCCTCTTGCACAGAAAGTATGGCTTAGATATCTCTTGTAGTTTCTTCAGAACACACAAATTATCTTAAAATGCTTTTGAAGCAATAGACACAAAAACAGCTATAAATCCAAAACCTAATATGATAGACTCAAACTTTAAACTATATATTGTGTAGATTTACAGGTCCTACTTGCCCAGCAAAAAGGGTTTGAATAGCTCTTGCACTTTTTTCCAAACTCACAAACAACTGTTCATGGGCTGAAAAGGCTTTTGGAGCAATAAAAACTTAAAAACTGCTATAACTCAAAAATGCAATAAGATAAGTTCAAACTTTAAAAGACATGTTGTGCAGATGTACAAGCCCCTCTTGCACAGAAAGTTTGGGTTAGATATCTCTTGTAGTTTCTTCAGAACACACAAATTATCTGAAAATGCTTTTGAAGCAATAAACACAAAAACAGCTATAAATCCAAAACCTAATATGATAGACTCAAACTTTAAACTGTATATTGTGTAGATTTACAGGTCCTACTTGCCCAGCAAAAAGGGTTCGAATAGCTCTTGCACTTTTTTCGAAAACTCACAAACAACTGTTCATGGGCTGAAAAGGCTTTTGGAGCAATAAAAACGTAAAAACTGCTATAACTCAAAAATGCAATAAGATAAGTTCAAACTTTAAAAGACATGTTGTGCAGATATACAAGCCCCTCTTGCACAGAAAGTTTGGGTTAGATATCTCTTGTAGTTTCTTCAGAACACACAAATTATCTGAAAATGCTTTTGAAGCAATAGACACAAAAACAGCTATAAATCCAAAACCTAATATGATAGACTCAAACTTTAAACTATATTTTGTGTAGATTTACAGGTCCTACTTGCCCAGCAAAAAGGGTTTGAATAGCTCTTGCACTTTTTTCCAAACTCACAAACAACTGTTCATGGGCTGAAAAGGCTTTTGGAGCAATAAAAACTTAAAAACTGCTATAACTCAAAAATGCAATAAGATAGGTTCAAACTTTAAAAGACATGTTGTGCAGATGTACAAGCCCCTCTTGCACAGAAAGTATGGCTTAGATATCTCTTGTAGTTTCTTCAGAACACACAAATTATCTGAAAATGCTTTTGAAGCAATAGACACAAAAACAGCTATAAATCCAAAACCTAATATGATAGACTCAAACTTTAAACTATATATTGTGTAGATTTACAGGTCCTACTTGCCAAGCAAAAAGGGTTTGAATAGCTCTTGCACTTTTTTCGAAACTCACAAACAACTGTTCATGGGCTGAAAAGGCTTTTGGAGCAATAAAAACTTAAAAACTGCTATAACTCAAAAATGCAATAAGATAAGTTCAAACTTTAAAAGACATGTTGTGCAGATATACAAGCCCCTCTTGCACAGAAAGTTTGGGTTAGATATCTCTTGTAGTTTCTTCAGAACACACAAATTATCTGAATATGCTTTTGAAGCAATAGACACAAAAACAGCTATAAATCCAAAACCTAATATGATAGACTCAAACTTTAAACTATATATTGTGTAGATTTACAGGTCCTACTTGCCCAGAAAAAAGGGTTTGAATAGCTCTTGCACTTTTTTCGAAACTCAGAAACAACTGTTCATGGGCTGAAAAGGCTTTTGGAGCAATAAAAACTTAAAAACTGCTATAACTCAAAAATGCAATAAGATAAGTTCAAACTTTAAAAGACATGTTGTGCAGATGTACAAGCCCCTCTTGCACAGAAAGTTTGGGTTAGATATCTCTTGTAGTTTCTTCAGAACACACAAATTATCTGAAAATGCTTTTAAAGCAATAAACACAAAAACAGCTATAAATCCAAAACCTAATATGATAGACTCAAACTTTAAACTATATATTGTGTAGATTTACAGGTCCTACTTGCCCAGCAAAAAGGGTTTGAATAGCTCTTGCACTTTTTTCGAAACTCAGAAACAACTGTTCATGGGCTGAAAAGGCTTTTGGAGCAATAAAAACGTAAAAACTGCTATAACTCAAAAATGCAATAAGATAGGGTCAAACTTTAAAAGACATGTTGTGCAGATGTACAAGCCCCTCTTGCACAGAAAGTTTGGGTTAGATATCTCTTGTAGTTTCTTCAGAACACACAAATTATCTGAAAATGCTTTTGAAGCAATAGACACAAAAACAGCTATAAATCCAAAACCTAATATGATAGACTCAAACTTTAAACTGTATATTGTGTAGATTTACAGGTCCTACTTGCCCAGCAAAAAGGATTCGAATAGCTCTTACACTTTTTTCTAAAACTCACAAACAACTGTTCATGGGCTGAAAAGGCTTTTGGAGCAATAAAAACGTAAAAACTGCTATAACTCAAAAATGCAATAAGATAGGTTCAAACTTTAAAAGACATGTTGTGCAGATGTACAAGCCCCTCTTGCACAGAAAGTTTGGGTTAGATATCTCTTGTAGTTTCTTCAGAACACAAAATTTATCTGAAAATGCTTTTAAAGCAATAAACACAAAAACAGCTATAAATCCAAAACCTAATATGATAGACTCAAACTTTAAACTATATATTGTGTAGATTTACAGGTCCTACTTGCCCAGCAAAAAGGGTTTGAATAGCTCTTGCACTTTTTTCGAAAACTCACAAACAACTGTTCATGGGCTGAAAAGGCTTTTGGAGCAATAAAAACTTAAAAACTGCTATAACTCAAAAATGCAATAAGATAGGTTCAAACTTTAAAAGACATGTTGTGCAGATGTACAAGCCCCTCTTGCACAGAAAGTATGGCTTAGATATCTCTTGTAGTTTCTTCAGAACACACAAATTATCTGAAAATGCTTTTGAAGCAATAGACACAAAAACAGCTATAAATCCAAAACCTAATATGATAGACTCAAACTTTAAACTATATATTGTGTAGATTTACAGGTCCTACTTGCCAAGCAAAAAGGGTTTGAATAGCTCTTGCACTTTTTTCGAAACTCACAAACAACTGTTCATGGGCTGAAAAGGCTTTTGGAGCAATAAAAACTTAAAAACTGCTATAACTCAAAAATGCAATAAGATAAGTTCAAACTCTAAAAGACATGTTGTGCAGATATACAAGCCCCTCTTGCACAGAAAGTTTGGGTTAGATATCTCTTGTAGTTTCTTCAGAACACACAAATTATCTGAAAATGCTTTTGAAGCAATAGACACAAAAACAGCTATAAATCCAAAACCTAATATGATAGACTCAAACTTTAAACTATATATTGTGTAGATTTACAGGTCCTACTTGCCCAGCAAAAAGGGTTTGAATAGCTCTTGTACTTTTTTCGAAACTCACAAAAAACTGTTCATGGGCTGAAAAGGCTTTTGGAGCAATAAAAACTTAAAAACTGCTATAACTAAAAAATGCAATAAGATATGTTCAAACTTTAAAAGACATGTTGTGCAGATATACAAGCCCCTCTTGCACAGAAAGTTTGGGTTAGATATCTCTTGTAGTTTCTTCAGAACACACAAATTATCTAAAAATGCTTTTGAAGCAATAGACACAAAAACAGCTATAAATCCAAAACCTAATATGATAGACTCAAACTTTAAACTATATATTGTGTAGATTTACAGGTCCTACTTGCCCAGAAAAAAGGGTTTGAATAGCTCTTGCACTTTTTTCGAAACTCAGAAACAACTGTTCATGGGCTGAAAAGGCTTTTGGAGCAATAAAAACTTAAAAACTGCTATAACTCAAAATGCAATAAGATAAGTTCAAACTTTAAAAGACATGTTGTGCAGATGTACAAGCCCCTCTTGCACAGAAAGTATGGCTTAGATATCTCTTGTAGTTTCTTCAGAACACACAAATTATCTGAAAATGCTTTTGAAGCAATAGACACAAAAACAGCTATAAATCCAAAACCTAATATGATAGACTCAAACTTTAAACTATATATTGTGTAGATTTACAGGTCCTACTTGCCCAGCAAAAAGGGTTTGAATAGCTCTTGCACTTTTTTCGAAAACTCACAAACAACTGTTCATGGGCTGAAAAGGCTTTTGGAGCAATAAAAACTTAAAAACTGCTATAACTCAAAAATGCAATAAGATAGGTTCAAACTTTAAAAGACATGTTGTGCAGATGTACAAGCCCCTCTTGCACAGAAAGTATGGCTTAGATATCTCTTGTAGTTTCTTCAGAACACACAAATTATCTGAAAATGCTTTTGAAGCAATAGACACAAAAACAGCTATAAATCCAAAACCTAATATGATAGACTCAAACTTTAAACTATATATTGTGTAGATTTACAGGTCCTACTTGCCAAGCAAAAAGGGTTTGAATAGCTCTTGCACTTTTTTCGAAACTCACAAACAACTGTTCATGGGCTGAAAAGGCTTTTGGAGCAATAAAAACTTAAAAACTGCTATAACTCAAAAATGCAATAAGATAAGTTCAAACTTTAAAAGACATGTTGTGCAGATATACAAGCCCCTCTTGCACAGAAAGTTTGGGTTAGATATCTCTTGTAGTTTCTTCAGAACACACAAATTATCTGAAAATGCTTTTGAAGCAATAGACACAAAAACAGCTATAAATCCAAAACCTAATATGATAGACTCAAACTTTAAACTATATATTGTGTAGATTTACAGGTCCTACTTGCCCAGCAAAAAGGGTTTGAATAGCTCTTGCACTTTTTTCGAAACTCACAATCAACTGTTCATGGGCTGAAAAGGCTTTTGGAGCAATAAAAACTTAAAAACTGCTATAACTCAAAAATGCAATAAGATATGTTCAAACTTTAAAAGACATGTTGTGCAGATATACAAGCCCCTCTTGCACAGAAAGTTTGGGTTAGATATCTCTTGTAGTTTCTTCAGAACACACAAATTATCTAAAAATGCTTTTGAAGCAATAGACACAAAAACAGCTATAAATCCAAAACCTAATATGATAGACTCAAACTTTAAACTATATATTGTGTAGATTTACAGGTCCTACTTGCCCAGAAAAAAGGGTTTGAATAGCTCTTGCACTTTTTTCGAAACTCACAAACAACTGTTCATGGGCTGAAAAGGCTTTTGGAGCAATAAAAACTTAAAAACTGCTATAACTCAAAAATGCAATAAGATAAGTTCAAACTTTAAAAGACATGTTGTGCAGATGTACAAGCCCCTCTTGCACAGAAAGTTTGGGTTAGATATCTCTTGTAGTTTCTTCAGAACACACAAATTATCTGAAAATGCTTTTAAAGCAATAAACACAAAAACAGCTATAAATCCAAAACCTAATATGATAGACTCAAACTTTAAACTATATATTGTGTAGATTTACAGGTCCTACTTGCCCAGCAAAAAGGGTTTGAATAGCTCTTGCACTTTTTTCGAAAACTCACAAACAACTATTCATGGGCTGAAAAGGCTTTTGGAGCAATAAAAACTTAAAAACTGCTATAACTCAAAAATGCAATAAGATAGGTTCAAACTTTAAAAAACATGTTGTGCAGATATACAAGCCCCTCTTGCACAGAAAGTTTGGGTTAGATATCTCTTGTAGTTTCTTCAGAACACACAAATTATCTGAAAATGCTTTTGAAGCAATAGACACAAAAACAGCTATAAATCCAAAACCTAATATGATAGACTCAAACTTTAAACTATATATTGTGTAGATTTACAGGTCCTACTTGCCCAGCAAAAAGGGTTTGAATAGCTCTTGCACTTTTTTCGAAACTCACAAACAACTGTTCATGGGCTGAAAAGGCTTTTGGAGCAATAAAAACTTAAAAACTGCTATAACTCAAAAATACAATAAGATAGGTTCAAACTTTAAAAGACATATTGTGCAGATATACAAGCCCCTCTTGCACAGAAAGTTTGGGTTAGATATCTCTTGTAGTTTCTTCAGAACACACAAATTATCTGAAAATGCTTTTGAAGCAATAGACACAAAAACAGCTATAAATCCAAAACCTAATATGATAGACTCAAACTTTAAACTATATATTGTGTAGATTTACAGGTCCTACTTGCCCAGCAAAAAGGGTTTGAATAGCTCTTGCACTTTTTTCGAAACTCACAAACAACTGTTCATGGGCTGAAAAGGCTTTTGGAGCAATAAAAACTTAAAAACTGCTATAACTAAAAAATGCAATAAGATATGTTCAAACTTTAAAAGACATGTTGTGCAGATGTACAAGCCCCTCTTGCACAGAAAGTTTGGGTTAGATATCTCTTGTAGTTTCTTCAGAACACACAAATTATCTAAAAATGCTTTTGAAGCAATAGACACAAAAACAGCTATAAATCCAAAACCTAATATGATAGACTCAAACTTTAAACTATATATTGTGTAGATTTACAGGTCCTACTTGCCCAGAAAAAAGGGTTTGAATAGCTCTTGCACTTTTTTCGAAACTCAGAAACAACTGTTCATGGGCTGAAAAGGCTTTTGGAGCAATAAAAACTTAAAAACTGCTATAACTCAAAAATGCAATAAGATAAGTTCAAACTTTAAAAGACATGTTGTGCAGATGTACAAGCCCCTCTTGCACAGAAAGTTTGGGTTAGATATCTCTTGTAGTTTCTTCAGAACACACAAATTATCTGAAAATGCTTTTAAAGCAATAAACACAAAAACAGCTATAAATCCAAAACCTAATATGATAGACTCAAACTTTAAACTATATATTGTGTAGATTTACAGGTCCTACTTGCCCAGCAAAAAGGGTTTGAATAGCTCTTGCACTTTTTTCGAAAACTCACAAACAACTGTTCATGGGCTGAAAAGGCTTTTGGAGCAATAAAAACTTAAAAACTGCTATAACTCAAAAATGCAATAAGATAGGTTCAAACTTTAAAAAAACATGTTGTGCAGATATACAAGCCCCTCTTGCACAGAAAGTTTGGGTTAGATATCTCTTGTAGTTTCTTCAGAACACACAAATTATCTGAAAATGCTTTTGAAGCAATAGACACAAAAACAGCTATAAATCCAAAACCTAATATGATAGACTCAAACTTTAAACTATATATTGTGTAGATTTACAGGTCCTACTTGCCCAGCAAAAAGGGTTTGAATAGCTCTTGCACTTTTTTCGAAACTCACAAACAACTGTTCATGGGCTGAAAAGGCTTTTGGAGCAATAAAAACTTAAAAACTGCTATAACTCAAAAATGCAATAAGATAAGTTCAAACTTTAAAAGACATGTTGTGCAGATGTACAAGCCCCTCTTGCACAGAAAGTTTGGGTTAGATATCTCTTGTAGTTTCTTCAGAACACACAAATTATCTGAAAATGCTTTTAAAGCAATAAACACAAAAACAGCTATAAATCCAAAACCTAATATGATAGACTCAAACTTTAAACTATATATTGTGTAGATTTACAGGTCCTACTTGCCCAGCAAAAAGGGTTTGAATAGCTCTTGCACTTTTTTTGAAAACTCACAAACAACTGTTCATGGGCTGAAAAGGCTTTTGGAGCAATAAAAACTTAAAAACTGCTATAACTCAAAAATGCAATAAGATAGGTTCAAACTTTAAAAGACATGTTGTGCAGATGTACAAGCCCCTCTTGCACAGAAAGTATGGCTTAGATATCTCTTGTAGTTTCTTCAGAACACACAAATTATCTAAAAATGCTTTTGAAGCAATAGACACAAAAACAGCTATAAATCCAAAACCTAATATGATAGACTCAAACTTTAAACTGTATATTGTGTAGATTTACAGGTCCTACTTGCCCAGCAAAAAGGGTTCGAATAGCTCTTGCACTTTTTTCGAAAACTCACAAACAACTGTTCATGGGCTGAAAAGGCTTTTGGAGCAATAAAAACGTAAAAACTGCTATAACTCAAAAATGCAATAAGATAAGTTCAAACTTTAAAAGACATGTTGTGCAGATATACAAGCCCCTCTTGCACAGAAAGTTTGGGTTAGATATCTCTTGTAGTTTCTTCAGAACACACAAATTATCTGAAAATGCTTTTGAAGCAATAGACACAAAAACAGCTATAAATCCAAAACCTAATATGATAGACTCAAACTTTAAACTATATATTGTGTAGATTTACAGGTCCTACTTGCCCAGCAAAAAGGGTTTGAATAGCTCTTGCACTTTTTTCGAAACTCACAAACAACTGTTCATGGGCTGAAAAGGCTTTTGGAGCAATAAAAACTTAAAAACTGCTATAACTCAAAAATGCAATAAGATATGTTCAAACTTTAAAAGACATGTTGTGCAGATGTACAAGCCCCTCTTGCACAGAAAGTATGGCTTAGATATCTCTTGTAGTTTCTTCAGAACACACAAATTATCTGAAAATGCTTTTGAAGCAATAGACACAAAAACAGCTATAAATCCAAAACCTAATATGATAGACTCAAACTTTAAACTATATATTGTGTAGATTTACAGGTCCTACTTGCCAAGCAAAAAGGGTTTGAATAGCTCTTGCACTTTTTTCGAAACTCACAAACAACTGTTCATGGGCTGAAAAGGCTTTTGGAGCAATAAAAACTTAAAAACTGCTATAACTCAAAAATGCAATAAGATAAGTTCAAACTTTAAAAGACATGTTGTGCAGATATACAAGCCCCTCTTGCACAGAAAGTTTGGGTTAGATATCTCTTGTAGTTTCTTCAGAACACACAAATTATCTGAATATGCTTTTGAAGCAATAGACACAAAAACAGCTATAAATCCAAAACCTAATATGATAGACTCAAACTTTAAACTATATATTGTGTAGATTTATAGGTCCTACTTGCCCAGAAAAAAGGGTTTGAATAGCTCTTGCACTTTTTTCGAAACTCAGAAACAACTGTTCATGGGCTGAAAAGGCTTTTGGAGCAATAAAAACTTAAAAACTGCTATAACTCAAAAATGCAATAAGATAAGTTCAAACTTTAAAAGACATGTTGTGCAGATGTACAAGCCCCTCTTGCACAGAAAGTTTGGGTTAGATATCTCTTGTAGTTTCTTCAGAACACACAAATTATCTGAAAATGCTTTTGAAGCAATAGACACAAAAACAGCTATAAATCCAAAACCTAATATGATAGACTCAAACTTTAAACTATATATTGTGTAGATTTACAGGTCCTACTTGCCCAGCAAAAAGGGTTTGAATAGCTCTTGCACTTTTTTTGAAAACTCACAAACAACTGTTCATGGGCTGAAAAGGCTTTTGGAGCAATAAAAACTTAAAAACTGCTATAACTCAAAAATGCAATAAGATAGGTTCAAACTTTAAAAGACATGTTGTGCAGATGTACAAGCCCCTCTTGCACAGAAAGTATGGCTTAGATATCTCTTGTAGTTTCTTCAGAACACACAAATTATCTAAAAATGCTTTTGAAGCAATAGACACAAAAACAGCTATAAATCCAAAACCTAATATGATAGACTCAAACTTTAAACTGTATATTGTGTAGATTTACAGGTCCTACTTGCCCAGCAAAAAGGGTTCGAATAGCTCTTGCACTTTTTTCGAAAACTCACAAACAACTGTTCATGGGCTGAAAAGGCTTTTGGAGCAATAAAAACGTAAAAACTGCTATAACTCAAAAATGCAATAAGATAAGTTCAAACTTTAAAAGACATGTTGTGCAGATATACAAGCCCCTCTTGCACAGAAAGTTTGGGTTAGATATCTCTTGTAGTTTCTTCAGAACACACAAATTATCTGAAAATGCTTTTGAAGCAATAGACACAAAAACAGCTATAAATCCAAAACCTAATATGATAGACTCAAACTTTAAACTATATATTGTGTAGATTTACAGGTCCTACTTGCCCAGCAAAAAGGGTTTGAATAGCTCTTGCACTTTTTTCGAAACTCACAAACAACTGTTCATGGGCTGAAAAGGCTTTTGGAGCAATAAAAACTTAAAAACTGCTATAACTCAAAAATGCAATAAGATATGTTCAAACTTTAAAAGACATGTTGTGCAGATGTACAAGCCCCTCTTGCACAGAAAGTATGGCTTAGATATCTCTTGTAGTTTCTTCAGAACACACAAATTATCTGAAAATGCTTTTGAAGCAATAGACACAAAACAGCTATAAATCCAAAACCTAATATGATAGACTCAAACTTTAAACTATATATTGTGTAGATTTACAGGTCCTACTTGCCAAGCAAAAAGGGTTTGAATAGCTCTTGCACTTTTTTCGAAACTCAGAAACAACTGTTCATGGGCTGAAAAGGCTTTTGGAGCAATAAAAACTTAAAAACTGCTATAACTCAAAAATGCAATAAGATAAGTTCAAACTTTAAAAGACATGTTGTGCAGATGTACAAGCCCCTCTTGCACAGAAAGTTTGGGTTAGATATCTCTTGTAGTTTCTTCAGAACACACAAATTATCTGAAAATGCTTTTAAAGCAATAAACACAAAAACAGCTATAAATCCAAAACCTAATATGATAGACTCAAACTTTAAACTATATATTGTGTAGATTTACAGGTCCTACTTGCCCAGCAAAAAGGGTTTGAATAGCTCTTGCACTTTTTTCGAAACTCACAAACAACTGTTCATGGGCTGAAAAGGCTTTTGGAGCAATAAAAACTTAAAAACTGCTATAACTCAAAAATGCAATAAGATAAGTTCAAACTTTAAAAGACATGTTGTGCAGATGTACAAGCCCCTCTTGCACAGAAAGTTTGGGTTAGATATCTCTTGTAGTTTCTTCAGAACACACAAATTATCTGAAAATGCTTTTAAAGCAATAAACACAAAAACAGCTATAAATCCAAAACCTAATATGATAGACTCAAACTTTAAACTATATATTGTGTAGATTTACAGGTCCTACTTGCCCAGCAAAAAGGGTTTGAATAGCTCTTGCACTTTTTTTGAAAACTCACAAACAACTGTTCATGGGCTGAAAAGGCTTTTGGAGCAATAAAAACTTAAAAACTGCTATAACTCAAAAATGCAATAAGATAGGTTCAAACTTTAAAAGACATGTTGTGCAGATGTACAAGCCCCTCTTGCACAGAAAGTATGGCTTAGATATCTCTTGTAGTTTCTTCAGAACACACAAATTATCTAAAAATGCTTTTGAAGCAATAGACACAAAAACAGCTATAAATCCAAAACCTAATATGATAGACTCAAACTTTAAACTGTATATTGTGTAGATTTACAGGTCCTACTTGCCCAGCAAAAAGGGTTCGAATAGCTCTTGCACTTTTTTCGAAAACTCACAAACAACTGTTCATGGGCTGAAAAGGCTTTTGGAGCAATAAAAACGTAAAAACTGCTATAACTCAAAAATGCAATAAGATAAGTTCAAACTTTAAAAGACATGTTGTGCAGATATACAAGCCCCTCTTGCACAGAAAGTTTGGGTTAGATATCTCTTGTAGTTTCTTCAGAACACACAAATTATCTGAAAATGCTTTTGAAGCAATAGACACAAAAACAGCTATAAATCCAAAACCTAATATGATAGACTCAAACTTTAAACTATATATTGTGTAGATTTACAGGTCCTACTTGCCCAGCAAAAAGGGTTTGAATAGCTCTTGCACTTTTTTCGAAACTCACAAACAACTGTTCATGGGCTGAAAAGGCTTTTGGAGCAATAAAAACTTAAAAACTGCTATAACTCAAAAATGCAATAAGATATGTTCAAACTTTAAAAGACATGTTGTGCAGATGTACAAGCCCCTCTTGCACAGAAAGTATGGCTTAGATATCTCTTGTAGTTTCTTCAGAACACACAAATTATCTGAAAATGCTTTTGAAGCAATAGACACAAAAACAGCTATAAATCCAAAACCTAATATGATAGACTCAAACTTTAAACTATATATTGTGTAGATTTACAGGTCCTACTTGCCAAGCAAAAAGGGTTTGAATAGCTCTTGCACTTTTTTCGAAACTCACAAACAACTGTTCATGGGCTGAAAAGGCTTTTGGAGCAATAAAAACTTAAAAACTGCTATAACTCAAAAATGCAATAAGATAAGTTCAAACTTTAAAAGACATGTTGTGCAGATATACAAGCCCCTCTTGCACAGAAAGTTTGGGTTAGATATCTCTTGTAGTTTCTTCAGAACACACAAATTATCTGAATATGCTTTTGAAGCAATAGACACAAAAACAGCTATAAATCCAAAACCTAATATGATAGACTCAAACTTTAAACTATATATTGTGTAGATTTATAGGTCCTACTTGCCCAGAAAAAAGGGTTTGAATAGCTCTTGCACTTTTTTCGAAACTCAGAAACAACTGTTCATGGGCTGAAAAGGCTTTTGGAGCAATAAAAACTTAAAAACTGCTATAACTCAAAAATGCAATAAGATAAGTTCAAACTTTAAAAGACATGTTGTGCAGATGTACAAGCCCCTCTTGCACAGAAAGTTTGGGTTAGATATCTCTTGTAGTTTCTTCAGAACACACAAATTATCTGAAAATGCTTTTAAAGCAATAAACACAAAAACAGCTATAAATCCAAAACCTAATATGATAGACTCAAACTTTAAACTATATATTGTGTAGATTTACAGGTCCTACTTGCCCAGCAAAAAGGGTTTGAATAGCTCTTGCACTTTTTTCGAAACTCACAAACAACTGTTCATGGGCTGAAAAGGCTTTTGGAGCAATAAAAACTTAAAAACTGCTATAACTCAAAAATGCAATAAGATAAGTTCAAACTTTAAAAGACATGTTGTGCAGATGTACAAGCCCCTCTTGCACAGAAAGTTTGGGTTAGATATCTCTTGTAGTTTCTTCAGAACACACAAATTATCTGAAAATGCTTTTAAAGCAATAAACACAAAAACAGCTATAAATCCAAAACCTAATATGATAGACTCAAACTTTAAACTATATATTGTGTAGATTTACAGGTCCTACTTGCCCAGCAAAAAGGGTTTGAATAGCTCTTGCACTTTTTTTGAAAACTCACAAACAACTGTTCATGGGCTGAAAAGGCTTTTGGAGCAATAAAAACTTAAAAACTGCTATAACTCAAAAATGCAATAAGATAGGTTCAAACTTTAAAAGACATGTTGTGCAGATGTACAAGCCCCTCTTGCACAGAAAGTATGGGTTAGATATCTCTTGTAGTTTCTTCAGAACACACAAATTATCTAAAAATGCTTTTGAAGCAATAGACACAAAAACAGCTATAAATCCAAAACCTAATATGATAGACTCAAACTTTAAACTGTATATTGTGTAGATTTACAGGTCCTACTTGCCCAGCAAAAAGGGTTCGAATAGCTCTTGCACTTTTTTCGAAAACTCACAAACAACTGTTCATGGGCTGAAAAGGCTTTTGGAGCAATAAAAACGTAAAAACTGCTATAACTCAAAAATGCAATAAGATAAGTTCAAACTTTAAAAGACATGTTGTGCAGATATACAAGCCCCTCTTGCACAGAAAGTTTGGGTTAGATATCTCTTGTAGTTTCTTCAGAACACACAAATTATCTGAAAATGCTTTTGAAGCAATAGACACAAAAACAGCTATAAATCCAAAACCTAATATGATAGACTCAAACTTTAAACTATATATTGTGTAGATTTACAGGTCCTACTTGCCCAGCAAAAAGGGTTTGAATAGCTCTTGCACTTTTTTCGAAACTCACAAACAACTGTTCATGGGCTGAAAAGGCTTTTGGAGCAATAAAAACTTAAAAACTGCTATAACTCAAAAATGCAATAAGATATGTTCAAACTTTAAAAGACATGTTGTGCAGATGTACAAGCCCCTCTTGCACAGAAAGTATGGCTTAGATATCTCTTGTAGTTTCTTCAGAACACACAAATTATCTGAAAATGCTTTTGAAGCAATAGACACAAAAACAGCTATAAATCCAAAACCTAATATGATAGACTCAAACTTTAAACTATATATTGTGTAGATTTACAGGTCCTACTTGCCAAGCAAAAAGGGTTTGAATAGCTCTTGCACTTTTTTCGAAACTCACAAACAACTGTTCATGGGCTGAAAAGGCTTTTGGAGCAATAAAAACTTAAAAACTGCTATAACTCAAAAATGCAATAAGATAAGTTCAAACTTTAAAAGACATGTTCTGCAGATATACAAGCCCCTCTTGCACAGAAAGTTTGGGTTAGATATCTCTTGTAGTTTCTTCAGAACACACAAATTATCTGAATATGCTTTTGAAGCAATAGACACAAAAACAGCTATAAATCCAAAACCTAATATTATAGACTCAAACTTTAAACTATATATTGTGTAGATTTATAGGTCCTACTTGCCCAGAAAAAAGGGTTTGAATAGCTCTTGCACTTTTTTCGAAACTCAGAAACAACTGTTCATGGGCTGAAAAGGCTTTTGGAGCAATAAAAACTTAAAAACTGCTATAACTCAAAAATGCAATAAGATAAGTTCAAACTTTAAAAGACATGTTGTGCAGATGTACAAGCCCCTCTTGCACAGAAAGTTTGGGTTAGATATCTCTTGTAGTTTCTTCAGAACACACAAATTATCTGAAAATGCTTTTAAAGCAATAAACACAAAAACAGCTATAAATCCAAAACCTAATATGATAGACTCAAACTTTAAACTATATATTGTGTAGATTTACAGGTCCTACTTGCCCAGCAAAAAGGGTTTGAATAGCTCTTGCACTTTTTTCGAAACTCACAAACAACTGTTCATGGGCTGAAAAGGCTTTTGGAGCAATAAAAACTTGAAAACTGCTATAACTCAAAAATGCAATAAGATAAGTTCAAACTTTAAAAGACATGTTGTGCAGATGTACAAGCCCCTCTTGCACAGAAAGTTTGGGTTAGATATCTCTTGTAGTTTCTTCAGAACACACAAATTATCTGAAAATGCTTTTAAAGCAATAAACACAAAAACAGCTATAAATCCAAAACCTAATATGATAGACTCAAACTTTAAACTATATATTGTGTAGATTTACAGGTCCTACTTGCCCAGCAAAAAGGGTTTGAATAGCTCTTGCACTTTTTTCGAAACTCAGAAACAACTGTTCATGGGCTGAAAAGGCTTTTGGAGCAATAAAAACGTAAAAACTGCTATAACTCAAAAATGCAATAAGATAAGTTCAAATTTTAAAAGACATGTTGTGCAGATGTACAAGCCCCTCTTGCACAGAAAGTTTGGGTTAGATATCTCTTGTAGTTTCTTCAGAACACACAAATTATCTGAAAATGCTTTTAAAGCAATAAACACAAAAACAGCTATAAATCCAAAACCTAATATGATAGACTCAAACTTTAAACTGTATATTGTGTAGATTTACAGGTCCTACTTGCCCAGCAAAAAGGATTCGAATAGCTCTTACACTTTTTTCGAAAACTCACAAACAACTGTTCATGGGCTGAAAAGGCTTTTGGAGCAATAAAAACTTAAAAACTGCTATAACTCAAAAATGCAATAAGATAGTTTCAAACTTTAAAAGACATGTTGTGCAGATGTACAAGCCCCTCTTGCACAGAAAGTTTGGGTTAGATATCTCTTGTAGTTTCTTCAGAACACAAAATTTATCTGAAAATGCTTTTAAAGCAATAAACACAAAAACAGCTATAAATCCAAAACCTAATATGATAGACTCAAACTTTAAACTATATATTGTGTAGATTTACAGGTCCTACTTGCCCAGCAAAAAGGGTTTGAATAGCTCTTGCACTTTTTTCGAAACTCACAAACAACTGTTCATGGGCTGAAAAGGCTTTTGGAGCAATAAAAACTTAAAAACTGCTATAACTCAAAAATACAATAAGATAGGTTCAAACTTTAAAAGACATATTGTGCAGATATACAAGCCCCTCTTGCACAGAAAGTTTGGGTTAGATATCTCTTGTAGTTTCTTCAGAACACACAAATTATCTGAAAATGCTTTTGAAGCAATAGACACAAAAACAGCTATAAATCCAAAACCTAATATGATAGACTCAAACTTTAAACTATATATTGTGTAGATTTACAGGTCCTACTTGCCCAGCAAAAAGGGTTTGAATAGCTCTTGCACTTTTTTCGAAACTCACAAACAACTGTTCATGGGCTGAAAAGGCTTTTGGAGCAATAAAAACTTAAAAACTGCTATAACTCAAAAATGCAATAAGATATGTTCAAACTTTAAAAGACATGTTGTGCAGATGTACAAGCCCCTCTTGCACAGAAAGTTTGGGTTAGATATCTCTTGTAGTTTCTTCAGAACACACAAATTATCTAAAAATGCTTTTGAAGCAATAGACACAAAAACAGCTATAAATCCAAAACCTAATATGATAGACTCAAACTTTAAACTATATATTGTGTAGATTTACAGGTCCTACTTGCCCAGAAAAAAGGGTTTGAATAGCTCTTGCACTTTTTTCGAAACTCAGAAACAACTGTTCATGGGCTGAAAAGGCTTTTGGAGCAATAAAAACTTAAAAACTGCTATAACTCAAAAATGCAATAAGATAAGTTCAAACTTTAAAAGACATGTTGTGCAGATGTACAAGCCCCTCTTGCACAGAAAGTTTGGGTTAGATATCTCTTGTAGTTTCTTCAGAACACACAAATTATCTGAAAATGCTTTTAAAGCAATAAACACAAAAACAGCTATAAATCCAAAACCTAATATGATAGACTCAAACTTTAAACTATATATTGTGTAGATTTACAGGTCCTACTTGCCCAGCAAAAAGGGTTTGAATAGCTCTTGCACTTTTTTCGAAAACTCACAAACAACTGTTCATGGGCTGAAAAGGCTTTTGGAGCAATAAAAACTTAAAAACTGCTATAACTCAAAAATGCAATAAGATAGGTTCAAACTTTAAAAAACATGTTGTGCAGATATACAAGCCCCTCTTGCACAGAAAGTTTGGGTTAGATATCTCTTGTAGTTTCTTCAGAACACACAAATTATCTGAAAATGCTTTTGAAGCAATAGACACAAAAACAGCTATAAATCCAAAACCTAATATGATAGACTCAAACTTTAAACTATATATTGTGTAGATTTACAGGTCCTACTTGCCCAGCAAAAAGGGTTTGAATAGCTCTTGCACTTTTTTCGAAACTCACAAACAACTGTTCATGGGCTGAAAAGGCTTTTGGAGCAATAAAAACTTAAAAACTGCTATAACTCAAAAATGCAATAAGATAAGTTCAAACTTTAAAAGACATGTTGTGCAGATGTACAAGCCCCTCTTGCACAGAAAGTTTGGGTTAGATATCTCTTGTAGTTTCTTCAGAACACACAAATTATCTAAAAATGCTTTTGAAGCAATAGACACAAAAACAGCTATAAATCCAAAACCTAATATGATAGACTCAAACTTTAAACTATATATTGTGTAGATTTACAGGTCCTACTTGCCCAGAAAAAAGGGTTTGAATAGCTCTTGCACTTTTTTCGAAACTCAGAAACAACTGTTCATGGGCTGAAAAGGCTTTTGGAGCAATAAAAACTTAAAAACTGCTATAACTCAAAAATGCAATAAGATAAGTTCAAACTTTAAAAGACATGTTGTGCAGATGTACAAGCCCCTCTTGCACAGAAAGTTTGGGTTAGATATCTCTTGTAGTTTCTTCAGAACACACAAATTATCTGAAAATGCTTTTAAAGCAATAAACACAAAAACAGCTATAAATCCAAAACCTAATATGATAGACTCAAACTTTAAACTATATATTGTGTAGATTTACAGGTCCTACTTGCCCAGCAAAAAGGGTTTGAATAGCTCTTGCACTTTTTTCGAAAACTCACAAACAACTGTTCATGGGCTGAAAAGGCTTTTGGAGCAATAAAAACTTAAAAACTGCTATCACTCAAAAATGCAATAAGATAGGTTCAAACTTTAAAAGACATGTTGTGCAGATGTACAAGCCCCTCTTGCACAGAAAGTATGGCTTAGATATCTCTTGTAGTTTCTTCAGAACACACAAATTATCTGAAAATGCTTTTGAAGCAATAGACACAAAAACAGCTATAAATCCAAAACCTAATATGATAGACTCAAACTTTAAACTATATATTGTGTAGATTTACAGGTCCTACTTGCCAAGCAAAAAGGGTTTGAATAGCTCTTGCACTTTTTTCGAAACTCACAAACAACTGTTCATGGGCTGAAAAGGCTTTTGGAGCAATAAAAACTTAAAAACTGCTATAACTCAAAAATGCAATAAGATAAGTTCAAACTTTAAAAGACATGTTGTGCAGATATACAAGCCCCTCTTGCACAGAAAGTTTGGGTTAGATATCTCTTGTAGTTTCTTCAGAACACACAAATTATCTGAAAATGCTTTTGAAGCAATAGACACAAAAACAGCTATAAATCCAAAACCTAATATGATAGACTCAAACTTTAAACTATATATTGTGTAGATTTACAGGTCCTACTTGCCCAGCAAAAAGGGTTTGAATAGCTCTTGCACTTTTTTCGAAACTCACAAACAACTGTTCATGGGCTGAAAAGGCTTTTGGAGCAATAAAAACTTAAAAACTGCTATAACTCAAAAATGCAATAAGATATGTTCAAACTTTAAAAGACATGTTGTGCAGATATACAAGCCCCTCTTGCACAGAAAGTTTGGGTTAGATATCTCTTGTAGTTTCTTCAGAACACACAAATTATCTAAAAATGCTTTTGAAGCAATAGACACAAAAACAGCTATAAATCCAAAACCTAATATGATAGACTCAAACTTTAAACTATATATTGTGTAGATTTACAGGTCCTACTTGCCCAGAAAAAAGGGTTTGAATAGCTCTTGCACTTTTTTCGAAACTCAGAAACAACTGTTCATGGGCTGAAAAGGCTTTTGGAGCAATAAAAACTTAAAAACTGCTATAACTCAAAAATGCAATAAGATAAGTTCAAACTTTAAAAGACATGTTGTGCAGATGTACAAGCCCCTCTTGCACAGAAAGTTTGGGTTAGATATCTCTTGTAGTTTCTTCAGAACACACAAATTATCAGAAAATGCTTTTAAAGCAATAAACACAAAAACAGCTATAAATCCAAAACCTAATATGATAGACTCAAACTTTAAACTATATATTGTGTAGATTTACAGGTCCTACTTGCCCAGCAAAAAGGGTTTGAATAGCTCTTGCACTTTTTTCGAAAACTCACAAACAACTGTTCATGGGCTGAAAAGGCTTTTGGAGCAATAAAAACTTAAAAACTGCTATAACTCAAAAATGCAATAAGATAGGTTCAAACTTTAAAAAACATGTTGTGCAGATATACAAGCCCCTCTTGCACAGAAAGTTTGGGTTAGATATCTCTTGTAGTTTCTTCAGAACACACAAATTATCTGAAAATGCTTTTGAAGCAATAGACACAAAAACAGCTATAAATCCAAAACCTAATATGATAGACTCAAACTTTAAACTATATATTGTGTAGATTTACAGGTCCTACTTGCCCAGCAAAAAGGGTTTGAATAGCTCTTGCACTTTTTTCGAAACTCACAAACAACTGTTCATGGGCTGAAAAGGCTTTTGGAGCAATAAAAACTTAAAAACTGCTATAACTCAAAAATACAATAAGATAGGTTCAAACTTTAAAAGACATATTGTGCAGATATACAAGCCCCTCTTGCACAGAAAGTTTGGGTTAGATATCTCTTGTAGTTTCTTCAGAACACACAAATTATCTGAAAATGCTTTTGAAGCAATAGACACAAAAACAGCTATAAATCCAAAACCTAATATGATAGACTCAAACTTTAAACTATATATTGTGTAGATTTACAGGTCCTACTTGCCCAGCAAAAAGGGTTTGAATAGCTCTTGCACTTTTTTCGAAACTCACAAACAACTGTTCATGGGCTGAAAAGGCTTTTGGAGCAATAAAAACTTAAAAACTGCTATAACTCAAAAATGCAATAAGATATGTTCAAACTTTAAAAGACATGTTGTGCAGATGTACAAGCCCCTCTTGCACAGAAAGTTTGGGTTAGATATCTCTTGTAGTTTCTTCAGAACACACAAATTATCTAAAAATGCTTTTGAAGCAATAGACACAAAAACAGCTATAAATCCAAAACCTAATATGATAGACTCAAACTTTAAACTATATATTGTGTAGATTTACAGGTCCTACTTGCCCAGAAAAAAGGGTTTGAATAGCTCTTGCACTTTTTTCGAAACTCAGAAACAACTGTTCATGGGCTGAAAAGGCTTTTGGAGCAATAAAAACTTAAAAACTGCTATAACTCAAAAATGCAATAAGATAAGTTCAAACTTTAAAAGACATGTTGTGCAGATGTACAAGCCCCTCTTGCACAGAAAGTTTGGGTTAGATATCTCTTGTAGTTTCTTCAGAACACACAAATTATCTGAAAATGCTTTTAAAGCAATAAACACAAAAACAGCTATAAATCCAAAACCTAATATGATAGACTCAAACTTTAAACTATATATTGTGTAGATTTACAGGTCCTACTTGCCCAGCAAAAAGGGTTTGAATAGCTCTTGCACTTTTTTCGAAAACTCACAAACAACTGTTCATGGGCTGAAAAGGCTTTTGGAGCAATAAAAACTTAAAAACTGCTATAACTCAAAAATGCAATAAGATAGGTTCAAACTTTAAAAAACATGTTGTGCAGATATACAAGCCCCTCTTGCACAGAAAGTTTGGGTTAGATATCTCTTGTAGTTTCTTCAGAACACACAAATTATCTGAAAATGCTTTTGAAGCAATAGACACAAAAACAGCTATAAATCCAAAACCTAATATGATAGACTCAAACTTTAAACTATATATTGTGTAGATTTACAGGTCCTACTTGCCCAGCAAAAAGGGTTTGAATAGCTCTTGCACTTTTTTCGAAACTCACAAACAACTGTTCATGGGCTGAAAAGGCTTTTGGAGCAATAAAAACTTAAAAACTGCTATAACTCAAAAATGCAATAAGATAAGTTCAAACTTTAAAAGACATGTTGTGCAGATGTACAAGCCCCTCTTGCACAGAAAGTTTGGGTTAGATATCTCTTGTAGTTTCTTCAGAACACACAAATTATCTGAAAATGCTTTTAAAGCAATAAACACAAAAACAGCTATAAATCCAAAACCTAATATGATAGACTCAAACTTTAAACTATATATTGTGTAGATTTACAGGTCCTACTTGCCCAGCAAAAAGGGTTTGAATAGCTCTTGCACTTTTTTTGAAAACTCACAAACAACTGTTCATGGGCTGAAAAGGCTTTTGGAGCAATAAAAACTTAAAAACTGCTATAACTCAAAAATGCAATAAGATAGGTTCAAACTTTAAAAGACATGTTGTGCAGATGTACAAGCCCCTCTTGCACAGAAAGTATGGCTTAGATATCTCTTGTAGTTTCTTCAGAACACACAAATTATCTAAAAATGCTTTTGAAGCAATAGACACAAAAACAGCTATAAATCCAAAACCTAATATGATAGACTCAAACTTTAAACTGTATATTGTGTAGATTTACAGGTCCTACTTGCCCAGCAAAAAGGGTTCGAATAGCTCTTGCACTTTTTTCGAAAACTCACAAACAACTGTTCATGGGCTGAAAAGGCTTTTGGAGCAATAAAAACGTAAAAACTGCTATAACTCAAAAATGCAATAAGATAAGTTCAAACTTTAAAAGACATGTTGTGCAGATATACAAGCCCCTCTTGCACAGAAAGTTTGGGTTAGATATCTCTTGTAGTTTCTTCAGAACACACAAATTATCTGAAAATGCTTTTGAAGCAATAGACACAAAAACAGCTATAAATCCAAAACCTAATATGATAGACTCAAACTTTAAACTATATATTGTGTAGATTTACAGGTCCTACTTGCCAAGCAAAAAGGGTTTGAATAGCTCTTGCACTTTTTTCGAAACTCACAAACAACTGTTCATGGGCTGAAAAGGCTTTTGGAGCAATAAAAACTTAAAAACTGCTATAACTCAAAAATGCAATAAGATAAGTTCAAACTTTAAAAGACATGTTGTGCAGATATACAAGCCCCTCTTGCACAGAAAGTTTGGGTTAGATATCTCTTGTAGTTTCTTCAGAACACACAAATTATCTGAATATGCTTTTGAAGCAATAGACACAAAAACAGCTATAAATCCAAAACCTAATATGATAGACTCAAACTTTAAACTATATATTGTGTAGATTTATAGGTCCTACTTGCCCAGAAAAAAGGGTTTGAATAGCTCTTGCACTTTTTTCGAAACTCAGAAACAACTGTTCATGGGCTGAAAAGGCTTTTGGAGCAATAAAAACTTAAAAACTGCTATAACTCAAAAATGCAATAAGATAAGTTCAAACTTTAAAAGACATGTTGTGCAGATGTACAAGCCCCTCTTGCACAGAAAGTTTGGGTTAGATATCTCTTGTAGTTTCTTCAGAACACAAAATTTATCTGAAAATGCTTTTAAAGCAATAAACACAAAAACAGCTATAAATCCAAAACCTAATATGATAGACTCAAACTTTAAACTATATATTGTGTAGATTTACAGGTCCTACTTGCCCAGCAAAAAGGGTTTGAATAGCTCTTGCACTTTTTTCGAAACTCACAAACAACTGTTCATGGGCTGAAAAGGCTTTTGGAGCAATAAAAACTTAAAAACTGCTATAACTCAAAAATACAATAAGATAGGTTCAAACTTTAAAAGACATATTGTGCAGATATACAAGCCCCTCTTGCACAGAAAGTTTGGGTTAGATATCTCTTGTAGTTTCTTCAGAACACACAAATTATCTGAAAATGCTTTTGAAGCAATAGACACAAAAACAGCTATAAATCCAAAACCTAATATGATAGACTCAAACTTTAAACTATATATTGTGTAGATTTACAGGTCCTACTTGCCCAGCAAAAAGGGTTTGAATAGCTCTTGCACTTTTTTCGAAACTCACAAACAACTGTTCATGGGCTGAAAAGGCTTTTGGAGCAATAAAAACTTAAAAACTGCTATAACTCAAAAATGCAATAAGATATGTTCAAACTTTAAAAGACATGTTGTGCAGATGTACAAGCCCCTCTTGCACAGAAAGTTTGGGTTAGATATCTCTTGTAGTTTCTTCAGAACACACAAATTATCTAAAAATGCTTTTGAAGCAATAGACACAAAAACAGCTATAAATCCAAAACCTAATATGATAGACTCAAACTTTAAACTATATATTGTGTAGATTTACAGGTCCTACTTGCCCAGAAAAAAGGGTTTGAATAGCTCTTGCACTTTTTTCGAAACTCAGAAACAACTGTTCATGGGCTGAAAAGGCTTTTGGAGCAATAAAAACTTAAAAACTGCTATAACTCAAAAATGCAATAAGATAAGTTCAAACTTTAAAAGACATGTTGTGCAGATGTACAAGCCCCTCTTGCACAGAAAGTTTGGGTTAGATATCTCTTGTAGTTTCTTCAGAACACACAAATTATCTGAAAATGCTTTTAAAGCAATAAACACAAAAACAGCTATAAATCCAAAACCTAATATGATAGACTCAAACTTTAAACTATATATTGTGTAGATTTACAGGTCCTACTTGCCCAGCAAAAAGGGTTTGAATAGCTCTTGCACTTTTTTCGAAAACTCACAAACAACTGTTCATGGGCTGAAAAGGCTTTTGGAGCAATAAAAACTTAAAAACTGCTATAACTCAAAAATGCAATAAGATAGGTTCAAACTTTAAAAAACATGTGCAGATATACAAGCCCCTCTTGCACAGAAAGTTTGGGTTAGATATCTCTTGTAGTTTCTTCAGAACACACAAATTATCTGAAAATGCTTTTGAAGCAATAGACACAAAAACAGCTATAAATCCAAAACCTAATATGATAGACTCAAACTTTAAACTGTATATTGTGTAGATTTACAGGTCCTACTTGCCCAGCAAAAAGGGTTCGAATAGCTCTTGCACTTTTTTCGAAAACTCACAAACAACTGTTCATGGGCTGAAAAGGCTTTTGGAGCAATAAAAACGTAAAAACTGCTATAACTCAAAAATGCAATAAGATAAGTTCAAACTTTAAAAGACATGTTGTGCAGATATACAAGCCCCTCTTGCACAGAAAGTTTGGGTTAGATATCTCTTGTAGTTTCTTCAGAACACACAAATTATCTGAAAATGCTTTTGAAGCAATAGACACAAAAACAGCTATAAATCCAAAACCTAATATGATAGACTCAAACTTTAAACTATATATTGTGTAGATTTACAGGTCCTACTTGCCCAGCAAAAAGGGTTTGAATAGCTCTTGCACTTTTTTCGAAACTCACAAACAACTGTTCATGGGCTGAAAAGGCTTTTGGAGCAATAAAAACTTAAAAACTGCTATAACTCAAAAATGCAATAAGATAGGTTCAAACTTTAAAAGACATGTTGTGCAGATGTACAAGCCCCTCTTGCACAGAAAGTATGGCTTAGATATCTCTTGTAGTTTCTTCAGAACACACAAATTATCTGAAAATGCTTTTGAAGCAATAGACACAAAAACAGCTATAAATCCAAAACCTAATATGATAGACTCAAACTTTAAACTATATATTGTGTAGATTTACAGGTCCTACTTGCCAAGCAAAAAGGGTTTGAATAGCTCTTGCACTTTTTTCGAAACTCACAAACAACTGTTCATGGGCTGAAAAGGCTTTTGGAGCAATAAAAACTTAAAAACTGCTATAACTCAAAAATGCAATAAGATAAGTTCAAACTTTAAAAGACATGTTGTGCAGATATACAAGCCCCTCTTGCACAGAAAGTTTGGGTTAGATATCTCTTGTAGTTTCTTCAGAACACACAAATTATCTGAAAATGCTTTTGAAGCAATAGACACAAAAACAGCTATAAATCCAAAACCTAATATGATAGACTCAAACTTTAAACTATATATTGTGTAGATTTACAGGTCCTACTTGCCCAGCAAAAAGGGTTTGAATAGCTCTTGCACTTTTTTCGAAACTCACAAACAACTGTTCATGGGCTGAAAAGGCTTTTGGAGCAATAAAAACTTGAAAACTGCTATAACTCAAAAATGCAATAAGATAAGTTCAAACTTTAAAAGACATGTTGTGCAGATGTACAAGCCCCTCTTGCACAGAAAGTTTGGGTTAGATATCTCTTGTAGTTTCTTCAGAACACACAAATTATCTGAAAATGCTTTTAAAGCAATAAACACAAAAACAGCTATAAATCCAAAACCTAATATGATAGACTCAAACTTTAAACTATATATTGTGTAGATTTACAGGTCCTACTTGCCCAGCAAAAAGGGTTTGAATAGCTCTTGCACTTTTTTCGAAACTCAGAAACAACTGTTCATGGGCTGAAAAGGCTTTTGGAGCAATAAAAACGTAAAAACTGCTATAACTCAAAAATGCAATAAGATAAGTTCAAATTTTAAAAGACATGTTGTGCAGATGTACAAGCCCCTCTTGCACAGAAAGTTTGGGTTAGATATCTCTTGTAGTTTCTTCAGAACACACAAATTATCTGAAAATGCTTTTAAAGCAATAAACACAAAAACAGCTATAAATCCAAAACCTAATATGATAGACTCAAACTTTAAACTGTATATTGTGTAGATTTACAGGTCCTACTTGCCCAGCAAAAAGGATTCGAATAGCTCTTACACTTTTTTCGAAAACTCACAAACAACTGTTCATGGGCTGAAAAGGCTTTTGGAGCAATAAAAACTTAAAAACTGCTATAACTCAAAAATGCAATAAGATAGTTTCAAACTTTAAAAGACATGTTGTGCAGATGTACAAGCCCCTCTTGCACAGAAAGTTTGGGTTAGATAACTCTTGTAGTTTCTTCAGAACACAAAATTTATCTGAAAATGCTTTTAAAGCAATAAACACAAAAACAGCTATAAATCCAAAACCTAATATGATAGACTCAAACTTTAAACTATATATTGTGTAGATTTACAGGTCCTACTTGCCCAGCAAAAAGGGTTTGAATAGCTCTTGCACTTTTTTCGAAAACTCACAAACAACTGTTCATGGGCTGAAAAGGCTTTTGGAGCAATAAAAACTTAAAAACTGCTATAACTCAAAAATGCAATAAGATAAGTTCAAACTTTAAAAGACATGTTGTGCAGATATACAAGCCCCTCTTGCACAGAAAGTTTGGGTTAGATATCTCTTGTAGTTTCTTCAGAACACACAAATTATCTGAAAATGCTTTTGAAGCAATAGACACAAAAACAGCTATAAATCCAAAACCTAATATGATAGACTCAAACTTTAAACTATATATTGTGTAGATTTACAGGTCCTACTTGCCCAGCAAAAAGGGTTTGAATAGCTCTTGCACTTTTTTCGAAACTCACAAACAACTGTTCATGGGCTGAAAAGGCTTTTGGTGCAATAAAAACTTAAAAACTGCTATAACTATAAATTGCAATAAGATATGTTCAAACTTTAAAAGACATGTTGTGCAGATATACAAGCCCCTCTTGCACAGAAAGTTTGGGTTAGATATCTCTTGTAGTTTCTTCAGAACACACAAATTATCTAAAAATGCTTTTGAAGCAATAGACACAAAAACAGCTATAAATCCAAAACCTAATATGATAGACTCAAACTTTAAACTATATATTGTGTAGATTTACAGGTCCTACTTGCCCAGAAAAAAGGGTTTGAATAGCTCTTGCACTTTTTTCGAAACTCAGAAACAACTGTTCATGGGCTGAAAAGGCTTTTGGAGCAATAAAAACTTAAAAACTGCTATAACTCAAAAATGCAATAAGATAAGTTCAAACTTTAAAAGACATGTTGTGCAGATGTACAAGCCCCTCTTGCACAGAAAGTTTGGGTTAGATATCTCTTGTAGTTTCTTCAGAACACACAAATTATCTGAAAATGCTTTTAAAGCAATAAACACAAAAACAGCTATAAATCCAAAACCTAATATGATAGACTCAAACTTTAAACTATATATTGTGTAGATTTACAGGTCCTACTTGCCCAGCAAAAAGGGTTTGAATAGCTCTTGCACTTTTTTTGAAAACTCACAAACAACTGTTCATGGGCTGAAAAGGCTTTTGGAGCAATAAAAACTTAAAAACTGCTATAACTCAAAAATGCAATAAGATAGGTTCAAACTTTAAAAGACATGTTGTGCAGATGTACAAGCCCCTCTTGCACAGAAAGTATGGCTTAGATATCTCTTGTAGTTTCTTCAGAACACACAAATTATCTAAAAATGCTTTTGAAGCAATAGACACAAAAACAGCTATAAATCCAAAACCTAATATGATAGACTCAAACTTTAAACTGTATATTGTGTAGATTTACAGGTCCTACTTGCCCAGCAAAAAGGGTTCGAATAGCTCTTGCACTTTTTTCGAAAACTCACAAACAACTGTTCATGGGCTGAAAAGGCTTTTGGAGCAATAAAAACGTAAAAACTGCTATAACTCAAAAATGCAATAAGATAAGTTCAAACTTTAAAAGACATGTTGTGCAGATATACAAGCCCCTCTTGCACAGAAAGTTTGGGTTAGATATCTCTTGTAGTTTCTTCAGAACACACAAATTATCTGAAAATGCTTTTGAAGCAATAGACACAAAAACAGCTATAAATCCAAAACCTAATATGATAGACTCAAACTTTAAACTATATATTGTGTAGATTTACAGGTCCTACTTGCCCAGCAAAAAGGGTTTGAATAGCTCTTGCACTTTTTTCGAAACTCACAAACAACTGTTCATGGGCTGAAAAGGCTTTTGGAGCAATAAAAACTTAAAAACTGCTATAACTCAAAAATGCAATAAGATAAGTTCAAACTTTAAAAGACATGTTGTGCAGATATACAAGCCCCTCTTGCACAGAAAGTTTGGGTTAGATATCTCTTGTAGTTTCTTCAGAACACACAAATTATCTGAATATGCTTTTGAAGCAATAGACACAAAAACAGCTATAAATCCAAAACCTAATATGATAGACTCAAACTTTAAACTATATATTGTGTAGATTTACAGGTCCTACTTGCCCAGAAAAAAGGGTTTGAATAGCTCTTGCACTTTTTTCGAAACTCAGAAACAACTGTTCATGGGCTGAAAAGGCTTTTGGAGCAATAAAAACTTAAAAACTGCTATAACTCAAAAATGCAATAAGATAAGTTCAAACTTTAAAAGACATGTTGTGCAGATGTACAAGCCCCTCTTGCACAGAAAGTTTGGGTTAGATATCTCTTGTAGTTTCTTCAGAACACACAAATTATCTGAAAATGCTTTTAAAGCAATAAACACAAAAACAGCTATAAATCCAAAACCTAATATGATAGACTCAAACTTTAAACTATATATTGTGTAGATTTACAGGTCCTACTTGCCCAGCAAAAAGGGTTTGAATAGCTCTTGCACTTTTTTCGAAAACTCACAAACAACTGTTCATGGGCTGAAAAGGCTTTTGGAGCAATAAAAACTTAAAGACTGCTATAACTCAAAAATGCAATAAGATAGGTTCAAACTTTAAAAAACATGTTGTGCAGATATACAAGCCCCTCTTGCACAGAAAGTTTGGGTTAGATATCTCTTGTAGTTTCTTCAGAACACACAAATTATCTGAAAATGCTTTTGAAGCAATAGACACAAAAACAGCTATAAATCCAAAACCTAATATGATAGACTCAAACTTTAAACTATATATTGTGTAGATTTACAGGTCCTACTTGCCCAGCAAAAAGGGTTTGAATAGCTCTTGCACTTTTTTCGAAACTCACAAACAACTGTTCATGGGCTGAAAAGGCTTTTGGAGCAATAAAAACTTGAAAACTGCTATAACTCAAAAATGCAATAAGATAAGTTCAAACTTTAAAAGACATGTTGTGCAGATGTACAAGCCCCTCTTGCACAGAAAGTTTGGGTTAGATATCTCTTGTAGTTTCTTCAGAACACACAAATTATCTGAAAATGCTTTTAAAGCAATAAACACAAAAACAGCTATAAATCCAAAACCTAATATGATAGACTCAAACTTTAAACTATATATTGTGTAGATTTACAGGTCCTACTTGCCCAGCAAAAAGGGTTTGAATAGCTCTTGCACTTTTTTCGAAACTCAGAAACAACTGTTCATGGGCTGAAAAGGCTTTTGGAGCAATAAAAACGTAAAAACTGCTATAACTCAAAAATGCAATAAGATAAGTTCAAATTTTAAAAGACATGTTGTGCAGATGTACAAGCCCCTCTTGCACAGAAAGTTTGGGTTAGATATCTCTTGTAGTTTCTTCAGAACACACAAATTATCTGAAAATGCTTTTAAAGCAATAAACACAAAAACAGCTATAAATCCAAAACCTAATATGATAGACTAAAACTTTAAACTGTATATTGTGTAGATTTACAGGTCCTACTTGCCCAGCAAAAAGGGTTCGAATAGCTCTTGCACTTTTTTCGAAAACTCACAAACAACTGTTCATGGGCTGAAAAGGCTTTTGGAGCAATAAAAACGTAAAAACTGCTATAACTCAAAAATGCAATAAGATAAGTTCAAACTTTAAAAGACATGTTGTGCAGATATACAAGCCCCTCTTGCACAGAAAGTTTGGGTTAGATATCTCTTGTAGTTTCTTCAGAACACACAAATTATCTGAAAATGCTTTTGAAGCAATAGACACAAAAACAGCTATAAATCCAAAACCTAATATGATAGACTCAAACTTTAAACTATATATTGTGTAGATTTACAGGTCCTACTTGCCCAGCAAAAAGGGTTTGAATAGCTCTTGCACTTTTTTCGAAACTCACAAACAACTGTTCATGGGCTGAAAAGGCTTTTGGAGCAATAAAAACTTAAAAACTGCTATAACTCAAAAATGCAATAAGATAGGTTCAAACTTTAAAAGACATGTTGTGCAGATGTACAAGCCCCTCTTGCACAGAAAGTATGGCTTAGATATCTCTTGTAGTTTCTTCAGAACACACAAATTATCTGAAAATGCTTTTGAAGCAATAGACACAAAAACAGCTATAAATCCAAAACCTAATATGATAGACTCAAACTTTAAACTATATATTGTGTAGATTTACAGGTCCTACTTGCCAAGCAAAAAGGGTTTGAATAGCTCTTGCACTTTTTTCGAAACTCACAAACAACTGTTCATGGGCTGAAAAGGCTTTTGGAGCAATAAAAACTTAAAAACTGCTATAACTCAAAAATGCAATAAGATAAGTTCAAACTTTAAAAGACATGTTGTGCAGATATACAAGCCCCTCTTGCACAGAAAGTTTGGGTTAGATATCTCTTGTAGTTTCTTCAGAACACACAAATTATCTGAATATGCTTTTGAAGCAATAGACACAAAAACAGCTATAAATCCAAAACCTAATATGATAGACTCAAACTTTAAACTATATATTGTGTAGATTTATAGGTCCTACTTGCCCAGAAAAAAGGGTTTGAATAGCTCTTGCACTTTTTTCGAAACTCAGAAACAACTGTTCATGGGCTGAAAAGGCTTTTGGAGCAATAAAAACTTAAAAACTGCTATAACTCAAAAATGCAATAAGATAAGTTCAAACTTTAAAAGACATGTTGTGCAGATGTACAAGCCCCTCTTGCACAGAAAGTTTGGGTTAGATATCTCTTGTAGTTTCTTCAGAACACACAAATTATCTGAAAATGCTTTTAAAGCAATAAACACAAAAACAGCTATAAATCCAAAACCTAATATGATAGACTCAAACTTTAAACTATATATTGTGTAGATTTACAGGTCCTACTTGCCCAGCAAAAAGGGTTTGAATAGCTCTTGCACTTTTTTCGAAACTCACAAACAACTGTTCATGGGCTGAAAAGGCTTTTGGAGCAATAAAAACTTGAAAACTGCTATAACTCAAAAATGCAATAAGATAAGTTCAAACTTTAAAAGACATGTTGTGCAGATGTACAAGCCCCTCTTGCACAGAAAGTTTGGGTTAGATATCTCTTGTAGTTTCTTCAGAACACACAAATTATCTGAAAATGCTTTTAAAGCAATAAACACAAAAACAGCTATAAATCCAAAACCTAATATGATAGACTCAAACTTTAAACTATATATTGTGTAGATTTACAGGTCCTACTTGCCCAGCAAAAAGGGTTTGAATAGCTCTTGCACTTTTTTCGAAACTCAGAAACAACTGTTCATGGGCTGAAAAGGCTTTTGGAGCAATAAAAACGTAAAAACTGCTATAACTCAAAAATGCAATAAGATAAGTTCAAATTTTAAAAGACATGTTGTGCAGATGTACAAGCCCCTCTTGCACAGAAAGTTTGGGTTAGATATCTCTTGTAGTTTCTTCAGAACACACAAATTATCTGAAAATGCTTTTAAAGCAATAAACACAAAAACAGCTATAAATCCAAAACCTAATATGATAGACTCAAACTTTAAACTGTATATTGTGTAGATTTACAGGTCCTACTTGCCCAGCAAAAAGGGTTCGAATAGCTCTTGCACTTTTTTCGAAAACTCACAAACAACTGTTCATGGGCTGAAAAGGCTTTTGGAGCAATAAAAACGTAAAAACTGCTATAACTCAAAAATGCAATAAGATAAGTTCAAACTTTAAAAGACATGTTGTGCAGATATACAAGCCCCTCTTGCACAGAAAGTTTGGGTTAGATATCTCTTGTAGTTTCTTCAGAACACACAAATTATCTGAAAATGCTTTTGAAGCAATAGACACAAAAACAGCTATAAATCCAAAACCTAATATGATAGACTCAAACTTTAAACTATATATTGTGTAGATTTACAGGTCCTACTTGCCCAGCAAAAAGGGTTTGAATAGCTCTTGCACTTTTTTCGAAACTCACAAACAACTGTTCATGGGCTGAAAAGGCTTTTGGAGCAATAAAAACTTAAAAACTGCTATAACTCAAAAATGCAATAAGATAGGTTCAAACTTTAAAAGACATGTTGTGCAGATGTACAAGCCCCTCTTGCACAGAAAGTATGGCTTAGATATCTCTTGTAGTTTCTTCAGAACACACAAATTATCTGAAAATGCTTTTGAAGCAATAGACACAAAAACAGCTATAAATCCAAAACCTAATATGATAGACTCAAACTTTAAACTATATATTGTGTAGATTTACAGGTCCTACTTGCCAAGCAAAAAGGGTTTGAATAGCTCTTGCACTTTTTTCGAAACTCACAAACAACTGTTCATGGGCTGAAAAGGCTTTTGGAGCAATAAAAACTTAAAAACTGCTATAACTCAAAAATGCAATAAGATAAGTTCAAACTTTAAAAGACATGTTGTGCAGATATACAAGCCCCTCTTGCACAGAAAGTTTGGGTTAGATATCTCTTGTAGTTTCTTCAGAACACACAAATTATCTGAATATGCTTTTGAAGCAATAGACACAAAAACAGCTATAAATCCAAAACCTAATATGATAGACTCAAACTTTAAACTATATATTGTGTAGATTTATAGGTCCTACTTGCCCAGAAAAAAGGGTTTGAATAGCTCTTGCACTTTTTTCGAAACTCAGAAACAACTGTTCATGGGCTGAAAAGGCTTTTGGAGCAATAAAAACTTAAAAACTGCTATAACTCAAAAATGCAATAAGATAAGTTCAAACTTTAAAAGACATGTTGTGCAGATGTACAAGCCCCTCTTGCACAGAAAGTTTGGGTTAGATATCTCTTGTAGTTTCTTCAGAACACACAAATTATCTGAAAATGCTTTTAAAGCAATAAACACAAAAACAGCTATAAATCCAAAACCTAATATGATAGACTCAAACTTTAAACTATATATTGTGTAGATTTACAGGTCCTACTTGCCCAGCAAAAAGGGTTTGAATAGCTCTTGCACTTTTTTCGAAAACTCACAAACAACTGTTCATGGGCTGAAAAGGCTTTTGGAGCAATAAAAACTTAAAAACTGCTATAACTCAAAAATGCAATAAGATAGGTTCAAACTTTAAAAAACATGTTGTGCAGATATACAAGCCCCTCTTGCACAGAAAGTTTGGGTTAGATATCTCTTGTAGTTTCTTCAGAACACACAAATTATCTGAAAATGCTTTTGAAGCAATAGACACAAAAACAGCTATAAATCCAAAACCTAATATGATAGACTCAAACTTTAAACTATATATTGTGTAGATTTACAGGTCCTACTTGCCCAGCAAAAAGGGTTTGAATAGCTCTTGCACTTTTTTCGAAACTCACAAACAACTGTTCATGGGCTGAAAAGGCTTTTGGAGCAATAAAAACTTGAAAACTGCTATAACTCAAAAATGCAATAAGATAAGTTCAAACTTTAAAAGACATGTTGTGCATATGTACAAGCCCCTCTTGCACAGAAAGTTTGGGTTAGATATCTCTTGTAGTTTCTTCAGAACACACAAATTATCTGAAAATGCTTTTAAAGCAATAAACACAAAAACAGCTATAAATCCAAAACCTAATATGATAGACTCAAACTTTAAACTATATATTGTGTAGATTTACAGGTCCTACTTGCCCAGCAAAAAGGGTTTGAATAGCTCTTGCACTTTTTTCGAAACTCAGAAACAACTGTTCATGGGCTGAAAAGGCTTTTGGAGCAATAAAAACGTAAAAACTGCTATAACTCAAAAATGCAATAAGATAAGTTCAAATTTTAAAAGACATGTTGTGCAGATGTACAAGCCCCTCTTGCACAGAAAGTTTGGGTTAGATATCTCTTGTAGTTTCTTCAGAACACACAAATTATCTGAAAATGCTTTTAAAGCAATAAACACAAAAACAGCTATAAATCCAAAACCTAATATGATAGACTCAAACTTTAAACTGTATATTGTGTAGATTTACAGGTCCTACTTGCCCAGCAAAAAGGATTCGAATAGCTCTTACACTTTTTTCGAAAACTCACAAACAACTGTTCATGGGCTGAAAAGGCTTTTGGAGCAATAAAAACTTAAAAACTGCTATAACTCAAAAATGCAATAAGATAGTTTCAAACTTTAAAAGACATGTTGTGCAGATGTACAAGCCCCTCTTGCACAGAAAGTTTGGGTTAGATATCTCTTGTAGTTTCTTCAGAACACAAAATTTATCTGAAAATGCTTTTAAAGCAATAAACACAAAAACAGTTATAAATCCAAAACCTAATATGATAGACTCAAACTTTAAACTATATATTGTGTAGATTTACAGGTCCTACTTGCCCAGCAAAAAGGGTTTGAATAGCTCTTGCACTTTTTTCGAAACTCACAAACAACTGTTCATGGGCTGAAAAGGCTTTTGGAGCAATAAAAACTTAAAAACTGCTATAACTCAAAAATACAATAAGATAGGTTCAAACTTTAAAAGACATATTGTGCAGATATACAAGCCCCTCTTGCACAGAAAGTTTGGGTTAGATATCTCTTGTAGTTTCTTCAGAACACACAAATTATCTGAAAATGCTTTTGAAGCAATAGACACAAAAACAGCTATAAATCCAAAACCTAATATGATAGACTCAAACTTTAAACTATATATTGTGTAGATTTACAGGTCCTACTTGCCCAGCAAAAAGGGTTTGAATGGCTCTTGCACTTTTTTCGAAACTCACAAACAACTGTTCATGGGCTGAAAAGGCTTTTGGAGCAATAAAAACTTAAAAACTGCTATAACTCAAAAATGCAATAAGATATGTTCAAACTTTAAAAGACATGTTGTGCAGATGTACAAGCCCCTCTTGCACAGAAAGTTTGGGTTAGATATCTCTTGTAGTTTCTTCAGAACACACAAATTATCTAAAAATGCTTTTGAAGCAATAGACACAAAAACAGCTATAAATCCAAAACCTAATATGATAGACTCAAACTTTAAACTATATATTGTGTAGATTTACAGGTCCTACTTGCCCAGAAAAAAGGGTTTGAATAGCTCTTGCACTTTTTTCGAAACTCAGAAACAACTGTTCATGGGCTGAAAAGGCTTTTGGAGCAATAAAAACTTAAAAACTGCTATAACTCAAAAATGCAATAAGATAAGTTCAAACTTTAAAAGACATGTTGTGCAGATGTACAAGCCCCTCTTGCACAGAAAGTTTGGGTTAGATATCTCTTGTAGTTTCTTCAGAACACACAAATTATCTGAAAATGCTTTTAAAGCAATAAACACAAAAACAGCTATAAATCCAAAACCTAATATGATAGACTCAAACTTTAAACTATATATTGTGTAGATTTACAGGTCCTACTTGCCCAGCAAAAAGGGTTTGAATAGCTCTTGCACTTTTTTCGAAAACTCACAAACAACTGTTCATGGGCTGAAAAGGCTTTTGGAGCAATAAAAACTTAAAGACTGCTATAACTCAAAAATGCAATAAGATAGGTTCAAACTTTAAAAAACATGTTGTGCAGATATACAAGCCCCTCTTGCACAGAAAGTTTGGGTTAGATATCTCTTGTAGTTTCTTCAGAACACACAAATTATCTGAAAATGCTTTTGAAGCAATAGACACAAAAACAGCTATAAATCCAAAACCTAATATGATAGACTCAAACTTTAAACTATATATTGTGTAGATTTACAGGTCCTACTTGCCCAGCAAAAAGGGTTTGAATAGCTCTTGCACTTTTTTCGAAACTCACAAACAACTGTTCATGGGCTGAAAAGGCTTTTGGAGCAATAAAAACTTGAAAACTGCTATAACTCAAAAATGCAATAAGATAAGTTCAAACTTTAAAAGACATGTTGTGCAGATGTACAAGCCCCTCTTGCACAGAAAGTTTGGGTTAGATATCTCTTGTAGTTTCTTCAGAACACACAAATTATCTGAAAATGCTTTTAAAGAAATAAACACAAAAACAGCTATAAATCCAAAACCTAATATGATAGACTCAAACTTTAAACTATATATTGTGTAGATTTACAGGTCCTACTTGCCCAGCAAAAAGGGTTTGAATGGCTCTTGCACTTTTTTCGAAACTCACAAACAACTGTTCATGGGCTGAAAAGGCTTTTGGAGCAATAAAAACTTAAAAACTGCTATAACTCAAAAATGCAATAAGATATGTTCAAACTTTAAAAGACATGTTGTGCAGATGTACAAGCCCCTCTTGCACAGAAAGTTTGGGTTAGATATCTCTTGTAGTTTCTTCAGAACACACAAATTATCTAAAAATGCTTTTGAAGCAATAGACACAAAAACAGCTATAAATCCAAAACCTAATATGATAGACTCAAACTTTAAACTATATATTGTGTAGATTTACAGGTCCTACTTGCCCAGAAAAAAGGGTTTGAATAGCTCTTGCACTTTTTTCGAAACTCAGAAACAACTGTTCATGGGCTGAAAAGGCTTTTGGAGCAATAAAAACTTAAAAACTGCTATAACTCAAAAATGCAATAAGATAAGTTCAAACTTTAAAAGACATGTTGTGCAGATGTACAAGCCCCTCTTGCACAGAAAGTTTGGGTTAGATATCTCTTGTAGTTTCTTCAGAACACACAAATTATCTGAAAATGCTTTTAAAGCAATAAACACAAAAACAGCTATAAATCCAAAACCTAATATGATAGACTCAAACTTTAAACTATATATTGTGTAGATTTACAGGTCCTACTTGCCCAGCAAAAAGGGTTTGAATAGCTCTTGCACTTTTTTCGAAAACTCACAAACAACTGTTCATGGGCTGAAAAGGCTTTTGGAGCAATAAAAACTTAAAGACTGCTATAACTCAAAAATGCAATAAGATAGGTTCAAACTTTAAAAAACATGTTGTGCAGATATACAAGCCCCTCTTGCACAGAAAGTTTGGGTTAGATATCTCTTGTAGTTTCTTCAGAACACACAAATTATCTGAAAATGCTTTTGAAGCAATAGACACAAAAACAGCTATAAATCCAAAACCTAATATGATAGACTCAAACTTTAAACTATATATTGTGTAGATTTACAGGTCCTACTTGCCCAGCAAAAAGGGTTTGAATAGCTCTTGCACTTTTTTCGAAACTCACAAACAACTGTTCATGGGCTGAAAAGGCTTTTGGAGCAATAAAAACTTGAAAACTGCTATAACTCAAAAATGCAATAAGATAAGTTCAAACTTTAAAAGACATGTTGTGCAGATGTACAAGCCCCTCTTGCACAGAAAGTTTGGGTTAGATATCTCTTGTAGTTTCTTCAGAACACACAAATTATCTGAAAATGCTTTTAAAGAAATAAACACAAAAACAGCTATAAATCCAAAACCTAATATGATAGACTCAAACTTTAAACTATATATTGTGTAGATTTACAGGTCCTACTTGCCCAGCAAAAAGGGTTTGAATAGCTCTTGCACTTTTTTCGAAACTCAGAAACAACTGTTCATGGGCTGAAAAGGCTTTTGGAGCAATAAAAACGTAAAAACTGCTATAACTCAAAAATGCAATAAGATAAGTTCAAATTTTAAAAGACATGTTGTGCAGATGTACAAGCCCCTCTTGCACAGAAAGTTTGGGTTAGATATCTCTTGTAGTTTCTTCAGAACACACAAATTATCTGAAAATGCTTTTAAAGCAATAAACACAAAAACAGCTATAAATCCAAAACCTAATATGATAGACTAAAACTTTAAACTGTATATTGTGTAGATTTACAGGTCCTACTTGCCCAGCAAAAAGGGTTCGAATAGCTCTTGCACTTTTTTCGAAAACTCACAAACAACTGTTCATGGGCTGAAAAGGCTTTTGGAGCAATAAAAACGTAAAAACTGCTATAACTCAAAAATGCAATAAGATAAGTTCAAACTTTAAAAGACATGTTGTGCAGATATACAAGCCCCTCTTGCACAGAAAGTTTGGGTTAGATATCTCTTGTAGTTTCTTCAGAACACACAAATTATCTGAAAATGCTTTTGAAGCAATAGACACAAAAACAGCTATAAATCCAAAACCTAATATGATAGACTCAAACTTTAAACTATATATTGTGTAGATTTACAGGTCCTACTTGCCCAGCAAAAAGGGTTTGAATAGCTCTTGCACTTTTTTCGAAACTCACAAACAACTGTTCATGGGCTGAAAAGGCTTTTGGAGCAATAAAAACTTAAAAACTGCTATAACTCAAAAATGCAATAAGATAGGTTCAAACTTTAAAAGACATGTTGTGCAGATGTACAAGCCCCTCTTGCACAGAAAGTATGGCTTAGATATCTCTTGTAGTTTCTTCAGAACACACAAATTATCTGAAAATGCTTTTGAAGCAATAGACACAAAAACAGCTATAAATCCAAAACCTAATATGATAGACTCAAACTTTAAACTATATATTGTGTAGATTTACAGGTCCTACTTGCCAAGCAAAAAGGGTTTGAATAGCTCTTGCACTTTTTTCGAAACTCACAAACAACTGTTCATGGGCTGAAAAGGCTTTTGGAGCAATAAAAACTTAAAAACTGCTATAACTCAAAAATGCAATAAGATAAGTTCAAACTTTAAAAGACATGTTGTGCAGATATACAAGCCCCTCTTGCACAGAAAGTTTGGGTTAGATATCTCTTGTAGTTTCTTCAGAACACACAAATTATCTGAATATGCTTTTGAAGCAATAGACACAAAAACAGCTATAAATCCAAAACCTAATATGATAGACTCAAACTTTAAACTATATATTGTGTAGATTTATAGGTCCTACTTGCCCAGAAAAAAGGGTTTGAATAGCTCTTGCACTTTTTTCGAAACTCAGAAACAACTGTTCATGGGCTGAAAAGGCTTTTGGAGCAATAAAAACTTAAAAACTGCTATAACTCAAAAATGCAATAAGATAAGTTCAAACTTTAAAAGACATGTTGTGCAGATGTACAAGCCCCTCTTGCACAGAAAGTTTGGGTTAGATATCTCTTGTAGTTTCTTCAGAACACACAAATTATCTGAAAATGCTTTTAAAGCAATAAACACAAAAACAGCTATAAATCCAAAACCTAATATGATAGACTCAAACTTTAAACTATATATTGTGTAGATTTACAGGTCCTACTTGCCCAGCAAAAAGGGTTTGAATAGCTCTTGCACTTTTTTCGAAAACTCACAAACAACTGTTCATGGGCTGAAAAGGCTTTTGGAGCAATAAAAACGTAAAAACTGCTATAACTCAAAAATGCAATAAGATAGGTTCAAACTTTAAAAAACATGTTGTGCAGATATACAAGCCCCTCTTGCACAGAAAGTTTGGGTTAGATATCTCTTGTAGTTTCTTCAGAACACACAAATTATCTGAAAATGCTTTTGAAGCAATAGACACAAAAACAGCTATAAATCCAAAACCTAATATGATAGACTCAAACTTTAAACTATATATTGTGTAGATTTACAGGTCCTACTTGCCCAGCAAAAAGGGTTTGAATAGCTCTTGCACTTTTTTCGAAACTCACAAACAACTGTTCATGGGCTGAAAAGGCTTTTGGAGCAATAAAAACTTGAAAACTGCTATAACTCAAAAATGCAATAAGATAAGTTCAAACTTTAAAAGACATGTTGTGCAGATGTACAAGCCCCTCTTGCACAGAAAGTTTGGGTTAGATATCTCTTGTAGTTTCTTCAGAACACACAAATTATCTGAAAATGCTTTTAAAGCAATAAACACAAAAACAGCTATAAATCCAAAACCTAATATGATAGACTCAAACTTTAAACTATATATTGTGTAGATTTACAGGTCCTACTTGCCCAGCAAAAAGGGTTTGAATAGCTCTTGCACTTTTTTCGAAACTCAGAAACAACTGTTCATGGGCTGAAAAGGCTTTTGGAGCAATAAAAACGTAAAAACTGCTATAACTCAAAAATGCAATAAGATAAGTTCAAATTTTAAAAGACATGTTGTGCAGATATACAAGCCCCTCTTGCACAGAAAGTTTGGGTTAGATATCTCTTGTAGTTTCTTCAGAACACACAAATTATCTGAAAATGCTTTTAAAGCAATAAACACAAAAACAGCTATAAATCCAAAACCTAATATGATAGACTCAAACTTTAAACTATATATTGTGTAGATTTACAGGTCCTACTTGCCCAGCAAAAAGGGTTTGAATAGCTCTTGCACTTTTTTCGAAAACTCACAAACAACTGTTCATGGGCTGAAAAGGCTTTTGGAGCAATAAAAACTTGAAAACTGCTATAACTCAAAAATGCAATAAGATAAGTTCAAACTTTAAAAGACATGTTGTGCAGATGTACAAGCCCCTCTTGCACAGAAAGTTTGGGTTAGATATCTCTTGTAGTTTCTTCAGAACACACAAATTATCTGAAAATGCTTTTAAAGCAATAAACACAAAAACAGCTATAAATCCAAAACCTAATATGATAGACTCAAACTTTAAACTATATATTGTGTAGATTTACAGGTCCTACTTGCCCAGCAAAAAGGGTTTGAATAGCTCTTGCACTTTTTTCGAAACTCAGAAACAACTGTTCATGGGCTGAAAAGGCTTTTGGAGCAATAAAAACGTAAAAACTGCTATAACTCAAAAATGCAATAAGATAAGTTCAAATTTTAAAAGACATGTTGTGCAGATGTACAAGCCCCTCTTGCACAGAAAGTTTGGGTTAGATATCTCTTGTAGTTTCTTCAGAACACACAAATTATCTGAAAATGCTTTTAAAGCAATAAACACAAAAACAGCTATAAATCCAAAACCTAATATGATAGACTCAAACTTTAAACTGTATATTGTGTAGATTTACAGGTCCTACTTGCCCAGCAAAAAGGGTTCGAATAGCTCTTGCACTTTTTTCGAAAACTCACAAACAACTGTTCATGGGCTGAAAAGGCTTTTGGAGCAATAAAAACGTAAAAACTGCTATAACTCAAAAATGCAATAAGATAAGTTCAAACTTTAAAAGACATGTTGTGCAGATATACAAGCCCCTCTTGCACAGAAAGTTTGGGTTAGATATCTCTTGTAGTTTCTTCAGAACACACAAATTATCTGAAAATGCTTTTGAAGCAATAGACACAAAAACAGCTATAAATCCAAAACCTAATATGATAGACTCAAACTTTAAACTATATATTGTGTAGATTTACAGGTCCTACTTGCCCAGCAAAAAGGGTTTGAATAGCTCTTGCACTTTTTTCGAAACTCACAAACAACTGTTCATGGGCTGAAAAGGCTTTTGGAGCAATAAAAACTTAAAAACTGCTATAACTCAAAAATGCAATAAGATAGGTTCAAACTTTAAAAGACATGTTGTGCAGATGTACAAGCCCCTCTTGCACAGAAAGTATGGCTTAGATATCTCTTGTAGTTTCTTCAGAACACACAAATTATCTGAAAATGCTTTTGAAGCAATAGACACAAAAACAGCTATAAATCCAAAACCTAATATGATAGACTCAAACTTTAAACTATATATTGTGTAGATTTACAGGTCCTACTTGCCAAGCAAAAAGGGTTTGAATAGCTCTTGCACTTTTTTCGAAACTCACAAACAACTGTTCATGGGCTGAAAAGGCTTTTGGAGCAATAAAAACTTAAAAACTGCTATAACTCAAAAATGCAATAAGATAAGTTCAAACTTTAAAAGACATGTTGTGCAGATATACAAGCCCCTCTTGCACAGAAAGTTTGGGTTAGATATCTCTTGTAGTTTCTTCAGAACACACAAATTATCTGAATATGCTTTTGAAGCAATAGACACAAAAACAGCTATAAATCCAAAACCTAATATGATAGACTCAAACTTTAAACTATATATTGTGTAGATTTATAGGTCCTACTTGCCCAGAAAAAAGGGTTTGAATAGCTCTTGCACTTTTTTCGAAACTCAGAAACAACTGTTCATGGGCTGAAAAGGCTTTTGGAGCAATAAAAACTTAAAAACTGCTATAACTCAAAAATGCAATAAGATAAGTTCAAACTTTAAAAGACATGTTGTGCAGATGTACAAGCCCCTCTTGCACAGAAAGTTTGGGTTAGATATCTCTTGTAGTTTCTTCAGAACACACAAATTATCTGAAAATGCTTTTAAAGCAATAAACACAAAAACAGCTATAAATCCAAAACCTAATATGATAGACTCAAACTTTAAACTATATATTGTGTAGATTTACAGGTCCTACTTGCCCAGCAAAAAGGGTTTGAATAGCTCTTGCACTTTTTTCGAAAACTCACAAACAACTGTTCATGGGCTGAAAAGGCTTTTGGAGCAATAAAAACTTAAAAACTGCTATAACTCAAAAATGCAATAAGATAGGTTCAAACTTTAAAAAACATGTTGTGCAGATATACAAGCCCCTCTTGCACAGAAAGTTTGGGTTAGATATCTCTTGTAGTTTCTTCAGAACACACAAATTATCTGAAAATGCTTTTGAAGCAATAGACACAAAAACAGCTATAAATCCAAAACCTAATATGATAGACTCAAACTTTAAACTATATATTGTGTAGATTTACAGGTCCTACTTGCCCAGCAAAAAGGGTTTGAATAGCTCTTGCACTTTTTTCGAAACTCACAAACAACTGTTCATGGGCTGAAAAGGCTTTTGGAGCAATAAAAACTTGAAAACTGCTATAACTCAAAAATGCAATAAGATAAGTTCAAACTTTAAAAGACATGTTGTGCAGATGTACAAGCCCCTCTTGCACAGAAAGTTTGGGTTAGATATCTCTTGTAGTTTCTTCAGAACACACAAATTATCTGAAAATGCTTTTAAAGCAATAAACACAAAAACAGCTATAAATCCAAAACCTAATATGATAGACTCAAACTTTAAACTATATATTGTGTAGATTTACAGGTCCTACTTGCCCAGCAAAAAGGGTTTGAATAGCTCTTGCACTTTTTTCGAAACTCAGAAACAACTGTTCATGGGCTGAAAAGGCTTTTGGAGCAATAAAAACGTAAAAACTGCTATAACTCAAAAATGCAATAAGATAAGTTCAAATTTTAAAAGACATGTTGTGCAGATGTACAAGCCCCTCTTGCACAGAAAGTTTGGGTTAGATATCTCTTGTAGTTTCTTCAGAACACACAAATTATCTGAAAATGCTTTTAAAGCAATAAACACAAAAACAGCTATAAATCCAAAACCTAATATGATAGACTCAAACTTTAAACTGTATATTGTGTAGATTTACAGGTCCTACTTGCCCAGCAAAAAGGATTCGAATAGCTCTTACACTTTTTTCGAAAACTCACAAACAACTGTTCATGGGCTGAAAAGGCTTTTGGAGCAATAAAAACTTAAAAACTGCTATAACTCAAAAATGCAATAAGATAGTTTCAAACTTTAAAAGACATGTTGTGCAGATGTACAAGCCCCTCTTGCACAGAAAGTTTGGGTTAGATATCTCTTGTAGTTTCTTCAGAACACAAAATTTATCTGAAAATGCTTTTAAAGCAATAAACACAAAAACAGCTATAAATCCAAAACCTAATATGATAGACTCAAACTTTAAACTATATATTGTGTAGATTTACAGGTCCTACTTGCCCAGCAAAAAGGGTTTGAATAGCTCTTGCACTTTTTTCGAAACTCACAAACAACTGTTCATGGGCTGAAAAGGCTTTTGGAGCAATAAAAACTTAAAAACTGCTATAACTCAAAAATACAATAAGATAGGTTCAAACTTTAAAAGACATATTGTGCAGATATACAAGCCCCTCTTGCACAGAAAGTTTGGGTTAGATATCTCTTGTAGTTTCTTCAGAACACACAAATTATCTGAAAATGCTTTTGAAGCAATAGACACAAAAACAGCTATAAATCCAAAACCTAATATGATAGACTCAAACTTTAAACTATATATTGTGTAGATTTACAGGTCCTACTTGCCCAGCAAAAAGGGTTTGAATGGCTCTTGCACTTTTTTCGAAACTCACAAACAACTGTTCATGGGCTGAAAAGGCTTTTGGAGCAATAAAAACTTAAAAACTGCTATAACTCAAAAATGCAATAAGATATGTTCAAACTTTAAAAGACATGTTGTGCAGATGTACAAGCCCCTCTTGCACAGAAAGTTTGGGTTAGATATCTCTTGTAGTTTCTTCAGAACACACAAATTATCTAAAAATGCTTTTGAAGCAATAGACACAAAAACAGCTATAAATCCAAAACCTAATATGATAGACTCAAACTTTAAACTATATATTGTGTAGATTTACAGGTCCTACTTGCCCAGAAAAAAGGGTTTGAATAGCTCTTGCACTTTTTTCGAAACTCAGAAACAACTGTTCATGGGCTGAAAAGGCTTTTGGAGCAATAAAAACTTAAAAACTGCTATAACTCAAAAATGCAATAAGATAAGTTCAAACTTTAAAAGACATGTTGTGCAGATGTACAAGCCCCTCTTGCACAGAAAGTTTGGGTTAGATATCTCTTGTAGTTTCTTCAGAACACACAAATTATCTGAAAATGCTTTTAAAGCAATAAACACAAAAACAGCTATAAATCCAAAACCTAATATGATAGACTCAAACTTTAAACTATATATTGTGTAGATTTACAGGTCCTACTTGCCCAGCAAAAAGGGTTTGAATAGCTCTTGCACTTTTTTCGAAAACTCACAAACAACTGTTCATGGGCTGAAAAGGCTTTTGGAGCAATAAAAACTTAAAAACTGCTATAACTCAAAAATGCAATAAGATAGGTTCAAACTTTAAAAAACATGTTGTGCAGATATACAAGCCCCTCTTGCACAGAAAGTTTGGGTTAGATATCTCTTGTAGTTTCTTCAGAACACACAAATTATCTGAAAATGCTTTTGAAGAAATAGACACAAAAACAGCTATAAATCCAAAACCTAATATGATAGACTCAAACTTTAAACTATATATTGTGTAGATTTACAGGTCCTACTTGCCCAGCAAAAAGGGTTTGAATAGCTCTTGCACTTTTTTCGAAACTCACAAACAACTGTTCATGGGCTGAAAAGGCTTTTGGAGCAATAAAAACTTAAAAACTGCTATAACTCAAAAATGCAATAAGATAAGTTCAAACTTTAAAAGACATGTTGTGCAGATGTACAAGCCCCTCTTGCACAGAAAGTTTGGGTTAGATATCTCTTGTAGTTTCTTCAGAACACACAAATTATCTAAAAATGCTTTTGAAGCAATAGACACAAAAACAGCTATAAATCCAAAACCTAATATGATAGACTCAAACTTTAAACTATATATTGTGTAGATTTACAGGTCCTACTTGCCCAGAAAAAAGGGTTTGAATAGCTCTTGCACTTTTTTCGAAACTCAGAAACAACTGTTCATGGGCTGAAAAGGCTTTTGGAGCAATAAAAACTTAAAAACTGCTATAACTCAAAAATGCAATAAGATAAGTTCAAACTTTAAAAGACATGTTGTGCAGATGTACAAGCCCCTCTTGCACAGAAAGTTTGGGTTAGATATCTCTTGTAGTTTCTTCAGAACACACAAATTATCTGAAAATGCTTTTAAAGCAATAAACACAAAAACAGCTATAAATCCAAAACCTAATATGATAGACTCAAACTTTAAACTATATATTGTGTAGATTTACAGGTCCTACTTGCCCAGCAAAAAGGGTTTGAATAGCTCTTGCACTTTTTTCGAAAACTCACAAACAACTGTTCATGGGCTGAAAAGGCTTTTGGAGCAATAAAAACTTAAAAACTGCTATAACTCAAAAATGCAATAAGATAGGTTCAAACTTTAAAAGACATGTTGTGCAGATGTACAAGCCCCTCTTGCACAGAAAGTATGGCTTAGATATCTCTTGTAGTTTCTTCAGAACACACAAATTATCTGAAAATGCTTTTGAAGCAATAGACACAAAAACAGCTATAAATCCAAAACCTAATATGATAGACTCAAACTTTAAACTATATATTGTGTAGATTTACAGGTCCTACTTGCCAAGCAAAAAGGGTTTGAATAGCTCTTGCACTTTTTTCGAAACTCACAAACAACTGTTCATGGGCTGAAAAGGCTTTTGGAGCAATAAAAACTTAAAAACTGCTATAACTCAAAAATGCAATAAGATAAGTTCAAACTTTAAAAGACATGTTGTGCAGATATACAAGCCCCTCTTGCACAGAAAGTTTGGGTTAGATATCTCTTGTAGTTTCTTCAGAACACACAAATTATCTGAAAATGCTTTTGAAGCAATAGACACAAAAACAGCTATAAATCCAAAACCTAATATGATAGACTCAAACTTTAAACTATATATTGTGTAGATTTACAGGTCCTACTTGCCCAGCAAAAAGGGTTTGAATAGCTCTTGCACTTTTTTCGAAACTCACAAACAACTGTTCATGGGCTGAAAAGGCTTTTGGAGCAATAAAAACTTAAAAACTGCTATAACTCAAAAATGCAATAAGATATGTTCAAACTTTAAAAGACATGTTGTGCAGATATACAAGCCCCTCTTGCACAGAAAGTTTGGGTTAGATATCTCTTGTAGTTTCTTCAGAACACACAAATTATCTAAAAATGCTTTTGAAGCAATAGACACAAAAACAGCTATAAATCCAAAACCTAATATGATAGACTCAAACTTTAAACTATATATTGTGTAGATTTACAGGTCCTACTTGCCCAGAAAAAAGGGTTTGAATAGCTCTTGCACTTTTTTCGAAACTCAGAAACAACTGTTCATGGGCTGAAAAGGCTTTTGGAGCAATAAAAACTTAAAAACTGCTATAACTCAAAAATGCAATAAGATAAGTTCAAACTTTAAAAGACATGTTGTGCAGATGTACAAGCCCCTCTTGCACAGAAAGTTTGGGTTAGATATCTCTTGTAGTTTCTTCAGAACACACAAATTATCAGAAAATGCTTTTAAAGCAATAAACACAAAAACAGCTATAAATCCAAAACCTAATATGATAGACTCAAACTTTAAACTATATATTGTGTAGATTTACAGGTCCTACTTGCCCAGCAAAAAGGGTTTGAATAGCTCTTGCACTTTTTTCGAAAACTCACAAACAACTGTTCATGGGCTGAAAAGGCTTTTGGAGCAATAAAAACTTAAAAACTGCTATAACTCAAAAATGCAATAAGATAGGTTCAAACTTTAAAAGACATGTTGTGCAGATATACAAGCCCCTCTTGCACAGAAAGTTTGGGTTAGATATCTCTTGTAGTTTCTTCAGAACACACAAATTATCTGAAAATGCTTTTGAAGCAATAGACACAAAAACAGCTATAAATCCAAAACCTAATATGATAGACTCAAACTTTAAACTATATATTGTGTAGATTTACAGGTCCTACTTGCCCAGCAAAAAGGGTTTGAATAGCTCTTGCACTTTTTTCGAAACTCACAAACAACTGTTCATGGGCTGAAAAGGCTTTTGGAGCAATAAAAACTTAAAAACTGCTATAACTCAAAAATACAATAAGATAGGTTCAAACTTTAAAAGACATATTGTGCAGATATACAAGCCCCTCTTGCACAGAAAGTTTGGGTTAGATATCTCTTGTAGTTTCTTCAGAACACACAAATTATCTGAAAATGCATTTGAAGCAATAGACACAAAAACAGCTATAAATCCAAAACCTAATATGATAGACTCAAACTTTAAACTATATATTGTGTAGATTTACAGGTCCTACTTGCCCAGCAAAAAGGGTTTGAATAGCTCTTGCACTTTTTTCGAAACTCACAAACAACTGTTCATGGGCTGAAAAGGCTTTTGGAGCAATAAAAACTTAAAAACTGCTATAACTCAAAAATGCAATAAGATATGTTCAAACTTTAAAAGACATGTTGTGCAGATGTACAAGCCCCTCTTGCACAGAAAGTTTGGGTTAGATATCTCTTGTAGTTTCTTCAGAACACACAAATTATCTAAAAATGCTTTTGAAGCAATAGACACAAAAACAGCTATAAATCCAAAACCTAATATGATAGACTCAAACTTTAAACTATATATTGTGTAGATTTACAGGTCCTACTTGCCCAGAAAAAAGGGTTTGAATAGCTCTTGCACTTTTTTCGAAACTCAGAAACAACTGTTCATGGGCTGAAAAGGCTTTTGGAGCAATAAAAACTTAAAAACTGCTATAACTCAAAAATGCAATAAGATAAGTTCAAACTTTAAAAGACATGTTGTGCAGATGTACAAGCCCCTCTTGCACAGAAAGTTTGGGTTAGATATCTCTTGTAGTTTCTTCAGAACACACAAATTATCTGAAAATGCTTTTAAAGCAATAAACACAAAAACAGCTATAAATCCAAAACCTAATATGATAGACTCAAACTTTAAACTATATATTGTGTAGATTTACAGGTCCTACTTGCCCAGCAAAAAGGGTTTGAATAGCTCTTGCACTTTTTTCGAAAACTCACAAACAACTGTTCATGGGCTGAAAAGGCTTTTGGAGCAATAAAAACTTAAAAACTGCTATAACTCAAAAATGCAATAAGATAGGTTCAAACTTTAAAAAACATGTTGTGCAGATATACAAGCCCCTCTTGCACAGAAAGTTTGGGTTAGATATCTCTTGTAGTTTCTTCAGAACACACAAATTATCTGAAAATGCTTTTGAAGCAATAGACACAAAAACAGCTATAAATCCAAAACCTAATATGATAGACTCAAACTTTAAACTATATATTGTGTAGATTTACAGGTCCTACTTGCCCAGCAAAAAGGGTTTGAATAGCTCTTGCACTTTTTTCGAAACTCACAAACAACTGTTCATGGGCTGAAAAGGCTTTTGGAGCAATAAAAACTTAAAAACTGCTATAACTCAAAAATGCAATAAGATAAGTTCAAACTTTAAAAGACATGTTGTGCAGATGTACAAGCCCCTCTTGCACAGAAAGTATGGCTTAGATATCTCTTGTAGTTTCTTCAGAACACACAAATTATCTAAAAATGCTTTTGAAGCAATAGACACAAAAACAGCTATAAATCCAAAACCTAATATGATAGACTCAAACTTTAAACTGTATATTGTGTAGATTTACAGGTCCTACTTGCCCAGCAAAAAGGGTTCGAATAGCTCTTGCACTTTTTTCGAAAACTCACAAACAACTGTTCATGGGCTGAAAAGGCTTTTGGAGCAATAAAAACGTAAAAACTGCTATAACTCAAAAATGCAATAAGATAAGTTCAAACTTTAAAAGACATGTTGTGCAAATATACAAGCCCCTCTTGCACAGAAAGTTTGGGTTAGATATCTCTTGTAGTTTCTTCAGAACACACAAATTATCTGAAAATGCTTTTGAAGCAATAGACACAAAAACAGCTATAAATCCAAAACCTAATATGATAGACTCAAACTTTAAACTATATATTGTGTAGATTTACAGGTCCTACTTGCCCAGCAAAAAGGGTTTGAATAGCTCTTGCACTTTTTTCGAAACTCACAAACAACTGTTCATGGGCTGAAAAGGCTTTTGGAGCAATAAAAACTTAAAAACTGCTATAACTCAAAAATGCAATAAGATAGGTTCAAACTTTAAAAGACATGTTGTGCAGATGTACAAGCCCCTCTTGCACAGAAAGTATGGCTTAGATATCTCTTGTAGTTTCTTCAGAACACACAAATTATCTGAAAATGCTTTTGAAGCAATAGACACAAAAACAGCTATAAATCCAAAACCTAATATGATAGACTCAAACTTTAAACTATATATTGTGTAGATTTACAGGTCCTACTTGCCAAGCAAAAAGGGTTTGAATAGCTCTTGCACTTTTTTCGAAACTCACAAACAACTGTTCATGGGCTGAAAAGGCTTTTGGAGCAATAAAAACTTAAAAACTGCTATAACTCAAAAATGCAATAAGATAAGTTCAAACTTTAAAAGACATGTTGTGCAGATATACAAGCCCCTCTTGCACAGAAAGTTTGGGTTAGATATCTCTTGTAGTTTCTTCAGAACACACAAATTATCTGAATATGCTTTTGAAGCAATAGACACAAAAACAGCTATAAATCCAAAACCTAATATGATAGACTCAAACTTTAAACTATATATTGTGTAGATTTATAGGTCCTACTTGCCCAGAAAAAAGGGTTTGAATAGCTCTTGCACTTTTTTCGAAACTCAGAAACAACTGTTCATGGGCTGAAAAGGCTTTTGGAGCAATAAAAACTTAAAAACTGCTATAACTCAAAAATGCAATAAGATAAGTTCAAACTTTAAAAGACATGTTGTGCAGATGTACAAGCCCCTCTTGCACAGAAAGTTTGGGTTAGATATCTCTTGTAGTTTCTTCAGAACACACAAATTATCTGAAAATGCTTTTAAAGCAATAAACACAAAAACAGCTATAAATCCAAAACCTAATATGATAGACTCAAACTTTAAACTATATATTGTGTAGATTTACAGGTCCTACTTGCCCAGCAAAAAGGGTTTGAATAGCTCTTGCACTTTTTTCGAAAACTCACAAACAACTGTTCATGGGCTGAAAAGGCTTTTGGAGCAATAAAAACTTAAAAACTGCTATAACTCAAAAATGCAATAAGATAGGTTCAAACTTTAAAAAACATGTTGTGCAGATATACAAGCCCCTCTTGCACAGAAAGTTTGGGTTAGATATCTCTTGTAGTTTCTTCAGAACACACAAATTATCTGAAAATGCTTTTGAAGCAATAGACACAAAAACAGCTATAAATCCAAAACCTAATATGATAGACTCAAACTTTAAACTATATATTGTGTAGATTTACAGGTCCTACTTGCCCAGCAAAAAGGGTTTGAATAGCTCTTGCACTTTTTTCGAAACTCACAAACAACTGTTCATGGGCTGAAAAGGCTTTTGGAGCAATAAAAACTTGAAAACTGCTATAACTCAAAAATGCAATAGGATAAGTTCAAACTTTAAAAGACATGTTGTGCAGATGTACAAGCCCCTCTTGCACAGAAAGTTTGGGTTAGATATCTCTTGTAGTTTCTTCAGAACACACAAATTATCTGAAAATGCTTTTAAAGCAATAAACACAAAAACAGCTATAAATCCAAAACCTAATATGATAGACTCAAACTTTAAACTATATATTGTGTAGATTTACAGGTCCTACTTGCCCAGCAAAAAGGGTTTGAATAGCTCTTGCACTTTTTTCGAAACTCAGAAACAACTGTTCATGGGCTGAAAAGGCTTTTGGAGCAATAAAAACGTAAAAACTGCTATAACTCAAAAATGCAATAAGATAAGTTCAAATTTTAAAAGACATGTTGTGCAGATGTACAAGCCCCTCTTGCACAGAAAGTTTGGGTTAGATATCTCTTGTAGTTTCTTCAGAACACACAAATTATCTGAAAATGCTTTTAAAGCAATAAACACAAAAACAGCTATAAATCCAAAACCTAATATGATAGACTCAAACTTTAAACTGTATATTGTGTAGATTTACAGGTCCTACTTGCCCAGCAAAAAGGATTCGAATAGCTCTTACACTTTTTTCGAAAACTCACAAACAACTGTTCATGGGCTGAAAAGGCTTTTGGAGCAATAAAAACTTAAAAACTGCTATAACTCAAAAATGCAATAAGATAGTTTCAAACTTTAAAAGACATGTTGTGCAGATGTACAAGCCCCTCTTGCACAGAAAGTTTGGGTTAGATATCTCTTGTAGTTTCTTCAGAACACACAAATTATCTGAAAATGCTTTTAAAGCAATAAACACAAAAACAGCTATAAATCCAAAACCTAATATGATAGACTCAAACTTTAAACTATATATTGTGTAGATTTACAGGTCCTACTTGCCCAGCAAAAAGGGTTTGAATAGCTCTTGCACTTTTTTCGAAAACTCACAAACAACTGTTCATGGGCTGAAAAGGCTTTTGGAGCAATAAAAACTTAAAAACTGCTATAACTCAAAAATGCAATAAGATAGGTTCAAACTTTAAAAAACATGTTGTGCAGATATACAAGCCCCTCTTGCACAGAAAGTTTGGGTTAGATATCTCTTGTAGTTTCTTCAGAACACACAAATTATCTGAAAATGCTTTTGAAGCAATAGACACAAAAACAGCTATAAATCCAAAACCTAATATGATAGACTCAAACTTTAAACTATATATTGTGTAGATTTACAGGTCCTACTTGCCCAGCAAAAAGGGTTTGAATAGCTCTTGCACTTTTTTCGAAACTCACAAACAACTGTTCATGGGCTGAAAAGGCTTTTGGAGCAATAAAAACTTGAAAACTGCTATAACTCAAAAATGCAATAAGATAAGTTCAAACTTTAAAAGACATGTTGTGCAGATGTACAAGCCCCTCTTGCACAGAAAGTTTGGGTTAGATATCTCTTGTAGTTTCTTCAGAACACACAAATTATCTGAAAATGCTTTTAAAGCAATAAACACAAAAACAGCTATAAATCCAAAACCTAATATGATAGACTCAAACTTTAAACTATATATTGTGTAGATTTACAGGTCCTACTTGCCCAGCAAAAAGGGTTTGAATAGCTCTTGCACTTTTTTCGAAACTCAGAAACAACTGTTCATGGGCTGAAAAGGCTTTTGGAGCAATAAAAACGTAAAAACTGCTATAACTCAAAAATGCAATAAGATAAGTTCAAATTTTAAAAGACATGTTGTGCAGATGTACAAGCCCCTCTTGCACAGAAAGTTTGGGTTAGATATCTCTTGTAGTTTCTTCAGAACACACAAATTATCTGAAAATGCTTTTAAAGCAATAAACACAAAAACAGCTATAAATCCAAAACCTAATATGATAGACTCAAACTTTAAACTGTATATTGTGTAGATTTACAGGTCCTACTTGCCCAGCAAAAAGGATTCGAATAGCTCTTACACTTTTTTCGAAAACTCACAAACAACTGTTCATGGGCTGAAAAGGCTTTTGGAGCAATAAAAACTTAAAAACTGCTATAACTCAAAAATGCAATAAGATAGTTTCAAACTTTAAAAGACATGTTGTGCAGATGTACAAGCCCCTCTTGCACAGAAAGTTTGGGTTAGATATCTCTTGTAGTTTCTTCAGAACACAAAATTTATCTGAAAATGCTTTTAAAGCAATAAACACAAAAACAGCTATAAATCCAAAACCTAATATGATAGACTCAAACTTTAAACTATATATTGTGTAGATTTACAGGTCCTACTTGCCCAGCAAAAAGGGTTTGAATAGCTCTTGCACTTTTTTCGAAACTCACAAACAACTGTTCATGGGCTGAAAAGGCTTTTGGAGCAATAAAAACTTAAAAACTGCTATAACTCAAAAATACAATAAGATAGGTTCAAACTTTAAAAGACATATTGTGCAGATATACAAGCCCCTCTTGCACAGAAAGTTTGGGTTAGATATCTCTTGTAGTTTCTTCAGAACACACAAATTATCTGAAAATGCTTTTGAAGCAATAGACACAAAAACAGCTATAAATCCAAAACCTAATATGATAGACTCAAACTTTAAACTATATATTGTGTAGATTTACAGGTCCTACTTGCCCAGCAAAAAGAGTTTGAATAGCTCTTGCACTTTTTTCGAAACTCACAAACAACTGTTCATGGGCTGAAAAGGCTTTTGGAGCAATAAAAACTTAAAAACTGCTATAACTCAAAAATGCAATAAGATATGTTCAAACTTTAAAAGACATGTTGTGCAGATGTACAAGCCCCTCTTGCACAGAAAGTTTGGGTTAGATATCTCTTGTAGTTTCTTCAGAACACACAAATTATCTAAAAATGCTTTTGAAGCAATAGACACAAAAACAGCTATAAATCCAAAACCTAATATGATAGACTCAAACTTTAAACTATATATTGTGTAGATTTACAGGTCCTACTTGCCCAGAAAAAAGGGTTTGAATAGCTCTTGCACTTTTTTCGAAACTCAGAAACAACTGTTCATGGGCTGAAAAGGCTTTTGGAGCAATAAAAACTTAAAAACTGCTATAACTCAAAAATGCAATAAGATAAGTTCAAACTTTAAAAGACATGTTGTGCAGATGTACAAGCCCCTCTTGCACAGAAAGTTTGGGTTAGATATCTCTTGTAGTTTCTTCAGAACACACAAATTATCTGAAAATGCTTTTAAAGCAATAAACACAAAAACAGCTATAAATCCAAAACCTAATATGATAGACTCAAACTTTAAACTATATATTGTGTAGATTTACAGGTCCTACTTGCCCAGCAAAAAGGGTTTGAATAGCTCTTGCACTTTTTTCGAAAACTCACAAACAACTGTTCATGGGCTGAAAAGGCTTTTGGAGCAATAAAAACTTAAAAACTGCTATAACTCAAAAATGCAATAAGATAGGTTCAAACTTTAAAAAACATGTGCAGATATACAAGCCCCTCTTGCACAGAAAGTTTGGGTTAGATATCTCTTGTAGTTTCTTCAGAACACACAAATTATCTGAAAATGCTTTTGAAGCAATAGACACAAAAACAGCTATAAATCCAAAACCTAATATGATAGACTCAAACTTTAAACTGTATATTGTGTAGATTTACAGGTCCTACTTGCCCAGCAAAAAGGGTTCGAATAGCTCTTGCACTTTTTTCGAAAACTCACAAACAACTGTTCATGGGCTGAAAAGGCTTTTGGAGCAATAAAAACGTAAAAACTGCTATAACTCAAAAATGCAATAAGATAAGTTCAAACTTTAAAAGACATCTTGTGCAGATATACAAGCCCCTCTTGCACAGAAAGTTTGGGTTAGATATCTCTTGTAGTTTCTTCAGAACACACAAATTATCTGAAAATGCTTTTGAAGCAATAGACACAAAAACAGCTATAAATCCAAAACCTAATATGATAGACTCAAACTTTAAACTATATATTGTGTAGATTTACAGGTCCTACTTGCCCAGCAAAAAGGGTTTGAATAGCTCTTGCACTTTTTTCGAAACTCACAAACAACTGTTCATGGGCTGAAAAGGCTTTTGGAGCAATAAAAACTTAAAAACTGCTATAACTCAAAAATGCAATAAGATAGGTTCAAACTTTAAAAGACATGTTGTGCAGATGTACAAGCCCCTCTTGCACAGAAAGTATGGCTTAGATATCTCTTGTAGTTTCTTCAGAACACACAAATTATCTGAAAATGCTTTTGAAGCAATAGACACAAAAACAGCTATAAATCCAAAACCTAATATGATAGACTCAAACTTTAAACTATATATTGTGTAGATTTACAGGTCCTACTTGCCAAGCAAAAAGGGTTTGAATAGCTCTTGCACTTTTTTCGAAACTCACAAACAACTGTTCATGGGCTGAAAAGGCTTTTGGAGCAATAAAAACTTAAAAACTGCTATAACTCAAAAATGCAATAAGATAAGTTCAAACTTTAAAAGACATGTTGTGCAGATATACAAGCCCCTCTTGCACAGAAAGTTTGGGTTAGATATCTCTTGTAGTTTCTTCAGAACACACAAATTATCTGAATATGCTTTTGAAGCAATAGACACAAAAACAGCTATAAATCCAAAACCTAATATGATAGACTCAAACTTTAAACTATATATTGTGTAGATTTATAGGTCCTACTTGCCCAGAAAAAAGGGTTTGAATAGCTCTTGCACTTTTTTCGAAACTCAGAAACAACTGTTCATGGGCTGAAAAGGCTTTTGGAGCAATAAAAACTTAAAAACTGCTATAACTCAAAAATGCAATAAGATAAGTTCAAACTTTAAAAGACATGTTGTGCAGATGTACAAGCCCCTCTTGCACAGAAAGTTTGGGTTAGATATCTCTTGTAGTTTCTTCAGAACACACAAATTATCTGAAAATGCTTTTAAAGCAATAAACACAAAATAAGCTATAAATCCAAAACCTAATATGATAGACTCAAACTTTAAACTATATATTGTGTAGATTTACAGGTCCTACTTGCCCAGCAAAAAGGGTTTGAATAGCTCTTGCACTTTTTTCGAAAACTCACAAACAACTGTTCATGGGCTGAAAAGGCTTTTGGAGCAATAAAAACTTAAAAACTGCTATAACTCAAAAATGCAATAAGATAGGTTCAAACTTTAAAAAACATGTTGTGCAGATATACAAGCCCCTCTTGCACAGAAAGTTTGGGTTAGATATCTCTTGTAGTTTCTTCAGAACACACAAATTATCTGAAAATGCTTTTAAAGCAATAAACACAAAAACAGCTATAAATCCAAAACCTAATATGATAGACTCAAACTTTAAACTATATATTGTGTAGATTTACAGGTCCTACTTGCCCAGCAAAAAGGGTTTGAATAGCTCTTGCACTTTTTTCGAAACTCAGAAACAACTGTTCATGGGCTGAAAAGGCTTTTGGAGCAATAAAAACGTAAAAACTGCTATAACTCAAAAATGCAATAAGATAAGTTCAAACTTTAAAAGACATGTTGTGCAGATATACAAGCCCCTCTTGCACAGAAAGTTTGGGTTAGATATCTCTTGTAGTTTCTTCAGAACACACAAATTATCTGAATATGCTTTTGAAGCAATAGACACAAAAACAGCTATAAATCCAAAACCTAATATGATAGACTCAAACTTTAAACTATATATTGTGTAGATTTATAGGTCCTACTTGCCCAGAAAAAAGGGTTTGAATAGCTCTTGCACTTTTTTCGAAACTCAGAAACAACTGTTCATGGGCTGAAAAGGCTTTTGGAGCAATAAAAACTTAAAAACTGCTATAACTCAAAAATGCAATAAGATAAGTTCAAACTTTAAAAGACATGTTGTGCAGATGTACAAGCCCCTCTTGCACAGAAAGTTTGGGTTAGATATCTCTTGTAGTTTCTTCAGAACACACAAATTATCTGAAAATGCTTTTAAAGCAATAAACACAAAATAAGCTATAAATCCAAAACCTAATATGATAGACTCAAACTTTAAACTATATATTGTGTAGATTTACAGGTCCTACTTGCCCAGCAAAAAGGGTTTGAATAGCTCTTGCACTTTTTTCGAAAACTCACAAACAACTGTTCATGGGCTGAAAAGGCTTTTGGAGCAATAAAAACTTAAAAACTGCTATAACTCAAAAATGCAATAAGATAGGTTCAAACTTTAAAAAACATGTTGTGCAGATATACAAGCCCCTCTTGCACAGAAAGTTTGGGTTAGATATCTCTTGTAGTTTCTTCAGAACACACAAATTATCTGAAAATGCTTTTGAAGCAATAGACACAAAAACAGCTATAAATCCAAAACCTAATATGATAGACTCAAACTTTAAACTATATATTGTGTAGATTTACAGGTCCTACTTGCCCAGCAAAAAGGGTTTGAATAGCTCTTGCACTTTTTTCGAAACTCACAAACAACTGTTCATGGGCTGAAAAGGCTTTTGGAGCAATAAAAACTTGAAAACTGCTATAACTCAAAAATGCAATAAGATAAGTTCAAACTTTAAAAGACATGTTGTGCAGATGTACAAGCCCCTCTTGCACAGAAAGTTTGGGTTAGATATCTCTTGTAGTTTCTTCAGAACACACAAATTATCTGAAAATGCTTTTAAAGCAATAAACACAAAAACAGCTATAAATCCAAAACCTAATATGATAGACTCAAACTTTAAACTATATATTGTGTAGATTTACAGGTCCTACTTGCCCAGCAAAAAGGGTTTGAATAGCTCTTGCACTTTTTTCGAAACTCAGAAACAACTGTTCATGGGCTGAAAAGGCTTTTGGAGCAATAAAAACGTAAAAACTGCTATAACTCAAAAATGCAATAAGATAAGTTCAAATTTTAAAAGACATGTTGTGCAGATGTACAAGCCCCTCTTGCACAGAAAGTTTGGGTTAGATATCTCTTGTAGTTTCTTCAGAACACACAAATTATCTGAAAATGCTTTTAAAGCAATAAACACAAAAACAGCTATAAATCCAAAACCTAATATGATAGACTCAAACTTTAAACTGTATATTGTGTAGATTTACAGGTCCTACTTGCCCAGCAAAAAGGATTCGAATAGCTCTTACACTTTTTTCGAAAACTCACAAACAACTGTTCATGGGCTGAAAAGGCTTTTGGAGCAATAAAAACTTAAAAACTGCTATAACTCAAAAATGCAATAAGATAGTTTCAAACTTTAAAAGACATGTTGTGCAGATGTACAAGCCCCTCTTGCACAGAAAGTTTGGGTTAGATAACTCTTGTAGTTTCTTCAGAACACAAAATTTATCTGAAAATGCTTTTAAAGCAATAAACACAAAAACAGCTATAAATCCAAAACCTAATATGATAGACTCAAACTTTAAACTATATATTGTGTAGATTTACAGGTCCTACTTGCCCAGCAAAAAGGGTTTGAATAGCTCTTGCACTTTTTTCGAAAACTCACAAACAACTGTTCATGGGCTGAAAAGGCTTTTGGAGCAATAAAAACTTAAAAACTGCTATAACTCAAAAATGCAATAAGATAAGTTCAAACTTTAAAAGACATGTTGTGCAGATATACAAGCCCCTCTTGCACAGAAAGTTTGGGTTAGATATCTCTTGTAGTTTCTTCAGAACACACAAATTATCTGAAAATGCTTTTGAAGCAATAGACACAAAAACAGCTATAAATCCAAAACCTAATATGATAGACTCAAACTTTAATCTATATATTGTGTAGATTTACAGGTCCTACTTGCCCAGCAAAAAGGGTTTGAATAGCTCTTGCACTTTTTTCGAAACTCACAAACAACTGTTCATGGGCTGAAAAGGCTTTTGGTGCAATAAAAACTTAAAAACTGCTATAACTATAAATTGCAATAAGATATGTTCAAACTTTAAAAGACATGTTGTGCAGATATACAAGCCCCTCTTGCACAGAAAGTTTGGGTTAGATATCTCTTGTAGTTTCTTCAGAACACACAAATTATCTAAAAATGCTTTTGAAGCAATAGACACAAAAACAGCTATAAATCCAAAACCTAATATGATAGACTCAAACTTTAAACTATATATTGTGTAGATTTACAGGTCCTACTTGCCCAGAAAAAAGGGTTTGAATAGCTCTTGCACTTTTTTCGAAACTCAGAAACAACTGTTCATGGGCTGAAAAGGCTTTTGGAGCAATAAAAACTTAAAAACTGCTATAACTCAAAAATGCAATAAGATAAGTTCAAACTTTAAAAGACATGTTGTGCAGATGTACAAGCCCCTCTTGCACAGAAAGTTTGGGTTAGATATCTCTTGTAGTTTCTTCAGAACACACAAATTATCTGAAAATGCTTTTAAAGCAATAAACACAAAAACAGCTATAAATCCAAAACCTAATATGATAGACTCAAACTTTAAACTATATATTGTGTAGATTTACAGGTCCTACTTGCCCAGCAAAAAGGGTTTGAATAGCTCTTGCACTTTTTTTGAAAACTCACAAACAACTGTTCATGGGCTGAAAAGGCTTTTGGAGCAATAAAAACTTAAAAACTGCTATAACTCAAAAATGCAATAAGATAGGTTCAAACTTTAAAAGACATGTTGTGCAGATGTACAAGCCCCTCTTGCACAGAAAGTATGGCTTAGATATCTCTTGTAGTTTCTTCAGAACACACAAATTATCTAAAAATGCTTTTGAAGCAATAGACACAAAAACAGCTATAAATCCAAAACCTAATATGATAGACTCAAACTTTAAACTGTATATTGTGTAGATTTACAGGTCCTACTTGCCCAGCAAAAAGGGTTCGAATAGCTCTTGCACTTTTTTCGAAAACTCACAAACAACTGTTCATGGGCTGAAAAGGCTTTTGGAGCAATAAAAACGTAAAAACTGCTATAACTCAAAAATGCAATAAGATAAGTTCAAACTTTAAAAGACATGTTGTGCAGATATACAAGCCCCTCTTGCACAGAAAGTTTGGGTTAGATATCTCTTGTAGTTTCTTCAGAACACACAAATTATCTGAAAATGCTTTTGAAGCAATAGACACAAAAACAGCTATAAATCCAAAACCTAATATGATAGACTCAAACTTTAAACTATATATTGTGTAGATTTACAGGTCCTACTTGCCCAGCAAAAAGGGTTTGAATAGCTCTTGCACTTTTTTCGAAACTCACAAACAACTGTTCATGGGCTGAAAAGGCTTTTGGAGCAATAAAAACTTAAAAACTGCTATAACTCAAAAATGCAATAAGATAAGTTCAAACTTTAAAAGACATGTTGTGCAGATATACAAGCCCCTCTTGCACAGAAAGTTTGGGTTAGATATCTCTTGTAGTTTCTTCAGAACACACAAATTATCTGAATATGCTTTTGAAGCAATAGACACAAAAACAGCTATAAATCCAAAACCTAATATGATAGACTCAAACTTTAAACTATATATTGTGTAGATTTACAGGTCCTACTTGCCCAGAAAAAAGGGTTTGAATAGCTCTTGCACTTTTTTCGAAACTCAGAAACAACTGTTCATGGGCTGAAAAGGCTTTTGGAGCAATAAAAACTTAAAAACTGCTATAACTCAAAAATGCAATAAGATAAGTTCAAACTTTAAAAGACATGTTGTGCAGATGTACAAGCCCCTCTTGCACAGAAAGTTTGGGTTAGATATCTCTTGTAGTTTCTTCAGAACACACAAATTATCTGAAAATGCTTTTAAAGCAATAAACACAAAAACAGCTATAAATCCAAAACCTAATATGATAGACTCAAACTTTAAACTATATATTGTGTAGATTTACAGGTCCTACTTGCCCAGCAAAAAGGGTTTGAATAGCTCTTGCACTTTTTTCGAAAACTCACAAACAACTGTTCATGGGCTGAAAAGGCTTTTGGAGCAATAAAAACTTAAAAACTGCTATAACTCAAAAATGCAATAAGATAGGTTCAAACTTTAAAAAACATGTTGTGCAGATATACAAGCCCCTCTTGCACAGAAAGTTTGGGTTAGATATCTCTTGTAGTTTCTTCAGAACACACAAATTATCTGAAAATGCTTTTGAAGCAATAGACACAAAAACAGCTATAAATCCAAAACCTAATATGATAGACTCAAACTTTAAACTATATATTGTGTAGATTTACAGGTCCTACTTGCCCAGCAAAAAGGGTTTGAATAGCTCTTGCACTTTTTTCGAAACTCACAAACAACTGTTCATGGGCTGAAAAGGCTTTTGGAGCAATAAAAACTTGAAAACTGCTATAACTCAAAAATGCAATAAGATAAGTTCAAACTTTAAAAGACATGTTGTGCAGATGTACAAGCCCCTCTTGCACAGAAAGTTTGGGTTAGATATCTCTTGTAGTTTCTTCAGAACACACAAATTATCTGAAAATGCTTTTAAAGCAATAAACACAAAAACAGCTATAAATCCAAAACCTAATATGATAGACTCAAACTTTAAACTATATATTGTGTAGATTTACAGGTCCTACTTGCCCAGCAAAAAGGGTTTGAATAGCTCTTGCACTTTTTTCGAAACTCAGAAACAACTGTTCATGGGCTGAAAAGGCTTTTGGAGCAATAAAAACGTAAAAACTGCTATAACTCAAAAATGCAATAAGATTAAGTTCAAATTTTAAAAGACATGTTGTGCAGATGTACAAGCCCCTCTTGCACAGAAAGTTTGGGTTAGATATCTCTTGTAGTTTCTTCAGAACACACAAATTATCTGAAAATGCTTTTAAAGCAATAAACACAAAAACAGCTATAAATCCAAAACCTAATATGATAGACTAAAACTTTAAACTGTATATTGTGTAGATTTACAGGTCCTACTTGCCCAGCAAAAAGGGTTCGAATAGCTCTTGCACTTTTTTCGAAAACTCACAAACAACTGTTCATGGGCTGAAAAGGCTTTTGGAGCAATAAAAACGTAAAAACTGCTATAACTCAAAAATGCAATAAGATAAGTTCAAACTTTAAAAGACATGTTGTGCAGATATACAAGCCCCTCTTGCACAGAAAGTTTGGGTTAGATATCTCTTGTAGTTTCTTCAGAACACACAAATTATCTGAAAATGCTTTTGAAGCAATAGACACAAAAACAGCTATAAATCCAAAACCTAATATGATAGACTCAAACTTTAAACTATATATTGTGTAGATTTACAGGTCCTACTTGCCCAGCAAAAAGGGTTTGAATAGCTCTTGCACTTTTTTCGAAACTCACAAACAACTGTTCATGGGCTGAAAAGGCTTTTGGAGCAATAAAAACTTAAAAACTGCTATAACTCAAAAATGCAATAAGATAGGTTCAAACTTTAAAAGACATGTTGTGCAGATGTACAAGCCCCTCTTGCACAGAAAGTATGGCTTAGATATCTCTTGTAGTTTCTTCAGAACACACAAATTATCTGAAAATGCTTTTGAAGCAATAGACACAAAAACAGCTATAAATCCAAAACCTAATATGATAGACTCAAACTTTAAACTATATATTGTGTAGATTTACAGGTCCTACTTGCCAAGCAAAAAGGGTTTGAATAGCTCTTGCACTTTTTTCGAAACTCACAAACAACTGTTCATGGGCTGAAAAGGCTTTTGGAGCAATAAAAACTTAAAAACTGCTATAACTCAAAAATGCAATAAGATAAGTTCAAACTTTAAAAGACATGTTGTGCAGATATACAAGCCCCTCTTGCACAGAAAGTTTGGGTTAGATATCTCTTGTAGTTTCTTCAGAACACACAAATTATCTGAATATGCTTTTGAAGCAATAGACACAAAAACAGCTATAAATCCAAAACCTAATATGATAGACTCAAACTTTAAACTATATATTGTGTAGATTTATAGGTCCTACTTGCCCAGAAAAAAGGGTTTGAATAGCTCTTGCACTTTTTTCGAAACTCAGAAACAACTGTTCATGGGCTGAAAAGGCTTTTGGAGCAATAAAAACTTAAAAACTGCTATAACTCAAAAATGCAATAAGATAAGTTCAAACTTTAAAAGACATGTTGTGCAGATGTACAAGCCCCTCTTGCACAGAAAGTTTGGGTTAGATATCTCTTGTAGTTTCTTCAGAACACACAAATTATCTGAAAATGCTTTTAAAGCAATAAACACAAAAACAGCTATAAATCCAAAACCTAATATGATAGACTCAAACTTTAAACTATATATTGTGTAGATTTACAGGTCCTACTTGCCCAGCAAAAAGGGTTTGAATAGCTCTTGCACTTTTTTCGAAAACTCACAAACAACTGTTCATGGGCTGAAAAGGCTTTTGGAGCAATAAAAACTTAAAAACTGCTATAACTCAAAAATGCAATAAGATAGGTTCAAACTTTAAAAAACATGTTGTGCAGATATACAAGCCCCTCTTGCACAGAAAGTTTGGGTTAGATATCTCTTGTAGTTTCTTCAGAACACACAAATTATCTGAAAATGCTTTTGAAGCAATAGACACAAAAACAGCTATAAATCCAAAACCTAATATGATAGACTCAAACTTTAAACTATATATTGTGTAGATTTACAGGTCCTACTTGCCCAGCAAAAAGGGTTTGAATAGCTCTTGCACTTTTTTCGAAACTCACAAACAACTGTTCATGGGCTGAAAAGGCTTTTGGAGCAATAAAAACTTGAAAACTGCTATAACTCAAAAATGCAATAAGATAAGTTCAAACTTTAAAAGACATGTTGTGCAGATGTACAAGCCCCTCTTGCACAGAAAGTTTGGGTTAGATATCTCTTGTAGTTTCTTCAGAACACACAAATTATCTGAAAATGCTTTTAAAGCAATAAACACAAAAACAGCTATAAATCCAAAACCTAATATGATAGACTCAAACTTTAAACTATATATTGTGTAGATTTACAGGTCCTACTTGCCCAGCAAAAAGGGTTTGAATAGCTCTTGCACTTTTTTCGAAACTCAGAAACAACTGTTCATGGGCTGAAAAGGCTTTTGGAGCAATAAAAACGTAAAAACTGCTATAACTCAAAAATGCAATAAGATTAAGTTCAAATTTTAAAAGACATGTTGTGCAGATGTACAAGCCCCTCTTGCACAGAAAGTTTGGGTTAGATATCTCTTGTAGTTTCTTCAGAACACACAAATTATCTGAAAATGCTTTTAAAGCAATAAACACAAAAACAGCTATAAATCCAAAACCTAATATGATAGACTAAAACTTTAAACTGTATATTGTGTAGATTTACAGGTCCTACTTGCCCAGCAAAAAGGGTTCGAATAGCTCTTGCACTTTTTTCGAAAACTCACAAACAACTGTTCATGGGCTGAAAAGGCTTTTGGAGCAATAAAAACGTAAAAACTGCTATAACTCAAAAATGCAATAAGATAAGTTCAAACTTTAAAAGACATGTTGTGCAGATATACAAGCCCCTCTTGCACAGAAAGTTTGGGTTAGATATCTCTTGTAGTTTCTTCAGAACACACAAATTATCTGAAAATGCTTTTGAAGCAATAGACACAAAAACAGCTATAAATCCAAAACCTAATATGATAGACTCAAACTTTAAACTATATATTGTGTAGATTTACAGGTCCTACTTGCCCAGCAAAAAGGGTTTGAATAGCTCTTGCACTTTTTTCGAAACTCACAAACAACTGTTCATGGGCTGAAAAGGCTTTTGGAGCAATAAAAACTTAAAAACTGCTATAACTCAAAAATGCAATAAGATAGGTTCAAACTTTAAAAGACATGTTGTGCAGATGTACAAGCCCCTCTTGCACAGAAAGTATGGCTTAGATATCTCTTGTAGTTTCTTCAGAACACACAAATTATCTGAAAATGCTTTTGAAGCAATAGACACAAAAACAGCTATAAATCCAAAACCTAATATGATAGACTCAAACTTTAAACTATATATTGTGTAGATTTACAGGTCCTACTTGCCAAGCAAAAAGGGTTTGAATAGCTCTTGCACTTTTTTCGAAACTCACAAACAACTGTTCATGGGCTGAAAAGGCTTTTGGAGCAATAAAAACTTAAAAACTGCTATAACTCAAAAATGCAATAAGATAAGTTCAAACTTTAAAAGACATGTTGTGCAGATATACAAGCCCCTCTTGCACAGAAAGTTTGCGTTAGATATCTCTTGTAGTTTCTTCAGAACACACAAATTATCTGAATATGCTTTTGAAGCAATAGACACAAAAACAGCTATAAATCCAAAACCTAATATGATAGACTCAAACTTTAAACTATATATTGTGTAGATTTATAGGTCCTACTTGCCCAGAAAAAAGGGTTTGAATAGCTCTTGCACTTTTTTCGAAACTCAGAAACAACTGTTCATGGGCTGAAAAGGCTTTTGGAGCAATAAAAACTTAAAAACTGCTATAACTCAAAAATGCAATAAGATAAGTTCAAACTTTAAAAGACATGTTGTGCAGATGTACAAGCCCCTCTTGCACAGAAAGTTTGGGTTAGATATCTCTTGTAGTTTCTTCAGAACACACAAATTATCTGAAAATGCTTTTAAAGCAATAAACACAAAAACAGCTATAAATCCAAAACCTAATATGATAGACTCAAACTTTAAACTATATATTGTGTAGATTTACAGGTCCTACTTGCCCAGCAAAAAGGGTTTGAATAGCTCTTGCACTTTTTTCGAAAACTCACAAACAACTGTTCATGGGCTGAAAAGGCTTTTGGAGCAATAAAAACTTAAAAACTGCTATAACTCAAAAATGCAATAAGATAGGTTCAAACTTTAAAAAACATGTTGTGCAGATATACAAGCCCCTCTTGCACAGAAAGTTTGGGTTAGATATCTCTTGTAGTTTCTTCAGAACACACAAATTATCTGAAAATGCTTTTGAAGCAATAGACACAAAAACAGCTATAAATCCAAAACCTAATATGATAGACTCAAACTTTAAACTATATATTGTGTAGATTTACAGGTCCTACTTGCCCAGCAAAAAGGGTTTGAATAGCTCTTGCACTTTTTTCGAAACTCACAAACAACTGTTCATGGGCTGAAAAGGCTTTTGGAGCAATAAAAACTTGAAAACTGCTATAACTCAAAAATGCAATAAGATAAGTTCAAACTTTAAAAGACATGTTGTGCAGATGTACAAGCCCCTCTTGCACAGAAAGTTTGGGTTAGATATCTCTTGTAGTTTCTTCAGAACACACAAATTATCTGAAAATGCTTTTAAAGCAATAAACACAAAAACAGCTATAAATCCAAAACCTAATATGATAGACTCAAACTTTAAACTATATATTGTGTAGATTTACAGGTCCTACTTGCCCAGCAAAAAGGGTTTGAATAGCTCTTGCACTTTTTTCGAAACTCAGAAACAACTGTTCATGGGCTGAAAAGGCTTTTGGAGCAATAAAAACGTAAAAACTGCTATAACTCAAAAATGCAATAAGATAAGTTCAAATTTTAAAAGACATGTTGTGCAGATGTACAAGCCCCTCTTGCACAGAAAGTTTGGGTTAGATATCTCTTGTAGTTTCTTCAGAACACACAAATTATCTGAAAATGCTTTTAAAGCAATAAACACAAAAACAGCTATAAATCCAAAACCTAATATGATAGACTCAAACTTTAAACTGTATATTGTGTAGATTTACAGGTCCTACTTGCCCAGCAAAAAGGGTTCGAATAGCTCTTGCACTTTTTTCGAAAACTCACAAACAACTGTTCATGGGCTGAAAAGGCTTTTGGAGCAATAAAAACGTAAAAACTGCTATAACTCAAAAATGCAATAAGATAAGTTCAAACTTTAAAAGACATGTTGTGCAGATATACAAGCCCCTCTTGCACAGAAAGTTTGGGTTAGATATCTCTTGTAGTTTCTTCAGAACACACAAATTATCTGAAAATGCTTTTGAAGCAATAGACACAAAAACAGCTATAAATCCAAAACCTAATATGATAGACTCAAACTTTAAACTATATATTGTGTAGATTTACAGGTCCTACTTGCCCAGCAAAAAGGGTTTGAATAGCTCTTGCACTTTTTTCGAAACTCACAAACAACTGTTCATGGGCTGAAAAGGCTTTTGGAGCAATAAAAACTTAAAAACTGCTATAACTCAAAAATGCAATAAGATAGGTTCAAACTTTAAAAGACATGTTGTGCAGATGTACAAGCCCCTCTTGCACAGAAAGTATGGCTTAGATATCTCTTGTAGTTTCTTCAGAACACACAAATTATCTGAAAATGCTTTTGAAGCAATAGACACAAAAACAGCTATAAATCCAAAACCTAATATGATAGACTCAAACTTTAAACTATATATTGTGTAGATTTACAGGTCCTACTTGCCAAGCAAAAAGGGTTTGAATAGCTCTTGCACTTTTTTCGAAACTCACAAACAACTGTTCATGGGCTGAAAAGGCTTTTGGAGCAATAAAAACTTAAAAACTGCTATAACTCAAAAATGCAATAAGATAAGTTCAAACTTTAAAAGACATGTTGTGCAGATATACAAGCCCCTCTTGCACAGAAAGTTTGGGTTAGATATCTCTTGTAGTTTCTTCAGAACACACAAATTATCTGAATATGCTTTTGAAGCAATAGACACAAAAACAGCTATAAATCCAAAACCTAATATGATAGACTCAAACTTTAAACTATATATTGTGTAGATTTATAGGTCCTACTTGCCCAGAAAAAAGGGTTTGAATAGCTCTTGCACTTTTTTCGAAACTCAGAAACAACTGTTCATGGGCTGAAAAGGCTTTTGGAGCAATAAAAACGTAAAAACTGCTATAACTCAAAAATGCAATAAGATAAGTTCAAATTTTAAAAGACATGTTGTGCAGATGTACAAGCCCCTCTTGCACAGAAAGTTTGGGTTAGATATCTCTTGTAGTTTCTTCAGAACACACAAATTATCTGAAAATGCTTTTAAAGCAATAAACACAAAAACAGCTATAAATCCAAAACCTAATATGATAGACTCAAACTTTAAACTGTATATTGTGTAGATTTACAGGTCCTACTTGCCCAGCAAAAAGGATTCGAATAGCTCTTACACTTTTTTCGAAAACTCACAAACAACTGTTCATGGGCTGAAAAGGCTTTTGGAGCAATAAAAACTTAAAAACTGCTATAACTCAAAAATGCAATAAGATAGTTTCAAACTTTAAAAGACATGTTGTGCAGATGTACAAGCCCCTCTTGCACAGAAAGTTTGGGTTAGATATCTCTTGTAGTTTCTTCAGAACACAAAATTTATCTGAAAATGCTTTTAAAGCAATAAACACAAAAACAGCTATAAATCCAAAACCTAATATGATAGACTCAAACTTTAAACTATATATTGTGTAGATTTACAGGTCCTACTTGCCCAGCAAAAAGGGTTTGAATAGCTCTTGCACTTTTTTCGAAACTCACAAACAACTGTTCATGGGCTGAAAAGGCTTTTGGAGCAATAAAAACTTAAAAACTGCTATAACTCAAAAATACAATAAGATAGGTTCAAACTTTAAAAGACATATTGTGCAGATATACAAGCCCCTCTTGCACAGAAAGTTTGGGTTAGATATCTCTTGTAGTTTCTTCAGAACACACAAATTATCTGAAAATGCTTTTGAAGCAATAGACACAAAAACAGCTATAAATCCAAAACCTAATATGATAGACTCAAACTTTAAACTATATATTGTGTAGATTTACAGGTCCTACTTGCCCAGCAAAAAGGGTTTGAATAGCTCTTGCACTTTTTTCGAAACTCACAAACAACTGTTCATGGGCTGAAAAGGCTTTTGGAGCAATAAAAACGTAAAAACTGCTATAACTCAAAAATGCAATAAGATAAGTTCAAATTTTAAAAGACATGTTGTGCAGATGTACAAGCCCCTCTTGCACAGAAAGTTTGGGTTAGATATCTCTTGTAGTTTCTTCAGAACACACAAATTATCTGAAAATGCTTTTAAAGCAATAAACACAAAAACAGCTATAAATCCAAAACCTAATATGATAGACTCAAACTTTAAACTGTATATTGTGTAGATTTACAGGTCCTACTTGCCCAGCAAAAAGGATTCGAATAGCTCTTACACTTTTTTCGAAAACTCACAAACAACTGTTCATGGGCTGAAAAGGCTTTTGGAGCAATAAAAACTTAAAAACTGCTATAACTCAAAAATGCAATAAGATAGTTTCAAACTTTAAAAGACATGTTGTGCAGATGTACAAGCCCCTCTTGCACAGAAAGTTTGGGTTAGATATCTCTTGTAGTTTCTTCAGAACACAAAATTTATCTGAAAATGCTTTTAAAGCAATAAACACAAAAACAGCTATAAATCCAAAACCTAATATGATAGACTCAAACTTTAAACTATATATTGTGTAGATTTACAGGTCCTACTTGCCCAGCAAAAAGGGTTTGAATAGCTCTTGCACTTTTTTCGAAACTCACAAACAACTGTTCATGGGCTGAAAAGGCTTTTGGAGCAATAAAAACTTAAAAACTGCTATAACTCAAAAATACAATAAGATAGGTTCAAACTTTAAAAGACATATTGTGCAGACATACAAGCCCCTCTTGCACAGAAAGTTTGGGTTAGATATCTCTTGTAGTTTCTTCAGAACACACAAATTATCTGAAAATGCTTTTGAAGCAATAGACACAAAAACAGCTATAAATCCAAAACCTAATATGATAGACTCAAACTTTAAACTATATATTGTGTAGATTTACAGGTCCTACTTGCCCAGCAAAAAGGGTTTGAATAGCTCTTGCACTTTTTTCGAAACTCACAAACAACTGTTCATGGGCTGAAAAGGCTTTTGGAGCAATAAAAACTTAAAAACTGCTATAACTCAAAAATGCAATAAGATAAGTTCAAACTTTAAAAGACATGTTGTGCAGATGTACAAGCCCCTCTTGCACAGAAAGTTTGGGTTAGATATCTCTTGTAGTTTCTTCAGAACACACAAATTATCTGAAAATGCTTTTAAAGCAATAAACACAAAAACAGCTATAAATCCAAAACCTAATATGATAGACTCAAACTTTAAACTATATATTGTGTAGATTTACAGGTCCTACTTGCCCAGCAAAAAGGGTTTGAATAGCTCTTGCACTTTTTTCGAAACTCACAAACAACTGTTCATGGGCTGAAAAGGCTTTTGGAGCAATAAAAACTTAAAAACTGCTATAACTCAAAAATGCAATAAGATAAGTTCAAACTTTAAAAGACATGTTGTGCAGATGTACAAGCCCCTCTTGCACAGAAAGTTTGGGTTAGATATCTCTTGTAGTTTCTTCAGAACACACAAATTATCTGAAAATGCTTTTAAAGCAATAAACACAAAAACAGCTATAAATCCAAAACCTAATATGATAGACTCAAACTTTAAACTATATATTGTGTAGATTTACAGGTCCTACTTGCCCAGCAAAAAGGGTTTGAATAGCTCTTGCACTTTTTTTGAAAACTCACAAACAACTGTTCATGGGCTGAAAAGGCTTTTGGAGCAATAAAAACTTAAAAACTGCTATAACTCAAAAATGCAATAAGATAGGTTCAAACTTTAAAAGACATGTTGTGCAGATGTACAAGCCCCTCTTGCACAGAAAGTATGGCTTAGATATCTCTTGTAGTTTCTTCAGAACACACAAATTATCTAAAAATGCTTTTGAAGCAATAGACACAAAAACAGCTATAAATCCAAAACCTAATATGATAGACTCAAACTTTAAACTGTATATTGTGTAGATTTACAGGTCCTACTTGCCCAGCAAAAAGGGTTCGAATAGCTCTTGCACTTTTTTCGAAAACTCACAAACAACTGTTCATGGGCTGAAAAGGCTTTTGGAGCAATAAAAACGTAAAAACTGCTATAACTCAAAAATGCAATAAGATAAGTTCAAACTTTAAAAGACATGTTGTGCAGATGTACAAGCCCCTCTTGCACAGAAAGTTTGGGTTAGATATCTCTTGTAGTTTCTTCAGAACACACAAATTATCTGAAAATGCTTTTAAAGCAATAAACACAAAAACAGCTATAAATCCAAAACCTAATATGATAGACTCAAACTTTAAACTATATATTGTGTAGATTTACAGGTCCTACTTGCCCAGCAAAAAGGGTTTGAATAGCTCTTGCACTTTTTTTGAAAACTCACAAACAACTGTTCATGGGCTGAAAAGGCTTTTGGAGCAATAAAAACATAAAAACTGCTATAACTCAAAAATGCAATAAGATAGGTTCAAACTTTAAAAGACATGTTGTGCAGATGTACAAGCCCCTCTTGCACAGAAAGTATGGCTTAGATATCTCTTGTAGTTTCTTCAGAACACACAAATTATCTAAAAATGCTTTTGAAGCAATAGACACAAAAACAGCTATAAATCCAAAACCTAATATGATAGACTCAAACTTTAAACTGTATATTGTGTAGATTTACAGGTCCTACTTGCCCAGCAAAAAGGGTTCGAATAGCTCTTGCACTTTTTTCGAAAACTCACAAACAACTGTTCATGGGCTGAAAAGGCTTTTGGAGCAATAAAAACGTAAAAACTGCTATAACTCAAAAATGCAATAAGATAAGTTCAAACTTTAAAAGACATGTTGTGCAGATATACAAGCCCCTCTTGCACAGAAAGTTTGGGTTAGATATCTCTTGTAGTTTCTTCAGAACACACAAATTATCTGAAAATGCTTTTGAAGCAATAGACACAAAAACAGCTATAAATCCAAAACCTAATATGATAGACTCAAACTTTAAACTATATATTGTGTAGATTTACAGGTCCTACTTGCCCAGCAAAAAGGGTTTGAATAGCTCTTGCACTTTTTTCGAAACTCACAAACAACTGTTCATGGGCTGAAAAGGCTTTTGGAGCAATAAAAACTTGAAAACTGCTATAACTCAAAAATGCAATAAGATATGTTCAAACTTTAAAAGACATGTTGTGCAGATATACAAGCCCCTCTTGCACAGAAAGTTTGGGTTAGATATCTCTTGTAGTTTCTTCAGAACACACAAATTATCTAAAAATGCTTTTGAAGCAATAGACACAAAAACAGCTATAAATCCAAAACCTAATATGATAGACTCAAACTTTAAACTATATATTGTGTAGATTTACAGGTCCTACTTGCCCAGAAAAAAGGGTTTGAATAGCTCTTGCACTTTTTTCGAAACTCAGAAACAACTGTTCATGGGCTGAAAAGGCTTTTGGAGCAATAAAAACTTAAAAACTGCTATAACTCAAAAATGCAATAAGATAATTTCAAATTTTAAAAGACATGTTGTGCAGATGTACAAGCCCCTCTTGCACAGAAAGTTTGGGTTAGATATCTCTTGTAGTTTCTTCAGAACACACAAATTATCTGAAAATGCTTTTAAAGCAATAAACACAAAAACAGCTATAAATCCAAAACCTAATATGATAGACTCAAACTTTAAACTATATATTGTGTAGATTTACAGGTCCTACTTGCCCAGCAAAAAGGGTTTGAATAGCTCTTGCACTTTTTTCGAAACTCACAAACAACTGTTCATGGGCTGAAAAGGCTTTTGGAGCAATAAAAACTTAAAAACTGCTATAACTCAAAAATACAATAAGATAGGTTCAAACTTTAAAAGACATATTGTGCAGACATACAAGCCCCTCTTGCACAGAAAGTTTGGGTTAGATATCTCTTGTAGTTTCTTCAGAACACACAAATTATCTGAAAATGCTTTTGAAGCAATAGACACAAAAACAGCTATAAATCCAAAACCTAATATGATAGACTCAAACTTTAAACTATATATTGTGTAGATTTACAGGTCCTACTTGCCCAGCAAAAAGGGTTTGAATAGCTCTTGCACTTTTTTCGAAACTCACAAACAACTGTTCATGGGCTGAAAAGGCTTTTGGAGCAATAAAAACTTAAAAACTGCTATAACTCAAAAATGCAATAAGATAAGTTCAAACTTTAAAAGACATGTTGTGCAGATGTACAAGCCCCTCTTGCACAGAAAGTTTGGGTTAGATATCTCTTGTAGTTTCTTCAGAACACACAAATTATCTGAAAATGCTTTTAAAGCAATAAACACAAAAACAGCTATAAATCCAAAACCTAATATGATAGACTCAAACTTTAAACTATATATTGTGTAGATTTACAGGTCCTACTTGCCCAGCAAAAAGGGTTTGAATAGCTCTTGCACTTTTTTCGAAACTCACAAACAACTGTTCATGGGCTGAAAAGGCTTTTGGAGCAATAAAAACTTAAAAACTGCTATAACTCAAAAATGCAATAAGATAAGTTCAAACTTTAAAAGACATGTTGTGCAGATGTACAAGCCCCTCTTGCACAGAAAGTTTGGGTTAGATATCTCTTGTAGTTTCTTCAGAACACACAAATTATCTGAAAATGCTTTTAAAGCAATAAACACAAAAACAGCTATAAATCCAAAACCTAATATGATAGACTCAAACTTTAAACTATATATTGTGTAGATTTACAGGTCCTACTTGCCCAGCAAAAAGGGTTTGAATAGCTCTTGCACTTTTTTTGAAAACTCACAAACAACTGTTCATGGGCTGAAAAGGCTTTTGGAGCAATAAAAACTTAAAAACTGCTTTAACTCAAAAATGCAATAAGATAGGTTCAAACTTTAAAAGACATGTTGTGCAGATGTACAAGCCCCTCTTGCACAGAAAGTATGGCTTAGATATCTCTTGTAGTTTCTTCAGAACACACAAATTATCTAAAAATGCTTTTGAAGCAATAGACACAAAAACAGCTATAAATCCAAAACCTAATATGATAGACTCAAACTTTAAACTGTATATTGTGTAGATTTACAGGTCCTACTTGCCCAGCAAAAAGGGTTCGAATAGCTCTTGCACTTTTTTCGAAAACTCACAAACAACTGTTCATGGGCTGAAAAGGCTTTTGGAGCAATAAAAACGTAAAAACTGCTATAACTCAAAAATGCAATAAGATAAGTTCAAACTTTAAAAGACATGTTGTGCAGATGTACAAGCCCCTCTTGCACAGAAAGTTTGGGTTAGATATCTCTTGTAGTTTCTTCAGAACACACAAATTATCTGAAAATGCTTTTAAAGCAATAAACACAAAAACAGCTATAAATCCAAAACCTAATATGATAGACTCAAACTTTAAACTATATATTGTGTAGATTTACAGGTCCTACTTGCCCAGCAAAAAGGGTTTGAATAGCTCTTGCACTTTTTTTGAAAACTCACAAACAACTGTTCATGGGCTGAAAAGGCTTTTGGAGCAATAAAAACATAAAAACTGCTATAACTCAAAAATGCAATAAGATAGGTTCAAACTTTAAAAGACATGTTGTGCAGATGTACAAGCCCCTCTTGCACAGAAAGTATGGCTTAGATATCTCTTGTAGTTTCTTCAGAACACACAAATTATCTAAAAATGCTTTTGAAGCAATAGACACAAAAACAGCTATAAATCCAAAACCTAATATGATAGACTCAAACTTTAAACTGTATATTGTGTAGATTTACAGGTCCTACTTGCCCAGCAAAAAGGGTTCGAATAGCTCTTGCACTTTTTTCGAAAACTCACAAACAACTGTTCATGGGCTGAAAAGGCTTTTGGAGCAATAAAAACGTAAAAACTGCTATAACTCAAAAATGCAATAAGATAAGTTCAAACTTTAAAAGACATGTTGTGCAGATATACAAGCCCCTCTTGCACAGAAAGTTTGGGTTAGATATCTCTTGTAGTTTCTTCAGAACACACAAATTATCTGAAAATGCTTTTGAAGCAATAGACACAAAAACAGCTATAAATCCAAAACCTAATATGATAGACTCAAACTTTAAACTATATATTGTGTAGATTTACAGGTCCTACTTGCCCAGCAAAAAGGGTTTGAATAGCTCTTGCACTTTTTTCGAAACTCACAAACAACTGTTCATGGGCTGAAAAGGCTTTTGGAGCAATAAAAACTTGAAAACTGCTATAACTCAAAAATGCAATAAGATATGTTCAAACTTTAAAAGACATGTTGTGCAGATATACAAGCCCCTCTTGCACAGAAAGTTTGGGTTAGATATCTCTTGTAGTTTCTTCAGAACACACAAATTATCTAAAAATGCTTTTGAAGCAATAGACACAAAAACAGCTATAAATCCAAAACCTAATATGATAGACTCAAACTTTAAACTATATATTGTGTAGATTTACAGGTCCTACTTGCCCAGAAAAAAGGGTTTGAATAGCTCTTGCACTTTTTTCGAAACTCAGAAACAACTGTTCATGGGCTGAAAAGGCTTTTGGAGCAATAAAAACTTAAAAACTGCTATAACTCAAAAATGCAATAAGATAAGTTCAAACTTTAAAAGACATGTTGTGCAGATGTACAAGCCCCTCTTGCACAGAAAGTTTGGGTTAGATATCTCTTGTAGTTTCTTCAGAACACACAAATTATCTGAAAATGCTTTTAAAGCAATAAACACAAAAACAGCTATAAATCCAAAACCTAATATGATAGACTCAAACTTTAAACTATATATTGTGTAGATTTACAGGTCCTACTTGCCCAGCAAAAAGGGTTTGAATAGCTCTTGCACTTTTTTTGAAAACTCACAAACAACTGTTCATGGGCTGAAAAGGCTTTTGGAGCAATAAAAACTTAAAAACTGCTATAACTCAAAAATGCAATAAGATAGGTTCAAACTTTAAAAGACATGTTGTGCAGATGTACAAGCCCCTCTTGCACAGAAAGTATGGCTTAGATATCTCTTGTAGTTTCTTCAGAACACACAAATTATCTAAAAATGCTTTTGAAGCAATAGACACAAAAACAGCTATAAATCCAAAACCTAATATGATAGACTCAAACTTTAAACTGTATATTGTGTAGATTTACAGGTCCTACTTGCCCAGCAAAAAGGGTTCGAATAGCTCTTGCACTTTTTTCGAAAACTCACAAACAACTGTTCATGGGCTGAAAAGGCTTTTGGAGCAATAAAAACGTAAAAACTGCTATAACTCAAAAATGCAATAAGATAAGTTCAAACTTTAAAAGACATGTTGTGCAGATATACAAGCCCCTCTTGCACAGAAAGTTTGGGTTAGATATCTCTTGTAGTTTCTTCAGAACACACAAATTATCTGAAAATGCTTTTGAAGCAATAGACACAAAAACAGCTATAAATCCAAAACCTAATATGATAGACTCAAACTTTAAACTATATATTGTGTAGATTTACAGGTCCTACTTGCCCAGCAAAAAGGGTTTGAATAGCTCTTGCACTTTTTTCGAAACTCACAAACAACTGTTCATGGGCTGAAAAGGCTTTTGGAGCAATAAAAACTTAAAAACTGCTATAACTCAAAAATGCAATAAGATAAGTTCAAACTTTAAAAGACATGTTGTGCAGATATACAAGCCCCTCTTGCACAGAAAGTTTGGGTTAGATATCTCTTGTAGTTTCTTCAGAACACACAAATTATCTGAATATGCTTTTGAAGCAATAGACACAAAAACAGCTATAAATCCAAAACCTAATATGATAGACTCAAACTTTAAACTATATATTGTGTAGATTTACAGGTCCTACTTGCCCAGAAAAAAGGGTTTGAATAGCTCTTGCACTTTTTTCGAAACTCAGAAACAACTGTTCATGGGCTGAAAAGGCTTTTGGAGCAATAAAAACTTAAAAACTGCTATAACTCAAAAATGCAATAAGATAGGTTCAAACTTTAAAAGACATGTTGTGCAGATGTACAAGCCCCTCTTGCACAGAAAGTATGGCTTAGATATCTCTTGTAGTTTCTTCAGAACACACAAATTATCTAAAAATGCTTTTGAAGCAATAGACACAAAAACAGCTATAAATCCAAAACCTAATATGATAGACTCAAACTTTAAACTATATATTGTGTAGATTTACAGGTCCTACTTGCCCAGCAAAAAGGGTTTGAATAGCTCTTGCACTTTTTTCGAAACTCACAAACAACTGTTCATGGGCTGAAAAGGCTTTTGGAGCAATAAAAACTTAAAAACTGCTATAACTCAAAAATGCAATAAGATAGGTTCAAACTTTAAAAGACATGTTGTGCAGATGTACAAGCCCCTCTTGCACAGAAAGTTTGGGTTAGATATCTCTTGTAGTTTCTTCAGAACACACAAATTATCTAAAAATGCTTTTGAAGCAATAGACACAAAAACAGCTATAAATCCAAAACCTAATATGATAGACTCAAACTTTAAACTATATATTGTGTAGATTTACAGGTCCTACTTGCCCAGAAAAAAGGGTTTGAATAGCTCTTGCACTTTTTTCGAAACTCAGAAACAACTGTTCATGGGCTGAAAAGGCTTTTGGAGCAATAAAAACTTAAAAACTGCTATAACTCAAAAATGCAATAAGATAAGTTCAAACTTTAAAAGACATGTTGTGCAGATGTACAAGCCCCTCTTGCACAGAAAGTTTGGGTTAGATATCTCTTGTAGTTTCTTCAGAACACACAAATTATCTGAAAATGCTTTTAAAGCAATAAACACAAAAACAGCTATAAATCCAAAACCTAATATGATAGACTCAAACTTTAAACTATATATTGTGTAGATTTACAGGTCCTACTTGCCCAGCAAAAAGGGTTTGAATAGCTCTTGCACTTTTTTCGAAACTCACAAACAACTGTTCATGGGCTGAAAAGGCTTTTGGAGCAATAAAAACTTAAAAACTGCTATAACTCAAAAATGCAATAAGATAAGTTCAAACTTTAAAAGACATGTTGTGCAGATGTACAAGCCCCTCTTGCACAGAAAGTTTGGGTTAGATATCTCTTGTAGTTTCTTCAGAACACACAAATTATCTGAAAATGCTTTTAAAGCAATAAACACAAAAACAGCTATAAATCCAAAACCTAATATGATAGACTCAAACTTTAAACTATATATTGTGTAGATTTACAGGTCCTACTTGCCCAGCAAAAAGGGTTTGAATAGCTCTTGCACTTTTTTTGAAAACTCACAAACAACTGTTCATGGGCTGAAAAGGCTTTTGGAGCAATAAAAACTTAAAAACTGCTATAACTCAAAAATGCAATAAGATAGGTTCAAACTTTAAAAGACATGTTGTGCAGATGTACAAGCCCCTCTTGCACAGAAAGTATGGCTTAGATATCTCTTGTAGTTTCTTCAGAACACACAAATTATCTAAAAATGCTTTTGAAGCAATAGACACAAAAACAGCTATAAATCCAAAACCTAATATGATAGACTCAAACTTTAAACTGTATATTGTGTAGATTTACAGGTCCTACTTGCCCAGCAAAAAGGGTTCGAATAGCTCTTGCACTTTTTTCGAAAACTCACAAACAACTGTTCATGGGCTGAAAAGGCTTTTGGAGCAATAAAAACGTAAAAACTGCTATAACTCAAAAATGCAATAAGATAAGTTCAAACTTTAAAAGACATGTTGTGCAGATATACAAGCCCCTCTTGCACAGAAAGTTTGGGTTAGATATCTCTTGTAGTTTCTTCAGAACACACAAATTATCTGAAAATGCTTTTGAAGCAATAGACACAAAAACAGCTATAAATCCAAAACCTAATATGATAGACTCAAACTTTAAACTATATATTGTGTAGATTTACAGGTCCTACTTGCCCAGCAAAAAGGGTTTGAATAGCTCTTGCACTTTTTTCGAAACTCACAAACAACTGTTCATGGGCTGAAAAGGCTTTTGGAGCAATAAAAACTTGAAAACTGCTATAACTCAAAAATGCAATAAGATAAGTTCAAACTTTAAAAGACATGTTGTGCAGATGTACAAGCCCCTCTTGTACAGAAAGTTTGGGTTAGATATCTCTTGTAGTTTCTTCAGAACACACAAATTATCTGAAAATGCTTTTAAAGCAATAAACACAAAAACAGCTATAAATCCAAAACCTAATATGATAGACTCAAACTTTAAACTATATATTGTGTAGATTTACAGGTCCTACTTGCCCAGCAAAAAGGGTTTGAATAGCTCTTGCACTTTTTTCGAAACTCAGAAACAACTGTTCATGGGCTGAAAAGGCTTTTGGAGCAATAAAAACGTAAAAACTGCTATAACTCAAAAATGCAATAAGATAAGTTCAAATTTTAAAAGACATGTTGTGCAGATGTACAAGCCCCTCTTGCACAGAAAGTTTGGGTTAGATATCTCTTGTAGTTTCTTCAGAACACAAAATTTATCTGAAAATGCTTTTAAAGCAATAAACACAAAAACAGCTATAAATCCAAAACCTAATATGATAGACTCAAACTTTAAACTATATATTGTGTAGATTTACAGGTCCTACTTGCCCAGCAAAAAGGGTTTGAATAGCTCTTGCACTTTTTTCGAAAACTCACAAACAACTGTTCATGGGCTGAAAAGGCTTTTGGAGCAATACAAACTTAAAAACTGCTATAACTCAAAAATGCAATAAGATAAGTTCAAACTTTAAAAGACATGTTGTGCAGATATACAAGCCCCTCTTGCACAGAAAGTTTGGGTTAGATATCTCTTGTAGTTTCTTCAGAACACACAAATTATCTGAAAATGCTTTTGAAGCAATAGACACAAAAACAGCTATAAATCCAAAACCTAATATGATAGACTCAAACTTTAAACTATATATTGTGTAGATTTACAGGTCCTACTTGCCCAGCAAAAAGGGTTTGAATAGCTCTTGCACTTTTTTCGAAACTCACAAACAACTGTTCATGGGCTGAAAAGGCTTTTGGAGCAATAAAAACTTAAAAACTGCTATAACTATAAATTGCAATAAGATATGTTCAAACTTTAAAAGACATGTTGTGCAGATATACAAGCCCCTCTTGCACAGAAAGTTTGGGTTAGATATCTCTTGTAGTTTCTTCAGAACACACAAATTATCTAAAAATGCTTTTGAAGCAATAGACACAAAAACAGCTATAAATCCAAAACCTAATATGATAGACTCAAACTTTAAACTATATATTGTGTAGATTTACAGGTCCTACTTGCCCAGAAAAAAGGGTTTGAATAGCTCTTGCACTTTTTTCGAAACTCAGAAACAACTGTTCATGGGCTGAAAAGGCTTTTGGAGCAATAAAAACTTAAAAACTGCTATAACTCAAAAATGCAATAAGATAAGTTCAAACTTTAAAAGACATGTTGTGCAGATGTACAAGCCCCTCTTGCACAGAAAGTTTGGGTTAGATATCTCTTGTAGTTTCTTCAGAACACACAAATTATCTGAAAATGCTTTTAAAGCAATAAACACAAAAACAGCTATAAATCCAAAACCTAATATGATAGACTCAAACTTTAAACTATATATTGTGTAGATTTACAGGTCCTACTTGCCCAGCAAAAAGGGTTTGAATAGCTCTTGCACTTTTTTTGAAAACTCACAAACAACTGTTCATGGGCTGAAAAGGCTTTTGGAGCAATAAAAACTTAAAAACTGCTATAACTCAAAAATGCAATAAGATAGGTTCAAACTTTAAAAGACATGTTGTGCAGATATACAAGCCCCTCTTGCACAGAAAGTTTGGGTTAGATATCTCTTGTAGTTTCTTCAGAACACACAAATTATCTGAAAATGCTTTTGAAGCAATAGACACAAAAACAGCTATAAATCCAAAACCTAATATGATAGACTCAAACTTTAAACTATATATTGTGTAGATTTACAGGTCCTACTTGCCCAGCAAAAAGGGTTTGAATAGCTCTTGCACTTTTTTCGAAACTCACAAACAACTGTTCATGGGCTGAAAAGGCTTTTGGAGCAATAAAAACTTAAAAACTGCTATAACTCAAAAATGCAATAAGATAAGTTCAAACTTTAAAAGACATGTTGTGCAGATATACAAGCCCCTCTTGCACAGAAAGTTTGGGTTAGATATCTCTTGTAGTTTCTTCAGAACACACAAATTATCTGAATATGCTTTTGAAGCAATAGACACAAAAACAGCTATAAATCCAAAACCTAATATGATAGACTCAAACTTTAAACTATATATTGTGTAGATTTACAGGTCCTACTTGCCCAGCAAAAAGGGTTTGAATAGCTCTTGCACTTTTTTCGAAACTCACAAACAACTGTTCATGGGCTGAAAAGGCTTTTGGAGCAATAAAAACTTAAAAACTGCTATAACTCAAAAATGCAATAAGATAAGTTCAAACTTTAAAAGACATGTTGTGCAGATATACAAGCCCCTCTTGCACAGAAAGTTTGGGTTAGATATCTCTTGTAGTTTCTTCAGAACACACAAATTATCTGAATATGCTTTTGAAGCAATAGACACAAAAACAGCTATAAATCCAAAACCTAATATGATAGACTCAAACTTTAAACTATATATTGTGTAGATTTACAGGTCCTACTTGCCCAGAAAAAAGGGTTTGAATAGCTCTTGCACTTTTTTCGAAACTCAGAAACAACTGTTCATGGGCTGAAAAGGCTTTTGGAGCAATAAAAACTTAAAAACTGCTATAACTCAAAAATGCAATAAGATAGGTTCAAACTTTAAAAGACATGTTGTGCAGATGTACAAGCCCCTCTTGCACAGAAAGTATGGCTTAGATATCTCTTGTAGTTTCTTCAGAACACACAAATTATCTAAAAATGCTTTTGAAGCAATAGACACAAAAACAGCTATAAATCCAAAACCTAATATGATAGACTCAAACTTTAAACTGTATATTGTGTAGATTTACAGGTCCTACTTGCCCAGCAAAAAGGGTTCGAATAGCTCTTGCACTTTTTTCGAAAACTCACAAACAACTGTTCATGGGCTGAAAAGGCTTTTGGAGCAATAAAAACGTAAAAACTGCTATAACTCAAAAATGCAATAAGATAAGTTCAAACTTTAAAAGACATGTTGTGCAGATATACAAGCCCCTCTTGCACAGAAAGTTTGGGTTAGATATCTCTTGTAGTTTCTTCAGAACACACAAATTATCTGAAAATGCTTTTGAAGCAATAGACACAAAAACAGCTATAAATCCAAAACCTAATATGATAGACTCAAACTTTAAACTATATATTGTGTAGATTTACAGGTCCTACTTGCCCAGCAAAAAGGGTTTGAATAGCTCTTGCACTTTTTTCGAAACTCACAAACAACTGTTCATGGGCTGAAAAGGCTTTTGGAGCAATAAAAACTTAAAAACTGCTATAACTCAAAAATGCAATAAGATAGGTTCAAACTTTAAAAGACATGTTGTGCAGATGTACAAGCCCCTCTTGCACAGAAAGTTTGGGTTAGATATCTCTTGTAGTTTCTTCAGAACACACAAATTATCTAAAAATGCTTTTGAAGCAATAGACACAAAAACAGCTATAAATCCAAAACCTAATATGATAGACTCAAACTTTAAACTATATATTGTGTAGATTTACAGGTCCTACTTGCCCAGAAAAAAGGGTTTGAATAGCTCTTGCACTTTTTTCGAAACTCAGAAACAACTGTTCATGGGCTGAAAAGGCTTTTGGAGCAATAAAAACTTAAAAACTGCTATAACTCAAAAATGCAATAAGATAAGTTCAAACTTTAAAAGACATGTTGTGCAGATGTACAAGCCCCTCTTGCACAGAAAGTTTGGGTTAGATATCTCTTGTAGTTTCTTCAGAACACACAAATTATCTGAAAATGCTTTTAAAGCAATAAACACAAAAACAGCTATAAATCCAAAACCTAATATGATAGACTCAAACTTTAAACTATATATTGTGTAGATTTACAGGTCCTACTTGCCCAGCAAAAAGGGTTTGAATAGCTCTTGCACTTTTTTCGAAACTCACAAACAACTGTTCATGGGCTGAAAAGGCTTTTGGAGCAATAAAAACTTAAAAACTGCTATAACTCAAAAATGCAATAAGATAAGTTCAAACTTTAAAAGACATGTTGTGCAGATGTACAAGCCCCTCTTGCACAGAAAGTTTGGGTTAGATATCTCTTGTAGTTTCTTCAGAACACACAAATTATCTGAAAATGCTTTTAAAGCAATAAACACAAAAACAGCTATAAATCCAAAACCTAATATGATAGACTCAAACTTTAAACTATATATTGTGTAGATTTACAGGTCCTACTTGCCCAGCAAAAAGGGTTTGAATAGCTCTTGCACTTTTTTTGAAAACTCACAAACAACTGTTCATGGGCTGAAAAGGCTTTTGGAGCAATAAAAACTTAAAAACTGCTATAACTCAAAAATGCAATAAGATAGGTTCAAACTTTAAAAGACATGTTGTGCAGATGTACAAGCCCCTCTTGCACAGAAAGTATGGCTTAGATATCTCTTGTAGTTTCTTCAGAACACACAAATTATCTAAAAATGCTTTTGAAGCAATAGACACAAAAACAGCTATAAATCCAAAACCTAATATGATAGACTCAAACTTTAAACTGTATATTGTGTAGATTTACAGGTCCTACTTGCCCAGCAAAAAGGGTTCGAATAGCTCTTGCACTTTTTTCGAAAACTCACAAACAACTGTTCATGGGCTGAAAAGGCTTTTGGAGCAATAAAAACGTAAAAACTGCTATAACTCAAAAATGCAATAAGATAAGTTCAAACTTTAAAAGACATGTTGTGCAGATATACAAGCCCCTCTTGCACAGAAAGTTTGGGTTAGATATCTCTTGTAGTTTCTTCAGAACACACAAATTATCTGAAAATGCTTTTGAAGCAATAGACACAAAAACAGCTATAAATCCAAAACCTAATATGATAGACTCAAACTTTAAACTATATATTGTGTAGATTTACAGGTCCTACTTGCCCAGCAAAAAGGGTTTGAATAGCTCTTGCACTTTTTTCGAAACTCACAAACAACTGTTCATGGGCTGAAAAGGCTTTTGGAGCAATAAAAACTTGAAAACTGCTATAACTCAAAAATGCAATAAGATAAGTTCAAACTTTAAAAGACATGTTGTGCAGATGTACAAGCCCCTCTTGCACAGAAAGTTTGGGTTAGATATCTCTTGTAGTTTCTTCAGAACACACAAATTATCTGAAAATGCTTTTAAAGCAATAAACACAAAAACAGCTATAAATCCAAAACCTAATATGATAGACTCAAACTTTAAACTATATATTGTGTAGATTTACAGGTCCTACTTGCCCAGCAAAAAGGGTTTGAATAGCTCTTGCACTTTTTTCGAAACTCAGAAACAACTGTTCATGGGCTGAAAAGGCTTTTGGAGCAATAAAAACGTAAAAACTGCTATAACTCAAAAATGCAATAAGATAAGTTCAAATTTTAAAAGACATGTTGTGCAGATGTACAAGCCCCTCTTGCACAGAAAGTTTGGGTTAGATATCTCTTGTAGTTTCTTCAGAACACACAAATTATCTGAAAATGCTTTTAAAGCAATAAACACAAAAACAGCTATAAATCCAAAACCTAATATGATAGACTCAAACTTTAAACTATATATTGTGTAGATTTACAGGTCCTACTTGCCCAGCAAAAAGGGTTTGAATAGCTCTTGCACTTTTTTCGAAACTCACAAACAACTGTTCATGGGCTGAAAAGGCTTTTGGAGCAATAAAAACTTAAAAACTGCTATAACTCAAAAATACAATAAGATAAGTTCAAACTTTAAAAGACATATTGTGCAGATATACAAGCCCCTCTTGCACAGAAAGTTTGGGTTAGATATCTCTTGTAGTTTCTTCAGAACACACAAATTATCTGAAAATGCTTTTGAAGCAATAGACACAAAAACAGCTATAAATCCAAAACCTAATATGATAGACTCAAACTTTAAACTATATATTGTGTAGATTTACAGGTCCTACTTGCCCAGCAAAAAGGGTTTGAATAGCTCTTGCACTTTTTTCGAAACTCACAAACAACTGTTCATGGGCTGAAAAGGCTTTTGGAGCAATAAAAACTTAAAAACTGCTATAACTCAAAAATGCAATAAGATATGTTCAAACTTTAAAAGACATGTTGTGCAGATGTACAAGCCCCTCTTGCACAGAAAGTTTGGGTTAGATATCTTTTGTAGTTTCTTCAGAACACACAAATTATCTAAAAATGCTTTTGAAGCAATAGACACAAAAACAGCTATAAATCCAAAACCTAATATGATAGACTCAAACTTTAAACTATATATTGTGTAGATTTACAGGTCCTACTTGCCCAGAAAAAAGGGTTTGAATAGCTCTTGCACTTTTTTCGAAACTCAGAAACAACTGTTCATGGGCTGAAAAGGCTTTTGGAGCAATAAAAACTTAAAAACTGCTATAACTCAAAAATGCAATAAGATAAGTTCAAACTTTAAAAGACATGTTGTGCAGATGTACAAGCCCCTCTTGCACAGAAAGTTTGGGTTAGATATCTCTTGTAGTTTCTTCAGAACACACAAATTATCTGAAAATGCTTTTAAAGCAATAAACACAAAAACAGCTATAAATCCAAAACCTAATATGATAGACTCAAACTTTAAACTATATATTGTGTAGATTTACAGGTCCTACTTGCCCAGCAAAAAGGGTTTGAATAGCTCTTGCACTTTTTTCGAAAACTCACAAACAACTGTTCATGGGCTGAAAAGGCTTTTGGAGCAATAAAAACTTAAAAACTGCTATAACTCAAAAATGCAATAAGATAGGTTCAAACTTTAAAAAACATGTTGTGCAGATATACAAGCCCCTCTTGCACAGAAAGTTTGGGTTAGATATCTCTTGTAGTTTCTTCAGAACACACAAATTATCTGAAAATGCTTTTGAAGCAATAGACACAAAAACAGCTATAAATCCAAAACCTAATATGATAGACTCAAACTTTAAACTATATATTGTGTAGATTTACAGGTCCTACTTGCCCAGCAAAAAGGGTTTGAATAGCTCTTGCACTTTTTTCGAAACTCACAAACAACTGTTCATGGGCTGAAAAGGCTTTTGGAGCAATAAAAACTTGAAAACTGCTATAACTCAAAAATGCAATAAGATAAGTTCAAACTTTAAAAGACATGTTGTGCAGATGTACAAGCCCCTCTTGCACAGAAAGTTTGGGTTAGATATCTCTTGTAGTTTCTTCAGAACACACAAATTATCTGAAAATGCTTTTAAAGCAATAAACACAAAAACAGCTATAAATCCAAAACCTAATATGATAGACTCAAACTTTAAACTATATATTGTGTAGATTTACAGGTCCTACTTGCCCAGCAAAAAGGGTTTGAATAGCTCTTGCACTTTTTTCGAAACTCAGAAACAACTGTTCATGGGCTGAAAAGGCTTTTGGAGCAATAAAAACGTAAAAACTGCTATAACTCAAAAATGCAATAAGATAAGTTCAAATTTTAAAAGACATGTTGTGCAGATGTACAAGCCCCTCTTGCACAGAAAGTTTGGGTTAGATATCTCTTGTAGTTTCTTCAGAACACACAAATTATCTGAAAATGCTTTTAAAGCAATAAACACAAAAACAGCTATAAATCCAAAACCTAATATGATAGACTCAAACTTTAAACTGTATATTGTGTAGATTTACAGGTCCTACTTGCCCAGCAAAAAGGGTTCGAATAGCTCTTGCACTTTTTTCGAAAACTCACAAACAACTGTTCATGGGCTGAAAAGGCTTTTGGAGCAATAAAAACGTAAAAACTGCTATAACTCAAAAATGCAATAAGATAAGTTCAAACTTTAAAAGACATGTTGTGCAGATATACAAGCCCCTCTTGCACAGAAAGTTTGGGTTAGATATCTCTTGTAGTTTCTTCAGAACACACAAATTATCTGAAAATGCTTTTGAAGCAATAGACACAAAAACAGCTATAAATCCAAAACCTAATATGATAGACTCAAACTTTAAACTATATATTGTGTAGATTTACAGGTCCTACTTGCCCAGCAAAAAGGGTTTGAATAGCTCTTGCACTTTTTTCGAAACTCACAAACAACTGTTCATGGGCTGAAAAGGCTTTTGGAGCAATAAAAACTTAAAAACTGCTATAACTCAAAAATGCAATAAGATAGGTTCAAACTTTAAAAGACATGTTGTGCAGATGTACAAGCCCCTCTTGCACAGAAAGTATGGCTTAGATATCTCTTGTAGTTTCTTCAGAACACACAAATTATCTGAAAATGCTTTTGAAGCAATAGACACAAAAACAGCTATAAATCCAAAACCTAATATGATAGACTCAAACTTTAAACTATATATTGTGTAGATTTACAGGTCCTACTTGCCAAGCAAAAAGGGTTTGAATAGCTCTTGCACTTTTTTCGAAACTCACAAACAACTGTTCATGGGCTGAAAAGGCTTTTGGAGCAATAAAAACTTAAAAACTGCTATAACTCAAAAATGCAATAAGATAAGTTCAAACTTTAAAAGACATGTTGTGCAGATATACAAGCCCCTCTTGCACAGAAAGTTTGGGTTAGATATCTCTTGTAGTTTCTTCAGAACACACAAATTATCTGAATATGCTTTTGAAGCAATAGACACAAAAACAGCTATAAATCCAAAACCTAATATGATAGACTCAAACTTTAAACTATATATTGTGTAGATTTACAGGTCCTACTTGCCCAGAAAAAAGGGTTTGAATAGCTCTTGCACTTTTTTCGAAACTCAGAAACAACTGTTCATGGGCTGAAAAGGCTTTTGGAGCAATAAAAACTTAAAAACTGCTATAACTCAAAAATGCAATAAGATAAGTTCAAACTTTAAAAGACATGTTGTGCAGATGTACAAGCCCCTCTTGCACAGAAAGTTTGGGTTAGATATCTCTTGTAGTTTCTTCAGAACACACAAATTATCTGAAAATGCTTTTAAAGCAATAAACACAAAAACAGCTATAAATCCAAAACCTAATATGATAGACTCAAACTTTAAACTATATATTGTGTAGATTTACAGGTCCTACTTGCCCAGCAAAAAGGGTTTGAATAGCTCTTGCACTTTTTTCGAAAACTCACAAACAACTGTTCATGGGCTGAAAAGGCTTTTGGAGCAATAAAAACTTAAAAACTGCTATAACTCAAAAATGCAATAAGATAGGTTCAAACTTTAAAAAACATGTTGTGCAGATATACAAGCCCCTCTTGCACAGAAAGTTTGGGTTAGATATCTCTTGTAGTTTCTTCAGAACACACAAATTATCTGAAAATGCTTTTGAAGCAATAGACACAAAAACAGCTATAAATCCAAAACCTAATATGATAGACTCAAACTTTAAACTATATATTGTGTAGATTTACAGGTCCTACTTGCCCAGCAAAAAGGGTTTGAATAGCTCTTGCACTTTTTTCGAAACTCACAAACAACTGTTCATGGGCTGAAAAGGCTTTTGGAGCAATAAAAACTTGAAAACTGCTATAACTCAAAAATGCAATAAGATAAGTTCAAACTTTAAAAGACATGTTGTGCAGATGTACAAGCCCCTCTTGCACAGAAAGTTTGGGTTAGATATCTCTTGTAGTTTCTTCAGAACACACAAATTATCTGAAAATGCTTTTAAAGCAATAAACACAAAAACAGCTATAAATCCAAAACCTAATATGATAGACTCAAACTTTAAACTATATATTGTGTAGATTTACAGGTCCTACTTGCCCAGCAAAAAGGGTTTGAATAGCTCTTGCACTTTTTTCGAAACTCAGAAACAACTGTTCATGGGCTGAAAAGGCTTTTGGAGCAATAAAAACGTAAAAACTGCTATAACTCAAAAATGCAATAAGATAAGTTCAAATTTTAAAAGACATGTTGTGCAGATGTACAAGCCCCTCTTGCACAGAAAGTTTGGGTTAGATATCTCTTGTAGTTTCTTCAGAACACACAAATTATCTGAAAATGCTTTTAAAGCAATAAACACAAAAACAGCTATAAATCCAAAACCTAATATGATAGACTCAAACTTTAAACTGTATATTGTGTAGATTTACAGGTCCTACTTGCCCAGCAAAAAGGATTCGAATAGCTCTTACACTTTTTTCGAAAACTCACAAACAACTGTTCATGGGCTGAAAAGGCTTTTGGAGCAATAAAAACTTAAAAACTGCTATAACTCAAAAATGCAATAAGATAAGTTCAAACTTTAAAAGACATGTTGTGCAGATATACAAGCCCCTCTTGCACAGAAAGTATGGCTTAGATATCTCTTGTAGTTTCTTCAGAACACACAAATTATCTGAAAATGCTTTTGAAGCAATAGACACAAAAACAGCTATAAATCCAAAACCTAATATGATAGACTCAAACTTTAAACTATATATTGTGTAGATTTACAGGTCCTACTTGCCCAGCAAAAAGGTTTTGAATAGCTCTTGCACTTTTTTCGAAACTCACAAACAACTGTTCATGGGCTGAAAAGGCTTTTGGAGCAATAAAAACGTAAAAACTGCTATAACTCAAAAATGCAATAAGATAGTTTCAAACTTTAAAAGACATGTTGGGCAGATGTACAAGCCCCTCTTGCACAGAAAGTATGGCTTAGATATCTCTTGTAGTTTCTTCAGAACACACAAATTATCTGAAAATGCTTTTGAAGCAATAGACACAAAAACAGCTATAAATCCAAAACCTAATATGATAGACTCAAACTTTAAACTATATATTGTGTAGATTTACAGGTCCTACTTGCCCAGCAAAAAGGGTTCGAATAGCTCTTGCACTTTTTTCGAAAACTCACAAACAACTGTTCATGGGCTGAAAAGGCTTTTGGAGCAATAAAAACTTAAAAACTGCTATAACTCAAAAATGCAATAAGATAGGTTCAAACTTTAAAAGACATGTTGTGCAGATGTACAAGCCCCTCTTGCACAGAAAGTATGGCTTAGATATCTCTTGTAGTTGCTTCAGAACACACAAATTATCTGAAAATGCTTTTGAAGCAATAGACACAAAAACAGCTATAAATCCAAAACCTAATATGATAGACTCAAACTTTAAACTATATATTGTGTAGATTTACAGGTCCTACTTGCCCAGCAAAAAGGGTTTGAATAGCTCTTGCACTTTTTTCGAAAACTCACAAACAACTGTTCATGGGCTGAAAAGGCTTTTGGAACAATAAAAACGTAAAAACTGCTATAACTCAAAAATGCAATAAGATAAGTTCAAACTTTAAAAGACATGTTGTGCAGATATACAAGCCCCTCTTGCACAGAAAGTTTGGGTTAGATATCTCTTGTAGTTTCTTCAGAACACACAAATTATCTGAAAATGCTTTTGAAGCAATAGACACAAAAACAGCTATAAATCCAAAACCTAATATGATAGACTCAAACTTTAAACTATATATTGTGTAGATTTACAGGTCCTACTTGCCCAGCAAAAAGGGTTTGAATAGCTCTTGCACTTTTTTCCAAACTCACAAACAACTGTTCATGGGCTGAAAAGGCTTTTGGAGCAATAAAAACTTAAAAACTGCTATAACTCAAAAATGCAATAAGATAAGTTCAAACTTTAAAAGACATGTTGTGCAGATGTACAAGCCCCTCTTGCACAGAAAGTTTGGGTTAGATATCTCTTGTAGTTTCTTCAGAACACACAAATTATCTGAAAATGCTTTTAAAGCAATAAACACAAAAACAGCTATAAATCCAAAACCTAATATGATCGACTCAAACTTTAAACTATATATTGTGTAGATTTACAGGTCCTACTTGCCCAGCAAAAAGGGTTTGAATAGCTCTTGCACTTTTTTCGAAAATTCACAAACAACTGTTCATGGGCTGAAAAGGCTTTTGGAGCAATAAAAACTTAAAAACTGCTATAACTCAAAAATGCAATAAGATAGGTTCAAACTTTAAAAAACATGTTGTGCAGATATACAAGCCCCTCTTGCACAGAAAGTATGGCTTAGATATCTCTTGTAGTTTCTTCAGAACACACAAATTATCTGAAAATGCTTTTGAAGCAATAGACACAAAAACAGCTATAAATCCAAAACCTAATATGATAGACTCAAACTTTAAACTATATATTGTGTAGATTTACAGGTCCTACTTGCCCAGCAAAAAGGGTTTGAATAGCTCTTGCACTTTTTTCGAAACTCAGAAACAACTGTTCATGGGCTGAAAAGGCTTTTGGAGCAATAAAAACGTAAAAACTGCTATAACTCAAAAATGCAATAAGATAAGTTCAAATTTTAAAAGACATGTTGTGCAGATGTACAAGCCCCTCTTGCACAGAAAGTTTGGGTTAGATATCTCTTGTAGTTTCTTCAGAACACACAAATTATCTGAAAATGCTTTTAAAGCAATAAACACAAAAACAGCTATAAATCCAAAACCTAATATGATAGACTCAAACTTTAAACTGTATATTGTGTAGATTTACAGGTCCTACTTGCCCAGCAAAAAGGATTCGAATAGCTCTTACACTTTTTTCGAAAACTCACAAACAACTGTTCATGGGCTGAAAAGGCTTTTGGAGCAATAAAAACTTAAAAACTGCTATAACTCAAAAATGCAATAAGATAAGTTCAAACTTTAAAAGACATGTTGTGCAGATATACAAGCCCCTCTTGCACAGAAAGTATGGCTTAGATATCTCTTGTAGTTTCTTCAGAACACACAAATTATCTGAAAATGCTTTTGAAGCAATAGACACAAAAACAGCTATAAATCCAAAACCTAATATGATAGACTCAAACTTTAAACTATATATTGTGTAGATTTACAGGTCCTACTTGCCCAGCAAAAAGGTTTTGAATAGCTCTTGCACTTTTTTCGAAACTCACAAACAACTGTTCATGGGCTGAAAAGGCTTTTGGAGCAATAAAAACGTAAAAACTGCTATAACTCAAAAATGCAATAAGATAGTTTCAAACTTTAAAAGACATGTTGGGCAGATGTACAAGCCCCTCTTGCACAGAAAGTATGGCTTAGATATCTCTTGTAGTTTCTTCAGAACACACAAATTATCTGAAAATGCTTTTGAAGCAATAGACACAAAAACAGCTATAAATCCAAAACCTAATATGATAGACTCAAACTTTAAACTATATATTGTGTAGATTTACAGGTCCTACTTGCCCAGCAAAAAGGGTTCGAATAGCTCTTGCACTTTTTTCGAAAACTCACAAACAACTGTTCATGGGCTGAAAAGGCTTTTGGAGCAATAAAAACTTAAAAACTGCTATAACTCAAAAATGCAATAAGATAGGTTCAAACTTTAAAAGACATGTTGTGCAGATGTACAAGCCCCTCTTGCACAGAAAGTATGGCTTAGATATCTCTTGTAGTTGCTTCAGAACACACAAATTATCTGAAAATGCTTTTGAAGCAATAGACACAAAAACAGCTATAAATCCAAAACCTAATATGATAGACTCAAACTTTAAACTATATATTGTGTAGATTTACAGGTCCTACTTGCCCAGCAAAAAGGGTTTGAATAGCTCTTGCACTTTTTTCGAAAACTCACAAACAACTGTTCATGGGCTGAAAAGGCTTTTGGAGCAATAAAAACGTAAAAACTGCTATAACTCAAAAATGCAATAAGATAAGTTCAAACTTTAAAAGACATGTTGTGCAGATATACAAGCCCCTCTTGCACAGAAAGTTTGGGTTAGATATCTCTTGTAGTTTCTTCAGAACACACAAATTATCTGAAAATGCTTTTGAAGCAATAGACACAAAAACAGCTATAAATCCAAAACCTAATATGATAGACTCAAACTTTAAACTATATATTGTGTAGATTTACAGGTCCTACTTGCCCAGCAAAAAGGGTTTGAATAGCTCTTGCACTTTTTTCCAAACTCACAAACAACTGTTCATGGGCTGAAAAGGCTTTTGGAGCAATAAAAACTTAAAAACTGCTATAACTCAAAAATGCAATAAGATAAGTTCAAACTTTAAAAGACATGTTGTGCAGATGTACAAGCCCCTCTTGCACAGAAAGTTTGGGTTAGATATCTCTTGTAGTTTCTTCAGAACACACAAATTATCTGAAAATGCTTTTAAAGCAATAAACACAAAAACAGCTATAAATCCAAAACCTAATATGATAGACTCAAACTTTAAACTATATATTGTGTAGATTTACAGGTCTTACTTGCCCAGCAAAAAGGGTTTGAATAGCTCTTGCACTTTTTTTGAAACTCACAAACAACTGTTCATGGGCTGAAAAGGCTTTTGGAGCAATAAAAACTTGAAAACTGCTATAACTCAAAAATGCAATAAGATAAGTTCAAACTTTAAAAGACATGTTGTGCAGATGTACAAGCCCCTCTTGCACAGAAAGTTTGGGTTAGATATCTCTTGTAGTTTCTTCAGAACACACAAATTATCTGAAAATGCTTTTAAAGCAATAAACACAAAAACAGCTATAAATCCAAAACCTAATATGATAGACTCAAACTTTAAACTATATATTGTGTAGATTTACAGGTCCTACTTGCCCAGAAAAAAGGGTTTGAATAGCTCTTGCACTTTTTTCGAAACTCAGAAACAACTGTTCATGGGCTGAAAAGGCTTTTGGAGCAATAAAAACTTAAAAACTGCTATAACTCAAAAATGCAATAAGATAAGTTCAAACTTTAAAAGACATGTTGTGCAGATGTACAAGCCCCTCTTGCACAGAAAGTTTGGGTTAGATATCTCTTGTAGTTTCTTCAGAACACACAAATTATCTGAAAATGCTTTTAAAGCAATAAACACAAAAACAGCTATAAATCCAAAACCTAATATGATAGACTCAAACTTTAAACTATATATTGTGTAGATTTACAGGTCCTACTTGCCCAGCAAAAAGGGTTTGAATAGCTCTTGCACTTTTTTCGAAAATTCACAAACAACTGTTCATGGGCTGAAAAGGCTTTTGGAGCAATAAAAACTTAAAAACTGCTATAACTCAAAAATGCAATAAGATAGGTTCAAACTTTAAAAAACATGTTGTGCAGATATACAAGCCCCTCTTGCACAGAAAGTTTGGGTTAGATATCTCTTGTAGTTTCTTCAGAACACACAAATTATCTGAAAATGCTTTTGAAGCAATAGACACAAAAACAGCTATAAATCCAAAACCTAATATGATAGACTCAAACTTTAAACTATATATTGTGTAGATTTACAGGTCCTACTTGCCCAGCAAAAAGGGTTTGAATAGCTCTTGCACTTTTTTCCAAACTCACAAACAACTGTTCATGGGCTGAAAAGGCTTTTGGAGCAATAAAAACTTAAAAACTGCTATAACTCAAAAATGCAATAAGATAAGTTCAAACTTTAAAAGACATGTTGTGCAGATGTACAAGCCCCTCTTGCACAGAAAGTTTGGGTTAGATATCTCTTGTAGTTTCTTCAGAACACACAAATTATCTGAAAATGCTTTTAAAGCAATAAACACAAAAACAGCTATAAATCCAAAACCTAATATGATAGACTCAAACTTTAAACTATATATTGTGTAGATTTACAGGTCCTACTTGCCCAGCAAAAAGGGTTTGAATAGCTCTTGCACTTTTTTCGAAAATTCACAAACAACTGTTCATGGGCTGAAAAGGCTTTTGGAGCAATAAAAACTTAAAAACTGCTATAACTCAAAAATGCAATAAGATAGGTTCAAACTTTAAAAAACATGTTGTGCAGATATACAAGCCCCTCTTGCACAGAAAGTTTGGGTTAGATATCTCTTGTAGTTTCTTCAGAACACACAAATTATCTGAAAATGCTTTTGAAGCAATAGACACAAAAACAGCTATAAATCCAAAACCTAATATGATAGACTCAAACTTTAAACTATATATTGTGTAGATTTACAGGTCCTACTTGCCCAGCAAAAAGGGTTTGAATAGCTCTTGCACTTTTTTCGAAACTCACAAACAACTGTTCATGGGCTGAAAAGGCTTTTGGAGCAATAAAAACTTAAAAACTGCTATAACTCAAAAATACAATAAGATAAGTTCAAACTTTAAAAGACATATTGTGCAGATATACAAGCCCCTCTTGCACAGAAAGTTTGGGTTAGATATCTCTTGTAGTTTCTTCAGAACACACAAATTATCTGAAAATGCTTTTGAAGCAATAGACACAAAAACAGCTATAAATCCAAAACCTAATATGATAGACTCAAACTTTAAACTATATATTGTGTAGATTTACAGGTCCTACTTGCCCAGCAAAAAGGGTTTGAATAGCTCTTGCACTTTTTTCGAAACTCACAAACAACTGTTCATGGGCTGAAAAGGCTTTTGGAGCAATAAAAACTTAAAAACTGCTATAACTCAAAAATGCAATAAGATATGTTCAAACTTTAAAAGACATGTTGTGCAGATGTACAAGCCCCTCTTGCACAGAAAGTTTGGGTTAGATATCTCTTGTAGTTTCTTCAGAACACACAAATTATCTAAAAATGCTTTTGAAGCAATAGACACAAAAACAGCTATAAATCCAAAACCTAATATGATAGACTCAAACTTTAAACTATATATTGTGTAGATTTACAGGTCCTACTTGCCCAGAAAAAAGGGTTTGAATAGCTCTTGCACTTTTTTCGAAACTCAGAAACAACTGTTCATGGGCTGAAAAGGCTTTTGGAGCAATAAAAACTTAAAAACTGCTATAACTCAAAAATGCAATAAGATAAGTTCAAACTTTAAAAGACATGTTGTGCAGATGTACAAGCCCCTCTTGCACAGAAAGTTTGGGTTAGATATCTCTTGTAGTTTCTTCAGAACACACAAATTATCTGAAAATGCTTTTAAAGCAATAAACACAAAAACAGCTATAAATCCAAAACCTAATATGATAGACTCAAACTTTAAACTATATATTGTGTAGATTTACAGGTCCTACTTGCCCAGCAAAAAGGGTTTGAATAGCTCTTGCACTTTTTTCGAAAACTCACAAACAACTGTTCATGGGCTGAAAAGGCTTTTGGAGCAATAAAAACTTAAAAACTGCTATAACTCAAAAATGCAATAAGATAGGTTCAAACTTTAAAAAACATGTTGTGCAGATATACAAGCCCCTCTTGCACAGAAAGTTTGGGTTAGATATCTCTTGTAGTTTCTTCAGAACACACAAATTATCTGAAAATGCTTTTGAAGCAATAGACACAAAAACAGCTATAAATCCAAAACCTAATATGATAGACTCAAACTTTAAACTATATATTGTGTAGATTTACAGGTCCACTTGCCCAGCAAAAAGGGTTTGAATAGCTCTTGCACTTTTTTCGAAACTCACAAACAACTGTTCATGGGCTGAAAAGGCTTTTGGAGCAATAAAAACTTAAAAACTGCTATAACTCAAAAATGCAATAAGATAAGTTCAAACTTTAAAAGACATGTTGTGCAGATGTACAAGCCCCTCTTGCACAGAAAGTTTGGGTTAGATATCTCTTGTAGTTTCTTCAGAACACACAAATTATCTAAAAATGCTTTTGAAGCAATAGACACAAAAACAGCTATAAATCCAAAACCTAATATGATAGACTCAAACTTTAAACTGTATATTGTGTAGATTTACAGGTCCTACTTGCCCAGCAAAAAGGGTTCGAATAGCTCTTGCACTTTTTTCGAAAACTCACAAACAACTGTTCATGGGCTGAAAAGGCTTTTGGAGCAATAAAAACTTGAAAACTGCTATAACTCAAAAATGCAATAAGATAAGTTCAAACTTTAAAAGACATGTTGTGCAGATGTACAAGCCCCTCTTGCACAGAAAGTTTGGGTTAGATATCTCTTGTAGTTTCTTCAGAACACACAAATTATCTGAAAATGCTTTTAAAGCAATAAACACAAAAACAGCTATAAATCCAAAACCTAATATGATAGACTCAAACTTTAAACTATATATTGTGTAGATTTACAGGTCCTACTTGCCCAGCAAAAAGGGTTTGAATAGCTCTTGCACTTTTTTCGAAACTCAGAAACAACTGTTCATGGGCTGAAAAGGCTTTTGGAGCAATAAAAACGTAAAAACTGCTATAACTCAAAAATGCAATAAGATAAGTTCAAATTTTAAAAGACATGTTGTGCAGATGTACAAGCCCCTCTTGCACAGAAAGTTTGGGTTAGATATCTCTTGTAGTTTCTTCAGAACACACAAATTATCTGAAAATGCTTTTAAAGCAATAAACACAAAAACAGCTATAAATCCAAAACCTAATATGATAGACTCAAACTTTAAACTGTATATTGTGTAGATTTACAGGTCCTACTTGCCCAGCAAAAAGGATTCGAATAGCTCTTACACTTTTTTCGAAAACTCACAAACAACTGTTCATGGGCTGAAAAGGCTTTTGGAGCAATAAAAACTTAAAAACTGCTATAACTCAAAAATGCAATAAGATAAGTTCAAACTTTAAAAGACATGTTGTGTAGATATACAAGCCCCTCTTGCACAGAAAGTTTGGGTTAGATATCTCTTGTAGTTTCTTCAGAACACACAAATTATCTGAAAATGCTTTTGAAGCAATAGACACAAAAACAGCTATAAATCCAAAACCTAATATGATAGACTCAAACTTTAAACTATATATTGTGTAGATTTACAGGTCCTACTTGCCCAGCAAAAAGGGTTTGAATAGCTCTTGCACTTTTTTCGAAACTCAGAAACAACTGTTCATGGGCTGAAAAGGCTTTTGGAGCAATAAAAACGTAAAAACTGCTATAACTCAAAAATGCAATAAGATAAGTTCAAATTTTAAAAGACATGTTGTGCAGATGTACAAGCCCCTCTTGCACAGAAAGTTTGGGTTAGATATCTCTTGTAGTTTCTTCAGAACACACAAATTATCTGAAAATGCTTTTAAAGCAATAAACACAAAAACAGCTATAAATCCAAAACCTAATATGATAGACTCAAACTTTAAACTGTATATTGTGTAGATTTACAGGTCCTACTTGCCCAGCAAAAAGGATTCGAATAGCTCTTACACTTTTTTCGAAAACTCACAAACAACTGTTCATGGGCTGAAAAGGCTTTTGGAGCAATAAAAACTTAAAAACTGCTATAACTCAAAAATGCAATAAGATAAGTTCAAACTTTAAAAGACATGTTGTGTAGATATACAAGCCCCTCTTGCACAGAAAGTTTGGGTTAGATATCTCTTGTAGTTTCTTCAGAACACACAAATTATCTGAAAATGCTTTTGAAGCAATAGACACAAAAACAGCTATAAATCCAAAACCTAATATGATAGACTCAAACTTTAAACTATATATTGTGTAGATTTACAGGGCCTACTTGCCCAGCAAAAAGGGTTTGAATAGCTCTTGCACTTTTTTCGAAACTCACAAACAACTGTTCATGGGCTGAAAAGGCTTTTGGAGCAATAAAAACTTAAAAACTGCTATAACTATAAATTGCAATAAGATATGTTCAAACTTTAAAAGACATGTTGTGCAGATATACAAGCCCCTCTTGCACAGAAAGTTTGGGTTAGATATCTCTTGTAGTTTCTTCAGAACACACAAATTATCTAAAAATGCTTTTGAAGCAATAGACACAAAAACAGCTATAAATCCAAAACCTAATATGATAGACTCAAACTTTAAACTATATATTGTGTAGATTTACAGGTCCTACTTGCCCAGAAAAAAGGGTTTGAATAGCTCTTGCACTTTTTTCGAAACTCAGAAACAACTGTTCATGGGCTGAAAAGGCTTTTGGAGCAATAAAAACGTAAAAACTGCTATAACTCAAAAATGCAATAAGATAGTTTCAAACTTTAAAAGACATGTTGGGCAGATGTACAAGCCCCTCTTGCACAGAAAGTATGGCTTAGATATCTCTTGTAGTTTCTTCAGAACACACACATTATCTGAAAATGCTTTTGAAGCAATAGACACAAAAACAGCTATAAATCCAAAACCTAATATGATAGACTCAAACTTTAAACTATATATTGTGTAGATTTACAGGTCCTACTTGCCCAGCAAAAAGGGTTCGAATAGCTCTTGCACTTTTTTCGAAAACTCACAAACAACTGTTCATGGGCTGAAAAGGCTTTTGGAGCAATAAAAACTTAAAAACTGCTATAACTCAAAAATGCAATAAGATAGGTTCAAACTTTAAAAGACATGTTGTGCAGATGTACAAGCCCCTCTTGCACAGAAAGTATGGCTTAGATATCTCTTGTAGTTGCTTCAGAACACACAAATTATCTGAAAATGCTTTTGAAGCAATAGACACAAAAACAGCTATAAATCCAAAACCTAATATGATAGACTCAAACTTTAAACTATATATTGTGTAGATTTACAGGTCCTACTTGCCCAGCAAAAAGGGTTTGAATAGCTCTTGCACTTTTTTCGAAAACTCACAAACAACTGTTCATGGGCTGAAAAGGCTTTTGGAACAATAAAAACGTAAAAACTGCTATAACTCAAAAATGCAATAAGATAAGTTCAAACTTTAAAAGACATGTTGTGCAGATATACAAGCCCCTCTTGCACAGAAAGTTTGGGTTAGATATCTCTTGTAGTTTCTTCAGAACACACAAATTATCTGAAAATGCTTTTGAAGCAATAGACACAAAAACAGCTATAAATCCAAAACCTAATATGATAGACTCAAACTTTAAACTATATATTGTGTAGATTCACAGGTCCTACTTGCCCAGCAAAAAGGGTTTGAATAGCTCTTGCACTTTTTTCCAAACTCACAAACAACTGTTCATGGGCTGAAAAGGCTTTTGGAGCAATAAAAACTTAAAAACTGCTATAACTCAAAAATGCAATAAGATAAGTTCAAACTTTAAAAGACATGTTGTGCAGATGTACAAGCCCCTCTTGCACAGAAAGTTTGGGTTAGATATCTCTTGTAGTTTCTTCAGAACACACAAATTATCTGAAAATGCTTTTAAAGCAATAAACACAAAAACAGCTATAAATCCAAAACCTAATATGATAGACTCAAACTTTAAACTATATATTGTGTAGATTTACAGGTCCTACTTGCCCAGAAAAAAGGGTTTGAATAGCTCTTGCACTTTTTTCGAAACTCAGAAACAACTGTTCATGGGCTGAAAAGGCTTTTGGAGCAATAAAAACTTAAAAACTGCTATAACTCAAAAATGCAATAAGATAAGTTCAAACTTTAAAAGACATGTTGTGCAGATGTACAAGCCCCTCTTGCACAGAAAGTTTGGGTTAGATATCTCTTGTAGTTGCTTCAGAACACACAAATTATCTGAAAATGCTTTTAAAGCAATAAACACAAAAACAGCTATAAATCCAAAACCTAATATGATAGACTCAAACTTTAAACTATATATTGTGTAGATTTACAGGTCCTACTTGCCCAGCAAAAAGGGTTTGAATAGCTCTTGCACTTTTTTCGAAAACTCACAAACAACTGTTCATGGGCTGAAAAGGCTTTTGGAACAATAAAAACGTAAAAACTGCTATAACTCAAAAATGCAATAAGATAAGTTCAAACTTTAAAAGACATGTTGTGCAGATATACAAGCCCCTCTTGCACAGAAAGTTTGGGTTAGATATCTCTTGTAGTTTCTTCAGAACACACAAATTATCTGAAAATGCTTTTGAAGCAATAGACACAAAAACAGCTATAAATCCAAAACCTAATATGATAGACTCAAACTTTAAACTATATATTGTGTAGATTCACAGGTCCTACTTGCCCAGCAAAAAGGGTTTGAATAGCTCTTGCACTTTTTTCCAAACTCACAAACAACTGTTCATGGGCTGAAAAGGCTTTTGGAGCAATAAAAACTTAAAAACTGCTATAACTCAAAAATGCAATAAGATAAGTTCAAACTTTAAAAGACATGTTGTGCAGATGTACAAGCCCCTCTTGCACAGAAAGTTTGGGTTAGATATCTCTTGTAGTTTCTTCAGAACACACAAATTATCTGAAAATGCTTTTAAAGCAATAAACACAAAAACAGCTATAAATCCAAAACCTAATATGATAGACTCAAACTTTAAACTATATATTGTGTAGATTTACAGGTCCTACTTGCCCAGAAAAAAGGGTTTGAATAGCTCTTGCACTTTTTTCGAAACTCAGAAACAACTGTTCATGGGCTGAAAAGGCTTTTGGAGCAATAAAAACTTAAAAACTGCTATAACTCAAAAATGCAATAAGATAAGTTCAAACTTTAAAAGACATGTTGTGCAGATGTACAAGCCCCTCTTGCACAGAAAGTTTGGGTTAGATATCTCTTGTAGTTTCTTCAGAACACACAAATTATCTGAAAATGCTTTTAAAGCAATAAACACAAAAACAGCTATAAATCCAAAACCTAATATGATAGACTCAAACTTTAAACTATATATTGTGTAGATTTACAGGTCCTACTTGCCCAGCAAAAAGGGTTTGAATAGCTCTTGCACTTTTTTCGAAAATTCACAAACAACTGTTCATGGGCTGAAAAGGCTTTTGGAGCAATAAAAACTTAAAAACTGCTATAACTCAAAAATGCAATAAGATAGGTTCAAACTTTAAAAAACATGTTGTGCAGATATACAAGCCCCTCTTGCACAGAAAGTTTGGGTTAGATATCTCTTGTAGTTTCTTCAGAACACACAAATTATCTGAAAATGCTTTTGAAGCAATAGACACAAAAACAGCTATAAATCCAAAACCTAATATGATAGACTCAAACTTTAAACTATATATTGTGTAGATTTACAGGTCCTACTTGCCCAGCAAAAAGGGTTTGAATAGCTCTTGCACTTTTTTCCAAACTCACAAACAACTGTTCATGGGCTGAAAAGGCTTTTGGAGCAATAAAAACTTAAAAACTGCTATAACTAAAAAATGCAATAAGATAAGTTCAAACTTTAAAAGACATGTTGTGCAGATGTACAAGCCCCTCTTGCACAGAAAGTTTGGGTTAGATATCTCTTGTAGTTTCTTCAGAACACACAAATTATCTGAAAATGCTTTTAAAGCAATAAACACAAAAACAGCTATAAATCCAAAACCTAATATGATAGACTCAAACTTTAAACTATATATTGTGTAGATTTACAGGTCCTACTTGCCCAGAAAAAAGGGTTTGAATAGCTCTTGCACTTTTTTCGAAACTCAGAAACAACTGTTCATGGGCTGAAAAGGCTTTTGGAGCAATAAAAACTTAAAAACTGCTATAACTCAAAAATGCAATAAGATAAGTTCAAACTTTAAAAGACATGTTGTGCAGATGTACAAGCCCCTCTTGCACAGAAAGTTTGGGTTAGATATCTCTTGTAGTTTCTTCAGAACACACAAATTATCTGAAAATGCTTTTAAAGCAATAAACACAAAAACAGCTATAAATCCAAAACCTAATATGATAGACTCAAACTTTAAACTATATATTGTGTAGATTTACAGGTCCTACTTGCCCAGCAAAAAGGGTTTGAATAGCTCTTGCACTTTTTTCGAAAATTCACAAACAACTGTTCATGGGCTGAAAAGGCTTTTGGAGCAATAAAAACTTAAAAACTGCTATAACTCAAAAATGCAATAAGATAGGTTCAAACTTTAAAAAACATGTTGTGCAGATATACAAGCCCCTCTTGCACAGAAAGTTTGGGTTAGATATCTCTTGTAGTTTCTTCAGAACACACAAATTATCTGAAAATGCTTTTGAAGCAATAGACACAAAAACAGCTATAAATCCAAAACCTAATATGATAGACTCAAACTTTAAACTATATATTGTGTAGATTTACAGGTCCTACTTGCCCAGCAAAAAGGGTTTGAATAGCTCTTGCACTTTTTTCGAAACTCACAAACAACTGTTCATGGGCTGAAAAGGCTTTTGGAGCAATAAAAACTTAAAAACTGCTATAACTCAAAAATACAATAAGATAAGTTCAAACTTTAAAAGACATATTGTGCAGATATACAAGCCCCTCTTGCACAGAAAGTTTGGGTTAGATATCTCTTGTAGTTTCTTCAGAACACACAAATTATCTGAAAATGCTTTTGAAGCAATAGACACAAAAACAGCTATAAATCCAAAACCTAATATGATAGACTCAAACTTTAAACTATATATTGTGTAGATTTACAGGTCCTACTTGCCCAGCAAAAAGGGTTTGAATAGCTCTTGCACTTTTTTCGAAACTCACAAACAACTGTTCATGGGCTGAAAAGGCTTTTGGAGCAATAAAAACTTAAAAACTGCTATAACTCAAAAATGCAATAAGATATGTTCAAACTTTAAAAGACATGTTGTGCAGATGTACAAGCCCCTCTTGCACAGAAAGTTTGGGTTAGATATCTCTTGTAGTTTCTTCAGAACACACAAATTATCTAAAAATGCTTTTGAAGCAATAGACACAAAAACAGCTATAAATCCAAAACCTAATATGATAGACTCAAACTTTAAACTATATATTGTGTAGATTTACAGGTCCTACTTGCCCAGAAAAAAAGGGTTTGAATAGCTCTTGCACTTTTTTCGAAACTCAGAAACAACTGTTCATGGGCTGAAAAGGCTTTTGGAGCAATAAAAACTTAAAAACTGCTATAACTCAAAAATGCAATAAGATAAGTTCAAACTTTAAAAGACATGTTGTGCAGATGTACAAGCCCCTCTTGCACAGAAAGTTTGGGTTAGATATCTCTTGTAGTTTCTTCAGAACACACAAATTATCTGAAAATGCTTTTAAAGCAATAAACACAAAAACAGCTATAAATCCAAAACCTAATATGATAGACTCAAACTTTAAACTATATATTGTGTAGATTTACAGGTCCTACTTGCCCAGCAAAAAGGGTTTGAATAGCTCTTGCACTTTTTTCGAAAACTCACAAACAACTGTTCATGGGCTGAAAAGGCTTTTGGAGCAATAAAAACTTAAAAACTGCTATAACTCAAAAATGCAATAAGATAGGTTCAAACTTTAAAAAACATGTTGTGCAGATATACAAGCCCCTCTTGCACAGAAAGTTTGGGTTAGATATCTCTTGTAGTTTCTTCAGAACACACAAATTATCTGAAAATGCTTTTGAAGCAATAGACACAAAAACAGCTATAAATCCAAAACCTAATATGATAGACTCAAACTTTAAACTATATATTGTGTAGATTTACAGGTCCTACTTGCCCAGCAAAAAGGGTTTGAATAGCTCTTGCACTTTTTTCGAAACTCACAAACAACTGTTCATGGGCTGAAAAGGCTTTTGGAGCAATAAAAACTTAAAAACTGCTATAACTCAAAAATGCAATAAGATAAGTTCAAACTTTAAAAGACATGTTGTGCAGATGTACAAGCCCCTCTTGCACAGAAAGTTTGGGTTAGATATCTCTTGTAGTTTCTTCAGAACACACAAATTATCTGAAAATGCTTTTAAAGCAATAAACACAAAAACAGCTATAAATCCAAAACCTAATATGATAGACTCAAACTTTAAACTATATATTGTGTAGATTTACAGGTCCTACTTGCCCAGCAAAAAGGGTTTGAATAGCTCTTGCACTTTTTTTGAAAACTCACAAACAACTGTTCATGGGCTGAAAAGGCTTTTGGAGCAATAAAAACTTAAAAACTGCTATAACTCAAAAATGCAATAAGATAGGTTCAAACTTTAAAAGACATGTTGTGCAGATGTACAAGCCCCTCTTGCACAGAAAGTATGGCTTAGATATCTCTTGTAGTTTCTTCAGAACACACAAATTATCTAAAAATGCTTTTGAAGCAATAGACACAAAAACAGCTATAAATCCAAAACCTAATATGATAGACTCAAACTTTAAACTGTATATTGTGTAGATTTACAGGTCCTACTTGCCCAGCAAAAAGGGTTCGAATAGCTCTTGCACTTTTTTCGAAAACTCACAAACAACTGTTCATGGGCTGAAAAGGCTTTTGGAGCAATAAAAACGTAAAAACTGCTATAACTCAAAAATGCAATAAGATAAGTTCAAACTTTAAAAGACATGTTGTGCAGATATACAAGCCCCTCTTGCACAGAAAGTTTGGGTTAGATATCTCTTGTAGTTTCTTCAGAACACACAAATTATCTGAAAATGCTTTTGAAGCAATAGACACAAAAACAGCTATAAATCCAAAACCTAATATGATAGACTCAAACTTTAAACTATATATTGTGTAGATTTACAGGTCCTACTTGCCCAGCAAAAAGGGTTTGAATAGCTCTTGCACTTTTTTCGAAACTCACAAACAACTGTTCATGGGCTGAAAAGGCTTTTGGAGCAATAAAAACTTAAAAACTGCTATAACTCAAAAATGCAATAAGATAGGTTCAAACTTTAAAAGACATGTTGTGCAGATGTACAAGCCCCTCTTGCACAGAAAGTATGGCTTAGATATCTCTTGTAGTTTCTTCAGAACACACAAATTATCTGAAAATGCTTTTGAAGCAATAGACACAAAAACAGCTATAAATCCAAAACCTAATATGATAGACTCAAACTTTAAACTATATATTGTGTAGATTTACAGGTCCTACTTGCCAAGCAAAAAGGGTTTGAATAGCTCTTGCACTTTTTTCGAAACTCACAAACAACTGTTCATGGGCTGAAAAGGCTTTTGGAGCAATAAAAACTTAAAAACTGCTATAACTCAAAAATGCAATAAGATAAGTTCAAACTTTAAAAGACATGTTGTGCAGATATACAAGCCCCTCTTGCACAGAAAGTTTGGGTTAGATATCTCTTGTAGTTTCTTCAGAACACACAAATTATCTGAATATGCTTTTGAAGCAATAGACACAAAAACAGCTATAAATCCAAAACCTAATATGATAGACTCAAACTTTAAACTATATATTGTGTAGATTTACAGGTCCTACTTGCCCAGAAAAAAGGGTTTGAATAGCTCTTGCACTTTTTTCGAAACTCAGAAACAACTGTTCATGGGCTGAAAAGGCTTTTGGAGCAATAAAAACTTAAAAACTGCTATAACTCAAAAATGCAATAAGATAAGTTCAAACTTTAAAAGACATGTTGTGCAGATGTACAAGCCCCTCTTGCACAGAAAGTTTGGGTTAGATATCTCTTGTAGTTTCTTCAGAACACACAAATTATCTGAAAATGCTTTTAAAGCAATAAACACAAAAACAGCTATAAATCCAAAACCTAATATGATAGACTCAAACTTTAAACTATATATTGTGTAGATTTACAGGTCCTACTTGCCCAGCAAAAAGGGTTTGAATAGCTCTTGCACTTTTTTCGAAACTCACAAACAACTGTTCATGGGCTGAAAAGGCTTTTGGAGCAATAAAAACTTGAAAACTGCTATAACTCAAAAATGCAATAAGATAAGTTCAAACTTTAAAAGACATGTTGTGCAGATGTACAAGCCCCTCTTGCACAGAAAGTTTGGGTTAGATATCTCTTGTAGTTTCTTCAGAACACACAAATTATCTGAAAATGCTTTTAAAGCAATAAACACAAAAACAGCTATAAATCCAAAACCTAATATGATAGACTCAAACTTTAAACTATATATTGTGTAGATTTACAGGTCCTACTTGCCCAGCAAAAAGGGTTTGAATAGCTCTTGCACTTTTTTCGAAACTCAGAAACAACTGTTCATGGGCTGAAAAGGCTTTTGGAGCAATAAAAACGTAAAAACTGCTATAACTCAAAAATGCAATAAGATAAGTTCAAATTTTAAAAGACATGTTGTGCAGATGTACAAGCCCCTCTTGCACAGAAAGTTTGGGTTAGATATCTCTTGTAGTTTCTTCAGAACACACAAATTATCTGAAAATGCTTTTAAAGCAATAAACACAAAAACAGCTATAAATCCAAAACCTAATATGATAGACTCAAACTTTAAACTGTATATTATGTAGATTTACAGGTCCTACTTGCCCAGCAAAAAGGATTCGAATAGCTCTTACACTTTTTTCGAAAACTCACAAACAACTGTTCATGGGCTGAAAAGGCTTTTGGAGCAATAAAAACTTAAAAACTGCTATAACTCAAAAATGCAATAAGATAGTTTCAAACTTTAAAAGACATGTTGTGCAGATGTACAAGCCCCTCTTGCACAGAAAGTTTGGGTTAGATATCTCTTGTAGTTTCTTCAGAACACAAAATTTATCTGAAAATGCTTTTAAAGCAATAAACACAAAAACAGCTATAAATCCAAAACCTAATATGATAGACTCAAACTTTAAACTATATATTGTGTAGATTTACAGGTCCTACTTGCCCAGCAAAAAGGGTTTGAATAGCTCTTGCACTTTTTTCGAAAACTCACAAACAACTGTTCATGGGCTGAAAAGGCTTTTGGAGCAATAAAAACTTAAAAACTGCTATAACTCAAAAATGCAATAAGATAAGTTCAAACTTTAAAAGACATGTTGTGCAGATATACAAGCCCCTCTTGCACAGAAAGTTTGGGTTAGATATCTCTTGTAGTTTCTTCAGAACACACAAATTATCTGAAAATGCTTTTGAAGCAATAGACACAAAAACAGCTATAAATCCAAAACCTAATATGATAGACTCAAACTTTAAACTATATATTGTGTAGATTTACAGGTCCTACTTGCCCAGCAAAAAGGGTTTGAATAGCTCTTGCACTTTTTTCGAAACTCACAAACAACTGTTCATGGGCTGAAAAGGCTTTTGGAGCAATAAAAACTTAAAAACTGCTATAACTATAAATTGCAATAAGATATGTTCAAACTTTAAAAGACATGTTGTGCAGATATACAAGCCCCTCTTGCACAGAAAGTTTGGGTTAGATATCTCTTGTAGTTTCTTCAGAACACACAAATTATCTAAAAATGCTTTTGAAGCAATAGACACAAAAACAGCTATAAATCCAAAACCTAATATGATAGACTCAAACTTTAAACTATATATTGTGTAGATTTACAGGTCCTACTTGCCCAGCAAAAAGGGTTCGAATAGCTCTTGCACTTTTTTCGAAACTCACAAACAACTGTTCATGGGCTGAAAAGGCTTTTGGAGCAATAAAAACGTAAAAACTGCTATAACTCAAAAATGCAATAAGATAGTTTCAAACTTTAAAAGACATGTTGGGCAGATGTACAAGCCCCTCTTGCACAGAAAGTATGGCTTAGCTATCTCTTGTAGTTTCTTCAGAACACACAAATTATCTGAATATGCTTTTGAAGCAATAGACACAAAAACAGCTATAAATCCAAAACCTAATATGATAGACTCAAACTTTAAACTATATATTGTGTAGATTTACAGGTCCTACTTGCCCAGAAAAAAGGGTTTGAATAGCTCTTGCACTTTTTTCGAAACTCAGAAACAACTGTTCATGGGCTGAAAAGGCTTTTGGAGCAATAAAAACTTAAAAACTGCTATAACTCAAAAATGCAATAAGATAAGTTCAAACTTTAAAAGACATGTTGTGCAGATGTACAAGCCCCTCTTGCACAGAAAGTTTGGGTTAGATATCTCTTGTAGTTTCTTCAGAACACACAAATTATCTGAAAATGCTTTTAAAGCAATAAACACAAAAACAGCTATAAATCCAAAACCTAATATGATAGACTCAAACTTTAAACTATATATTGTGTAGATTTACAGGTCCTACTTGCCCAGCAAAAAGGGTTTGAATAGCTCTTGCACTTTTTTCGAAACTCACAAACAACTGTTCATGGGCTGAAAAGGCTTTTGGAGCAATAAAAACTTGAAAACTGCTATAACTCAAAAATGCAATAAGATAAGTTCAAACTTTAAAAGACATGTTGTGCAGATGTACAAGCCCCTCTTGCACAGAAAGTTTGGGTTAGATATCTCTTGTAGTTTCTTCAGAACACACAAATTATCTGAAAATGCTTTTAAAGCAATAAACACAAAAACAGCTATAAATCCAAAACCTAATATGATAGACTCAAACTTTAAACTATATATTGTGTAGATTTACAGGTCCTACTTGCCCAGCAAAAAGGGTTTGAATAGCTCTTGCACTTTTTTCGAAACTCAGAAACAACTGTTCATGGGCTGAAAAGGCTTTTGGAGCAATAAAAACGTAAAAACTGCTATAACTCAAAAATGCAATAAGATAAGTTCAAATTTTAAAAGACATGTTGTGCAGATGTACAAGCCCCTCTTGCACAGAAAGTTTGGGTTAGATATCTCTTGTAGTTTCTTCAGAACACACAAATTATCTGAAAATGCTTTTAAAGCAATAAACACAAAAACAGCTATAAATCCAAAACCTAATATGATAGACTCAAACTTTAAACTGTATATTGTGTAGATTTACAGGTCCTACTTGCCCAGCAAAAAGGATTCGAATAGCTCTTACACTTTTTTCGAAAACTCACAAAAAACTGTTCATGGGCTGAAAAGGCTTTTGGAGCAATAAAAACTTAAAAACTGCTATAACTCAAAAATGCAATAAGATAGTTTCAAACTTTAAAAGACATGTTGTGCAGATGTACAAGCCCCTCTTGCACAGAAAGTTTGGGTTAGATATCTCTTGTAGTTTCTTCAGAACACAAAATTTATCTGAAAATGCTTTTAAAGCAATAAACACAAAAACAGCTATAAATCCAAAACCTAATATGATAGACTCAAACTTTAAACTATATATTGTGTAGATTTACAGGTCCTACTTGCCCAGCAAAAAGGGTTTGAATAGCTCTTGCACTTTTTTCGAAAACTCACAAACAACTGTTCATGGGCTGAAAAGGCTTTTGGAGCAATAAAAACTTAAAAACTGCTATAACTCAAAAATGCAATAAGATAAGTTCAAACTTTAAAAGACATGTTGTGCAGATATACAAGCCCCTCTTGCACAGAAAGTTTGGGTTAGATATCTCTTGTAGTTTCTTCAGAACACACAAATTATCTGAAAATGCTTTTGAAGCAATAGACACAAAAACAGCTATAAATCCAAAACCTAATATGATAGACTCAAACTTTAAACTATATATTGTGTAGATTTACAGGTCCTACTTGCCCAGCAAAAAGGGTTTGAATAGCTCTTGCACTTTTTTCGAAACTCACAAACAACTGTTCATGGGCTGAAAAGGCTTTTGGAGCAATAAAAACTTAAAAACTGCTATAACTATAAATTGCAATAAGATATGTTCAAACTTTAAAAGACATGTTGTGCAGATATACAAGCCCCTCTTGCACAGAAAGTTTGGGTTAGATATCTCTTGTAGTTTCTTCAGAACACACAAATTATCTAAAAATGCTTTTGAAGCAATAGACACAAAAACAGCTATAAATCCAAAACCTAATATGATAGACTCAAACTTTAAACTATATATTGTGTAGATTTACAGGTCCTACTTGCCCAGAAAAAAGGGTTTGAATAGCTCTTGCACTTTTTTCGAAACTCAGAAACAACTGTTCATGGGCTGAAAAGGCTTTTGGAGCAATAAAAACTTAAAAACTGCTATAACTCAAAAATGCAATAAGATAAGTTCAAACTTTAAAAGACATGTTGTGCAGATGTACAAGCCCCTCTTGCACAGAAAGTATGGCTTAGATATCTCTTGTAGTTTCTTCAGAACACACAAATTATCTGAAAATGCTTTTGAAGCAATAGACACAAAAACAGCTATAAATCCAAAACCTAATATGATAGACTCAAACTTTAAACTATATATTGTGTAGATTTACAGGTCCTACTTGCCCAGCAAAAAGGTTTTGAATAGCTCTTGCACTTTTTTCGAAACTCACAAACAACTGTTCATGGGCTGAAAAGGCTTTTGGAGCAATAAAAACGTAAAAACTGCTATAACTCAAAAATGCAATAAGATAGTTTCAAACTTTAAAAGACATGTTGGGCAGATGTACAAGCCCCTCTTGCACAGAAAGTATGGCTTAGATATCTCTTGTAGTTTCTTCAGAACACACAAATTATCTGAAAATGCTTTTGAAGCAATAGACACAAAAACAGCTATAAATCCAAAACCTAATATGATAGACTCAAACTTTAAACTATATATTGTGTAGATTTACAGGTCCTACTTGCCCAGCAAAAAGGGTTCGAATAGCTCTTGCACTTTTTTCGAAAACTCACAAACAACTGTTCATGGGCTGAAAAGGCTTTTGGAGCAATAAAAACTTAAAAACTGCTATAACTCAAAAATGCAATAAGATATGTTCAAACTTTAAAAGACATGTTGTGCAGATGTACAAGCCCCTCTCTCACAGAAAGTTTGGGTTAGATATCTCTTGTAGTTTCTTCAGAACACACAAATTATCTAAAAATGCTTTTGAAGCAATAGACACAAAAACAGCTATAAATCCAAAACCTAATATGATAGACTCAAACTTTAAACTATATATTGTGTAGATTTACAGGTCCTACTTGCCCAGAAAAAAAGGGTTTGAATAGCTCTTGCACTTTTTTCGAAACTCAGAAACAACTGTTCATGGGCTGAAAAGGCTTTTGGAGCAATAAAAACTTAAAAACTGCTATAACTCAAAAATGCAATAAGATAAGTTCAAACTTTAAAAGACATGTTGTGCAGATGTACAAGCCCCTCTTGCACAGAAAGTTTGGGTTAGATATCTCTTGTAGTTTCTTCAGAACACACAAATTATCTGAAAATGCTTTTAAAGCAATAAACACAAAAACAGCTATAAATCCAAAACCTAATATGATAGACTCAAACTTTAAACTATATATTGTGTAGATTTACAGGTCCTACTTGCCCAGCAAAAAGGGTTTGAATAGCTCTTGCACTTTTTTCGAAAACTCACAAACAACTGTTCATGGGCTGAAAAGGCTTTTGGAGCAATAAAAACTTAAAAACTGCTATAACTCAAAAATGCAATAAGATAGGTTCAAACTTTAAAAAACATGTTGTGCAGATATACAAGCCCCTCTTGCACAGAAAGTTTGGGTTAGATATCTCTTGTAGTTTCTTCAGAACACACAAATTATCTGAAAATGCTTTTGAAGCAATAGACACAAAAACAGCTATAAATCCAAAACCTAATATGATAGACTCAAACTTTAAACTATATATTGTGTAGATTTACAGGTCCTACTTGCCCAGCAAAAAGGGTTTGAATAGCTCTTGCACTTTTTTCGAAAACTCACAAACAACTGTTCATGGGCTGAAAAGGCTTTTGGAGCAATAAAAACTTAAAAACTGCTATAACTCAAAAATGCAATAAGATAGGTTCAAACTTTAAAAAACATGTTGTGCAGATATACAAGCCCCTCTTGCACAGAAAGTTTGGGTTAGATATCTCTTGTAGTTTCTTCAGAACACACAAATTATCTGAAAATGCTTTTGAAGCAATAGACACAAAAACAGCTATAAATCCAAAACCTAATATGATAGACTCAAACTTTAAACTATATATTGTGTAGATTTACAGGTCCTACTTGCCCAGCAAAAAGGGTTTGAATAGCTCTTGCACTTTTTTCGAAACTCACAAACAACTGTTCATGGGCTGAAAAGGCTTTTGGAGCAATAAAAACTTAAAAACTGCTATAACTCAAAAATGCAATAAGATAAGTTCAAACTTTAAAAGACATGTTGTGCAGATGTACAAGCCCCTCTTGCACAAAAAGTTTGGGTTAGATATCTCTTGTAGTTTCTTCAGAACACACAAATTATCTGAAAATGCTTTTAAAGCAATAAACACAAAAACAGCTATAAATCCAAAACCTAATATGATAGACTCAAACTTTAAACTATATATTGTGTAGATTTACAGGTCCTACTTGCCCAGCAAAAAGGGTTTGAATAGCTCTTGCACTTTTTTTGAAAACTCACAAACAACTGTTCATGGGCTGAAAAGGCTTTTGGAGCAATAAAAACTTAAAAACTGCTATAACTCAAAAATGCAATAAGATAGGTTCAAACTTTAAAAGACATGTTGTGCAGATGTACAAGCCCCTCTTGCACAGAAAGTATGGCTTAGATATCTCTTGTAGTTTCTTCAGAACACACAAATTATCTAAAAATGCTTTTGAAGCAATAGACACAAAAACAGCTATAAATCCAAAACCTAATATGATAGACTCAAACTTTAAACTGTATATTGTGTAGATTTACAGGTCCTACTTGCCCAGCAAAAAGGGTTCGAATAGCTCTTGCACTTTTTTCGAAAACTCACAAACAACTGTTATGGGCTGAAAAGGCTTTTGGAGCAATAAAAACGTAAAAACTGCTATAACTCAAAAATGCAATAAGATAAGTTCAAACTTTAAAAGACATGTTGTGCAGATATACAAGCCCCTCTTGCACAGAAAGTTTGGGTTAGATATCTCTTGTAGTTTCTTCAGAACACACAAATTATCTGAAAATGCTTTTGAAGCAATAGACACAAAAACAGCTATAAATCCAAAACCTAATATGATAGACTCAAACTTTAAACTATATATTGTGTAGATTTACAGGTCCTACTTGCCAAGCAAAAAGGGTTTGAATAGCTCTTGCACTTTTTTCGAAACTCACAAACAACTGTTCATGGGCTGAAAAGGCTTTTGGAGCAATAAAAACTTAAAAACTGCTATAACTCAAAAATGCAATAAGATAAGTTCAAACTTTAAAAGACATGTTGTGCAGATATACAAGCCCCTCTTGCACAGAAAGTTTGGGTTAGATATCTCTTGTAGTTTCTTCAGAACACACAAATTATCTGAATATGCTTTTGAAGCAATAGACACAAAAACAGCTATAAATCCAAAACCTAATATGATAGACTCAAACTTTAAACTATATATTGTGTAGATTTACAGGTCCTACTTGCCCAGAAAAAAGGGTTTGAATAGCTCTTGCACTTTTTTCCAAACTCACAAACAACTGTTCATGGGCTGAAAAGGCTTTTGGAGCAATAAAAACTTAAAAACTGCTATAACTCAAAAATGCAATAAGATCAGTTCAAACTTTAAAAGACATGTTGTGCAGATGTACAAGCCCCTCTTGCACAGAAAGTTTGGGTTAGATATCTCTTGTAGTTTCTTCAGTACACACAAATTATCTGAAAATGCTTTTAAAGCAATAAACACAAAAACAGCTATAAATCCAAAACCTAATATGATAGACTCAAACTTTAAACTATATATTGTGTAGATTTACAGGTCCTACTTGCCCAGCAAAAAGGGTTTGAATAGCTCTTGCACTTTTTTCCAAACTCACAAACAACTGTTCATGGGCTGAAAAGGCTTTTGGAGCAATAAAAACTTGAAAACTGCTATAACTCAAAAATGCAATAAGATAAGTTCAAACTTTAAAAGACATGTTGTGCAGATGTACAAGCCCCTCTTGCACAGAAAGTTTGGGTTAGATATCTCTTGTAGTTGCTTCAGAACACACAAATTATCTGAAAATGCTTTTGAAGCAATAGACACAAAAACAGCTATAAATCCAAAACCTAATATGATAGACTCAAACTTTAAACTATATATTGTGTAGATTTACAGGTCCTACTTGCCCAGCAAAAAGGGTTTGAATACACTTTTGTCGAAACTCACAAACAACTGTTCATGGGCTGAAAAGGCTTTTGGAGCAATAAAAACTTGAAAACTGCTATAACTCAAAAATGCAATAAGATAAGTTCAAACTTTAAAAGACATGTTGTGCAGATGTACAAGCCCCTCTTGCACAGAAAGTTTGGGTTAGATATCTCTTGTAGTTTCTTCAGAACACACAAATTATCTGAAAATGCTTTTGAAGCAATAAACACAAAAACAGCTATAAATCCAAAACCTAATATGATAGACTCAAACTTTAAACTATATATTGTGTAGATTTACAGGTCCTACTTGCCCAGCAAAAAGGGTTTGAATAGCTCTTGCACTTTTTTCGAAAACTCACAAACAACTGTTCATGGGCTGAAAAGGCTTTTGGAGCAATAAAAACTTAAAAACTGCTATAACTCAAAAATGCAATAAGATAGGTTCAAACTTTAAAAGACATGTTGTGCAGATGTACAAGCCCCTCTTGCACAGAAAGTATGGCTTAGATATCTCTTGTAGTTGCTTCAGAACACACAAATTATCTGAAAATGCTTTTGAAGCAATAGACACAAAAACAGCTATAAATCCAAAACCTAATATGATAGACTCAAACTTTAAACTATATATTGTGTAGATTTACAGGTCCTACTTGCCCAGCAAAAAGGGTTTGAATAGCTCTTGCACTTTTTTCGAAACTCACAAACAACTGTTCATGGGCTGAAAAGGCTTTTGGAGCAATAAAAACGTAAAAACTGCTATAACTCAAAAATGCAATAAGATAAGTTCAAACTTTAAAAGACATGTTGTGCGGATATACAAGCCCCTCTAGCACAGAAAGTTTGGGTTAGATATCTCTTGTAGTTTCTTCAGAACACACAAATTATCTGAAAATGCTTTTGAAGCAATAGACACAAAAACAGCTATAAATCCAAAACCTAATATGATAGACTCAAACTTTAAACTATATATTGTGTAGATTTACAGGTCCTACTTGCCCAGCAAAAAGGGTTTGAATAGCTCTTGCACTTTTTTCCAAACTCACAAACAACTGTTCATGGGCTGAAAAGGCTTTTGGAGCAATAAAAACTTAAAAACTGCTATAACTCAAAAATGCAATAAGATAAGTTCAAACTTTAAAAGACATGTTGTGCAGATGTACAAGCCCCTCTTGCACAGAAAGTTTGGGTTAGATATCTCTTGTAGTTGCTTCAGAACACACAAATTATCTGAAAATGCTTTTGAAGCAATAGACACAAAAACAGCTATAAATCCAAAACCTAATATGATAGACTCAAACTTTAAACTATATATTGTGTAGATTTACAGGTCCTACTTGCCCAGCAAAAAGGGTTTGAATAGCTCTTGCACTTTTTTCGAAACTCACAAACAACTGTTCATGGGCTGAAAAGGCTTTTGGAGCAATAAAAACGTAAAAACTGCAATAACTCAAAAATGCAATAAGATAGTTTCAAACTTTAAAAGACATGTTGGGCAGATGTACAAGCCCCTCTTGCACAGAAAGTATGGCTTAGATATCTCTTGTAGTTGCTTCAGAACACACAAATTATCTGAAAATGCTTTTGAAGCAATAGACACAAAAACAGCTATAAATCCAAAACCTAATATGATAGACTCAAACTTTAAACTATATATTGTGTAGATTTACAGGTCCTACTTGCCCAGCAAAAAGGGTTCGAATAGCTCTTGCACTTTTTTCGAAAACTCACAAACAACTGTTCATGGGCTGAAAAGGCTTTTGGAGCAATAAAAACTTAAAAACTGCTATAACTCAAAAATGCAATAAGATAGGTTCAAACTTTAAAAGACATGTTGTGCAGATGTACAAGCCCCTCTTGCACAGAAAGTTTGGGTTAGATATCTCTTGTAGTTTCTTCAGAACACACAAATTATCTGAAAATGCTTTTGAAGCAATAGACACAAAAACAGCTATAAATCCAAAACCTAATATGATAGACTCAAACTTTAAACTATATATTGTGTAGATTTACAGGTCCTACTTGCCCAGCAAAAAGGGTTTGAATAGCTCTTGCACTTTTTTCCAAACTCACAAACAACTGTTCATGGGCTGAAAAGGCTTTTGGAGCAATAAAAACTTAAAAACTGCTATAACTCAAAAATGCAATAAGATAAGTTCAAACTTTAAAAGACATGTTGTGCAGATGTACAAGCCCCTCTTGCACAGAAAGTTTGGGTTAGATATCTCTTGTAGTTTCTTCAGAACACACAAATTATCTGAAAATGCTTTTAAAGCAATAAACACAAAAACAGCTATAAATCCAAAACCTAATATGATAGACTCAAACTTTAAACTATATATTGTGTAGATTTACAGGTCCTACTTGCCCAGCAAAAAGGGTTTGAATAGCTCTTGCACTTTTTTCGAAAACTCACAAACAACTGTTCATGGGCTGAAAAGGCTTTTGGAGCAATAAAAACTTAAAAACTGCTATAACTCAAAAATGCAATAAGATAGGTTCAAACTTTAAAAAACATGTTGTGCAGATATACAAGCCCCTCTTGCACAGAAAGTTTGGGTTAGATATCTCTTGTAGTTTCTTCAGAACACACAAATTATCTGAAAATGCTTTTGAAGCAATAGACACAAAAACAGCTATAAATCCAAAACCTAATATGATAGACTCAAACTTTAAACTATATATTGTGTAGATTTACAGGTCCTACTTGCCCAGCAAAAAGGGTTTGAATAGCTCTTGCACTTTTTTCGAAACTCACGAACAACTGTTCATGGGCTGAAAAGGCTTTTGGAGCAATAAAAACTTAAAAACTGCTATAACTCAAAAATGCAATAAGATAAGTTCAAACTTTAAAAGACATGTTGTGCAGATATACAAGCCCCTCTTGCACAGAAAGTTTGGGTTAGATATCTCTTGTAGTTTCTTCAGAACACACAAATTATCTGAAAATGCTTTTGAAGCAATAGACACAAAAACAGCTATAAATCCAAAACCTAATATGATAGACTCAAACTTTAAACTATATATTGTGTAGATTTACAGGTCCTACTTGCCCAGCAAAAAGGGTTTGAATAGCTCTTGCACTTTTTTCGAAACTCACAAACAACTGTTCATGGGCTGAAAAGGCTTTTGGAGCAATAAAAACTTAAAAACTGCTATAACTCAAAAATGCAATAAGATATGTTCAAACTTTAAAAGACATGTTGTGCAGATATACAAGCCCCTCTTGCACAGAAAGTTTGGGTTAGATATCTCTTGTAGTTTCTTCAGAACACACAAATTATCTAAAAATGCTTTTGAAGCAATAGACACAAAAACAGCTATAAATCCAAAACCTAATATGATAGACTCAAACTTTAAACTATATATTGTGTAGATTTACAGGTCCTACTTGCCCAGAAAAAAGGGTTTGAATAGCTCTTGCACTTTTTTCGAAACTCAGAAACAACTGTTCATGGGCTGAAAAGGCTTTTGGAGCAATAAAAACTTAAAAACTGCTATAACTCAAAAATGCAATAAGATAAGTTCAAACTTTAAAAGAAATGTTGTGCAGATGTACAAGCCCCTCTTGCACAGAAAGTTTGGGTTAGATATCTCTTGTAGTTTCTTCAGAACACACAAATTATCTGAAAATGCTTTTAAAGCAATAAACACAAAAACAGCTATAAATCCAAAACCTAATATGATAAACTCAAACTTTAAACTATATATTGTGTAGATTTACAGGTCCTACTTGCCCAGCAAAAAGGGTTTGAATAGCTCTTGCACTTTTTTCGAAAACTCACAAACAACTGTTCATGGGCTGAAAAGGCTTTTGGAGCAATAAAAACTTAAAAACTGCTATAACTCAAAAATGCAATAAGATAGGTTCAAACTTTAAAAAACATGTTGTGCAGATATACAAGCCCCTCTTGCACAGAAAGTTTGGGTTAGATATCTCTTGTAGTTTCTTCAGAACACACAAATTATCTGAAAATGCTTTTGAAGCAATAGACACAAAAACAGCTATAAATCCAAAACCTAATATGATAGACTCAAACTTTAAACTATATATTGTGTAGATTTACAGGTCCTACTTGCCCAGCAAAAAGGGTTTGAATAGCTCTTGCACTTTTTTCGAAACTCACAAACAACTGTTCATGGGCTGAAAAGGCTTTTGGAGCAATAAAAACTTAAAAACTGCTATAACTCAAAAATGCAATAAGATAAGTTCAAACTTTAAAAGACATGTTGTGCAGATGTACAAGCCCCTCTTGCACAGAAAGTTTGGGTTAGATATCTCTTGTAGTTTCTTCAGAACACACAAATTATCTGAAAATGCTTTTAAAGCAATAAACACAAAAACAGCTATAAATCCAAAACCTAATATGATAGACTCAAACTTTAAACTATATATTGTGTAGATTTACAGGTCCTACTTGCCCAGCAAAAAGGGTTTGAATAGCTCTTGCACTTTTTTCCAAACTCACAAACAACTGTTCATGGGCTGAAAAGGCTTTTGGAGCAATAAAACTTGAAAACTGCTATAACTCAAAAATGCAATAAGATAAGTTCAAACTTTAAAAGACATGTTGTGCAGATGTACAAGCCCCTCTTGCACAGAAAGTTTGGGTTAGATATCTCTTGTAGTTGCTTCAGAACACACAAATTATCTGAAAATGCTTTTGAAGCAATAGACACAAAAACAGCTATAAATCCAAAACCTAATATGATAGACTCAAACTTTAAACTATATATTGTGTAGATTTACAGGTCCTACTTGCCCAGCAAAAAGGGTTTGAATACACTTTTGTCGAAACTCACAAACAACTGTTCATGGGCTGAAAAGGCTTTTGGAGCAATAAAAACTTGAAAACTGCTATAACTCAAAAATGCAATAAGATAAGTTCAAACTTTAAAAGACATGTTGTGCAGATGTACAAGCCCCTCTTGCACAGAAAGTTTGGGTTAGATATCTCTTGTAGTTTCTACAGAACACACAAATTATCTGAAAATGCTTTTGAAGCAATAGACACAAAAACAGCTATAAATCCAAAACCTAATATGATAGACTCAAACTTTAAACTATATATTGTGTAGATTTACAGGTCCTACTTGCCCAGCAAAAAGGGTTTGAATAGCTCTTGCACTTTTTTCCAAACTCACAAACAACTGTTCATGGGCTGAAAAGGCTTTTGGAGCAATAAAAACTTAAAAACTGCTATAACTCAAAAATGCAATAAGATAAGTTCAAACTTTAAAAGACATGTTGTGCAGATGTACAAGCCCCTCTTGCACAGAAAGTTTGGGTTAGATATCTCTTGTAGTTGCTTCAGAACACACAAATTATCTGAAAATGCTTTTAAAGCAATAAACACAAAAACAGCTATAAATCCAAAACCTAATATGATAGACTCAAACTTTAAACTATATATTGTGTAGATTTACAGGTCCTACTTGCCCAGCAAAAAGGGTTTGAATAGCTCTTGCACTTTTTTCGAAACTCACAAACAACTGTTCATGGGCTGAAAAGGCTTTTGGAGCAATAAAAACGTAAAAACTGCTATAACTCAAAAATGCAATAAGATAAGTTCAAACTTTAAAAGACATGTTGTGCGGATATACAAGCCCCTCTTGCACAGAAAGTTTGGGTTAGATATCTCTTGTAGTTTCTTCAGAACACACAAATTATCTGAAAATGCTTTTGAAGCAATAGACACAAAAACAGCTATAAATCCAAAACCTAATATGATAGACTCAAACTTTAAACTATATATTGTGTAGATTTACAGGTCCTACTTGCCCAGCAAAAAGGGTTTGAATAGCTCTTGCACTTTTTTCCAAACTCACAAACAACTGTTCATGGGCTGAAAAGGCTTTTGGAGCAATAAAAACTTAAAAACTGCTATAACTCAAAAATGCAATAAGATAAGTTCAAACTTTAAAAGACATGTTGTGCAGATTTACAAGCCCCTCTTGCACAGAAAGTTTGGGTTAGATATCTCTTGTAGTTGCTTCAGAACACACAAATTATCTGAAAATGCTTTTGAAGCAATAGACACAAAAACAGCTATAAATCCAAAACCTAATATGATAGACTCAAACTTTAAACTATATATTGTGTAGATTTACAGGTCCTACTTGCCCAGCAAAAAGGGTTTGAATAGCTCTTGCACTTTTTTCGAAACTCACAAACAACTGTTCATGGGCTGAAAAGGCTTTTGGAGCAATAAAAACGTAAAAACTGCTATAACTCAAAAATGCAATAAGATAGTTTCAAACTTTAAAAGACATGTTGGGCAGATGTACAAGCCCCTCTTGCACAGAAAGTATGGCTTAGATATCTCTTGTAGTTTCTTCAGAACACACAAATTATCTGAAAATGCTTTTGAAGCAATAGACACAAAAACAGCTATAAATCCAAAACCTAATATGATAGACTCAAACTTTAAACTATATATTGTGTAGATTTACAGGTCCTACTTGCCCAGCAAAAAGGGTTCGAATAGCTCTTGCACTTTTTTCGAAAACTCACAAACAACTGTTCATGGGCTGAAAAGGCTTTTGGAGCAATAAAAACTTAAAAACTGCTATAACTCAAAAATGCAATAAGATAGGTTCAAACTTTAAAAGACATGTTGTGCAGATGTACAAGCCCCTCTTGCACAGAAAGTTTGGGTTAGATATCTCTTGTAGTTTCTTCAGAACACACAAATTATCTGAAAATGCTTTTGAAGCAATAGACACAAAAACAGCTATAAATCCAAAACCTAATATGATAGACTCAAACTTTAAACTATATATTGTGTAGATTTACAGGTCCTACTTGCCCAGCAAAAAGGGTTTGAATAGCTCTTGCACTTTTTTCCAAACTCACAAACAACTGTTCATGGGCTGAAAAGGCTTTTGGAGCAATAAAAACTTAAAAACTGCTATAACTCAAAAATGCAATAAGATAAGTTCAAACTTTAAAAGACATGTTGTGCAGATGTACAAGCCCCTCTTGCACAGAAAGTTTGGGTTAGATATCTCTTGTAGTTTCTTCAGAACACACAAATTATCTGAAAATGCTTTTAAAGCAATAAACACAAAAACAGCTATAAATCCAAAACCTAATATGATAGACTCAAACTTTAAACTATATATTGTGTAGATTTACAGGTCCTACTTGCCCAGCAAAAAGGGTTTGAATAGCTCTTGCACTTTTTTCGAAAACTCACAAACAACTGTTCATGGGCTGAAAAGGCTTTTGGAGCAATAAAAACTTAAAAACTGCTATAACTCAAAAATGCAATAAGATAGGTTCAAACTTTAAAAAACATGTTGTGCAGATATACAAGCCCCTCTTGCACAGAAAGTTTGGGTTAGATATCTCTTGTAGTTTCTTCAGAACACACAAATTATCTGAAAATGCTTTTGAAGCAATAGACACAAAAACAGCTATAAATCCAAAACCTAATATGATAGACTCAAACTTTAAACTATATATTGTGTAGATTTACAGGTCCTACTTGCCCAGCAAAAAGGGTTTGAATAGCTCTTGCACTTTTTTCGAAACTCACAAACAACTGTTCATGGGCTGAAAAGGCTTTTGGAGCAATAAAAACTTAAAAACTGCTATAACTCAAAAATGCAATAAGATATGTTCAAACTTTAAAAGACATGTTGTGCAGATATACAAGCCCCTCTTGCACAGAAGGTTTGGGTTAGATATCTCTTGTAGTTTCTTCAGAACACACAAATTATCTAAAAATGCTTTTGAAGCAATAGACACAAAAACAGCTATAAATCCAAAACCTAATATGATAGACTCAAACTTTAAACTATATATTGTGTAGATTTACAGGTCCTACTTGCCCAGAAAAAAGGGTTTGAATAGCTCTTGCACTTTTTTCGAAACTCAGAAACAACTGTTCATGGGCTGAAAAGGCTTTTGGAGCAATAAAAACTTAAAAACTGCTATAACTCAAAAATGCAATAAGATAAGTTCAAACTTTAAAAGACATGTTGTGCAGATGTACAAGCCCCTCTTGCACAGAAAGTTTGGGTTAGATATCTCTTGTAGTTTCTTCAGAACACACAAATTATCTGAAAATGCTTTTAAAGCAATAAACACAAAAACAGCTATAAATCCAAAACCTAATATGATAGACTCAAACTTTAAACTATATATTGTGTAGATTTACAGGTCCTACTTGCCCAGCAAAAAGGGTTTGAATAGCTCTTGCACTTTTTTCGAAACTCACAAACAACTGTTCATGGGCTGAAAAGGCTTTTGGAGCAATAAAAACTTAAAAACTGCTATAACTCAAAAATGCAATAAGATAAGTTCAAACTTTAAAAGACATGTTGTGCAGATGTACAAGCCCCTCTTGCACAGAAAGTTTGGGTTAGATATCTCTTGTAGTTTCTTCAGAACACACAAATTATCTGAAAATGCTTTTAAAGCAATAAACACAAAAACAGCTATAAATCCAAAACCTAATATGATAGACTCAAACTTTAAACTATATATTGTGTAGATTTACAGGTCCTACTTGCCCAGCAAAAAGGGTTTGAATAGCTCTTGCACTTTTTTCCAAACTCACAAACAACTGTTCATGGGCTGAAAAGGCTTTTGGAGCAATAAAAACTTGAAAACTGCTATAACTCAAAAATGCAATAAGATAAGTTCAAACTTTAAAAGACATGTTGTGCAGATGTACAAGCCCCTCTTGCACAGAAAGTTTGGGTTAGATATCTCTTGTAGTTGCTTCAGAACACACAAATTATCTGAAAATGCTTTTGAAGCAATAGACACAAAAACAGCTATAAATCCAAAACCTAATATGATAGACTCAAACTTTAAACTATATATTGTGTAGATTTACAGGTCCTACTTGCCCAGCAAAAAGGGTTTGAATACACTTTTGTCGAAACTCACAAACAACTGTTCATGGGCTGAAAAGGCTTTTGGAGCAATAAAAACTTGAAAACTGCTATAACTCAAAAATGCAATAAGATAAGTTCAAACTTTAAAATACATGTTGTGCAGATGTACAAGCCCCTCTTGCACAGAAAGTTTGGGTTAGATATCTCTTGTAGTTTCTTCAGAACACACAAATTATCTGAAAATGCTTTTGAAGCAATAAACACAAAAACAGCTATAAATCCAAAACCTAATATGATAGACTCAAACTTTAAACTATATATTGTGTAGATTTACAGGTCCTACTTGCCCAGCAAAAAGGGTTTGAATAGCTCTTGCACTTTTTTCGAAAACTCACAAACAACTGTTCATGGGCTGAAAAGGCTTTTGGAGCAATAAAAACGTAAAAGCTGCTATAACTCAAAAATGCAATAAGATAAGTTCAAACTTTAAAAGACATGTTGTGCAGATATACAAGCCCCTCTTGCACAGAAAGTTTGGGTTAGATATCTCTTGTAGTTTCTACAGAACACACAAATTATCTGAAAATGCTTTTGAAGCAATAGACACAAAAACAGCTATAAATCCAAAACCTAATATGATAGACTCAAACTTTAAACTATATATTGTGTAGATTTACAGGTCCTACTTGCCCAGCAAAAAGGGTTTGAATAGCTCTTGCACTTTTTTCCAAACTCACAAACAACTGTTCATGGGCTGAAAAGGCTTTTGGAGCAATAAAAACTTAAAAACTGCTATAACTCAAAAATGCAATAAGATAAGTTCAAACTTTAAAAGACATGTTGTGCAGATGTACAAGCCCCTCTTGCACAGAAAGTTTGGGTTAGATATCTCTTGTAGTTGCTTCAGAACACACAAATTATCTGAAAATGCTTTTAAAGCAATAAACACAAAAACAGCTATAAATCCAAAACCTAATATGATAGACTCAAACTTTAAACTATATATTGTGTAGATTTACAGGTCCTACTTGCCCAGCAAAAAGGGTTTGAATAGCTCTTGCACTTTTTTCGAAACTCACAAACAACTGTTCATGGGCTGAAAAGGCTTTTGGAGCAATAAAAACGTAAAAACTGCTATAACTCAAAAATGCAATAAGATAGTTTCAAACTTTAAAAGACATGTTGGGCAGATGTACAAGCCCCTCTTGCACAGAAAGTATGGCTTAGATATCTCTTGTAGTTTCTTCAGAACACACAAATTATCTGAAAATGCTTTTGAAGCAATAGACACAAAAACAGCTATAAATCCAAAACCTAATATGATAGACTCAAACTTTAAACTATATATTGTGTAGATTTACAGGTCCTACTTGCCCAGCAAAAAGGGTTCGAATAGCTCTTGCACTTTTTTCGAAAACTCACAAACAACTGTTCATGGGCTGAAAAGGCTTTTGGAGCAATAAAAACTTAAAAACTGCTATAACTCAAAAATGCAATAAGATAGGTTCAAACTTTAAAAGACATGTTGTGCAGATGTACAAGCCCCTCTTGCACAGAAAGTTTGGGTTAGATATCTCTTGTAGTTTCTTCAGAACACACAAATTATCTGAAAATGCTTTTGAAGCAATAGACACAAAAACAGCTATAAATCCAAAACCTAATATGATAGACTCAAACTTTAAACTATATATTGTGTAGATTTACAGGTCCTACTTGCCCAGCAAAAAGGGTTTGAATAGCTCTTGCACTTTTTTCCAAACTCACAAACAACTGTTCATGGGCTGAAAAGGCTTTTGGAGCAATAAAAACTTAAAAACTGCTATAACTCAAAAATGCAATAAGATAAGTTCAAACTTTAAAAGACATGTTGTGCAGATGTACAAGCCCCTCTTGCACAGAAAGTTTGGGTTAGATATCTCTTGTAGTTTCTTCAGAACACACAAATTATCTGAAAATGCTTTTAAAGCAATAAACACAAAAACAGCTATAAATCCAAAACCTAATATGATAGACTCAAACTTTAAACTATATATTGTGTAGATTTACAGGTCCTACTTGCCCAGCAAAAAGGGTTTGAATAGCTCTTGCACTTTTTTCGAAAACTCACAAACAACTGTTCATGGGCTGAAAAGGCTTTTGGAGCAATAAAAACTTAAAAACTGCTATAACTCAAAAATGCAATAAGATAGGTTCAAACTTTAAAAAACATGTTGTGCAGATATACAAGCCCCTCTTGCACAGAAAGTTTGGGTTAGATATCTCTTGTAGTTTCTTCAGAACACACAAATTATCTGAAAATGCTTTTGAAGCAATAGACACAAAAACAGCTATAAATCCAAAACCTAATATGATAGACTCAAACTTTAAACTATATATTGTGTAGATTTACAGGTCCTACTTGCCCAGCAAAAAGGGTTTGAATAGCTCTTGCACTTTTTTCGAAACTCACAAACAACTGTTCATGGGCTGAAAAGGCTTTTGGAGCAATAAAAACTTAAAAACTGCTATAACTCAAAAATGCAATAAGATATGTTCAAACTTTAAAAGACATGTTGTGCAGATATACAAGCCCCTCTTGCACAGAAAGTTTGGGTTAGATATCTCTTGTAGTTTCTTCAGAACACACAAATTATCTAAAAATGCTTTTGAAGCAATAGACACAAAAACAGCTATAAATCCAAAACCTAATATGATAGACTCAAACTTTAAACTATATATTGTGTAGATTTACAGGTCCTACTTGCCCAGAAAAAAGGGTTTGAATAGCTCTTGCACTTTTTTCGAAACTCAGAAACAACTGTTCATGGGCTGAAAAGGCTTTTGGAGCAATAAAAACTTAAAAACTGCTATAACTCAAAAATGCAATAAGATAAGTTCAAACTTTAAAAGACATGTTGTGCAGATGTACAAGCCCCTCTTGCACAGAAAGTTTGGGTTAGATATCTCTTGTAGTTTCTTCAGAACACACAAATTATCTGAAAATGCTTTTAAAGCAATAGACACAAAAACAGCTATAAATCCAAAACCTAATATGATAGACTCAAACTTTAAACTATATATTGTGTAGATTTACAGGTCCTACTTGCCCAGCAAAAAGGGTTTGAATAGCTCTTGCACTTTTTTCGAAAACTCACAAACAACTGTTCATGGGCTGAAAAGGCTTTTGGAGCAATAAAAACTTAAAAACTGCTATAACTCAAAAATGCAATAAGATAGGTTCAAACTTTAAAAAACATGTTGTGCAGATATACAAGCCCCTCTTGCACAGAAAGTTTGGGTTAGATATCTCTTGTAGTTTCTTCAGAACACACAAATTATCTGAAAATGCTTTTGAAGCAATAGACACAAAAACAGCTATAAATCCAAAACCTAATATGATAGACTCAAACTTTAAACTATATATTGTGTAGATTTACAGGTCCTACTTGCCCAGCAAAAAGGGTTTGAATAGCTCTTGCACTTTTTTCGAAACTCACAAACAACTGTTCATGGGCTGAAAAGGCTTTTGGAGCAATAAAAACTTAAAAACTGCTATAACTCAAAAATGCAATAAGATAAGTTCAAACTTTAAAAGACATGTTGTGCAGATGTACAAGCCCCTCTTGCACAGAAAGTTTGGGTTAGATATCTCTTGTAGTTTCTTCAGAACACACAAATTATCTGAAAATGCTTTTAAAGCAATAAACACAAAAACAGCTATAAATCCAAAACCTAATATGATAGACTCAAACTTTGAACTATATATTGTGTAGATTTACAGGTCCTACTTGCCCAGCAAAAAGGGTTTGAATAGCTCTTGCACTTTTTTTGAAAACTCACAAACAACTGTTCATGGGCTGAAAAGGCTTTTGGAGCAATAAAAACTTAAAAACTGCTATAACTCAAAAATGCAATAAGATAGGTTCAAACTTTAAAAGACATGTTGTGCAGATGTACAAGCCCCTCTTGCACAGAAAGTATGGCTTAGATATCTCTTGTAGTTTCTTCAGAACACACAAATTATCTGAAAATGCTTTTGAAGCAATAGACACAAAAACAGCTATAAATCCAAAACCTAATATGATAGACTCAAACTTTAAACTATATATTGTGTAGATTTACAGGTCCTACTTGCCAAGCAAAAAGGGTTTGAATAGCTCTTGCACTTTTTTCGAAACTCACAAACAACTGTTCATGGGCTGAAAAGGCTTTTGGAGCAATAAAAACTTAAAAACTGCTATAACTCAAAAATGCAATAAGATAGGTTCAAACTTTAAAAAACATGTTGTGCAGATATACAAGCCCCTCTTGCACAGAAAGTTTGGGTTAGATATCTCTTGTAGTTTCTTCAGAACACACAAATTATCTGAAAATGCTTTTGAAGCAATAGACAAAAAAAACAGCTATAAATCCAAAACCTAATATGATAGACTCAAACTTTAAACTATATATTGTGTAGATTTACAGGTCCTACTTGCCCAGCAAAAAGGGTTTGAATAGCTCTTGCACTTTTTTCGAAACTCACAAACAACTGTTCATGGGCTGAAAAGGCTTTTGGAGCAATAAAAACTTAAAAACTGCTATAACTCAAAAATGCAATAAGATATGTTCAAACTTTAAAAGACATGTTGTGCAGATATACAAGCCCCTCTTGCACAGAAAGTTTGGGTTAGATATCTCTTGTAGTTTCTTCAGAACACACAAATTATCTAAAAATGCTTTTGAAGCAATAGACACAAAAACAGCTATAAATCCAAAACCTAATATGATAGACTCAAACTTTAAACTATATATTGTGTAGATTTACAGGTCCTACTTGCCCAGAAAAAAGGGTTTGAATAGCTCTTGCACTTTTTTCGAAACTCAGAAACAACTGTTCATGGGCTGAAAAGGCTTTTGGAGCAATAAAAACTTAAAAACTGCTATAACTCAAAAATGCAATAAGATAAGTTCAAACTTTAAAAGACATGTTGTGCAGATGTACAAGCCCCTCTTGCACAGAAAGTTTGGGTTAGATATCTCTTGTAGTTTCTTCAGAACACACAAATTATCTGAAAATGCTTTTAAAGCAATAGACACAAAAACAGCTATAAATCCAAAACCTAATATGATAGACTCAAACTTTAAACTATATATTGTGTAGATTTACAGGTCCTACTTGCCCAGCAAAAAGGGTTTGAATAGCTCTTGCACTTTTTTCGAAAACTCACAAACAACTGTTCATGGGCTGAAAAGGCTTTTGGAGCAATAAAAACTTAAAAACTGCTATAACTCAAAAATGCAATAAGATAGGTTCAAACTTTAAAAAACATGTTGTGCAGATATACAAGCCCCTCTTGCACAGAAAGTTTGGGTTAGATATCTCTTGTAGTTTCTTCAGAACACACAAATTATCTGAAAATGCTTTTGAAGCAATAGACACAAAAACAGCTATAAATCCAAAACCTAATATGATAGACTCAAACTTTAAACTATATATTGTGTAGATTTACAGGTCCTACTTGCCCAGCAAAAAGGGTTTGAATAGCTCTTGCACTTTTTTCGAAACTCACAAACAACTGTTCATGGGCTGAAAAGGCTTTTGGAGCAATAAAAACTTAAAAACTGCTATAACTCAAAAATGCAATAAGATATGTTCAAACTTTAAAAGACATGTTGTGCAGATATACAAGCCCCTCTTGCACAGAAAGTTTGGGTTAGATATCTCTTGTAGTTTCTTCAGAACACACAAATTATCTAAAAATGCTTTTGAAGCAATAGACACAAAAACAGCTATAAATCCAAAACCTAATATGATAGACTCAAACTTTAAACTATATATTGTGTAGATTTACAGGTCCTACTTGCCCAGAAAAAAGGGTTTGAATAGCTCTTGCACTTTTTTCGAAACTCAGAAACAACTGTTCATGGGCTGAAAAGGCTTTTGGAGCAATAAAAACTTAAAAACTGCTATAACTCAAAAATGCAATAAGATAAGTTCAAACTTTAAAAGACATGTTGTGCAGATGTACAAGCCCCTCTTGCACAGAAAGTTTGGGTTAGATATCTCTTGTAGTTTCTTCAGAACACACAAATTATCTGAAAATGCTTTTAAAGCAATAGACACAAAAACAGCTATAAATCCAAAACCTAATATGATAGACTCAAACTTTAAACTATATATTGTGTAGATTTACAGGTCCTACTTGCCCAGCAAAAAGGGTTTGAATAGCTCTTGCACTTTTTTCGAAAACTCACAAACAACTGTTCATGGGCTGAAAAGGCTTTTGGAGCAATAAAAACTTAAAAACTGCTATAACTCAAAAATGCAATAAGATAGGTTCAAACTTTAAAAAACATGTTGTGCAGATATACAAGCCCCTCTTGCACAGAAAGTTTGGGTTAGATATCTCTTGTAGTTTCTTCAGAACACACAAATTATCTGAAAATGCTTTTGAAGCAATAGACACAAAAACAGCTATAAATCCAAAACCTAATATGATAGACTCAAACTTTAAACTATATATTGTGTAGATTTACAGGTCCTACTTGCCCAGCAAAAAGGGTTTGAATAGCTCTTGCACTTTTTTCGAAACTCACAAACAACTGTTCATGGGCTGAAAAGGCTTTTGGAGCAATAAAAACTTAAAAACTGCTATAACTCAAAAATGCAATAAGATATGTTCAAACTTTAAAAGACATGTTGTGCAGATATACAAGCCCCTCTTGCACAGAAAGTTTGGGTTAGATATCTCTTGTAGTTTCTTCAGAACACACAAATTATCTAAAAATGCTTTTGAAGCAATAGACACAAAAACAGCTATAAATCCAAAACCTAATATGATAGACTCAAACTTTAAACTATATATTGTGTAGATTTACAGGTCCTACTTGCCCAGAAAAAAGGGTTTGAATAGCTCTTGCACTTTTTTCGAAACTCAGAAACAACTGTTCATGGGCTGAAAAGGCTTTTGGAGCAATAAAAACTTAAAAACTGCTATAACTCAAAAATGCAATAAGATAAGTTCAAACTTTAAAAGACATGTTGTGCAGATGTACAAGCCCCTCTTGCACAGAAAGTTTGGGTTAGATATCTCTTGTAGTTTCTTCAGAACACACAAATTATCTGAAAATGCTTTTAAAGCAATAGACACAAAAACAGCTATAAATCCAAAACCTAATATGATAGACTCAAACTTTAAACTATATATTGTGTAGATTTACAGGTCCTACTTGCCCAGCAAAAAGGGTTTGAATAGCTCTTGCACTTTTTTCGAAAACTCACAAACAACTGTTCATGGGCTGAAAAGGCTTTTGGAGCAATAAAAACTTAAAAACTGCTATAACTCAAAAATGCAATAAGATAGGTTCAAACTTTAAAAAACATGTTGTGCAGATATACAAGCCCCTCTTGCACAGAAAGTTTGGGTTAGATATCTCTTGTAGTTTCTTCAGAACACACAAATTATCTGAAAATGCTTTTGAAGCAATAGACACAAAAACAGCTATAAATCCAAAACCTAATATGATAGACTCAAACTTTAAACTATATATTGTGTAGATTTACAGGTCCTACTTGCCCAGCAAAAAGGGTTTGAATAGCTCTTGCACTTTTTTCGAAACTCACAAACAACTGTTCATGGGCTGAAAAGGCTTTTGGAGCAATAAAAACTTAAAAACTGCTATAACTCAAAAATGCAATAAGATAAGTTCAAACTTTAAAAGACATGTTGTGCAGATGTACAAGCCCCTCTTGCACAGAAAGTTTGGGTTAGATATCTCTTGTAGTTTCTTCAGAACACACAAATTATCTGAAAATGCTTTTAAAGCAATAAACACAAAAACAGCTATAAATCCAAAACCTAATATGATAGACTCAAACTTTGAACTATATATTGTGTAGATTTACAGGTCCTACTTGCCAAGCAAAAAGGGTTTGAATAGCTCTTGCACTTTTTTCGAAACTCACAAACAACTGTTCATGGGCTGAAAAGGCTTTTGGAGCAATAAAAACTTAAAAACTGCTATAACTCAAAAATGCAATAAGATAGGTTCAAACTTTAAAAAACATGTTGTGCAGATATACAAGCCCCTCTTGCACAGAAAGTTTGGGTTAGATATCTCTTGTAGTTTCTTCAGAACACACAAATTATCTGAAAATGCTTTTGAAGCAATAGACACAAAAACAGCTATAAATCCAAAACCTAATATGATAGACTCAAAATTTAAACTATATATTGTGTAGATTTACAGGTCCTACTTGCCCAGCAAAAAGGGTTTGAATAGCTCTTGCACTTTTTTCGAAACTCACAAACAACTGTTCATGGGCTGAAAAGGCTTTTGGAGCAATAAAAACTTGAAAACTGCTATAACTCAAAAATGCAATAAGATAAGTTCAAACTTTAAAAGACATGTTGTGCAGATGTACAAGCCCCTCTTGCACAGAAAGTATGGCTTAGATATCTCTTGTAGTTTCTTCAGAACACACAAATTATCTGAAAATGCTTTTGAAGCAATAGACACAAAAACAGCTATAAATCCAAAACCTAATATGATAGACTCAAACTTTAAACTATATATTGTGTAGATTTACAGGTCCTACTTGTCCAGCAAAAAGGTTTTGAATAGCTCTTGCACTTTTTTCGAAACTCACAAACAACTGTTCATGGGCTGAAAAGGCTTTTGGAGCAATAAAAACGTAAAAACTGCTATAACTCAAAAATGCAATAAGATAGTTTCAAACTTTAAAAGACATGTTGGGCAGATGTACAAGCCCCTCTTGCACAGAAAGTATGGCTTAGATATCTCTTGTAGTTTCTTCAGAACACACAAATTATCTGAAAATGCTTTTGAAGCAATAGACACAAAAACAGCTATAAATCCAAAACCTAATATGATAGACTCAAACTTTAAACTATATATTGTGTAGATTTACAGGTCCTACTTGCCCAGCAAAAAGGGTTCGAATAGCTCTTGCACTTTTTTCGAAAACTCACAAACAACTGTTCATGGGCTGAAAAGGCTTTTGGAGCAATAAAAACTTAAAAACTGCTATAACTCAAAAATGCAATAAGATAGGTTCAAACTTTAAAAGACATGTTGTGCAGATGTACAAGCCCCTCTTGCACAGAAAGTATGGCTTAGATATCTCTTGTAGTTGCTTCAGAACACACAAATTATCTGAAAATGCTTTTGAAGCAATAGACACAAAAACAGCTATAAATCCAAAACCTAATATGATAGACTCAAACTTTAAACTATATATTGTGTAGATTTACAGGTCCTACTTGCCCAGCAAAAAGGGTTTGAATAGCTCTTGCACTTTTTTCGAAAACTCACAAACAACTGTTCATGGGCTGAAAAGGCTTTTGGAACAATAAAAACGTAAAAACTGCTATAACTCAAAAATGCAATAAGATAAGTTCAAACTTTAAAAGACATGTTGTGCAGATATACAAGCCCCTCTTGCACAGAAAGTTTGGGTTAGATATCTCTTGTAGTTTCTTCAGAACACACAAATTATCTGAAAATGCTTTTGAAGCAATAGACACAAAAACAGCTATAAATCCAAAACCTAATATGATAGACTCAAACTTTAAACTATATATTGTGTAGATTTACAGGTCCTACTTGCCCAGCAAAAAGGGTTTGAATAGCTCTTGCACTTTTTTCCAAACTCACAAACAACTGTTCATGGGCTGAAAAGGCTTTTGGAGCAATAAAAACTTAAAAACTGATATAACTCAAAAATGCAATAAGATAAGTTCAAACTTTAAAAGACATGTTGTGCAGATGTACAAGCCCCTCTTGCACAGAAAGTTTGGGTTAGATATCTCTTGTAGTTTCTTCAGAACACACAAATTATCTGAAAATGCTTTTAAAGCAATAAACACAAAAACAGCTATAAATCCAAAACCTAATATGATAGACTCAAACTTTAAACTATATATTGTGTAGATTTACAGGTCCTACTTGCCCAGCAAAAAGGGTTTGAATAGCTCTTGCACTTTTTTCCAAACTCACAAACAACTGTTCATGGGCTGAAAAGGCTTTTGGAGCAATAAAAACTTGAAAACTGCTATAACTCAAAAATGCAATAAGATAAGTTCAAACTTTAAAAGACATGTTGTGCAGATGTACAAGCCCCTCTTGCACAGAAAGTTTGGGTTAGATATCTCTTGTAGTTGCTTCAGAACACACAAATTATCTGAAAATGCTTTTGAAGCAATAGACACAAAAACAGCTATAAATCCAAAACCTAATATGATAGACTCAAACTTTAAACTATATATTGTGTAGATTTACAGGTCCTACTTGCCCAGCAAAAAGGGTTTGAATACACTTTTGTCGAAACTCACAAACAACTGTTCATGGGCTGAAAAGGCTTTTGGAGCAATAAAAACTTGAAAACTGCTATAACTCAAAAATGCAATAAGATAAGTTCAAACTTTAAAAGACATGTTGTGCAGATGTACAAGCCCCTCTTGCACAGAAAGTTTGGGTTAGATATCTCTTGTAGTTTCTTCAGAACACACAAATTATCTGAAAATGCTTTTGAAGCAATAAACACAAAAACAGCTATAAATCCAAAACCTAATATGATAGACTCAAACTTTAAACTATATATTGTGTAGATTTACAGGTCCTACTTGCCCAGCAAAAAAGGTTTGAATAGCTCTTGCACTTTTTTCCAAACTCACAAACAACTGTTCATGGGCTGAAAAGGCTTTTGGAGCAATAAAAACTTAAAAACTGCTATAACTCAAAAATGCAATAAGATAGGTTCAAACTTTAAAAGACATGTTGTGCAGATGTACAAGCCCCTCTTGCACAGAAAGTATGGCTTAGATATCTCTTGTAGTTGCTTCAGAACACACAAATTATCTGAAAATGCTTTTGAAGCAATAGACACAAAAACAGCTATAAATCCAAAACCTAATATGATAGACTCAAACTTTAAACTATATATTGTGTAGATTTACAGGTCCTACTTGCCCAGCAAAAAGGGTTTGAATAGCTCTTGCACTTTTTTCGAAACTCACAAACAACTGTTCATGGGCTGAAAAGGCTTTTGGAGCAATAAAAACGTAAAAACTGCTATAACTCAAAAATGCAATAAGATAAGTTCAAACTTTAAAAGACATGTTGTGCAGATATACAAGCCCCTCTTGCACAGAAAGTTTGGGTTAGATATCTCTTGTAGTTTCTACAGAACACACAAATTATCTGAAAATGCTTTTGAAGCAATAGACACAAAAACAGCTATAAATCCAAAACCTAATATGATAGACTCAAACTTTAAACTATATATTGTGTAGATTTACAGGTCCTACTTGCCCAGCAAAAAGGGTTCGAATAGCTCTTGCACTTTTTTCGAAAACTCACAAACAACTGTTCATGGGCTGAAAAGGCTTTTGGAGCAATAAAAACTTAAAAACTGCTATAACTCAAAAATGCAATAAGATAGGTTCAAACTTTAAAAGACATGTTGTGCAGATGTACAAGCCCCTCTTGCACAGAAAGTTTGGGTTAGATATCTCTTGTAGTTTCTTCAGAACACACAAATTATCTGAAAATGCTTTTGAAGCAATAGACACAAAAACAGCTATAAATCCAAAACCTAATATGATAGACTCAAACTTTAAACTATATATTTTGTAGATTTACAGGTCCTACTTGCCCAGCAAAAAGGGTTTGAATAGCTCTTGCACTTTTTTCGAAACTCACAAACAACTGTTCATGGGCTGAAAAGGCTTTTGGAGCAATAAAAACTTGAAAACTGCTATAACTCAAAAATGCAATAAGATAAGTTCAAACTTTAAAAGACATGTTGTGCAGATGTACAAGCCCCTCTTGCACAGAAAGTTTGGGTTAGATATCTCTTGTAGTTGCTTCAGAACACACAAATTATCTGAAAATGCTTTTGAAGCAATAGACACAAAAACAGCTATAAATCCAAAAACCTAATATGATAGACTCAAACTTTAAACTATATATTGTGTAGATTTACAGGTCCTACTTGCCCAGCAAAAAGGGTTTGAATAGCTCTTGCACTTTTTTCGAAACTCACAAACAACTGTTCATGGGCTGAAAAGGCTTTTGGAGCAATAAAAACTTGAAAACTGCTATAACTCAAAAATGCAATAAGATAAGTTCAAACTTTAAAAGACATGTTCTGCAGATGTACAAGCCCCTCTTGCACAGAAAGTTTGGGTTAGATATCTCTTGTAGTTTCTTCCGAACACACAAATTATCTGAAAATGCTTTTAAAGCAATAAACACAAAAACAGCTATAAATCCAAAACCTAATATGATAGACTCAAACTTTAAACTATATATTGTGTAGATTTACAGGTCCTACTTGCCCAGCAAAAAGGGTTTGAATAGCTCTTGCACTTTTTTCGAAAACTCACAAACAACTGTTCATGGGCTGAAAAGGCTTTTGGAGCAATAAAAACGTAAAAACTGCTATAACTCAAAAATGCAATAAGATAAGTTCAAACTTTAAAAGACATGTTGTGCAGATGTACAAGCCCCTCTTGCACAGAAAGTTTGGGTTAGATATCTCTTGTAGTTGCTTCAGAACACACAAATTATCTGAAAATGCTTTTGAAGCAATAGACACAAAAACAGCTATAAATCCAAAACCTAATATGATAGACTCAAACTTTAAACTATATATTGTGTAGATTTACAGGTCCTACTTGCCCAGCAAAAAGGGTTTGAATACACTTTTGTCGAAACTCACAAACAACTGTTCATGGGCTGAAAAGGCTTTTGGAGCAATAAAAACTTGAAAACTGCTATAACTCAAAAATGCAATAAGATAAGTTCAAACTTTAAAAGACATGTTGTGCAGATGTACAAGCCCCTCTTGCACAGAAAGTTTGGGTTAGATATCTCTTGTAGTTTCTTCAGAACACACAAATTATCTGAAAGTGCTTTTAAAGCAATAAACACAAAAACAGCTATAAATCCAAAACCTAATATGATAGACTCAAACTTTAAACTATATATTGTGTAGATTTACAGGTCCTACTTGCCCAGCAAAAAGGGTTTGAATAGCTCTTGCACTTTTTTCGAAAACTCACAAACAACTGTTCATGGGCTGAAAAGGCTTTTGGAGCAATAAAAACTTAAAAACTGCTATAACTCAAAAATGCAATAAGATAGGTTCAAACTTTAAAAGACATGTTGTGCAGATGTACAAGCCCCTCTTGCACAGAAAGTATGGCTTAGATATCTCTTGTAGTTGCTTCAGAACACACAAATTATCTGAAAATGCTTTTGAAGCAATAGACACAAAAACAGCTATAAATCCAAAACCTAATATGATAGACTCAAACTTTAAACTATATATTGTGTAGATTTACAGGTCCTACTTGCCCAGCAAAAAGGGTTTGAATAGCTCTTGCACTTTTTTCGAAACTCACAAACAACTGTTCATGGGCTGAAAAGGCTTTTGGAGCAATAAAAACGTAAAAACTGCTATAACTCAAAAATGCAATAAGATAAGTTCAAACTTTAAAAGACATGTTGTGCAGATGTACAAGCCCCTCTTGCACAGAAAGTTTGGGTTAGATATCTCTTGTAGTTTCTTCAGAACACACAAATTATCTGAAAATGCTTTTGAAGCAATAGACACAAAAACAGCTATAAATCCAAAACCTAATATGATAGACTCAAACTTTAAACTATATATTGTGTAGATTTACAGGTCCTACTTGCCCAGCAAAAAGGGTTTGAATAGCTCTTGCACTTTTTTCCAAACTCACAAACAACTGTTCATGGGCTGAAAAGGCTTTTGGAGCAATAAAAACTTAAAAACTGCTATAACTCAAAAATGCAATAAGATAAGTTCAAACTTTAAAAGACATGTTGTGCAGATGTACAAGCCCCTCTTGCACAGAAAGTTTGGGTTAGATATCTCTTGTAGTTTCTTCAGAACACACAAATTATCTGAAAATGCTTTTAAAGCAATAAACACAAAAACAGCTATAAATCCAAAACCTAATATGATAGACTCAAACTTTAAACTATATATTGTGTAGATTTACAGGTCCTACTTGCCCAGAAAAAAGGGTTTGAATAGCTCTTGCACTTTTTTCGAAACTCAGAAACAACTGTTCATGGGCTGAAAAGGCTTTTGGAGCAATAAAAACTTAAAAACTGCTATAACTCAAAAATACAATAAGATAAGTTCAAATTTTAAAAGACATGTTCTGCAGATGTACAAGCCCCTCTTGCACAGAAAGTTTGGGTTAGATATCTCTTGTAGGTTCTTCAGAACACACAAATTATCTGAAAATGCTTTTAAAGCAATAAACACAAAAACAGCTATAAATCCAAAACCTAATATGATAGACTCAAACTTTAAACTATATATTGTGTAGATTTACAGGTCCTACTTGCCCAGCAAAAAGGGTTTGAATAGCTCTTGCACTTTTTTCGAAAACTCACAAACAACTGTTCATGGGCTGAAAAGGCTTTTGGAGCAATAAAAACTTAAAAACTGCTATAACTCAAAAATGCAATAAGATAGGTTCAAACTTTAAAAAACATGTTTTGCAGATATACAAGCCCCTCTTGCACAGAAAGTTTGGGTTAGATATCTCTTGTAGTTTCTTCAGAACACACAAATTATCTGAAAATGCTTTTAAAGCAATAAACACAAAAACAGCTATAAATCCAAAACCTAATATGATAGACTCAAACTTTAAACTATATATTGTGTAGATTTACAGGTCCTACTTGCCCAGCAAAAAGGGTTTGAATAGCTCTTGCACTTTTTTTGAAAACTCACAAACAACTGTTCATGGGCTGAAAAGGCTTTTGGAGCAATAAAAACTTAAAAACTGCTATAACTCAAAAATGCAATAAGATAAGTTCAAACTTTAAAAGACATGTTGTGCAGATATACAAGCCCCTCTTGCACAGAAAGTTTGGGTTAGATATCTCTTGTAGTTTCTTCAGAACACACAAATTATCTGAAAATGCTTTTGAAGCAATAGACACAAAAACAGCTATAAATCCAAAACCTAATATGATAGACTCAAACTTTAAACTATATATTGTGTAGATTTACAGGTCCTACTTGCCAAGCAAAAAGGGTTTGAATAGCTCTTGCACTTTTTTCGAAACTCACAAACAACTGTTCATGGGCTGAAAAGGCTTTTGGAGCAATAAAAACTTAAAAACTGCTATAACTCAAAATTGCAATAAGATAAGTTCAAACTTTAAAAGACATGTTGTGCAGATATACAAGCCCCTCTTGCACAGAAAGTTTGGGTTAGATATCTCTTGTAGTTTCTTCAGAACACACAAATTATCTGAATATGCTTTTGAAGCAATAGACACAAAAACAGCTATAAATCCAAAACCTAATATGATAGACTCAAACTTTAAACTATATATTGTGTAGATTTACAGGTCCTACTTGCCCAGAAAAAAGGGTTTGAATAGCTCTTGCACTTTTTTCGAAACTCAGAAACAACTGTTCATGGGCTGAAAAGGCTTTTGGAGCAATAAAAACTTAAAAACTGCTATAACTCAAAAATGCAATAAGATAAGTTCAAACTTTAAAAGACATGTTGTGCAGATGTACAAGCCCCTCTTGCACAGAAAGTTTGGGTTAGATATCTCTTGTAGTTTCTTCAGAACACACAAATTATCTGAAAATGCTTTTGAAGCAATAGACACAAAAACAGCTATAAATCCAAAACCTAATATGATAGACTCAAACTTTAAACTATATATTGTGTAGATTTACAGGTCCTACTTGCCCAGCAAAAAGGGTTTGAATAGCTCTTGCACTTTTTTCGAAACTCACAAACAACTGTTCATGGGCTGAAAAGGCTTTTGGAGCAATAAAAACTTAAAAACTGCTATAACTATAAATTGCAATAAGATATGTTCAAACTTTAAAAGACATGTTGTGCAGATATACAAGCCCCTCTTGCACAGAAAGTTTGGGTTAGATATCTCTTGTAGTTTCTTCAGAACACACAAATTATCTAAAAATGCTTTTGAAGCAATAGACACAAAAACAGCTATAAATCCAAAACCTAATATGATAGACTCAAACTTTAAACTATATATTGTGTAGATTTACAGGTCCTACTTGCCCAGAAAAAAGGGTTTGAATAGCTCTTGCACTTTTTTCGAAACTCAGAAACAACTGTTCATGGGCTGAAAAGGCTTTTGGAGCAATAAAAACTTAAAAACTGCTATAACTCAAAAATGCAATAAGATAAGTTCAAACTTTAAAATACATGTTGTGCAGATGTACAAGCCCCTCTTGCACAGAAAGTATGGCTTAGATATCTCTTGTAGTTTCTTCAGAACACACAAATTATCTGAAAATGCTTTTGAAGCAATAGACACAAAAACAGCTATAAATCCAAAACCTAATATGATAGACTCAAACTTTAAACTATATATTGTGTAGATTTACAGGTCCTACTTGCCCAGCAAAAAGGTTTTGAATAGCTCTTGCACTTTTTTCGAAACTCACAAACAACTGTTCATGGGCTGAAAAGGCTTTTGGAGCAATAAAAACGTAAAAACTGCTATAACTCAAAAATGCAATAAGATAGTTTCAAACTTTAAAAGACATGTTGGGCAGATGTACAAGCCCCTCTTGCACAGAAAGTATGGCTTAGATATCTCTTGTAGTTTCTTCAGAACACACAAATTATCTGAAAATGCTTTTGAAGCAATAGACACAAAAACAGCTATAAATCCAAAACCTAATATGATAGACTCAAACTTTAAACTATATATTGTGTAGATTTACAGGTCCTACTTGCCCAGCAAAAAGGGTTCGAATAGCTCTTGCACTTTTTTCGAAAACTCACAAACAACTGTTCATGGGCTGAAAAGGCTTTTGGAGCAATAAAAACTTAAAAACTGCTATAACTCAAAAATGCAATAAGATAGGTTCAAACTTTAAAAGACATGTTGTGCAGATGTACAAGCCCCTCTTGCACAGAAAGTATGGCTAAGATATCTCTTGTAGTTGCTTCAGAACACACAAATTATCTGAAAATGCTTTTGAAGCAATAGACACAAAAACAGCTATAAATCCAAAACCTAATATGATAGACTCAAACTTTAAACTATATATTGTGTAGATTTACAGGTCCTACTTGCCCAGAAAAAAGGGTTTGAATAGCTCTTGCACTTTTTTCGAAACTCACAAACAACTGTTCATGGGCTGAAAAGGCTTTTGGAGCAATAAAAACTTAAAAACTGCTATAACTCAAAAATGCAATAAGATAAGTTCAAACTTTAAAAGACATGTTGTGCAGATGTACAAGCCCCTCTTGCACAGAAAGTTTGGGTTAGATATCTCTTGTAGTTTCTTCAGAACACACAAATTATCTGAAAATGCTTTTGAAGCAATAGACACAAAAACAGCTATATATCCAAAACCTAATATGATAGACTCAAACTTTAAACTATATATTGTGTAGATTTACAGGTCCTACTTGCCCAGCAAAAAGGTTTTGAATAGCTCTTGCACTTTTTTCGAAACTCACAAACAACTGTTCATGGGCTGAAAAGGCTTTTGGAGCAATAAAAACGTAAAAACTGCTATAACTCAAAAATGCAATAAGATAGTTTCAAACTTTAAAAGACATGTTGGGCAGATGTACAAGCCCCTCTTGCACAGAAAGTATGGCTTAGATATCTCTTGTAGTTTCTTCAGAACACACAAATTATCTGAAAATGCTTTTGAAGCAATAGACACAAAAACAGCTATAAATCCAAAACCTAATATGATAGACTCAAACTTTAAACTATATATTGTGTAGATTTACAGGTCCTACTTGCCCAGCAAAAAGGGTTCGAATAGCTCTTGCACTTTTTTCGAAAACTCACAAACAACTGTTCATGGGCTGAAAAGGCTTTTGGAGCAATAAAAACTTAAAAACTGCTATAACTCAAAAATGCAATAAGATAGGTTCAAACTTTAAAAGACATGTTGTGCAGATGTACAAGCCCCTCTTGCACAGAAAGTATGGCTTAGATATCTCTTGTAGTTGCTTCAGAACACACAAATTATCTGAAAATGCTTTTGAAGCAATAGACACAAAAACAGCTATAAATCCAAAACCTAATATGATAGACTCAAACTTTAAACTATATATTGTGTAGATTTACAGGTCCTACTTGCCCAGCAAAAAGGGTTTGAATAGCTCTTGCACTTTTTTCGAAAACTCACAAACAACTGTTCATGGGCTGAAAAGGCTTTTGGAACAATAAAAACGTAAAAACTGCTATAACTCAAAAATGCAATAAGATAAGTTCAAACTTTAAAAGACATGTTGTGCAGATATACAAGCCCCTCTTGCACAGAAAGTTTGGGTTAGATATCTCTTGTAGTTTCTTCAGAACACACAAATTATCTGAAAATGCTTTTGAAGCAATAGACACAAAAACAGCTATAAATCCAAAACCTAATATGATAGACTCAAACTTTAAACTATATATTGTGTAGATTTACAGGTCCTACTTGCCCAGCAAAAAGGGTTTGAATAGCTCTTGCACTTTTTTCCAAACTCACAAACAACTGTTCATGGGCTGAAAAGGCTTTTGGAGCAATAAAAACTTAAAAACTGCTATAACTCAAAAATGCAATAAGATAAGTTCAAACTTTAAAAGACATGTTGTGCAGATGTACAAGCCCCTCTTGCACAGAAAGTTTGGGTTAGATATCTCTTGTAGTTTCTTCAGAACACACAAATTATCTGAAAATGCTTTTAAAGCAATAAACACAAAAACAGCTATAAATCCAAAACCTAATATGATAGACTCAAACTTTAAACTATATATTGTGTAGATTTACAGGTCCTACTTGCCCAGCAAAAAGGTTTTGAATAGCTCTTGCACTTTTTTCGAAACTCACAAACAACTGTTCATGGGCTGAAAAGGCTTTTGGAGCAATAAAAACGTAAAAACTGCTATAACTCAAAAATGCAATAAGATAGTTTCAAACTTTAAAAGACATGTTGGGCAGATGTACAAGCCCCTCTTGCACAGAAAGTATGGCTTAGATATCTCTTGTAGTTTCTTCAGAACACACAAATTATCTGAAAATGCTTTTGAAGCAATAGACACAAAAACAGCTATAAATCCAAAACCTAATATGATAGACTCAAACTTTAAACTATATATTGTGTAGATTTACAGGTCCTACTTGCCCAGCAAAAAGGGTTCGAATAGCTCTTGCACTTTTTTCGAAAACTCACAAACAACTGTTCATGGGCTGAAAAGGCTTTTGGAGCAATAAAAACTTAAAAACTGCTATAACTCAAAAATGCAATAAGATAGGTTCAAACTTTAAAAGACATGTTGTGCAGATGTACAAGCCCCTCTTGCACAGAAAGTATGGCTAAGATATCTCTTGTAGTTGCTTCAGAACACACAAATTATCTGAAAATGCTTTTGAAGCAATAGACACAAAAACAGCTATAAATCCAAAACCTAATATGATAGACTCAAACTTTAAACTATATATTGTGTAGATTTACAGGTCCTACTTGCCCAGAAAAAAGGGTTTGAATAGCTCTTGCACTTTTTTCGAAACTCACAAACAACTGTTCATGGGCTGAAAAGGCTTTTGGAGCAATAAAAACTTAAAAACTGCTATAACTCAAAAATGCAATAAGATAAGTTCAAACTTTAAAAGACATGTTGTGCAGATGTACAAGCCCCTCTTGCACAGAAAGTTTGGGTTAGATATCTCTTGTAGTTTCTTCAGAACACACAAATTATCTGAAAATGCTTTTGAAGCAATAGACACAAAAACAGCTATATATCCAAAACCTAATATGATAGACTCAAACTTTAAACTATATATTGTGTAGATTTACAGGTCCTACTTGCCCAGCAAAAAGGTTTTGAATAGCTCTTGCACTTTTTTCGAAACTCACAAACAACTGTTCATGGGCTGAAAAGGCTTTTGGAGCAATAAAAACGTAAAAACTGCTATAACTCAAAAATGCAATAAGATAGTTTCAAACTTTAAAAGACATGTTGGGCAGATGTACAAGCCCCTCTTGCACAGAAAGTATGGCTTAGATATCTCTTGTAGTTTCTTCAGAACACACAAATTATCTGAAAATGCTTTTGAAGCAATAGACACAAAAACAGCTATAAATCCAAAACCTAATATGATAGACTCAAACTTTAAACTATATATTGTGTAGATTTACAGGTCCTACTTGCCCAGCAAAAAGGGTTCGAATAGCTCTTGCACTTTTTTCGAAAACTCACAAACAACTGTTCATGGGCTGAAAAGGCTTTTGGAGCAATAAAAACTTAAAAACTGCTATAACTCAAAAATGCAATAAGATAGGTTCAAACTTTAAAAGACATGTTGTGCAGATGTACAAGCCCCTCTTGCACAGAAAGTATGGCTTAGATATCTCTTGTAGTTGCTTCAGAACACACAAATTATCTGAAAATGCTTTTGAAGCAATAGACACAAAAACAGCTATAAATCCAAAACCTAATATGATAGACTCAAACTTTAAACTATATATTGTGTAGATTTACAGGTCCTACTTGCCCAGCAAAAAGGGTTTGAATAGCTCTTGCACTTTTTTCGAAAACTCACAAACAACTGTTCATGGGCTGAAAAGGCTTTTGGAACAATAAAAACGTAAAAACTGCTATAACTCAAAAATGCAATAAGATAAGTTCAAACTTTAAAAGACATGTTGTGCAGATATACAAGCCCCTCTTGCACAGAAAGTTTGGGTTAGATATCTCTTGTAGTTTCTTCAGAACACACAAATTATCTGAAAATGCTTTTGAAGCAATAGACACAAAAACAGCTATAAATCCAAAACCTAATATGATAGACTCAAACTTTAAACTATATATTGTGTAGATTTACAGGTCCTACTTGCCCAGCAAAAAGGGTTTGAATAGCTCTTGCACTTTTTTCCAAACTCACAAACAACTGTTCATGGGCTGAAAAGGCTTTTGGAGCAATAAAAACTTAAAAACTGCTATAACTCAAAAATGCAATAAGATAAGTTCAAACTTTAAAAGACATGTTGTGCAGATGTACAAGCCCCTCTTGCACAGAAAGTTTGGGTTAGATATCTCTTGTAGTTTCTTCAGAACACACAAATTATCTGAAAATGCTTTTAAAGCAATAAACACAAAAACAGCTATAAATCCAAAACCTAATATGATAGACTCAAACTTTAAACTATATATTGTGTAGATTTACAGGTCCTACTTGCCCAGCAAAAAGGGTTTGAATAGCTCTTGCACTTTTTTCCAAACTCACAAACAACTGTTCATGGGCTGAAAAGGCTTTTGGAGCAATAAAAACTTGAAAACTGCTATAACTCAAAAATGCAATAAGATAAGTTCAAACTTTAAAAGACATGTTGTGCAGATGTACAAGCCCCTCTTGCACAGAAAGTTTGGGTTAGATATCTCTTGTAGTTGCTTCAGAACACACAAATTATCTGAAAATGCTTTTGAAGCAATAGACACAAAAACAGCTATAAATCCAAAACCTAATATGATAGACTCAAACTTTAAACTATATATTGTGTAGATTTACAGGTCCTACTTGCCCAGCAAAAAGGGTTTGAATACACTTTTGTCGAAACTCACAAACAACTGTTCATGGGCTGAAAAGGCTTTTGGAGCAATAAAAACTTGAAAACTGCTATAACTCAAAAATGCAATAAGATAGGTTCAAACTTTAAAAGACATGTTGTGCAGATGTACAAGCCCCTCTTGCACAGAAAGTATGGCTTAGATATCTCTTGTAGTTTCTTCAGAACACACAAATTATGTGAAAATGCTTTTGAAGCAATAGACACAAAAACAGCTATAAATCCAAAACCTAATATGATAGACTCAAACTTTAAACTATATATTGTGTAGATTTACAGGTCCTACTTGCCCAGCAAAAAGGGTTCAAATAGCTCTTGCACTTTTTTCGAAACTCACAAACAACTGTTCATGGGCTGAAAAGGCTTTTGGAGCAATAAAAACGTAAAAACTGCTATAACTCAAAAATGCAATAAGATAGGTTCAAACTTTAAAAGACATGTTGGGCAGATGTACAAGCCCCTCTTGCACAGAAAGTATGGCTTAGATATCTCTTGTAGTTTCTTCAGAACACACAAATTATCTGAAAATGCTTTTGAAGCAATAGACACAAAAACAGCTATAAATCCAAAACCTAATATGATAGACTCAAACTTTAAACTATATATTGTGTAGATTTACAGGTCCTACTTGCCAAGCAAAAAGGGTTTGAATAGCTCTTGCACTTTTTTCGAAACTCACAAACAACTGTTCATGGGCTGAAAAGGCTTTTGGAGCAATAAAAACTTAAAAACTGCTATAACTCAAAATTGCAATAAGATAAGTTCAAACTTTAAAAGACATGTTGTGCAGATATACAAGCCCCTCTTGCACAGAAAGTTTGGGTTAGATATCTCTTGTAGTTTCTTCAGAACACACAAATTATCTGAATATGCTTTTGAAGCAATAGACACAAAAACAGCTATAAATCCAAAACCTAATATGATAGACTCAAACTTTAAACTATATATTGTGTAGATTTACAGGTCCTACTTGCCCAGAAAAAAGGGTTTGAATAGCTCTTGCACTTTTTTCGAAACTCAGAAACAACTGTTCATGGGCTGAAAAGGCTTTTGGAGCAATAAAAACTTAAAAACTGCTATAACTCAAAAATGCAATAAGATAAGTTCAAACTTTAAAAGACATGTTGTGCAGATGTACAAGCCCCTCTTGCACAGAAAGTTTGGGTTAGATATCTCTTGTAGTTTCTTCAGAACACACAAATTATCTGAAAATGCTTTTGAAGCAATAGACACAAAAACAGCTATAAATCCAAAACCTAATATGATAGACTCAAACTTTAAACTATATATTGTGTAGATTTACAGGTCCTACTTGCCCAGCAAAAAGGGTTTGAATAGCTCTTGCACTTTTTTCGAAACTCACAAACAACTGTTCATGGGCTGAAAAGGCTTTTGGAGCAATAAAAACTTAAAAACTGCTATAACTATAAATTGCAATAAGATATGTTCAAACTTTAAAAGACATGTTGTGCAGATATACAAGCCCCTCTTGCACAGAAAGTTTGGGTTAGATATCTCTTGTAGTTTCTTCAGAACACACAAATTATCTGAAAATGCTTTTGAAGCAATAGACACAAAAACAGCTATAAATCCAAAACCTAATATGATAGACTCAAACTTTAAACTATATATTGTGTAGATTTACAGGTCCTACTTGCCCAGCAAAAAGGGTTCGAATAGCTCTTGCACTTTTTTCGAAAACTCACAAACAACTGTTCATGGGCTGAAAAGGCTTTTGGAGCAATAAAAACTTAAAAACTGCTATAACTCAAAAATGCAATAAGATAGGTTCAAACTTTAAAAGACATGTTGTGCAGATGTACAAGCCCCTCTTGCACAGAAAGTATGGCTAAGATATCTCTTGTAGTTGCTTCAGAACACACAAATTATCTGAAAATGCTTTTGAAGCAATAGACACAAAAACAGCTATAAATCCAAAACCTAATATGATAGACTCAAACTTTAAACTATATATTGTGTAGATTTACAGGTCCTACTTGCCCAGAAAAAAGGGTTTGAATAGCTCTTGCACTTTTTTCGAAACTCACAAACAACTGTTCATGGGCTGAAAAGGCTTTTGGAGCAATAAAAACTTAAAAACTGCTATAACTCAAAAATGCAATAAGATAAGTTCAAACTTTAAAAGACATGTTGTGCAGATGTACAAGCCCCTCTTGCACAGAAAGTTTGGGTTAGATATCTCTTGTAGTTTCTTCAGAACACACAAATTATCTGAAAATGCTTTTGAAGCAATAGACACAAAAACAGCTATATATCCAAAACCTAATATGATAGACTCAAACTTTAAACTATATATTGTGTAGATTTACAGGTCCTACTTGCCCAGCAAAAAGGTTTTGAATAGCTCTTGCACTTTTTTCGAAACTCACAAACAACTGTTCATGGGCTGAAAAGGCTTTTGGAGCAATAAAAACGTAAAAACTGCTATAACTCAAAAATGCAATAAGATAGTTTCAAACTTTAAAAGACATGTTGGGCAGATGTACAAGCCCCTCTTGCACAGAAAGTATGGCTTAGATATCTCTTGTAGTTTCTTCAGAACACACAAATTATCTGAAAATGCTTTTGAAGCAATAGACACAAAAACAGCTATAAATCCAAAACCTAATATGATAGACTCAAACTTTAAACTATATATTGTGTAGATTTACAGGTCCTACTTGCCCAGCAAAAAGGGTTCGAATAGCTCTTGCACTTTTTTCGAAAACTCACAAACAACTGTTCATGGGCTGAAAAGGCTTTTGGAGCAATAAAAACTTAAAAACTGCTATAACTCAAAAATGCAATAAGATAGGTTCAAACTTTAAAAGACATGTTGTGCAGATGTACAAGCCCCTCTTGCACAGAAAGTATGGCTTAGATATCTCTTGTAGTTGCTTCAGAACACACAAATTATCTGAAAATGCTTTTGAAGCAATAGACACAAAAACAGCTATAAATCCAAAACCTAATATGATAGACTCAAACTTTAAACTATATATTGTGTAGATTTACAGGTCCTACTTGCCCAGCAAAAAGGGTTTGAATAGCTCTTGCACTTTTTTCGAAAACTCACAAACAACTGTTCATGGGCTGAAAAGGCTTTTGGAACAATAAAAACGTAAAAACTGCTATAACTCAAAAATGCAATAAGATAAGTTCAAACTTTAAAAGACATGTTGTGCAGATATACAAGCCCCTCTTGCACAGAAAGTTTGGGTTAGATATCTCTTGTAGTTTCTTCAGAACACACAAATTATCTGAAAATGCTTTTGAAGCAATAGACACAAAAACAGCTATAAATCCAAAACCTAATATGATAGACTCAAACTTTAAACTATATATTGTGTAGATTTACAGGTCCTACTTGCCCAGCAAAAAGGGTTTGAATAGCTCTTGCACTTTTTTCCAAACTCACAAACAACTGTTCATGGGCTGAAAAGGCTTTTGGAGCAATAAAAACTTAAAAACTGCTATAACTCAAAAATGCAATAAGATAAGTTCAAACTTTAAAAGACATGTTGTGCAGATGTACAAGCCCCTCTTGCACAGAAAGTTTGGGTTAGATATCTCTTGTAGTTTCTTCAGAACACACAAATGATCTGAAAATGCTTTTAAAGCAATAAACACAAAAACAGCTATAAATCCAAAACCTAATATGATAGACTCAAACTTTAAACTATATATTGTGTAGATTTACAGGTCCTACTTGCCCAGCAAAAAGGGTTTGAATAGCTCTTGCACTTTTTTCCAAACTCACAAACAACTGTTCATGGGCTGAAAAGGCTTTTGGAGCAATAAAAACTTGAAAACTGCTATAACTCAAAAATGCAATAAGATAAGTTCAAACTTTAAAAGACATGTTGTGCAGATGTACAAGCCCCTCTTGCACAGAAAGTTTGGGTTAGATATCTCTTGTAGTTGCTTCAGAACACACAAATTATCTGAAAATGCTTTTGAAGCAATAGACACAAAAACAGCTATAAATCCAAAACCTAATATGATAGACTCAAACTTTAAACTATATATTGTGTAGATTTACAGGTCCTACTTGCCCAGCAAAAAGGGTTTGAATACACTTTTGTCGAAACTCACAAACAACTGTTCATGGGCTGAAAAGGCTTTTGGAGCAATAAAAACTTGAAAACTGCTATAACTCAAAAATGCAATAAGATAGGTTCAAACTTTAAAAGACATGTTGTGCAGATGTACAAGCCCCTCTTGCACAGAAAGTATGGCTTAGATATCTCTTGTAGTTTCTTCAGAACACACAAATTATGTGAAAATGCTTTTGAAGCAATAGACACAAAAACAGCTATAAATCCAAAACCTAATATGATAGACTCAAACTTTAAACTATATATTGTGTAGATTTACAGGTCCTACTTGCCCAGCAAAAAGGGTTCAAATAGCTCTTGCACTTTTTTCGAAACTCACAAACAACTGTTCATGGGCTGAAAAGGCTTTTGGAGCAATAAAAACGTAAAAACTGCTATAACTCAAAAATGCAATAAGATAGGTTCAAACTTTAAAAGACATGTTGGGCAGATGTACAAGCCCCTCTTGCACAGAAAGTATGGCTTAGATATCTCTTGTAGTTTCTTCAGAACACACAAATTATCTGAAAATGCTTTTGAAGCAATAGACACAAAAACAGCTATAAATCCAAAACCTAATATGATAGACTCAAACTTTAAACTATATATTGTGTAGATTTACAGGTCCTACTTGCCAAGCAAAAAGGGTTTGAATAGCTCTTGCACTTTTTTCGAAACTCACAAACAACTGTTCATGGGCTGAAAAGGCTTTTGGAGCAATAAAAACTTAAAAACTGCTATAACTCAAAATTGCAATAAGATAAGTTCAAACTTTAAAAGACATGTTGTGCAGATATACAAGCCCCTCTTGCACAGAAAGTTTGGGTTAGATATCTCTTGTAGTTTCTTCAGAACACACAAATTATCTGAATATGCTTTTGAAGCAATAGACACAAAAACAGCTATAAATCCAAAACCTAATATGATAGACTCAAACTTTAAACTATATATTGTGTAGATTTACAGGTCCTACTTGCCCAGAAAAAAGGGTTTGAATAGCTCTTGCACTTTTTTCGAAACTCAGAAACAACTGTTCATGGGCTGAAAAGGCTTTTGGAGCAATAAAAACTTAAAAACTGCTATAACTCAAAAATGCAATAAGATAAGTTCAAACTTTAAAAGACATGTTGTGCAGATGTACAAGCCCCTCTTGCACAGAAAGTTTGGGTTAGATATCTCTTGTAGTTTCTTCAGAACACACAAATTATCTGAAAATGCTTTTGAAGCAATAGACACAAAAACAGCTATAAATCCAAAACCTAATATGATAGACTCAAACTTTAAACTATATATTGTGTAGATTTACAGGTCCTACTTGCCCAGCAAAAAGGGTTTGAATAGCTCTTGCACTTTTTTCGAAACTCACAAACAACTGTTCATGGGCTGAAAAGGCTTTTGGAGCAATAAAAACTTAAAAACTGCTATAACTATAAATTGCAATAAGATATGTTCAAACTTTAAAAGACATGTTGTGCAGATATACAAGCCCCTCTTGCACAGAAAGTTTGGGTTAGATATCTCTTGTAGTTTCTTCAGAACACACAAATTATCTAAAAATGCTTTTGAAGCAATAGACACAAAAACAGCTATAAATCCAAAACCTAATATGATAGACTCAAACTTTAAACTATATATTGTGTAGATTTACAGGTCCTACTTGCCCAGAAAAAAGGGTTTGAATAGCTCTTGCACTTTTTTCGAAACTCAGAAACAACTGTTCATGGGCTGAAAAGGCTTTTGGAGCAATAAAAACTTAAAAACTGCTATAACTCAAAAATGCAATAAGATAAGTTCAAACTTTAAAATACATGTTGTGCAGATGTACAAGCCCCTCTTGCACAGAAAGTATGGCTTAGATATCTCTTGTAGTTTCTTCAGAACACACAAATTATCTGAAAATGCTTTTGAAGCAATAGACACAAAAACAGCTATAAATCCAAAACCTAATATGATAGACTCAAACTTTAAACTATATATTGTGTAGATTTACAGGTCCTACTTGCCCAGCAAAAAGGTTTTGAATAGCTCTTGCACTTTTTTCGAAACTCACAAACAACTGTTCATGGGCTGAAAAGGCTTTTGGAGCAATAAAAACGTAAAAACTGCTATAACTCAAAAATGCAATAAGATAGTTTCAAACTTTAAAAGACATGTTGGGCAGATGTACAAGCCCCTCTTGCACAGAAAGTATGGCTTAGATATCTCTTGTAGTTTCTTCAGAACACACAAATTATCTGAAAATGCTTTTGAAGCAATAGACACAAAAACAGCTATAAATCCAAAACCTAATATGATAGACTCAAACTTTAAACTATATATTGTGTAGATTTACAGGTCCTACTTGCCCAGCAAAAAGGGTTCGAATAGCTCTTGCACTTTTTTCGAAAACTCACAAACAACTGTTCATGGGCTGAAAAGGCTTTTGGAGCAATAAAAACTTAAAAACTGCTATAACTCAAAAATGCAATAAGATAGGTTCAAACTTTAAAAGACATGTTGTGCAGATGTACAAGCCCCTCTTGCACAGAAAGTATGGCTAAGATATCTCTTGTAGTTGCTTCAGAACACACAAATTATCTGAAAATGCTTTTGAAGCAATAGACACAAAAACAGCTATAAATCCAAAACCTAATATGATAGACTCAAACTTTAAACTATATATTGTGTAGATTTACAGGTCCTACTTGCCCAGAAAAAAGGGTTTGAATAGCTCTTGCACTTTTTTCGAAACTCACAAACAACTGTTCATGGGCTGAAAAGGCTTTTGGAGCAATAAAAACTTAAAAACTGCTATAACTCAAAAATGCAATAAGATAAGTTCAAACTTTAAAAGACATGTTGTGCAGATGTACAAGCCCCTCTTGCACAGAAAGTTTGGGTTAGATATCTCTTGTAGTTGCTTCAGAACACACAAATTATCTGAAAATGCTTTTGAAGCAATAGACACAAAAACAGCTATATATCCAAAACCTAATATGATAGACTCAAACTTTAAACTATATATTGTGTAGATTTACAGGTCCTACTTGCCCAGCAAAAAGGTTTTGAATAGCTCTTGCACTTTTTTCGAAACTCACAAACAACTGTTCATGGGCTGAAAAGGCTTTTGGAGCAATAAAAACGTAAAAACTGCTATAACTCAAAAATGCAATAAGATAGTTTCAAACTTTAAAAGACATGTTGGGCAGATGTACAAGCCCCTCTTGCACAGAAAGTATGGCTTAGATATCTCTTGTAGTTTCTTCAGAACACACAAATTATCTGAAAATGCTTTTGAAGCAATAGACACAAAAACAGCTATAAATCCAAAACCTAATATGATAGACTCAAACTTTAAACTATATATTGTGTAGATTTACAGGTCCTACTTGCCCAGCAAAAAGGGTTCGAATAGCTCTTGCACTTTTTTCGAAAACTCACAAACAACTGTTCATGGGCTGAAAAGGCTTTTGGAGCAATAAAAACTTAAAAACTGCTATAACTCAAAAATGCAATAAGATAGGTTCAAACTTTAAAAGACATGTTGTGCAGATGTACAAGCCCCTCTTGCACAGAAAGTATGGCTTAGATATCTCTTGTAGTTGCTTCAGAACACACAAATTATCTGAAAATGCTTTTGAAGCAATAGACACAAAAACAGCTATAAATCCAAAACCTAATATGATAGACTCAAACTTTAAACTATATATTGTGTAGATTTACAGGTCCTACTTGCCCAGCAAAAAGGGTTTGAATAGCTCTTGCACTTTTTTCGAAAACTCACAAACAACTGTTCATGGGCTGAAAAGGCTTTTGGAACAATAAAAACGTAAAAACTGCTATAACTCAAAAATGCAATAAGATAAGTTCAAACTTTAAAAGACATGTTGTGCAGATATACAAGCCCCTCTTGCACAGAAAGTTTGGGTTAGATATCTCTTGTAGTTTCTTCAGAACACACAAATTATCTGAAAATGCTTTTGAAGCAATAGACACAAAAACAGCTATAAATCCAAAACCTAATATGATAGACTCAAACTTTAAACTATATATTGTGTAGATTTACAGGTCCTACTTGCCCAGCAAAAAGGGTTTGAATAGCTCTTGCACTTTTTTCCAAACTCACAAACAACTGTTCATGGGCTGAAAAGGCTTTTGGAGCAATAAAAACTTAAAAACTGCTATAACTCAAAAATGCAATAAGATAAGTTCAAACTTTAAAAGACATGTTGTGCAGATGTACAAGCCCCTCTTGCACAGAAAGTTTGGGTTAGATATCTCTTGTAGTTTCTTCAGAACACACAAATTATCTGAAAATGCTTTTAAAGCAATAAACACAAAAACAGCTATAAATCCAAAACCTAATATGATAGACTCAAACTTTAAACTATATATTGTGTAGATTTACAGGTCCTACTTGCCCAGCAAAAAGGGTTTGAATAGCTCTTGCACTTTTTTCCAAACTCACAAACAACTGTTCATGGGCTGAAAAGGCTTTTGGAGCAATAAAAACTTGAAAACTGCTATAACTCAAAAATGCAATAAGATAAGTTCAAACTTTAAAAGACATGTTGTGCAGATGTACAAGCCCCTCTTGCACAGAAAGTTTGGGTTAGATATCTCTTGTAGTTGCTTCAGAACACACAAATTATCTGAAAATGCTTTTGAAGCAATAGACACAAAAACAGCTATAAATCCAAAACCTAATATGATAGACTCAAACTTTAAACTATATATTGTGTAGATTTACAGGTCCTACTTGCCCAGCAAAAAGGGTTTGAATACACTTTTGTCGAAACTCACAAACAACTGTTCATGGGCTGAAAAGGCTTTTGGAGCAATAAAAACTTGAAAACTGCTATAACTCAAAAATGCAATAAGATAAGTTCAAACTTTAAAAGACATGTTGTGCAGATGTACAAGCCCCTCTTGCACAGAAAGTTTGGGTTAGATATCTCTTGTAGTTTCTTCAGAACACACAAATTATCTGAAAATGCTTTTGAAGCAATAAACACAAAAACAGCTATAAATCCAAAACCTAATATGATAGACTCAAACTTTAAACTATATATTGTGTAGATTTACAGGTCCTACTTGCCCAGCAAAAAGGGTTTGAATAGCTCTTGCACTTTTTTCGAAAACTCACAAACAACTGTTCATGGGCTGAAAAGGCTTTTGGAGCAATAAAAACTTAAAAACTGCTATAACTCAAAAATGCAATAAGATAGGTTCAAACTTTAAAAGACATGTTGTGCAGATGTACAAGCCCCTCTTGCACAGAAAGTATGGCTTAGATATCTCTTGTAGTTGCTTCAGAACACACAAATTATCTGAAAATGCTTTTGAAGCAATAGACACAAAAACAGCTATAAATCCAAAACCTAATATGATAGACTCAAACTTTAAACTATATATTGTGTAGATTTACAGGTCCTACTTGCCCAGCAAAAAGGGTTTGAATAGCTCTTGCACTTTTTTCGAAACTCACAAACAACTGTTCATGGGCTGAAAAGGCTTTTGGAGCAATAAAAACGTAAAAACTGCTATAACTCAAAAATGCAATAAGATAAGTTCAAACTTTAAAAGACATGTTGTGCAGATATACAAGCCCCTCTTGCACAGAAAGTTTGGGTTAGATATCTCTTGTAGTTTCTACAGAACACACAAATTATCTGAAAATGCTTTTGAAGCAATAGACACAAAAACAGCTATAAATCCAAAACCTAATATGATAGACTCAAACTTTAAACTATATATTGTGTAGATTTACAGGTCCTACTTGCCCAGCAAAAAGGGTTTGAATAGCTCTTGCACTTTTTTCCAAACTCACAAACAACTGTTCATGGGCTGAAAAGGCTTTTGGAGCAATAAAAACTTAAAAACTGCTATAACTCAAAAATGCAATAAGATAAGTTCAAACTTTAAAAGACATGTTGTGCAGATGTACAAGCCCCTCTTGCACAGAAAGTTTGGGTTAGATATCTCTTGTAGTTGCTTCAGAACACACAAATTATCTGAAAATGCTTTTAAAGCAATAAACACAAAAACAGCTATAAATCCAAAACCTAATATGATAGACTCAAACTTTAAACTATATATTGTGTAGATTTACAGGTCCTACTTGCCCAGCAAAAAGGGTTTGAATAGCTCTTGCACTTTTTTCCAAACTCACAAACAACTGTTCATGGGCTGAAAAGGCTTTTGGAGCAATAAAAACTTAAAAACTGCTATAACTCAAAAATGCAATAAGATAAGTTCAAACTTTAAAAGACATGTTGTGCAGATGTACAAGCCCCTCTTGCACAGAAAGTTTGGGTTAGATATCTCTTGTAGTTGCTTCAGAACACACAAATTATCTGAAAATGCTTTTGAAGCAATAGACACAAAAACAGCTATAAATCCAAAACCTAATATGATAGACTCAAACTTTAAACTATATATTGTGTAGATTTACAGGTCCTACTTGCCCAGCAAAAAGGGTTTGAATAGCTCTTGCACTTTTTTCGAAACTCACAAACAACTGTTCATGGGCTGAAAAGGCTTTTGGAGCAATAAAAACGTAAAAACTGCTATAACTCAAAAATGCAATAAGATAGTTTCAAACTTTAAAAGACATGTTGGGCAGATGTACAAGCCCCTCTTGCACAGAAAGTATGGCTTAGATATCTCTTGTAGTTTCTTCAGAACACACAAATTATCTGAAAATGCTTTTGAAGCAATAGACACAAAAACAGCTATAAATCCAAAACCTAATATGATAGACTCAAACTTTAAACTATATATTGTGTAGATTTACAGGTCCTACTTGCCCAGCAAAAAGGGTTCGAATAGCTCTTGCACTTTTTTCGAAAACTCACAAACAACTGTTCATGGGCTGAAAAGGCTTTTGGAGCAATAAAAACTTAAAAACTGCTATAACTCAAAAATGCAATAAGATAGGTTCAAACTTTAAAAGACATGTTGTGCAGATGTACAAGCCCCTCTTGCACAGAAAGTTTGGGTTAGATATCTCTTGTAGTTTCTTCAGAACACACAAATTATCTGAAAATGCTTTTGAAGCAATAGACACAAAAACAGCTATAAATCCAAAACCTAATATGATAGACTCAAACTTTAAACTATATATTGTGTAGATTTACAGGTCCTACTTGCCCAGCAAAAAGGGTTTGAATAGCTCTTGCACTTTTTTCCAAACTCACAAACAACTGTTCATGGGCTGAAAAGGCTTTTGGAGCAATAAAAACTTGAAAACTGCTATAACTCAAAAATGCAATAAGATAAGTTCAAACTTTAAAAGACATGTTGTGCAGATGTACAAGCCCCTCTTGCACAGAAAGTTTGGGTTAGATATCTCTTGTAGTTGCTTCAGAACACACAAATTATCTGAAAATGCTTTTGAAGCAATAGACACAAAAACAGCTATAAATCCAAAACCTAATATGATAGACTCAAACTTTAAACTATATATTGTGTAGATTTACAGGTCCTACTTGCCCAGCAAAAAGGGTTTGAATACACTTTTGTCGAAACTCACAAACAACTGTTCATGGGCTGAAAAGGCTTTTGGAGCAATAAAAACTTGAAAACTGCTATAACTCAAAAATGCAATAAGATAAGTTCAAACTTTAAAAGACATGTTGTGCAGATGTACAAGCCCCTCTTGCACAGAAAGTTTGGGTTAGATATCTCTTGTAGTTTCTTCAGAACACACAAATTATCTGAAAATGCTTTTAAAGCAATAAACACAAAAACAGCTATAAATCCAAAACCTAATATGATAGACTCAAACTTTAAACTATATATTGTGTAGATTTACAGGTCCTACTTGCCCAGCAAAAAGGGTTTGAATAGCTCTTGCACTTTTTTCGAAAACTCACAAACAACTGTTCATGGGCTGAAAAGGCTTTTGGAGCAATAAAAACTTAAAAACTGCTATAACTCAAAAATGCAATAAGATAGGTTCAAACTTTAAAAGACATGTTGTGCAGATGTACAAGCCCCTCTTGCACAGAAAGTATGGCTTAGATATCTCTTGTAGTTGCTTCAGAACACACAAATTATCTGAAAATGCTTTTGAAGCAATAGACACAAAAACAGCTATAAATCCAAAACCTAATATGATAGACTCAAACTTTAAACTATATATTGTGTAGATTTACAGGTCCTACTTGCCCAGCAAAAAGGGTTTGAATAGCTCTTGCACTTTTTTCGAAACTCACAAACAACTGTTCATGGGCTGAAAAGGCTTTTGGAGCAATAAAAACGTAAAAACTGCTATAACTCAAAAATGCAATAAGATAAGTTCAAACTTTAAAAGACATGTTGTGCAGATGTACAAGCCCCTCTTGCACAGAAAGTTTGGGTTAGATATCTCTTGTAGTTTCTTCAGAACACACAAATTATCTGAAAATGCTTTTGAAGCAATAGACACAAAAACAGCTATAAATCCAAAACCTAATATGATAGACTCAAACTTTAAACTATATATTGTGTAGATTTACAGGTCCTACTTGCCCAGCAAAAAGGGTTTGAATAGCTCTTGCACTTTTTTCCAAACTCACAAACAACTGTTCATGGGCTGAAAAGGCTTTTGGAGCAATAAAAACGTAAAAACTGCTATAACTCAAAAATGCAATAAGATAAGTTCAAACTTTAAAAGACATGTTGTGCAGATGTACAAGCCCCTCTTGCACAGAAAGTATGGCTTAGATATCTCTTGTAGTTTCTTCAGAACACACAAATTATCTGAAAATGCTTTTGAAGCAATAGACACAAAAACAGCTATAAATCCAAAACCTAATATGATAGACTCAAACTTTAAACTATATATTGTGTAGATTTACAGGTCCTACTTGCCCAGCAAAAAGGGTTCGAATAGCTCTTGCACTTTTTTCGAAAACTCACAAACAACTGTTCATGGGCTGAAAAGGCTTTTGGAGCAATAAAAACTTAAAAACTGCTATAACTCAAAAATGTAATAAGATAGGTTCAAACTTTAAAAGACATGTTGTGCAGATGTACAAGCCCCTCTTGCACAGAAAGTATGGCTTAGATATCTCTTGTAGTTGCTTCAGAACACACAAATTATCTGAAAATGCTTTTGAAGCAATAGACACAAAAACAGCTATAAATCCAAAACCTAATATGATAGACTCAAACTTTAAACTATATATTGTGTAGATTTACAGGTCCTACTTGCCCAGCAAAAAGGGTTTGAATAGCTCTTGCACTTTTTTCGAAAACTCACAAACAACTGTTCATGGGCTGAAAAGGCTTTTGGAACAATAAAAACGTAAAAACTGCTATAACTCAAAAATGCAATAAGATAAGTTCAAACTTTAAAAGACATGTTGTGCAGATATACAAGCCCCTCTTGCACAGAAAGTTTGGGTTAGATATCTCTTGTAGTTTCTTCAGAACACACAAATTATCTGAAAATGCTTTTGAAGCAATAGACACAAAAACAGCTATAAATCCAAAACCTAATATGATAGACTCAAACTTTAAACTATATATTGTGTAGATTTACAGGTCCTACTTGCCCAGCAAAAAGGGTTTGAATAGCTCTTGCACTTTTTTCCAAACTCACAAACAACTGTTCATGGGCTGAAAAGGCTTTTGGAGCAATAAAAACTTAAAAACTGCTATAACTCAAAAATGCAATAAGATAAGTTCAAACTTTAAAAGACATGTTGTGCAGATGTACAAGCCCCTCTTGCACAGAAAGTTTGGGTTAGATATCTCTTGTAGTTTCTTCAGAACACACAAATTATCTGAAAATGCTTTTAAAGCAATAAACACAAAAACAGCTATAAATCCAAAACCTAATATGATAGACTCAAACTTTAAACTATATATTGTGTAGATTTACAGGTCCTACTTGCCCAGCAAAAAGGGTTTGAATAGCTCTTGCACTTTTTTCCAAACTCACAAACAACTGTTCATGGGCTGAAAAGGCTTTTGGAGCAATAAAAACTTGAAAACTGCTATAACTCAAAAATGCAATAAGATAAGTTCAAACTTTAAAAGACATGTTGTGCAGATGTACAAGCCCCTCTTGCACAGAAAGTTTGGGTTAGATATCTCTTGTAGTTGCTTCAGAACACACAAATTATCTGAAAATGCTTTTGAAGCAATAGACACAAAAACAGCTATAAATCCAAAACCTAATATGATAGACTCAAACTTTAAACTATATATTGTGTAGATTTACAGGTCCTACTTGCCCAGCAAAAAGGGTTTGAATACACTTTTGTCGAAACTCACAAACAACTGTTCATGGGCTGAAAAGGCTTTTGGAGCAATAAAAACTTGAAAACTGCTATAACTCAAAAATGCAATAAGATAGGTTCAAACTTTAAAAGACATGTTGTGCAGATGTACAAGCCCCTCTTGCACAGAAAGTATGGCTTAGATATCTCTTGTAGTTTCTTCAGAACACACAAATTATGTGAAAATGCTTTTGAAGCAATAGACACAAAAACAGCTATAAATCCAAAACCTAATATGATAGACTCAAACTTTAAACTATATATTGTGTAGATTTACAGGTCCTACTTGCCCAGCAAAAAGGGTTCAAATAGCTCTTGCACTTTTTTCGAAACTCACAAACAACTGTTCATGGGCTGAAAAGGCTTTTGGAGCAATAAAAACGTAAAAACTGCTATAACTCAAAAATGCAATAAGATAGGTTCAAACTTTAAAAGACATGTTGGGCAGATGTACAAGCCCCTCTTGCACAGAAAGTATGGCTTAGATATCTCTTGTAGTTTCTTCAGAACACACAAATTATCTGAAAATGCTTTTGAAGCAATAGACACAAAAACAGCTATAAATCCAAAACCTAATATGATAGACTCAAACTTTAAACTATATATTGTGTAGATTTACAGGTCCTACTTGCCAAGCAAAAAGGGTTTGAATAGCTCTTGCACTTTTTTCGAAACTCACAAACAACTGTTCATGGGCTGAAAAGGCTTTTGGAGCAATAAAAACTTAAAAACTGCTATAACTCAAAATTGCAATAAGATAAGTTCAAACTTTAAAAGACATGTTGTGCAGATATACAAGCCCCTCTTGCACAGAAAGTTTGGGTTAGATATCTCTTGTAGTTTCTTCAGAACACACAAATTATCTGAATATGCTTTTGAAGCAATAGACACAAAAACAGCTATAAATCCAAAACCTAATATGATAGACTCAAACTTTAAACTATATATTGTGTAGATTTACAGGTCCTACTTGCCCAGAAAAAAGGGTTTGAATAGCTCTTGCACTTTTTTCGAAACTCAGAAACAACTGTTCATGGGCTGAAAAGGCTTTTGGAGCAATAAAAACTTAAAAACTGCTATAACTCAAAAATGCAATAAGATAAGTTCAAACTTTAAAAGACATGTTGTGCAGATGTACAAGCCCCTCTTGCACAGAAAGTTTGGGTTAGATATCTCTTGTAGTTTCTTCAGAACACACAAATTATCTGAAAATGCTTTTGAAGCAATAGACACAAAAACAGCTATAAATCCAAAACCTAATATGATAGACTCAAACTTTAAACTATATATTGTGTAGATTTACAGGTCCTACTTGCCCAGCAAAAAGGGTTTGAATAGCTCTTGCACTTTTTTCGAAACTCACAAACAACTGTTCATGGGCTGAAAAGGCTTTTGGAGCAATAAAAACTTAAAAACTGCTATAACTATAAATTGCAATAAGATATGTTCAAACTTTAAAAGACATGTTGTGCAGATATACAAGCCCCTCTTGCACAGAAAGTTTGGGTTAGATATCTCTTGTAGTTTCTTCAGAACACACAAATTATCTAAAAATGCTTTTGAAGCAATAGACACAAAAACAGCTATAAATCCAAAACCTAATATGATAGACTCAAACTTTAAACTATATATTGTGTAGATTTACAGGTCCTACTTGCCCAGAAAAAAGGGTTTGAATAGCTCTTGCACTTTTTTCGAAACTCAGAAACAACTGTTCATGGGCTGAAAAGGCTTTTGGAGCAATAAAAACTTAAAAACTGCTATAACTCAAAAATGCAATAAGATAAGTTCAAACTTTAAAATACATGTTGTGCAGATGTACAAGCCCCTCTTGCACAGAAAGTATGGCTTAGATATCTCTTGTAGTTTCTTCAGAACACACAAATTATCTGAAAATGCTTTTGAAGCAATAGACACAAAAACAGCTATAAATCCAAAACCTAATATGATAGACTCAAACTTTAAACTATATATTGTGTAGATTTACAGGTCCTACTTGCCCAGCAAAAAGGTTTTGAATAGCTCTTGCACTTTTTTCGAAACTCACAAACAACTGTTCATGGGCTGAAAAGGCTTTTGGAGCAATAAAAACGTAAAAACTGCTATAACTCAAAAATGCAATAAGATAGTTTCAAACTTTAAAAGACATGTTGGGCAGATGTACAAGCCCCTCTTGCACAGAAAGTATGGCTTAGATATCTCTTGTAGTTTCTTCAGAACACACAAATTATCTGAAAATGCTTTTGAAGCAATAGACACAAAAACAGCTATAAATCCAAAACCTAATATGATAGACTCAAACTTTAAACTATATATTGTGTAGATTTACAGGTCCTACTTGCCCAGCAAAAAGGGTTCGAATAGCTCTTGCACTTTTTTCGAAAACTCACAAACAACTGTTCATGGGCTGAAAAGGCTTTTGGAGCAATAAAAACTTAAAAACTGCTATAACTCAAAAATGCAATAAGATAGGTTCAAACTTTAAAAGACATGTTGTGCAGATGTACAAGCCCCTCTTGCACAGAAAGTATGGCTAAGATATCTCTTGTAGTTGCTTCAGAACACACAAATTATCTGAAAATGCTTTTGAAGCAATAGACACAAAAACAGCTATAAATCCAAAACCTAATATGATAGACTCAAACTTTAAACTATATATTGTGTAGATTTACAGGTCCTACTTGCCCAGAAAAAAGGGTTTGAATAGCTCTTGCACTTTTTTCGAAACTCACAAACAACTGTTCATGGGCTGAAAAGGCTTTTGGAGCAATAAAAACTTAAAAACTGCTATAACTCAAAAATGCAATAAGATAAGTTCAAACTTTAAAAGACATGTTGTGCAGATGTACAAGCCCCTCTTGCACAGAAAGTTTGGGTTAGATATCTCTTGTAGTTGCTTCAGAACACACAAATTATCTGAAAATGCTTTTGAAGCAATAGACACAAAAACAGCTATATATCCAAAACCTAATATGATAGACTCAAACTTTAAACTATATATTGTGTAGATTTACAGGTCCTACTTGCCCAGCAAAAAGGTTTTGAATAGCTCTTGCACTTTTTTCGAAACTCACAAACAACTGTTCATGGGCTGAAAAGGCTTTTGGAGCAATAAAAACGTAAAAACTGCTATAACTCAAAAATGCAATAAGATAGTTTCAAACTTTAAAAGACATGTTGGGCAGATGTACAAGCCCCTCTTGCACAGAAAGTATGGCTTAGATATCTCTTGTAGTTTCTTCAGAACACACAAATTATCTGAAAATGCTTTTGAAGCAATAGACACAAAAACAGCTATAAATCCAAAACCTAATATGATAGACTCAAACTTTAAACTATATATTGTGTAGATTTACAGGTCCTACTTGCCCAGCAAAAAGGGTTCGAATAGCTCTTGCACTTTTTTCGAAAACTCACAAACAACTGTTCATGGGCTGAAAAGGCTTTTGGAGCAATAAAAACTTAAAAACTGCTATAACTCAAAAATGCAATAAGATAGGTTCAAACTTTAAAAGACATGTTGTGCAGATGTACAAGCCCCTCTTGCACAGAAAGTATGGCTTAGATATCTCTTGTAGTTGCTTCAGAACACACAAATTATCTGAAAATGCTTTTGAAGCAATAGACACAAAAACAGCTATAAATCCAAAACCTAATATGATAGACTCAAACTTTAAACTATATATTGTGTAGATTTACAGGTCCTACTTGCCCAGCAAAAAGGGTTTGAATAGCTCTTGCACTTTTTTCGAAAACTCACAAACAACTGTTCATGGGCTGAAAAGGCTTTTGGAACAATAAAAACGTAAAAACTGCTATAACTCAAAAATGCAATAAGATAAGTTCAAACTTTAAAAGACATGTTGTGCAGATATACAAGCCCCTCTTGCACAGAAAGTTTGGGTTAGATATCTCTTGTAGTTTCTTCAGAACACACAAATTATCTGAAAATGCTTTTGAAGCAATAGACACAAAAACAGCTATAAATCCAAAACCTAATATGATAGACTCAAACTTTAAACTATATATTGTGTAGATTTACAGGTCCTACTTGCCCAGCAAAAAGGGTTTGAATAGCTCTTGCACTTTTTTCCAAACTCACAAACAACTGTTCATGGGCTGAAAAGGCTTTTGGAGCAATAAAAACTTAAAAACTGCTATAACTCAAAAATGCAATAAGATAAGTTCAAACTTTAAAAGACATGTTGTGCAGATGTACAAGCCCCTCTTGCACAGAAAGTTTGGGTTAGATATCTCTTGTAGTTTCTTCAGAACACACAAATTATCTGAAAATGCTTTTAAAGCAATAAACACAAAAACAGCTATAAATCCAAAACCTAATATGATAGACTCAAACTTTAAACTATATATTGTGTAGATTTACAGGTCCTACTTGCCCAGCAAAAAGGGTTTGAATAGCTCTTGCACTTTTTTCCAAACTCACAAACAACTGTTCATGGGCTGAAAAGGCTTTTGGAGCAATAAAAACTTGAAAACTGCTATAACTCAAAAATGCAATAAGATAAGTTCAAACTTTAAAAGACATGTTGTGCAGATGTACAAGCCCCTCTTGCACAGAAAGTTTGGGTTAGATATCTCTTGTAGTTGCTTCAGAACACACAAATTATCTGAAAATGCTTTTGAAGCAATAGACACAAAAACAGCTATAAATCCAAAACCTAATATGATAGACTCAAACTTTAAACTATATATTGTGTAGATTTACAGGTCCTACTTGCCCAGCAAAAAGGGTTTGAATACACTTTTGTCGAAACTCACAAACAACTGTTCATGGGCTGAAAAGGCTTTTGGAGCAATAAAAACTTGAAAACTGCTATAACTCAAAAATGCAATAAGATAAGTTCAAACTTTAAAAGACATGTTGTGCAGATGTACAAGCCCCTCTTGCACAGAAAGTTTGGGTTAGATATCTCTTGTAGTTTCTTCAGAACACACAAATTATCTGAAAATGCTTTTGAAGCAATAAACACAAAAACAGCTATAAATCCAAAACCTAATATGATAGACTCAAACTTTAAACTATATATTGTGTAGATTTACAGGTCCTACTTGCCCAGCAAAAAGGGTTTGAATAGCTCTTGCACTTTTTTCGAAAACTCACAAACAACTGTTCATGGGCTGAAAAGGCTTTTGGAGCAATAAAAACTTAAAAACTGCTATAACTCAAAAATGCAATAAGATAGGTTCAAACTTTAAAAGACATGTTGTGCAGATGTACAAGCCCCTCTTGCACAGAAAGTATGGCTTAGATATCTCTTGTAGTTGCTTCAGAACACACAAATTATCTGAAAATGCTTTTGAAGCAATAGACACAAAAACAGCTATAAATCCAAAACCTAATATGATAGACTCAAACTTTAAACTATATATTGTGTAGATTTACAGGTCCTACTTGCCCAGCAAAAAGGGTTTGAATAGCTCTTGCACTTTTTTCGAAACTCACAAACAACTGTTCATGGGCTGAAAAGGCTTTTGGAGCAATAAAAACGTAAAAACTGCTATAACTCAAAAATGCAATAAGATAAGTTCAAACTTTAAAAGACATGTTGTGCAGATATACAAGCCCCTCTTGCACAGAAAGTTTGGGTTAGATATCTCTTGTAGTTTCTACAGAACACACAAATTATCTGAAAATGCTTTTGAAGCAATAGACACAAAAACAGCTATAAATCCAAAACCTAATATGATAGACTCAAACTTTAAACTATATATTGTGTAGATTTACAGGTCCTACTTGCCCAGCAAAAAGGGTTTGAATAGCTCTTGCACTTTTTTCCAAACTCACAAACAACTGTTCATGGGCTGAAAAGGCTTTTGGAGCAATAAAAACTTAAAAACTGCTATAACTCAAAAATGCAATAAGATAAGTTCAAACTTTAAAAGACATGTTGTGCAGATGTACAAGCCCCTCTTGCACAGAAAGTTTGGGTTAGATATCTCTTGTAGTTGCTTCAGAACACACAAATTATCTGAAAATGCTTTTAAAGCAATAAACACAAAAACAGCTATAAATCCAAAACCTAATATGATAGACTCAAACTTTAAACTATATATTGTGTAGATTTACAGGTCCTACTTGCCCAGCAAAAAGGGTTTGAATAGCTCTTGCACTTTTTTCCAAACTCACAAACAACTGTTCATGGGCTGAAAAGGCTTTTGGAGCAATAAAAACTTAAAAACTGCTATAACTCAAAAATGCAATAAGATAAGTTCAAACTTTAAAAGACATGTTGTGCAGATGTACAAGCCCCTCTTGCACAGAAAGTTTGGGTTAGATATCTCTTGTAGTTGCTTCAGAACACACAAATTATCTGAAAATGCTTTTGAAGCAATAGACACAAAAACAGCTATAAATCCAAAACCTAATATGATAGACTCAAACTTTAAACTATATATTGTGTAGATTTACAGGTCCTACTTGCCCAGCAAAAAGGGTTTGAATAGCTCTTGCACTTTTTTCGAAACTCACAAACAACTGTTCATGGGCTGAAAAGGCTTTTGGAGCAATAAAAACGTAAAAACTGCTATAACTCAAAAATGCAATAAGATAGTTTCAAACTTTAAAAGACATGTTGGGCAGATGTACAAGCCCCTCTTGCACAGAAAGTATGGCTTAGATATCTCTTGTAGTTTCTTCAGAACACACAAATTATCTGAAAATGCTTTTGAAGCAACAGACACAAAAACAGCTATAAATCCAAAACCTAATATGATAGACTCAAACTTTAAACTATATATTGTGTAGATTTACAGGTCCTACTTGCCCAGCAAAAAGGGTTCGAATAGCTCTTGCACTTTTTTCGAAAACTCACAAACAACTGTTCATGGGCTGAAAAGGCTTTTGGAGCAATAAAAACTTAAAAACTGCTATAACTCAAAAATGCAATAAGATAGGTTCAAACTTTAAAAGACATGTTGTGCAGATGTACAAGCCCCTCTTGCACAGAAAGTTTGGGTTAGATATCTCTTGTAGTTTCTTCAGAACACACAAATTATCTGAAAATGCTTTTGAAGCAATAGACACAAAAACAGCTATAAATCCAAAACCTAATATGATAGACTCAAACTTTAAACTATATATTGTGTAGATTTACAGGTCCTACTTGCCCAGCAAAAAGGGTTTGAATAGCTCTTGCACTTTTTTCCAAACTCACAAACAACTGTTCATGGGCTGAAAAGGCTTTTGGAGCAATAAAAACTTGAAAACTGCTATAACTCAAAAATGCAATAAGATAAGTTCAAACTTTAAAAGACATGTTGTGCAGATGTACAAGCCCCTCTTGCACAGAAAGTTTGGGTTAGATATCTCTTGTAGTTGCTTCAGAACACACAAATTATCTGAAAATGCTTTTGAAGCAATAGACACAAAAACAGCTATAAATCCAAAACCTAATATGATAGACTCAAACTTTAAACTATATATTGTGTAGATTTACAGGTCCTACTTGCCCAGCAAAAAGGGTTTGAATACACTTTTGTCGAAACTCACAAACAACTGTTCATGGGCTGAAAAGGCTTTTGGAGCAATAAAAACTTGAAAACTGCTATAACTCAAAAATGCAATAAGATAAGTTCAAACTTTAAAAGACATGTTGTGCAGATGTACAAGCCCCTCTTGCACAGAAAGTTTGGGTTAGATATCTCTTGTAGTTTCTTCAGAACACACAAATTATCTGAAAATGCTTTTAAAGCAATAAACACAAAAACAGCTATAAATCCAAAACCTAATATGATAGACTCAAACTTTAAACTATATATTGTGTAGATTTACAGGTCCTACTTGCCCAGCAAAAAGGGTTTGAATAGCTCTTGCACTTTTTTCGAAAACTCACAAACAACTGTTCATGGGCTGAAAAGGCTTTTGGAGCAATAAAAACTTAAAAACTGCTATAACTCAAAAATGCAATAAGATAGGTTCAAACTTTAAAAGACATGTTGTGCAGATGTACAAGCCCCTCTTGCACAGAAAGTATGGCTTAGATATCTCTTGTAGTTGCTTCAGAACACACAAATTATCTGAAAATGCTTTTGAAGCAATAGACACAAAAACAGCTATAAATCCAAAACCTAATATGATAGACTCAAACTTTAAACTATATATTGTGTAGATTTACAGGTCCTACTTGCCCAGCAAAAAGGGTTTGAATAGCTCTTGCACTTTTTTCGAAACTCACAAACAACTGTTCATGGGCTGAAAAGGCTTTTGGAGCAATAAAAACGTAAAAACTGCTATAACTCAAAAATGCAATAAGATAAGTTCAAACTTTAAAAGACATGTTGTGCAGATGTACAAGCCCCTCTTGCACAGAAAGTTTGGGTTAGATATCTCTTGTAGTTTCTTCAGAACACACAAATTATCTGAAAATGCTTTTGAAGCAATAGACACAAAAACAGCTATAAATCCAAAACCTAATATGATAGACTCAAACTTTAAACTATATATTGTGTAGATTTACAGGTCCTACTTGCCCAGCAAAAAGGGTTTGAATAGCTCTTGCACTTTTTTCCAAACTCACAAACAACTGTTCATGGGCTGAAAAGGCTTTTGGAGCAATAAAAACTTAAAAACTGCTATAACTCAAAAATGCAATAAGATAAGTTCAAACTTTAAAAGACATGTTGTGCAGATGTACAAGCCCCTCTTGCACAGAAAGTTTGGGTTAGATATCTCTTGTAGTTTCTTCAGAACACACAAATTATCTGAAAATGCTTTTAAAGCAATAAACACAAAAACAGCTATAAATCCAAAACCTAATATGATAGACTCAAACTTTAAACTATATATTTTGTAGATTTACAGGTCCTACTTGCCCAGCAAAAAGGGTTTGAATAGCTCTTGCACTTTTTTCGAAACTCACAAACAACTGTTCATGGGCTGAAAAGGCTTTTGGAGCAATAAAAACTTGAAAACTGCTATAACTCAAAAATGCAATAAGATAAGTTCAAACTTTAAAAGACATGTTGTGCAGATGTACAAGCCCCTCTTGCACAGAAAGTTTGGGTTAGATATCTCTTGTAGTTGCTTCAGAACACACAAATTATCTGAAAATGCTTTTGAAGCAATAGACACAAAAACAGCTATAAATCCAAAAACCTAATATGATAGACTCAAACTTTAAACTATATATTGTGTAGATTTACAGGTCCTACTTGCCCAGCAAAAAGGGTTTGAATAGCTCTTGCACTTTTTTCGAAACTCACAAACAACTGTTCATGGGCTGAAAAGGCTTTTGGAGCAATAAAAACTTGAAAACTGCTATAACTCAAAAATGCAATAAGATAAGTTCAAACTTTAAAAGACATGTTCTGCAGATGTACAAGCCCCTCTTGCACAGAAAGTTTGGGTTAGATATCTCTTGTAGTTTCTTCCGAACACACAAATTATCTGAAAATGCTTTTAAAGCAATAAACACAAAAACAGCTATACATCCAAAACCTAATATGATAGACTCAAACTTTAAACTATATATTGTGTAGATTTACAGGTCCTACTTGCCCAGCAAAAAGGGTTTGAATAGCTCTTGCACTTTTTTCGAAAACTCACAAACAACTGTTCATGGGCTGAAAAGGCTTTTGGAGCAATAAAAACTTAAAAACTGCTATAACTCAAAAATGCAATAAGATAGGTTCAAACTTTAAAAGACATGTTGTGCAGATGTACAAGCCCCTCTTGCACAGAAAGTATGGCTTAGATATCTCTTGTAGTTGCTTCAGAACACACAAATTATCTGAAAATGCTTTTGAAGCAATAGACACAAAAACAGCTATAAATCCAAAACCTAATATGATAGACTCAAACTTTAAACTATATATTGTGTAGATTTACAGGTCCTACTTGCCCAGCAAAAAGGGTTTGAATAGCTCTTGCACTTTTTTCGAAACTCACAAACAACTGTTCATGGGCTGAAAAGGCTTTTGGAGCAATAAAAACGTAAAAACTGCTATAACTCAAAAATGCAATAAGATAAGTTCAAACTTTAAAAGACATGTTGTGCAGATGTACAAGCCCCTCTTGCACAGAAAGTTTGGGTTAGATATCTCTTGTAGTTTCTACAGAACACACAAAATATCTGAAAATGCTTTTGAAGCAATAGACACAAAAACAGCTATAAATCCAAAACCTAATATGATAGACTCAAACTTTAAACTATATATTGTGTAGATTTACAGGTCCTACTTGCCCAGCAAAAAGGGTTTGAATAGCTCTTGCACTTTTTTCCAAACTCACAAACAACTGTTCATGGGCTGAAAAGGCTTTTGGAGCAATAAAAACGTAAAAACTGCTATAACTCAAAAATGCAATAAGATAAGTTCAAACTTTAAAAGACATGTTGTGCAGATATACAAGCCCCTCTTGCACAGAAAGTTTGGGTTAGATATCTCTTGTAGTTTCTTCAGAACACACAAATTATCTGAAAATGCTTTTGAAGCAATAGACACAAAAACAGCTATAAATCCAAAACCTAATATGATAGACTCAAACTTTAAACTATATATTGTGTAGATTTACAGGTCCTACTTGCCCAGCAAAAAGGGTTTTAATAGCTCTTGCACTTTTTTCCAAACTCACAAACAACTGTTCATGGGCTGAAAAGGCTTTTGGAGCAATAAAAACTTAAAAACTGCTATAACTCAAAAATGCAATAAGATAGGTTCAAACTTTAAAAGACATGTTGTGCAGATGTACAAGCCCCTCTTGCAGAGAAAGTATGGCTTAGATATCTCTTGTAGTTGCTTCAGAACACACAAATTATCTGAAAATGCTTTTGAAGCAATAAACACAAAAACAGCTATAAATCCAAAACCTAATATGATAGACTCAAACTTTAAACTATATATTGTGTAGATTTACAGGTCCTACTTGCCCAGCAAAAAGGGTTTGAATAGCTCTTGCATTTTTTTCGAAACTCACAAACAACTGTTCATGGGCTGAAAAGGCTTTTGGAGCAATAAAAACTTAAAAACTGCTATAACTCAAAAATGCAATAAGATATGTTCAAACTTTAAAATACATGTTGTGCAGATATACAAGCCCCTCTTGCACAGAAAGTTTGGGTTAGATATCTCTTGTAGTTTCTTCAGAACACACAAATTATCTAAAAATGCTTTTGAAGCAATAGACACAAAAACAGCTATAAATCCAAAACCTAATATGATAGACTCAAACTTTAAACTATATATTGTGTAGATTTACAGGTCCTACTTGCCCAGCAAAAAGGGTTTGAATAGCTCTTGCACTTTTTTCGAAAACTCACAAACAACTGTTCATGGGCTGAAAAGGCTTTTGGAGCAATAAAAACTTAAAAACTGCTATAACTCAAAAATGCAATAAGATAGGTTCAAACTTTAAAAAACATGTTGTGCAGATATACAAGCCCCTCTTGCACAGAAAGTTTGGGTTAGATATCTCTTGTAGTTTCTTCAGAACACACAAATTATCTGAAAATGCTTTTGAAGCAATAGACACAAAAACAGCTATAAATCCAAAACCTAATATGATAGACTCAAACTTTAAACTATATATTGTGTAGATTTACAGGTCCTACTTGCCCAGCAAAAAGGGTTTGAATAGCTCTTGCACTTTTTTCGAAACTCACAAACAACTGTTCATGGGCTGAAAAGGCTTTTGGAGCAATAAAAACTTAAAAACTGCTATAACTCAAAAATGCAATAAGATAAGTTCAAACTTTAAAAGACATGTTGTGCAGATGTACAAGCCCCTCTTGCACAGAAAGTTTGGGTTAGATATCTCTTGTAGTTTCTTCAGAACACACAAATTATCTGAAAATGCTTTTAAAGCAACAAACACAAAAACAGCTATAAATCCAAAACCTAATATGATAGACTCAAACTTTAAACTATATATTGTGTAGATTTACAGGTCCTACTTGCCCAGCAAAAAGGGTTTGAATAGCTCTTGCACTTTTTTTGAAAACTCACAAACAACTGTTCATGGGCTGAAAAGGCTTTTGGAGCAATAAAAACTTAAAAACTGCTATAACTCAAAAATGCAATAAGATAAGTTCAAACTTTAAAAGACATGTTGTGCAGATATACAAGCCCCTCTTGCACAGAAAGTTTGGGTTAGATATCTCTTGTAGTTTCTTCAGAACACACAAATTATCTGAAAATGCTTTTGAAGCAATAGACACAAAAACAGCTATAAATCCAAAACCTAATATGATAGACTCAAACTTTAAACTATATATTGTGTAGATTTACAGGTCCTACTTGCCAAGCAAAAAGGGTTTGAATAGCTCTTGCACTTTTTTCGAAACTCACAAACAACTGTTCATGGGCTGAAAAGGCTTTTGGAGCAATAAAAACTTAAAAACTGCTATAACTCAAAAATGCAATAAGATAAGTTCAAACTTTAAAAGACATGTTGTGCAGATATACAAGCCCCTCTTGCACAGAAAGTTTGGGTTAGATATCTCTTGTAGTTTCTTCAGAACACACAAATTATCTGAATATGCTTTTGAAGCAATAGACACAAAAACAGCTATAAATCCAAAACCTAATATGATAGACTCAAACTTTAAACTATATATTGTGTAGATTTACAGGTCCTACTTGCCCAGAAAAAAGGGTTTGAATAGCTCTTGCACTTTTTTCGAAACTCAGAAACAACTGTTCATGGGCTGAAAAGGCTTTTGGAGCAATAAAAACTTAAAAACTGCTATAACTCAAAAATGCAATAAGATAAGTTCAAACTTTAAAAGACATGTTGTGCAGATGTACAAGCCCCTCTTGCACAGAAAGTTTGGGTTAGATATCTCTTGTAGTTTCTTCAGAACACACAAATTATCTGAAAATGCTTTTAAAGCAATAAACACAAAAACAGCTATAAATCCAAAACCTAATATGATAGACTCAAACTTTAAACTATATATTGTGTAGATTTACAGTTCCTACTTGCCCAGCAAAAAGGGTTTGAATAGCTCTTGCACTTTTTTCGAAACTCACAAACAACTGTTCATGGGCTGAAAAGGCTTTTGGAGCAATAAAAACTTGAAAACTGCTATAACTCAAAAATGCAATAAGATAAGTTCAAACTTTAAAAGACATGTTGTGCAGATGTACAAGCCCCTCTTGCACAGAAAGTTTGGGTTAGATATCTCTTGTAGTTTCTTCAGAACACACAAATTATCTGAAAATGCTTTTAAAGCAATAAACACAAAAACAGCTATAAATCCAAAACCTAATATGATAGACTCAAACTTTAAACTGTATATTGTGTAGATTTACAGGTCCTACTTGCCCAGCAAAAAGGATTCGAATAGCTCTTACACTTTTTTCGAAAACTCACAAACAACTGTTCATGGGCTGAAAAGGCTTTTGGAGCAATAAAAACTTAAAAACTGCTATAACTCAAAAATGCAATAAGATAGTTTCAAACTTTAAAAGACATGTTGTGCAGATGTACAAGCCCCTCTTGCACAGAAAGTTTGGGTTAGATATCTCTTGTAGTTTCTTCAGAACACAAAATTTATCTGAAAATGCTTTTAAAGCAATAAACACAAAAACAGCTATAAATCCAAAACCTAATATGATAGACTCAAACTTTAAACTATATATTGTGTAGATTTACAGGTCCTACTTGCCCAGCAAAAAGGGTTTGAATAGCTCTTGCACTTTTTTCGAAAACTCACAAACAACTGTTCATGGGCTGAAAAGGCTTTTGGAGCAATAAAAACTTAAAAACTGCTATAACTCAAAAATGCAATAAGATAAGTTCAAACTTTAAAAGACATGTTGTGCAGATATACAAGCCCCTCTTGCACAGAAAGTTTGGGTTAGATATCTCTTGTAGTTTCTTCAGAACACACAAATTATCTGAAAATGCTTTTGAAGCAATAGACACAAAAACAGCTATAAATCCAAAACCTAATATGATAGACTCAAACTTTAAACTATATATTGTGTAGATTTACAGGTCCTACTTGCCCAGCAAAAAGGGTTTGAATAGCTCTTGCACTTTTTTCGAAACTCACAAACAACTGTTCATGGGCTGAAAAGGCTTTTGGAGCAATAAAAACTTAAAAACTGCTATAACTATAAATTGCAATAAGATATGTTCAAACTTTAAAAGACATGTTGTGCAGATATACAAGCCCCTCTTGCACAGAAAGTTTGGGTTAGATATCTCTTGTAGTTTCTTCAGAACACACAAATTATCTAAAAATGCTTTTGAAGCAATAGACACAAAAACAGCTATAAATCCAAAACCTAATATGATAGACTCAAACTTTAAACTATATATTGTGTAGATTTACAGGTCCTACTTGCCCAGAAAAAAGGGTTTGAATAGCTCTTGCACTTTTTTCGAAACTCAGAAACAACTGTTCATGGGCTGAAAAGGCTTTTGGAGCAATAAAAACTTAAAAACTGCTATAACTCAAAAATGCAATAAGATAAGTTCAAACTTTAAAAGACATGTTGTGCAGATGTACAAGCCCCTCTTGCACAGAAAGTATGGCTTAGATATCTCTTGTAGTTTCTTCAGAACACACAAATTATCTGAAAATGCTTTTGAAGCAATAGACACAAAAACAGCTATAAATCCAAAACCTAATATGATAGACTCAAACTTTAAACTATATATTGTGTAGATTTACAGGTCCTACTTGCCCAGCAAAAAGGGTTTGAATAGCTCTTGCACTTTTTTCGAAAACTCACAAACAACTGTTCATGGGCTGAAAAGGCTTTTGGAGCAATAAAAACTTAAAAACTGCTATAACTCAAAAATGCAATAAGATAGGTTCAAACTTTAAAAGACATGTTGTGCAGATGTACAAGCCCCTCTTGCACAGAAAGTATGGCTTAGATATCTCTTGTAGTTTCTTCAGAACACACAAATTATCTGAAAATGCTTTTGAAGCAATAGACAAAAAACAGCTATAAATCCAAAACCTAATATGATAGACTCAAACTTTAAACTATATATTGTGTAGATTTACAGGTCCTACTTGCCCAGCAAAAAGGGTTTGAATAGCTCTTGCACTTTTTTCGAAACTCACAAACAACTGTTCATGGGCTGAAAAGGCTTTTGGAGCAATAAAAACTTAAAAACTGCTATAACTCAAAAATGCAATAAGATATGTTCAAACTTTAAAAGACATGTTGTGCAGATATACAAGCCCCTCTTGCACAGAAAGTTTGGGTTAGATATCTCTTGTAGTTTCTTCAGAACACACAAATTATCTAAAAATGCTTTTGAAGCAATAGACACAAAAACAGCTATAAATCCAAAACCTAATATGATAGACTCAAACTTTAAACTATATATTGTGTAGATTTACAGGTCCTACTTGCCCAGAAAAAAGGGTTTGAATAGCTCTTGCACTTTTTTCGAAACTCAGAAACAACTGTTCATGGGCTGAAAAGGCTTTTGGAGCAATAAAAACTTAAAAACTGCTATAACTCAAAAATGCAATAAGATAAGTTCAAACTTTAAAAGACATGTTGTGCAGATGTACAAGCCCCTCTTGCACAGAAAGTTTGGGTTAGATATCTCTTGTAGTTTCTTCAGAACACACAAATTATCTGAAAATGCTTTTAAAGCAATAAACACAAAAACAGCTATAAATCCAAAACCTAATATGATAGACTCAAACTTTAAACTATATATTGTGTAGATTTACAGGTCCTACTTGCCCAGCAAAAAGGGTTTGAATAGCTCTTGCACTTTTTTCGAAAACTCACAAACAACTGTTCATGGGCTGAAAAGGCTTTTGGAGCAATAAAAACTTAAAAACTGCTATAACTCAAAAATGCAATAAGATAGGTTCAAACTTTAAAAGACATGTTGTGCAGATGTACAAGCCCCTCTTGCACAGAAAGTATGGCTTAGATATCTCTTGTAGTTTCTTCAGAACACACAAATTATCTGAAAATGCTTTTGAAGCAATAGACACAAAAACAGCTATAAATCCAAAACCTAATATGATAGACTCAAACTTTAAACTATATATTGTGTAGATTTACAGGTCCTACTTGCCAAGCAAAAAGGGTTTGAATAGCTCTTGCACTTTTTTCGAAACTCACAAACAACTGTTCATGGGCTGAAAAGGCTTTTGGAGCAATAAAAACTTGAAAACTGCTATAACTCAAAAATGCAATAAGATAAGTTCAAACTTTAAAAGACATGTTGTGCAGATGTACAAGCCCCTCTTGCACAGAAAGTTTGGGTTAGATATCTCTTGTAGTTGCTTCAGAACACACAAATTATCTGAAAATGCTTTTAAAGCAATAAACACAAAAACAGCTATAAATCCAAAACCTAATATGATAGACTCAAACTTTAAACTATATATTGTGTAGATTTACAGGTCCTACTTGCCCAGCAAAAAGGGTTTGAATAGCTCTTGCACTTTTTTCGAAACTCACAAACAACTGTTCATGGGCTGAAAAGGCTTTTGGAGCAATAAAAACGTAAAAACTGCTATAACTCAAAAATGCAATAAGATAAGTTCAAACTTTAAAAGACATGTTGTGCGGATATACAAGCCCCTCTTGCACAGAAAGTTTGGGTTAGATATCTCTTGTAGTTTCTTCAGAACACACAAATTATCTGAAAATGCTTTTAAAGCAATAGACACAAAAACAGCTATAAATCCAAAACCTAATATGATAGACTCAAACTTTAAACTATATATTGTGTAGATTTACAGGTCCTACTTGCCCAGCAAAAAGGGTTTGAATAGCTCTTGCACTTTTTTCCAAACTCACAAACAACTGTTCATGGGCTGAAAAGGCTTTTGGAGCAATAAAAACTTAAAAACTGCTATAACTCAAAAATGCAATAAGATAAGTTCAAACTTTAAAAGACATGTTGTGCAGATGTACAAGCCGCTCTTGCACAGAAAGTTTGGGTAAGATATCTCTTGTAGTTGCTTCAGAACACACAAATTATCTGAAAATGCTTTTGAAGCAATAGACACAAAAACAGCTATAAATCCAAAACCTAATATGATAGACTCAAACTTTAAACTATATATTGTGTAGATTTACAGGTCCTACTTGCCCAGCAAAAAGGGTTTGAATAGCTCTTGCACTTTTTTCCAAACTCACAAACAACTGTTCATGGGCTGAAAAGGCTTTTGGAGCAATAAAAACTTAAAAACTGCTATAACTCAAAAATGCAATAAGATAAGTTCAAACTTTAAAAGACATGTTGTGCAGATGTACAAGCCCCTCTTGCACAGAAAGTTTGGGTTAGATATCTCTTGTAGTTTCTTCAGAACACACAAATTATCTGAAAATGCTTTTAAAGCAATAAACACAAAAACAGCTATAAATCCAAAACCTAATATGATAGACTCAAACTTTAAACTATATATTGTGTAGATTTACAGGTCCTACTTGCCCAGCAAAAAGGGTTTGAATAGCTCTTGCACTTTTTTCCAAACTCACAAACAACTGTTCATGGGCTGAAAAGGCTTTTGGAGCAATAAAAACTTGAAAACTGCTATAACTCAAAAATGCAATAAGATAAGTTCAAACTTTAAAAGACATGTTGTGCAGATGTACAAGCCCCTCTTGCACAGAAAGTTTGGGTTAGATATCTCTTGTAGTTGCTTCAGAACACACAAATTATCTGAAAATGCTTTTGAAGCAATAGACACAAAAACAGCTATAAATCCAAAACCTAATATGATAGACTCAAACTTTAAACTATATATTGTGTAGATTTACAGGTCCTACTTGCCCAGCAAAAAGGGTTTGAAAAAACTTTTGTCGAAACTCACAAACAACTGTTCATGGGCTGAAAAGGCTTTTGGAGCAATAAAAACGTAAAAACTGCTATAACTCAAAAATGCAATAAGATAAGTTCAAACTTTAAAAGACATGTTGTGCAGATGTACAAGCCCCTCTTGCACAGAAAGTTTGGGTTAGATATCTCTTGTAGTTTCTTCAGAACACACAAATTATCTGAAAATGCTTTTGAAGCAATAGACACAAAAACAGCTATAAATCCAAAACCTAATATGATAGACTCAAACTTTAAACTATATATTGTGTAGATTTACAGGTCCTACTTGCCCAGCAAAAAGGGTTTGAATAGCTCTTGCACTTTTTTCCAAACTCACAAACAACTGTTCATGGGCTGAAAAGGCTTTTGGAGCAATAAAAACTTAAAAACTGCTATAACTCAAAAATGCAATAAGATAAGTTCAAACTTTAAAAGACATGTTGTGCAGATGTACAAGCCCCTCTTGCACAGAAAGTTTGGGTTAGATATCTCTTGTAGTTTCTTCAGAACACACAAATTATCTGAAAATGCTTTTAAAGCAATAAACACAAAAACAGCTATAAATCCAAAACCTAATATGATAGACTCAAACTTTAAACTATATATTTTGTAGATTTACAGGTCCTACTTGCCCAGCAAAAAGGGTTTGAATAGCTCTTGCACTTTTTTCGAAACTCACAAACAACTGTTCATGGGCTGAAAAGGCTTTTGGAGCAATAAAAACTTGAAAACTGCTATAACTCAAAAATGCAATAAGATAAGTTCAAACTTTAAAAGACATGTTGTGCAGATGTACAAGCCCCTCTTGCACAGAAAGTTTGGGTTAGATATCTCTTGTAGTTGCTTCAGAACACACAAATTATCTGAAAATGCTTTTGAAGCAATAGACACAAAAACAGCTATAAATCCAAAAACCTAATATGATAGACTCAAACTTTAAACTATATATTGTGTAGATTTACAGGTCCTACTTGCCCAGCAAAAAGGGTTTGAATAGCTCTTGCACTTTTTTCGAAACTCACAAACAACTGTTCATGGGCTGAAAAGGCTTTTGGAGCAATAAAAACTTGAAAACTGCTATAACTCAAAAATGCAATAAGATAAGTTCAAACTTTAAAAGACATGTTCTGCAGATGTACAAGCCCCTCTTGCACAGAAAGTTTGGGTTAGATATCTCTTGTAGTTTCTTCTGAACACACAAATTATCTGAAAATGCTTTTAAAGCAATAAACACAAAAACAGCTATAAATCCAAAACCTAATATGATAGACTCAAACTTTAAACTATATATTGTGTAGATTTACAGGTCCTACTTGCCCAGCAAAAAGGGTTTGAATAGCTCTTGCACTTTTTTCGAAAACTCACAAACAACTGTTCATGGGCTGAAAAGGCTTTTGGAGCAATAAAAACTTAAAAACTGCTATAACTCAAAAATGCAATAAGATAGGTTCAAACTTTAAAAGACATGTTGTGCAGATGTACAAGCCCCTCTTGCACAGAAAGTATGGCTTAGATATCTCTTGTAGTTGCTTCAGAACACACAAATTATCTGAAAATGCTTTTGAAGCAATAGACACAAAAACAGCTATAAATCCAAAACCTAATATGATAGACTCAAACTTTAAACTATATATTGTGTAGATTTACAGGTCCTACTTGCCCAGCAAAAAGGGTTTGAATAGCTCTTGCACTTTTTTCGAAACTCACAAACAACTGTTCATGGGCTGAAAAGGCTTTTGGAGCAATAAAAACGTAAAAACTGCTATAACTCAAAAATGCAATAAGATAAGTTCAAACTTTAAAAGACATGTTGTGCAGATGTACAAGCCCCTCTTGCACAGAAAGTTTGGGTTAGATATCTCTTGTAGTTTCTACAGAACACACAAAATATCTGAAAATGCTTTTGAAGCAATAGACACAAAAACAGCTATAAATCCAAAACCTAATATGATAGACTCAAACTTTAAACTATATATTGTGTAGATTTACAGGTCCTACTTGCCCAGCAAAAAGGGTTTGAATAGCTCTTGCACTTTTTTCCAAACTCACAAACAACTGTTCATGGGCTGAAAAGGCTTTTGGAGCAATAAAAACGTAAAAACTGCTATAACTCAAAAATGCAATAAGATAAGTTCAAACTTTAAAAGACATGTTGTGCAGATATACAAGCCCCTCTTGCACAGAAAGTTTGGGTTAGATATCTCTTGTAGTTTCTTCAGAACACACAAATTATCTGAAAATGCTTTTGAAGCAATAGACACAAAAACAGCTATAAATCCAAAACCTAATATGATAGACTCAAACTTTAAACTATATATTGTGTAGATTTACAGGTCCTACTTGCCCAGCAAAAAGGGTTTGAATAGCTCTTGCACTTTTTTCCAAACTCACAAACAACTGTTCATGGGCTGAAAAGGCTTTTGGAGCAATAAAAACTTAAAAACTGCTATAACTAAAAAATGCAATAAGATAGGTTCAAACTTTAGAAGACATGTTGTGCAGATGTACAAGCCCCTCTTGCACAGAAAGTATGGCTTAGATATCTCTTGTAGTTGCTTCAGAACACACAAATTATCTGAAAATGCTTTTGAAGCAATAAACACAAAAACAGCTATAAATCCAAAACCTAATATGATAGACTCAAACTTTAAACTATATATTGTGTAGATTTACAGGTCCTACTTGCCCAGCAAAAAGGGTTTGAATAGCTCTTGCACTTTTTTCGAAACTCACAAACAACTGTTCATGGGCTGAAAAGGCTTTTGGAGCAATAAAAACTTAAAAACTGCTATAACTCAAAAATGCAATAAGATATGTTCAAACTTTAAAATACATGTTGTGCAGATATACAAGCCCCTCTTGCACAGAAAGTTTGGGTTAGATATCTCTTGTAGTTTCTTCAGAACACACAAATTATCTAAAAATGCTTTTGAAGCAATAGACACAAAAACAGCTATAAATCCAAAACCTAATATTATAGACTCAAACTTTAAACTATATATTGTGTAGATTTACAGGTCCTACTTGCCCAGAAAAAAGGGTTTGAATAGCTCTTGCACTTTTTTCGAAACTCAGAAACAACTGTTCATGGGCTGAAAAGGCTTTTGGAGCAATAAAAACTTAAAAACTGCTATAACTCAAAAATGCAATAAGATAAGTTCAAACTTTAAAAGACATGTTGTGCAGATGTACAAGCCCCTCTTGCACAGAAAGTTTGGGTTAGATATCTCTTGTAGTTTCTTCAGAACACACAAATTATCTGAAAATGCTTTTAAAGCAATAAACACAAAAACAGCTATAAATCCAAAACCTAATATGATAGACTCAAACTTTAAACTATATATTGTGTAGATTTACAGGTCCTACTTGCCCAGCAAAAAGGGTTTGAATAGCTCTTGCACTTTTTTCGAAAACTCACAAACAACTGTTCATGGGCTGAAAAGGCTTTTGGAGCAATAAAAACTTAAAAACTGCTATAACTCAAAAATGCAATAAGATAGGTTCAAACTTTAAAAAAACATGTTGTGCAGATATACAAGCCCCTCTTGCACAGAAAGTTTGGGTTAGATATCTCTTGTAGTTTCTTCAGAACACACAAATTATCTGAAAATGCTTTTGAAGCAATAGACACAAAAACAGCTATAAATCCAAAACCTAATATGATAGACTCAAACTTTAAACTATATATTGTGTAGATTTACAGGTCCTACTTGCCCAGCAAAAAGGGTTTGAATAGCTCTTGCACTTTTTTCGAAACTCACAAACAACTGTTCATGGGCTGAAAAGGCTTTTGGAGCAATAAAAACTTAAAAACTGCTATAACTCAAAAATGCAATAAGATAGGTTCAAACTTTAAAAAACATGTTGTGCAGATATACAAGCCCCTCTTGCACAGAAAGTTTGGGTTAGATATCTCTTGTAGTTTCTTCAGAACACACAAATTATCTGAAAATGCTTTTGAAGCAATAGACACAAAAACAGCTATAAATCCAAAACCTAATATGATAGACTCAAACTTTAAACTATATATTGTGTAGATTTACAGGTCCTACTTGCCCAGCAAAAAGGGTTTGAATAGCTCGTGCACTTTTTTCGAAACTCACAAACAACTGTTCATGGGCTGAAAAGGCTTTTGGAGCAATAAAAACTTAAAAACTGCTATAACTCAAAAATGCAATAAGATAGGTTCAAACTTTAAAAGACATGTTGTGCAGATGTACAAGCCCCTCTTGCACAGAAAGTATGGCTTAGATATCTCTTGTAGTTGCTTCAGAACACACAAATTATCTGAAAATGCTTTTGAAGCAATAGACACAAAAACAGCTATAAATCCAAAACCTAATATGATAGACTCAAACTTTAAACTATATATTGTGTAGATTTACAGGTCCTACTTGCCCAGCAAAAAGGGTTTGAATAGCTCTTGCACTTTTTTCGAAACTCACAAACAACTGTTCATGGGCTGAAAAGGCTTTTGGAGCAATAAAAACGTAAAAACTGCTATAACTCAAAAATGCAATAAGATAAGTTCAAACTTTAAAAGACATGTTGTGCAGATGTACAAGCCCCTCTTGCACAGAAAGTTTGGGTTAGATATCTCTTGTAGTTTCTTCAGAACACACAAATTATCTGAAAATGCTTTTGAAGCAATAGACACAAAAACAGCTATAAATCCAAAACCTAATATGATAGACTCAAACTTTAAACTATATATTGTGTAGATTTACAGGTCCTACTTGCCCAGCAAAAAGGGTTTGAATAGCTCTTGCACTTTTTTCCAAACTCACAAACAACTGTTCATGGGCTGAAAAGGCTTTTGGAGCAATAAAAAACTTAAAAACTGCTATAACTCAAAAATGCAATAAGATAAGTTCAAACTTTAAAAGACATGTTGTGCAGATGTACAAGCCCCTCTTGCACAGAAAGTTTGGGTTAGATATCTCTTGTAGTTTCTTCAGAACACACAAATTATCTGAAAATGCTTTTAAAGCAATAAACACAAAAACAGCTATAAATCCAAAACCTAATATGATAGACTCAAACTTTAAACTATATATTGTGTAGATTTACAGGTCCTACTTGCCCAGCAAAAAGGGTTTGAATAGCTCTTGCACTTTTTTCGAAACTCACAAACAACTGTTCATGGGCTGAAAAGGCTTTTGGAGCAATAAAAACTTGAAAACTGCTATAACTCAAAAATGCAATAAGATAAGTTCAAACTTTAAAAGACATGTTGTGCAGATGTACAAGCCCCTCTTGCACAGAAAGTTTGGCTTAGATATCTCTTGTAGTTGCTTCAGAACACACAAATTATCTGAAAATGCTTTTGAAGCAATAGACACAAAAACAGCTATAAATCCAAAAACCTAATATGATAGACTCAAACTTTAAACTATATATTGTGTAGATTTACAGGTCCTACTTGCCCAGCAAAAAGGGTTTGAATAGCTCTTGCACTTTTTTCGAAACTCACAAACAACTGTTCATGGGCTGAAAAGGCTTTTGGAGCAATAAAAACTTGAAAACTGCTATAACTCAAAAATGCAATAAGATATGTTCAAACTTTAAAATACATGTTGTGCAGATATACAAGCCCCTCTTGCACAGAAAGTTTGGGTTAGATATCTCTTGTAGTTTCTTCAGAACACACAAATTATCTAAAAATGCTTTTGAAGCAATAGACACAAAAACAGCTATAAATCCAAAACCTAATATGATAGACTCAAACTTTAAACTATATATTGTGTAGATTTACAGGTCCTACTTGCCCAGAAAAAAGGGTTTGAATAGCTCTTGCACTTTTTTCGAAACTCAGAAACAACTGTTCATGGGCTGAAAAGGCTTTTGGAGCAATAAAAACTTAAAAACTGCTATAACTCAAAAATGCAATAAGATAAGTTCAAACTTTAAAAGACATGTTGTGCAGATGTACAAGCCCCTCTTGCACAGAAAGTTTGGGTTAGATATCTCTTGTAGTTTCTTCAGAACACACAAATTATCTGAAAATGCTTTTAAAGCAATAAACACAAAAACAGCTATAAATCCAAAACCTAATATGATAGACTCAAACTTTAAACTATATATTGTGTAGATTTACAGGTCCTACTTGCCCAGCAAAAAGGGTTTGAATAGCTCTTGCACTTTTTTCGAAAACTCACAAACAACTGTTCATGGGCTGAAAAGGCTTTTGGAGCAATAAAAACTTAAAAACTGCTATAACTCAAAAATGCAATAAGATAGGTTCAAACTTTAAAAAACATGTTGTGCAGATATACAAGCCCCTCTTGCACAGAAAGTTTGGGTTAGATATCTCTTGTAGTTTCTTCAGAACACACAAATTATCTGAAAATGCTTTTGAAGCAATAGACACAAAAACAGCTATAAATCCAAAACCTAATATGATAGACTCAAACTTTAAACTATATATTGTGTAGATTTACAGGTCCTACTTGCCCAGCAAAAAGGGTTTGAATAGCTCTTGCACTTTTTTCGAAACTCACAAACAACTGTTCATGGGCTGAAAAGGCTTTTGGAGCAATAAAAACTTAAAAACTGCTATAACTCAAAAATGCAATAAGATAAGTTCAAACTTTAAAAGACATGTTGTGCAGATATACAAGCCCCTCTTGCACAGAAAGTTTGGGTTAGATATCTCTTGTAGTTTCTTCAGAACACACAAATTATCTGAATATGCTTTTGAAGCAATAGACACAAAAACAGCTATAAATCCAAAACCTAATATGATAGACTCAAACTTTAAACTATATATTGTGTAGATTTACAGGTCCTACTTGCCCAGAAAAAAGGGTTTGAATAGCTCTTGCACTTTTTTCGAAACTCAGAAACAACTGTTCATGGGCTGAAAAGGCTTTTGGAGCAATAAAAACTTAAAAACTGCTATAACTCAAAAATGCAATAAGATAAGTTCAAACTTTAAAAGACATGTTGTGCAGATGTACAAGCCCCTCTTGCACAGAAAGTTTGGGTTAGATATCTCTTGTAGTTTCTTCAGAACACACAAATTATCTGAAAATGCTTTTAAAGCAATAAACACAAAAACAGCTATAAATCCAAAACCTAATATGATAGACTCAAACTTTAAACTATATATTGTGTAGATTTACAGGTCCTACTTGCCCAGCAAAAAGGGTTTGAATAGCTCTTGCACTTTTTTCGAAAACTCACAAACAACTGTTCATGGGCTGAAAAGGCTTTTGGAGCAATAAAAACTTAAAAACTGCTATAACTCAAAAATGCAATAAGATAGGTTCAAACTTTAAAAAACATGTTGTGCAGATATACAAGCCCCTCTTGCACAGAAAGTTTGGGTTAGATATCTCTTGTAGTTTCTTCAGAACACACAAATTATCTGAAAATGCTTTTGAAGCAATAGACACAAAAACAGCTATAAATCCAAAACCTAATATGATAGACTCAAACTTTAAACTATATATTGTGTAGATTTACAGGTCCTACTTGCCCAGAAAAAAGGGTTTGAATAGCTCTTGCACTTTTTTCGAAACTCAGAAACAACTGTTCATGGGCTGAAAAGGCTTTTGGAGCAATAAAAACTTAAAAACTGCTATAACTCAAAAATGCAATAAGATAAGTTCAAACTTTAAAAGACATGTTGTGCAGATGTACAAGCCCCTCTTGCACAGAAAGTTTGGGTTAGATATCTCTTGTAGTTTCTTCAGAACACACAAATTATCTGAAAATGCTTTTAAAGCAATAAACACAAAAACAGCTATAAATCCAAAACCTAATATGATAGACTCAAACTTTAAACTATATATTGTGTAGATTTACAGGTCCTACTTGCCCAGCAAAAAGGGTTTGAATAGCTCTTGCACTTTTTTCGAAAACTCACAAACAACTGTTCATGGGCTGAAAAGGCTTTTGGAGCAATAAAAACTTAAAAACTGCTATAACTCAAAAATGCAATAAGATAGGTTCAAACTTTAAAAAACATGTTGTGCAGATATACAAGCCCCTCTTGCACAGAAAGTTTGGGTTAGATATCTCTTGTAGTTTCTTCAGAACACACAAATTATCTGAAAATGCTTTTGAAGCAATAGACACAAAAACAGCTATAAATCCAAAACCTAATATGATAGACTCAAACTTTAAACTATATATTGTGTAGATTTACAGGTCCTACTTGCCCAGCAAAAAGGGTTTGAATAGCTCTTGCACTTTTTTCGAAACTCACAAACAACTGTTCATGGGCTGAAAAGGCTTTTGGAGCAATAAAAACTTGAAAACTGCTATAACTCAAAAATGCAATAAGATAAGTTCAAACTTTAAAAGACATGTTGTGCAGATGTACAAGCCCCTCTTGCACAGAAAGTTTGGGTTAGATATCTCTTGTAGTTTCTTCAGAACACACAAATTATCTGAAAATGCTTTTAAAGCAATAAACACAAAAACAGCTATAAATCCAAAACCTAATATGATAGACTCAAACTTTAAACTGTATATTGTGTAGATTTACAGGTCCTACTTGCCCAGCAAAAAGGATTCGAATAGCTCTTACACTTTTTTCGAAAACTCACAAACAACTGTTCATGGGCTGAAAAGGCTTTTGGAGCAATAAAAACTTAAAAACTGCTATAACTCAAAAATGCAATAAGATAGTTTCAAACTTTAAAAGACATGTTGTGCAGATGTACAAGCCCCTCTTGCACAGAAAGTTTGGGTTAGATATCTCTTGTAGTTTCTTCAGAACACAAAATTTATCTGAAAATGCTTTTAAAGCAATAAACACAAAAACAGCTATAAATCCAAAACCTAATATGATAGACTCAAACTTTAAACTATATATTGTGTAGATTTACAGGTCCTACTTGCCCAGCAAAAAGGGTTTGAATAGCTCTTGCACTTTTTTCGAAAACTCACAAACAACTGTTCATGGGCTGAAAAGGCTTTTGGAGCAATAAAAACTTAAAAACTGCTATAACTCAAAAATGCAATAAGATAAGTTCAAACTTTAAAAGACATGTTGTGCAGATATACAAGCCCCTCTTGCACAGAAAGTTTGGGTTAGATATCTCTTGTAGTTTCTTCAGAACACACAAATTATCTGAAAATGCTTTTGAAGCAATAGACACAAAAACAGCTATAAATCCAAAACCTAATATGATAGACTCAAACTTTAAACTATATATTGTGTAGATTTACAGGTCCTACTTGCCCAGCAAAAAGGGTTTGAATAGCTCTTGCACTTTTTTCGAAACTCACAAACAACTGTTCATGGGCTGAAAAGGCTTTTGGAGCAATAAAAACTTAAAAACTGCTATAACTATAAATTGCAATAAGATATGTTCAAACTTTAAAAGACATGTTGTGCAGATATACAAGCCCCTCTTGCACAGAAAGTTTGGGTTAGATATCTCTTGTAGTTTCTTCAGAACACACAAATTATCTAAAAATGCTTTTGAAGCAATAGACACAAAAACAGCTATAAATCCAAAACCTAATATGATAGACTCAAACTTTAAACTATATATTGTGTAGATTTACAGGTCCTACTTGCCCAGAAAAAAGGGTTTGAATAGCTCTTGCACTTTTTTCGAAACTCAGAAACAACTGTTCATGGGCTGAAAAGGCTTTTGGAGCAATAAAAACTTAAAAACTGCTATAACTCAAAAATGCAATAAGATAAGTTCAAACTTTAAAAGACATGTTGTGCAGATGTACAAGCCCCTCTTGCACAGAAAGTATGGCTTAGATATCTCTTGTAGTTTCTTCAGAACACACAAATTATCTGAAAATGCTTTTGAAGCAATAGACACAAAAACAGCTATAAATCCAAAACCTAATATGATAGACTCAAACTTTAAACTATATATTGTGTAGATTTACAGGTCCTACTTGCCCAGCAAAAAGGGTTTGAATAGCTCTTGCACTTTTTTCGAAAACTCACAAACAACTGTTCATGGGCTGAAAAGGCTTTTGGAGCAATAAAAACTTAAAAACTGCTATAACTCAAAAATGCAATAAGATAGGTTCAAACTTTAAAAGACATGTTGTGCAGATGTACAAGCCCCTCTTGCACAGAAAGTATGGCTTAGATATCTCTTGTAGTTTCTTCAGAACACACAAATTATCTGAAAATGCTTTTGAAGCAATAGACACAAAAACAGCTATAAATCCAAAACCTAATATGATAGACTCAAACTTTAAACTATATATTGTGTAGATTTACAGGTCCTACTTGCCAAGCAAAAAGGGTTTGAATAGCTCTTGCACTTTTTTCGAAACTCACAAACAACTGTTCATGGGCTGAAAAGGCTTTTGGAGCAATAAAAACTTAAAAACTGCTATAACTCAAAAATGCAATAAGATAAGTTCAAACTCTAAAAGACATGTTGTGCAGATATACAAGCCCCTCTTGCACAGAAAGTTTGGGTTAGATATCTCTTGTAGTTTCTTCAGAACACACAAATTATCTGAAAATGCTTTTGAAGCAATAGACACAAAAACAGCTATAAATCCAAAACCTAATATGATAGACTCAAACTTTAAACTATATATTGTGTAGATTTACAGGTCCTACTTGCCCAGCAAAAAGGGTTTGAATAGCTCTTGCACTTTTTTCGAAACTCACAAACAACTGTTCATGGGCTGAAAAGGCTTTTGGAGCAATAAAAACTTAAAAACTGCTATAACTCAAAAATGCAATAAGATATGTTCAAACTTTAAAAGACATGTTGTGCAGATATACAAGCCCCTCTTGCACAGAAAGTTTGGGTTAGATATCTCTTGTAGTTTCTTCAGAACACACAAATTATCTAAAAATGCTTTTGAAGCAATAGACACAAAAACAGCTATAAATCCAAAACCTAATATGATAGACTCAAACTTTAAACTATATATTGTGTAGATTTACAGGTCCTACTTGCCCAGAAAAAAGGGTTTGAATAGCTCTTGCACTTTTTTCGAAACTCAGAAACAACTGTTCATGGGCTGAAAAGGCTTTTGGAGCAATAAAAACTTAAAAACTGCTATAACTCAAAAATGCAATAAGATAAGTTCAAACTTTAAAAGACATGTTGTGCAGATGTACAAGCCCCTCTTGCACAGAAAGTTTGGGTTAGATATCTCTTGTAGTTTCTTCAGAACACACAAATTATCTGAAAATGCTTTTAAAGCAATAAACACAAAAACAGCTATAAATCCAAAACCTAATATGATAGACTCAAACTTTAAACTATATATTGTGTAGATTTACAGGTCCTACTTGCCCAGCAAAAAGGGTTTGAATAGCTCTTGCACTTTTTTCGAAAACTCACAAACAACTGTTCATGGGCTGAAAAGGCTTTTGGAGCAATAAAAACTTAAAAACTGCTATAACTCAAAAATGCAATAAGATAGGTTCAAACTTTAAAAGACATGTTGTGCAGATGTACAAGCCCCTCTTGCACAGAAAGTATGGCTTAGATATCTCTTGTAGTTTCTTCAGAACACACAAATTATCTGAAAATGCTTTTGAAGCAATAGACACAAAAACAGCTATAAATCCAAAACCTAATATGATAGACTCAAACTTTAAACTATATATTGTGTAGATTTACAGGTCCTACTTGCCAAGCAAAAAGGGTTTGAATAGCTCTTGCACTTTTTTCGAAACTCACAAACAACTGTTCATGGGCTGAAAAGGCTTTTGGAGCAATAAAAACTTGAAAACTGCTATAACTCAAAAATGCAATAAGATAAGTTCAAACTTTAAAAGACATGTTGTGCAGATGTACAAGCCCCTCTTGCACAGAAAGTTTGGGTTAGATATCTCTTGTAGTTTCTTCAGAACACACAAATTATCTGAAAATGCTTTTAAAGCAATAAACACAAAAACAGCTATAAATCCAAAACCTAATATGATAGACTCAAACTTTAAACTATATATTGTGTAGATTTACAGGTCCTACTTGCCCAGCAAAAAGGGTTTGAATAGCTCTTGCACTTTTTTCGAAAACTCACAAACAACTGTTCATGGGCTGAAAAGGCTTTTGGAGCAATAAAAACTTAAAAACTGCTATAACTCAAAAATGCAATAAGATAGGTTCAAACTTTAAAAGACATGTTGTGCAGATGTACAAGCCCCTCTTGCACAGAAAGTATGGCTTAGATATCTCTTGTAGTTGCTTCAGAACACACAAATTATCTGAAAATGCTTTTGAAGCAATAGACACAAAAACAGCTATAAATCCAAAACCTAATATGATAGACTCAAACTTTAAACTATATATTGTGTAGATTTACAGGTCCTACTTGCCCAGCAAAAAGGGTTTGAATAGCTCTTGCACTTTTTTCGAAACTCACAAACAACTGTTCATGGGCTGAAAAGGCTTTTGGAGCAATAAAAACGTAAAAACTGCTATAACTCAAAAATGCAATAAGATAAGTTCAAACTTTAAAAGACATGTTGTGCAGATATACAAGCCCCTCTTGCACAGAAAGTTTGGGTTAGATATCTCTTGTAGTTTCTACAGAACACACAAATTATCTGAAAATGCTTTTGAAGCAATAGACACAAAAACAGCTATAAATCCAAAACCTAATATGATAGACTCAAACTTTAAACTATATATTGTGTAGATTTACAGGTCCTACTTGCCCAGCAAAAAGGGTTTGAATAGCTCTTGCACTTTTTTCCAAACTCACAAACAACTGTTCATGGGCTGAAAAGGCTTTTGGAGCAATAAAAACTTAAAAACTGCTATAACTCAAAAATGCAATAAGATAAGTTCAAACTTTAAAAGACATGTTGTGCAGATGTACAAGCCCCTCTTGCACAGAAAGTTTGGGTTAGATATCTCTTGTAGTTGCTTCAGAACACACAAATTATCTGAAAATGCTTTTAAAGCAATAAACACAAAAACAGCTATAAATCCAAAACCTAATATGATAGACTCAAACTTTAAACTATATATTGTGTAGATTTACAGGTCCTACTTGCCCAGCAAAAAGGGTTTGAATAGCTCTTGCACTTTTTTCGAAACTCACAAACAACTGTTCATGGGCTGAAAAGGCTTTTGGAGCAATAAAAACGTAAAAACTGCTATAACTCAAAAATGCAATAAGATAAGTTCAAACTTTAAAAGACATGTTGTGCGGATATACAAGCCCCTCTTGCACAGAAAGTTTGGGTTAGATATCTCTTGTAGTTTCTTCAGAACACACAAATTATCTGAAAATGCTTTTAAAGCAATAGACACAAAAACAGCTATAAATCCAAAACCTAATATGATAGACTCAAACTTTAAACTATATATTGTGTAGATTTACAGGTCCTACTTGCCCAGCAAAAAGGGTTTGAATAGCTCTTGCACTTTTTTCCAAACTCACAAACAACTGTTCATGGGCTGAAAAGGCTTTTGGAGCAATAAAAACTTAAAAACTGCTATAACTCAAAAATGCAATAAGATAAGTTCAAACTTTAAAAGACATGTTGTGCAGATGTACAAGCCCCTCTTGCACAGAAAGTATGGCTTAGATATCTCTTGTAGTTTCTTCAGAACACACAAATTATCTGAAAATGCTTTTGAAGCAATAGACACAAAAACAGCTATAAATCCAAAACCTAATATGATAGACTCAAACTTTAAACTATATATTGTGTAGATTTACAGGTCCTACTTGCCCAGCAAAAAGGGTTTGAATAGCTCTTGCACTTTTTTCGAAACTCACAAACAACTGTTCATGGGCTGAAAAGGCTTTTGGAGCAATAAAAACTTAAAAACTGCTATAACTCAAAAATGCAATAAGATAGTTTCAAACTTTAAAAGACATGTTGGGCAGATGTACAAGCCCCTCTTGCACAGAAAGTATGGCTTAGATATCTCTTGTAGTTTCTTCAGAACACACAAATTATCTGAAAATGCTTTTGAAGCAATAGACACAAAAACAGCTATAAATCCAAAACCTAATATGATAGACTCAAACTTTAAACTATATATTGTGTAGATTTACAGGTCCTACTTGCCCAGCAAAAAGGGTTCGAATAGCTCTTGCACTTTTTTCGAAAACTCACAAACAACTGTTCATGGGCTGAAAAGGCTTTTGGAGCAATAAAAACTTAAAAACTGCTATAACTCAAAAATGCAATAAGATAGGTTCAAACTTTAAAAGACATGTTGTGCAGATGTACAAGCCCCTCTTGCACAGAAAGTTTGGGTTAGATATCTCTTGTAGTTTCTTCAGAACACACAAATTATCTGAAAATGCTTTTGAAGCAATAGACACAAAAACAGCTATAAATCCAAAACCTAATATGATAGACTCAAACTTTAAACTATATATTGTGTAGATTTACAGGTCCTACTTGCCCAGCAAAAAGGGTTTGAATACACTTTTGTCGAAACTCACAAACAACTGTTCATGGGCTGAAAAGGCTTTTGGAGCAATAAAAACTTGAAAACTGCTATAACTCAAAAATGCAATAAGATAAGTTCAAACTTTAAAAGACATGTTGTGCAGATGTACAAGCCCCTCTTGCACAGAAAGTTTGGGTTAGATATCTCTTGTAGTTTCTTCAGAACACACAAATTATCTGAAAATGCTTTTAAAGCAATAAACACAAAAACAGCTATAAATCCAAAACCTAATATGATAGACTCAAACTTTAAACTATATATTGTGTAGATTTACAGGTCCTACTTGCCCAGCAAAAAGGGTTTGAATAGCTCTTGCACTTTTTTCGAAAACTCACAAACAACTGTTCATGGGCTGAAAAGGCTTTTGGAGCAATAAAAACTTAAAAACTGCTATAACTCAAAAATGCAATAAGATAGGTTCAAACTTTAAAAGACATGTTGTGCAGATGTACAAGCCCCTCTTGCACAGAAAGTATGGCTTAGATATCTCTTGTAGTTGCTTCAGAACACACAAATTATCTGAAAATGCTTTTGAAGCAATAGACACAAAAACAGCTATAAATCCAAAACCTAATATGATAGACTCAAACTTTAAACTATATATTGTGTAGATTTACAGGTCCTACTTGCCCAGCAAAAAGGGTTTGAATAGCTCTTGCACTTTTTTCGAAACTCACAAACAACTGTTCATGGGCTGAAAAGGCTTTTGGAGCAATAAAAACGTAAAAACTGCTATAACTCAAAAATGCAATAAGATAAGTTCAAACTTTAAAAGACATGTTGTGCAGATATACAAGCCCCTCTTGCACAGAAAGTTTGGGTTAGATATCTCTTGTAGTTTCTACAGAACACACAAATTATCTGAAAATGCTTTTGAAGCAATAGACACAAAAACAGCTATAAATCCAAAACCTAATATGATAGACTCAAACTTTAAACTATATATTGTGTAGATTTACAGGTCCTACTTGCCCAGCAAAAAGGGTTTGAATAGCTCTTGCACTTTTTTCCAAACTCACAAACAACTGTTCATGGGCTGAAAAGGCTTTTGGAGCAATAAAAACTTAAAAACTGCTATAACTCAAAAATGCAATAAGATAAGTTCAAACTTTAAAAGACATGTTGTGCAGATGTACAAGCCCCTCTTGCACAGAAAGTTTGGGTTAGATATCTCTTGTAGTTGCTTCAGAACACACAAATTATCTGAAAATGCTTTTAAAGCAATAAACACAAAAACAGCTATAAATCCAAAACCTAATATGATAGACTCAAACTTTAAACTATATATTGTGTAGATTTACAGGTCCTACTTGCCCAGCAAAAAGGGTTTGAATAGCTCTTGCACTTTTTTCGAAACTCACAAACAACTGTTCATGGGCTGAAAAGGCTTTTGGAGCAATAAAAACGTAAAAACTGCTATAACTCAAAAATGCAATAAGATAAGTTCAAACTTTAAAAGACATGTTGTGCGGATATACAAGCCCCTCTTGCACAGAAAGTTTGGGTTAGATATCTCTTGTAGTTTCTTCAGAACACACAAATTATCTGAAAATGCTTTTAAAGCAATAGACACAAAAACAGCTATAAATCCAAAACCTAATATGATAGACTCAAACTTTAAACTATATATTGTGTAGATTTACAGGTCCTACTTGCCCAGCAAAAAGGGTTTGAATAGCTCTTGCACTTTTTTCGAAACTCACAAACAACTGTTCATGGGCTGAAAAGGCTTTTGGAGCAATAAAAACGTAAAAACTGCTATAACTCAAAAATGCAATAAGATAGTTTCAAACTTTAAAAGACATGTTGGGCAGATGTACAAGCCCCTCTTGCACAGAAAGTATGGCTTAGATATCTCTTGTAGTTTCTTCAGAACACACAAATTATCTGAAAATGCTTTTGAAGCAATAGATACAAAAACAGCTATAAATCCAAAACCTAATATGATAGACTCAAACTTTAAACTATATATTGTGTAGATTTACAGGTCCTACTTGCCCAGCAAAAAGGGTTTGAATAGCTCTTGCACTTTTTTCGAAACTCACAAACAACTGTTCATGGGCTGAAAAGGCTTTTGGAGCAATAAAAACTTGAAAACTGCTATAACTCAAAAATGCAATAAGATAAGTTCAAACTTTAAAAGACATGTTCTGCAGATGTACAAGCCCCTCTTGCACAGAAAGTTTGGGTTAGATATCTCTTGTAGTTTCTTCCGAACACACAAATTATCTGAAAATGCTTTTAAAGCAATAAACACAAAAACAGCTATAAATCCAAAACCTAATATGATAGACTCAAACTTTACACTATATATTGTGTAGATTTACAGGTCCTACTTGCCCAGCAAAAAGGGTTTGAATAGCTCTTGCACTTTTTTCGAAAACTCACAAACAACTGTTCATGGGCTGAAAAGGCTTTTGGAGCAATAAAAACTTAAAAACTGCTATAACTCAAAAATGCAATAAGATAGGTTCAAACTTTAAAAGACATGTTGTGCAGATGTACAAGCCCCTCTTGCACAGAAAGTATGGCTTAGATATCTCTTGTAGTTGCTTCAGAACACACAAATTATCTGAAAATGCTTTTGAAGCAATAGACACAAAAACAGCTATAAATCCAAAACCTAATATGATAGACTCAAACTTTAAACTATATATTGTGTAGATTTACAGGTCCTACTTGCCCAGCAAAAAGGGTTTGAATAGCTCTTGCACTTTTTTCGAAACTCACAAACAACTGTTCATGGGCTGAAAAGGCTTTTGGAGCAATAAAAACGTAAAAACTGCTATAACTCAAAAATGCAATAAGATAAGTTCAAACTTTAAAAGACATGTTGTGCAGATGTACAAGCCCCTCTTGCACAGAAAGTTTGGGTTAGATATCTCTTGTAGTTTCTACAGAACACACAAATTATCTGAAAATGCTTTTGAAGCAATAGACACAAAAACAGCTATAAATCCAAAACCTAATATGATAGACTCAAACTTTAAACTATATATTGTGTAGATTTACAGGTCCTACTTGCCCAGCAAAAAGGGTTTGAATAGCTCTTGCACTTTTTTCCAAACACACAAACAACTGTTCATGGGCTGAAAAGGCTTTTGGAGCAATAAAAACGTAAAAACTGCTATAACTCAAAAATGCAATAAGATAAGTTCAAACTTTAAAAGACATGTTGTGCAGATATACAAGCCCCTCTTGCACAGAAAGTTTGGGTTAGATATCTCTTGTAGTTTCTTCAGAACACACAAATTATCTGAAAATGCTTTTGAAGCAATAGACACAAAAACAGCTATAAATCCAAAACCTAATATGATAGACTCAAACTTTAAACTATATATTGTGTAGATTTACAGGTCCTACTTGCCCAGCAAAAAGGGTTTGAATAGCTCTTGCACTTTTTTCCAAACTCACAAACAACTGTTCATGGGCTGAAAAGGCTTTTGGAGCAATACAAACTTAAAAACTGCTATAACTCAAAAATGCAATAAGATAGGTTCAAACTTTAAAAGACATGTTGTGCAGATGTACAAGCCCCTCTTGCACAGAAAGTATGGCTTAGATATCTCTTGTAGTTGCTTCAGAACACACAAATTATCTGAAAATGCTTTTGAAGCAATAAACACAAAAACAGCTATAAATCCAAAACCTAATATGATAGACTCAAACTTTAAACTATATATTGTGTAGATTTACAGGTCCTACTTGCCCAGCAAAAAGGGTTTGAATAGCTCTTGCACTTTTTTCGAAACACACAAACAACTGTTCATGGGCTGAAAAGGCTTTTGGAGCAATAAAAACTTGAAAACTGCTATAACTCAAAAATGCAATAAGATAAGTTCAAACTTTAAAAGACATGTTGTGCAGATGTACAAGCCCCTCTTGCACAGAAAGTTTGGGTTAGATATCTCTTGTAGTTGCTTCAGAACACACAAATTATCTGAAAATGCTTTTGAAGCAATAGACACAAAAACAGCTATAAATCCAAAACCTAATATGATAGACTCAAACTTTAAACTATATATTGTGTAGATTTACAGGTCCTACTTGCCCAGCAAAAAGGGTTTGAATAGCTCTTGCACTTTTTTCGAAACTCACAAACAACTGTTCATGGGCTGAAAAGGCTTTTGGAGCAATAAAAACTTGAAAACTGCTATAACTCAAAAATGCAATAAGATAAGTTCAAACTTTAAAAGACATGTTGTGCAGATGTACAAGCCCCTCTTGCACAGAAAGTTTGGGTTAGATATCTCTTGTAGTTTCTACAGAACACACAAATTATCTGAAAATGCTTTTGAAGCAATAGACACAAAAACAGCTATAAATCCAAAACCTAATATGATAGACTCAAACTTTAAACTATATATTGTGTAGATTTACAGGTCCTACTTGCCCAGCAAAAAGGGTTTGAATAGCTCTTGCACTTTTTTCCAAACTCACAAACAACTGTTCATGGGCTGAAAAGGCTTTTGGAGCAATAAAAACTTAAAAACTGCTATAACTCAAAAATGCAATAAGATAAGTTCAAACTTTAAAAGACATGTTGTGCAGATGTACAAGCCCCTCTTGCACAGAAAGTTTGGGTTAGATATCTCTTGTAGTTTCTACAGAACACACAAATTATCTGAAAATGCTTTTGAAGCAATAGACACAAAAACAGCTATAAATCCAAAACCTAATATGATAGACTCAAACTTTAAACAGTATATTGTGTAGATTTACAGGTCCTACTTGCCCAGCAAAAAGGGTTTGAATAGCTCTTGCACTTTTTTCCAAACTCACAAACAACTGTTCATGGGCTGAAAAGGCTTTTAGAGCAATAAAAACTTAAAAACTGCTATAACTCAAAAATGCAATAAGATAGGTTCAAACTTTAAAAGACATGTTGTGCAGATGTACAAGCCCCTCTTGCACAGAAAGTATGGCTTAGATATCTCTTGTAGTTGCTTCAGAACACACAAATTATCTGAAAATGCTTTTGAAGCAATAAACACAAAAACAGCTATAAATCCAAAACCTAATATGATAGACTCAAACTTTAAACTATATATTGTGTAGATTTACAGGTCCTACTTGCCCAGCAAAAAGGGTTTGAATAGCTCTTGCACTTTTTTCGAAACACACAAACAACTGTTCATGGGCTGAAAAGGCTTTTGGAGCAATAAAAACTTGAAAACTGCTATAACTCAAAAATGCAATAAGATAAGTTCAAACTTTAAAAGACATGTTGTGCAGATGTACAAGCCCCTCTTGCACAGAAAGTTTGGGTTAGATATCTCTTGTAGTTGCTTCAGAACACACAAATTATCTGAAAATGCTTTTGAAGCAATAGACACAAAAACAGCTATAAATCCAAAACCTAATATGATAGACTCAAACTTTAAACAGTATATTGTGTAGATTTACAGGTCCTACTTGCCCAGCAAAAAGGGTTTGAATAGCTCTTGCACTTTTTTCCAAACTCACAAACAACTGTTCATGGGCTGAAAAGGCTTTTAGAGCAATAAAAACTTAAAAACTGCTATAACTCAAAAATGCAATAAGATAGGTTCAAACTTTAAAAGACATGTTGTGCAGATGTACAAGCCCCTCTTGCACAGAAAGTATGGCTTAGATATCTCTTGTAGTTGCTTCAGAACACACAAATTATCTGAAAATGCTTTTGAAGCAATAAACACAAAAACAGCTATAAATCCAAAACCTAATATGATAGACTCAAACTTTAAACTATATATTGTGTAGATTTACAGGTCCTACTTGCCCAGCAAAAAGGGTTTGAATAGCTCTTGCACTTTTTTCGAAACACACAAACAACTGTTCATGGGCTGAAAAGGCTTTTGGAGCAATAAAAACTTGAAAACTGCTATAACTCAAAAATGCAATAAGATAAGTTCAAACTTTAAAAGACATGTTGTGCAGATGTACAAGCCCCTCTTGCACAGAAAGTTTGGGTTAGATATCTCTTGTAGTTGCTTCAGAACACACAAATTATCTGAAAATGCTTTTGAAGCAATAGACACAAAAACAGCTATAAATCCAAAACCTAATATGATAGACTCAAACTTTAAACTATATATTGTGTAGATTTACAGGTCCTACTTGCCCAGCAAAAAGGGTTTGAATAGCTCTTGCACTTTTTTCGAAACTCACAAACAACTGTTCATGGGCTGAAAAGGCTTTTGGAGCAATAAAAACTTGAAAACTGCTATAACTCAAAAATGCAATAAGATAAGTTCAAACTTTAAAAGACATGTTGTGCAGATGTACAAGCCCCTCTTGCACAGAAAGTTTGGGTTAGATATCTCTTGTAGTTTCTACAGAACACACAAATTATCTGAAAATGCTTTTGAAGCAATAGACACAAAAACAGCTATAAATCCAAAACCTAATATGATAGACTCAAACTTTAAACTATATATTGTGTAGATTTACAGGTCCTACTTGCCCAGCAAAAAGGGTTTGAATAGCTCTTGCACTTTTTTCCAAACTCACAAACAACTGTTCATGGGCTGAAAAGGCTTTTGGAGCAATAAAAACTTAAAAACTGCTATAACTCAAAAATGCAATAAGATAAGTTCAAACTTTAAAAGACATGTTGTGCAGATGTACAAGCCCCTCTTGCACAGAAAGTTTGGGTTAGATATCTCTTGTAGTTTCTACAGAACACACAAATTATCTGAAAATGCTTTTGAAGCAATAGACACAAAAACAGCTATAAATCCAAAACCTAATATGATAGACTCAAACTTTAAACAGTATATTGTGTAGATTTACAGGTCCTACTTGCCCAGCAAAAAGGGTTTGAATAGCTCTTGCACTTTTTTCGAAACTCACAAACAACTGTTCATGGGCTGAAAAGGCTTTTGGAGCAATAAAAACTTAAAAACTGCTATAACTCAAAAATGCAATAAGATAAGTTCAAACTTTAAAAGACATGTTGTGCAGATGTACAAGCCCCTCTTGCACAGAAAGTTTGGGTTAGATATCTCTTGTAGTTTCTTCAGAACACACAAATTATCTGAAAATGCTTTTAAAGCAATAAACACAAAAACAGCTATAAATCCAAAACCTAATATGATAGACTCAAACTTTAAACTATATATTGTGTAGATTTACAGGTCCTACTTGCCCAGCAAAAAGGGTTTGAATAGCTCTTGCACTTTTTTTGAAAACTCACAAACAACTGTTCATGGGCTGAAAAGGCTTTTGGAGCAATAAAAACTTAAAAACTGCTATAACTCAAAAATGCAATAAGATAGGTTCAAACTTTAAAAGACATGTTGTGCAGATGTACAAGCCCCTCTTGCACAGAAAGTATGGCTTAGATATCTCTTGTAGTTGCTTCAGAACACACAAATTATCTGAAAATGCTTTTGAAGCAATAGACACAAAAACAGCTATAAATCCAAAACCTAATATGATAGACTCAAACTTTAAACTATATATTGTGTAGATTTACAGGTCCTACTTGCCCAGCAAAAAGGGTTTGAATAGCTCTTGCACTTTTTTCGAAACTCACAAACAACTGTTCATGGGCTGAAAAGGCTTTTGGAGCAATAAAAACTTGAAAACTGCTATAACTCAAAAATGCAATAAGATAAGTTCAAACTTTAAAAGACATGTTGTGCAGATGTACAAGCCCCTCTTGCACAGGAAGTTTGGGTTAGATATCTCTTGTAGTTTCTACAGAACACACAAATTATCTGAAAATGCTTTTGAAGCAATAGACACAAAAACAGCTATAAATCCAAAACCTAATATGATAGACTCAAACTTTAAACTATATATTGTGTAGATTTACAGGTCCTACTTGCCCAGCAAAAAGGGTTTGAATAGCTCTTGCACTTTTTTCCAAACTCACAAACAACTGTTCATGGGCTGAAAAGGCTTTTGGAGCAATAAAAACTTAAAAACTGCTATAACTCAAAAATGCAATAAGATAAGTTCAAACTTTAAAAGACATGTTGTGCAGATGTACAAGCCCCTCTTGCACAGAAAGTTTGGGTTAGATATCTCTTGTAGTTTCTACAGAACACACAAATTATCTGAAAATGCTTTTGAAGCAATAGACACAAAAACAGCTATAAATCCAAAACCTAATATGATAGACTCAAACTTTAAACAGTATATTGTGTAGATTTACAGGTCCTACTTGCCCAGCAAAAAGGGTTCGAATAGCTCTTGCACTTTTTTCGAAAACTCACAAACAACTGTTCATGGGCTGAAAAGGCTTTTGGAGCAATAAAAACGTAAAAACTGCTATAACTCAAAAATGCAATAAGATAAGTTCAAACTTTAAAAGACATGTTGTGCAGATGTACAAGCCCCTCTTGCACAGAAAGTTTGGGTTAGATATCTCTTGTAGTTTCTTCAGAACACACAAATTATCTGAAAATGCTTTTGAAGCAATAGACACAAAAACAGCTATAAATCCAAAACCTAATATGATAGACTCAAACTTTAAACTATATATTGTGTAGATTTACAGGTCCTACTTGCCCAGCAAAAAGGGTTTGAATAGCTCTTGCACTTTTTTCGAAAACTCACAAACAACTGTTCATGGGCTGAAAAGGCTTTTGGAGCAATAAAAACTTAAAAACTGCTATAACTCAAAAATGCAATAAGATAGGTTCAAACTTTAAAAGACATGTTGTGCAGATGTACAAGCCCCTCTTGCACAGAAAGTATGGCTTAGATATCTCTTGTAGTTGCTTCAGAACACACAAATTATCTGAAAATGCTTTTGAAGCAATAGACACAAAAACAGCTATAAATCCAAAACCTAATATGATAGACTCAAACTTTAAACTATATATTGTGTAGATTTACAGGTCCTACTTGCCCAGCAAAAAGGGTTTGAATAGCTCTTGCACTTTTTTCCAAACTCACAAACAACTGTTCATGGGCTGAAAAGGCTTTTGGAGCAATAAAAACGTAAAAAATGCTATAACTCAAAAATGCAATAAGATAAGTTCAAACTTTAAAAGACATGTTGTGCAGATGTACAAGCCCCTCTTGCACAGAAAGTTTGGGTTAGATATCTCTTGTAGTTTCTACAGAACACACAAATTATCTGAAAATGCTTTTGAAGCAATAGACACAAAAACAGCTATAAATCCAAAACCTAATATGATAGACTCAAACTTTAAACTATATATTGTGTAGATTTACAGGTCCTACTTGCCCAGCAAAAAGGGTTTGAATAGCTCTTGCACTTTTTTCCAAACTCACAAACAACTGTTCATGGGCTGAAAAGGCTTTTGGAGCAATAAAAACTTAAAAACTGCTATAACTCAAAAATGCAATAAGATAAGTTCAAACTTTAAAAGACATGTTGTGCAGATGTACAAGCCCCTCTTGCACAGAAAGTTTGGGTTAGATATCGCTTGTAGTTTCTACAGAACACACAAATTATCTGAAAATGCTTTTGAAGCAATAGACACAAAAACAGCTATAAATCCAAAACCTAATATGATAGACTCAAACTTTAAACAGTATATTGTGTAGATTTACAGGTCCTACTTGCCCAGCAAAAAGGGTTCGAATAGCTCTTGCACTTTTTTCGAAAACTCACAAACAACTGTTCATGGGCTGAAAAGGCTTTTGGAGCAATAAAAACGTAAAAACTGCTATAACTCAAAAATGCAATAAGATAAGTTCAAACTTTAAAAGACATGTTGTGCAGATGTACAAGCCCCTCTTGCACAGAAAGTTTGGGTTAGATATCTCTTGTAGTTTCTTCAGAACACACAAATTATCTGAAAATGCTTTTGAAGCAATAGACACAAAAACAGCTATAAATCCAAAACCTAATATGATAGACTCAAACTTTAAACTATATATTGTGTAGATTTACAGGTCCTACTTGCCCAGCAAAAAGGGTTTGAATAGCTCTTGCACTTTTTTCGAAAACTCACAAACAACTGTTCATGGGCTGAAAAGGCTTTTGGAGCAATAAAAACTTAAAAACTGCTATAACTCAAAAATGCAATAAGATAGGTTCAAACTTTAAAAGACATGTTGTGCAGATGTACAAGCCCCTCTTGCACAGAAAGTATGGCTTAGATATCTCTTGTAGTTGCTTCAGAACACACAAATTATCTGAAAATGCTTTTGAAGCAATAGACACAAAAACAGCTATAAATCCAAAACCTAATATGATAGACTCAAACTTTAAACTATATATTGTGTAGATTTACAGGTCCTACTTGCCCAGCAAAAAGGGTTTGAATAGCTCTTGCACTTTTTTCGAAACTCACAAACAACTGTTCATGGGCTGAAAAGGCTTTTGGAGCAATAAAAACGTAAAAACTGCTATAACTCAAAAATGCAATAAGATAAGTTCAAACTTTAAACGACATGTTGTGCAGATGTACAAGCCCCTCTTGCACAGAAAGTTTGGGTTAGATATCTCTTGTAGTTTCTACAGAACACACAAATTATCTGAAAATGCTTTTGAAGCAATAGACACAAAAACAGCTATAAATCCAAAACCTAATATGATAGACTCAAACTTTAAACTATATATTGTGTAGATTTACAGGTCCTACTTGCCCAGCAAAAAGGGTTTGAATAGCTCTTGCACTTTTTTCCAAACTCACAAACAACTGTTCATGGGCTGAAAAGGCTTTTGGAGCAATAAAAACGTAAAAACTGCTATAACTCAAAAATGCAATAAGATAAGTTCAAACTTTAAAAGACATGTTGTGCAGATATACAAGCCCCTCTTGCACAGAAAGTTTGGGTTAGATATCTCTTGTAGTTTCTTCAGAACACACAAATTATCTGAAAATGCTTTTGAAGCAATAGACACAAAAACAGCTATAAATCCAAAACCTAATATGATAGACTCAAACTTTAAACTATATATTGTGTAGATTTACAGGTCCTACTTGCCCAGCAAAAAGGGTTTGAATAGCTCTTGCACTTTTTTCCAAACTCACAAACAACTGTTCATGGGCTGAAAAGGCTTTTGGAGCAATAAAAACTTGAAAACTGCTATAACTCAAAAATGCAATAAGATAAGTTCAAACTTTAAAAGACATGTTGTGCAGATGTACAAGCCCCTCTTGCACAGAAAGTTTGGGTTAGATATCTCTTGTAGTTGCTTCAGAACACACAAATTATCTGAAAATGCTTTTGAAGCAATAGACACAAAAACAGCTATCAATCGAAAACCTAATATGATAGACTCAAACTTTAAACTATATATTGTGTAGATTTACAGGTCCTACTTGCCCAGCAAAAAGGGTTTGAATAGCTCTTGCACTTTTTTCGAAACTCACAAACAACTGTTCATGGGCTGAAAAGGCTTTTGGAGCAATAAAAACTTGAAAACTGCTATAACTCAAAAATGCAATAAGATAAGTTCAAACTTTAAAAGACATGTTGTGCAGATGTACAAGCCCCTCTTGCACAGAAAGTTTGGGTTAGATATCTCTTGTAGTTGCTTCAGAACACACAAATTATCTGAAAATGCTTTTGAAGCAATAGACACAAAAACAGCTATAAATCCAAAACCTAATATGATAGACTCAAACTTTAAACTATATATTGTGTAGATTTACAGGTCCTACTTGCCCAGCAAAAAGGGTTTGAATAGCTCTTGCACTTTTTTCGAAACTCACAAACAACTGTTCATGGGCTGAAAAGGCTTTTGGAGCAATAAAAACTTGAAAACTGCTATAACTATAAAATGCAATAAGATAAGTTCAAACTTTAAAAGACATGTTGTGCAGATGTACAAGCCCCTCTTGCACAGAAAGTTTGGGTTAGATATCTCTTGTAGTTTCTACAGAACACACAAATTATCTGAAAATGCTTTTGAAGCAATAGACACAAAAACAGCTATAAATCCAAAACCTAATATGATAGACTCAAACTTTAAACTATATATTGTGTAGATTTACAGGTCCTACTTGCCCAGCAAAAAGGGTTTGAATAGCTCTTGCACTTTTTTCCAAACTCACAAACAACTGTTCATGGGCTGAAAAGGCTTTTGGAGCAATAAAAACTTAAAAACTGCTATAACTCAAAAATGCAATAAGATAGTTTCAAACTTTAAAAGACATGTTGTGCAGATGTACAAGCCCCTCTTGCACAGAAAGTTTGGGTTAGATATCTCTTGTAGTTTCTACAGAACACACAAATTATCTGAAAATGCTTTTGAAGCAATAGACACAAAAACAGCTATAAATCCAAAACCTAATATGATAGACTCAAACTTTAAACAGTATATTGTGTAGATTTACAGGTCCTACTTGCCCAGCAAAAAGGGTTCGAATAGCTCTTGCACTTTTTTCGAAAACTCACAAACAACTGTTCATGGGCTGAAAAGGCTTTTGGAGCAATAAAAACGTAAAAACTGCTATAACTCAAAAATGCAATAAGATAAGTTCAAACTTTAAAAGACATAATGTGCAGATGTACAAGCCCCTCTTGCACAGAAAGTTTGGGTTAGATATCTCTTGTAGTTTCTTCAGAACACACAAATTATCTGAAAATGCTTTTGAAGCAATAGACACAAAAACAGCTATAAATCCAAAACCTAATATGATAGACTCAAACTTTAAACTATATATTGTGTAGATTTACAGGTCCTACTTGCCCAGCAAAAAGGGTTTGAATAGCTCTTGCACTTTTTTCCAAACTCACAAACAACTGTTCATGGGCTGAAAAGGCTTTTGGAGCAATAAAAACTTAAAAACTGCTATAACTCAAAAATGCAATAAGATAAGTTCAAACTTTAAAAGACATGTTGTTCAGATATACAAGCCCCTCTTGCACAGAAAGTTTGGGTTAGATATCTCTTGTAGTTTCTTCAGAACACACAAATTATCTGAAAATGCTTTTGAAGCAATAGACACAAAAACAGCTATAAATCCAAAACCTAATATGATAGACTCAAACTTTAAACTATATATTGTGTAGATTTACAGGTCCTACTTGCCCAGCAAAAAGGGTTTGAATAGCTCTTGCACTTTTTTCCAAACTCACACACAACTGTTCATGGGCTGAAAAGTCTTTTGGAGCAATAAAAACTTAAAAACTGCTATAACTCAAAAATGCAATAAGATAAGTTCAAACTTTAAAAGACATGTTGTGCAGATGTACAAGCCCCTCTTGCACAGAAAGTTTGGGTTAGATATCTCTTGTAGTTTCTTCAGAACACACAAATTATCTGAAAATGCTTTTAAAGCAATAGACACAAAAACAGCTATAAATCCAAAACCTAATATGATAGACTCAAACTTTAAACTATATATTGTGTAGATTTACAGGTCCTACTTGCCCAGCAAAAAGGGTTTGAATAGCTCTTGCACTTTTTTCGAAACTCACAAACAACTGTTCATGGGCTGAAAAGGCTTTTGGAGCAATAAAAACTTGAAAACTGCTATAACTCAAAAATGCAATAAGATAAGTTCAAACTTTAAAAGACATGTTGTGCAGATGTACAAGCCCCTCTTGCACAGAAAGTTTGGGTTAGATATCTCTTGTAGTTGCTTCAGAACACACAAATTATCTGAAAATGCTTTTGAAGCAATAGACACAAAAACAGCTATAAATCCAAAACCTAATATGATAGACTCAAACTTTAAACTATATATTGTGTAGATTTACAGGTCCTACTTGCCCAGCAAAAAGGGTTTGAATAGCTCTTGCACTTTTTTCGAAACTCACAAACAACTGTTCATGGGCTGAAAAGGCTTTTGGAGCAATAAAAACTTGAAAACTGCTATAACTCAAAAATGCAATAAGATAAGTTCAAACTTTAAAAGACATGTTGTGCAGATGTACAAGCCCCTCTTGCACAGAAAGTATGGCTTAGATATCTCTTGTAGTTTCTTCAGAACACACAAATTATCTGAAAATGCTTTTGAAGCAATAGACACAAAAACAGCTATAAATCCAAAACCTAATATGATAGACTCAAACTTTAAACTATATATTGTGTAGATTTACAGGTCCTACTTGCCAAGCAAAAAGGGTTTGAATAGCTCTTGCACTTTTTTCCAAACTCACAAACAACTGTTCATGGGCTGAAAAGGCTTTTGGAGCAATAAAAACTTAAAAACTGCTATAACTCAAAAATGCAATAAGATAGTTTCAAACTTTAAAAGACATGTTGTGCAGATGTACAAGCCCCTCTTGCACAGAAAGTTTGGGTTAGATATCTCTTGTAGTTTCTTCAGAACACACAATTTATCTGAAAATGCTTTTAAAGCAATAAACACAAAAACAGCTATAAATCCAAAACCTAATATGATAGACTCAAACTTTAAACTATATATTGTGTAGATTTACAGGTCCTACTTGCCCAGCAAAAAGGGTTTGAATAGCTCTTGCACTTTTTTCGAAACTCACAAACAACTGTTCATGGGCTGAAAAGGCTTTTGGAGCAATAAAAACTTAAAAACTGCTATAACTCAAAAATGCAATAAGATAGGTTCAAACTTTAAAAGACATGTTGTGCAGATGTACAAGCCCCTCTTGCACAGAAAGTATGGCTTAGATATCTCTTGTAGTTGCTTCAGAACACACAAATTATCTGAAAATGCTTTTGAAGCAATAGACACAAAAACAGCTATAAATCCAAAACCTAATATGATAGACTCAAACTTTAAACTATATATTGTGTAGATTTACAGGTCCTACTTGCCCAGCAAAAAGGGTTTGAATAGCTCTTGCACTTTTTTCGAAACTCACAAACAACTGTTCATGGGCTGAAAAGGCTTTTGGAGCAATAAAAACGTAAAAACTGCTATAACTCAAAAATGCAATAAGATAAGTTCAAACTTTAAAAGACATGTTGTGCAGATGTACAAGCCCCTCTTGCACAGAAAGTTTGGGTTAGATATCTCTTGTAGTTTCTACAGAACACACAAATTATCTGAAAATGCTTTTGAAGCAATAGACACAAAAACAGCTATAAATCCAAAACCTAATATGATAGACTCAAACTTTAAACTATATATTGTGTAGATTTACAGGTCCTACTTTCCCAGCAAAAAGGGTTTGAATAGCTCTTGCACTTTTTTCCAAACTCACAAACAACTGTTCATGGGCTGAAAAGGCTTTTGGAGCAATAAAAACTTAAAAACTGCTATAACTCAAAAATGCAATAAGATAAGTTCAAACTTTAAAAGACATGTTGTGCAGATGTACAAGCCCCTCTTGCACAGAAAGTTTGGGTTAGATATCTCTTGTAGTTTCTACAGAACACACAAATTATCTGAAAATGCTTTTGAAGCAATAGACACAAAAACAGCTATAAATCCAAAACCTAATATGATAGACTCAAACTTTAAACAGTATATTGTGTAGATTTACAGGTCCTACTTGCCCAGCAAAAAGGGTTCGAATAGCTCTTGCACTTTTTTCGAAAACTCACAAACAACTGTTCATGGGCTGAAAAGGCTTTTGGAGCAATAAAAACTTAAAAACTGCTATAACTCAAAAATGCAATAAGATAAGTTCAAACTTTAAAAGACATGTTGTGCAGATGTACAAGCCCCTCTTGCACAGAAAGTTTGGGTTAGATATCTCTTGTAGTTTCTTCAGAACACACAAATTATCTGAAAATGCTTTTGAAGCAATAGACACAAAAACAGCTATAAATCCAAAACCTAATATGATAGACTCAAACTTTAAACTATATATTGTGTAGATTTACAGGTCCTACTTGCCCAGCAAAAAGGGTTTGAATAGCTCTTGCACTTTTTTCGAAAACTCACAAACAACTGTTCATGGGCTGAAAAGGCTTTTGGAGCAATAAAAACTTAAAAACTGCTATAACTCAAAAATGCAATAAGATAGGTTCAAACTTTAAAAGACATGTTGTGCAGATGTACAAGCCCCTCTTGCACAGAAAGTATGGCTTAGATATCTCTTGTAGTTGCTTCAGAACACACAAATTATCTGAAAATGCTTTTGAAGCAATAGACACAAAAACAGCTATAAATCCAAAACCTAATATGATAGACTCAAACTTTAAACTATATATTGTGTAGATTTACAGGTCCTACTTGCCCAGCAAAAAGGGTTTGAATAGCTCTTGCACTTTTTTCGAAACTCACAAACAACTGTTCATGGGCTGAAAAGGCTTTTGGAGCAATAAAAACGTAAAAACTGCTATAACTCAAAAATGCAATAAGATAAGTTCAAACTTTAAAAGACATGTTGTGCAGATGTACAAGCCCCTCTTGCACAGAAAGTTTGGGTTAGATATCTCTTGTAGTTTCTACAGAACACACAAATTATCTGAAAATGCTTTTGAAGCAATAGACACAAAAACAGCTATAAATCCAAAACCTAATATGATAGACTCAAACTTTAAACTATATATTGTGTAGATTTACAGGTCCTACTTGCCCAGCAAAAAGGGTTTGAATAGCTCTTGCACTTTTTTCCAAACTCACAAACAACTGTTCATGGGCTGAAAAGGCTTTTGGAGCAATAAAAACTTAAAAACTGCTATAACTCAAAAATGCAATAAGATAAGTTCAAACTTTAAAAGACATGTTGTGCAGATGTACAAGCCCCTCTTGCATAGAAAGTTTGGGTTAGATATCGCTTGTAGTTTCTACAGAACACACAAATTATCTGAAAATGCTTTTGAAGCAATAGACACAAAAACAGCTATAAATCCAAAACCTAATATGATAGACTCAAACTTTAAACAGTATATTGTGTAGATTTACAGGTCCTACTTGCCCAGCAAAAAGGGTTCGAATAGCTCTTGCACTTTTTTCGAAAACTCACAAACAACTGTTCATGGGCTGAAAAGGCTTTTGGAGCAATAAAAACGTAAAAACTGCTATAACTCAAAAATGCAATAAGATAAGTTAAAACTTTAAAAGACATGTTGTGCAGATGTACAAGCCCCTCTTGCACAGAAAGTTTGGGTTAGATATCTCTTGTAGTTTCTTCAGAACACACAAATTATCTGAAAATGCTTTCGAAGCAATAGACACAAAAACAGCTATAAATCCAAAACCTAATATGATAGACTCAAACTTTAAACTATATATTGTGTAGATTTACAGGTCCTACTTGCCCAGCAAAAAGGGTTTGAATAGCTCTTGCACTTTTTTCGAAAACTCACAAACAACTGTTCATGGGCTGAAAAGGCTTTTGGAGCAATAAAAACTTAAAAACTGCTATAACTCAAAAATGCAATAAGATAGGTTCAAACTTTAAAAGACATGTTGTGCAGATGTACAAGCCCCTCTTGCACAGAAAGTATGGCTTAGATATCTCTTGTAGTTGCTTCAGAACACACAAATTATCTGAAAATGCTTTTGAAGCAATAGACACAAAAACAGCTATAAATCCAAAACCTAATATGATAGACTCAAACTTTAAACTATATATTGTGTAGATTTACAGGTCCTACTTGCCCAGCAAAAAGGGTTTGAATAGCTCTTGCACTTTTTTCGAAACTCACAAACAACTGTTCATGGGCTGAAAAGGCTTTTGGAGCAATAAAAACGTAAAAACTGCTATAACTCAAAAATGCAATAAGATAAGTTCAAACTTTAAAAGACATGTTGTGCAGATGTACAAGCCCCTCTTGCACAGAAAGTTTGGGTTAGATATCTCTTGTAGTTTCTACAGAACACACAAATTATCTGAAAATGCTTTTGAAGCAATAGACACAAAAACAGCTATAAATCCAAAACCTAATATGATAGACTCAAACTTTAAACTATATATTGTGTAGATTTACAGGTCCTACTTGCCCAGCAAAAAGGGTTTGAATAGCTCTTGCACTTTTTTCCAAACTCACAAACAACTGTTCATGGGCTGAAAAGGCTTTTGGAGCAATAAAAACGTAAAAACTGCTATAACTCAAAAATGCAATAAGATAAGTTCAAACTTTAAAAGACATGTTGTGCAGATATACAAGCCCCTCTTGCACAGAAAGTTTGGGTTAGATATCTCTTGTAGTTTCTTCAGAACACACAAATTATCTGAAAATGCTTTTGAAGCAATAGACACAAAAACAGCTATAAATCCAAAACCTAATATGATAGACTCAAACTTTAAACTATATATTGTGTAGATTTACAGGTCCTACTTGCCCAGCAAAAAGGGTTTGAATAGCTCTTGCACTTTTTTCCAAACTCACAAACAACTGTTCATGGGCTGAAAAGGCTTTTGGAGCAATAAAAACTTGAAAACTGCTATAACTCAAAAATGCAATAAGATAAGTTCAAACTTTAAAAGACATGTTGTGCAGATGTACAAGCCCCTCTTGCACAGAAAGTTTGGGTTAGATATCTCTTGTAGTTGCTTCAGAACACACAAATTATCTGAAAATGCTTTTGAAGCAATAGACACAAAAACAGCTATCAATCGAAAACCTAATATGATAGACTCAAACTTTAAACTATATATTGTGTAGATTTACAGGTCCTACTTGCCCAGCAAAAAGGGTTTGAATAGCTCTTGCACTTTTTTCGAAACTCACAAACAACTGTTCATGGGCTGAAAAGGCTTTTGGAGCAATAAAAACTTGAAAACTGCTATAACTCAAAAATGCAATAAGATAAGTTCAAACTTTAAAAGACATGTTGTGCAGATGTACAAGCCCCTCTTGCACAGAAAGTTTGGGTTAGATATCTCTTGTAGTTGCTTCAGAACACACAAATTATCTGAAAATGCTTTTGAAGCAATAGACACAAAAACAGCTATAAATCCAAAACCTAATATGATAGACTCAAACTTTAAACTATATATTGTGTAGATTTACAGGTCCTACTTGCCCAGCAAAAAGGGTTTGAATAGCTCTTGCACTTTTTTCGAAACTCACAAACAACTGTTCATGGGCTGAAAAGGCTTTTGGAGCAATAAAAACTTGAAAACTGCTATAACTCAAAAATGCAATAAGATAAGTTCAAACTTTAAAAGACATGTTGTGCAGATGTACAAGCCCCTCTTGCACAGAAAGTTTGGGTTAGATATCTCTTGTAGTTTCTACAGAACACACAAATTATCTGAAAATGCTTTTGAAGCAATAGACACAAAAACAGCTATAAATCCAAAACCTAATATGATAGACTCAAACTTTAAACTATATATTGTGTAGATTTACAGGTCCTACTTGCCCAGCAAAAAGGGTTTGAATAGCTCTTGCACTTTTTTCCAAACTCACAAACAACTGTTCATGGGCTGAAAAGGCTTTTGGAGCAATAAAAACTTAAAAACTGCTATAACTCAAAAATGCAATAAGATAAGTTCAAACTTTAAAAGACATGTTGTGCAGATGTACAAGCCCCTCTTGCACAGAAAGTTTGGGTTAGATATCTCTTGTAGTTTCTACAGAACACACAAATTATCTGAAAATGCTTTTGAAGCAATAGACACAAAAACAGCTATAAATCCAAAACCTAATATGATAGACTCAAACTTTAAACAGTATATTGTGTAGATTTACAGGTCCTACTTGCCCAGCAAAAAGGGTTCGAATAGCTCTTGCACTTTTTTCGAAAACTCACAAACAACTGTTCATGGGCTGAAAAGGCTTTTGGAGCAATAAAAACGTAAAAACTGCTATAACTCAAAAATGCAATAAGATAAGTTCAAACTTTAAAAGACATGTTGTGCAGATGTACAAGCCCCTCTTGCACAGAAAGTTTGGGTTAGATATCTCTTGTAGTTTCTTCAGAACACACAAATTATCTGAAAATGCTTTTGAAGCAATAGACACAAAAACAGCTATAAATCCAAAACCTAATATGATAGACTCAAACTTTAAACTATATATTGTGTAGATTTACAGGTCCTACTTGCCAAGCAAAAAGGGTTTGAATAGCTCTTGCACTTTTTTCCAAACTCACAAACAACTGTTCATGGGCTGAAAAGGCTTTTGGAGCAATAAAAACTTAAAAACTGCTATAACTCAAAAATGCAATAAGATAGTTTCAAACTTTAAAAGCCATGTTGTGCAGATGTACAAGCCCCTCTTGCACAGAAAGTTTGGGTTAGATATCTCTTGTAGTTTCTTCAGAACACACAATTTATCTGAAAATGCTTTTAAAGCAATAAACACAAAAACAGCTATAAATCCAAAACCTAATATGATAGACTCAAACTTTAAACTATATATTGTGTAGATTTACAGGTCCTACTTGCCCAGCAAAAAGGGTTTGAATAGCTCTTGCACTTTTTTCGAAACTCACAAACAACTGTTCATGGGCTGAAAAGGCTTTTGGAGCAATAAAAACTTGAAAACTGCTATAACTCAAAAATGCAATAAGATAAGTTCAAATTTTAAAAGACATGTTGTGCAGATGTACAAGCCCCTCTTGCACAGAAAGTTTGGGTTAGATATCTCTTGTAGTTTCTTCAGAACACACAAATTATCTGAAAATGCTTTTAAAGCAATAAACACAAAAACAGCTATAAATCCAAAACCTAATATGATAGACTCAAACTTTAAACTATATATTGTGTAGATTTACAGGTCCTACTTGCCCAGCAAAAAGGGTTTGAATAGCTCTTGCACTTTTTTCCAAACTCAGAAACAACTGTTCATGGGCTGAAAAGGCTTTTGGAGCAATAAAAACGTAAAAACTGCTATAACTCAAAAATGCAATAAGATAGGTTCAAACTTTAAAAGACATGTTGTGCAGATGTACAAGCCCCTCTTGCACAGAAAGTTTGGGTTAGATATCTCTTGTAGTTTCTTCAGAACACACAAATTATCTGAAAATGCTTTTGAAGCAATAGACACAAAAACAGCTATAAATCCAAAACCTAATATGATAGACTCAAACTTTAAACTATATATTGTGTAGATTTACAGGTCCTACTTGCCAAGCAAAAAGGGTTTGAATAGCTCTTGCACTTTTTTCCAAACTCACAAACAACTGTTCATGGGCTGAAAAGGCTTTTGGAGCAATAAAAACTTAAAAACTGCTATAACTCAAAAATGCAATAAGATAGTTTCAAACTTTAAAAGACATGTTGTGCAGATGTACAAGCCCCTCTTGCACAGAAAGTTTGGGTTAGATATCTCTTGTAGTTTCTTCAGAACACACAATTTATCTGAAAATGCTTTTAAAGCAATAAACACAAAAACAGCTATAAATCCAAAACCTAATATGATAGACTCAAACTTTAAACTATATATTGTGTAGATTTACAGGTCCTACTTGCCCAGCAAAAAGGGTTTGAATAGCTCTTGCACTTTTTTCGAAACTCACAAACAACTGTTCATGGGCTGAAAAGGCTTTTGGAGCAATAAAAACTTGAAAACTGCTATAACTCAAAAATGCAATAAGATAAGTTCAAATTTTAAAAGACATGTTGTGCAGATGTACAAGCCCCTCTTGCACAGAAAGTTTGGGTTAGATATCTCTTGTAGTTTCTTCAGAACACACAAATTATCTGAAAATGCTTTTAAAGCAATAAACACAAAAACAGCTATAAATCCAAAACCTAATATGATAGACTCAAACTTTAAACTATATATTGTGTAGATTTACAGGTCCTACTTGCCCAGCAAAAAGGGTTTGAATAGCTCTTGCACTTTTTTCCAAACTCAGAAACAACTGTTCATGGGCTGAAAAGGCTTTTGGAGCAATAAAAACGTAAAAACTGCTATAACTCAAAAATGCAATAAGATAGGTTCAAACTTTAAAAGACATGTTGTGCAGATGTACAAGCCCCTCTTGCACAGAAAGTTTGGGTTAGATATCTCTTGTAGTTTCTTCAGAACACACAAATTATCTGAAAATGCTTTTGAAGCAATAGACACAAAAACAGCTATAAATCCAAAACCTAATATGATAGACTCAAACTTTAAACTGTATATTGTGTAGATTTACAGGTCCTACTTGCCCAGCAAAAAGGGTTTGAATAGCTCTTGCACTTTTTTCGAAAACTCACAAACAACTGTTCATGGGCTGAAAAGGCTTTTGGAGCAATAAAAACTTAAAAACTGCTATAACTCAAAAATGCAATAAGATAGGTTCAAACTTTAAAAGACATGTTGTGCAGATGTACAAGCCCCTCTTGCACAGAAAGTTTGGGTTAGATATATCTTGTAGTTTCTTCAGAACACACAAATTATCTGAAAATGCTTTTAAAGCAATAAACACAAAAACAGCTATAAATCCAAAACCTAATATGATAGACTCAAACTTTAAACTATATATTGTGTAGATTTACAGGTCCTACTTGCCCAGCAAAAAGGGTTTGAATAGCTCTTGCACTTTTTTCGAAACTCAGAAACAACTGTTCATGGGCTGAAAAGGCTTTTGGAGCAATAAAAACGTAAAAACTGCTATAACTCAAAAATGCAATAAGATAGGTTCAAACTTTAAAAGACATGTTGTGCAGATGTACAAGCCCCTCTTGCACAGAAAGTTTGGGTTAGATATCTCTTGTAGTTTCTTCAGAACACACACATTATCTAAAAATGCTTTTGAAGCAATAGACACAAAAACAGCTATAAATCCAAAACCTAATATGATAGACTCAAACTTTAAACTATATATTGTGTAGATTTACAGGTCCTACTTGCCCAGAAAAAAGGGTTTGAATAGCTCTTGCACTTTTTTCGAAACCCAGAAACAACTGTTCATGGGCTGAAAAGGCTTTTGGAGCAATAAAAACTTAAAAACTGCTATAACTCAAAAATGCAATAAGATAAGTTCAAACTTTAAAAGACATGTTGTGCAGATGTACAAGCCCCTCTTGCACAGAAAGTTTGGGTTAGATATCTCTTGTAGTTTCTTCAGAACACACAAATTATCTGAAAATGCTTTTAAAGCAATAAACACAAAAACAGCTATAAATCCAAAACCTAATATGATAGACTCAAACTTTAAACTATATATTGTGTAGATTTACAGGTCCTACTTGCCCAGCAAAAAGGGTTTGAATAGCTCTTGCACTTTTTTCGAAAACTCACAAACAACTGTTCATGGGCTGAAAAGGCTTTTGGAGCAATAAAAACTTAAAAACTGCTATAACTCAAAAATGCAATAAGATAGGTTCAAACTTTAAAAAACATGTTGTGCAGATATACAAGCCCCTCTTGCACAGAAAGTTTGGGTTAGATATCTCTTGTAGTTTCTTCAGAACACACAAATTATCTGAAAATGCTTTTGAAGCAATAGACACAAAAACAGCTATAAATCCAAAACCTAATATGATAGACTCAAACTTTAAACTATATATTGTGTAGATTTACAGGTCCTACTTGCCCAGCAAAAAGGGTTTGAATAGCTCTTGCACTTTTTTCGAAACTCACAAACAACTGTTCATGGGCTGAAAAGGCTTTTGGAGCAATAAAAACTTAAAAACTGCTATAACTCAAAAATGCAATAAGATAAGTTCAAACTTTAAAAGACATGTTGTGCAGATGTACAAGCCCCTCTTGCACAGAAAGTATGGCTTAGATATCTCTTGTAGTTTCTTCAGAACACACAAATTATCTTAAAATGCTTTTGAAGCAATAGACACAAAAACAGCTATAAATCCAAAACCTAATATGATAGACTCAAACTTTAAACTATATATTGTGTAGATTTACAGGTCCTACTTGCCCAGCAAAAAGGGTTTGAATAGCTCTTGCACTTTTTTCCAAACTCACAAACAACTGTTCATGGGCTGAAAAGGCTTTTGGAGCAATAAAAACTTAAAAACTGCTATAACTCAAAAATGCAATAAGATAAGTTCAAACTTTAAAAGACATGTTGTGCAGATGTACAAGCCCCTCTTGCACAGAAAGTTTGGGTTAGATATCTCTTGTAGTTTCTTCAGAACACACAAATTATCTGAAAATGCTTTTGAAGCAATAAACACAAAAACAGCTATAAATCCAAAACCTAATATGATAGACTCAAACTTTAAACTGTATATTGTGTAGATTTACAGGTCCTACTTGCCCAGCAAAAAGGGTTCGAATAGCTCTTGCACTTTTTTCGAAAACTCACAAACAACTGTTCATGGGCTGAAAAGGCTTTTGGAGCAATAAAAACGTAAAAACTGCTATAACTCAAAAATGCAATAAGATAAGTTCAAACTTTAAAAGACATGTTGTGCAGATATACAAGCCCCTCTTGCACAGAAAGTTTGGGTTAGATATCTCTTGTAGTTTCTTCAGAACACACAAATTATCTGAAAATGCTTTTGAAGCAATAGACACAAAAACAGCTATAAATCCAAAACCTAATATGATAGACTCAAACTTTAAACTATATATTGTGTAGATTTACAGGTCCTACTTGCCCAGCAAAAAGGGTTTGAATAGCTCTTGCACTTTTTTCCAAACTCACAAACAACTGTTCATGGGCTGAAAAGGCTTTTGGAGCAATAAAAACTTAAAAACTGCTATAACTCAAAAATGCAATAAGATAGGTTCAAACTTTAAAAGACATGTTGTGCAGATGTACAAGCCCCTCTTGCACAGAAAGTATGGCTTAGATATCTCTTGTAGTTTCTTCAGAACACACAAATTATCTGAAAATGCTTTTGAAGCAATAGACACAAAAACAGCTATAAATCCAAAACCTAATATGATAGACTCAAACTTTAAACTATATATTGTGTAGATTTACAGGTCCTACTTGCCAAGCAAAAAGGGTTTGAATAGCTCTTGCACTTTTTTCGAAACTCACAAACAACTGTTCATGGGCTGAAAAGGCTTTTGGAGCAATAAAAACGTAAAAACTGCTATAACTCAAAAATGCAATAAGATAGGTTCAAACTTTAAAAGACATGTTGTGCAGATGTACAAGCCCCTCTTGCACAGAAAGTTTGGGTTAGATATCTCTGGTAGTTTCTTCAGAACACACAAATTATCTGAAAATGCTTTTGAAGCAATAGACACAAAAACAGCTATAAATCCAAAACCTAATATGATAGACTCAAACTTTAAAATGTATATTGTGTAGATTTACAGGTCCTACTTGCCCAGCAAAAAGGATTCGAATAGCTCTTACACTTTTTTCGAAAACTCACAAACAACTGTTCATGGGCTGAAAAGGCTTTTGGAGCAATAAAAACGTAAAAACTGCTATAACTCAAAAATGCAATAAGATAGGTTCAAACTTTAAAAGACATGTTGTGCAGATGTACAAGCCCCTCTTGCACAGAAAGTTTGGGTTAGATATCTCTTGTAGTTTCTTCAGAACACAAAATTTATCTGAAAATGCTTTTAAAGCAATAAACACAAAAACAGCTATAAATCCAAAACCTAATATGATAGACTCAAACTTTAAACTATATATTGTGTAGATTTACAGGTCCTACTTGCCCAGCAAAAAGGGTTTGAATAGCTCTTGCACTTTTTTCGAAAACTCACAAACAACTGTTCATGGGCTGAAAAGGCTTTTGGAGCAATAAAAACTTAAAAACTGCTATAACTCAAAAATGCAATAAGATAGGTTCAAACTTTAAAAGACATGTTGTGCAGATGTACAAGCCCCTCTTGCACAGAAAGTATGGCTTAGATATCTCTTGTAGTTTCTTCAGAACACACAAATTATCTGAAAATGCTTTTGAAGCAATAGACACAAAAACAGCTATAAATCCAAAACCTAATATGATAGACTCAAACTTTAAACTATATATTGTGTAGATTTACAGGTCCTACTTGCCAAGCAAAAAGGGTTTGAATAGCTCTTGCACTTTTTTCGAAACTCACAAACAACTGTTCATGGGCTGAAAAGGCTTTTGGAGCAATAAAAACTTAAAAACTGCTATAACTCAAAAATGCAATAAGATAAGTTCAAACTTTAAAAGACATGTTGTGCAGATATACAAGCCCCTCTTGCACAGAAAGTTTGGGTTAGATATCTCTTGTAGTTTCTTCAGAACACACAAATTATCTGAAAATGCTTTTGAAGCAATAGACACAAAAACAGCTATAAATCCAAAACCTAATATGATAGACTCAAACTTTAAACTATATATTGTGTAGATTTACAGGTCCTACTTGCCCAGCAAAAAGGGTTTGAATAGCTCTTGCACTTTTTTCGAAACTCACAAACAACTGTTCATGGGCTGAAAAGGCTTTTGGAGCAATAAAAACTTAAAAACTGCTATAACTCAAAAATGCAATAAGATATGTTCAAACTTTAAAAGACATGTTGTGCAGATATACAAGCCCCTCTTGCACAGAAAGTTTGGGTTAGATATCTCTTGTAGTTTCTTCAGAACACACAAATTATCTAAAAATGCTTTTGAAGCAATAGACACAAAAACAGCTATAAATCCAAAACCTAATATGATAGACTCAAACTTTAAACTATATATTGTGTAGATTTACAGGTCCTACTTGCCCAGCAAAAAGGGTTTGAATAGCTCTTGCACTTTTTTCGAAACTCACAAACAACTGTTCATGGGCTGAAAAGGCTTTTGGAGCAATAAAAACTTAAAAACTGCTATAACTCAAAAATGCAATAAGATAAGTTCAAACTTTAAAAGACATGTTGTGCAGATGTACAAGCCCCTCTTGCACAGAAAGTTTGGGTTAGATATCTCTTGTAGTTGCTTCAGAACACACAAATTATCTGAAAATGCTTTTAAAGCAATAAACACAAAAACAGCTATAAATCCAAAACCTAATATGATAGACTCAAACTTTAAACTATATATTGTGTAGATTTACAGGTCCTACTTGCCCAGCAAAAAGGGTTTGAATAGCTCTTGCACTTTTTTCGAAAACTCACAAACAACTGTTCATGGGCTGAAAAGGCTTTTGGAGCAATAAAAACTTAAAAACTGCTATAACTCAAAAATGCAATAAGATAGGTTCAAACTTTAAAAGACATGTTGTGCAGATGTACAAGCCCCTCTTGCACAGAAAGTATGGCTTAGATATCTCTTGTAGTTTCTTCAGAACACACAAATTATCTGAAAATGCTTTTGAAGCAATAGACACAAAAACAGCTATAAATCCAAAACCTAATATGATAGACTCAAACTTTAAACTATATATTGTGTAGATTTACAGGTCCTACTTGCCCAGCAAAAAGGGTTTGAATAGCTCTTGCACTTTTTTCCAAACTCACAAACAACTGTTCATGGGCTGAAAAGTCTTTTGGAGCAATAAAAACTTAAAAACTGCTATAACTCAAAAATGCAATAAGATAAGTTCAAACTTTAAAAGACATGTTGTGCAGATGTACAAGCCCCTCTTGCACAGAAAGTTTGGGTTAGATATCTCTTGTAGTTTCTTCAGAACACACAAATTATCTGAAAATGCTTTTAAAGCAATAGACACAAAAACAGCTATAAATCCAAAACCTAATATGATAGACTCAAACTTTAAACTATATATTGTGTAGATTTACAGGTCCTACTTGCCCAGCAAAAAGGGTTTGAATAGCTCTTGCACTTTTTTCGAAACTCACAAACAACTGTTCATGGGCTGAAAAGGCTTTTGGAGCAATAAAAACTTGAAAACTGCTATAACTCAAAAATGCAATAAGATAAGTTCAAACTTTAAAAGACATGTTGTGCAGATGTACAAGCCCCTCTTGCACAGAAAGTTTGGGTTAGATATCTCTTGTAGTTGCTTCAGAACACACAAATTATCTGAAAATGCTTTTGAAGCAATAGACACAAAAACAGCTATAAATCCAAAACCTAATATGATAGACTCAAACTTTAAACTATATATTGTGTAGATTTACAGGTCCTACTTGCCCAGCAAAAAGGGTTTGAATAGCTCTTGCACTTTTTTCGAAACTCACAAACAACTGTTCATGGGCTGAAAAGGCTTTTGGAGCAATAAAAACTTGAAAACTGCTATAACTCAAAAATGCAATAAGATAAGTTCAAACTTTAAAAGACATGTTGTGCAGATGTACAAGCCCCTCTTGCACAGAAAGTATGGCTTAGATATCTCTTGTAGTTGCTTCAGAACACACAAATTATCTGAAAATGCTTTTGAAGCAATAGACACAAAAACAGCTATAAATCCAAAACCTAATATGATAGACTCAAACTTTAAACTATATATTGTGTAGATTTACAGGTACTACTTGCCCAGCAAAAAGGGTTTGAATAGCTCTTGCACTTTTTTCGAAACTCACAAACAACTGTTCATGGGCTGAAAAGGCTTTTGGAGCAATAAAAACGTAAAAACTGCTATAACTCAAAAATGCAATAAGATAAGTTCAAACTTTAAAAGACATGTTGTGCAGATGTACAAGCCCCTCTTGCACAGAAAGTTTGGGTTAGATATCTCTTGTAGTTTCTACAGAACACACAAATTATCTGAAAATGCTTTTGAAGCAATAGACACAAAAACAGCTATAAATCCAAAACCTAATATGATAGACTCAAACTTTAAACTATATATTGTGTAGATTTACAGGTCCTACTTTCCCAGCAAAAAGGGTTTGAATAGCTCTTGCACTTTTTTCCAAACTCACAAACAACTGTTCATGGGCTGAAAAGGCTTTTGGAGCAATAAAAACTTAAAAACTGCTATAACTCAAAAATGCAATAAGATAAGTTCAAACTTTAAAAGACATGTTGTGCAGATGTACAAGCCCCTCTTGCACAGAAAGTTTGGGTTAGATATCTCTTGTAGTTTCTACAGAACACACAAATTATCTGAAAATGCTTTTGAAGCAATAGACACAAAAACAGCTATAAATCCAAAACCTAATATGATAGACTCAAACTTTAAACAGTATATTGTGTAGATTTACAGGTCCTACTTGCCCAGCAAAAAGGGTTCGAATAGCTCTTGCACTTTTTTCGAAAACTCACAAACAACTGTTCATGGGCTGAAAAGGCTTTTGGAGCAATAAAAACGTAAAAACTGCTATAACTCAAAAATGCAATAAGATAAGTTCAAACTTTAAAAGACATGTTGTGCAGATGTACAAGCCCCTCTTGCACAGAAAGTTTGGGTTAGATATCTCTTGTAGTTTCTTCAGAACACACAAATTATCTGAAAATGCTTTTGAAGCAATAGACACAAAAACAGCTATAAATCCAAAACCTAATATGATAGACTCAAACTTTAAACTATATATTGTGTAGATTTACAGGTCCTACTTGCCCAGCAAAAAGGGTTTGAATAGCTCTTGCACTTTTTTCGAAAACTCACAAACAACTGTTCATGGGCTGAAAAGGCTTTTGGAGCAATAAAAACGTAAAAACTGCTATAACTCAAAAATGCAATAAGATAGGTTCAAACTTTAAAAGACATGTTGTGCAGATGTACAAGCCCCTCTTGCACAGAAAGTTTGGGTTAGATATCTCTTGTAGTTTCTTCAGAACACACAAATTATCTGAAAATGCTTTTGAAGCAATAGACACAAAAACAGCTATAAATCCAAAACCTAATATGATAGACTCAAACTTTAAACTATATATTGTGTAGATTTACAGGTCCTACTTGCCCAGCAAAAAGGGTTTGAATAGCTCTTGCACTTTTTTCGAAAACTCACAAACAACTGTTCATGGGCTGAAAAGGCTTTTGGAGCAATAAAAACTTAAAAACTGCTATAACTCAAAAATGCAATAAGATAGGTTCAAACTTTAAAAGACATGTTGTGCAGATGTACAAGCCCCTCTTGCACAGAAAGTATGGCTTAGATATCTCTTGTAGTTGCTTCAGAACACACAAATTATCTGAAAATGCTTTTGAAGCAATAGACACAAAAACAGCTATAAATCCAAAACCTAATATGATAGACTCAAACTTTAAACTATATATTGTGTAGATTTACAGGTCCTACTTGCCCAGCAAAAAGGGTTTGAATAGCTCTTGAACTTTTTTCGAAACTCACAAACAACTGTTCATGGGCTGAAAAGGCTTTTGGAGCAATAAAAACGTAAAAACTGCTATAACTCAAAAATGCAATAAGATAAGTTCAAACTTTAAAAGACATGTTGTGCAGATGTACAAGCCCCTCTTGCACAGAAAGTTTGGGTTAGATATCTCTTGTAGTTTCTACAGAACACACAAATTATCTGAAAATGCTTTTGAAGCAATAGACACAAAAACAGCTATAAATCCAAAACCTAATATGATAGACTCAAACTTTAAACTATATATTGTGTAGATTTACAGGTCCTACTTGCCCAGCAAAAAGGGTTTGAATAGCTCTTGCACTTTTTTCCAAACTCACAAACAACTGTTCATGGGCTGAAAAGGCTTTTGGAGCAATAAAAACGTAAAAACTGCTATAACTCAAAAATGCAATAAGATAAGTTCAAACTTTAAAAGACATGTTGTGCAGATATACAAGCCCCTCTTGCACAGAAAGTTTGGGTTAGATATCTCTTGTAGTTTCTTCAGAACACACAAATTATCTGAAAATGCTTTTGAAGCAATAGACACAAAAACAGCTATAAATCCAAAACCTAATATGATAGACTCAAACTTTAAACTATATATTGTGTAGATTTACAGGTCCTACTTGCCCAGCAAAAAGGGTTTGAATAGCTCTTGCACTTTTTTCCAAACTCACAAACAACTGTTCATGGGCTGAAAAGGCTTTTGGAGCAATAAAAACTTGAAAACTGCTATAACTCAAAAATGCAATAAGATAAGTTCAAACTTTAAAAGACATGTTGTGCAGATGTACAAGCCCCTCTTGCACAGAAAGTTTGGGTTAGATATCTCTTGTAGTTGCTTCAGAACACACAAATTATCTGAAAATGCTTTTGAAGCAATAGACACAAAAACAGCTATCAATCGAAAACCTAATATGATAGACTCAAACTTTAAACTATATATTGTGTAGATTTACAGGTCCTACTTGCCCAGCAAAAAGGGTTTGAATAGCTCTTGCACTTTTTTCGAAACTCACAAACAACTGTTCATGGGCTGAAAAGGCTTTTGGAGCAATAAAAACTTGAAAACTGCTATAACTCAAAAATGCAATAAGATAAGTTCAAACTTTAAAAGACATGTTGTGCAGATGTACAAGCCCCTCTTGCACAGAAAGTTTGGGTTAGATATCTCTTGTAGTTGCTTCAGAACACACAAATTATCTGAAAATGCTTTTGAAGCAATAGACACAAAAACAGCTATAAATCCAAAACCTAATATGATAGACTCAAACTTTAAACTACATATTGTGTAGATTTACAGGTCCTACTTGCCCAGCAAAAAGGGTTTGAATAGCTCTTGCACTTTTTTCGAAACTCACAAACAACTGTTCATGGGCTGAAAAGGCTTTTGGAGCAATAAAAACTTGAAAACTGCTATAACTCAAAAATGCAATAAGATAAGTTCAAACTTTAAAAGACATGTTGTGCAGATGTACAAGCCCCTCTTGCACAGAAAGTTTGGGTTAGATATCTCTTGTAGTTTCTACAGAACACACAAATTATCTGAAAATGCTTTTGAAGCAATAGACACAAAAACAGCTATAAATCCAAAACCTAATATGATAGACTCAAACTTTAAACTATATATTGTGTAGATTTACAGGTCCTACTTGCCCAGCAAAAAGGGTTTGAATAGCTCTTGCACTTTTTTCCAAACTCACAAACAACTGTTCATGGGCTGAAAAGGCTTTTGGAGCAATAAAAACTTAAAAACTGCTATAACTCAAAAATGCAATAAGATAAGTTCAAACTTTAAAAGACATGTTGTGCAGATGTACAAGCCCCTCTTGCACAGAAAGTTTGGGTTAGATATCTCTTGTAGTTTCTACAGAACACACAAATTATCTGAAAATGCTTTTGAAGCAATAGACACAAAAACAGCTATAAATCCAAAACCTAATATGATAGACTCAAACTTTAAACAGTATATTGTGTAGATTTACAGGTCCTACTTGCCCAGCAAAAAGGGTTCGAATAGCTCTTGCACTTTTTTCGAAAACTCACAAACAACTGTTCATGGGCTGAAAAGGCTTTTGGAGCAATAAAAACGTAAAAACTGCTATAACTCAAAAATGCAATAAGATAAGTTCAAACTTTAAAAGACATGTTGTGCAGATGTACAAGCCCCTCTTGCACAGAAAGTTTGGGTTAGATATCTCTTGTAGTTTCTTCAGAACACACAAATTATCTGAAAATGCTTTTGAAGCAATAGACACAAAAACAGCTATAAATCCAAAACCTAATATGATAGACTCAAACTTTAAACTATATATTGTGTAGATTTACAGGTCCTACTTGCCCAGCAAAAAGGGTTTGAATAGCTCTTGCACTTTTTTCCAAACTCACAAACAACTGTTCATGGGCTGAAAAGTCTTTTGGAGCAATAAAAACTTAAAAACTGCTATAACTCAAAAATGCAATAAGATAAGTTCAAACTTTAAAAGACATGTTGTGCAGATGTACAAGCCCCTCTTGCACAGAAAGTTTGGGTTAGATATCTCTTGTAGTTTCTTCAGAACACACAAATTATCTGAAAATGCTTTTAAAGCAATAGACACAAAAACAGCTATAAATCCAAAACCTAATATGATAGACTCAAACTTTAAACTATATATTGTGTAGATTTACAGGTCCTACTTGCCCAGCAAAAAGGGTTTGAATAGCTCTTGCACTTTTTTCGAAACTCACAAACAACTGTTCATGGGCTGAAAAGGCTTTTGGAGCAATAAAAACTTGAAAACTGCTATAACTCAAAAATGCAATAAGATAAGTTCAAACTTTAAAAGACATGTTGTGCAGATGTACAAGCCCCTCTTGCACAGAAAGTTTGGGTTAGATATCTCTTGTAGTTGCTTCAGAACACACAAATTATCTGAAAATGCTTTTGAAGCAATAGACACAAAAACAGCTATAAATCCAAAACCTAATATGATAGACTCAAACTTTAAACTATATATTGTGTAGATTTACAGGTCCTACTTGCCCAGCAAAAAGGGTTTGAATAGCTCTTGCACTTTTTTCGAAACTCACAAACAACTGTTCATGGGCTGAAAAGGCTTTTGGAGCAATAAAAACTTGAAAACTGCTATAACTCAAAAATGCAATAAGATAAGTTCAAACTTTAAAAGGCATGTTGTGCAGATGTACAAGCCCCTCTTGCACAGAAAGTATGGCTTAGATATCTCTTGTAGTTTCTTCAGAACACACAAATTATCTGAAAATGCTTTTGAAGCAATAGACACAAAAACAGCTATAAATCCAAAACCTAATATGATAGACTCAAACTTTAAACTATATATTGTGTAGATTTACAGGTCCTACTTGCCAAGCAAAAAGGGTTTGAATAGCTCTTGCACTTTTTTCCAAACTCACAAACAACTGTTCATGGGCTGAAAAGGCTTTTGGAGCAATAAAAACTTAAAAACTGCTATAACTCAAAAATGCAATAAGATAGTTTCAAACTTTAAAAGACATGTTGTGCAGATGTACAAGCCCCTCTTGCACAGAAAGTTTGGGTTAGATATCTCTTGTAGTTTCTTCAGAACACACAATTTATCTGAAAATGCTTTTAAAGCAATAAACACAAAAACAGCTATAAATCCAAAACCTAATATGATAGACTCAAACTTTAAACTATATATTGTGTAGATTTACAGGTCCTACTTGCCCAGCAAAAAGGGTTTGAATAGCTCTTGCACTTTTTTCGAAACTCACAAACAACTGTTCATGGGCTGAAAAGGCTTTTGGAGCAATAAAAACTTGAAAACTGCTATAACTCAAAAATGCAATAAGATAAGTTCAAATTTTAAAAGACATGTTGTGCAGATGTACAAGCCCCTCTTGCACAGAAAGTTTGGGTTAGATATCTCTTGTAGTTTCTTCAGAACACACAAATTATCTGAAAATGCTTTTAAAGCAATAAACACAAAAACAGCTATAAATCCAAAACCTAATATGATAGACTCAAACTTTAAACTATATATTGTGTAGATTTACAGGTCCTACTTGCCCAGCAAAAAGGGTTTGAATAGCTCTTGCACTTTTTTCGAAACTCAGAAACAACTGTTCATGGGCTGAAAAGGCTTTTGGAGCAATAAAAACGTAAAAACTGCTATAACTCAAAAATGCAATAAGATAGGTTCAAACTTTAAAAGACATGTTGTGCAGATGTACAAGCCCCTCTTGCACAGAAAGTTTGGGTTAGATATCTCTTGTAGTTTCTTCAGAACACACAAATTATCTGAAAATGCTTTTGAAGCAATAGACACAAAAACAGCTATAAATCCAAAACCTAATATGATAGACTCAAACTTTAAACTATATATTGTGTAGATTTACAGGTCCTACTTGCCCAGCAAAAAGGGTTTGAATAGCTCTTGCACTTTTTTCCAAACTCACAAACAACTGTTCATGGGCTGAAAAGTCTTTTGGAGCAATAAAAACTTAAAAACTGCTATAACTCAAAAATGCAATAAGATAAGTTCAAACTTTAAAAGACATGTTGTGCAGATGTACAAGCCCCTCTTGCACAGAAAGTTTGGGTTAGATGTCTCTTGTAGTTTCTTCAGAACACACAAATTATCTGAAAATGCTTTTAAAGCAATAGACACAAAAACAGCTATAAATCCAAAACCTAATATGATAGACTCAAACTTTAAACTATATATTGTGTAGATTTACAGGTCCTACTTGCCCAGCAAAAAGGGTTTGAATAGCTCTTGCACTTTTTTCGAAACTCACAAACAACTGTTCATGGGCTGAAAAGGCTTTTGGAGCAATAAAAACTTGAAAACTGCTATAACTCAAAAATGCAATAAGATAAGTTCAAACTTTAAAAGACATGTTGTGCAGATGTACAAGCCCCTCTTGCACAGAAAGTTTGGGTTAGATATCTCTTGTAGTTGCTTCAGAACACACAAATTATCTGAAAATGCTTTTGAAGCAATAGACACAAAAACAGCTATAAATCCAAAACCTAATATGATAGACTCAAACTTTAAACTATATATTGTGTAGATTTACAGGTCCTACTTGCCCAGCAAAAAGGGTTTGAATAGCTCTTGCACTTTTTTCGAAACTCACAAACAACTGTTCATGGGCTGAAAAGGCTTTTGGAGCAATAAAAACTTGAAAACTGCTATAACTCAAAAATGCAATAAGATAAGTTCAAACTTTAAAAGGCATGTTGTGCAGATGTACAAGCCCCTCTTGCACAGAAAGTATGGCTTAGATATCTCTTGTAGTTTCTTCAGAACACACAAATTATCTGAAAATGCTTTTGAAGCAATAGACACAAAAACAGCTATAAATCCAAAACCTAATATGATAGACTCAAACTTTAAACTATATATTGTGTAGATTTACAGGTCCTACTTGCCAAGCAAAAAGGGTTTGAATAGCTCTTGCACTTTTTTCCAAACTCACAAACAACTGTTCATGGGCTGAAAAGGCTTTTGGAGCAATAAAAACTTAAAAACTGCTATAACTCAAAAATGCAATAAGATAGTTTCAAACTTTAAAAGACATGTTGTGCAGATGTACAAGCCCCTCTTGCACAGAAAGTTTGGGTTAGATATCTCTTGTAGTTTCTTCAGAACACACAATTTATCTGAAAATGCTTTTAAAGCAATAAACACAAAAACAGCTATAAATCCAAAACCTAATATGATAGACTCAAACTTTAAACTATATATTGTGTAGATTTACAGGTCCTACTTGCCCAGCAAAAAGGGTTTGAATAGCTCTTGCACTTTTTTCGAAACTCACAAACAACTGTTCATGGGCTGAAAAGGCTTTTGGAGCAATAAAAACTTGAAAACTGCTATAACTCAAAAATGCAATAAGATAAGTTCAAATTTTAAAAGACATGTTGTGCAGATGTACAAGCCCCTCTTGCACAGAAAGTTTGGGTTAGATATCTCTTGTAGTTTCTTCAGAACACACAAATTATCTGAAAATGCTTTTAAAGCAATAAACACAAAAACAGCTATAAATCCAAAACCTAATATGATAGACTCAAACTTTAAACTATATATTGTGTAGATTTACAGGTCCTACTTGCCCAGCAAAAAGGGTTTGAATAGCTCTTGCACTTTTTTCGAAACTCAGAAACAACTGTTCATGGGCTGAAAAGGCTTTTGGAGCAATAAAAACGTAAAAACTGCTATAACTCAAAAATGCAATAAGATAGGTTCAAACTTTAAAAGACATGTTGTGCAGATGTACAAGCCCCTCTTGCACAGAAAGTTTGGGTTAGATATCTCTTGTAGTTTCTTCAGAACACACAAATTATCTGAAAATGCTTTTGAAGCAATAGACACAAAAACAGCTATAAATCCAAAACCTAATATGATAGACTCAAACTTTAAACTGTATATTGTGTAGATTTACAGGTCCTACTTGCCCAGCAAAAAGGGTTTGAATAGCTCTTGCACTTTTTTCGAAAACTCACAAACAACTGTTCATGGGCTGAAAAGGCTTTTGGAGCAATAAAAACTTAAAAACTGCTATAACTCAAAAATGCAATAAGATAGGTTCAAACTTTAAAAGACATGTTGTGCAGATGTACAAGCCCCTCTTGCACAGAAAGTTTGGGTTAGATATCTCTTGTAGTTTCTTCAGAACACACAAATTATCTGAAAATGCTTTTAAAGCAATAAACACAAAAACAGCTATAAATCCAAAACCTAATATGATAGACTCAAACTTTAAACTATATATTGTGTAGATTTACAGGTCCTACTTGCCCAGCAAAAAGGGTTTGAATAGCTCTTGCACTTTTTTCGAAACCCAGAAACAACTGTTCATGGGCTGAAAAGGCTTTTGGAGCAATAAAAACTTAAAAACTGCTATAACTCAAAAATGCAATAAGATAAGTTCAAACTTTAAAAGACATGTTGTGCAGATGTACAAGCCCCTCTTGCACAGAAAGTTTGGGTTAGATATCTCTTGTAGTTTCTTCAGAACACACAAATTATCTGAAAATGCTTTTAAAGCAATAAACACAAAAACAGCTATAAATCCAAAACCTAATATGATAGACTCAAACTTTAAACTATATATTGTGTAGATTTACAGGTCCTACTTGCCCAGCAAAAAGGGTTTGAATAGCTCTTGCACTTTTTTCGAAAACTCACAAACAACTGTTCATGGGCTGAAAAGGCTTTTGGAGCAATAAAAACTTAAAAACTGCTATAACTCAAAAATGCAATAAGATAGGTTCAAACTTTAAAAAACATGTTGTGCAGATATACAAGCCCCTCTTGCACAGAAAGTTTGGGTTAGATATCTCTTGTAGTTTCTTCAGAACACACAAATTATCTGAAAATGCTTTTGAAGCAATAGACACAAAAACAGCTATAAATCCAAAACCTAATATGATAGACTCAAACTTTAAACTATATATTGTGTAGATTTACAGGTCCTACTTGCCCAGCAAAAAGGGTTTGAATAGCTCTTGCACTTTTTTCGAAACTCACAAACAACTGTTCATGGGCTGAAAAGGCTTTTGGAGCAATAAAAACGTAAAAACTGCTATAACTCAAAAATGCAATAAGATAAGTTAAAACTTTAAAAGACATGTTGTGCAGATGTACAAGCCCCTCTTGCACAGAAAGTATGGCTTAGATATCTCTTGTAGTTTCTTCAGAACACACAAATTATCTTAAAATGCTTTTGAAGCAATAGACACAAAAACAGCTATAAATCCAAAACCTAATATGATAGACTCAAACTTTAAACTATATATTGTGTAGATTTACAGGTCCTACTTGCCCAGCAAAAAGGGTTTGAATAGCTCTTGCACTTTTTTCCAAACTCACAAACAACTGTTCATGGGCTGAAAAGGCTTTTGGAGCAATAAAAACTTAAAAACTGCTATAACTCAAAAATGCAATAAGATAAGTTCAAACTTTAAAAGACATGTTGTGCAGATGTACAAGCCCCTCTTGCACAGAAAGTTTGGGTTAGATATCTCTTGTAGTTTCTTCAGAACACACAAATTATCTGAAAATGCTTTTGAAGCAATAAACACAAAAACAGCTATAAATCCAAAACCTAATATGATAGACTCAAACTTTAAACTGTATATTGTGTAGATTTACAGGTCCTACTTGCCCAGCAAAAAGGGTTCGAATAGCTCTTGCACTTTTTTCGAAAACTCACAAACAACTGTTCATGGGCTGAAAAGGCTTTTGGAGCAATAAAAACGTAAAAACTGCTATAACTCAAAAATGCAATAAGATAAGTTCAAACTTTAAAAGACATGTTGTGCAGATATACAAGCCCCTCTTGCACAGAAAGTTTGGGTTAGATATCTCTTGTAGTTTCTTCAGAACACACAAATTATCTGAAAATGCTTTTGAAGCAATAGACACAAAAACAGCTATAAATCCAAAACCTAATATGATAGACTCAAACTTTAAACTATATATTGTGTAGATTTACAGGTCCTACTTGCCCAGCAAAAAGGGTTTGAATAGCTCTTGCACTTTTTTCCAAACTCACAAACAACTGTTCATGGGCTGAAAAGGCTTTTGGAGCAATAAAAACTTAAAAACTGCTATAACTCAAAAATGCAATAAGATAGGTTCAAACTTTAAAAGACATGTTGTGCAGATGTACAAGCCCCTCTTGCACAGAAAGTATGGCTTAGATATCTCTTGTAGTTTCTTCAGAACACACAAATTATCTGAAAATGCTTTTGAAGCAATAGACACAAAAACAGCTATAAATCCAAAACCTAATATGATAGACTCAAACTTTAAACTATATATTGTGTAGATTTACAGGTCCTACTTGCCAAGCAAAAAGGGTTTGAATAGCTCTTGCACTTTTTTCGAAACTCACAAACAACTGTTCATGGGCTGAAAAGGCTTTTGGAGCAATAAAAACTTAAAAACTGCTATAACTCAAAAATGCAATAAGATAAGTTCAAACTTTAAAAGACATGTTGTGCAGATATACAAGCCCCTCTTGCACAGAAAGTTTGGGTTAGATATCTCTTGTAGTTTCTTCAGAACACACAAATTATCTGAATATGCTTTTGAAGCAATAGACACAAAAACAGCTATAAATCCAAAACCTAATATGATAGACTCAAACTTTAAACTATATATTGTGTAGATTTACAGGTCCTACTTGCCCAGAAAAAAGGGTTTGAATAGCTCTTGCACTTTTTTCGAAACTCAGAAACAACTGTTCATGGGCTGAAAAGGCTTTTGGAGCAATAAAAACGTAAAAACTGCTATAACTCAAAAATGCAATAAGATAGGTTCAAACTTTAAAAGACATGTTGTGCAGATGTACAAGCCCCTCTTGCACAGAAAGTTTGGGTTAGATATCTCTGGTAGTTTCTTCAGAACACACAAATTATCTGAAAATGCTTTTGAAGCAATAGACACAAAAACAGCTATAAATCCAAAACCTAATATGATAGACTCAAACTTTAAAATGTATATTGTGTAGATTTACAGGTCCTACTTGCCCAGCAAAAAGGATTCGAATAGCTCTTACACTTTTTTCGAAAACTCACAAACAACTGTTCATGGGCTGAAAAGGCTTTTGGAGCAATAAAAACGTAAAAACTGCTATAACTCAAAAATGCAATAAGATAGGTTCAAACTTTAAAAGACATGTTGTGCAGATGTACAAGCCCCTCTTGCACAGAAAGTTTGGGTTAGATATCTCTTGTAGTTTCTTCAGAACACAAAATTTATCTGAAAATGCTTTTAAAGCAATAAACACAAAAACAGCTATAAATCCAAAACCTAATATGATAGACTCAAACTTTAAACTATATATTGTGTAGATTTACAGGTCCTACTTGCCCAGCAAAAAGGGTTTGAATAGCTCTTGCACTTTTTTCGAAAACTCACAAACAACTGTTCATGGGCTGAAAAGGCTTTTGGAGCAATAAAAACTTAAAAACTGCTATAACTCAAAAATGCAATAAGATAGGTTCAAACTTTAAAAGACATGTTGTGCAGATGTACAAGCCCCTCTTGCACAGAAAGTATGGCTTAGATATCTCTTGTAGTTTCTTCAGAACACACAAATTATCTGAAAATGCTTTTGAAGCAATAGACACAAAAACAGCTATAAATCCAAAACCTAATATGATAGACTCAAACTTTAAACTATATATTGTGTAGATTTACAGGTCCTACTTGCCAAGCAAAAAGGGTTTGAATAGCTCTTGCACTTTTTTCGAAACTCACAAACAACTGTTCATGGGCTGAAAAGGCTTTTGGAGCAATAAAAACTTAAAAACTGCTATAACTCAAAAATGCAATAAGATAAGTTCAAACTTTAAAAGACATGTTGTGCAGATATACAAGCCCCTCTTGCACAGAAAGTTTGGGTTAGATATCTCTTGTAGTTTCTTCAGAACACACAAATTATCTGAAAATGCTTTTGAAGCAATAGACACAAAAACAGCTATAAATCCAAAACCTAATATGATAGACTCAAACTTTAAACTATATATTGTGTAGATTTACAGGTCCTACTTGCCCAGCAAAAAGGGTTTGAATAGCTCTTGCACTTTTTTCGAAACTCACAAACAACTGTTCATGGGCTGAAAAGGCTTTTGGAGCAATAAAAACTTAAAAACTGCTATAACTCAAAAATGCAATAAGATATGTTCAAACTTTAAAAGACATGTTGTGCAGATATACAAGCCCCTCTTGCACAGAAAGTTTGGGTTAGATATCTCTTGTAGTTTCTTCAGAACACACAAATTATCTAAAAATGCTTTTGAAGCAATAGACACAAAAACAGCTATAAATCCAAAACCTAATATGATAGACTCAAACTTTAAACTATATATTGTGTAGATTTACAGGTCCTACTTGCCCAGCAAAAAGGGTTTGAATAGCTCTTGCACTTTTTTCGAAACTCACAAACAACTGTTCATGGGCTGAAAAGGCTTTTGGAGCAATAAAAACTTAAAAACTGCTATAACTCAAAAATGCAATAAGATAAGTTCAAACTTTAAAAGACATGTTGTGCAGATGTACAAGCCCCTCTTGCACAGAAAGTTTGGGTTAGATATCTCTTGTAGTTGCTTCAGAACACACAAATTATCTGAAAATGCTTTTAAAGCAATAAACACAAAAACAGCTATAAATCCAAAACCTAATATGATAGACTCAAACTTTAAACTATATATTGTGTAGATTTACAGGTCCTACTTGCCCAGCAAAAAGGGTTTGAATAGCTCTTGCACTTTTTTCGAAAACTCACAAACAACTGTTCATGGGCTGAAAAGGCTTTTGGAGCAATAAAAACTTAAAAACTGCTATAACTCAAAAATGCAATAAGATAGGTTCAAACTTTAAAAGACATGTTGTGCAGATGTACAAGCCCCTCTTGCACAGAAAGTATGGCTTAGATATCTCTTGTAGTTTCTTCAGAACACACAAATTATCTGAAAATGCTTTTGAAGCAATAGACACAAAAACAGCTATAAATCCAAAACCTAATATGATAGACTCAAACTTTAAACTATATATTGTGTAGATTTACAGGTCCTACTTGCCCAGCAAAAAGGGTTTGAATAGCTCTTGCACTTTTTTCCAAACTCACAAACAACTGTTCATGGGCTGAAAAGTCTTTTGGAGCAATAAAAACTTAAAAACTGCTATAACTCAAAAATGCAATAAGATAAGTTCAAACTTTAAAAGACATGTTGTGCAGATGTACAAGCCCCTCTTGCACAGAAAGTTTGGGTTAGATATCTCTTGTAGTTTCTTCAGAACACACAAATTATCTGAAAATGCTTTTAAAGCAATAGACACAAAAACAGCTATAAATCCAAAACCTAATATGATAGACTCAAACTTTAAACTATATATTGTGTAGATTTACAGGTCCTACTTGCCCAGCAAAAAGGGTTTGAATAGCTCTTGCACTTTTTTCGAAACTCACAAACAACTGTTCATGGGCTGAAAAGGCTTTTGGAGCAATAAAAACTTGAAAACTGCTATAACTCAAAAATGCAATAAGATAAGTTCAAACTTTAAAAGACATGTTGTGCAGATGTACAAGCCCCTCTTGCACAGAAAGTTTGGGTTAGATATCTCTTGTAGTTGCTTCAGAACACACAAATTATCTGAAAATGCTTTTGAAGCAATAGACACAAAAACAGCTATAAATCCAAAACCTAATATGATAGACTCAAACTTTAAACTATATATTGTGTAGATTTACAGGTCCTACTTGCCCAGCAAAAAGGGTTTGAATAGCTCTTGCACTTTTTTCGAAACTCACAAACAACTGTTCATGGGCTGAAAAGGCTTTTGGAGCAATAAAAACTTGAAAACTGCTATAACTCAAAAATGCAATAAGATAAGTTCAAACTTTAAAAGACATGTTGTGCAGATGTACAAGCCCCTCTTGCACAGAAAGTATGGCTTAGATATCTCTTGTAGTTTCTTCAGAACACACAAATTATCTGAAAATGCTTTTGAAGCAATAGACACAAAAACAGCTATAAATCCAAAACCTAATATGATAGACTCAAACTTTAAACTATATATTGTGTAGATTTACAGGTCCTACTTGCCAAGCAAAAAGGGTTTGAATAGCTCTTGCACTTTTTTCCAAACTCACAAACAACTGTTCATGGGCTGAAAAGGCTTTTGGAGCAATAAAAACTTAAAAACTGCTATAACTCAAAAATGCAATAAGATAGTTTCAAACTTTAAAAGACATGTTGTGCAGATGTACAAGCCCCTCTTGCACAGAAAGTTTGGGTTAGATATCTCTTGTAGTTTCTTCAGAACACACAATTTATCTGAAAATGCTTTTAAAGCAATAAACACAAAAACAGCTATAAATCCAAAACCTAATATGATAGACTCAAACTTTAAACTATATATTGTGTAGATTTACAGGTCCTACTTGCCCAGCAAAAAGGGTTTGAATAGCTCTTGCACTTTTTTCGAAACTCACAAACAACTGTTCATGGGCTGAAAAGGCTTTTGGAGCAATAAAAACGTAAAAACTGCTATAACTCAAAAATGCAATAAGATATGTTCAAACTTTAAAAGACATGTTGTGCAGATGTACAAGCCCCTCTTGCACAGAAAGTTTGGGTTAGATATCTCTTGTAGTTTCTTCAGAACACACAAATTATCTGAAAATGCTTTTGAAGCAATAGACACAAAAACAGCTATAAATCCAAAACCTAATATGATAGACTCAAACTTTAAACTGTATATTGTGTAGATTTACAGGTCCTACTTGCCCAGCAAAAAGGGTTTGAATAGCTCTTGCACTTTTTTCGAAAACTCACAAACAACTGTTCATGGGCTGAAAAGGCTTTTGGAGCAATAAAAACTTAAAAACTGCTATAACTCAAAAATGCAATAAGATAGGTTCAAACTTTAAAAGACATGTTGTGCAGATGTACAAGCCCCTCTTGCACAGAAAGTTTGGGTTAGATATCTCTTGTAGTTTCTTCAGAACACACAAATTATCTGAAAATGCTTTTGAAGCAATAGACACAAAAACAGCTATAAATCCAAAACCTAATATGATAGACTCAAACTTTAAACTATATATTGTGTAGATTTACAGGTCCTACTTGCCCAGCAAAAAGGGTTTGAATAGCTCTTGCACTTTTTTCGAAAACTCACAAACAACTGTTCATGGGCTGAAAAGGCTTTTGGAGCAATAAAAACTTAAAAACTGCTATAACTCAAAAATGCAATAAGATAGGTTCAAACTTTAAAAGACATGTTGTGCAGATGTACAAGCCCCTCTTGCACAGAAAGTATGGCTTAGATATCTCTTGTAGTTTCTTCAGAACACACAAATTATCTGAAAATGCTTTTGAAGCAATAGACACAAAAACAGCTATAAATCCAAAACCTAATATGATAGACTCAAACTTTAAACTATATATTGTGTAGATTTACAGGTCCTACTTGCCCAGCAAAAAGGGTTTGAATAGCTCTTGCACTTTTTTCCAAACTCACAAACAACTGTTCATGGGCTGAAAAGTCTTTTGGAGCAATAAAAACTTAAAAACTGCTATAACTCAAAAATGCAATAAGATAAGTTCAAACTTTAAAAGACATGTTGTGCAGATGTACAAGCCCCTCTTGCACAGAAAGTTTGGGTTAGATATCTCTTGTAGTTTCTTCAGAACACACAAATTATCTGAAAATGCTTTTAAAGCAATAGACACAAAAACAGCTATAAATCCAAAACCTAATATGATAGACTCAAACTTTAAACTATATATTGTGTAGATTTACAGGTCCTACTTGCCCAGCAAAAAGGGTTTGAATAGCTCTTGCACTTTTTTCGAAACTCACAAACAACTGTTCATGGGCTGAAAAGGCTTTTGGAGCAATAAAAACTTGAAAACTGCTATAACTCAAAAATGCAATAAGATAAGTTCAAACTTTAAAAGACATGTTGTGCAGATGTACAAGCCCCTCTTGCACAGAAAGTTTGGGTTAGATATCTCTTGTAGTTGCTTCAGAACACACAAATTATCTGAAAATGCTTTTGAAGCAATAGACACAAAAACAGCTATAAATCCAAAACCTAATATGATAGACTCAAACTTTAAACTATATATTGTGTAGATTTACAGGTCCTACTTGCCCAGCAAAAAGGGTTTGAATAGCTCTTGCACTTTTTTCGAAACTCACAAACAACTGTTCATGGGCTGAAAAGGCTTTTGGAGCAATAAAAACTTGAAAACTGCTATAACTCAAAAATGCAATAAGATAAGTTCAAACTTTAAAAGACATGTTGTGCAGATGTACAAGCCCCTCTTGCACAGAAAGTATGGCTTAGATATCTCTTGTAGTTTCTTCAGAACACACAAATTATCTGAAAATGCTTTTGAAGCAATAGACACAAAAACAGCTATAAATCCAAAACCTAATATGATAGACTCAAACTTTAAACTATATATTGTGTAGATTTACAGGTCCTACTTGCCAAGCAAAAAGGGTTTGAATAGCTCTTGCACTTTTTTCCAAACTCACAAACAACTGTTCATGGGCTGAAAAGGCTTTTGGAGCAATAAAAACTTAAAAACTGCTATAACTCAAAAATGCAATAAGATAGTTTCAAACTTTAAAAGACATGTTGTGCAGATGTACAAGCCCCTCTTGCACAGAAAGTTTGGGTTAGATATCTCTTGTAGTTTCTTCAGAACACACAATTTATCTGAAAATGCTTTTAAAGCAATAAACACAAAAACAGCTATAAATCCAAAACCTAATATGATAGACTCAAACTTTAAACTATATATTGTGTAGATTTACAGGTCCTACTTGCCCAGCAAAAAGGGTTTGAATAGCTCTTGCACTTTTTTCGAAACTCACAAACAACTGTTCATGGGCTGAAAAGGCTTTTGGAGCAATAAAAACTTGAAAACTGCTATAACTCAAAAATGCAATAAGATAAGTTCAAATTTTAAAAGACATGTTGTGCAGATGTACAAGCCCCTCTTGCACAGAAAGTTTGGGTTAGATATCTCTTGTAGTTTCTTCAGAACACACAAATTATCTGAAAATGCTTTTAAAGCAATAAACACAAAAACAGCTATAAATCCAAAACCTAATATGATAGACTCAAACTTTAAACTATATATTGTGTAGATTTACAGGTCCTACTTGCCCAGCAAAAAGGGTTTGAATAGCTCTTGCACTTTTTTCGAAACTCAGAAACAACTGTTCATGGGCTGAAAAGGCTTTTGGAGCAATAAAAACGTAAAAACTGCTATAACTCAAAAATGCAATAAGATATGTTCAAACTTTAAAAGACATGTTGTGCAGATGTACAAGCCCCTCTTGCACAGAAAGTTTGGGTTAGATATCTCTTGTAGTTTCTTCAGAACACACAAATTATCTGAAAATGCTTTTGAAGCAATAGACACAAAAACAGCTATAAATCCAAAACCTAATATGATAGACTCAAACTTTAAACTGTATATTGTGTAGATTTACAGGTCCTACTTGCCCAGCAAAAAGGGTTTGAATAGCTCTTGCACTTTTTTCGAAAACTCACAAACAACTGTTCATGGGCTGAAAAGGCTTTTGGAGCAATAAAAACTTAAAAACTGCTATAACTCAAAAATGCAATAAGATAGGTTCAAACTTTAAAAGACATGTTGTGCAGATGTACAAGCCCCTCTTGCACAGAAAGTTTGGGTTAGATATCTCTTGTAGTTTCTTCAGAACACACAAATTATCTGAAAATGCTTTTAAAGCAATAAACACAAAAACAGCTATAAATCCAAAACCTAATATGATAGACTCAAACTTTAAACTATATATTGTGTAGATTTACAGGTCCTACTTGCCAAGCAAAAAGGGTTTGAATAGCTCTTGCACTTTTTTCCAAACTCACAAACAACTGTTCATGGGCTGAAAAGGCTTTTGGAGCAATAAAAACTTAAAAACTGCTATAACTCAAAAATGCAATAAGATAGTTTCAAACTTTAAAAGACATGTTGTGCAGATGTACAAGCCCCTCTTGCACAGAAAGTTTGGGTTAGATATCTCTTGTAGTTTCTTCAGAACACACAATTTATCTGAAAATGCTTTTAAAGCAATAAACACAAAAACAGCTATAAATCCAAAACCTAATATGATAGACTCAAACTTTAAACTATATATTGTGTAGATTTACAGGTCCTACTTGCCCAGCAAAAAGGGTTTGAATAGCTCTTGCACTTTTTTCGAAACTCACAAACAACTGTTCATGGGCTGAAAAGGCTTTTGGAGCAATAAAAACTTGAAAACTGCTATAACTCAAAAATGCAATAAGATAAGTTCAAATTTTAAAAGACATGTTGTGCAGATGTACAAGCCCCTCTTGCACAGAAAGTTTGGGTTAGATATCTCTTGTAGTTTCTTCAGAACACACAAATTATCTGAAAATGCTTTTAAAGCAATAAACACAAAAACAGCTATAAATCCAAAACCTAATATGATAGACTCAAACTTTAAACTATATATTGTGTAGATTTACAGGTCCTACTTGCCCAGCAAAAAGGGTTTGAATAGCTCTTGCACTTTTTTCGAAACTCAGAAACAACTGTTCATGGGCTGAAAAGGCTTTTGGAGCAATAAAAACGTAAAAACTGCTATAACTCAAAAATGCAATAAGATATGTTCAAACTTTAAAAGACATGTTGTGCAGATGTACAAGCCCCTCTTGCACAGAAAGTTTGGGTTAGATATCTCTTGTAGTTTCTTCAGAACACACAAATTATCTGAAAATGCTTTTGAAGCAATAGACACAAAAACAGCTATAAATCCAAAACCTAATATGATAGACTCAAACTTTAAACTGTATATTGTGTAGATTTACAGGTCCTACTTGCCCAGAAAAAAGGGTTCGAATAGCTCTTGCACTTTTTTCGAAAACTCACAAACAACTGTTCATGGGCTGAAAAGGCTTTTGGAGCAATAAAAACTTAAAAACTGCTATAACTCAAAAATGCAATAAGATAGGTTCAAACTTTAAAAGACATGTTGTGCAGATGTACAAGCCCCTCTTGCACAGAAAGTTTGGGTTAGATATCTCTTGTAGTTTCTTCAGAACACACAAATTATCTGAAAATGCTTTTAAAGCAATAAACACAAAAACAGCTATAAATCCAAAACCTAATATGATAGACTCAAACTTTAAACTATATATTGTGTAGATTTACAGGTCCTACTTGCCCAGAAAAAAGGGTTTGAATAGCTCTTGCACTTTTTTCGAAACTCAGAAACAACTGTTCATGGGCTGAAAAGGCTTTTGGAGCAATAAAAACGTAAAAACTGCTATAACTCAAAAATGCAATAAGATAGGTTCAAACTTTAAAAGACATGTTGTGCAGATGTACAAGCCCCTCTTGCACAGAAAGTTTGGGTTAGATATCTCTGGTAGTTTCTTGAGAACACACAAATTATCTGAAAATGCTTTTGAAGCAATAGACACAAAAACAGCTATAAATCCAAAACCTAATATGATAGACTCAAACTTTAAAATGTATATTGTGTAGATTTACAGGTCCTACTTGCCCAGCAAAAAGGATTCGAATAGCTCTTGCACTTTTTTCGAAACTCACAAACAACTGTTCATGGGCTGAAAAGGCTTTTGGAGCAATAAAAACTTGAAAACTGCTATAACTCAAAAATGCAATAAGATAAGTTCAAACTTTAAAAGACATGTTGTGCAGATGTACAAGCCCCTCTTGCACAGAAAGTTTGGGTTAGATATCTCTTGTAGTTTCTACAGAACACACAAATTATCTGAAAATGCGTTTGAAGCAATAGACACAAAAACAGCTATAAATCCAAAACCTAATATGATAGACTCAAACTTTAAACTATATATTGTGTAGATTTACAGGTCCTACTTTCCCAGCAAAAAGGGTTTGAATAGCTCTTGCACTTTTTTCCAAACTCACAAACAACTGTTCATGGGCTGAAAAGGCTTTTGGAGCAATAAAAACTTAAAAACTGCTATAACTCAAAAATGCAATAAGATAAGTTCAAACTTTAAAAGACATGTTGTGCAGATGTACAAGCCCCTCTTGCACAGAAAGTTTGGGTTAGATATCTCTTGTAGTTTCTTCAGAACACACAAATTATCTGAAAATGCTTTTGAAGCAATAGACACAAAAACAGCTATAAATCCAAAACCTAATATGATAGACTCAAACTTTAAACTATATATTGTGTAGATTTACAGGTCCTACTTGCCCAGCAAAAAGGGTTTGAATAGCTCTTGCACTTTTTTCGAAAACTCACAAACAACTGTTCATGGGCTGAAAAGGCTTTTGGAGCAATAAAAACTTAAAAACTGCTATAACTCAAAAATGCAATAAGATAGGTTCAAACTTTAAAAGACATGTTGTGCAGATGTACAAGCCCCTCTTGCACAGAAAGTATGGCTTAGATATCTCTTGTAGTTGCTTCAGAACACACAAATTATCTGAAAATGCTTTTGAAGCAATAGACACAAAAACAGCTATAAATCCAAAACCTAATATGATAGACTCAAACTTTAAACTATATATTGTGTAGATTTACAGGTCCTACTTGCCCAGCAAAAAGGGTTTGAATAGCTCTTGCACTTTTTTCGAAACTCACAAACAACTGTTCATGGGCTGAAAAGGCTTTTGGAGCAATAAAAACGTAAAAACTGCTATAACTCAAAAATGCAATAAGATAAGTTCAAACTTTAAAAGACATGTTGTGCAGATGTACAAGCCCCTCTTGCACAGAAAGTTTGGGTTAGATATCTCTTGTAGTTTCTACAGAACACACAAATTATCTGAAAATGCTTTTGAAGCAATAGACACAAAAACAGCTATAAATCCAAAACCTAATATGATAGACTCAAACTTTAAACTATATATTGTGTAGATTTACAGGTCCTACTTGCCCAGCAAAAAGGGTTTGAATAGCTCTTGCACTTTTTTCCAAACTCACAAACAACTGTTCATGGGCTGAAAAGGCTTTTGGAGCAATAAAAACGTAAAAACTGCTATAACTCAAAAATGCAATAAGATAAGTTCAAACTTTAAAAGACATGTTGTGCAGATATACAAGCCCCTCTTGCACAGAACGTTTGGGTTAGATATCTCTTGTAGTTTCTTCAGAACACACAAATTATCTGAAAATGCTTTTGAAGCAATAGACACAAAAACAGCTATAAATCCAAAACCTAATATGATAGACTCAAACTTTAAACTATATATTGTGTAGATTTACAGGTCCTACTTGCCCAGCAAAAAGGGTTTGAATAGCTCTTGCACTTTTTTCCAAACTCACAAACAACTGTTCATGGGCTGAAAAGGCTTTTGGAGCAATAAAAACTTGAAAACTGCTATAACTCAAAAATGCAATAAGATAAGTTCAAACTTTAAAAGACATGTTGTGCAGATGTACAAGCCCCTCTTGCACAGAAAGTTTGGGTTAGATATCTCTTGTAGTTGCTTCAGAACACACAAATTATCTGAAAATGCTTTTGAAGCAATAGACACAAAAACAGCTATCAATCGAAAACCTAATATGATAGACTCAAACTTTAAACTATATATTGTGTAGATTTACAGGTCCTACTTGCCCAGCAAAAAGGGTTTGAATAGCTCTTGCACTTTTTTCGAAACTCACAAACAACTGTTCATGGGCTGAAAAGGCTTTTGGAGCAATAAAAACTTGAAAACTGCTATAACTCAAAAATGCAATAAGATAAGTTCAAACTTTAAAAGACATGTTGTGCAGATGTACAAGCCCCTCTTGCACAGAAAGTTTGGGTTAGATATCTCTTGTAGTTGCTTCAGAACACACAAATTATCTGAAAATGCTTTTGAAGCAATAGACACAAAAACAGCTATAAATCCAAAACCTAATATGATAGACTCAAACTTTAAACTATATATTGTGTAGATTTACAGGTCCTACTTGCCCAGCAAAAAGGGTTTGAATAGCTCTTGCACTTTTTTCGAAACTCACAAACAACTGTTCATGGGCTGAAAAGGCTTTTGGAGCAATAAAAACTTGAAAACTGCTATAACTCAAAAATGCAATAAGATAAGTTCAAACTTTAAAAGACATGTTGTGCAGATGTACAAGCCCCTCTTGCACAGAAAGTTTGGGTTAGATAACTCTTGTAGTTTCTACAGAACACACAAATTATCTGAAAATGCTTTTGAAGCAATAGACACAAAAACAGCTATAAATCCAAAACCTAATATGATAGACTCAAACTTTAAACTATATATTGTGTAGATTTACAGGTCCTACTTGCCCAGCAAAAAGGGTGTGAATAGCTCTTGCACTTTTTTCCAAACTCACAAACAACTGTTCATGGGCTGAAAAGGCTTTTGGAGCAATAAAAACTTAAAAACTGCTATAACTCAAAAATGCAATAAGATAAGTTCAAACTTTAAAAGACATGTTGTGCAGATGTACAAGCCCCTCTTGCACAGAAAGTTTGGGTTAGATATCTCTTGTAGTTTCTACAGAACACACAAATTATCTGAAAATGCTTTTGAAGCAATAGACACAAAAACAGCTATAAATCCAAAACCTAATATGATAGACTCAAACTTTAAACAGTATATTGTGTAGATTTACAGGTCCTACTTGCCCAGCAAAAAGGGTTCGAATAGCTCTTGCACTTTTTTCGAAAACTCACAAACAACTGTTCATGGGCTGAAAAGGCTTTTGGAGCAATAAAAACGTAAAAACTGCTATAACTCAAAAATGCAATAAGATAAGTTCAAACTTTAAAAGACATAATGTGCAGATGTACAAGCCCCTCTTGCACAGAAAGTTTGGGTTAGATATCTCTTGTAGTTTCTTCAGAACACACAAATTATCTGAAAATGCTTTTGAAGCAATAGACACAAAAACAGCTATAAATCCAAAACCTAATATGATAGACTCAAACTTTAAACTATATATTGTGTAGTTTTACAGGTCCTACTTGCCCAGCAAAAAGGGTTTGAATAGCTCTTGCACTTTTTTCCAAACTCACAAACAACTGTTCATGGGCTGAAAAGGCTTTTGGAGCAATAAAAACTTAAAAACTGCTATAACTCAAAAATGCAATAAGATAAGTTCAAACTTTAAAAGACATGTTGTTCAGATATATAAGCCCCTCTTGCACAGAAAGTTTGGGTTAGATATCTCTTGTAGTTTCTTCAGAACACACAAATTATCTGAAAATGCTTTTGAAGCAATAGACACAAAAACAGCTATAAATCCAAAACCTAATATGATAGACTCAAACTTTAAACTATATATTGTGTAGATTTACAGGTCCTACTTGCCCAGCAAAAAGGGTTTGAATAGCTCTTGCACTTTTTTCCAAACTCACACACAACTGTTCATGGGCTGAAAAGTCTTTTGGAGCAATAAAAACTTAAAAACTGCTATAACTCAAAAATGCAATAAGATAAGTTCAAACTTTAAAAGACATGTTGTGCAGATGTACAAGCCCCTCTTGCACAGAAAGTTTGGGTTAGATATCTCTTGTAGTTTCTTCAGAACACACAAATTATCTGAAAATGCTTTTAAAGCAATAGACACAAAAACAGCTATAAATCCAAAACCTAATATGATAGACTCAAACTTTAAACTATATATTGTGTAGATTTACAGGTCCTACTTGCCCAGCAAAAAGGGTTTGAATAGCTCTTGCACTTTTTTCGAAACTCACAAACAACTGTTCATGGGCTGAAAAGGCTTTTGGAGCAATAAAAACTTGAAAACTGCTATAACTCAAAAATGCAATAAGATAAGTTCAAACTTTAAAAGACATGTTGTGCAGATGTACAAGCCCCTCTTGCACAGAAAGTATGGCTTAGATATCTCTTGTAGTTTCTTCAGAACACACAAATTATCTGAAAATGCTTTTGAAGCAATAGACACAAAAACAGCTATAAATCCAAAACCTAATATGATAGACTCAAACTTTAAACTATATATTGTGTAGATTTACAGGTCCTACTTGCCCAGCAAAAAGGGTTTGAATAGCTCTTGCACTTTTTTCGAAACTCACAAACAACTGTTCATGGGCTGAAAAGGCTTTTGGAGCAATAAAAACTTAAAAACTGCTATAACTCAAAAATGCAATAAGATAGTTTCAAACTTTAAAAGACATGTTGTGCAGATGTACAAGCCCCTCTTGCACAGAAAGTTTGGGTTAGATATCTCTTGTAGTTTCTTCAGAACACACAAATTATCTGAAAATGCTTTTAAAGCAATAGACACAAAAACAGCTATAAATCCAAAACCTAATATGATAGACTCAAACTTTAAACTATATATTGTGTAGATTTACAGGTCCTACTTGCCCAGCAAAAAGGGTTTGAATAGCTCTTGCACTTTTTTCGAAACTCACAAACAACTGTTCATGGGCTGAAAAGGCTTTTGGAGCAATAAAAACTTGAAAACTGCTATAACTCAAAAATGCAATAAGATAAGTTCAAACTTTAAAAGACATGTTGTGCAGATGTACAAGCCCCTCTTGCACAGAAAGTTTGGGTTAGATATCTCTTGTAGTTGCTTCAGAACACACAAATTATCTGAAAATGCTTTTGAAGCAATAGACACAAAAACAGCTATAAATCCAAAACCTAATATGATAGACTCAAACTTTAAACTATATATTGTGTAGATTTACAGGTCCTACTTGCCCAGCAAAAAGGGTTTGAATAGCTCTTGCACTTTTTTCGAAACTCACAAACAACTGTTCATGGGCTGAAAAGGCTTTTGGAGCAATAAAAACTTGAAAACTGCTATAACTCAAAAATGCAATAAGATAAGTTCAAACTTTAAAAGACATGTTGTGCAGATGTACAAGCCCCTCTTGCACAGAAAGTATGGCTTAGATATCTCTTGTAGTTTCTTCAGAACACACAAATTATCTGAAAATGCTTTTGAAGCAATAGACACAAAAACAGCTATAAATCCAAAACCTAATATGATAGACTCAAACTTTAAACTATATATTGTGTAGATTTACAGGTCCTACTTGCCAAGCAAAAAGGGTTTGAATAGCTCTTGCACTTTTTTCCAAACTCACAAACAACTGTTCATGGGCTGAAAAGGCTTTTGGAGCAATAAAAACTTAAAAACTGCTATAACTCAAAAATGCAATAAGATAGTTTCAAACTTTAAAAGACATGTTGTGCAGATGTACAAGCCCCTCTTGCACAGAAAGTTTGGGTTAGATATCTCTTGTAGTTTCTTCAGAACACACAATTTATCTGAAAATGCTTTTAAAGCAATAAACACAAAAACAGCTATAAATCCAAAACCTAATATGATAGACTCAAACTTTAAACTATATATTGTGTAGATTTACAGGTCCTACTTGCCCAGCAAAAAGGGTTTGAATAGCTCTTGCACTTTTTTCGAAACTCACAAACAACTGTTCATGGGCTGAAAAGGCTTTTGGAGCAATAAAAACTTAAAAACTGCTATAACTCAAAAATGCAATAAGATAGGTTCAAACTTTAAAAGACATGTTGTGCAGATGTACAAGCCCCTCTTGCACAGAAAGTATGGCTTAGATATCTCTTGTAGTTGCTTCAGAACACACAAATTATCTGAAAATGCTTTTGAAGCAATAGACACAAAAACAGCTATAAATCCAAAACCTAATATGATAGACTCAAACTTTAAACTATATATTGTGTAGATTTACAGGTCCTACTTGCCCAGCAAAAAGGGTTTGAATAGCTCTTGCACTTTTTTCGAAACTCACAAACAACTGTTCATGGGCTGAAAAGGCTTTTGGAGCAATAAAAACGTAAAAACTGCTATAACTCAAAAATGCAATAAGATAAGTTCAAACTTTAAAAGACATGTTGTGCAGATGTACAAGCCCCTCTTGCACAGAAAGTTTGGGTTAGATATCTCTTGTAGTTTCTACAGAACACACAAATTATCTGAAAATGCTTTTGAAGCAATAGACACAAAAACAGCTATAAATCCAAAACCTAATATGATAGACTCAAACTTTAAACTATATATTGTGTAGATTTACAGGTCCTACTTTCCCAGCAAAAAGGGTTTGAATAGCTCTTGCACTTTTTTCCAAACTCACAAACAACTGTTCATGGGCTGAAAAGGCTTTTGGAGCAATAAAAACTTAAAAACTGCTATAACTCAAAAATGCAATAAGATAAGTTCAAACTTTAAAAGACATGTTGTGCAGATGTACAAGCCCCTCTTGCACAGAAAGTTTGGGTTAGATATCTCTTGTAGTTTCTACAGAACACACAAATTATCTGAAAATGCTTTTGAAGCAATAGACACAAAAACAGCTATAAATCCAAAACCTAATATGATAGACTCAAACTTTAAACTATATATTGTGTAGATTTACAGGTCCTACTTGCCCAGCAAAAAGGGTTCGAATAGCTCTTGCACTTTTTTCGAAAACTCACAAACAACTGTTCATGGGCTGAAAAGGCTTTTGGAGCAATAAAAACGTAAAAACTGCTATAACTCAAAAATGCAATAAGATAAGTTCAAACTTTAAAAGACATGTTGTGCAGATGTACAAGCCCCTCTTGCACAGAAAGTTTGGGTTAGATATCTCTTGTAGTTTCTTCAGAACACACAAATTATCTGAAAATGCTTTTGAAGCAATAGACACAAAAACAGCTATAAATCCAAAACCTAATATGATAGACTCAAACTTTAAACTATATATTGTGTAGATTTACAGGTCCTACTTGCCCAGCAAAAAGGGTTTGAATAGCTCTTGCACTTTTTTCGAAAACTCACAAACAACTGTTCATGGGCTGAAAAGGCTTTTGGAGCAATAAAAACTTAAAAACTGCTATAACTCAAAAATGCAATAAGATAGGTTCAAACTTTAAAAGACATGTTGTGCAGATGTACAAGCCCCTCTTGCACAGAAAGTATGGCTTAGATATCTCTTGTAGTTGCTTCAGAACACACAAATTATCTGAAAATGCTTTTGAAGCAATAGACACAAAAACAGCTATAAATCCAAAACCTAATATGATAGACTCAAACTTTAAACTATATATTGTGTAGATTTACAGGTCCTACTTGCCCAGCAAAAAGGGTTTGAATAGCTCTTGCACTTTTTTCGAAACTCACAAACAACTGTTCATGGGCTGAAAAGGCTTTTGGAGCAATAAAAACGTAAAAACTGCTATAACTCAAAAATGCAATAAGATAAGTTCAAACTTTAAAAGACATGTTGTGCAGATGTACAAGCCCCTCTTGCACAGAAAGTTTGGGTTAGATATCTCTTGTAGTTTCTACAGAACACACAAATTATCTGAAAATGCTTTTGAAGCAATAGACACAAAAACAGCTATAAATCCAAAACCTAATATGATAGACTCAAACTTTAAACTATATATTGTGTAGATTTACAGGTCCTACTTGCCCAGCAAAAAGGGTTTGAATAGCTCTTGCACTTTTTTCCAAACTCACAAACAACTGTTCATGGGCTGAAAAGGCTTTTGGAGCAATAAAAACTTAAAAACTGCTATAACTCAAAAATGCAATAAGATAAGTTCAAACTTTAAAAGACATGTTGTGCAGATGTACAAGCCCCTCTTGCATAGAAAGTTTGGGTTAGATATCGCTTGTAGTTTCTACAGAACACACAAATTATCTGAAAATGCTTTTGAAGCAATAGACACAAAAACAGCTATAAATCCAAAACCTAATATGATAGACTCAAACTTTAAACAGTATATTGTGTAGATTTACAGGTCCTACTTGCCCAGCAAAAAGGGTTCGAATAGCTCTTGCACTTTTTTCGAAAACTCACAAACAACTGTTCATGGGCTGAAAAGGCTTTTGGAGCAATAAAAACGTAAAAACTGCTATAACTCAAAAATGCAATAAGATAAGTTCAAACTTTAAAAGACATGTTGTGCAGATGTACAAGCCCCTCTTGCACAGAAAGTTTGGGTTAGATATCTCTTGTAGTTTCTTCAGAACACACAAATTATCTGAAAATGCTTTTGAAGCAATAGACACAAAAACAGCTATAAATCCAAAACCTAATATGATAGACTCAAACTTTAAACTATATATTGTGTAGATTTACAGGTCCTACTTGCCCAGCAAAAAGGGTTTGAATAGCTCTTGCACTTTTTTCCAAACTCACAAACAACTGTTCATGGGCTGAAAAGGCTTTTGGAGCAATAAAAACGTAAAAACTGCTATAACTCAAAAATGCAATAAGATAAGTTCAAACTTTAAAAGACATGTTGTGCAGATATACAAGCCCCTCTTGCACAGAAAGTTTGGGTTAGATATCTCTTGTAGTTTCTTCAGAACACACAAATTATCTGAAAATGCTTTTGAAGCAATAGACACAAAAACAGCTATAAATCCAAAACCTAATATGATAGACTCAAACTTTAAACTATATATTGTGTAGATTTACAGGTCCTACTTGCCCAGCAAAAAGGGTTTGAATAGCTCTTGCACTTTTTTCCAAACTCACAAACAACTGTTCATGGGCTGAAAAGGCTTTTGGAGCAATAAAAACTTGAAAACTGCTATAACTCAAAAATGCAATAAGATAAGTTCAAACTTTAAAAGACATGTTGTGCAGATGTACAAGCCCCTCTTGCACAGAAAGTTTGGGTTAGATATCTCTTGTAGTTGCTTCAGAACACACAAATTATCTGAAAATGCTTTTGAAGCAATAGACACAAAAACAGCTATCAATCGAAAACCTAATATGATAGACTCAAACTTTAAACTATATATTGTGTAGATTTACAGGTCCTACTTGCCCAGCAAAAAGGGTTTGAATAGCTCTTGCACTTTTTTCGAAACTCACAAACAACTGTTCATGGGCTGAAAAGGCTTTTGGAGCAATAAAAACTTGAAAACTGCTATAACTCAAAAATGCAATAAGATAAGTTCAAACTTTAAAAGACATGTTGTGCAGATGTACAAGCCCCTCTTGCACAGAAAGTTTGGGTTAGATATCTCTTGTAGTTGCTTCAGAACACACAAATTATCTGAAAATGCTTTTGAAGCAATAGACACAAAAACAGCTATAAATCCAAAACCTAATATGATAGACTCAAACTTTAAACTATATATTGTGTAGATTTACAGGTCCTACTTGCCCAGCAAAAAGGGTTTGAATAGCTCTTGCACTTTTTTCGAAACTCACAAACAACTGTTCATGGGCTGAAAAGGCTTTTGGAGCAATAAAAACTTGAAAACTGCTATAACTCAAAAATGCAATAAGATAAGTTCAAACTTTAAAAGACATGTTGTGCAGATGTACAAGCCCCTCTTGCACAGAAAGTTTGGGTTAGATATCTCTTGTAGTTTCTACAGAACACACAAATTATCTGAAAATGCTTTTGAAGCAATAGACACAAAAACAGCTATAAATCCAAAACCTAATATGATAGACTCAAACTTTAAACTATATATTGTGTAGATTTACAGGTCCTACTTGCCCAGCAAAAAGGGTTTGAATAGCTCTTGCACTTTTTTCCAAACTCACAAACAACTGTTCATGGGCTGAAAAGGCTTTTGGAGCAATAAAAACTTAAAAACTGCTATAACTCAAAAATGCAATAAGATAAGTTCAAACTTTAAAAGACATGTTGTGCAGATGTACAAGCCCCTCTTGCACAGAAAGTTTGGGTTAGATATCTCTTGTAGTTTCTTCAGAACACACAAATTATCTGAAAATGCTTTTGAAGCAATAGACACAAAAACAGCTATAAATCCAAAACCTAATATGATAGACTCAAACTTTAAACAGTATATTGTGTAGATTTACAGGTCCTACTTGCCCAGCAAAAAGGGTTCGAATAGCTCTTGCACTTTTTTCGAAAACTCACAAACAACTGTTCATGGGCTGAAAAGGCTTTTGGAGCAATAAAAACGTAAAAACTGCTATAACTCAAAAATGCAATAAGATAAGTTCAAACTTTAAAAGACATGTTGTGCAGATGTACAAGCCCCTCTTGCACAGAAAGTTTGGGTTAGATATCTCTGGTAGTTTCTTCAGAACACACAAATTATCTGAAAATGCTTTTGAAGCAATAGACACAAAAACAGCTATAAATCCAAAACCTAATATGATAGACTCAAACTTTAAACTATATATTGTGTAGATTTACAGGTCCTACTTGCCCAGCAAAAAGGGTTTGAATAGCTCTTGCACTTTTTTCCAAACTCACAAACAACTGTTCATGGGCTGAAAAGTCTTTTGGAGCAATAAAAACTTAAAAACTGCTATAACTCAAAAATGCAATAAGATAAGTTCAAACTTTAAAAGACATGTTGTGCAGATGTACAAGCCCCTCTTGCACAGAAAGTTTGGGTTAGATATCTCTTGTAGTTTCTTCAGAACACACAAATTATCTGAAAATGCTTTTAAAGCAATAGACACAAAAACAGCTATAAATCCAAAACCTAATATGATAGACTCAAACTTTAAACTATATATTGTGTAGATTTACAGGTCCTACTTGCCCAGCAAAAAGGGTTTGAATAGCTCTTGCACTTTTTTCGAAACTCACAAACAACTGTTCATGGGCTGAAAAGGCTTTTGGAGCAATAAAAACGTAAAAACTGCTATAACTCAAAAATGCAATAAGATAGTTTCAAACTTTAAAAGACATGTTGTGCAGATGTACAAGCCCCTCTTGCACAGAAAGTATGGCTTAGATATCTCTTGTAGTTGCTTCAGAACACACAAATTATCTGAAAATGCTTTTGAAGCAATAGACACAAAAACAGCTATAAATCCAAAACCTAATATGATAGACTCAAACTTTGAACTATATATTGTGTAGATTTACAGGTCCTACTTGCCCAGCAAAAAGGGTTTGAATAGCTCTTGCACTTTTTTCGAAACTCACAAACAACTGTTCATGGGCTGAAAAGGCTTTTGGAGCAATAAAAACTTGAAAACTGCTATAACTCAAAAATGCAATAAGATAAGTTCAAACTTTAAAAGACATGTTGTGCAGATGTACAAGCCCCTCTTGCACAGAAAGTATGGCTTAGATATCTCTTGTAGTTTCTTCAGAACACACAAATTATCTGAAAATGCTTTTGAAGCAATAGACACAAAAACAGCTATAAATCCAAAACCTAATATGATAGACTCAAACTTTAAACTATATATTGTGTAGATTTACAGGTCCTACTTGCCAAGCAAAAAGGGTTTGAATAGCTCTTGCACTTTTTTCCAAACTCACAAACAACTGTTCATGGGCTGAAAAGGCTTTTGGAGCAATAAAAACTTAAAAACTGCTATAACTCAAAAATGCAATAAGATAGTTTCAAACTTTAAAAGACATGTTGTGCAGATGTACAAGCCCCTCTTGCACAGAAAGTTTGGGTTAGATATCTCTTGTAGTTTCTTCAGAACACACAATTTATCTGAAAATGCTTTTAAAGCAATAAACACAAAAACAGCTATAAATCCAAAACCTAATATGATAGACTCAAACTTTAAACTATATATTGTGTAGATTTACAGGTCCTACTTGCCCAGCAAAAAGGGTTTGAATAGCTCTTGCACTTTTTTCGAAACTCACAAACAACTGTTCATGGGCTGAAAAGGCTTTTGGAGCAATAAAAACTTGAAAACTGCTATAACTCAAAAATGCAATAAGATAAGTTCAAATTTTAAAAGACATGTTGTGCAGATGTACAAGCCCCTCTTGCACAGAAAGTTTGGGTTAGATATCTCTTGTAGTTTCTTCAGAACACACAAATTATCTGAAAATGCTTTTAAAGCAATAAACACAAAAACAGCTATAAATCCAAAACCTAATATGATAGACTCAAACTTTAAACTATATATTGTGTAGATTTACAGGTCCTACTTGCCCAGCAAAAAGGGTTTGAATAGCTCTTGCACTTTTTTCGAAACTCAGAAACAACTGTTCATGGGCTGAAAAGGCTTTTGGAGCAATAAAAACGTAAAAACTGCTATAACTCAAAAATGCAATAAGATAGGTTCAAACTTTAAAAGACATGTTGTGCAGATGTACAAGCCCCTCTTGCACAGAAAGTTTGGGTTAGATATCTCTTGTAGTTTCTTCAGAACACACAAATTATCTGAAAATGCTTTTGAAGCAATAGACACAAAAACAGCTATAAATCCAAAACCTAATATGATAGACTCAAACTTTAAACTGTATATTGTGTAGATTTACAGGTCCTACTTGCCCAGCAAAAAGGGTTTGAATAGCTCTTGCACTTTTTTCGAAAACTCACAAACAACTGTTCATGGGCTGAAAAGGCTTTTGGAGCAATAAAAACTTAAAAACTGCTATAACTCAAAAATGCAATAAGATAGGTTCAAACTTTAAAAGACATGTTGTGCAGATGTACAAGCCCCTCTTGCACAGAAAGTTTGGGTTAGATATCTCTTGTAGTTTCTTCAGAACACACACATTATCTAAAAATGCTTTTGAAGCAATAGACACAAAAACAGCTATAAATCCAAAACCTAATATGATAGACTCAAACTTTAAACTATATATTGTGTAGATTTACAGGTCCTACTTGCCCAGAAAAAAGGGTTTGAATAGCTCTTGCACTTTTTTCGAAACCCAGAAACAACTGTTCATGGGCTGAAAAGGCTTTTGGAGCAATAAAAACTTAAAAACTGCTATAACTCAAAAATGCAATAAGATAAGTTCAAACTTTAAAAGACATGTTGTGCAGATGTACAAGCCCCTCTTGCACAGAAAGTTTGGGTTAGATATCTCTTGTAGTTTCTTCAGAACACACAAATTATCTGAAAATGCTTTTAAAGCAATAAACACAAAAACAGCTATAAATCCAAAACCTAATATGATAGACTCAAACTTTAAACTATATATTGTGTAGATTTACAGGTCCTACTTGCCCAGCAAAAAGGGTTTGAATAGCTCTTGCACTTTTTTCGAAAACTCACAAACAACTGTTCATGGGCTGAAAAGGCTTTTGGAGCAATAAAAACTTAAAAACTGCTATAACTCAAAAATGCAATAAGATAGGTTCAAACTTTAAAAAACATGTTGTGCAGATATACAAGCCCCTCTTGCACAGAAAGTTTGGGTTAGATATCTCTTGTAGTTTCTTCAGAACACACAAATTATCTGAAAATGCTTTTGAAGCAATAGACACAAAAACAGCTATAAATCCAAAACCTAATATGATAGACTCAAACTTTAAACTATATATTGTGTAGATTTACAGGTCCTACTTGCCCAGCAAAAAGGGTTTGAATAGCTCTTGCACTTTTTTCGAAACTCACAAACAACTGTTCATGGGCTGAAAAGGCTTTTGGAGCAATAAAAACTTAAAAACTGCTATAACTCAAAAATGCAATAAGATAAGTTCAAACTTTAAAAGACATGTTGTGCAGATGTACAAGCCCCTCTTGCACAGAAAGTATGGCTTAGATATCTCTTGTAGTTTCTTCAGAACACACAAATTATCTTAAAATGCTTTTGAAGCAATAGACACAAAAACAGCTATAAATCCAAAACCTAATATGATAGACTCAAACTTTAAACTATATATTGTGTAGATTTACAGGTCCTACTTGCCCAGCAAAAAGGGTTTGAATAGCTCTTGCACTTTTTTCCAAACTCACAAACAACTGTTCATGGGCTGAAAAGGCTTTTGGAGCAATAAAAACTTAAAAACTGCTATAACTCAAAAATGCAATAAGATAAGTTCAAACTTTAAAAGACATGTTGTGCAGATGTACAAGCCCCTCTTGCACAGAAAGTTTGGGTTAGATATCTCTTGTAGTTTCTTCAGAACACACAAATTATCTGAAAATGCTTTTGAAGCAATAAACACAAAAACAGCTATAAATCCAAAACCTAATATGATAGACTCAAACTTTAAACTGTATATTGTGTAGATTTACAGGTCCTACTTGCCCAGCAAAAAGGGTTCGAATAGCTCTTGCACTTTTTTCGAAAACTCACAAACAACTGTTCATGGGCTGAAAAGGCTTTTGGAGCAATAAAAACGTAAAAACTGCTATAACTCAAAAATGCAATAAGATAAGTTCAAACTTTAAAAGACATGTTGTGCAGATATACAAGCCCCTCTTGCACAGAAAGTTTGGGTTAGATATCTCTTGTAGTTTCTTCAGAACACACAAATTATCTGAAAATGCTTTTGAAGCAATAGACACAAAAACAGCTATAAATCCAAAACCTAATATGATAGACTCAAACTTTAAACTATATATTGTGTAGATTTACAGGTCCTACTTGCCCAGCAAAAAGGGTTTGAATAGCTCTTGCACTTTTTTCCAAACTCACAAACAACTGTTCATGGGCTGAAAAGGCTTTTGGAGCAATAAAAACTTAAAAACTGCTATAACTCAAAAATGCAATAAGATAGGTTCAAACTTTAAAAGACATGTTGTGCAGATGTACAAGCCCCTCTTGCACAGAAAGTATGGCTTAGATATCTCTTGTAGTTTCTTCAGAACACACAAATTATCTGAAAATGCTTTTGAAGCAATAGACACAAAAACAGCTATAAATCCAAAACCTAATATGATAGACTCAAACTTTAAACTATATATTGTGTAGATTTACAGGTCCTACTTGCCAAGCAAAAAGGGTTTGAATAGCTCTTGCACTTTTTTCGAAACTCACAAACAACTGTTCATGGGCTGAAAAGGCTTTTGGAGCAATAAAAACTTAAAAACTGCTATAACTCAAAAATGCAATAAGATAAGTTCAAACTTTAAAAGACATGTTGTGCAGATATACAAGCCCCTCTTGCACAGAAAGTTTGGGTTAGATATCTCTTGTAGTTTCTTCAGAACACACAAATTATCTGAATATGCTTTTGAAGCAATAGACACAAAAACAGCTATAAATCCAAAACCTAATATGATAGACTCAAACTTTAAACTATATATTGTGTAGATTTACAGGTCCTACTTGCCCAGAAAAAAGGGTTTGAATAGCTCTTGCACTTTTTTCGAAACTCAGAAACAACTGTTCATGGGCTGAAAAGGCTTTTGGAGCAATAAAAACGTAAAAACTGCTATAACTCAAAAATGCAATAAGATAGGTTCAAACTTTAAAAGACATGTTGTGCAGATGTACAAGCCCCTCTTGCACAGAAAGTTTGGGTTAGATATCTCTGGTAGTTTCTTCAGAACACACAAATTATCTGAAAATGCTTTTGAAGCAATAGACACAAAAACAGCTATAAATCCAAAACCTAATATGATAGACTCAAACTTTAAAATGTATATTGTGTAGATTTACAGGTCCTACTTGCCCAGCAAAAAGGATTCGAATAGCTCTTACACTTTTTTCGAAAACTCACAAACAACTGTTCATGGGCTGAAAAGGCTTTTGGAGCAATAAAAACGTAAAAACTGCTATAACTCAAAAATGCAATAAGATAGGTTCAAACTTTAAAAGACATGTTGTGCAGATGTACAAGCCCCTCTTGCACAGAAAGTTTGGGTTAGATATCTCTTGTAGTTTCTTCAGAACACAAAATTTATCTGAAAATGCTTTTAAAGCAATAAACACAAAAACAGCTATAAATCCAAAACCTAATATGATAGACTCAAACTTTAAACTATATATTGTGTAGATTTACAGGTCCTACTTGCCAAGCAAAAAGGGTTTGAATAGCTCTTGCACTTTTTTCGAAACTCACAAACAACTGTTCATGGGCTGAAAAGGCTTTTGGAGCAATAAAAACTTAAAAACTGCTATAACTCAAAAATGCAATAAGATAAGTTCAAACTTTAAAAGACATGTTGTGCAGATATACAAGCCCCTCTTGCACAGAAAGTTTGGGTTAGATATCTCTTGTAGTTTCTTCAGAACACACAAATTATCTGAAAATGCTTTTGAAGCAATAGACACAAAAACAGCTATAAATCCAAAACCTAATATGATAGACTCAAACTTTAAACTATATATTGTGTAGATTTACAGGTCCTACTTGCCCAGCAAAAAGGGTTTGAATAGCTCTTGCACTTTTTTCGAAACTCACAAACAACTGTTCATGGGCTGAAAAGGCTTTTGGAGCAATAAAAACTTAAAAACTGCTATAACTCAAAAATGCAATAAGATATGTTCAAACTTTAAAAGACATGTTGTGCAGATATACAAGCCCCTCTTGCACAGAAAGTTTGGGTTAGATATCTCTTGTAGTTTCTTCAGAACACACAAATTATCTAAAAATGCTTTTGAAGCAATAGACACAAAAACAGCTATAAATCCAAAACCTAATATGATAGACTCAAACTTTAAACTATATATTGTGTAGATTTACAGGTCCTACTTGCCCAGCAAAAAGGGTTTGAATAGCTCTTGCACTTTTTTCGAAACTCACAAACAACTGTTCATGGGCTGAAAAGGCTTTTGGAGCAATAAAAACTTAAAAACTGCTATAACTCAAAAATGCAATAAGATAAGTTCAAACTTTAAAAGACATGTTGTGCAGATGTACAAGCCCCTCTTGCACAGAAAGTTTGGGTTAGATATCTCTTGTAGTTGCTTCAGAACACACAAATTATCTGAAAATGCTTTTAAAGCAATAAACACAAAAACAGCTATAAATCCAAAACCTAATATGATAGACTCAAACTTTAAACTATATATTGTGTAGATTTACAGGTCCTACTTGCCCAGCAAAAAGGGTTTGAATAGCTCTTGCACTTTTTTCGAAAACTCACAAACAACTGTTCATGGGCTGAAAAGGCTTTTGGAGCAATAAAAACTTAAAAACTGCTATAACTCAAAAATGCAATAAGATAGGTTCAAACTTTAAAAGACATGTTGTGCAGATGTACAAGCCCCTCTTGCACAGAAAGTATGGCTTAGATATCTCTTGTAGTTTCTTCAGAACACACAAATTATCTGAAAATGCTTTTGAAGCAATAGACACAAAAACAGCTATAAATCCAAAACCTAATATGATAGACTCAAACTTTAAACTATATATTGTGTAGATTTACAGGTCCTACTTGCCCAGCAAAAAGGGTTTGAATAGCTCTTGCACTTTTTTCCAAACTCACAAACAACTGTTCATGGGCTGAAAAGTCTTTTGGAGCAATAAAAACTTAAAAACTGCTATAACTCAAAAATGCAATAAGATAAGTTCAAACTTTAAAAGACATGTTGTGCAGATGTACAAGCCCCTCTTGCACAGAAAGTTTGGGTTAGATATCTCTTGTAGTTTCTTCAGAACACACAAATTATCTGAAAATGCTTTTAAAGCAATAGACACAAAAACAGCTATAAATCCAAAACCTAATATGATAGACTCAAACTTTAAACTATATATTGTGTAGATTTACAGGTCCTACTTGCCCAGCAAAAAGGGTTTGAATAGCTCTTGCACTTTTTTCGAAACTCACAAACAACTGTTCATGGGCTGAAAAGGCTTTTGGAGCAATAAAAACTTGAAAACTGCTATAACTCAAAAATGCAATAAGATAAGTTCAAACTTTAAAAGACATGTTGTGCAGATGTACAAGCCCCTCTTGCACAGAAAGTTTGGGTTAGATATCTCTTGTAGTTGCTTCAGAACACACAAATTATCTGAAAATGCTTTTGAAGCAATAGACACAAAAACAGCTATAAATCCAAAACCTAATATGATAGACTCAAACTTTAAACTATATATTGTGTAGATTTACAGGTCCTACTTGCCCAGCAAAAAGGGTTTGAATAGCTCTTGCACTTTTTTCGAAACTCACAAACAACTGTTCATGGGCTGAAAAGGCTTTTGGAGCAATAAAAACTTGAAAACTGCTATAACTCAAAAATGCAATAAGATAAGTTCAAACTTTAAAAGACATGTTGTGCAGATGTACAAGCCCCTCTTGCACAGAAAGTATGGCTTAGATATCTCTTGTAGTTGCTTCAGAACACACAAATTATCTGAAAATGCTTTTGAAGCAATAGACACAAAAACAGCTATAAATCCAAAACCTAATATGATAGACTCAAACTTTAAACTATATATTGTGTAGATTTACAGGTCCTACTTGCCCAGCAAAAAGGGTTTGAATAGCTCTTGCACTTTTTTCGAAACTCACAAACAACTGTTCATGGGCTGAAAAGGCTTTTGGAGCAATAAAAACGTAAAAACTGCTATAACTCAAAAATGCAATAAGATAAGTTCAAACTTTAAAAGACATGTTGTGCAGATGTACAAGCCCCTCTTGCACAGAAAGTTTGGGTTAGATATCTCTTGTAGTTTCTACAGAACACACAAATTATCTGAAAATGCTTTTGAAGCAATAGACACAAAAACAGCTATAAATCCAAAACCTAATATGATAGACTCAAACTTTAAACTATATATTGTGTAGATTTACAGGTCCTACTTTCCCAGCAAAAAGGGTTTGAATAGCTCTTGCACTTTTTTCCAAACTCACAAACAACTGTTCATGGGCTGAAAAGGCTTTTGGAGCAATAAAAACTTAAAAACTGCTATAACTCAAAAATGCAATAAGATAAGTTCAAACTTTAAAAGACATGTTGTGCAGATGTACAAGCCCCTCTTGCACAGAAAGTTTGGGTTAGATATCTCTTGTAGTTTCTACAGAACACACAAATTATCTGAAAATGCTTTTGAAGCAATAGACACAAAAACAGCTATAAATCCAAAACCTAATATGATAGACTCAAACTTTAAACAGTATATTGTGTAGATTTACAGGTCCTACTTGCCCAGCAAAAAGGGTTCGAATAGCTCTTGCACTTTTTTCGAAAACTCACAAACAACTGTTCATGGGCTGAAAAGGCTTTTGGAGCAATAAAAACGTAAAAACTGCTATAACTCAAAAATGCAATAAGATAAGTTCAAACTTTAAAAGACATGTTGTGCAGATGTACAAGCCCCTCTTGCACAGAAAGTTTGGGTTAGATATCTCTTGTAGTTTCTTCAGAACACACAAATTATCTGAAAATGCTTTTGAAGCAATAGACACAAAAACAGCTATAAATCCAAAACCTAATATGATAGACTCAAACTTTAAACTATATATTGTGTAGATTTACAGGTCCTACTTGCCCAGCAAAAAGGGTTTGAATAGCTCTTGCACTTTTTTCGAAAACTCACAAACAACTGTTCATGGGCTGAAAAGGCTTTTGGAGCAATAAAAACTTAAAAACTGCTATAACTCAAAAATGCAATAAGATAGGTTCAAACTTTAAAAGACATGTTGTGCAGATGTACAAGCCCCTCTTGCACAGAAAGTATGGCTTAGATATCTCTTGTAGTTGCTTCAGAACACACAAATTATCTGAAAATGCTTTTGAAGCAATAGACACAAAAACAGCTATAAATCCAAAACCTAATATGATAGACTCAAACTTTAAACTATATATTGTGTAGATTTACAGGTCCTACTTGCCCAGCAAAAAGGGTTTGAATAGCTCTTGCACTTTTTTCGAAACTCACAAACAACTGTTCATGGGCTGAAAAGGCTTTTGGAGCAATAAAAACGTAAAAACTGCTATAACTCAAAAATGCAATAAGATAAGTTCAAACTTTAAAAGACATGTTGTGCAGATGTACAAGCCCCTCTTGCACAGACAGTTTGGGTTAGATATCTCTTGTAGTTTCTACAGAACACACAAATTATCTGAAAATGCTTTTGAAGCAATAGACACAAAAACAGCTATAAATCCAAAACCTAATATGATAGACTCAAACTTTAAACTATATATTGTGTAGATTTACAGGTCCTACTTGCCCAGCAAAAAGGGTTTGAATAGCTCTTGCACTTTTTTCGAAACTCACAAACAACTGTTCATGGGCTGAAAAGGCTTTTGGAGCAATAAAAACGTAAAAACTGCTATAACTCAAAAATGCAATAAGATAAGTTCAAACTTTAAAAGACATGTTGTGCAGATGTACAAGCCCCTCTTGCACAGAAAGTTTGGGTTAGATATCTCTTGTAGTTTCTACAGAACACACAAATTATCTGAAAATGCTTTTGAAGCAATAGACACAAAAACAGCTATAAATCCAAAACCTAATATGATAGACTCAAACTTTAAACTATATATTGTGTAGATTTACAGGTCCTACTTGCCCAGCAAAAAGGGTTTGAATAGCTCTTGCACTTTTTTCCAAACTCACAAACAACTGTTCATGGGCTGAAAAGGCTTTTGGAGCAATAAAAACTTAAAAACTGCTATAACTCAAAAATGCAATAAGATAGGTTCAAACTTTAAAAGACATGTTGTGCAGATGTACAAGCCCCTCTTGCACAGAAAGTTTGGGTTAGATATCTCTTGTAGTTTCTTCAGAACACACAAATTATCTGAAAATGCTTTTAAAGCAATAAACACAAAAACAGCTATAAATCCAAAACCTAATATGATAGACTCAAACTTTAAACTATATATTGTGTAGATTTACAGGTCCTACTTGCCCAGCAAAAAGGGTTTGAATAGCTCTTGCACTTTTTTCGAAACTCAGAAACAACTGTTCATGGGCTGAAAAGGCTTTTGGAGCAATAAAAACGTAAAAACTGCTATAACTCAAAAATGCAATAAGATAGGTTCAAACTTTAAAAGACATGTTGTGCAGATGTACAAGCCCCTCTTGCACAGAAAGTTTGGGTTAGATATCTCTTGTAGTTTCTTCAGAACACACACATTATCTAAAAATGCTTTTGAAGCAATAGACACAAAAACAGCTATAAATCCAAAACCTAATATGATAGACTCAAACTTTAAACTATATATTGTGTAGATTTACAGGTCCTACTTGCCCAGAAAAAAGGGTTTGAATAGCTCTTGCACTTTTTTCGAAACCCAGAAACAACTGTTCATGGGCTGAAAAGGCTTTTGGAGCAATAAAAACTTAAAAACTGCTATAACTCAAAAATGCAATAAGATAAGTTCAAACTTTAAAAGACATGTTGTGCAGATGTACAAGCCCCTCTTGCACAGAAAGTTTGGGTTAGATATCTCTTGTAGTTTCTTCAGAACACACAAATTATCTGAAAATGCTTTTAAAGCAATAAACACAAAAACAGCTATAAATCCAAAACCTAATATGATAGACTCAAACTTTAAACTATATATTGTGTAGATTTACAGGTCCTACTTGCCCAGCAAAAAGGGTTTGAATAGCTCTTGCACTTTTTTCGAAAACTCACAAACAACTGTTCATGGGCTGAAAAGGCTTTTGGAGCAATAAAAACTTAAAAACTGCTATAACTCAAAAATGCAATAAGATAGGTTCAAACTTTAAAAAACATGTTGTGCAGATATACAAGCCCCTCTTGCACAGAAAGTTTGGGTTAGATATCTCTTGTAGTTTCTTCAGAACACACAAATTATCTGAAAATGCTTTTGAAGCAATAGACACAAAAACAGCTATAAATCCAAAACCTAATATGATAGACTCAAACTTTAAACTATATATTGTGTAGATTTACAGGTCCTACTTGCCCAGCAAAAAGGGTTTGAATAGCTCTTGCACTTTTTTCGAAACTCACAAACAACTGTTCATGGGCTGAAAAGGCTTTTGGAGCAATAAAAACTTAAAAACTGCTATAACTCAAAAATGCAATAAGATAAGTTCAAACTTTAAAAGACATGTTGTGCAGATGTACAAGCCCCTCTTGCACAGAAAGTATGGCTTAGATATCTCTTGTAGTTTCTTCAGAACACACAAATTATCTTAAAATGCTTTTGAAGCAATAGACACAAAAACAGCTATAAATCCAAAACCTAATATGATAGACTCAAACTTTAAACTATATATTGTGTAGATTTACAGGTCCTACTTGCCCAGCAAAAAGGGTTTGAATAGCTCTTGCACTTTTTTCCAAACTCACAAACAACTGTTCATGGGCTGAAAAGGCTTTTGGAGCAATAAAAACTTAAAAACTGCTATAACTCAAAAATGCAATAAGATAAGTTCAAACTTTAAAAGACATGTTGTGCAGATGTACAAGCCCCTCTTGCACAGAAAGTTTGGGTTAGATATCTCTTGTAGTTTCTTCAGAACACACAAATTATCTGAAAATGCTTTTGAAGCAATAAACACAAAAACAGCTATAAATCCAAAACCTAATATGATAGACTCAAACTTTAAACTGTATATTGTGTAGATTTACAGGTCCTACTTGCCCAGCAAAAAGGGTTCGAATAGCTCTTGCACTTTTTTCGAAAACTCACAAACAACTGTTCATGGGCTGAAAAGGCTTTTGGAGCAATAAAAACGTAAAAACTGCTATAACTCAAAAATGCAATAAGATAAGTTCAAACTTTAAAAGACATGTTGTGCAGATATACAAGCCCCTCTTGCACAGAAAGTTTGGGTTAGATATCTCTTGTAGTTTCTTCAGAACACACAAATTATCTGAAAATGCTTTTGAAGCAATAGACACAAAAACAGCTATAAATCCAAAACCTAATATGATAGACTCAAACTTTAAACTATATATTGTGTAGATTTACAGGTCCTACTTGCCCAGCAAAAAGGGTTTGAATAGCTCTTGCACTTTTTTCCAAACTCACAAACAACTGTTCATGGGCTGAAAAGGCTTTTGGAGCAATAAAAACTTAAAAACTGCTATAACTCAAAAATGCAATAAGATAGGTTCAAACTTTAAAAGACATGTTGTGCAGATGTACAAGCCCCTCTTGCACAGAAAGTATGGCTTAGATATCTCTTGTAGTTTCTTCAGAACACACAAATTATCTGAAAATGCTTTTGAAGCAATAGACACAAAAACAGCTATAAATCCAAAACCTAATATGATAGACTCAAACTTTAAACTATATATTGTGTAGATTTACAGGTCCTACTTGCCCAGAAAAAAGGGTTTGAATAGCTCTTGCACTTTTTTCCAAACTCACAAACAACTGTTCATGGGCTGAAAAGGCTTTTGGAGCAATAAAAACTTAAAAACTGCTATAACTCAAAAATGCAATAAGATAGGTTCAAACTTTAAAAGACATGTTGTGCAGATGTACAAGCCCCTCTTGCACAGAAAGTATGGCTTAGATATCTCTTGTAGTTTCTTCAGAACACACAAATTATCTGAAAATGCTTTTGAAGCAATAGACACAAAAACAGCTATAAATCCAAAACCTAATATGATAGACTCAAACTTTAAACTATATATTGTGTAGATTTACAGGTCCTACTTGCCAAGCAAAAAGGGTTTGAATAGCTCTTGCACTTTTTTCGAAACTCACAAACAACTGTTCATGGGCTGAAAAGGCTTTTGGAGCAATAAAAACTTAAAAACTGCTATAACTCAAAAATGCAATAAGATAAGTTCAAACTTTAAAAGACATGTTGTGCAGATATACAAGCCCCTCTTGCACAGAAAGTTTGGGTTAGATATCTCTTGTAGTTTCTTCAGAACACACAAATTATCTGAATATGCTTTTGAAGCAATAGACACAAAAACAGCTATAAATCCAAAACCTAATATGATAGACTCAAACTTTAAACTATATATTGTGTAGATTTACAGGTCCTACTTGCCCAGAAAAAAGGGTTTGAATAGCTCTTGCACTTTTTTCGAAACTCAGAAACAACTGTTCATGGGCTGAAAAGGCTTTTGGAGCAATAAAAACGTAAAAACTGCTATAACTCAAAAATGCAATAAGATAGGTTCAAACTTTAAAAGACATGTTGTGCAGATGTACAAGCCCCTCTTGCACAGAAAGTTTGGGTTAGATATCTCTTGTAGTTTCTTCAGAACACACAAATTATCTGAAAATGCTTTTAAAGCAATAGACACAAAAACAGCTATAAATCCAAAACCTAATATGATAGACTCAAACTTTAAACTATATATTGTGTAGATTTACAGGTCCTACTTGCCCAGCAAAAAGGGTTTGAATAGCTCTTGCACTTTTTTCGAAACTCACAAACAACTGTTCATGGGCTGAAAAGGCTTTTGGAGCAATAAAAACTTGAAAACTGCTATAACTCAAAAATGCAATAAGATAAGTTCAAACTTTAAAAGACATGTTGTGCAGATGTACAAGCCCCTCTTGCACAGAAAGTTTGGGTTAGATATCTCTTGTAGTTGCTTCAGAACACACAAATTATCTGAAAATGCTTTTGAAGCAATAGACACAAAAACAGCTATAAATCCAAAACCTAATATGATAGACTCAAACTTTAAACTATATATTGTGTAGATTTACAGGTCCTACTTGCCCAGCAAAAAGGGTTTGAATAGCTCTTGCACTTTTTTCGAAACTCACAAACAACTGTTCATGGGCTGAAAAGGCTTTTGGAGCAATAAAAACTTGAAAACTGCTATAACTCAAAAATGCAATAAGATAAGTTCAAACTTTAAAAGACATGTTGTGCAGATGTACAAGCCCCTCTTGCACAGAAAGTATGGCTTAGATATCTCTTGTAGTTGCTTCAGAACACACAAATTATCTGAAAATGCTTTTGAAGCAATAGACACAAAAACAGCTATAAATCCAAAACCTAATATGATAGACTCAAACTTTAAACTATATATTGTGTAGATTTACAGGTCCTACTTGCCCAGCAAAAAGGGTTTGAATAGCTCTTGCACTTTTTTCGAAACTCACAAACAACTGTTCATGGGCTGAAAAGGCTTTTGGAGCAATAAAAACGTAAAAACTGCTATAACTCAAAAATGCAATAAGATAAGTTCAAACTTTAAAAGACATGTTGTGCAGATGTACAAGCCCCTCTTGCACAGAAAGTTTGGGTTAGATATCTCTTGTAGTTTCTACAGAACACACAAATTATCTGAAAATGCTTTTGAAGCAATAGACACAAAAACAGCTATAAATCCAAAACCTAATATGATAGACTCAAACTTTAAACTATATATTGTGTAGATTTACAGGTCCTACTTTCCCAGCAAAAAGGGTTTGAATAGCTCTTGCACTTTTTTCCAAACTCACAAACAACTGTTCATGGGCTGAAAAGGCTTTTGGAGCAATAAAAACTTAAAAACTGCTATAACTCAAAAATGCAATAAGATAAGTTCAAACTTTAAAAGACATGTTGTGCAGATGTACAAGCCCCTCTTGCACAGAAAGTTTGGGTTAGATATCTCTTGTAGTTTCTACAGAACACACAAATTATCTGAAAATGCTTTTGAAGCAATAGACACAAAAACAGCTATAAATCCAAAACCTAATATGATAGACTCAAACTTTAAACAGTATATTGTGTAGATTTACAGGTCCTACTTGCCCAGCAAAAAGGGTTCGAATAGCTCTTGCACTTTTTTCGAAAACTCACAAACAACTGTTCATGGGCTGAAAAGGCTTTTGGAGCAATAAAAACGTAAAAACTGCTATAACTCAAAAATGCAATAAGATAAGTTCAAACTTTAAAAGACATGTTGTGCAGATGTACAAGCCCCTCTTGCACAGAAAGTTTGGGTTAGATATCTCTTGTAGTTTCTTCAGAACACACAAATTATCTGAAAATGCTTTTGAAGCAATAGACACAAAAACAGCTATAAATCCAAAACCTAATATGATAGACTCAAACTTTAAACTATATATTGTGTAGATTTACAGGTCCTACTTGCCCAGCAAAAAGGGTTTGAATAGCTCTTGCACTTTTTTCGAAAACTCACAAACAACTGTTCATGGGCTGAAAAGGCTTTTGGAGCAATAAAAACTTAAAAACTGCTATAACTCAAAAATGCAATAAGATAGGTTCAAACTTTAAAAGACATGTTGTGCAGATGTACAAGCCCCTCTTGCACAGAAAGTATGGCTTAGATATCTCTTGTAGTTGCTTCAGAACACACAAATTATCTGAAAATGCTTTTGAAGCAATAGACACAAAAACAGCTATAAATCCAAAACCTAATATGATAGACTCAAACTTTAAACTATATATTGTGTAGATTTACAGGTCCTACTTGCCCAGCAAAAAGGGTTTGAATAGCTCTTGCACTTTTTTCGAAACTCACAAACAACTGTTCATGGGCTGAAAAGGCTTTTGGAGCAATAAAAACGTAAAAACTGCTATAACTCAAAAATGCAATAAGATAAGTTCAAACTTTAAAAGACATGTTGTGCAGATGTACAAGCCCCTCTTGCACAGAAAGTTTGGGTTAGATATCTCTTGTAGTTTCTACAGAACACACAAATTATCTGAAAATGCTTTTGAAGCAATAGACACAAAAACAGCTATAAATCCAAAACCTAATATGATAGACTCAAACTTTAAACTATATATTGTGTAGATTTACAGGTCCTACTTGCCCAGCAAAAAGGGTTTGAATAGCTCTTGCACTTTTTTCCAAACTCACAAACAACTGTTCATGGGCTGAAAAGGCTTTTGGAGCAATAAAAACTTAAAAACTGCTATAACTCAAAAATGCAATAAGATAAGTTCAAACTTTAAAAGACATGTTGTGCAGATGTACAAGCCCCTCTTGCATAGAAAGTTTGGGTTAGATATCGCTTGTAGTTTCTACAGAACACACAAATTATCTGAAAATGCTTTTGAAGCAATAGACACAAAAACAGCTATAAATCCAAAACCTAATATGATAGACTCAAACTTTAAACAGTATATTGTGTAGATTTACAGGTCCTACTTGCCCAGCAAAAAGGGTTCGAATAGCTCTTGCACTTTTTTCGAAAACTCACAAACAACTGTTCATGGGCTGAAAAGGCTTTTGGAGCAATAAAAACGTAAAAACTGCTATAACTCAAAAATGCAATAAGATAAGTTCAAACTTTAAAAGACATGTTGTGCAGATGTACAAGCCCCTCTTGCACAGAAAGTTTGGGTTAGATATCTCTTGTAGTTTCTTCAGAACACACAAATTATCTGAAAATGCTTTTGAAGCAATAGACACAAAAACAGCTATAAATCCAAAACCTAATATGATAGACTCAAACTTTAAACTATATATTGTGTAGATTTACAGGTCCTACTTGCCCAGCAAAAAGGGTTTGAATAGCTCTTGCACTTTTTTCGAAAACTCACAAACAACTGTTCATGGGCTGAAAAGGCTTTTGGAGCAATAAAAACTTAAAAACTGCTATAACTCAAAAATGCAATAAGATAGGTTCAAACTTTAAAAGACATGTTGTGCAGATGTACAAGCCCCTCTTGCACAGAAAGTATGGCTTAGATATCTCTTGTAGTTGCTTCAGAACACACAAATTATCTGAAAATGCTTTTGAAGCAATAGACACAAAAACAGCTATAAATCCAAAACCTAATATGATAGACTCAAACTTTAAACTATATATTGTGTAGATTTACAGGTCCTACTTGCCCAGCAAAAAGGGTTTGAATAGCTCTTGCACTTTTTTCCAAACTCACTGTTCATGGGCTGAAAAGGCTTTTGGAGCAATAAAAACGTAAAAACTGCTATAACTCAAAAATGCAATAAGATAAGTTCAAACTTTAAAAGACATGTTGTGCAGATGTACAAGCCCCTCTTGCACAGAAAGTTTGGGTTAGATATCTCTTGTAGTTTCTACAGAACACACAAATTATCTGAAAATGCTTTTGAAGCAATAGACACAAAAACAGCTATAAATCCAAAACCTAATATGATAGACTCAAACTTTAAACTATATATTGTGTAGATTTACAGGTCCTACTTGCCCAGCAAAAAGGGTTTGAATAGCTCTTGCACTTTTTTCCAAACTCACAAACAACTGTTCATGGGCTGAAAAGGCTTTTGGAGCAATAAAAACGTAAAAACTGCTATAACTCAAAAATGCAATAAGATAAGTTCAAACTTTAAAAGACATGTTGTGCAGATATACAAGCCCCTCTTGCACAGAAAGTTTGGGTTAGATATCTCTTGTAGTTTCTTCAGAACACACAAATTATCTGAAAATGCTTTTGAAGCAATAGACACAAAAACAGCTATAAATCCAAAACCTAATATGATAGACTCAAACTTTAAACTATATATTGTGTAGATTTACAGGTCCTACTTGCCCAGCAAAAAGGGTTTGAATAGCTCTTGCACTTTTTTCCAAACTCACAAACAACTGTTCATGGGCTGAAAAGGCTTTTGGAGCAATAAAAACTTGAAAACTGCTATAACTCAAAAATGCAATAAGATAAGTTCAAACTTTAAAAGACATGTTGTGCAGATGTACAAGCCCCTCTTGCACAGAAAGTTTGGGTTAGATATCTCTTGTAGTTGCTTCAGAACACACAAATTATTTGAAAATGCTTTTGAAGCAATAGACACAAAAACAGCTATCAATCGAAAACCTAATATGATAGACTCAAACTTTAAACTATATATTGTGTAGATTTACAGGTCCTACTTGCCCAGCAAAAAGGGTTTGAATAGCTCTTGCACTTTTTTCCAAACTCACAAACAACTGTTCATGGGCTGAAAAGGCTTTTGGAGCAATAAAAACTTGAAAACTGCTATAACTCAAAAATGCAATAAGATAAGTTCAAACTTTAAAAGACATGTTGTGCAGATGTACAAGCCCCTCTTGCACAGAAAGTTTGGGTTAGATATCTCTTGTAGTTGCTTCAGAACACACAAATTATCTGAAAATGCTTTTGAAGCAATAGACACAAAAACAGCTATAAATCCAAAACCTAATATGATAGACTCAAACTTTAAACTATATATTGTGTAGATTTACAGGTCCTACTTGCCCAGCAAAAAGGGTTTGAATAGCTCTTGCACTTTTTTCGAAACTCACAAACAACTGTTCATGGGCTGAAAAGGCTTTTGGAGCAATAAAAACTTGAAAACTGCTATAACTCAAAAATGCAATAAGATAAGTTCAAACTTTAAAAGACATGTTGTGCAGATGTACAAGTCCCTCTTGCACAGAAAGTTTGGGTTAGATATCTCTTGTAGTTTCTACAGAACACACAAATTATCTGAAAATGCTTTTGAAGCAATAGACACAAAAACAGCTATAAATCCAAAACCTAATATGATAGACTCAAACTTTAAACTATATATTGTGTAGATTTACAGGTCCTACTTGCCCAGCAAAAAGGGTTTGAATAGCTCTTGCACTTTTTTCCAAACTCACAAACAACTGTTCATGGGCTGAAAAGGCTTTTGGAGCAATAAAAACTTAAAAACTGCTATAACTCAAAAATGCAATAAGATAAGTTCAAACTTTAAAAGACATGTTGTGCAGATGTACAAGCCCCTCTTGCACAGAAAGTTTGGGTTAGATATCTCTTGTAGTTTCTACAGAACACACAAATTATCTGAAAATGCTTTTGAAGCAATAGACACAAAAACAGCTATAAATCCAAAACCTAATATGATAGACTCAAACTTTAAACAGTATATTGTGTAGATTTACAGGTCCTACTTGCCCAGCAAAAAGGGTTCGAATAGCTCTTGCACTTTTTTCGAAAACTCACAAACAACTGTTCATGGGCTGAAAAGGCTTTTGGAGCAATAAAAACGTAAAAACTGCTATAACTCAAAAATGCAATAAGATAAGTTCAAACTTTAAAAGACATGTTGTGCAGATGTACAAGCCCCTCTTGCACAGAAAGTTTGGGTTAGATATCTCTTGTAGTTTCTTCAGAACACACAAATTATCTGAAAATGCTTTTGAAGCAATAGACACAAAAACAGCTATAAATCCAAAACCTAATATGATAGACTCAAACTTTAAACTATATATTGTGTAGATTTACAGGTCCTACTTGCCCAGCAAAAAGGGTTTGAATAGCTCTTGCACTTTTTTCCAAACTCACAAACAACTGTTCATGGGCTGAAAAGTCTTTTGGAGCAATAAAAACTTAAAAACTGCTATAACTCAAAAATGCAATAAGATAAGTTCAAACTTTAAAAGACATGTTGTGCAGATGTACAAGCCCCTCTTGCACAGAAAGTTTGGGTTAGATATCTCTTGTAGTTTCTTCAGAACACACAAATTATCTGAAAATGCTTTTAAAGCAATAGACACAAAAACAGCTATAAATCCAAAACCTAATATGATAGACTCAAACTTTAAACTATATATTGTGTAGATTTACAGGTCCTACTTGCCCAGCAAAAAGGGTTTGAATAGCTCTTGCACTTTTTTCGAAACTCACAAACAACTGTTCATGGGCTGAAAAGGCTTTTGGAGCAATAAAAACTTGAAAACTGCTATAACTCAAAAATGCAATAAGATAAGTTCAAACTTTAAAAGACATGTTGTGCAGATGTACAAGCCCCTCTTGCACAGAAAGTTTGGGTTAGATATCTCTTGTAGTTGCTTCAGAACACACAAATTATCTGAAAATGCTTTTGAAGCAATAGACACAAAAACAGCTATAAATCCAAAACCTAATATGATAGACTCAAACTTTAAACTATATATTGTGTAGATTTACAGGTCCTACTTGCCCAGCAAAAAGGGTTTGAATAGCTCTTGCACTTTTTTCGAAACTCACAAACAACTGTTCATGGGCTGAAAAGGCTTTTGGAGCAATAAAAACTTGAAAACTGCTATAACTCAAAAATGCAATAAGATAAGTTCAAACTTTAAAAGACATGTTGTGCAGATGTACAAGCCCCTCTTGCACAGAAAGTATGGCTTAGATATCTCTTGTAGTTTCTTCAGAACACACAAATTATCTGAAAATGCTTTTGAAGCAATAGACACAAAAACAGCTATAAATCCAAAACCTAATATGATAGACTCAAACTTTAAACTATATATTGTGTAGATTTACAGGTCCTACTTGCCAAGCAAAAAGGGTTTGAATAGCTCTTGCACTTTTTTCCAAACTCACAAACAACTGTTCATGGGCTGAAAAGGCTTTTGGAGCAATAAAAACTTAAAAACTGCTATAACTCAAAAATGCAATAAGATAGTTTCAAACTTTAAAAGACATGTTGTGCAGATGTACAAGCCCCTCTTGCACAGAAAGTTTGGGTTAGATATCTCTTGTAGTTTCTTCAGAACACACAATTTATCTGAAAATGCTTTTAAAGCAATAAACACAAAAACAGCTATAAATCCAAAACCTAATATGATAGACTCAAACTTTAAACTATATATTGTGTAGATTTACAGGTCCTACTTGCCCAGCAAAAAGGGTTTGAATAGCTCTTGCACTTTTTTCGAAACTCACAAACAACTGTTCATGGGCTGAAAAGGCTTTTGGAGCAATAAAAACTTGAAAACTGCTATAACTCAAAAATGCAATAAGATAAGTTCAAAATTTAAAAGACATGTTGTGCAGATGTACAAGCCCCTCTTGCACAGAAAGTTTGGGTTAGATATCTCTTGTAGTTTCTTCAGAACACACAAATTATCTGAAAATGCTTTTAAAGCAATAAACACAAAAACAGCTATAAATCCAAAACCTAATATGATAGACTCAAACTTTAAACTATATATTGTGTAGATTTACAGGTCCTACTTGCCCAGCAAAAAGGGTTTGAATAGCTCTTGCACTTTTTTCCAAACTCACAAACAACTGTTCATGGGCTGAAAAGGCTTTTGGAGCAATAAAAACTTGAAAACTGCTATAACTCAAAAATGCAATAAGATAAGTTCAAACTTTAAAAGACATGTTGTGCAGATGTACAAGCCCCTCTTGCACAGAAAGTTTGGGTTAGATATCTCTTGTAGTTGCTTCAGAACACACAAATTATCTGAAAATGCTTTTGAAGCAATAGACACAAAAACAGCTATCAATCGAAAACCTAATATGATAGACTCAAACTTTAAACTATATATTGTGTAGATTTACAGGTCCTACTTGCCCAGCAAAAAGGGTTTGAATAGCTCTTGCACTTTTTTCGAAACTCACAAACAACTGTTCATGGGCTGAAAAGGCTTTTGGAGCAATAAAAACTTGAAAACTGCTATAACTCAAAAATGCAATAAGATAAGTTCAAACTTTAAAAGACATGTTGTGCAGATGTACAAGCCCCTCTTGCACAGAAAGTTTGGGTTAGATATCTCTTGTAGTTGCTTCAGAACACACAAATTATCTGAAAATGCTTTTGAAGCAATAGACACAAAAACAGCTATAAATCCAAAACCTAATATGATAGACTCAAACTTTAAACTATATATTGTGTAGATTTACAGGTCCTACTTGCCCAGCAAAAAGGGTTTGAATAGCTCTTGCACTTTTTTCGAAACTCACAAACAACTGTTCATGGGCTGAAAAGGCTTTTGGAGCAATAAAAACTTGAAAACTGCTATAACTCAAAAATGCAATAAGATAAGTTCAAACTTTAAAAGACATGTTGTGCAGATGTACAAGCCCCTCTTGCACAGAAAGTTTGGGTTAGATATCTCTTGTAGTTTCTACAGAACACACAAATTATCTGAAAATGCTTTTGAAGCAATAGACACAAAAACAGCTATAAATCCAAAACCTAATATGATAGACTCAAACTTTAAACTATATATTGTGTAGATTTACAGGTCCTACTTGCCCAGCAAAAAGGGTTTGAATAGCTCTTGCACTTTTTTCCAAACTCACAAACAACTGTTCATGGGCTGAAAAGGCTTTTGGAGCAATAAAAACTTAAAAACTGCTATAACTCAAAAATGCAATAAGATAAGTTCAAACTTTAAAAGACATGTTGTGCAGATGTACAAGCCCCTCTTGCACAGAAAGTTTGGGTTAGATATCTCTTGTAGTTTCTACAGAACACACAAATTATCTGAAAATGCTTTTGAAGCAATAGACACAAAAACAGCTATAAATCCAAAACCTAATATGATAGACTCAAACTTTAAACAGTATATTGTGTAGATTTACAGGTCCTACTTGCCCAGCAAAAAGGGTTCGAATAGCTCTTGCACTTTTTTCGAAAACTCACAAACAACTGTTCATGGGCTGAAAAGGCTTTTGGAGCAATAAAAACGTAAAAACTGCTATAACTCAAAAATGCAATAAGATAAGTTCAAACTTTAAAAGACATGTTGTGCAGATGTACAAGCCCCTCTTGCACAGAAAGTTTGGGTTAGATATCTCTTGTAGTTTCTTCAGAACACACAAATTATCTGAAAATGCTTTTGAAGCAATAGACACAAAAACAGCTATAAATCCAAAACCTAATATGATAGACTCAAACTTTAAACTATATATTGTGTAGATTTACAGGTCCTACTTGCCCAGCAAAAAGGGTTTGAATAGCTCTTGCACTTTTTTCCAAACTCACAAACAACTGTTCATGGGCTGAAAAGTCTTTTGGAGCAATAAAAACTTAAAAACTGCTATAACTCAAAAATGCAATAAGATAAGTTCAAACTTTAAAAGACATGTTGTGCAGATGTACAAGCCCCTCTTGCACAGAAAGTTTGGGTTAGATATCTCTTGTAGTTTCTTCAGAACACACAAATTATCTGAAAATGCTTTTAAAGCAATAGACACAAAAACAGCTATAAATCCAAAACCTAATATGATAGACTCAAACTTTAAACTATATATTGTGTAGATTTACAGGTCCTACTTGCCCAGCAAAAAGGGTTTGAATAGCTCTTGCACTTTTTTCGAAACTCACAAACAACTGTTCATGGGCTGAAAAGGCTTTTGGAGCAATAAAAACTTGAAAACTGCTATAACTCAAAAATGCAATAAGATAAGTTCAAACTTTAAAAGACATGTTGTGCAGATGTACAAGCCCCTCTTGCACAGAAAGTTTGGGTTAGATATCTCTTGTAGTTGCTTCAGAACACACAAATTATCTGAAAATGCTTTTGAAGCAATAGACACAAAAACAGCTATAAATCCAAAACCTAATATGATAGACTCAAACTTTAAACTATATATTGTGTAGATTTACAGGTCCTACTTGCCCAGCAAAAAAGGTTTGAATAGGTCTTGCACTTTTTTCGAAACTCACAAACAACTGTTCATGGGCTGAAAAGGCTTTTGGAGCAATAAAAACTTAAAAACTGCTATAACTCAAAAATGCAATAAGATAAGTTCAAACTTTAAAAGACATGTTGTGCAGATGTACAAGCCCCTCTTGCACAGAAAGTTTGGGTTAGATATCTCTTGTAGTTTCTACAGAACACACAAATTATCTGAAAATGCTTTTGAAGCAATAGACACAAAAACAGCTATAAATCCAAAACCTAATATGATAGACTCAAACTTTAAACTGTATATTGTGTAGATTTACAGGTCCTACTTGCCCAGCAAAAAGGGTTCGAATAGCTCTTGCACTTTTTTCGAAAACTCACAAACAACTGTTCATGGGCTGAAAAGGCTTTTGGAGCAATAAAAACGTAAAAACTGCTATAACTCAAAAATGCAATAAGATAAGTTCAAACTTTAAAAGACATGTTGTGCAGATATACAAGCCCCTCTTGCACAGAAAGTTTGGGCTAGATATCTCTTGTAGTTTCTTCAGAACACACAAATTATCTGAAAATGCTTTTGAAGCAATAGACACAAAAACAGCTATAAATCCAAAACCTAATATGATAGACTCAAACTTTAAACTATATATTGTGTAGATTTACAGGTCCTACTTGCCCAGCAAAAAAGGTTTGAATAGGTCTTGCACTTTTTTCGAAACTCACAAACAACTGTTCATGGGCTGAAAAGGCTTTTGGAGCAATAAAAACTTAAAAACTGCTATAACTCAAAAATGCAATAAGATAAGTTCAAACTTTAAAAGACATGTTGTGCAGATGTACAAGCCCCTCTTGCACAGAAAGTTTGGGTTAGATATCTCTTGTAGTTTCTACAGAACACACAAATTATCTGAAAATGCTTTTGAAGCAATAGACACAAAAACAGCTATAAATCCAAAACCTAATATGATAGACTCAAACTTTAAACTGTATATTGTGTAGATTTACAGGTCCTACTTGCCCAGCAAAAAGGGTTCGAATAGCTCTTGCACTTTTTTCGAAAACTCACAAACAACTGTTCATGGGCTGAAAAGGCTTTTGGAGCAATAAAAACGTAAAAACTGCTATAACTCAAAAATGCAATAAGATAGGTTCAAACTTTAAAAGACATGTTGTGCAGATATACAAGCCCCTCTTGCACAGAAAGTTTGGGCTAGATATCTCTTGTAGTTTCTTCAGAACACACAAATTATCTGAAAATGCTTTTGAAGCAATAGACACAAAAACAGCTATAAATCCAAAACCTAATATGATAGACTCAAACTTTAAACTATATATTGTGTAGATTTACAGGTCCTACTTGCCCAGCAAAAAGGGTTTGAATAGCTCTTGCACTTTTTTCGAAACTCACAAACAACTGTTCATGGGCTGAAAAGGCTTTTGGAGCAATAAAAACGTAAAAACTGCTATAACTCAAAAATGCAATAAGATAAGTTCAAACTTTAAAAGACATGTTGTGCAGATGTACAAGACCCTCTTGCACAGAAAGTTTGGGTTAGATATCTCTTGTAGTTTCTTCAGAACACACAAATTATCTGAAAATGCTTTTGAAGCAATAGACACAAAAACAGCTATAAATCCAAAACCTAATATGATAGACTCAAACTTTAAACTGTATATTGTGTAGATTTACAGGTCCTACTTGCCCAGCAAAAAGGGTTCGAATAGCTCTAGCACTTTTTTCGAAAACTCACAAACAACTGTTCATGGGCTGAAAAGGCTTTTGGAGCAATAAAAACGTAAAAACTGCTATAACTCAAAAATGCAATAAGATAAGTTCAAACTTTAAAAGACATGTTGTGCAGATATACAAGCCCCTCTTGCACAGAAAGTTTGGGTTAGATATCTCTTGTAGTTTCTTCAGAACACACAAATTATCTGAAAATGCTTTTGAAGCAATAGACACAAAAACAGCTATAAATCCAAAACCTAATATGATAGACTCAAACTTTAAACTATATATTGTGTAGATTTACAGGTCCTACTTGCCCAGAAAAAAGGGTTTGAATAGCTCTTGCACTTTTTTCGAAACTCACAAACAACTGTTCATGGGCTGAAAAGGCTTTTGGAGCAATAAAAACTTAAAAACTGCTATAACTCAAAAATGCAATAAGATAAGTTCAAACTTTAAAAGACATGTTGTGCAGATGTACAAGCCCCTCTTGCACAGAAAGTTTGGGTTAGATATCTCTTGTAGTTTCTTCAGAACACACAAATTATCTGAAAATGCTTTTGAAGCAATAGACACAAAAACAGCTATAAATCCAAAACCTAATATGATAGACTCAAACTTTAAACTATATATTGTGTAGATTTACAGGTCCTACTTGCCCAGCAAAAAGGGTTCGAATAGCTCTTGCACTTTTTTTGAAAACTCACAAACAACTGTTCATGGGCTGAAAAGGCTTTTGGAGCAATAAAAACGTAAAAACTGCTATAACTCAAAAATGCAATAAGATAAGTTCAAACTTTAAAAGACATGTTGTGCAGATATACAAGCCCCTCTTGCACAGAAAGTTTGGGTTAGATATCTCTTGTAGTTTCTTCAGAACACACAAATTATCTGAAAATGCTTTTGAAGCAATAGACACAAAAACAGCTATAAATCCAAAACCTAATATGATAGACTCAAACTTTAAACTATATATTGTGAAGATTTACAGGTCCTACTTGCCCAGCAAAAAGGGTATGAATAGCTCTTGCACTTTTTTCGAAACTCACAAACAACTGTTCATGGGCTGAAAAGGCTTTTGGAGCAATAAAAACTTAAAAACTGCTATAACTCAAAAATGCAATAAGATAAGTTCAAACTTTAAAAGACATGTTGTGCAGATGTACAAGCCCCTCTTGCACAGAAAGTTTGGGTTAGATATCTCTTGTAGTTTCTTCAGAACACACAAATTATCTGAAAATGCTTTTAAAGCAATAAACACAAAAACAGCTATAAATCCAAAACCTAATATGATAGACTCAAACTTTAAACTATATATTGTGTAGATTTACAGGTCCTACTTGCCCAGCAAAAAGGGTTTGAATAGCTCTTGCACTTTTTTTGAAAACTCACAAACAACTGTTCATGGGCTGAAAAGGCTTTTGGAGCAATACAAACTTAAAAACTGCTATAACTCAAAAATGCAATAAGATAGGTTCAAACTTTAAAAGACTTGTTGTGCAGATATACAAGCCCCTCTTGCACAGAAAGTATGGCTTAGATATCTCTTGTAGTTTCTTCAGAACACACAAATTATCTGAAAATGCTTTTGAAGCAATAGACACAAAAACAGCTATAAATCCAAAACCTAATATGATAGACTCAAACTTTAAACTATATATTGTGTAGATTTACAGGTCCTACTTGCCCAGCAAAAAGGGTTTGAATAGCTCTTGCACTTTTTTCGAAACTCACAAACAACTGTTCATGGGCTGAAAAGGCTTTTGGAGCAATAAAAACGTAAAAACTGCTATAACTCAAAAATGCAATAAGATAGTTTCAAACTTTAAAAGACATGTTGTGCAGATGTACAAGCCCCTCTTGCACAGAAAGTATGGCTTAGATATCTCTTGTAGTTTCTTCAGAACACACAAATTATCTGAAAATGCTTTTGAAGCCATAGACACAAAAACAGCTATAAATCCAAAACCTAATATGATAGACTCAAACTTTAAACTATATATTGTGTAGATTTACAGGTCCTACTTGCCCAGCAAAAAGGGTTTGAATAGCTCTTGCACTTTTTTCGAAACTCACAAACAACTGTTCATTGGGCTGAAAAGGCTTTTGGAGCAATAAAAACTTAAAAACTGCTATAACTCAAAAATGCAATAAGATAAGTTCAAACTTTAAAAGACATGTTGTGCAGATGTACAAGCCGCTCTTGCACAGAAAGTTTGGGTTAGATATCTCTTGTAGTTTCTTCAGAACACACAAATTATCTGAAAATGCTTTTAAAGCAATAAACACAAAAACAGCTATAAATCCAAAACCTAATATGATAGACTCAAACTTTAAACTATATATTGTGTAGATTTACAGGTCCTACTTGCCCAGCAAAAAGGGTTTGAATAGCTCTTGCACTTTTTTCGAAACTCACAAACAACTGTTCATGGGCTGAAAAGGCTTTTGGAGCAATAAAAACTTAAAAACTGCTATAACTCAAAAATGCAATAAGATAAGTTCAAACTTTAAAAGACATGTTGTGCAGATGTACAAGCCGCTCTTGCACAGAAAGTTTGGGTTAGATATCTCTTGTAATTTCTTCAGAACACACAAATTATCTGAAAATGCTTTTAAAGCAATAAACACAAAAACAGCTATAAATCCAAAACCTAATATGATAGACTCAAACTTTAAACTATATATTGTGTAGATTTACAGGTCCTACTTGCCCAGCAAAAAGGGTTTGAATAGCTCTTGCACTTTTTTCGAAAACTCACAAACAACTGTTCATGGGCTGAAAAGGCTTTTGGAGCAATAAAAACTTAAAAACTGCTATAACTCAAAAATGCAATAAGATAGGTTCAAACTTTAAAAGACATGTTGTGCAGATGTACAAGCCCCTCTTGCACAGAAAGTATGGCTTAGATATCTCTTGTAGTTTCTTCAGAACACACAAATTATCTGAAAATGCTTTTGAAGCAATAGACACAAAAACAGCTATAAATCCAAAACCTAATATGATAGACTCAAACTTTAAACTATATATTGTGTAGATTTACAGGTCCTACTTGCCCAGAAAAAAGGGTTTGAATAGCTCTTGCACTTTTTTCGAAACTCAGAAACAACTGTTCATGGGCTGAAAAGGCTTTTGGAGCAATAAAAACTTAAAAACTGCTATAACTCAAAAATGCAATAAGATAAGTTCAAACTTTAAAAGACATGTTGTGCAGATGTACAAGCCCCTCTTGCACAGAAAGTTTGGGTTAGATATCTCTTGTAGTTTCTTCAGAACACACAAATTATCTGAAAATGCTTTTGAAGCAATAGACACAAAAACAGCTATAAATCCAAAACCTAATATGATAGACTCAAACTTTAAACTGTATATTGTGTAGATTTACAGGTCCTACTTGCCCAGCAAAAAGGGTTCGAATAGCTCTAGCACTTTTTTCGAAAACTCACAAACAACTGTTCATGGGCTGAAAAGGCTTTTGGAGCAATAAAAACGTAAAAACTGCTATAACTCAAAAATGCAATAAGATAAGTTCAAACTTTAAAAGACATGTTGTGCAGATATACAAGCCCCTCTTGCACAGAAAGTTTGGGTTAGATATCTCTTGTAGTTTCTTCAGAACACACAAATTATCTGAAAATGCTTTTGAAGCAATAGACACAAAAACAGCTATAAATCCAAAACCTAATATGATAGACTCAAACTTTAAACTATATATTGTGTAGATTTACAGGTCCTACTTGCCCAGAAAAAAGGGTTTGAATAGCTCTTGCACTTTTTTCGAAACTCACAAACAACTGTTCATGGGCTGAAAAGGCTTTTGGAGCAATAAAAACTTAAAAACTGCTATAACTCAAAAATGCAATAAGATAAGTTCAAACTTTAAAAGACATGTTGTGCAGATGTACAAGCCCCTCTTGCACAGAAAGTTTGGGTTAGATATCTCTTGTAGTTTCTTCAGAACACACAAATTATCTGAAAATGCTTTTGAAGCAATAGACACAAAAACAGCTATAAATCCAAAACCTAATATGATAGACTCAAACTTTAAACTATATATTGTGTAGATTTACAGGTCCTACTTGCCCAGCAAAAAAGGTTTGAATAGGTCTTGCACTTCTTTCGAAACTCACAAACAACTGTTCATGGGCTGAAAAGGCTTTTGGAGCAATAAAAACTTAAAAACTGCTATAACTCAAAAATGCAATAAGATAAGTTCAAACTTTAAAATACATGTTGTGCAGATGTACAAGCCCCTCTTGCACAGAAAGTTTGGGTTAGATATCTCTTGTAGTTTCTACAGAACACACAAATTATCTGAAAATGCTTTTGAAGCAATAGACACAAAAACAGCTATAAATCCAAAACCTAATATGATAGACTCAAACTTTAAACTGTATATTGTGTAGATTTACAGGTCCTACTTGCCCAGCAAAAAGGGTTCGAATAGCTCTTGCACTTTTTTCGAAAACTCACAAACAACTGTTCATGGGCTGAAAAGGCTTTTGGAGCAATAAAAACGTAAAAACTGCTATAACTCAAAAATGCAATAAGATAAGTTCAAACTTTAAAAGACATGTTGTGCAGATATACAAGCCCCTCTTGCACAGAAAGTTTGGGTTAGATATCTCTTGTAGTTTCTTCAGAACACACAAATTATCTGAAAATGCTTTTGAAGCAATAGACACAAAAACAGCTATGAATCCAAAACCTAATATGATACACTCAAACTTTAAACTATATATTGTGTAGATTTACAGGTCCTACTTGCCCAGCAAAAAGGGTTTGAATAGCTCTTGCACTTTTTTCGAAACTCACAAACAACTGTTCATGGGCTTAAAAGGCTTTTGGAGCAATAAAAACTTAAAAACTGCTATAACTCAAAATGCAATAAGATACGTTCAAACTTTAAAAGACAAGTTGTGCAGATGTACAAGCCCCTCTTGCACAGAAAGTTTGGGTTAGATATCTCTTGTAGTTTCCTCAGAACACACAAATTATCTGAAAATGCTTTTGAAGCAATAGGCACAAAAACAGCTATAAATCCAAAACCTAATATGATAGACTCAAACTTTAAACTATATATTGTGTAGATTTACAGGTCCTACTTGCCCAGCAAAAAGGGTTTGAATAGCTCTTGCACTTTTTTCGAAACTCACAAACAACTGTTCATGGGCTGAAAAGGCTTTTGGAGCAATAAAAACGTAAAAACTGCTATAACTCAAAAATGCAATAAGATAAGTTCAAACTTTAAAAGACATGTTGTGCAGATGTACAAGCCCCTCTTGCACAGAAAGTTTGGGTTAGATATCTCTTGTAGTTTCTTCAGAACACACAAATTATCTGAAAATGCTTTTGAAGCAATAGACACAAAAACAGCTATAAATCCAAAACCTAATATGATAGACTCAAACTTTAAACTGTATATTGTGTAGATTTACAGGTCCTACTTGCCCAGCAAAAAGGGTTCGAATAGCTCTTGCACTTTTTTCGAAAACTCACAAACAACTGTTCATGGGCTGAAAAGGCTTTTGGAGCAATAAAAACGTAAAAACTGCTATAACTCAAAAATGCAATAAGATAAGTTCAAACTTTAAAAGACATGTTGTGCAGATGTACAAGCCCCTCTTGCACAGAAAGTCTGGGTTAGATATCTCTTGTAGTTTCTTCAGAACACACAAATTATCTAAAAATGCTTTTGAAGCAATAGACACAAAAACAGCTATAAATCCAAAACCTAATATGATAGACTCAAACTTTAAACTGTATATTGTGTAGATTTACAGGTCCTACTTGCCCAGCAAAAAGGGTTCGAATAGCTCTTGCACTTTTTTCGAAAACTCACAAACAACTGTTCATGGGCTGAAAAGGCTTTTGGAGCAATAAAAACGTAAAAACTGCTATAACTCAAAAATGCAATAAGATAAGTTCAAACTTTAAAAGACATGTTGTGCAGATGTACAAGCCCCTCTTGCACAGAAAGTTTGGGTTAGATATCTCTTGTAGTTTCTTCAGAACACACAAATTATCTGAAAATGCTTTTGAAGCAATAGACACAAAAACAGCTATAAATCCAAAACCTAATATGATAGACTCAAACTTTAAACTATATATTGTGTAGATTTACAGGTCCTACTTGCCCAGCAAAAAGGGTTTGAATAGCTCTTGCACTTTTTTCGAAACTCACAAACAACTGTTCATGGGCTGAAAAGGCTTTTGGAGCAATACAAACTTAAAAACTGCTATAACTCAAAAATGCAATAAGATAAGTTCAAACTTTAAAAGACATGTTGTGCAGATGTACAAGCCCCTCTTGCACAGAAAGTTTGGGTTAGATATCTCTTGTAGTTTCTTCAGAACACACAAATTATCTGAAAATGCTTTTAAAGCAATAAACACAAAAACAGCTATGAATCCAAAACCTAATATGATAGACTCAAACTTTAAACTATATATTGTGTAGATTTACAGGTCCTACTTGCCCAGCAAAAAAGGTTTGAATAGCTCTTGCACTTTTTTCGAAAACTCACAAACAACTGTTCATGGGCTGAAAAGGCTTTTGGAGCAATAAAAACTTAAAAACTGCTATAACTCAAAAATGCAATAAGATAGGTTCAAACTTTAAAAGACATGTTGTGCAGATGTACAAGCCCCTCTTGCACAGAAAGTACTTCAGAACACACAAATTATCTGAAAATGCTTTTGAAGCAATAGACACAAAAACAGCTATAAATCCAAAACCTAATATGATAGACTCAAACTTTAAACTATATATTGTGTAGATTTACAGGTCCTACTTGCCCAGCAAAAAGGGTTCGAATAGCTCTTGCACTTTTTTCGAAAACTCACAAACAACTGTTCATGGGCTGAAAAGGCTTTTGGAGCAATAAAAACTTAAAAACTGCTATAACTCAAAAATGCAATAAGATAAGTTCAAACTTTAAAAGACATGTTGTGCAGATATACAAGCCCCTCTTGCACAGAAAGTTTGGGTTAGATATCTCTTGTAGTTTCTTCAGAACACACAAATTATCTGAAAATGCTTTTGAAGCAATAGACACAAAAACAGCTATAAATCCAAAACCTAATATGATACACTCAAACTTTAAACTGTATATTGTGTAGATTTACAGGTTCTACTTGCCCAGCAAAAAGGGTTCGAATAGCTCTTGCACTTTTTTCGAAACTCACAAACAACTGTTCTTGGGCTGAAAAGGCTTTTGGAGCAATAAAAACGTAAAAACTGCTATAATTCAAAAATGCAATAAGATAGGTTCAAACTTTAAAAGACATGTTGTGCAGATGTACAAGCCCCTCTTGCACAGAAAGTATGGCTTAGATATCTCTTGTAGTTTCTTCAGAACACACAAATTATCTGAAAATGCTTTTGAAGCAATAGACACAAAAACAGCTATAAATCCTAAACCTAATATGATAGACTCAAACTTTAAACTATATATTGTGTAGATTTACAGGTCCTACTTGCCCAGCAAAAAGGGTTCGAATAGCTCTGGTACTTTTTTCGAAACTCACAAACAACTGTTCATGGGCTGAAAAGGCTTTTGGAGCAATAGACACAAAAACAGCTATAAATCCTAAACCTAATATGATAAACTCAAACTTTAAACTATATATTGTGTAGATTTACAGGTCCTACTTGCCCAGCAAAAAGGGTTCGAATAGCTCTTGCACTTTTTTCGAAACTCACAAACAACTTTTCATGGGCTAGAAAGGCTTTTGGAGCAATAAAACCGTAAAAACTGCTATAACTCAAAAATGCAATAAGATAGGTTCAAACTTTAAAAGACATGTTGTGCAGATGTACAAGCTCCTCTTGCACAGAAAGTATGGCTTAGATATCTCTTGTAGTTTCTTCAGAACACACAAATTATCTGAAAATGCTTTTGAAGCAATAGACACAAAAACAGCTATAAATCCAAAACCTAATATGATAAACTCAAACTTTAAACTATATATTGTGTAGATTTACAGGTCCTACTTGCCCAGCAAAAAGGGTTCGAATAGCTCTTGCACTTTTTTCGAAACTCACAAACAACTGTTCATGGGCTGAAAAGGCTTTTGGAGCAATAAAACAGTAAAAACTGCTATAACTCAAAAATGCAATAAGATAAGTTCAAACTTTAAAAGACATGTTGTGCAGATATACAAGCCCCTCTTGCACAGAAAGTTTGGGTTAGATATCTCTTGTAGTTTCTTCAGAACACACAAATTATCTAAAAATGCTTTTGAAGCAATAGACACAAAAACAGCTATAAATCCAAAACCTAATATGATAGACTCAAACTTTAAACTATATATTGTGTAGATTTACAGGTCCTACTTGCCCAGCAAAAAGGGTTTGAATAGCTCTTGCACTTTTTTCGAAACTCACAAACAACTGTTCATGGGCTGAAAAGGCTTTTAGAGCAATAAAAACTTAAAAACTGCTATAACTCAAAATTGAAATAAGATAGGTTCAAACTTTAAAAGACATGTTGTGCAGATGTACAAGCCCCTCTTGCACAGAAAGTATGGCTTAGATATCTCTTGTAGTTTCTTCAGAACACACAAATTATCTGAAAATGCTTTTGAAGCAATAGACACAAAAACAGCTATAAATCCAAAACCTAATATGATAGACTCAAACTTTAAACTATATATTGTGTAGATTTACAGGTCCTACTTGCCCAGCAAAAAGGGTTTGAATAGCTCTTGCACTTTTTCGAAACTCACAAACAACTGTTCATGGGCTGAAAAGGCTTTTGGAGCAATAAAAACTTAAAAACTGCTATAACTCAAAAATGCAATAAGATAGGTTCAAACTTTAAAAGACATGTTGTGCAGATGTACAAGCCCCTCTTGCACAGAAAGTATGGCTTAGATATCTCTTGTAGTTTCTTCAGAACACACAAATTATCTGAAAATGCTTTTGAAGCAATAGACACAAAAACAGCTATAAATCCAAAACCTAATATGATAGACTCAAACTTTAAACTATATATTGTGTAGATTTACAGGTTCTACTTGCCCAGCAAAAAGCGTTCGAATAGCTCTTGCACTTTTTTCGAAACTCACAAACAACTGTTCTTGGGCTGAAAAGGCTTTTGGAGCAATAAAAACGTAAAAACTGCTATAATTCAAAAATGCAATAAGATAGGTTCAAACTTTAAAAGACATGTTGTGCAGATGTACAAGCCCTTCTTGCACAGAAAGTATGGCTTAGATATCTCTTGTAGTTTCTTCAGAACACACAAATTATCTGAAAATGCTTTTGAAGCAATAGACACAAAAACAGCTATAAATCCAAAACCTAATATGATAGACTCAAACTTTAAACTATATATTGTGTAGATTTACAGGTCCTACTTGCCCAGCAAAAAGGGTTTGAATAGCTCTTGCACTTTTTTCGAAACTCACAAACAACTGTTCATGGGCTGAAAAGGCTTTTGGAGCAATAAAAACTTAAAAACTGCTATAACTCAAAATTGAAATAAGATAGGTTCAAACTTTAAAAGACATGTTGTGCAGATGTACAAGCCCCTCTTGCACAGAAAGTTTGGGTTAGATATCTCTTGTAGTTTCTTCAGAACACACAAATTATCTGAAAATGCTTTTGAAGCAATAGACACAAAAACAGCTATAAATCCAAAACCTAATATGATAGACTCAAACTTTAAACTATATATTGTGTAGATTTACAGGTCCTACTTGCCCAGCAAAAAGGGTTTGAATAGCTCTTGCACTTTTTTCCAAACTCACAAACAACTGTTCATGGGCTGAAAAGGCTTTTGGAGCAATAAAAACTTAAAAACTGCTATAACTAAAAAATGCAATAAGATAAGTTCAAACTTTAAAAGACATGTTGTGCAGATGTACAAGCCCCTCTTGCACAGAAAGTTTGGGTTAGATATCTCTTGTAGTTTCTTCAGAACACACAAATTATCTAAAAATGCTTTTTAAGCAATAGACACAAAAACAGCTATAAATCCAAAACCTAATATGATAGACTCAAACTTTAAACTATATATTGTGTAGATTTACAGGTCCTACTTGCCCAGCAAAAAGGGTTTGAATAGCTCTTGCACTTTTTTCGAAACTCACAAACAACTGTTCATGGGCTGAAAAGGCTTTTAGAGCAGTAAAAACTTAAAAAACTGCTATAACTCAAAATTGAAATAAGATAGGTTCAAACTTTAAAAGACATGTTGTGCAGATGTACAAGCCCCTCTTGCACAGAAAGTATGGCTTAGATATCTCTTGTAGTTTCTTCAGAACACACAAATTATCTGAAAATGCTTTTGAAGCAATAGACACAAAAACAGCTATAAATCCAAAACCTAATATGATAGACTCAAACTTTAAACTATATATTGTGTAGATTTACAGGTCCTACTTGCCCAGAAAATAGGGTTTGAATAGCTCTTGCACTTTTTTCGAAACTCACAAACAACTGTTCATGGGCTGAAAAGGCTTTTGGAGCAATAAAAACTTAAAAACTGCTATAACTAAAAAATGCAATAAGATAAGTTCAAACTTTAAAAGACATGTTGTGCAGATGTACAAGCCCCTCTTGCACAGAAAGTTTGGGTTAGATATCTCTTGTAGTTTCTTCAGAACACACAAATTATCTGAAAATGCTTTTGAAGCAATAGACACAAAAACAGCTATAAATCCAAAACCTAATATGATAGACTCAAACTTTGAACTATATATTGTGTAGATTTACAGGTCCTACTTGCCCAGCAAAAAGGGTTCGAATAGCTCTGGTACTTTTTTCGAAACTCACAAACAACTGTTCATGGGCTGAAAAGGCTTTTGGAGCAATAGACACAAAAACAGCTATAAATCCTAAACCTAATATGATAAACTCAAACTTTAAACTATATATTGTGTAGATTTACAGGTCCTACTTGCCCAGCAAAAAGGGTTCGAATAGCTCTTGCACTTTTTTCGAAACTCACAAACAACTTTTCATGGGCTAGAAAGGCTTTTGGAGCAATAAAACCGTAAAAACTGCTATAACTCAAAAATGCAATAAGATAGGTTCAAACTTTAAAAGACATGTTGTGCAGATGTACAAGCCCCTCTTGCACAGAAAGTATGGCTTAGATATCTCTTGTAGTTTCTTCAGAACACACAAATTATCTGAAAATGCTTTTGAAGCAATAGACACAAAAACAGCTATAAATCCAAAACCTAATATGATAGACTCAAACTTTAAACTATATATTGTGTAGATTTACAGGTCCCACTTGCCCAGCAAAAAGGGTTTGAATAGCTCTTGCACTTTTTTCAAACTCACAAACAACTGTTCATGGGCTGAAAAGGCTTTTGGAGCAATAAAAACTTAAAAACTGCTATAACTCAAAAATGCAATAAGATAAGTTCAAACTTTGAAAGACATGTTGTGCAGATGTACAAGCCCCTCTTGCACAGAAAGTTTGGGTTAGATATCTCTTGTAGTTTCTTCAGAACACACAAATTATCTAAAAATGCTTTTTAAGCAATAGACACAAAAACAGCTATAAATCCAAAACCTAATATGATAGACTCAAACTTTAAACTATATATTGTGTAGATTTACAGGTCCTACTTGCCCAGCAAAAAGGGTTTGAATAGCTCTTGCACTTTTTTCGAAACTCACAAACAACTGTTCATGGGCTGAAAAGGCTTTTAGAGCAATAAAAACTTAAAAAACTGCTATAACTCAAAATTGAAATAAGATAGGTTCAAACTTTAAAAGACATGTTGTGCAGATGTACAAGCCCCTCTTGCACAGAAAGTATGGCTTAGATATCTCTTGTAGTTTCTTCAGAACACACAAATTATCTGAAAATGCTTTTGAAGCAATAGACACAAAAACAGCTATAAATCCAAAACCTAATATGATAGACTCAAACTTTAAACTATATATTGTGTAGATTTACAGGTCCTACTTGCCCAGAAAATAGGGTTTGAATAGCTCTTGCACTTTTTTCGAAACTCACAAACAACTGTTCATGGGCTGAAAAGGCTTTTGGAGCAATAAAAACTTAAAAACTGCTATAACTAAAAAATGCAATAAGATAAGTTCAAACTTTAAAAGACATGTTGTGCAGATGTACAAGCCCCTCTTGCACAGAAAGTTTGGGTTAGATATCTCTTGTAGTTTCTTCAGAACACACAAATTATCTGAAAATGCTTTTGAAGCAATAGACACAAAAACAGCTATAAATCCAAAACCTAATATGATAGACTCAAACTTTGAACTATATATTGTGTAGATTTACAGGTCCTACTTGCCCAGCAAAAAGGGTTCGAATAGCTCTGGTACTTTTTTCGAAACTCACAAACAACTGTTCATGGGCTGAAAAGGCTTTTGGAGCAATAGACACAAAAACAGCTATAAATCCTAAACCTAATATGATAAACTCAAACTTTAAACTATATATTGTGTAGATTTACAGGTCCTACTTGCCCAGCAAAAAGGGTTCGAATAGCTCTTGCACTTTTTTCGAAACTCACAAACAACTTTTCATGGGCTAGAAAGGCTTTTGGAGCAATAAAACCGTAAAAACTGCTATAACTCAAAAATGCAATAAGATAGGTTCAAACTTTAAAAGACATGTTGTGCAGATGTACAAGCCCCTCTTGCACAGAAAGTATGGCTTAGATATCTCTTGTAGTTTCTTCAGAACACACAAATTATCTGAAAATGCTTTTGAAGCAATAGACACAAAAACAGCTATAAATCCAAAACCTAATATGATAGACTCAAACTTTAAACTATATATTGTGTAGATTTACAGGTCCCACTTGCCCAGCAAAAAGGGTTTGAATAGCTCTTGCACTTTTTTCAAACTCACAAACAACTGTTCATGGGCTGAAAAGGCTTTTGGAGCAATAAAAACTTAAAAACTGCTATAACTCAAAAATGCAATAAGATAAGTTCAAACTTTGAAAGACATGTTGTGCAGATATACAAGCCCCTCTTGCACAGAAAGTTTGGGTTAGATATCTCTTGTAGTTTCTTCAGAACACACAAATTATCTAAAAATGCTTTTGAAGCAATAGACACAAAAACAGCTATAAATCCAAAACCCAATATGATAGACTCAAACTTTAAACTATATATTGTGTAGATTTACAGGTCCTACTTGCCCAGCAAAAAGGGTTCGAATAGCTCTTGCACTTTTTTCGAAACTCACAAACAACTGTTCATGGGCTGAAAAGGCTTTTAGAGCAATAAAAACTTAAAAACTGCTATAACTCAAAATTGAAATAAGATAGGTTCAAACTTTAAAAGACATGTTGTGCAGATGTACAAGCCCCTCTTGCACAGAAAGTATGGCTTAGATATCTCTTGTAGTTTCTTCAGAACACACAAATTATCTGAAAATGCTTTTGAAGCAATAGACACAAAAACAGCTATAAATCCAAAACCTAATATGATAGACTCAAACTTTAAACTATATATTGTGTAGATTTACAGGTCCTACTTGCCCAGCAAAAAGAGTTTGAATAGCTCTTGCACTTTTTCGAAAACTCACAAACAACTGTTCATAGGCTGAAAAGGCTTTTGGAGCAATAAAAACTTAAAAACTGCTATAACTCAAAAATGCAATAAGATAAGTTCAAACTTTAAAATACATGTTGTGCAGATATACAAGCCCCTCTTGCACAGAAAGTTTGGGTTAGATATCTCTTGTAGTTTCTTCAGAACACACAAATTATCTAAAAATTCTTTTGAAGCAATAGACACAAAAACAGCTATAAATCCAAAACCTAATATGATAAACTCAAACTTTAAACTATATATTGTGTAGATTTACAGGTCCTACTTGCCCAGCAAAAAGGGTTTGAATAGCTCTTGCACTTTTTCGAAAACTCACAAACAACTGTTCATAGGCTGAAAAGGCTTTTGGAGCAATAAAAACTTAAAAACTGCTATAACTCAAAAATGCAATAAGATAAGTTCAAACTTTAAAAGACATGTTGTGCAGATATACAAGCCCCTCTTGCACAGAAAGTTTGGGTTAGATATCTCTTGTAGTTTCTTCAGAACACACAAATTATCTAAAAATTCTTTTGAAGCAATAGACACAAAAACAGCTATAAATCCAAAACCTAATATGATAGTCTCAAACTTTAAACTATATATTGTGTAGATTTACAGGTCCTACTTGCCCAGAAAATAGGGTTTGAATAGCTCTTGCACTTTTTTCGAAACTGACAAACAACTGTTCATGGGCTGAAAAGGCTTTTGGAGCAATAAAAACTTAAAAACTGCTATAACTCAAAAATGCAATAAGATAAGTTCAAACTTTAAAAGACATGTTGTGCAGATGTACAAGCCCCTCTTGCACAGAAAGTATGGCTTAGATATCTCTTGTAGTTTCTTCAGAACACACAAATTATCTGAAAATGCTTTTGAAGCAATAGACACAAAAACAGCTATAAATCCAAAACCTAATATGATAAACTCAAACTTTAAACTATATATTGTGTAGATTTACAGGTCCTACTTGCCCAGCAAAAAGGGTTCGAATAGCTCTTGCACTTTTTTCGAAACTCACAAACAACTGTTCATGGGCTGAAAAGGCTTTTAGAGCAATAAAAACTTAAAAACTGCTATAACTCAAAATTGAAATAAGATAGGTTCAAACTTTAAAAGACATGTTGTGCAGATGTACAAGCCCCTCTTGCACAGAAAGTATGGCTTAGATATCTCTTGTAGTTGCTTCAGAACACACAAATTATCTGAAAATGCTTTTGAAGCAATAGACACAAAAACAGCTATAAATCCAAAACCTAATATGATAGACTCAAACTTTAAACTATATATTGTGTAGATTTACAGGTCCTACTTGCCCAGCAAAAAGGGTTTGAATAGCTCTTGCACTTTTTCGAAAACTCACAAACAACTGTTCATAGGCTGAAAAGGCTTTTGGAGCAATAAAAACTTAAAAACTGCTATAACTCAAAAATGCAATAAGATAAGTTCAAACTTTAAAATACATGTTGTGCAGATATACAAGCCCCTCTTGCACAGAAAGTTTGGGTTAGATATCTCTTGTAGTTTCTTCAGAACACACAAATTATCTAAAAATTCTTTTGAAGCAATAGACACAAAAACAGCTATAAATCCAAAACCTAATATGATAGACTCAAACTTTAATCTATATATTGTGTAGATTTACAGGTCCTACTTGCCCAGAAAATAGGGTTTGAATAGCTCTTGCACTTTTTTCGAAACTGACAAACAACTGTTCATGGGCTGAAAAGGCTTTTGGAGCAATAAAAACTTAAAAACTGCTATAACTCAAAAATGCAATAAGATAAGTTCAAACTTTAAAAGACATGTTGTGCAGATGTACAAGCCCCTCTTGCACAGAAAGTTTGGGTTAGATATCTCTTGTAGTTTCTTCAGAACACACAAATTATCTGAAAATGCTTTTGAAGCAATAGACACAAAAACAGCTATAAATCCAAAACCTAATATGATAGACTCAAACTTTAAACTATATATTGTGTAGATTTACAGGTCCTACTTGCCCAGCAAAAAGGGTTCGAATAGCTCTTGCACTTTTTTCGAAACTCACAAACAACTGTTCATGGGCTGAAAAGGCTTTTGGAGCAATAAAACAGTAAAAACTGCTATAACTCAAAAATGCAATAAGATAGTTTCAAACCTTAAAAGACATGTTGTGCAGATGTACAAGCCCCTCTTGCAAATAAAGTATGGCTTAGATATCTCTTGTAGTTTCTTCAGAACACACAAATTATCTGAAAATGCTTTTGAAGCAATAGACACAAAAACAGCTATAAATCCAAAACCTAATATGATAAACTCAAACTTTAAACTATATATTGTGTAGATTTACAGGTCCTACTTGCCCAGCAAAAAGGGTTCGAATAGCTCTTGCACTTTTTTCGAAACTCACAAACAACTGTTCATGGGCTGAAAAGGCTTTTGGAGCAATAAAACAGTAAAAACTGCTATAACTCAAAAATGCAATAAGATAGGTTCAAACTTTAAAAGACATGTTGTGCAGATGTACAAGCCCCTCTTGCACAGAAAGTATGGCTTAGATATCTCTTGTAGTTTCTTCAGAACACACAAATTATCTGAAAATGCTTTTGAAGCAATAGACACAAAAACAGCTATAAATCCAAAACCTAATATGATAGACTCAAACTTTAAACTATATATTGTGTAGATTTACAGGTTCTACTTGCCCAGAAAAAAGGGTTCGAATAGCTCTTGCACTTTTTTCGAAACTCACAAACAACTGTTCTTGGGCTGAAAAGGCTTTTGGAGCAATAAAAACGTAAAAACTGCTATAATTCAAAAATGCAATAAGATAGGTTCAAACTTTAAAAGACATGTTGTGCAGATGTACAAGCCCCTCTTGCACAGAAAGTATGGCTTAGATATCTCTTGTAGTTTCTTCAGAACACACAAATTATCTGAAAATGCTTTTGAAGCAATAGACACAAAAACAGCTATAAATCCTAAACCTAATATGATAGACTCAAACTTTAAACTATATATTGTGTAGATTTACAGGTCCTACTTGCCCAGCAAAAAGGGTTCGAATAGCTCTGGTACTTTTTTCGAAACTCACAAACAACTGTTCATGGGCTGAAAAGGCTTTTGGAGCAATAGACACAAAAACAGCTATAAATCCTAAACCTAATATGATAAACTCAAACTTTAAACTGTATATTGTGTAGATTTACAGGTCCTACTTGCCCAGCAAAAAGGGTTCGAATAGCTCTTGCACTTTTTTCGAAACTCACAAACAACTTTTCATGGGCTAGAAAGGCTTTTGGAGCAATAAAACCGTAAAAACTGCTATAACTCAAAAATGCAATAAGATAGGTTCAAACTTTAAAAGACATGTTGTGCAGATGTACAAGCCCCTCTTGCACAGAAAGTATGGCTTAGATATCTCTTGTAGTTTCTTCAGAACACACAAATTATCTGAAAATGCTTTTGAAGCAATAGACACAAAAACAGCTATAAATCCAAAACCTAATATGATAGACTCAAACTTTAAACTATATATTGTGTAGATTTACAGGTCCTACTTGCCCAGCAAAAAGGGTTTGAATAGCTCTTGCACTTTTTTCAAACTCACAAACAACTGTTCATGGGCTGAAAAGGCTTTTGGAGCAATAAAAACTTAAAAACTGCTATAACTCAAAAATGCAATAAGATAAGTTCAAACTTTAAAAGACGTGTTGTGCAGATATACAAGCCCCTCTTGCACAGAAAGTTTGGGTTGGATATCTCTTGTAGTTTCTTCAGAACACACAAATTATCTGAAAATGCTTTTGAAGCAATAGACACAAAAACAGCTATAAATCCAAAACCTAATATGATAGACTCAAACTTTAAACTATATATTGTGTAGATTTACAGGTCCTACTTGCCCAGCAAAAAGGGTTTGAATAGCTCTTGCACTTTTTTCGAAACTCACAAACAACTGTTCATGGGCTGAAAAGGCTTTTGGAGCAATAAAAACTTAAAAACTGCTATAACTAAAAAATGCAATAAGATAAGTTCAAACTTTAAAAGACATGTTGTGCAGATGTACAAGCCCCTCTTGCACAGAAAGTTTGGGTTAAATATCTCTTGTAGTTTCTTCAGAACACACAAATTATCTGAAAATGCTTTTGAAGCAATAGACACAAAAACAGCTATAAATCCAAAACCTAATATGATAGACTCAAACTTTAAACTATATATTGTGTAGATTTACAGGTCCTACTTGCCCAGCAAAAAGGGTTTGAATAGCTCTTGCACTTTTTTCGAAACTCACAAACAACTGTTCATGGGCTGAAAAGGCTTTTGGAGCAATAAAAACTTAAAAACTGCTATAACTCAAAAATGCAATAAGATAAGTTCAAACTTTAAAAGACATGTTGTGCAGATGTACAAGCCCCTCTTGCACAGAAAGTTTGGTTTAGATATCTCTTGTAGTTTCTTCAGAACACACAAATTATCTGAAAATGCTTTTGAAGCAATAGACACAAAAACAGCTATAAATCCTAAACCTAATATGATAGACTCAAACTTTAAACTATATATTGTGTAGATTTACAGGTCCTACTTGCCCAGCAAAAAGGGTTCGAATAGCTCTGGTACTTTTTTCGAAACTCACAAACAACTGTTCATGGGCTGAAAAGGCTTTTGGAGCAATAGACACAAAAACAGCTATAAATCCTAAACCTAATATGATAAACTCAAACTTTAAACTATATATTGTGTAGATTTACAGGTCCTACTTGCCCAGCAAAAAGGGTTCGAATAGCTCTTGCACTTTTTTCGAAACTCACAAACAACTTTTCATGGGCTAGAAAGGCTTTTGGAGCAATAAAACCGTAAAAACTGCTATAACTCAAAAATGCAATAAGATAGGTTCAAACTTTAAAAGACATGTTGTGCAGATGTACAAGCCCCTCTTGCACAGAAAGTATGGCTTAGATATCTCTTGTAGTTTCTTCAGAACACACAAATTATCTGAAAATGCTTTTGAAGCAATAGACACAAAAACAGCTATAAATCCAAAACCTAATATGATAGACTCAAACTTTAAACTATATATTGTGTAGATTTACAGGTCCTACTTGCCCAGCAAAAAGGGTTTGAATAGCTCTTGCACTTTTTTCGAAACTCACAAACAACTGTTCCATGGGCTGAAAAGGCTTTTAGAGCAATAAAAACTTAAAAACTGCTATAACTCAAAATTGAAATAAGATAGGTTCAAACTTTAAAAGACATGTTGTGCAGATGTACAAGCCCCTCTTGCACAGAAAGTATGGCTTAGATATCTCTTGTAGTTTCTTCAGAACACACAAATTATCTGAAAATGCTTTTGAAGCAATAGACACAAAAACAGCTATAAATCCAAAACCTAATATGATAGACTCAAACTTTAAACTATATATTGTGTAGATTTACAGGTCCTACTTGCCCAGAAAATAGGGTTTGAATAGCTCTTGCACTTTTTTCGAAACTCACAAACAACTGTTCATGGGCTGAAAAGGCTTTTGGAGCAATAAAAACTTAAAAACTGCTATAACTCAAAAATGCAATAAGATAAGTTCAAACTTTAAAAGACGTGTTGTGCAGATATACAAGCCCCTCTTGCACAGAAAGTTTGGGTTAGATATCTCTTGTAGTTTCTTCAGAACACACAAATTATCTGAAAATGCTTTTGAAGCAATAGACACAAAAACAGCTATAAATCCAAAACCTAATATGATAGACTCAAACTTTAAACTATATATTGTGTAGATTTACAGGTCCTACTTGCCCAGCAAAAAGGGTTTGAATAGCTCTTGCACTTTTTTCGAAACTCACAAACAACTGTTCATGGGCTGAAAAGGCTTTTGGAGCAATAAAAACTTAAAAACTGCTATAACTCAAAAATGCAATACGATAAGTTCAAACTTTAAAATACATGTTGTGCAGATGTACAAGCCCCTCTTGCACAGAAAGTATGGCTTAGATATCTCTTGTAGTTTCTTCAGAACACACAAATTATCTGAAAATGCTTTTGAAGCAATAGACACAAAAACAGCTATAAATCCAAAACCTAATATGATAGACTCAAACTTTAAACTATATATTGTGTAGATTTACAGGTCCTACTTGCCCAGAAAATAGGGTTTGAATAGCTCTTGCACTTTTTTCGAAACTCACAAACAACTGTTCATGGGCTGAAAAGGCTTTTGGAGCAATAAAAACTTAAAAACTGCTATAACTAAAAAATGCAATAAGATAAGTTCAAACTTTAAAAGACATGTTGTGCAGATGTACAAGCCCCTCTTGCACAGAAAGTTTGGGTTAGATATCTCTTGTAGTTTCTTCAGAACACACAAATTATCTGAAAATGCTTTTGAAGCAATAGACACAAAAACAGCTATAAATCCAAAACCTAATATGATAGACTCAAACTTTAAACTATATATTGTGTAGATTTACAGGTCCTACTTGCCCAGCAAAAAGGGTTTGAATAGCTCTTGCACTTTTTTCGAAACTCACAAACAACTGTTCATGGGCTGAAAAGGCTTTTGGAGCAATAAAAACTTAAAAACTGCTATAACTCAAAAATGCAATACGATAAGTTCAAACTTTAAAATACATGTTGTGCAGATGTACAAGCCCCTCTTGCACAGAAAGTATGGCTTAGATATCTCTTGTAGTTTCTTCAGAACACACAAATTATCTGAAAATGCTTTTGAAGCAATAGACACAAAAACAGCTATAAATCCAAAACCTAATATGATAGACTCAAACTTTAAACTATATATTGTGTAGATTTACAGGTCCTACTTGCCCAGAAAATAGGGTTTGAATAGCTCTTGCACTTTTTTCGAAACTCACAAACAACTGTTCATGGGCTGAAAAGGCTTTTGGAGCAATAAAAACTTAAAAACTGCTATAACTCAAAAATGCAATAAGATAAGTTCAAACTTTAAAAGACGTGTTGTGCAGATATACAAGCCCCTCTTGCACAGAAAGTTTGGGTTAGATATCTCTTGTAGTTTCTTCAGAACACACAAATTATCTGAAAATGCTTTTGAAGCAATAGACACAAAAACAGCTATAAATCCAAAACCTAATATGATAGACTCAAACTTTAAACTATATATTGTGTAGATTTACAGGTCCTACTTGCCCAGCAAAAAGGGTTTGAATAGCTCTTGCACTTTTTTCAAACTCACAAACAACTGTTCATGGGCTGAAAAGGCTTTTGGAGCAATAAAAACTTAAAAACTGCTATAACTCAAAAATGCAATAAGATAAGTTCAAACTTTAAAAGACGTGTTGTGCAGATATACAAGCCCCTCTTGCACAGAAAGTTTGGGTTGGATATCTCTTGTAGTTTCTTCAGAACACACAAATTATCTGAAAATGCTTTTGAAGCAATAGACACAAAAACAGCTATAAATCCAAAACCTAATATGATAGACTCAAACTTTAAACTATATATTGTGTAGATTTACAGGTCCTACTTGCCCAGCAAAAAGGGTTTGAATAGCTCTTGCACTTTTTTCGAAACTCACAAACAACTGTTCATGGGCTGAAAAGGCTTTTGGAGCAATAAAAACTTAAAAACTGCTATAACTAAAAAATGCAATAAGATAAGTTCAAACTTTAAAAGACATGTTGTGCAGATGTACAAGCCCCTCTTGCACAGAAAGTTTGGGTTAAATATCTCTTGTAGTTTCTTCAGAACACACAAATTATCTGAAAATGCTTTTGAAGCAATAGACACAAAAACAGCTATAAATCCAAAACCTAATATGATAGACTCAAACTTTAAACTATATATTGTGTAGATTTACAGGTCCTACTTGCCCAGCAAAAAGGGTTTGAATAGCTCTTGCACTTTTTTCGAAACTCACAAACAACTGTTCATGGGCTGAAAAGGCTTTTGGAGCAATAAAAACTTAAAAACTGCTATAACTCAAAAATGCAATAAGATAAGTTCAAACTTTAAAAGACATGTTGTGCAGATGTACAAGCCCCTCTTGCACAGAAAGTTTGGTTTAGATATCTCTTGTAGTTTCTTCAGAACACACAAATTATCTGAAAATGCTTTTGAAGCAATAGACACAAAAACAGCTATAAATCCTAAACCTAATATGATAGACTCAAACTTTAAACTATATATTGTGTAGATTTACAGGTCCTACTTGCCCAGCAAAAAGGGTTCGAATAGCTCTGGTACTTTTTTCGAAACTCACAAACAACTGTTCATGGGCTGAAAAGGCTTTTGGAGCAATAGACACAAAAACAGCTATAAATCCTAAACCTAATATGATAAACTCAAACTTTAAACTATATATTGTGTAGATTTACAGGTCCTACTTGCCCAGCAAAAAGGGTTCGAATAGCTCTTGCACTTTTTTCGAAACTCACAAACAACTTTTCATGGGCTAGAAAGGCTTTTGGAGCAATAAAACCGTAAAAACTGCTATAACTCAAAAATGCAATAAGATAGGTTCAAACTTTAAAAGACATGTTGTGCAGATGTACAAGCCCCTCTTGCACAGAAAGTATGGCTTAGATATCTCTTGTAGTTTCTTCAGAACACACAAATTATCTGAAAATGCTTTTGAAGCAATAGACACAAAAACAGCTATAAATCCAAAACCTAATATGATAGACTCAAACTTTAAACTATATATTGTGTAGATTTACAGGTCCTACTTGCCCAGCAAAAAGGGTTTGAATAGCTCTTGCACTTTTTTCGAAACTCACAAACAACTGTTCCATGGGCTGAAAAGGCTTTTAGAGCAATAAAAACTTAAAAACTGCTATAACTCAAAATTGAAATAAGATAGGTTCAAACTTTAAAAGACATGTTGTGCAGATGTACAAGCCCCTCTTGCACAGAAAGTATGGCTTAGATATCTCTTGTAGTTTCTTCAGAACACACAAATTATCTGAAAATGCTTTTGAAGCAATAGACACAAAAACAGCTATAAATCCAAAACCTAATATGATAGACTCAAACTTTAAACTATATATTGTGTAGATTTACAGGTCCTACTTGCCCAGAAAATAGGGTTTGAATAGCTCTTGCACTTTTTTCGAAACTCACAAACAACTGTTCATGGGCTGAAAAGGCTTTTGGAGCAATAAAAACTTAAAAACTGCTATAACTCAAAAATGCAATAAGATAAGTTCAAACTTTAAAAGACGTGTTGTGCAGATATACAAGCCCCTCTTGCACAGAAAGTTTGGGTTAGATATCTCTTGTAGTTTCTTCAGAACACACAAATTATCTGAAAATGCTTTTGAAGCAATAGACACAAAAACAGCTATAAATCCAAAACCTAATATGATAGACTCAAACTTTAAACTATATATTGTGTAGATTTACAGGTCCTACTTGCCCAGCAAAAAGGGTTTGAATAGCTCTTGCACTTTTTTCGAAACTCACAAACAACTGTTCATGGGCTGAAAAGGCTTTTGGAGCAATAAAAACTTAAAAACTGCTATAACTCAAAAATGCAATACGATAAGTTCAAACTTTAAAATACATGTTGTGCAGATGTACAAGCCCCTCTTGCACAGAAAGTATGGCTTAGATATCTCTTGTAGTTTCTTCAGAACACACAAATTATCTGAAAATGCTTTTGAAGCAATAGACACAAAAACAGCTATAAATCCAAAACCTAATATGATAGACTCAAACTTTAAACTATATATTGTGTAGATTTACAGGTCCTACTTGCCCAGAAAATAGGGTTTGAATAGCTCTTGCACTTTTTTCGAAACTCACAAACAACTGTTCATGGGCTGAAAAGGCTTTTGGAGCAATAAAAACTTAAAAACTGCTATAACTAAAAAATGCAATAAGATAAGTTCAAACTTTAAAAGACATGTTGTGCAGATGTACAAGCCCCTCTTGCACAGAAAGTTTGGGTTAGATATCTCTTGTAGTTTCTTCAGAACACACAAATTATCTGAAAATGCTTTTGAAGCAATAGACACAAAAACAGCTATAAATCCAAAACCTAATATGATAGACTCAAACTTTAAACTATATATTGTGTAGATTTACAGGTCCTACTTGCCCAGCAAAAAGGGTTTGAATAGCTCTTGCACTTTTTTCGAAACTCACAAACAACTGTTCATGGGCTGAAAAGGCTTTTGGAGCAATAAAAACTTAAAAACTGCTATAACTCAAAAATGCAATACGATAAGTTCAAACTTTAAAATACATGTTGTGCAGATGTACAAGCCCCTCTTGCACAGAAAGTATGGCTTAGATATCTCTTGTAGTTTCTTCAGAACACACAAATTATCTGAAAATGCTTTTGAAGCAATAGACACAAAAACAGCTATAAATCCAAAACCTAATATGATAGACTCAAACTTTAAACTATATATTGTGTAGATTTACAGGTCCTACTTGCCCAGAAAATAGGGTTTGAATAGCTCTTGCACTTTTTTCGAAACTCACAAACAACTGTTCATGGGCTGAAAAGGCTTTTGGAGCAATAAAAACTTAAAAACTGCTATAACTCAAAAATGCAATAAGATAAGTTCAAACTTTAAAAGACGTGTTGTGCAGATATACAAGCCCCTCTTGCACAGAAAGTTTGGGTTAGATATCTCTTGTAGTTTCTTCAGAACACACAAATTATCTGAAAATGCTTTTGAAGCAATAGACACAAAAACAGCTATAAATCCAAAACCTAATATGATAGACTCAAACTTTAAACTATATATTGTGTAGATTTACAGGTCCTACTTGCCCAGCAAAAAGGGTTTGAATAGCTCTTGCACTTTTTTCGAAACTCACAAACAACTGTTCATGGGCTGAAAAGGCTTTTGGAGCAATAAAAACTTAAAAACTGCTATAACTCAAAAATGCAATAAGATAAGTTCAAACTTTAAAAGACATGTTGTGCAGATGTACAAGCCCCTCTTGCACAGAAAGTTTGGGTTAGATATCTCTTGTAGTTTCTTCAGAACACACAAATTATCTGAAAATGCTTTTGAAGCAATAGACACAAAAACAGCTATAAATCCAAAACCTAATATGATAGACTCAAAATTTAAACTGTATATTGTGTAGATTTACAGGTCCTACTTGCCCAGCAAAAAGGGTTTGAATAGCTCTTGCACTTTTTTCGAAACTCACAAACAACTGTTCATGGGCTGAAAAGGCTTTTAGAGCAATAAAAACTTAAAAACTGCTATAACTCAAAAATGCAATAAGATAAGTTCAAACTTTAAAAGACATGTTGTGCAGATGTACAAGCCCCTCTTGCAAAGAAAGTATGGCTTAGATATCTCTTGTAGTTTCTTCAGAACACACAAATTATCTGAAAATGCTTTTGAAGCAATAGACACAAAAACAGCTATAAATCCAAAACCTAATATGATAGACTCAAACTTTAAACTATATATTGTGTAGATTTACAGGTCCTACTTGCCCAGAAAATAGGGTTTGAATAGCTCTTGCACTTTTTTCGAAACTCACAAACAACTGTTCATGGGCTGAAAAGGCTTTTGGAGCAATAAAAACTTAAAAACTTCTATAACTCAAAAATGCAATAAGATAAGTTCAAACTTTAAAAGACATGTTGTGCAGATATACAAGCCCCTCTTGCACAGAAAGTTTGGGTTAGATATCTCTTGTAGTTTCTTCAGAACACACAAATTATCTGAAAATGCTTTTGAAGCAATAGACACAAAAACAGCTATAAATCCAAAACCTAATATGATAGACTCAAACTTTAAACTATATATTGTGTAGATTTACAGGTCCTACTTGCCCAGCAAAAAGGGTTTGAATAGCTCTTGCACTTTTTTCGAAACTCACAAACAACTTTTCATGGGCTAGAAAGGCTTTTGGAGCAATAAAACCGTAAAAACTGCTATAACTCAAAAATGCAATAAGATAAGTTCAAACTTTAAAAGACATGTTGTGCAGATGTACAAGCCCCTCTTGCACAGAAAGTATGGCTTAGATATCTCTTGTAGTTTCTTCAGAACACACAAATTATCTGAAAATGCTTTTGAAGCAATAGACACAAAAACAGCTATAAATCCAAAACCTAATATGATAAACTCAAACTTTAAACTATATATTGTGTAGATTTACAGGTCCTACTTGCCCAGCAAAAAGGGTTTGAATAGCTCTTGCACTTTTTTCGAAACTCACAAACAACTGTTCATGGGCTGAAAAGGCTTTTAGAGCAATAAAAACTTAAAAACTGCTATAACTCAAAATTGAAATAAGATAGGTTCAAACTTTAAAAGACATGTTGTGCAGATGTACAAGCCCCTCTTGCACAGAAAGTATGGCTTAGATATCTCTTGTAGTTTCTTCAGAACACACAAATTATCTGAAAATGCTTTTGAAGCAATAGACACAAAAACAGCTATAAATCCAAAACCTAATATGATAGACTCAAACTTTAAACTATATATTGTGTAGATTTACAGGTCCTACTTGCCCAGAAAATAGGGTTTGAATAGCTCTTGCACTTTTTTCGAAACTCACAAACAACTGTTCATGGGCTGAAAAGGCTTTTGGAGCAATAAAAACTTAAAAACTGCTATAACTCAAAAATGCAATAAGATAAGTTCAAACTTTAAAAGACATGTTGTGCAGATGTACAAGCCCCTCTTGCACAGAAAGTTTGGGTTAGATATCTCTTGTAGTTTCTTCAGAACACACAAATTATCTGAAAATGCTTTTGAAGCAATAGACACAAAAACAGCTATAAATCCAAAACCTAATATGATAGACTCAAACTTTAAACTATATATTGTGTAGATTTACAGGTCCTACTTGCCCAGGAAAAAGGGTTTGAATAGCTCTTGCACTTTTTTCGAAACTCACAAACAACTGTTCATGGGCTGAAAAGGCTTTTGGAGCAATAGACACAAAAACAGCTATAAATCCTAAACCTAATATGATAAACTCAAACTTTAAACTATATATTGTGTAGATTTACAGGTCCTACTTGCCCAGCAAAAAGGGTTCGAATAGCTCTTGCACTTTTTTCGAAACTCACAAACAACTTTTCATGGGCTAGAAAGGCTTTTGGAGCAATAAAACCGTAAAAACTGCTATAACTCAAAAATGCAATAAGATAGGTTCAAACTTTAAAAGACATGTTGTGCAGATGTACAAGCCCCTCTTGCACAGAAAGTATGGCTTAGATATCTCTTGTAGTTTCTTTAGAACACACAAATTATCTGAAAATGCTTTTGAAGCAATAGACACAAAAACAGCTATAAATCCAAAACCTAATATGATAAACTCAAACTTTAAACTATATATTGTGTAGATTTACAGGTCCTACTTGCCCAGCAAAAAGGGTTCGAATAGCTCTTGCACTTTTTTCAAACTCACAAACAACTGTTCATGGGCTGAAAAGGCTTTTAGAGCAATAAAAACTTAAAAACTGCTATAACTCAAAATTGAAATAAGATAAGTTAAAACTTTGAAAGACGTGTTGTGCAGATATACAAGCCCCTCTTGCACAGAAAGTTTGGGTTAGATATTTCTTGTAGTTTCTTCAGAACACACAAATTATCTAAAAATGCTTTTGAAGCAATAGACACAAAAACAGCTATAAATCCAAAACCTAATATGATAGACTCAAACTTTAAACTATATATTGTGTAGATTTACAGGTCCTACTTGCCCAGCAAAAAGGGTTTGAATAGCTCTTGCACTTTTTTCGAAACTCACAAACAACTGTTCATGGGCTGAAAAGGCTTTTGGAGCAATAAAAACTTAAAAACTGCTATAACTCAAAATTGAAATAAGATAGGTTCAAACTTTAAAAGACATGTTGTGCAGATGTACAAGCCCCTCTTGCACAGAAAGTATGGCTTAGATATCTCTTGTAGTTTCTTCAGAACACACAAATTATCTGAAAATGCTTTTGAAGCAATAGACACAAAAACAGCTATAAATCCAAAACCTAATATGATAGACTCAAACTTTAAACTATATATTGTGTAGATTTACAGGTCCTACTTGCCCAGAAAATAGGGTTTGAATAGCTCTTGCACTTTTTTCGAAACTCACAAACAACTGTTCATGGGCTGAAAAGGCTTTTGGAGCAATAAAAACTTAAAAACTGCTATAACTCAAAAATGCAATAAGATAAGTTCAAACTTTAAAAGACGTGTTGTGCAGATATACAAGCCCCTCTTGCACAGAAAGTTTGGGTTAGATATCTCTTGTAGTTTCTTCAGAACACACAAATTATCTGAAAATGCTTTTGAAGCAATAGACACAAAAACAGCTATAAATCCAAAACCTAATATGATAGACTCAAACTTTAAACTATATATTGTGTAGATTTACAGGTCCTACTTGCCCAGAAAAAAGGGTTTGAATAGCTCTTGCACTTTTTTCGAAACTCACAAACAACTGTTCATGGGCTGAAAAGGCTTTTGGAGCAATAAAAACTTAAAAACTGCTATAACTAAAAAATGCAATAAGATAAGTTCAAACTTTAAAAGACATGTTGTGCAGATGTACAAGCCCCTCTTGCACAGAAAGTTTGGGTTAGATATCTCTTGTAGTTTCTTCAGAACACACAAATTATCTGAAAATGCTTTTGAAGCAATAGACACAAAAACAGCTATAAATCCAAAACCTAATATGATAGACTCAAAATTTAAACTGTATATTGTGTAGATTTACAGGTCCTACTTGCCCAGCAAAAAGGGTTTGAATAGCTCTTGCACTTTTTTCCAAACTCACAAACAACTGTTCATGGGCTGAAAAGGCTTTTGGAGCAATAAAAACTTAAAAACTGCTATAACTCAAAAATGCAATAAGATAAGTTCAAACTTTAAAAGACATGTTGTGCAGATGTACAAGCCCCTCTTGCAAAGAAAGTATGGCTTAGATATCTCTTGTAGTTTCTTCAGAACACACAAATTATCTGAAAATGCTTTTGAAGCAATAGACACAAAAACAGCTATAAATCCAAAACCTAATATGATAGACTCAAACTTTAAACTATATATTGTGTAGATTTACAGGTCCTACTTGCCCAGAAAATAGGGTTTGAAAAGCTCTTGCACTTTTTTGAAACTCACAAACAACTGTTCATGGGCTGAAAAGGCTTTTGGAGCAATAAAAACTTAAAAACTTCTATAACTCAAAAATGCAATAAGATAAGTTCAAACTTTAAAAGACATGTTGTGCAGATATACAAGCCCCTCTTGCACACAAAGTTTGGGTTAGATATCTCTTGTAGTTTCTTCAGAACACACAAATTATCTGAAAATGCTTTTGAAGCAATAAACACAAAAACAGTTATAAATCCAAAACCTAATATGATAGACTCAAACTTTAAACTATATATTGTGTAGATTTACAGGTCCTACTTGCCCAGCAAAAAGGGTTTGAATAGCTCTTGCACTTTTTTCGAAACTCACAAACAACTGTTCATGGGCTGAAAAGGCTTTTGGAGCAATAAAAACTTAAAAACTGCTATAACTCAAAAATGCAATAAGATAAGTTCAAACTTTAAAAGACATGTTGTGCAGATGTACAAGCCCCTCTTGCAAAGAAAGTATGGCTTAGATATCTCTTGTAGTTTCTTCAGAACACACAAATTATCTGAAAATGCTTTTGAAGCAATAGACACAAAAACAGCTATAAATCCAAAACCTAATATGATAGACTCAAACTTTAAACTATATATTGTGTAGATTTACAGGTCCTACTTGCCCAGAAAATAGGGTTTGAATAGCTCTTGCACTTTTTTGAAACTCACAAACAACTGTTCATGGGCTGAAAAGGCTTTTGGAGCAATAAAAACTTAAAAACTTCTATAACTCAAAAATGCAATAAGATAAGTTCAAACTTTAAAAGACATGTTGTGCAGATATACAAGCCCCTCTTGCACAGAAAGTTTGGGTTAGATATCTCTTGTAGTTTCTTCAGAACACACAAATTATCTGAAAATGCTTTTGAAGCAATAAACACAAAAACAGTTATAAATCCAAAACCTAATATGATAGACTCAAACTTTAAACTATATATTGTGTAGATTTACAGGTCCTACTTGCCCAGCAAAAAGGGTTTGAATAGCTCTTGCACTTTTTTCGAAACTCACAAACAACTGTTCATGGGCTGAAAAGGCTTTTGGAGCAATAAAAACTTAAAAACTGCTATAACTCAAAAATGCAATAAGATAAGTTCAAACTTTAAAAGACATGTTGTGCAGATGTACAAGCCCCTCTTGCACAGAAAGTTTGGGTTAGATATCTCTTGTAGTTTCTTCAGAACACACAAATTATCTGAAAATGCTTTTGAAGCAATAGACACAAAAACAGCTATAAATCCAAAACCTAATATGATAGACTCAAACTTTAAACTATATATTGTGTAGATTTACAGGTCCTACTTGCCCAGCAAAAAGGGTTTGAATAGCTCTTGCACTTTTTTCGAAACTCACAAACAACTGTTCATGGGCTGAAAAGGCTTTTGGAGCAATAAAAACTTAAAAACTGCTATAACTCAAAAATGCAATAAGATAAGTTCAAACTTTAAAAGACATGTTGTGCAGATATACAAGCCCCTCTTGCACAGAAAGTTTGGGTTAGATATCTCTTGTAGTTTCTTCAGAACACACAAATTATATGAAAATGCTTTTGAAGCAATAGACACAAAAACAGCTATAAATCCAAAACCTAATATGATAGACTCAAACTTTAAACTATATATTGTGTAGATTTACAGGTCCTACTTGCCCAGAAAATAGGGTTTGAATAGCTCTTGCACTTTTTTCGAAACTCACAAACAACTGTTCATGGGCTGAAAAGGCTTTTGGAGCAATAAAAACTTAAAAACTGCTATAACTCAAAAATGCAATAAGATAAGTTCAAACTTTAAAAGACATGTTGTGCAGATGTACAAGCCCCTCTTGCACAGAAAGTTTGGGTTAGATATCTCTTGTAGTTTCTTCAGAACACACAAATTATCTGAAAATGCTTTTGAAGCAATAGACACAAAAACAGCTATAAATCCAAAACCTAATATGATAGACTCAAACTTTAAACTATATATTGTGTAGATTTACAGGTCCTACTTGCCCAGCAAAAAGGGTTTGAATAGCTCTTGCACTTTTTCGAAACTCACAAACAACTCTTCATGGGCTGAAAAGGCTTTTGGAGCAATAAAAACTTAAAAACTGCTATAACTCAAAAATGCAATAAGATAAGTTCAAACTTTAAAAGACATGTTGTGCAGATATACAAGCCCCTCTTGCACAGAAAGTTTGGGTTAGATATCTCTTGTAGTTTCTTCAGAACACACAAATTATCTGAAAATGCTTTTGAAGCAATAGAGACAAAAACAGCTATAAATCCAAAACCTAATATGATAGACTCAAACTTTAAACTATATATTGTGTAGATTTACAGGTACTACTTGCCCAGCAAAAAGGGTTTGAATAGCTCCTGTACTTTTTTCGAAACTCACAAACAACTGTTCATGGGCTGAAAAGGCTTTTGGAGCAATAAAAACTTAAAAACTGCTATAACTCAAAAATGCAATAAGATAAGTTCAAACTTTAAAAGACATGTTGTGCAGATGTACAAGCCCCTCTTGCACAGAAAGTTTGGGTTAGATATCTCTTGTAGTTTCTTCAGAACACACAAATTATCTGAAAATGCTTTTGAAGAAATAGACACAAAAACAGCTATAAATCCAAAACCTAATATGATAGACTCAAACTTTAAACTATATATTGTGTAGATTTACAGGTCCTACTTGCCCAGCAAAAAGGGTTTGAATAGCTCTTGCACTTTTTTCAAACTCACAAACAACTGTTCATGGGCTGAAAAGGCTTTTGGAGCAATAAAAACTTAAAAACTGCTATAACTCAAAAATGCAATAAGATAAGTTCAAACTTTGAAAGACGTGTTGTGCAGATATACAAGCCCCTCTTGCACAGAAAGTTTGGGTTAGATATCTCTTGTAGTTTCTTCAGAACACACAAATTATCTAAAAATGCTTTTGAAGCAATAGACACAAAAACAGCTATAAATCCAAAACCTAATATGATAGACTCAAACTTTAAACTATATATTGTGTAGATTTACAGGTCCTACTTGCCCAGCAAAAAGGGTTTGAATAGCTCTTGCACTTTTTTCGAAACTCACAAACAACTGTTCATGGGCTGAAAAGGCTTTTAGAGCAATAAAAACTTAAAAACTGCTATAACTCAAAATTGAAATAAGATAGGTTCAAACTTTAAAAGACATGTTGTGCAGATGTACAAGCCCCTCTTGCACAGAAAGTATGGCTTAGATATCTCTTGTAGTTTCTTCAGAACACACAAATTATCTGAAAATGCTTTTGAAGCAATAGACACAAAAACAGCTATAAATCCAAAACCTAATATGATAGACTCAAACTTTAAACTATATATTGTGTAGATTTACAGGTCCTACTTGCCCAGCAAAAAGGGTTTGAATAGCTCTTGCACTTTTTTCGAAACTCACAAACAACTGTTCATGGGCTGAAAAGGCTTTTGGAGCAATAAAAACTTAAAAACTGCTATAACTCAAAAATGCAATAAGATAAGTTCAAACTTTAAAAGACGTGTTGTGCAGATATACAAGCCCCTCTTGCACAGAAAGTTTGGGTTAGATATCTCTTGTAGTTTCTACAGAACACACAAATTATCTGAAAATGCTTTTGAAGCAATAGACACAAAAACAGCTATAAATCCAAAACCTAATATGATAGACTCAAACTTTAAACTATATATTGTGTAGATTTACAGGTCCTACTTGCCCAGCAAAAAGGGTTTGAATAGCTCTTGCACTTTTTTCGAAACTCACAAACAACTGTTCATGGGCTGAAAAGGCTTTTGGAGCAATAAAAACTTAAAAACTGCTATAACTAAAAAATGCAATAAGATAAGTTCAAACTTTAAAAGACATGTTGTGCAGATGTACAAGCCCCTCTTGCACAGAAAGTTTGGGTTAGATATCTCTTGTAGTTTCTTCAGAACACACAAATTATCTGAAAATGCTTTTGAAGCAATAGAGACAAAAACAGCTATAAATCCAAAACCTAATATGATAGACTCAAACTTTAAACTATATATTGTGTAGATTTACAGGTACTACTTGCCCAGCAAAAAGGGTTTGAATAGCTCTTGCACTTTTTTCGAAACTCACAAACAACTGTTCATGGGCTGAAAAGGCTTTTGGAGCAATAAAAACTTAAAAACTGCTATAACTCAAAAATGCAATAAGATAAGTTCAAACTTTAAAAGACATGTTGTGCAGATATACAAGCCCCTCTTGCACAGAAAGTTTGGGTTAGATATCTCTTGTAGTTTCTTCAGAACACACAAATTATCTGAAAATGCTTTTGAAGCAATAGACACAAAAACAGCTATAAATCCAAAACCTAATATGATAGACTCAAACTTTAAACTATATATTGTGTAGATTTACAGGTCCTACTTGCCCAGCAAAAAGGGTTTGAATAGCTCTTGCACTTTTTTCGAAACTCACAAACAACTGTTCATGGGCTGAAAAGGCTTTTGGAGCAATAAAAACTTAAAAACTGCTATAACTCAAAAATGCAATAAGATAAGTTCAAACTTTAAAAGACATGTTGTGCAGATGTACAAGCCCCTCTTGCACAGAAAGTTTGGGTTAGATATCTCTTGTAGTTTCTTCAGAACACACAAATTATCTGAAAATGCTTTTGAAGCAATAGACACAAAAACAGCTATAAATCCAAAACCTAATATGATAGACTCAAACTTTAAACTATATATTGTGTAGATTTACAGGTCCTACTTGCCCAGCAAAAAGGGTTTGAATAGCTCTTGCACTTTTTTCGAAACTCACAAACAACTGTTCATGGGCTGAAAAGGCTTTTGGAGCAATAAAAACTTAAAAACTGCTATAACTCAAAAATGCAATAAGATAAGTTCAAACTTTAAAAGACATGTTGTGCAGATATACAAGCCCCTCTTGCACAGAAAGTTTGGGTTAGATATCTCTTGTAGTTTCTTCAGAACACACAAATTATCTGAAAATGCTTTTGAAGCAATAGACACAAAAACAGCTATAAATCCAAAACCTAATATGATAGACTCAAACTTTAAACTATATATTGTGTAGATTTACAGGTCCTACTTGCCCAGAAAATAGGGTTTGAATAGCTCTTGCACTTTTTTCGAAACTCACAAACAACTATTCATGGGCTGAAAAGGCTTTTGGAGCAATAAAAACTTAAAAACTGCTATAACTCAAAAATGCAATAAGATAAGTTCAAACTTTAAAAGACATGTTGTGCAGATATACAAGCCCCTCTTGCACAGAAAGTTTGGGTTAGATATCTCTTGTAGTTTCTTCAGAACACACAAATTATCTGAAAATGCTTTTGAAGCAATAGACACAAAAACAGCTATAAATCCAAAACCTAATATGATAGACTCAAACTTTAAACTATATATTGTGTAGATTTACAGGTCCTACTTGCCCAGCAAAAAGGGTTTGAATAGCTCTTGCACTTTTTTCGAAACTCACAAACAACTGTTCATGGGCTGAAAAGGCTTTTAGAGCAATAAAAACTTAAAAAACTGCTATAACTCAAAAATGCAATAAGATAGTTTCAAACTTTAAAAGACATGTTGTGCAGATGTACAAGCCCCTCTTGCACAGAAAGTTTGGGTTAGATATCTCTCGTAGTTTCTTCAGAACACACAAATTATCTGAAAATGCTTTTGAAGCAATAGAGACAAAAACAGCTATAAATCCAAAACCTAATATGATAGACTCAAACTTTAAACTATATATTGTGTAGATTTACAGGTCCTACTTGCCCAGCAAAAAGGGTTTGAATAGCTCTTGCACTTTTTCGAAACTCACAAACAACTGTTCATGGGCTGAAAAGGCTTTTGGAGCAATAAAAACTTAAAAACTGCTATAACTCAAAAATGCAATAAGATAAGTTCAAACTTTAAAAGACATGTTGTGCAGATATACAAGCCCCTCTTGCACAGAAAGTTTGGGTTAGATATCTCTTGTAGTTTCTTCAGAACACACAAATTATCTGAAAATGCTTTTGAAGCAATAGACACAAAAACAGCTATAAATCCAAAACCTAATATGATAGACTCAAACTTTAAACTATATATTGTGTAGATTTACAGGTCCTACTTGCCCAGCAAAAAGGGTTTGAATAGCTCTTGCACTTTTTTCGAAACTCACAAACAACTGTTCATGGGCTGAAAAGGCTTTTGGAGCAATAAAAACTTAAAAACTGCTATAACTCAAAAATGCAATAAGATAAGTTCAAACTTTAAAAGACATGTTGTGCAGATGTACAAGCCCCTCTTGCACAGAAAGTTTGGGTTAGATATCTCTTGTAGTTTCTTCAGAACACACAAATTATCTGAAAATGCTTTTGAAGCAATAGACACAAAAACAGCTATAAATCCAAAACCTAATATGATAGACTCAAACTTTAAACTGTATATTGTGTAGATTTACAGGTCCTACTTGCCCAGCAAAAAGGGTTTGAATAGCTCTTGAAATTTTTTCGAAACTCACAAACAACTGTTCATGGGCTGAAAAGGCTTTTGGAGCAATAAAAACTTAAAAACTGCTATAACTCAAAAATGCAATAAGATAAGTTCAAACTTTAAAAGACATGTTGTGCAGATGTACAAGCCCCTCTTGCACAGAAAGTATGGCTTAGATATCTCTTGTAGTTTCTTCAGAACACACAAATTATCTGAAAATGCTTTTGAAGCAATAGACACAAAAACAGCTATAAATCCAAAACCTAATATGATAGACTCAAACTTTAAACTATATATTGTGTAGATTTACAGGTCCTACTTGCCCAGCAAAAAGGGTTTGAATAGCTCTTGCACTTTTTTCGAAACTCACAAACAACTGTTCATGGGCTGAAAAGGCTTTTGGAGCAATAAAAACTTAAAAACTGCTATAACTAAAAAATGCAATAAGATAAGTTCAAACTTTAAAAGACATGTTGTGCAGATGTACAAGCCCCTCTTGCACAGAAAGTTTGGGTTAGATATCTCTTGTAGTTTCTTCAGAACACACAAATTATCTGAAAATGCTTTTGAAGCAATAGAGACAAAAACAGCTATAAATCCAAAACCTAATATGATAGACTCAAACTTTAAACTATATATTGTGTAGATTTACAGGTCCTACTTGCCCAGCAAAAAGGGTTTGAATAGCTCTTGCACTTTTTTCGAAACTCACAAACAACTGTTCATGGGCTGAAAAGGCTTTTGGAGCAATAAAAACTTAAAAACTGCTATAACTAGAAAATGCAATAAGATAAGTTCAAACTTTAAAAGACATGTTGTGCAGATGTACAAGCTCCTCTTGCACAGAAAGTTTGGGTTAGATATCTCTTGTAGTTTCTTCAGAACACACAAATTATCTGAAAATGCTTTTGAAGCAATAGACACAAAAACAGCTATAAATCCAAAACCTAATATGATAGACTCAAACTTTAAACTATATATTGTGTAGATTTACAGGTCCTACTTGCCCAGCAAAAAGGGTTTGAATAGCTCTTGAAATTTTTTCGAAACTCACAAACAACTGTTCATGGGCTGAAAAGGCTTTTGGAGCAATAAAAACTTAAAAACTGCTATAACTCAAAAATGCAATAAGATAAGTTCAAACTTTAAAAGACATGTTGTGCAGATGTACAAGCCCCTCTTGCACAGAAAGTTTGGGTTAGATATCTCTTGTAGTTTCTTCAGAACACACAAATTTTCTAAAAATGCTTTTGAAGCAATAGACACAAAAACAGCTATAAATCCAAAACCTAATATGATAGACTCAAACTTTAAACTATATATTGTGTAGATTTACAGGTCCTACTTGCCCAGCAAAAAGGGTTTGAATAGCTCTTGCACTTTTTTCGAAACTCACAAACAACTGTTCATGGGCTGAAAAGGCTTTTGGAGCAATAAAAACTTAAAAACTGCTATAACTAAAAAATGCAATAAGATAAGTTCAAACTTTAAGAGACATGTTGTGCAGATGTACAAGCCCCTCTTGCACAGAAAGTTTGGGTTAGATATCTCTTGTAGTTTCTTCAGAACACACAAATTATCTGAAAATGCTTTTGAAGCAATAGACACAAAAACAGCTATAAATCCAAAACCTAATATGATAGACTCAAACTTTAAACTATATATTGTGTAGATTTACAGGTCCTACTTGCCCAGCAAAAAGGGTTTGAATAGCTCTTGCACTTTTTTCGAAACTCACAAACAACTGTTCATGGGCTGAAAAGGCTTTTGGAGCAATAAAAACTTAAAAACTGCTATAACTCAAAAATGCAATAAGATAAGTTCAAACTTTAAAAGACATGTTGTGCAGATGTACAAGCCCCTCTTGCACAGAAAGTTTGGGTTAGATATCTCTTGTAGTTTCTTCAGAACACACAAATTATCTAAAAATGCTTTTGAAGCAATAGACACAAAAACAGCTATAAATCCAAAACCTAATATGATAGACTCAAACTTTAAACTATATATTGTGTAGATTTACAGGTCCTACTTGCCCAGAAAATAGGGTTTGAATAGCTCTTGCACTTTTTTCGAAACTGACAAACAACTGTTCATGGGCTGAAAAGGCTTTTGGAGCAATAAAAACTTAAAAACTGCTATAACTCAAAAATGCAATAAGATAAGTTCAAACTTTAAAAGACATGTTGTGCAGATGTACAAGCCCCTCTTGCACAGAAAGTATGGCTTAGATATCTCTTGTAGTTTCTTCAGAACACACAAATTATCTGAAAATGCTTTTGAAGCAATAGACACAAAAACAGCTATAAATCCAAAACCTAATATGATAGACTCAAACTTTAAACTATATATTGTGTAGATTTACAGGTCCTACTTGCCCAGAAAATAGGGTTTGAATAGCTCTTGCACTTTTTTCGAAACTCACAAACAACTGTTCATGGGCTGAAAAGGCTTTTGGAGCAATAAAAACTTAAAAACTGCTATAACTCAAAAATGCAATAAGATAAGTTCAAACTTTAAAAGACATGTTGTGCAGATGTACAAGCCCCTCTTGCACTGAAAGTTTGGGTTAGATATCTCTTGTAGTTTCTTCAGAACACACAAATTATCTGAAAATGCTTTTGAAGCAATAGACACAAAAACAGCTATAAATCCAAAACCTAATATGATAGACTCAAACTTTAAACTATATATTGTGTAGATTTACAGGTCCTACTTGCCCAGCAAAAAGGGTTCGAATAGCTCTTGCACTTTTTTCGAAACTCACAAACAACTTTTCATGGGCTGAAAAGGCTTTTGGAGCAATAAAACCGTAAAAACTGCTATAACTCAAAAATGCAATAGGATAGGTTCAAACTTTAAAAGACATGTTGTGCAGATGTACAAGCCCCTCTTGCACAGAAAGTATGGCTTAGATATCTCTTTTAGTTTCTTCAGAACACACAAATTATCTGAAAATGCTTTTGAAGCAATGGACACAAAAACAGCTATAAATCCAAAACCTAATATGATAGACTCAAACTTTAAACTATATATTGTGTAGATTTACAGGTCCCACTTGCCCAGCAAAAAGGGTTTGAATAGCTCTTGCACTTTTTTCGAAACTCACAAACAACTGTTCATGGGCTGAAAAGGCTTTTGGAGCAATAAAAACTTAAAAACTGCTATAACTAAAAAATGCAATAAGATAAGTTCAAACTTTAAAAGACATGTTGTGCAGATGTACAAGCCCCTCTTGCACAGAAAGTTTGGGTTAGATATCTCTTGTAGTTTCTTCAGAACACACAAATTATCTGAAAATGCTTTTGAAGCAATAGACACAAAAACAGCTATAAATCCAAAACCTAATATGATAGACTCAAACTTTAAACTATATATTGTGTAGATTTACAGGTCCTACTTGCCCAGCAAAAAGGGTTTGAATAGCTCTTGCACTTTTTCGAAACTCACAAACAACTGTTCATGGGCTGAAAAGGCTTTTGGAGCAATAAAAACTTAAAAACTGCTATAACTCAAAAATGCAATAAGATAAGTTCAAACTTTAAAAGACATGTTGTGCAGATATACAAGCCCCTCTTGCACAGAAAGTTTGGGTTAGATATCTCTTGTAGTTTCTTCAGAACACACAAATTATCTGAAAATGCTTTTGAAGCAATAGACACAAAAACAGCTATAAATCCAAAACCTAATATGATAGACTCAAACTTTAAACTATATATTGTGTAGATTTACAGGTCCTACTTGCCCAGCAAAAAGGGTTTGAATAGCTCTTGCACTTTTTTCGAAACTCACAAACAACTGTTCATGGGCTGAAAAGGCTTTTGGAGCAATAAAAACTTAAAAACTGCTATAACTCAAAAATGCAATAAGATAAGTTCAAACTTTATAAGACATGTTGTGCAGATGTACAAGCCCCTCTTGCACAGAAAGTTTGGGTTAGATATCTCTTGTAGTTTCTTCAGAACACACAAATTATCTGAAAATGCTTTTGAAGCAATAGACACAAAAACAGCTATAAATCCAAAACCTAATATGATAGACTCAAACTTTAAACTGTATATTGTGTAGATTTACAGGTCCTACTTGCCCAGCAAAAAGGGTTTGAATAGCTCTTGAAATTTTTTCGAAACTCACAAACAACTGTTCACGGGCTGAAAAGGCTTTTGGAGCAATAAAAACTTAAAAACTGCTATAACTCAAAAATGCAATAAGATAAGTTCAAACTTTAAAAGACATGTTGTGCAGATGTACAAGCCCCTCTTGCACAGAAAGTATGGCTTAGATATCTCTTGTAGTTTCTTCAGAACACACAAATTATCTGAAAATGCTTTTGAAGCAATAGACACAAAAACAGCTATAAATCCAAAACCTAATATGATAGACTCAAACTTTAAACTATATATTGTGTAGATTTACAGGTCCTACTTGCCCAGCAAAAAGGGTTTGAATAGCTCTTGCACTTTTTTCGAAACTCACAAACAACTGTTCATGGGCTGAAAAGGCTTTTGGAGCAATAAAAACTTAAAAACTGCTATAAATAAAAAATGCAATAAGATAAGTTCAAACTTTAAAAGACATGTTGTGCAGATGTACAAGCCCCTCTTGCACAGAAAGTTTGGGTTAGATATCTCTTGTAGTTTCTTCAGAACACACAAATTATCTGAAAATGCTTTTGAAGCAATAGAGACAAAAACAGCTATAAATCCAAAACCTAATATGATAGACTCAAACTTTAAACTATATATTGTGTAGATTTACAGGTCCTACTTGCCCAGCAAAAAGGGTTTGAATAGCTCTTGCACTTTTTTCGAAACTCACAAACAACTGTTCATGGGCTGAAAAGGCTTTTGGAGCAATAAAAACTTAAAAACTGCTATAACTCAAAAATGCAATAAGATAAGTTCAAACTTTAAAAGACATGTTGTGCAGATGTACAAGCCCCTCTTGCACAGAAAGTTTGGGTTAGATATCTCTTGTAGTTTCTTCAGAACACACAAATTATCTGAAAATGCTTTTGAAGCAATAGACACAAAAACAGCTATAAATCCAAAACCTAATATGATAGACTCAAACTTTAAACTATATATTGTGTAGATTTACAGGTCCTACTTGCCCAGCAAAAAGGGTTTGAATAGCTCTTGAAATTTTTTCGAAACTCACAAACAACTGTTCATGGGCTGAAAAGGCTTTTGGAGCAATAAAAACTTAAAAACTGCTATAACTCAAAAATGCAATAAGATAAGTTCAAACTTTAAAAGACATGTTGTGCAGATGTACAAGCCCCTCTTGCACAGAAAGTTTGGGTTAGATATCTCTTGTAGTTTCTTCAGAACACACAAATTTTCTAAAAATGCTTTTGAAGCAATAGACACAAAAACAGCTATAAATCCAAAACCTAATATGATAGACTCAAACTTTAAACTATATATTGTGTAGATTTACAGGTCCTACTTGCCCAGCAAAAAGGGTTTGAATAGCTCTTGCACTTTTTTCGAAACTCACAAACAACTGTTCATGGGCTGAAAAGGCTTTTGGAGCAATAAAAACTTAAAAACTGCTATAACTAAAAAATGCAATAAGATAAGTTCAAACTTTAAAAGACATGTTGTGCAGATGTACAAGCCCCTCTTGCACAGAAAGTTTGGGTTAGATATCTCTTGTAGTTTCTTCAGAACACACAAATTATCTGAAAATGCTTTTGAAGCAATAGACACAAAAACAGCTATAAATCCAAAACCTAATATGATAGACTCAAACTTTAAACTATATATTGTGTAGATTTACAGGTCCTACTTGCCCAGCAAAAAGGGTTTGAATAGCTCTTGCACTTTTTTCGAAACTCACAAACAACTGTTCATGGGCTGAAAAGGCTTTTGGAGCAATAAAAACTTAAAAACTGCTATAACTCAAAAATGCAATAAGATAAGTTCAAACTTTAAAAGACATGTTGTGCAGATGTACAAGCCCCTCTTGCACAGAAAGTTTGGGTTAGATATCTCTTGTAGTTTCTTCAGAACACACAAATTATCTAAAAATGCTTTTGAAGCAATAGACACAAAAACAGCTATAAATCCAAAACCTAATATGATAGACTCAAACTTTAAACTATATATTGTGTAGATTTACAGGTCCTACTTGCCCAGAAAATAGGGTTTGAATAGCTCTTGCACTTTTTTCGAAACTGACAAACAACTGTTCATGGGCTGAAAAGGCTTTTGGAGCAATAAAAACTTAAAAACTGCTATAACTCAAAAATGCAATAAGATAAGTTCAAACTTTAAAAGACATGTTGTGCAGATGTACAAGCCCCTCTTGCACAGAAAGTATGGCTTAGATATCTCTTGTAGTTTCTTCAGAACACACAAATTATCTGAAAATGCTTTTGAAGCAATAGACACAAAAACAGCTATAAATCCAAAACCTAATATGATAGACTCAAACTTTAAACTATATATTGTGTAGATTTACAGGTCCTACTTGCCCAGAAAATAGGGTTTGAATAGCTATTGCACTTTTTTCGAAACTCACAAACAACTGTTCATGGGCTGAAAAGGCTTTTGGAGCAATAAAAACTTAAAAACTGCTATAACTCAAAAATGCAATAAGATAAGTTCAAACTTTAAAAGACATGTTGTGCAGATGTACAAGCCCCTCTTGCACTGAAAGTTTGGGTTAGATATCTCTTGTAGTTTCTTCAGAACACACAAATTATCTGAAAATGCTTTTGAAGCAATGGACACAAAAACAGCTATAAATCCAAAACCTAATATGATAGACTCAAACTTTAAACTATATATTGTGTAGATTTACAGGTCCCACTTGCCCAGCAAAAAGGGTTTGAATAGCTCTTGCACTTTTTTCGAAACTCACAAACAACTGTTCATGGGCTGAAAAGGCTTTTGGAGCAATAAAAACTTAAAAACTGCTATAACTAAAAAATGCAATAAGATAAGTTCAAACTTTAAAAGACATGTTGTGCAGATGTACAAGCCCCTCTTGCACAGAAAGTTTGGGTTAGATATCTCTTGTAGTTTCTTCAGAACACACAAATTATCTGAAAATGCTTTTGAAGCAATAGACACAAAAACAGCTATAAATCCAAAACCTAATATGATAGACTCAAACTTTAAACTATATATTGTGTAGATTTACAGGTCCTACTTGCCCAGCAAAAAGGGTTTGAATAGCTCTTGCACTTTTTTCGAAACTCACAAACAACTGTTCATGGGCTGAAAAGGCTTTTGGAGCAATAAAAACTTAAAAACTGCTATAACTCAAAAATGCAATAAGATAAGTTCAAACTTTAAAAGACATGTTGTGCAGATGTACAAGCCCCTCTTGCACTGAAAGTTTGGGTTAGATATCTCTTGTAGTTTCTTCAGAACACACAAATTATCTGAAAATGCTTTTGAAGCAATAGACACAAAAACAGCTATAAATCCAAAACCTAATATGATAGACTCAAACTTTAAACTATATATTGTGTAGATTTACAGGTCCTACTTGCCCAGAAAATAGGGTTTGAATAGCTCTTGCACTTTTTTCGAAACTGACAAACAACTGTTCATGGGCTGAAAAGGCTTTTGGAGCAATAAAAACTTAAAAACTGCTATAACTCAAAAATGCAATAAGATAAGTTCAAACTTTAAAAGACATGTTGTGCAGATGTACAAGCCCCTCTTGCACAGAAAGTATGGCTTAGATATCTCTTGTAGTTTCTTCAGAACACACAAATTATCTGAAAATGCTTTTGAAGCAATAGACACAAAAACAGCTATAAATCCAAAACCTAATATGATAGACTCAAACTTTAAACTATATATTGTGTAGATTTACAGGTCCCACTTGCCCAGCAAAAAGGGTTTGAATAGCTCTTGCACTTTTTTCGAAACTCACAAACAACTGTTCATGGGCTGAAAAGGCTTTTGGAGCAATAAAAACTTAAAAACTGCTATAACTAAAAAATGCAATAAGATAAGTTCAAACTTTAAAAGACATGTTGTGCAGATGTACAAGCCCCTCTTGCACAGAAAGTTTGGGTTAGATATCTCTTGTAGTTTCTTCAGAACACACAAATTATCTGAAAATGCTTTTGAAGCAATAGACACAAAAACAGCTATAAATCCAAAACCTAATATGATAAACTCAAACTTTAAACTATATATTGTGTAGATTTACAGGTCCTACTTGCCCAGCAAAAAGGGTTCGAATAGCTCTTGCACTTTTTTCGAAACTCACAAACAACTGTTCATGGGCTGAAAAGGCTTTTGGAGCAATAAAACAGTAAAAACTGCTATAACTCAAAAATGCAATAAGATAAGTTCAAACTTTAAAAGACATGTTGTGCAGATGTACAAGCCCCTCTTGCACAGAAAGTATGGCTTAGATATCTCTTGTAGTTTCTTCAGAACACACAAATTATCTGAAAAGGCTTTTGAAGCAATAGACACAAAAACAGCTATAAATCCAAAACCTAATATGATAGACTCAAACTTTAAACTATATATTGTGTAGATTTACAAGTCCTACTTGCCCAGCAAAAAGGGTTCGAATAGCTCTTGCACTTTTTTCGAAACTCACAAACAACTGTTCTTGGGCTGAAAAGGCTTTTAGAGCAATAAAAACGTAAAAACTGCTATAATTCAAAAATGCAATAAGATAGGTTCAAACTTTAAAAGACATGTTGTGCAGATGTACAAGCCCCTCTTGCACAGAAAGTATGGCTTAGATATCTCTTGTAGTTTCTTCAGAACACGCAAATTATCTGAAAATGCTTTTGAAGCAATAGACACAAAAACAGCTATAAATCCAAAACCTAATATGATAGACTCAAACTTTAAACTATATATTGTGTAGATTTACAGGTCCTACTTGCCCAGCAAAAAGGGTTCGACTAGCTCTGGCACTTTTTTCGAAACTCACAAACAACTGTTCATGGGCTGAAAAGGCTTTTGGAGCAATAAAACAGTAAAAACTGCTATAACTCAAAAATGCAATAAGATAGGTTCAAACTTTAAAAGACATGTTGTGCAGATGTACAAGCCCCTCTTGCACAGAAAGTATGGCTTAGATATCTCTTGTAGTTTCTTCAGAACACACAAATTATCTAAAAATGCTTTTGAAGCAATAGACACAAAAACAGCTATAAATCCAAAACCTAATATGATAGACTCAAACTTTAAACTATATATTGTGTAGATTTACAGGTCCTACTTGCCCAGCAAAAAGGGTTCGAATAGCTCTGGTACTTTTTTCGAAACTCACAAACAACTGTTCATGGGCTGAAAAGGCTTTTGGAGCAATAAAAACGTAAAAACTGCTATAACTCAAAAATTCAATAAGATAAGTTCACACTTTAAAAGACATGTTGTGCAGATGTACAAGCCCCTCTTGCACAGAAAGTATGGCTTAGATATCTCTTATAGTTTCTTCAGAACACACAAATTATCTGAAAATGCTTTTGAAGCAATAGACACAAAAACAGCTATAAATCCAAAACCTAATATGATAGACTCAAACTTTGAACTGTATATTGTGTAGATTTACAGGTCCTACTTGCCCAGCAAAAAGGGTTTGAATAGCTCTTGCACTTTTTTCGAAACTCACAAACAACTGTTCATGGGCTGAAAAGGCTTTTGGAGCAATAAAACCGTAAAAACTGCTATAACTCAAAAATGCAATAGGCTAGGTTCAAACTTTAAAAGACATGTTGTGCAGATGTACAAGCCCCTCTTGCACAGAAAGTATGGCTTAGATATCTCTTGTAGTTTCTTCAGAACACGCAAATTATCTGAAAATGCTTTTGAAGCAATAGACACAAAAACAGCTATAAATCCAAAACCTAATATGATAGACTCAAACTTTAAACTATATATTGTGTAGATTTACAGGTCCTACTTGCCCAGCAAAAAGGGTTTGAATAGCTCTTGCACTTTTTTCGAAACTCACAAACAACTGTTCATGGGCTGAAAAGGCTTTTGGAGCAATAAAACAGTAAAAACTGCTATAACTCAAAAATGCAATAAGATAGGTTCAAACTTTAAAAGACATGTTGTGCAGATGTACAAGCCCCTCTTGCACAGAAAGTATGGCTTAGATATCTCTTGTAGTTTCTTCAGAACACACAAATTATCTAAAAATGCTTTTGAAGCAATAGACACAAAAACAGCTATAAATCCAAAACCTAATATGATAGACTCAAACTTTAAACTATATATTGTGTAGATTTACAGGTCCTACTTGCCCAGAAAATAGGGTTTGAATAGCTCTTGCACTTTTTTCGAAACTCACAAACAACTGTTCATGGGCTGAAAAGGCTTTTGGAGCAATAAAAACTTAAAAACTGCTATAACTCAAAATTGCAATAACATAAGTTCAAACTTTAAAAGACATGTTGTGCAGATGTACAAGCCCCTCTTGCACAGAAAGTATGGCTTAGATATCTCTTGTAGTTTCTTCAGAACACACAAATTATCTGAAAATGCTTTTGAAGCAATAGACACAAAAACAGCTATAAATCCAAAACCTAATATGATAAACTCAAACTTTAAACTATATATTGTGTAGATTTACAGGTCCTACTTGCCCAGCAAAAAGGGTTCGAATAGCTCTTGCACTTTTTTCGAAACTCACAAACAACTGTTCATGGGCTGAAAAGGCTTTTGGAGCAATAAAACAGTAAAAACTGCTATAACTCAAAAATGCAATAAGATAAGTTCACACTTTAAAAGACATGTTGTGCAGATGTACAAGCCCCTCTTGCACAGAAAGTATGGCTTAGATATCTCTTATAGTTTCTTCAGAACACACAAATTATCTGAAAATGCTTTTGAAGCAATAGACACAAAAACAGCTATAAATCCAAAACCTAATATGATAGACTCAAACTTTAAACTATATATTGTGTAGATTTACAGGTCCTACTTGCCCAGCAAAAAGGGTTCGAATAGCTCTTGCACTTTTTTCGAAACTCACAAACAACTGTTCATGGGCTGAAAAGGCTTTTGGAGCAATAAAACCGTAAAAACTGCTATAACTCAAAAATGCAATAGGCTAGGTTCAAACTTTAAAAGACATGTTGTGCAGATGTACAAGCCCCTCTTGCACAGAAAGTATGGCTTAGATATCTCTTGTAGTTTCTTCAGAACACGCAAATTATCTGAAAATGCTTTTGAAGCAATAGACACAAAAACAGCTATAAATCCAAAACCTAATATGATAGACTCAAACTTTAAACTATATATTGTGTAGATTTACAGGTCCTACTTGCCCAGCAAAAAGGGTTCGACTAGCTCTTGCACTTTTTTCGAAACTCACAAACAACTGTTCATGGGCTGAAAAGGCTTTTGGAGCAATAAAACAGTAAAAACTGCTATAACTCAAAAATGCAATAAGATAGGTTCAAACTTTAAAAGACATGTTGTGCAGATGTACAAGCCCCTCTTGCACAGAAAGTATGGCTTAGATATCTCTTGTAGTTTCTTCAGAACACACAAATTATCTAAAAATGCTTTTGAAGCAATAGACACAAAAACAGCTATAAATCCAAAACCTAATATGATAGACTCAAACTTTAAACTATATATTGTGTAGATTTACAGGTCCTACTTGCCCAGAAAATAGGGTTTGAATAGCTCTTGCACTTTTTTCGAAACTCACAAACAACTGTTCATGGGCTGAAAAGGCTTTTGGAGCAATAAAAACTTAAAAACTGCTATAACTCAAAAATGCAATAAGATAAGTTCAAACTTTAAAAGACATGTTGTGCAGATATACAAGCCCCTCTTGCACAGAAAGTTTGGGTTAGATATCTCTTGTAGTTTCTTCAGAACACACAAATTATCTAAAAATGCTTTTGAAGCAATAGACACAAAAACAGCTATAAATCCAAAACCTAATATGATAGACTCAAACTTTAAACTATATATTGTGTAGATTTACAGGTCCCACTTGCCCAGCAAAAAGGGTTTGAATAGCTCTTGCACTTTTTTCGAAACTCACAAACAACTGTTCATGGGCTGAAAAGGCTTTTAGAGCAATAAAAACTTAAAAACTGCTATAACTCAAAAATGCAATAGGATAGGTTCAAACTTTAAAAGACATGTTGTGCAGATGTACAAGCCCCTCTTGCACAGAAAGTATGGCTTAGATATCTCTTGTAGTTTCTTCAGAACACACAAATTATCTGAAAATGCTTTTGAAGCAATAGACACAAAAACAGCTATAAATCCAAAACCTAATATGATAAACTCAAACTTTAAACTATATATTGTGTAGATTTACAGTTCCTACTTGCCCAGCAAAAAGGGTTCGAATAGCTCTTGCACTGTTTTCGAAACTCACAAACAACTGTTCATGGGCTGAAAAGGCTTTTGGAGCAATAAAACAGTAAAAACTGCTATAACTCAAAAATGCAATAAGATAAGTTCAAACTTTAAAAGACATGTTGTGCAGATGTACAAGCCCCTCTTGCAAAGAAAGTATGGCTTAGATATCTCTTGTAGTTTCTTCAGAACACACAAATTATCTGAAAATGCTTTTGAAGCAATAGACACAAAAACAGCTATAAATCCAAAACCTAATATGATAGACTCAAACTTTAAACTATATATTGTGTAGATTTACAGGTCCTACTTGCCCAGCAAAAAGGGTTCGAATAGCTCTTGCATTTTTTCGAAACTCACAAACAACTGTTCTTGGGCTGAAAAGGCTTTTAGAGCAATAAAAACGTAAAAACTGCTATAATTCAAAAATGCAATAAGATAGGTTCAAACTTTAAAAGACATGTTGTGCAGATGTACAAGCCCCTCTTGCACAGAAAGTATGGCTTAGATATCTCTTGTAGTTTCTTCAGAACACGCAAATTATCTGAAAATGCTTTTGAAGCAATAGACACAAAAACAGCTATAAATCCAAAACCTAATATGATAGACTCAAACTTTAAACTATATATTGTGTAGATTTACAGGTCCTACTTGCCCAGCAAAAAGGGTTCGACTAGCTCTTGCACTTTTTTCGAAACTCACAAACAACTGTTCATGGGCTGAAAAGGCTTTTGGAGCAATAAAACAGTAAAAACTGCTATAACTCAAAAATGCAATAAGATAGGTTCAAACTTTAAAAGACATGTTGTGCAGATGTACAAGCCCCTCTTGCACAGAAAGTATGGCTTAGATATCTCTTGTAGTTTCTTCAGAACACACAAATTATCTAAAAATGCTTTTGAAGCAATAGACACAAAAACAGCTATAAATCCAAAACCTAATATGATAGACTCAAACTTTAAACTATATATTGTGTAGATTTACAGGTCCTACTTGCCCAGCAAAAAGGGTTCGAATAGCTCTGGTACTTTTTTCGAAACTCACAAACAACTGTTCATGGGCTGAAAAGGCTTTTGGAGCAATAAAAACGTAAAAACTGCTATAACTCAAAAATGCAATAAGATAAGTTCACACTTTAAAAGACATGTTGTGCAGATGTACAAGCCCCTCTTGCACAGAAAGTTTGGGTTAGATATCTCTTATAGTTTCTTCAGAACACACAAATTATCTGAAAATGCTTTTGAAGCAATAGACACAAAAACAGCTATAAATCCAAAACCTAATATGATAGACTCAAACTTTAAACTATATATTGTGTAGATTTACAGGTCCTACTTGCCCAGCAAAAAGGGTTCGAATAGCTCTTGCACTTTTTTCGAAACTCACAAACAACTGTTCATGGGCTGAAAAGGCTTTTGGAGCAATAAAACCGTAAAAACTGCTATAACTCAAAAATGCAATAGGCTAGGTTCAAACTTTAAAAGACATGTTGTGCAGATGTACAAGCCCCTCTTGCACAGAAAGTATGGCTTAGATATCTCTTGTAGTTTCTTCAGAACACGCAAATTATCTGAAAATGCTTTTGAAGCAATAGACACAAAAACAGCTATAAATCCAAAACCTAATATGATAGACTCAAACTTTAAACTATATATTGTGTAGATTTACAGGTCCTACTTGCACAGCAAAAAGGGTTTGAATAGCTCTTGCACTTTTTTCGAAACTCACAAACAACTGTTCATGGGCTGAAAAGGCTTTTGGAGCAATAAAACAGTAAAAACTGCTATAACTCAAAAATGCAATAAGATAGGTTCAAACTTTAAAAGACATGTTGTGCAGATGTACAAGCCCCTCTTGCACAGAAAGTATGGCTTAGATATCTCTTGTAGTTTCTTCAGAACACACAAATTATCTAAAAATGCTTTTGAAGCAATAGACACAAAAACAGCTATAAATCCAAAACCTAATATGATAGACTCAAACTTTAAACTATATATTGTGTAGATTTACAGGTCCTACTTGCCCAGAAAATAGGGTTTGAATAGCTCTTGCACTTTTTTCGAAACTCACAAACAACTGTTCATGGGCTGAAAAGGCTTTTGGAGCAATAAAACCGTAAAAACTGCTATAACTCAAAAATGCAATAGGCTAGGTTTAAACTTTAAAAGACATGTTGTGCAGATGTACAAGCCCCTCTTGCACAGAAAGTATGGCTTAGATATCTCTTGTAGTTTCTTCAGAACACGCAAATTATCTGAAAATGCTTTTGAAGCAATAGACACAAAAACAGCTATAAATCCAAAACCTAATATGATAGACTCAAACTTTAAACTATATATTGTGTAGATTTACAGGTCCTACTTGCCCAGCAAAAAGGGTTCGACTAGCTCTTGCACTTTTTTCGAAACTCACAAACAACTGTTCATGGGCTGAAAAGGCTTTTGGAGCAATAAAACAGTAAAAACTGCTATAACTCAAAAATGCAATAAGATAGGTTCAAACTTTAAAAGACATGTTGTGCAGATGTACAAGCCCCTCTTGCACAGAAAGTATGGCTTAGATATCTCTTGTAGTTTCTTCAGAACACACAAATTATCTAAAAATGCTTTTGAAGCAATAGACACAAAAACAGCTATAAATCCAAAACCTAATATGATAGACTCAAACTTTAAACTATATATTGTGTAGATTTACAGGTCCTACTTGCCCAGAAAATAGGGTTTGAATAGCTCTTGCACTTTTTTCGAAACTCACAAACACCTGTTCATGGGCTGAAAAGGCTTTTGGAGCAATAAAAACTTAAAAACTGCTATAACTCAAAAATGCAATAAGATAAGTTCAAACTTTAAAAGACATGTTGTGCAGATATACAAGCCCCTCTTGCACAGAAAGTTTGGGTTAGATATCTCTTGTAGTTTCTTCAGAACACACAAATTATCTAAAAATGCTTTTGAAGCAATAGACACAAAAACAGCTATAAATCCAAAACCTAATATGATAGACTCAAACTTTAAACTATATATTGTGTAGATTTACAGGTCCCACTTGCCCAGCAAAAAGGGTTTGAATAGCTCTTGCACTTTTTTCGAAACTCACAAACAACTGTTCATGGGCTGAAAAGGCTTTTAGAGCAATAAAAACTTAAAAACTGCTATAACTCAAAAATGCAATAGGATAGGTTCAAACTTTAAAAGACATGTTGTGCAGATGTACAAGCCCCTCTTGCACAGAAAGTATGGCTTAGATATCTCTTGTAGTTTCTTCAGAACACACAAATGATCTGAAAATGCTTTTGAAGCAATAGACACAAAAACAGCTATAAATCCAAAACCTAATATGATAGACTCAAACTTTAAACTATATATTGTGTAGATTTACAGGTCCTACTTGCCCAGCAAAAAGGGTTCGAATAGCTCTTGCATTTTTTCGAAACTCACAAACAACTGTTCTTGGGCTGAAAAGGCTTTTGGAGCAATAAAAACGTAAAAACTGCTATAATTCAAAAATGCAATAAGATAGGTTCAAACTTTAAAAGACATGTTGTGCAGATGTACAAGCCCCTCTTGCACAGAAAGTATGGCTTAGATATCTCTTGTAGTTTCTTCAGAACACACAAATTATCTGAAAATGCTTTTGAAGCAATAGACACAAAAACAGCTATAAATCCAAAACCTAATATGATAAACTCAAACTTTAAACTATATATTGTGTAGATTTGCAGGTCCTACTTGCCCAGCAAAAAGGGTTCGAATAGCTCTTGCACTTTTTTCGAAACTCACAAACAACTGTTCATGGGCTGAAAAGGCTTTTGGAGCAATAAAACAGTAAAAACTGCTATAACTCAAAAATGCAATAAGATAAGTTCAAACTTTAAAAGACATGTTGTGCAGATGTACAAGCCCCTCTTGCACAGAAAGTATGGCTTAGATATCTCTTGTAGTTTCTTCAGAACACACAAATTATCTGAAAAGGCTTTTGAAGCAATAGACACAAAAACAGCTATAAATCCAAAACCTAATATGATAGACTCAAACTTTAAACTATATATTGTGTAGATTTACAGGTCCTACTTGCCCAGCAAAAAGGGTTCGAATAGCTCTTGCACTTTTTTCGAAACTCACAAACAACTGTTCTTGGGCTGAAAAGGCTTTTAGAGCAATAAAAACGTAGAAACTGCTATAATTCAAAAATGCAATAAGATAGTTTCAAACTTTAAAAGACATGTTGTGCAGATGTACAAGCCCCTCTTGCACAGAAAGTATGGCTTAGATATCTCTTGTAGTTTCTTCAGAACACACAAATTATCTGAAAATGCTTTTGAAGCAATAGACACAAAAACAGCTATAAATCCAAAACCTAATATGATAGACTCAAACTTTAAACTATATATTGTGTAGATTTACAGGTCCTACTTGCCCAGCAAAAAGGGTTTGAATAGCTCTTGCACTTTTTTCGAAACTCACAAACAACTGTTCATGGGCTGAAAAGGCTTTTGGAGCAATAAAAACTTAAAAACTGCTATAACTCAAAAATGCAATAAGATAAGTTCAAACTTTAAAAGACATGTTGTGCAGATGTACAAGCCCCTCTTGCACAGAAAGTATGGCTTAGATATCTCTTGTAGTTTCTTCAGAACACGCAAATTATCTGAAAATGCTTTTGAAGCAATAGACACAAAAACAGCTATAAATCCAAAACCTAATATGATAGACTCAAACTTTAAACTATATATTGTGTAGATTTACAGGTCCTACTTGCCCAGCAAAAAGGGTTCGACTAGCTCTTGCACTTTTTTCGAAACTCACAAACAACTGTTCATGGGCTGAAAAGGCTTTTGGAGCAATAAAACAGTAAAAACTGCTATAACTCAAAAATGCAATAAGATAGGTTCAAACTTTAAAAGACATGTTGTGCAGATGTACAAGCCCCTCTTGCACAGAAAGTATGGCTTAGATATCTCTTGTAGTTTCTTCAGAACACACAAATTATCTGAAAATGCTTTTGAAGCAATAGACACAAAAATAGCTATTAATCCAAAACCTAATATGATAAACTCAAACTTTAAACTATATATTGTGTAGATTTACAGGTCCTACTTGCCCAGCAAAAAGGGTTCGAATAGCTCTTGCACTTTTTTCGAAACTCACAAACAACTGTTCATGGGCTGAAAAGGCTTTTGGAGCGATAAAACTTAAAAACTGCTATAACTCAAAAATGCAATAAGATAGGTTCAAACTTTAAAAGACATGTGCAGATATACAAGCCCCTCTTGCACAGAAAGTATGGCTTAGATATCTCTTGTAGTTTCTTCAGAACACACAAATTATCTGAAAATGCTTTTGAAGCAATAGACACAAAAACAGCTATAAATCCAAAACCTAATATGATAGACTCAAACTTTAAACTATATATTGTGTAGATTTACAGGTCCTACTTGCCCAGCAAAAAGGGTTCGAATAGCTCTTGGACTTTTTTCGAAACTCACAAACAACTGTTCATGGGCTGAAAAGGCCTCTGTGTTCACTGCATAAAAAACGACGAATACAGACTAAGTCCTGCGTCTTGTAGATTGCTTATGGATCTGCCGCTGTGTTGTCCGCCGCTGTTCAGACATTTCTCTCACTTTCCCATGAGAGCACCCATGTTCTCGTCCCTCCACTGGTCGGTGTGTGGCTCCGTCCACTTGGCTTGCCTCTGTAAACACCACATCTCCAACACGATCTTGCTGCGGTGATAAACAAAGTCTTTTCGACAGTTCAATGTATTTCAGTTCTCTTGTTTACAATTTTTTTTTGTAATTATTGATCAGGAATGTTTGTTTACTCGTCCAATTATCCCTCCATTTGAGACATTGAATCCCATGTCTCAATTCTACACATTTAAACAAAATTCAATAATCCAGATAGTTTACAACGTTCACTAATCCAGGAAGAGATGGAATTGCGTCTGTCTTCCACTCCGCAATGTCACCTCTTGACCTTTCACAGTTCAGTGGTCACACATCCCTGGCTGAGCCCCCCTCCCTCCAAGGCGCCGGGCCCATGTGTCTGTGTCTGTAATCCGACACTGCCAAACCTCTGTTTTATTACCATTCGTTTCCAACTCTAAATGTCTGGTGTCCACGTGTGCGCGCGTATGTATGTGTGTGTGTGTGTGTGTGTGTGTAATTCAAATACATCAAACTATAATAATTATCTCAATAACCCCCGTTGAGCTGGCCTTAAGGGTCAGTTCACAACTTAGAATCCTTCACATAATTAACATCAAATTTCACATCTCTTCTGTGGGTGTGGCCTGAATAAGGTCACACATCTAATGTAATATGTGCTAATCTTCTATATGTGCTTCAGGTGAGTTTCAAACTCAATCTCTCACACTTGCTCATGTGATGCTTTACAAACATTGTGTATTAGTTTGTTCTAGCAAGTCTATATGCGTATTAAAAATCAAAATGATCCTAAACCTTCCCCTTGTCCATAAGGCACATCTCTTTTATCAACCCGTTTTTCCCCTTTTTTCCTTACTTTCCTTGTCTTTTCTTTGTATCGCATCATTTTCCTCTCTGTCTTCCCCTCTGTCTCTCTCTGTCTTCCTCTCTGTAACGAAGGAAACACCCATTTCCAAATTCCTAAACCTGTTCTTTCTTTCGCTCTTTTCACTTACTCTTTGCTGCTGATATAACTATCAGACGCTGCATCCCCTGGGATTCCACTGTTCTTCACTCCTCCTGTTTAGTTCCTGTTATCACTGGTTTCATAACTTCTATAGCGTCTAATTTTAGATGATATTGTCTAATTTAAATCTATTCAATTCTTGATCGAATCTCAACAATCCTTCAGGTATTTCCTTTAGAATTTCAAATTCTTTCCCTGTTAATGTAACTCTTCCTATTACTCATCACGTCAACGCCCCCTGAGGTGTACTCTTAATTGTCACTGTGATCCGTAAAGATAACGACATCTGCTCCATCCTGGCCTCTTCCCAGATTCTTTCCTTCACCTATGTTTTCACAGTCAATAGGCCCATTTGTTATCTCTGACTATCTTTTATGACCCATATCCTCCCATGTCCCCCCACTTGGTGTCGTTTGCCTTTAGTTAATGACACATTCATGTCTTTACTGGGAGGACATCAGCACGTCACTATTTAACTTATTCCCTCACTTACGTCTACATCGCAATATGAGGTTCTCTCATGATAATACAAATAAATAAGTTACTGATATAACTTTTACTATCACTTTACTTACTGCCCGTTCTACTCCTATGTCCAAAAACATCAGTAGTCACTCATTTACCCATATTATCACTTCCAGGCCTGTGCCTGCATTTGATTCTAAATTTAAAAACACTTCTGTCTTTTTGTCTTGTACTTTCATACCAATAAGTCCAAAAAGATAATTTTTGTCAAGTCCAAAAATAAAACAAAACAAAAATAAAACAAAACGTAGCTTTGTTCTGTGCACACACAAAAACACGATACCGTAAAAACACAACTTTCGTATTCTATGTCGGGGACAGGAAGTGTCCTGTCATGTGATCACATTCCCCAAAATATTGGCCATCTATAAAAATCTGAATTCATCTTCATCTCTTATCAAGTTTGAATAAAATCTTTAATTGATTGTTGTCAATCAAAACAAAAACCCTTAAATTTGTTCTACAGTACATACTAAAATTTAAACCAGCTGGGTTTAATTCATTCACGTTCAGAGCGTCCTCTGAACTGCTTTCTCTTCCCATTCTCCTGTGTTGTTGACTTTCCCTATCTCCCCCCTCTCTGCCACGTCATCTGCGCACGCTGGAAGTCTCCCTCCAAAATCCTCTATGACTTTTCCTTACAGTTTGGGGTGATAATTCTGGCATTATGTGGTCTCGGTTGTCTGAGAGAAATACAACATGCTTTACAGACGCGTCATATCCCAATCTTCTTGTGAATTCCTTATTGTTTTTTTCACAGGAGATAATGATTGGTGTTTAAGATTCACACGTAACTGCAGATTTTAGATCTCTCAGAATAACGCCTTGTGACCCTTGTATGATTAATTGTGATTCTCACACCCGTTAATGAATCACTTATTAATCCTCATTCACACATTCACACTTTCTCTCTTACTTACTTCGCTCGTGCACAGCGCTTACATTCACTCATCTTTATGTCAGTAACAACTCGTACATAAGGCTTACATAACTTTCTTTCGGTGAGAAACTTAAACTCATGGTCAGCAATTTAACTCCTTTATGTGAGAAACTTATCTACATAAAAGCCAACCAATATTTTTCAGAAATATTAAACTAATGCTCTAAAGCCAATGAATATTTTTCAGAAATATTAAACTAATTGCTTAAAGCCAACCAATATTTTTCAGAAATATTGAACTAATTGCTTAAAGCCAACCAATATTTTTCAGAAATATCAAACTAATGCTCCAAAGCCAACAATATTTTTCAGAAATATCAAACTAATGCTCTAAAGCCAACAATATTTCACAGTAATATTAAACTGGGCATCCACCGACAATATTTCACAGTAATATTAAACTGGGCTATAAAAGCCTACAATATTTCCTCAGTAATATTAAACTGGGCTTTAAAAGCCTACAATATTTTTCCAGTAAATATTAAACTAATGCATAAAACGTTTTATGGCTAACTCTTTTTCACACAAAAAGTTTTGTCTGACCTTCTTTGTCGCCTGTGTTCTCCTGCTGCCTCGAAACGACGCGCTCTCCTCGCGGAGAATGAGGTGCGATGGGCGGCCACGGGAAAAGTGGACTTCCTTCTGCTGTGCACACAGCCTTTCACCGATTCACCGCTCAATCTCCGCGAAGGGCAGCTGGTCGTTCGGCTCGATTGGACCAGAAAATTTCATGGAATTAGACATACACCAATTCTATTCCTTAACACACAGAGAACACAATTCAACTTAGAATATGAAACGACACAGAAATATAAGACGTTTGTATGGCATGCATGGGAGAAAACGCCGGGACGCATCAGCCAGGCTGTTGTAAGCAGCCTGGTGACCCTGCGTCTCACAACGTTTTTTCTCATACAGGTTGGTTTTATTAGATATTATGGAATAGGCGGGTCACATTTCTCATTGGTCAGCTTCACATCAAGGCACTTGTCTTTTACAACAGCTGGTATTTTTCCTAGAGATAAAGCCTTGGGTAAACATTACCCAAACTCCCCTGGGCTGTTGCACTCCCTAGGGTAAACATTCTTTTGCTCCATCTTTACGACACCTTCACAAACAAATGCACTTTGTCACACACCCGTTTTTCTCTTAGACTAATGATGCAGATAATATATCGCTATTATGCAGATAAAATACATCACAGAAATATAATCATATATGTGTCTGACCGTGGCCAATCCAGTTACATGTCTACCCGGAGACATTTTGAGTTATTCACATATTCTGAAAGTGTGAATTCAAAGCTTTCCAATGATGTCTCACTCATGTAGATCTGATAATATTTGAGTAAGTTGTGGTCATTTGAATGTATACAACTCTCAAACCCATTCACTGAGAAAACGGCTTCCAAAGTTTCTCAACGGAGTGAGCCCAGAGTCACAGGGGGGGCTCATTTGCATCTCATTGAGATAAGCCCTCCCCCCTGTCACACTGACACCACCTTCCCCCTACAGCTGTCACTCAAGACTCAAGAGGAGTGTTGTTATTGATGGTAACTGGACTTGAATCAGAATTAGAAGTTACTATATTAAAATGAAAATACTTGGATTACAAAAGGCCCTGAATAGAATCAAAGAATCAGAATGAGAATAGGGTTCATTGCATTTGTCGATAAACATAATTCACAGGTGATTCAGTGCACCAACAATGGTGCACTGAATGATTCAACACAAACAACAAAAGATAAGATAAGATAGCCTTTAATGTTACAACGCAGTAGATACAGGGGGAAAGGACAGTAACTTATAGGAAGTTTAAAAAACACTCTTAATAGAAGAACTCTTATAAACAGATGCCAGGGCCAGGTATACGAACTGCAATGGGTCCATGGCTTTGAATATATGAGATATGAGATATGAGATAATAGATAATAGATATGATATGTACACCACCAGAGTCCAATTACATCAGAGATCACATCCTCATCCTCTTCGTCTGTGCACTCTTCTGTGCTGTGACTCTCGGCTCTTGGCATCAAAGCTGTAAACAAATAACAGGACATTTAAGAAATGGCTAACTATTTCACATAAAACACTCATTAACTATTTATTTTTTTAACACAATGTGAGAGTTTCAATATAAATACCTGAAGTGCTGATAACTCTTGATCTTTGGAAGCCGTCTGAAGAAGGGACTCAGATGCTTCTGCCAGTCCAAGTTCTTGACAAACACTTTGCCATCCGCCGTTCCAACAAGCTGTGGGATATTGAGGTGAGACTCAGGAGAGCTGTTTTCCACTAGCTGATGACAAGGGCGACACTGTAAAAAAATGAGAACAGAAGAAACATATCTTAAGCAGAGAGCAGCACTGAGGTTTTGCCAGGCTAATGTTTACACATTACAGTAGTCAAATAATATAAACTAACCTCAGCGATGTCTTCCAAAGTGTCAACCCTGGTCTTCATGTATGCTCGCTTGATAATCTGATGATCTGTGCGTGGCCTGCAGCTTCTGATGTGTGGGAGAAGCTGTTTCCACAGTGATCTGAAGCTTGATGTACAAACTGCAGGCTCACCTGAAAAACAGATGTTGCTTATGGTTAATTATACTCTAATTATTAAAACACGAAAATCACCAAAATAATGTTTTACACTTACCACGCTCCTTAGCAGACTTCACGTAGAGACAGGTCATGTCAGTCAGGGTGTCTTTGCCAATTCTGAAAAGGGGGATAAAAGGATTAGGGTTAACAGTAATATGGGAATAACACGCTTCACAGATAACAGTTCACATTGTGACGTTAACGGTGTATTTAAGATGCAAAACGCGGAGATATTGGGACATCTGCCCTCGGCTAGCGATGCTAGCTAGCTCACTTGAGATAACACTGCTCCTAAAAGCAAAACACTTGCAGAACAGCACACCAAAACATAAACATACACTCGAGTTTAAAACCGGCGCACATTAAAGTGATTAAAAGCGTGTGTTTTAGTCGCAAAGCTTACCTGGTTCAGCCGTCCTGTTGTCTCTCCCAACACCGTGCACAGAGAGACACACAGGAAGCTGATAATGGCCAGGCAAGCGCGTGATTGGTTCGAGTGACGCAGTGCGTGCGTGACGTGCAACGTACGTAAGCCACGTGACCAGAAGTGGTATCGGGAGTTGTAGTTTTTTTCTCTTCCCTCGCCGAAAAATAACCCGATAACATAGCAAAGTTTAGCTTACAACTTAGCTCCGAATAGCTGCGTTTAGCTCCAGGCTGTGGCGCTAACAGCCGGTTTAGCACCATAAAACACACACAAAGCACGACCCACACAACCCACGGGCCAACCCACGCCGAAAAATAACCCGATAACATAGCAAAGTTTAGCTTACAACTTAGCTCCGAATAGCTGCGTTTAGCTCCGGGCTGTGGGGCTAACAGCCGGTTTAGCACAATAAAACAGACACAAAGCACGACCCACGGGTCAAGAAATACTACATAAGTATATAATTTGTACAGACAAAACGCCGAAAAATAACCCGATAACATAGCAAAGTTTAGCTTACAACTTAGCTCCGAATAGCTGCGTTTAGCTCCGGGCTGTGGGGGTAACAGTCGGTTTAGCACCATAAAACAGACACAAAGCACGACCCACACAACCCACGGGCCAACCCACGCCGAAAAATAACCCGATAACATGGTGATAACAGCAAGTAGTCACATTAAGCCCGTATTGCAGAGTGCACTGAAGCAACATGTTAGCTTAGCATTAGCTCCACCGGAGCAGACAAGTAAGATTCTAAAGTGATCACGAGACTGCCTTAAAACACAGCGTTAAAGCAATGATTTAGTAGTAAAGTAAAAGTGTACCTGAGTAAACAGTTCCGTTGCAATGTAGTCCAGGAAATGTAAGCTCTGAAGACTGTGCTCTGCAGATGGTCTGGAGTAATGAGAGAAAAACACGGAGCACGCAGCTGCAGCCATGCGGATCACAGCTGATTGGTGGAAAATGTAAACAACACGTTGGCTAGAAAAAGGTGACGCCCCCCAGGAGAGCAGGAAAAAGACCCGAAAACTCCACATTTTTAACAGCTTAATGTATACGTTTAAGACAACCAATAGTGTTATCTGAAGCACACAGGGGCTTATTCATAACTTCAAGTAGCACATTCTGCAAAAAAATCACAAATTTGGGGGAAAAAAAGTAAAATGCTGTTTTTCTCAGTTTCACCGAGGCCGACATGGTCCGACAATTGCCGTGACGAGTCACATATTTACATTTATCACAGATAAGTTCAAACTTTAAAAGATATGTTGTGCAGATGTACAAGCCCTTCTTGCTCAGAAAGTATGGGTTAGAAATCTCTTGTATTTTCTTCAGAACTCACAAATTGTCTGAAAATGTAATTGTATTTTGAGCCCAGTGTGAGATAAAGCGAAATATTAAACAACTGGTTTTAAGAAAACTGAAGGATTTTGAACCGGAAAAAGTTGACACGAGCACGGGGCAAGGAGTGAGCACGAAGCACTGGACGAGGAGAGAGCAGTTGCCACTGCATCATCATAAAATCAAGACGTTTTCACTCATGGATCTATTAAAATATGAGCTTCACCTTAAAGTCCAGCTCATGGTCTAATGCTGGTGTGCTGCTTCTTTACTTTTACAATACATCAGAACATTTGCTCATTAATGCAATTTTGTTTTTATATACGTCAATTTAATTATATTGTATACATAATGCTAAACTGTACTTTTTCTATATGTATTTACCTAAATCTATTTATTGCCATGCCTCAATATTTTAATGTTATTATTCAGCGTTTTGTGGTTTATCACAAATAAAATATAAACCATAAAAATTTCTAGTTTGTTATCTTTTTCACTGACAATGGAAATAATTCTGATTCTTATTAAGTACATGGAATGTATGATCTAAAATTGATTTTTAAATTACAGATTTTTTATCAAATTTCTATCATTCTACAACATGTCAAATGTATTCAGATGACATGTTTGTCTACAAGTAAAACATGCTGAAAGTCATGATTAAGTCAGTAATTAGGCTTCTTGTATTTGTAATACAGATAACAACACTGATGGACACGAAACGTAACATCGATAAGTTTATACCTGAGAAAAAAAATCAATTTCTTTGTTTTCCTTACATAGCATTTATTACGTTATTTAGTTTTCAGGCATAAAGAGATAGTTTCTGAGTAGTAGATCCACGGCTCTCAGATCCACAGCCCTCACAGGTCCGCGGTCCTCAGATCATTAGATGATCTGTTCAGTTATTAAACTCATGGATCCATAGTTTTACGCCTGTAGCTCATTCGTGGCATTTGGGCTCTTTCACGGCATCTCGACGCGTTCACATCACCTTCACGCGCTGATGGGTCTAGACGGTTACCGCTCTGACCAATCAACGTACAAGCTGTGCTAGTGCATAGCCAAAGCTAACAGCTTAAAATACGTTTTAAAGACAATTGAAAAATCTTAATATAAGAAAATAAGTAAGAATTGCTGCTATATCCGACATTTTTGAAAACTCTAGGTGCCCTGTCAGCCAAACACGAGCAGCTTTTCGTTACATTGTGCTCTAGGGGGAAAAAAAGCTATCTGGGCCGCGCGATTTCTTTGGCTGCAGTACCAATATAGTGGCCACTGGGGAGGGGTTGCGACAAACTGCGGCTAGCCATACCGTATCCAGATAATATAGGGTATAGCTAGCCATGGGGCCACCGTAGGATTAGACTTTACGAATAATTAGAAAATTATGAATTCATACAGAGATTTGAATTTTGATACATTAATTTAATACTTTAAACAAAAAAAATACTTTTTTAAATCAATTAAATGATGGCTCTAACAATTTTATTTTGAAGGTATAGACCTAGACAATTGACTTTGGTCTACCAACAAATTATAATCTACATTTACCACATTTACAGAAATCCTTAACGTTTTTTGTTTTTTTTTTCATTTGTAGTTTTCATTCTGAAAGGGCAATGCTTGAGTGGGGACTTATCTTTGTTCTCATAAATGTCCAGCATAGAGCAGTAGCTTAAAATCCATCATATACACATTGCACAGAAAACGTAAGAGGAAGATGAAGACGGAAGTATGGTTGATGGAGGCGGATAGTGACAAGAGCGAAATTAAAAAGGATCAGAAACTAAAAAGAAAAGAAGCAAAAAGAAATTGAGTTTGAGTGAAGCAAGGAGAGGAGAAGGAGAATTTATGGTCGGTATGGTTGCAAATGATACAAATGAAGGAATATTTAATGACCCACACCAGGTTGGCAAGATTGTGAGCAAGGAGATAGGAGACATACATTGCATCAGGATAACCAGGAAAGGAATGGTCATAATAAAGTGTAAAACAAAGAGTCAGCAGGCAAAAGCAATGGCTTTGGAAAAATTTAAAATGTGGTCTGTCAGATGCTTTGAGCTGGATGGAGTTACGAGGAGGAAGGGCGACGTCAGCAGAGTTCCAATCTCATTTAATGAAAATGAGTTTGTGGAGTACGACGTGTGAAGCGTTTTGTGGATGGAACTAAGCAGGACAGCACTTCAATTTGCCTAACATTTCGAGGTGAACTCCCGGAAAAGATACTTTTGGATTATATCTGATATTGAAGAAGATCTTTTGAACAGCCTCCTTTAACATGTTTTACTTGCCAAGAGTATGGTCATGTTGCGACGGTGTGTAGAGGGAAAAAGAGATGTGCAAATTGTGGAAATGATTGTGATTTTGAAGAGTGTAGAATATTCCGTGAGGTGGAGCCAACATGCTGCCATTGCAAGGGAAATCACAGAGTTGGATCATCTGTTTGTCCAAGAAGAAAAATGGAAGATCAGATTGATAGTCTGAGGAAGAAAAATAAAATCTCGTATTCTGACGCTGTGAAGAGACATCATGTGAGGAGACATTGTGTGAGGAGACATCATGTGAGGAGACATTGTCTGAGAAGACTATGAACAGGGAAAGAAGGAAGGAGAACTTTATCAAACTTGGCATTTATTACAATAATCCTTAATTGCTCAGTTGGTCGGACAGAATTGACATGGTCCTTGATGTTGCTAAAAGATTCCTAAAAGTGGGTGATATTACGGGGGAAGGAGAGTCTTTGCAACCAGAACTGATTAGAGGACATGGATAACTACATGCATGATTTTGTTTTGTTTTGCTTTTATTTTTCACACATTGTTAGTATGAGCGCTTAGAAATAGAATATTCGCAACAGCAGGTGGCGGTAATGCACTTTTTGAAGTTTGCCAACCGCCATAAAACGGAAGATGTCCGGTTTCGGTTTGGATAGGGCGTGGGAGATTAAAATTCTGTCTCAGAAATCTTTAATAATTATTAATGGTGAAGAAATTGCAAGATCTTGATGAGAAATGTTCGGATGAAGACCTGAAGCTGCGCACATCGACAGGGAGTAAGTGTCGAGGACCCAGGATGGGAAACCACGAGAACTGCTGAAATCTTATCTGTCAGAGACTACAGCGGGTAGGCACAGCTCTGCTGTGAATGGGTCAGAGTGGGAACATACTGAAAGTCAGGAGGTTAGTGCGAGCACGATAAGGGACGAGTCGAGGGGGGGAATGAGTAATACAAGAGAGAGGGGGGCTAAGGGAACAGTGAGGAGATGAGAACGGAAGAGAGAGAGGTGGAAAGGGAGGAGGAGCAAAGGAAATTTAAAGTAATTGTGAGATTAGGGGAGGAAAATGGGATTAGTCCAGTGAAGCTAACTACAATCTTGAAGAATCAAGTGGGAGAGATCACTAAAAGTTCTGAGGGATGGAAATCTAATGATAATCTGTAATACGGAGGAACAAAGAGACAGGGCGTGTAGGCTGAAGGAAATAGTGAGGCATAAAGTCACAAGTGTGAGTCGTATTGAAAAGGGGAACGGGCTGGTCAGGGGGTGATCTGGGGGATTCCTGTAGAAACGTCAACTGAGGAACTTAAAGCAAATCTGAGAGGGGGGAAATTAAACACGCTAGAATACTTCAAATCTTTAAAAATGGAGACAAAAGACTAAGTGAAAGCTTTTTGCTAGAGTATGATGAGGATATCCTCCCTGCTAAGGTGTTCTTAGGTTATATGACCTATTCTGTCAGAGAATACGTCCCTTGCCCCTAGCGATGTTTTAAGTGCCAAAGGTTTGGTCACACAGCTCAGTACTGTAAAGGGAAAAGGAGGTGTGCGCGATGCGGGGAAGACCATGAGTACGAGCAGTGTGAGAATGGCAAGCCGCCAAAGTGTTGCAATTGTGGCAGAAGCCACAATGTGGCAGAAGCCACAATGTGGCAGAAGCCACAATGTGGCGTTTGGTTTGTGGCTGTGAGGTGAAAAGAGAGGTGCAGGTCCAGCAGGTCAGAGTGCAGGAGAAGTTCTCATAATCATGCTGAAGCGGCTAAAGTGGTCAAGCAAGGACATGAAATCAGACGCACTCAGATAGTGGTAGAGCCGTCAAACAGGGAGATTATAAAACGAATTATCACATTTATAGCAGGAGTTATCAATGCAACAAAAGAGATAAAATCCAAAACGGAGAGAATTCCGGTTACCATTAAAGCAGCAGTGAGTCACTTGAAAATTGATGATTTTAGATGGGAAGAAGTCAGGGATGAGCTTGAGGCTGAAAGAGACTGACATAGACTGATATGGTTTTAATTATCCAATGAAATGCAAGAAGCTTAATCTCAAATGGTCAAGAATTCAAATGGTTTATCGCTCAATTATCTAATGCACCAGACATTATTTGTGTACAGGAGTCTTGGTTAAAGCCTGAGTTAGATTTTAGAATATTGAATTACACTGCGATTAGGTGTGACAGGGTGGAAGGTAGTGGAGGAGGGTGTGTCACCTTTATTAAGGAAAATACAGCTTTTAGAGTGGTTAGAAAGGGGAAGGAAGAGGAATTTATTGTTGTTGAAGTCTGGAGTAATCACTGTTATACATTTTTATAATCCCTGTAAGAGATTGCAGTTAGATGAATTTAAAGGAATGCAAGGGGGGTGTAGTAATATAGTATGGTGTGGGCATTTTAATTCACATAGCACTTTATGGGGGGCAGCGCAGAATGAAGCAAATGGGGAGATTGGAGAACAGTTCTTGGAGGATAATAATTTGGTTTGTATAAATGATGGAAGGGGGACGCGGATAGATGTTCACACAGGGAGAAGCTCCGTTTTAGACTTAACACTGGTATCAAAAGATCTTGCTGGGATTTGTCAGTGGGATGTAAAGGGCGAGTCGACTATTGGCAGTGATCATTTTCCAATCTTTTGCACAATAAGTATAAATAGGGAAGCGAGTTATGGTGAAAAACAGGAGAGGTGGGTATTCAGTAAGGCTAGGTGAATATATTTAAATATGTATGTGAAGAGGGTATAGAGGAGGTCAGTTTAAGTTTAAACATAGTGGATAAAACATTTTCAGAGGTATTGATGAGCGCTGCTAATTTGGCAATTCCAAAAAGTAAGGGGAGAATGAGTGATGCCGCGTTCAGACCGCAGACGCCGATTCGCGCTCGACGCCGAAGTTGGACGCCTGTACATTTAAAGACTAGACGCAAATAAGCTGCGTTCTCGACGCATGCGCATGCGCAGTGGAGGTGTTGTCAGTGTGGCTTCTCTGGTGTAATGGCGGATCAAAGTTGAGAGAGTGCCTTTTGCGTATTTGCTTTTCAAAGCCCAAAAACGGAGACGCTCTGCGGCGTGTCTGGATCCACCAGCGATCCGAGTTGAGTCAATACCACCATTTGCTTCAAGACTGGATAAACATCACTCTCAGTTAGTTAGTTAGTTTTGTCTGTCCCGGGTCCGGTTTGATGACTTGTTTTCCGGCATATGTACAAGAACTACAGGTCAGTACAGAAATATTCATGTCTGAGCACAATAATAAAGTGTATCTGCTGTGTATGTGCTTGTGGTTGTGTATAAAACAAATGAAAAGTACATAGACAGTAAAAATTAAACATAGTTTTCATAGCGTTAATATTTTGTTCTAGTGCACCATTTTAAATTTGATTGTGGTATATTTAATGAAAGTACAAGTAAACTAAATTTAGGCTATGTAGTTACATTTGTTTGTTTTTTGATTCAGATTTCTTGCCACTGGGGATTTCTACAGGACAATGTGTCCAGTCTCCTCCATCATCCCTGATGTCAGGCTGTCATCTGGGACTCTCTCGTGGCTGTGTCCACAACAGAGGACTGGACGTCCACAACACAGAGAAGTGTTTTTGATAAAGTGTTCTTCATATTTATAGGCAAAGACCACATGCTCACTCAAGATTGAGCCCAAATGCCAGGTTGTTTACACAGAATGAGATAAAGTTAAATGAATAAAACAGTGATAGCTATAACAGTGACAGCTCTTAAGTTATCTGTTCTCTTTACTTCTGTACCTACTTGTGCGTTGTAACACTGAAATTTCCCCACTGTGCGGACTAATAAAGGATTATCTCATCTTGTCCTTGTTTGTTTTTGTTTATGATCTTAAATTGTGGTAAATTAAATAAGTACATCTTTAAATAGCCACTGATTTTCCCACAAACTACCCAGTATTATATATATGAAAAAGGTGCATGTATACAGGACACACGTTTTATAATATAAGATGTAATTTATTTTGTGGAAAAATAGAACAATAAATAACTATATAAATATAATATTTATACACATATACATACACATACACATACACACACACACATGATCAGGACCTGATCAGAAGCTGATCCGTGCAGAAGATGCTGCTGCAGGAAGATTAGATTTGGCAAGAAACATGCAATACTTTACTAGAATGTGTTCCTTGTATTTCTATTTGGATCAGTTGGTTGGATGTATGTAGTTATTAGAGCATAATGGATTTATAAATAAGTGCTTTGTGGATAAACATGACATTTCATACATTTTCTTATTCAGAGTAAAAACATTACCCATTTGGTACATTTTTAAGACCCTTTTTTCAAAAATGTATCGAGATACATATCGTAATGAGGTAATTGCATTGGAATATATGTATTACGTATTGTATCTGTATCTAGATACGTATCATATTGCGAGGGTCTTGGCAATACCCAGCCCTACTCACCACGGGCCTAATTTTTCACATGCTACATTTCAGATTCATAGGCCCATTAACTGATACTAATAACAAAATATTAAGATAGGTTCCAAATTCTTTATAATAAGGCTACCCCAAATAAATTGTCTGTTTGCTGTAACCCGAGCCAACATTTTTTAAGTGGGTCGGACGGCAAATTCTTATTTTTTTTTACTTTGAAGGATAAAAAAAGATAAAAATGTTGCCATTTTTTGACTCGGAGTGACCACCAGAGGTCAGGCTTCAACAGTCAATGACGGAAAACGTCTCGATCAACCTGATCAGGAGACTAAATCTCACAATTTTAAGATATTTCAATCGACCTTTTGTACGGCGCTATTTATTTTGGTAGCAAAGGCGAGCGGGGGGAACATGCGGGGGACACGGGCGCCACCATGTTTGTTGTGATGACGCTGCTGGGCGTGTTTCAATCCCAGAATGCATTGCGTAAGTCAAATTTAAGTCACACCGTGATAGAGCGTGACATGTTCTATGGACACTTCAGTGGCGCCGACAGAAGGAGATGGGGGTGGGGGTGGTCTCCTGTCCTCGTCCAGTCTCGTAGACGCACGGCTACCAAGCAGCGACATCAGTGGAAATATTAAAGCCTATAGAATGAAGCCTGAAGAATAAAGCTGTACGGTGGAAGCACCGAACGTCAAAGAAGGAGAGGAAGGTGAAGAAGAGTCTCCCTGGAATAAAGCCGGTCGGTCTCTGAAACAACAACAACTATTCTAGTCACAAAGACATATCATGACCTCATGGGCTTTGTAACACCAAAGCAATGGAAGGAGTACTTTTACGGACTACGACAGAGTCTGAGGACTACGACAAAGTCTGAGGAATAAAGTCTGGCGGTAATGCAACACTTGGATGCCAACCGCCATAAAACAACAACAACAACAACAAGGAGGAGACCTTGCTCAACACCCGGTCTGGAGAGACGGGAGATGGCGGAGGAGAGTGGATCGGGGATGGAAGACGTTCTGGACGGCGTGGAGGAGCAGCCTTTTCTGCCTGCACGTGCCCGGAAACGTAAAAAGTCCCTTAGCTCGTCCGAGGGTTCTGGGAATGAGCAGCAGGATGAGGCTGAAGCAATTGATATCCGGAGTGAGAGCAGAGACTGTAAGGTGATCATAAAGCTTGCACAGGATAGTGCATCCTTTAAGGAGTGGAATTCAGTGGCATTGTCAAAGAGCCTAACTGTAGCAGTGGAGTGATCAAGAGTGCGAGTGTCCTTAGAGATGGCTCGCTGCTGGTCGTGTGCAAGGACGCGGCTCAGCAACGGAAGGCGATTGGAACTAAACGTGTGGGTGGAAAGGACATTCTTGTGTCTGATGCTGAAAGAAACACGGTCAGAGGAGTTATCGTAGGTGTCCCTACGGCGACGTCTGTGGATGAAGTTAAGGAGAATTTGACTGGAGCTACGGTGGTGGACGCTAGGCGGTTGAAGGTGACCTGGTCTGGGGTAAGATGTGACAGCTTGTCGGTAATGGTAACACTTGAAGGGAGGTGCCTGCCTAGTAAGGTGTTCATTGGGTTCATGTGCCATGACGTTAGGCCATATGTTCCACCGCCCCTGCGTTACTTTAAGTGCCAGCGCTTTGGGCATATTGCAGCGGTCTGTAGAGGGAGGCAAAGATGTGGTAAATGTGCAGGAGATCACGAGTATGGGAAGTGTGACGTGGGAGCAAAACTGAAGTGCTGTAACTGTGGGGAAGAACATAACTCTGCCTATGGGGGATGCAGGTTTACCAAAATAGCTGCTGAGGTGCAGAAAATAAAGGTCTCTCAAGGTATATCCTATGCAGATGCAGTCAAGAAAGTTTCAAGTAACGAGTTTAGAGTAAATACAGAGAGAGGAGCCAGCGCTGCTCCCGCCAGGGCGAAATGAGAAAGGCCAGAAGTGTGAAGGTTTCAAGAGTGGAGGTCCCAAGTGTGCAGGTTCCAGAATTAATGAGAATACCCTGGTTGTGGATAGAGAGGATTTTGTACTCTTTATGGTGGATGTTGTAAACTGTGCTGCTCAGACTCAAAGCAGAACTGAAAGGATCAGGATCATTGCTAAAGCTGCAGGGAGATTCCTTGGAACAAAGGAGCTTGATGGGGCAGATATAGAAAACAGGCTAAAGGCGCTAAATGGGAGTCGGAGTGATGGGGGTCTGCCTTTGGGGAGTCAGAGTGATCAGAGTGACGAGATGGGGGTGGGGGTGGTCTCCTGTCCTCGTCCAGTCTCGTAGACGCACGGCTACCAAGCAGCGACATCAGTGGAAATATTAAAGCCTATAGAATGAAGCCTAAAGAATAAAGCTGTACGGTGGAAGCACCGAACGTCAAAGAAGGAGAGGAAGATGAAGAAGAGTCTCCCTGGAATAAAGCCGGTCGGTCTCTGAAACAACAAGAGTCTCCCTGGAATAAAGCCGGTTGGTCTCTGAAACAACAACAACTATTCTAGTCACAAAGACATATCATGACCTCATGGGCTTTGTAACACCAAAGCAATGGAAGGAGTTCTTTTACGGACTACGACAGTCTGAGGACTACGAAAAGTCTGAGGAATAAAGTCTGGCGGTAATGCAACAATTGGATGCCAACCGCCATAAAACAACAACAACAACAACTACGACAAAGTCTGAGGAATAAAGTCTGGCGGTAATGCAACACTTGGATGCCAACCGCCATAAAACAACAACAACAACAACAACAAGGGCTTTTAGGACCTCCCTTGTCTCGGCGCTGCAGGTTGAGTTGGGGGAATTGCCGTTACGGCTCCGGAGGCTAGAACTTCTGTTGGCTTACTGGGTGAATGTGCAAGGTCATACGAGCTCTCACCCGGTGAGGGACTTTCTCAGGGTTGATGGGGGGCAGAGTGAGGCTGGCGGTATGGTTTTTAGCCAGGTAGGAAATGCGAAGGCGCGGCTTGCGGGGGTTGGTGATCTGCGTGTGAGCCCGTCGGTGGCTTTGTCTGCTATAGCTCCGTGGAAGTTTGTCCCGGCTCCTGTTGATGTTAGCTTGCATGGCAAGCTTAGAGGAGTCACTGGGAGGGCACCGCAGTTTGCCGTTCAAGCGCTCATCGATAAGCACTCAGGTGATGTGTTTATTTATACCGACGGGTCTAGGGATCCTGAGAGTGGGCGTACTGGCGCCGCTTATTTTGTGCCTGACCTGGGGCTGGCGGTCAAGAAGAGGTTGACAGATCGCCTTTCTGTTTTCACGTCGGAACTCATAGCGATACGGTTGGCATTGGAATGGGCGGAATCTGCTTTGCAGTGTTGCGGCATTGTGGTGGCCTCTGACAGCCTTTCTGCATTGCAAAGCATTAAATCTGGGAAATCGGATTGCAGACAGGATGTGTTGAATGGCATCTTCTGTCTGATGCTCTCCCTGTCCAGGAAGGATGTGAGGGTTTCCTTCTTTTGGGTCCCTGCGCATGTGGGGGTGGATGGTAACGAAATGGCTGATGCACTGGCTAAACGTTCCCTTAGGCGGCCATCAATTGATGTGGCGGTTGAGTTAAGCAAATCTGAAATCAAGCCCGTTATCAAGAGTCATGTGGTCGGCCTTTGGCAGGAATTTTGGAGCCACTGTGTTACTGGACGGCATCTCTATCACGTACAGGGTAGTGTGGGTCCTTGCGGATCTATGGGCAGGAACGCGTGGGAGGAAAGGGCCTTCGCCCGCATGAGGATTGGCCATACTGGACTCAATTGGTCACTGAGTAGGATAGGCAAACACCCGACCGGTCTGTGTGGTCACTGTCGGGTGCCAGAGACTGTCGAGCATGTGCTGATTTGCTGTGAGGCTTATGATAGAGAAAGGGCCGGGTTGGCCTTGTGGTTTCGGAATAATGGGCGGGAGTTCAATCTGCGGAACGTTCTGGCGATTCAGTCACAGGGTTTGTGTCAGGCTGTGGTTGCTTACTTATGTAGCACAGGGCTGGGTAAACGTTTATAGAGGTGGGGGGTGTTGGAGACTGAGCCGAGGATGAGGAGCAAGAGGATGTTCTAACGCGCTTTGACTTCATGGGCCTAGAAACACCAAAGTGATGGAAGAAGGACTTCTAAAGGATAAAACGACAAAGACGTCCCATGACCTCATGGGCTTTGTAAAACAACAAAGACGTCCCATGACCTCATGGGCTTTTTACTTCCAAAGCACCGAGCGTCGGAGGGGGAGAGGAAGATGGAGAGGAGTCTCCCTGGAATAAAGCCGGTTGGTATAAAGTCTGGCGGTAATGCAACACTCGGATGCCAACCGCCATAAAACAACAACAACAACAACAACAACACAACAACTATTCTAGTCACAAAGACATATCATGACCTCATGGGCTTTGTAACACCAAAGCAATGGGAGGAGTACTTTTACGGACTACGACAGAGTCTGAGGACTACGAAACGTCTGAGGAATAAAGTCTGGCGGTAATGCAACACTCGGATGCCAACCGCCATAAAACAACAACAACAACAACAACAAACCAACTGGTTAAAGCCAATATAACGGCTGCATGTGGAGGACCAAATGTGAAGACGCACATGCGTTGCGCAGTGCGTTATCAGTCCTTTGGGATGAAAAATAGGTGTACCAACGTGATAGATTTAGGAAAGAACGTTCGATGAGTCGGCGGAATAATTGAAAAATAAAAGATTTTGATGTATTTTCAACAAAATGCAGATTTTTTTTTCTTCAGTCGGCTAGTTTCATACCGGGTCGGTTGGGTTACGGCAAACAGACATATTATTTTGCTCAGCCTAAGTTCAAAATTCTTTGATAATAAAAAATATCCCAATGTTTGTGTACACAAATTCAATTATCAAACATTTAATATCACGAGCAATAGGCTACTAGCAGAAAATAGGTTAATTATGCATAACCATCATACTATCAAATAAAAACTATCTGGACAAAAGATCTGGACAAATTATGATCAAGGAAATGGTTTCCTCGGCAAAATCGATGTTATCCCAGATGAAGATAGTGGGAACTTCAGGACTGAAGCCCTTAGGAATTACATTTTCCTGTTGTACCTGCAGTTGGGCCAGACTACTTTCAAAGTTCATGATACTGTCAAATGATGCAATGTGACCAAGATTATTCAGTATCTTCATTACATGAGATGAACCTGTGAGATGTCGAACTGTTAGTCCAAGGGCCAGTGATTTTGGTGTTTGTTTATAGCCATCAGAAGCAAGATAGACTATATCTTGGCATATGGACAGAAGCTTGAGTTCAATCTGGCCTGACACTTCTTGTAATTCGCCCAAAGTAGGATCTTGTGATGCACCCACTATCCAGGCAAGGAGGTTAAAAAGTTCTTGAGGCACATATTGGTGACATTAAACTCCTCAGAAGTAGGAGGCCACGTCCACTGAACACCTGGCTTTTGTTTCTTGGTTGCAATTCCAGCAGAGTACAATGTGTGGAGGAGGTCTCTTGGCTCCTTGTTTAGTCTTGAAGTCACATACTCTGGGCTTAAAGGGACATTGTCTGTTCCTGAAGATCATAAGTCACTTTCTGATGCAGTCTAAATCATCTAAAACAGTCCCAGTTGAAAGTGTTTCAACATACACAAGTTCACTCTTAATCCTCATCGTTGGCCGATGAAAGGTGATCTGAGGATAATCCGCTTGAATCTTTGATTTGAGCTGGTCATTCCTGTCATTAAAAAGTACCAGTAAGTGTGATGTACAACAATTCTGTGGAATGCTGACGAATGAGATTTCAAAGAAAAAAAACATATATTGACTTCAGATATTCCTACATAATTGCATTGATGATGCTCCAATGTGTTTTGGATTAGGACATTTTTTCATGGAGCCACAAGTTTATTATTCAGTCCAAAACAAAATCTTACAATTGAGGCTCTTTGAATAGGACTTTTTCTTGAGCCGAAAATCAAAATAAATTCAATAGCAAAAATATTTCTTTACTACTAGTTATATTCAATAATTCTCTAAACAAAATGATGTGTACCTGTAATTGGTGGCATCCAATGACTCGTGCTTCTGCACAATTTTCTGGAAGGTCTTTAGAAGAACTTCTTGATTGTCCAAAATCCTCTTGATAATAACAGTATCACAGAATATCTTATATGAGACATCAAATGGCTTTCTGACTCTGTAAAATGCATCATAGAATGACAATTAGTTTACAAGTAAATAATTAAAGTAATATCTAAGGAAAATAAGAGCCACCTAGGATCAAAATATCAAGATTCAGTGGCTTGATTAAAATGTAAATATTCCATAACAATTCCCTCAGCAAAGTTCAGTTCTATCAGGTGTAAAGTTAATATTCTGTGAAAAAAAATATTTGGGGGATATACATGTCTCATGAATACATACCTTCCTGTTTCAGACTGATTCTTAGAAAGGAATCTAGTAAATGCTCTGTAGCAGCTATAGTGAAATCTGGCCTCCACTGTTACACAATCTTTCCCACGTATCTGCATCAAAATTGTCTCATCGTGCTTCAGCTCTGCTGCCTCCCGTAGTCGTCCTGAAAAATGTTATTCAAATTCTATAAGGACCCATATAGGCCCCTCCCGTAGTCGTCCTGAAAAATGTCATTCAAATTCTATAAGGACCCATATAGGCCCACAACAATTGCCCTCAGAGGCAATTGTTGTGATTTTGGGCGTTACAAACTCCCTCACTTACAAAAACATCACAAGTTTTCATCTACTTTTACTAGAATTTATAATTATTTTGCGTGACAAGGGAAGAAAATAAATAAAATACATTCAAATAGTAAACATATACCTACAAACATTGGAATACGAGACTGAAACATTACAAAGATATTCCAAGATTTAATTACACAAAAATACAGACTTACCGCAATTTTCTGTTTCTGCTTTGGCCAATTTATCCTTCACTCTCGTCCCCTTGACCATTGTAAAGGTTTCCTTTTTCAGACAGACTTCAGGAAGAATTGCTGAAGATCCCTGAATTTCGGATTTCGAACGCAATCTCTCAGGGGAAGGTCCTGCAGCAGCACTCTCTGGAAATAATATTGATATAGCTTACTATTCATGCACTTTTCAAGTTTTCATTTTTATTTTGATATCATTGTATCATAATTATTGAAAATTAAAGGTGGTATGGACGATTTTTCGGCGATTTGAGAACGCAGGCGGAAGTGCGCATGTGCACTCCCCCGTGCGGACTGATACAACACACACGTGCGTTTGTTTATTAGCGCAACGGAGCGCATCGCATTGCTCGTCTCCCGTAGATTTCTGTCCACTTCTGCGTCAGCTCGAACTGTCTTTCTCCGTCTTCATTTTGCCCCGTACACTGAGGGAACTATATTATGATAGATCCATGCGCTTAGGCACGCAGAAACGTGGGGACGAGCCTGACGCGGCTGCAGGTGAGCGGTAGGTGCGTTTTATGATTGATACGTGGCAGGACAAATGATTTATCCACGCCACGAGGAAATATGATAAAAAAATTGCAGAAAAAAATCGTCCATACCACCTTTAACATGATGACATGTCCCCAATATTTTCCCTCGGCCTATAAGATAGCATAGCTACGTTAGGCCTAGTCATAGAAATGCATTTTAACTAATTATTTTCTATATATTTTGACAAGACGTGACGAATGCCACGACTACGTACACACGTCTGTGCTAAACTGAAGTTTAGCATATATAAATTGGGGTTTACTCACCAGTATGATCTGTTTCTTTAGTCTCTGCTTGGCATAGAACAGCTGTCTTTTGTCAGTAAAACTTTTGTAGCAGGAGGGATGAGAGCAGACGACCTAAACCTAAACCTAACCTTAACCCTAACCTTAAACTTAACCCTAACCCTAACCTTAACCTTAACCTTAACCCTAACCCTAACCCTAACCCTAACCTTAACCCCAACGCCTAAACCTTAATGTTTAAACCCGAAAAAAAATTAACTGTGCCAAAAGAGGGAGTCGAACTCAAGACTTCACATATGCGAATCCGCGTGAATCCGCGCCCAGCCCTAAACAGAATCCCATTCATTTCCTATAGTATTGGTAAACCACTACGGATGTAATATACTTTTGGCCAGCGGTGGCGCTGTGGCGAGAGCGCGCCATGTTTGAACGCAGAGTGACGTCTTTCATTCAGTGCGACCGGGACACCTAGATATGCGCTCCTGTTTTCACCTTCTTTTGGACATTTTACTGCCCCAGAACCAGGGCCGGCCCAGCCTATAAGCGAACTAAGCAGCCGCGTAGGGCCCCGAGGCGTTAAGAGGGCCCCCAATCTGGCAACCCGTCTTATGCGAAGTGCAAGAGCAGCGTGCGCCACTAGTGTAGTAGCTGTTATTGTTGTTGTTGTTTTATGGCGGTTGGCATCCGAGTGTTGCATTACCGCCAGACTTTATTCCTCAGACGTTTCGTAGTCCTCAGACTCTGTCGTAGTCCGTAAAAGTACTCGCTGCTGGCGCGGCAGCACACACAGAGGTAACATATAACGCACAAACCGCATTTATTTGTAATGACAATCTGGCAACCAAGACACCAAACCTGCGCTGATTGGTCAACTTCATTGTGCGCGAGCAGAACGAGAGCAAAACATAAACACAACAGAACGTGGTCATCATGTCCAGAGGAATATATCTCCCGATGTGCTAAACTGAAGTTTAGCATATATAAATTGGGGTTTACTCACCAGTATGATCTGTTTCTTTAGTCTCTGCTTGGCATAGAACAGCTGTCTTTTGTCAGTAAAACTTTTGTAGCAGGAGGGATGAGAGCAGACGACCTAAACCTAAACCTAACCTTAACCCTAACCTTAAACTTAACCCTAACCCTAACCTTAACCTTAACCTTAACCCTAACCCTAACCCTAACCCTAACCCTAACCCTAACCTTAACCCCAACGCCTAAACCTTAATGTTTAAACCCGAAAAAAAATTAACTGTGCCAAAAGAGGGAGTCGAACTCAAGACTTCACATATGCGAATCCGCGTGAATCCGCGCCCAGCCCTAAACAGAATCCCATTCATTTCCTATAGTATTGGTAAACCACTACGGATGTAATATACTTTTGGCCAGCGGTGGCGCTGTGGCGAGAGCGCGCCATGTTTGAACGCAGAGTGACGTCTTTCATTCAGTGCGACCGGGACACCTAGATATGCGCTCCTGTTTTCACCTTCTTTTGGACATTTTACTGCCCCAGAACCAGGGCCGGCCCAGCCTATAAGCGAACTAAGCAGCCGCGTAGGGCCCCGAGGCGTTAAGAGGGCCCCCAATCTGGCAACCCGTCTTATGCGAAGTGCAAGAGCAGCGTGCGCCACTAGTGTAGTAGCTGTTATTGTTGTTGTTGTTTTATGGCGGTTGGCATCCGAGTGTTGCATTACCGCCAGACTTTATTCCTCAGACGTTTCGTAGTCCTCAGACTCTGTCGTAGTCCGTAAAAGTACTCGCTGCTGGCGCGGCAGCACACACAGAGGTAACATATAACGCACAAACCGCATTTATTTGTAATGACAATCTGGCAACCAAGACACCAAACCTGCGCTGATTGGTCAACTTCATTGTGCGCGAGCAGAACGAGAGCAAAACATAAACACAACAGAACGTGGTCATCATGTCCAGAGGAATATATCTCCCGATGTGCTAAACTGAAGTTTAGCATATATAAATTGGGGTTTACTCACCAGTATGATCTGTTTCTTTAGTCTCTGCTTGGCATAGAACAGCTGTCTTTTGTCAGTAAAACTTTTGTAGCAGGAGGGATGAGAGCAGACGACCTAAACCTAAACCTAACCTTAACCCTAACCTTAAACTTAACCCTAACCCTAACCTTAACCTTAACCTTAACCTTAACCTTAACCCTAACCCTAACCCTAACCCTAACCCTAACCTTAACCCCAACGCCTAAACCTTAATGTTTAAACCCGAAAAAAAATTAACTGTGCCAAAAGAGGGAGTCGAACTCAAGACTTCACATATGCGAATCCGCGTGAATCCGCGCCCAGCCCTAAACAGAATCCCATTCATTTCCTATAGTATTGGTAAACCACTACGGATGTAATATACTTTTGGCCAGCGGTGGCGCTGTGGCGAGAGCGCGCCATGTTTGAACGCAGAGTGACGTCTTTCATTCAGTGCGACCGGGACACCTAGATATGCGCTCCTGTTTTCACCTTCTTTTGGACATTTTACTGCCCCAGAACCAGGGCCGGCCCAGCCTATAAGCGAACTAAGCAGCCGCGTAGGGCCCCGAGGCGTTAAGAGGGCCCCCAATCTGGCAACCCGTCTTATGCGAAGTGCAAGAGCAGCGTGCGCCACTAGTGTAGTAGCTGTTGTTGTTGTTGTTGTTGTTTTATGGCGGTTGGCATCCGAGTGTTGCATTACCGCCAGACTTTATTCCTCAGACGTTTCGTAGTCCTCAGACTCTGTCGTAGTCCGTAAAAGTACTCGCTGCTGGCGCGGCAGCACACACAGAGGTAACATATAACGCACAAACCGCATTTATTTGTAATGACAATCTGGCAACCAAGACACCGAACCTGCGCTGATTGGTCAACTTCATTGTGCGCGAGCAGAACGAGAGCAAAACATAAACACAACAGAACGTGGTCATCATGTCCAGAGGAATATATCTCCCGATGCCGAAAAACGAAAGAAGAAACTTCTTGACGATGTAAAGAAACTGCAAACTCAACAACACTCTCCAGGTATTGAACTTCTCTTACAAAGAGACGGTTAATGCTGCTGTTTGAAACAACACGATTCTGTCACGTTAGTTCGCTCAGGCTGGAGGCGACGAGAGCTCTGCCCCGCGCATAATAATATGTCTGAATGAAAGATAATCTTAACATTTACACCAGCCCGTGTCAGCTGCAGGTGAGGCCGGTGAGGGGCGTCTATGGCCCGGGTCACTAAGAGGCGGAGATCCGGTCCAGACGAGCGCCGTCTCGTCCAGAACCTCTGACGTGAAACTTTGGAGTGAACAGTGTGCGGCCCCTGTCCCGGGCCCCTGTCCCGGGCTCCTGTGCAGCCTCAGTCAGAGATGAGCGTCCCCTCTCTCTCACATCACCATGTGTGAGATCAATCGTGACTCGTGATGTCTGTTTTACTTTGACTTCTTAAAGTGGAATGAGAGGAACGTAAAGGTTTATGCATGTAAGGTCCATCAGCCAATCACATCGCAGCATTGTTTCATGCAGGAGTCCAGTGTGTGATGTTCTGATCAGAACAAACATTTATATTGTAATTAACTTTTAATAGAGCAATAAAACATTTCAATTTATTTAAAAAGCATCATTAGACTATTTGTTATAAATTATAATAAATTGATAGTGAAAAATAACCAGACATATTATAATTACGTCTGTTATAGAATAATACTATATATTTTTATATAAAAGTGGCAAAGTTGCAGAAACACAGTCTCTTCACTATAGCTAGGTTTGGACCTTCACTTCTCGTTCTGTTCATTCTCTGGGAATAACATGTTTGCACTGTTTTATCAGTGTTAATTGTTAATCAAGCAATGCTTATGCCATTTGTTTAATTTAATATAACTTGTTTTGTCACTTTGGCAAGAAGGAACAGTTGGGAGCAGTAAAAGATAAATTAGTAAGGATAACTATTACTTTTACATTTTCAGTTAAAATGAATCAATTTGATCATAATTATTTTTCATAGCCAATATTGTATTGAGTAATTAAGTACACAAATGTATTAATAACTGGCTTTAGTCACTTTCTCCTGGCACAGTTTCATCACATCATCATTTTATAGCATTACAACCTCAACATTTTACTCTTACTTTAGCCGGCTGGACCACATTAAAATGCAGCAGAATACACAAAAAAGGTCTGCAAATCTCTGGCCCCCAGACCCCCCCTGTTCATTCATTTAAACTAATGTGCTAATGTGGCTGTAGACCCTTAACGCCCACAAATACACCCAAAAACATATCTGGGACGTGTGTTATTTGTACAGGGAGTAGAGGTGATGTCAGCGGAATACCAAGTTGCATTGTAGGATTTAAGTTATCAATATTTGAGCTTGTGAGGTGTTGAGAATAAACTAAGTTTTGGTGCGCTTTGTTTGTGTTGACGAAAGTTCCCATATGTGAATTGTTCACTGACAATGGCAATAAAACTGATTCTGATGACGTGGTGAGGGGCCCCCAAATATGTTTTCGCTTAGGGCCCCCTAAAGGCTTGGGCCGGCCCTGCCCAGAACACTCGTATTTTGTGGCATTTATAACGGGCATTTGAGGACGTTTTCAGGTAAAGTTCGTCTTGTGTTTTGCACTTTTGAAACTGTGTTTTTAGTCACGTAAAGTCACTGCTACTTCGATGTCTCTGTTGACTTTTCTGTCTGTTTTGTGTGATATTCAGCCCTGTTAAGTTAAACTGCATTACATTTAAAGGTTTGCAGTTGTGCAGTTTTATATAAGGTGCAATATTACGTGATCTGCGTGTTGTGTTGTCTCTTATTGTGCATAGCGTCAACAATTCACATTCAAGTAAGAGAGACTTTGTTTGTCCCACAATGGGGAAATGCCTTCACTTAATGTTAATGTGGAGGGCATTCCACAACTGTTACCTAGCAACAGACTGTAAACAAGAGCCAAAATCCATATGAATGACTCAACAATTATGTTGATTATGTTGTTCCTCTCTCCTGTCCTGTCCTGTCCTCTGTCCTATCCTCCTCTCCTGTCCTCTGTCCTGTCCTCCTCTGCCCCATCCTCCTCTGCCCCGTAATCCTCTGTCCTGTCCTCTGCCCCATCCTCCTCTGCCCCGTACTCCTCTGCCCTGTCCTCCTCTGCCCTGTCCTCCTCTGCCCTGTCCTCCTCTGCCCTGTCCTCCTCTCTCCTGTCCTCCTCTCTCCTGCCCTCCTCTGTCCCGTCCTCTGTCCCACCCACTCGTGTCCCCACCACCTCTCCTTGTGAGCCCTTGGGTGAGTATAACTACATAAATCATGTGTTCTTGGTTTGTGTGGAGTCACACAGAGTCACACCATGTAGAGGAGCAGTCACCTCTGTTTCATTTGATGTCTTTTCCTTTAGCAGTGGCTGGAGAGGACAATGTTCAGCATCTCCGTCCAAACAACACGTGGATGTGTGTAATGTGTCTGTAACGCTTTAGCTCCATTTTGGATGTACCATGTGTTAAAAAGGTTTGTCTTTTATTCCAGCCGTGTCTGCACCAGTCGCTGCTGAGCTCCATCATCCTCAGGTTTACAGAAGTTCACACAAAGATGTCCTGCCATGAAAGACACTTTGGGACACGTTCTGTCCTGTGCATGAGTTCAGTTGTTCCTGACCCTGTTCAGGTCCTGCTCTGAATTTATGCATCTGTGATGAGAGTAAGTCATATTTCTATGATGCCTGGTGTTCAATATGAATGAGTGAGTGTGTATTTGACGTGAGAGCTTCTTCTGCTCATTCACACTAAATAAAACAGCAATATAAACTTACTTATGATATAAACAACAGGTCAAATGTAAGTGTGCGTTGTTACTAACGGCTAAATATGACTCATTATGATTCTTCTTCTCTTACAGCAGCTGCACAGTCCAAACAGACTGTTCTGGAGGATTCACAGGACGGTAAGAGCTTTTACTTGTTGCTTATTCACTGTAAGATCAAAGTTGATCAAACGTATCATACATTTCTTTCCTCTCTTCAGCTGCTGCAGATGTGCTGCCCCTCAAGCCTCCAGTGCTACTTCCACAGGAGCTGAGGTTTGTTCTGCCCGAGTCTGGAAGTACTTCAGCTCCAGGTCTGACATTTTAATAGAATAATCTAAACAAACATAAACCTATATTGTGGTGTTTTGGTTGTTTCAGATGCAGCTCGTCCCACACATTCTGCATCTGATGCTCCTGGAGAAGAGAGAACCCAGAGTGAGTGAGCTCCATGTGTGTCTGTGTCTGTGTCTGTCACAGTAAAACTATCACAGAGTGTACAGATGAATGCTTCATGCTCCATGTGTGTCTGTGTCTGTCACAGTAAAACTATCACAGAGTGTACAGATGAATGCTTCATGCTCCATGTGTGTCTGTGTCTGTCACAGTAAAACTATCACAGAGTGTACAGATGAATGCTTCATGCTCCATGTGTGTCTGTGTCTGTCACAGTAAAACTATCACAGAGTGTACAGATGAATGCTTCATGCTGACTGTAGTTTGACAGCCAGTGCAGTGGTTCTAAATGTGTGTCATGTGTTGTATTTGATGTGCACACGTGTTGTGAATGCTTATCACTAAAACATTCATCTGTTTTGTTCTGTAGTTCCTCCTCCAGTGAAGCTTCAGCCGCAGCCGTCACAACAGGCCGCCTCCCCCTCCACTGCCCCTGAGCCAATCAGCCAATAGCGCGCTACACCCGACCACAAAACTACATATTTCTCATTACATAAATCCTCACATCAAATTATTAAATGCATCAGTCTCACTCAACATCAGCCTGGAAAAGCTGGAGCAAACACACACTCTGGCAGCACCACCACAACTCTGCCTGTTGTCACCACGACACCTGTCGTCACCACGACAACTGTCGTCACCATGACACCTGCCAGTGAAGCCTCCTCCTCAGACCATCACCTCGTCGCCTCCTAGAGCTCCGACCATCACCTCGTCGTCTCCTACAGCTCCAACCATCACCTCGTCTCCTACAGCTCCAACCATCACCTCGACGCCTCCTACAGCTCCGACCATCACCTTGTCTCCTACAGCTCTGACCATCACCGTCTCTTTCTCAGGACGCCCTGAGCAGCAGCAGCAGCAGCAGCCCTGAAGAAACACCACCTTAAAGGACTTTGTGGACACAGAGTTCTTCCAGAGGGAGCTGGCCAAAAAAACAGAGTGGAGGAAAGGAAGCAACAGAAGAGGAAGAGAGAGGAGTCACCTGCTGCAGAGAGAACGTGCAGGTTCTGCCCCAGGGAGAACGTGCAGGTTCTGCCCCAGGGAGAACGTGCAGGTTCTGCAAACTGGAGCTGAAGCAGGCCCTCAGTCACACATCCACACATACTTTCCTGGACTCTATATATCTGTATATTTAATGTAAATACTACTGTCAAGTAATGCATGCTGTCTGAAGTGTAAATGAATGAAACTTAATATTTCTTGTATTTTCCCTGTCAATAAATATTCTTAAAAGTACATGTTTTTTGTGTGTTTTCTTTCCAATATAACAATACAACAATATTCTTTAAATGATTGAGATATCATATCATTAGTAATATGAGTAAATGTTTTATTTCTCTGCAGAACATAAACTGAACACAATAGTACAGTTCAGTGCTGCAGTGTTAGAGATGTGATAGTGTGACCTCTGACCCCTGCAGACTAAACTCCCTGTTTCTGACCCACTCCAAGTTTATTTATGCAGAAGGTGTGACGTGGGTAAATCTCTTAAGGTGAAGCAGAAATCACTATTTGTGATCAATTTGTGATTTTATTAATATTGCAAATCAGTCCCAGCAGCTACATGTGAGTCCTTCTCATGATCTGACCTTTTAACAAGTGCCAACTGACACACCAACTCATAAACTTTATACATTTAAAGTTTTAACTCATAAACTTTATACATTTAATTTTGAACTGATAAACTTTATACATTTAAAGTTTGAACTCATAAACTTTATACATTTAATGTTTGAAATCATAAACTTTATACATTTAAAGTTTGAACTCATAAACTTTATACATTTAATGTTTGAACTGATAAACTTTATACATTTAAAGTTTGAACTCATAAACTTCATATATTTAAAGTTTTGATCCTTTGAAACGTTCCTCTTCTTCTGGGCACAGCAGGAATTGAACTCAGGTCTCTTGAGATGAATTTGTCAACGAACACGAATCTCTGCATTCTGATTGGTTGAAAATAGTGGCTAAATCGGGATGAGAGGTTCTATCTACAGCCGCATGTCTGTCCAACATGTGTACGATGTGCAACATGTCGTTGTTCTCTCTCCCCTTTTCAGCGAGATCCACTCTTTTGCGATCGTCCTGAATGTGTCCCATCGTGTTTTAGTCATAACGCTGGTATTTTCATCACAATTATCTACAATATGCATACAGCAAGCAGGATTTTCCTCTGGATTTGGCATTGTCTCGTTCGACAGGGCGCCGCCTTATTTGTTTACGAAAAGACCAGAAATAAAATCATCATCTTTACCGCTGATTGGTCGGAACTGGGTCTGACGCTTCACACTTGTAGTGTAAAATTCTGACATTCAAAGTCGAAATGCAAAATAAATGCAGGATTTCGGTTTGAGGAAACTTCAGGTAAGCATGCTGGTGTGCTACATTTTCAGAATATGTTAAGAGATTCTATTTCCCAGGACCCTGGAACGGAACGACACAACCGAGTCCGCTATTTTGAAAGGGGCACAACAACACGTCTACTACATACAAAATCCAGGAAATATGAGAGCAAAATGCCAAAAACCTGCGTTCTGTTAGGACATTGCTCTGTTGACTGACCAAGAAATGATAGCTTTGTTGTGTACCTTAGTTTGCCGTTATCGTCTAAAGAATCAAAGTATTCTTAGCTCATTATGCAGTCGTGTTGGTTTTTATATATCGCGTGCCCCTTTTGAAATGGCCGCTATGGGGAAGTCCCGGCTTTATAACGTTACCACAAACGCATGTATTAACCAAGCCCTGAGATTATTCTGTGGAGCTTTAAAAACGTCCCCTGTTACAGCAATTCAGGTTGAGATAGGAGAGTTGCCCTTAGATCTGAGACTTAGACAAATCACGATGCGCTGGTCAAATTTACAGGGACATGAGGAGTGACATCCAGCAGTCAAAAATCTCTTGCCATGTTGGGAAAGCGGAAAAGCAAAATCATCGTGCTTTGCTTGGACAGCAAGTAAAATTGCAACTGAGACGGAAATCCAGGGGAGAAATTACAGTCTTGCCGTGTCCGGCCCAGTCACACCTTTTTTGGCTATTGCCTGCAGTTGAAGTTGATAAATATGTTCACGAGATGGAAGGTAGAAGGGGAGGAATATTTTGGAGGCTGTGAATGAGTGAATTCAGAATATATATTAAAGTTGCATTATTATATACAGATGGTCCAAAGAACCGGAATCAGGGAAAACGGGTTATGTATGTTATACCGGAGTTAAATATTTAAAAAAAAACAGAGAACATCCGACCACCTTGCTGTTTACACAGTTGAGATTATTGCAATTATGAAGGCGTTACAGTGGGTAGAAGAAAATAGAGTCGAAGAGGCACTTATATATTCCATTTGCTTCATTGACTTCTATTCAAACTTTCTCATCAGAGCCGTCCAGACATACTCTTTGAAATTTATCAGTTTTTGTTTCGACTTAATTGCCGCCAAATTCAGATAAAATTTATGTGGATTCCAGCTCATAAGCAGATACTTGGAAACGAGATAGCTGACTGTCTTGCTAAGCAGGCGCTAAAGGAGGAGATCATGTTTGAAGTAGCCCTTAGTAAGACAGAGGTGAAATCTCTAATCATAATTCAAATTGTAACAGAGTGGCAGCGGCGCTGGGATGAAGGGCAGAAGGGGAGGCACGGTACTTATCAGGTACAAAAGAAGGTAGGGAAGGTAAAAACTCTGGGGCTGAGCAGAAGAGAGCAGGTGGCAATTAAAAGATTAAGATTGGGACACACAGGGTTGAATAAAACGTTAATGTTACTGGGGAAACATCCTTCAGGATTATGTGAATGTGGAGCTGAAATTGAGTCAGTGGAACATGTCCTTTTACAATGCATTAGGTTTGAAGCAAAGAGGGAGGTTTTTAAGCAGGATTTTATTAGGAACAGAAAGAAAAGTTTTGTTAAAAAAATAGATTGAAAACCACGGAATGCAATGACTCAGTAAAATTCTTAAGGGAAACAAAGCTGATCACATGCAATGGTATTTATTTATTTATTTATTTATTTGTCTATGGGAGTTTTTATTTATTTATAGGAGATCTTCTACTGAAAGTGTTTTTCAGACTTCCTATAAGTGATCTGTTCTACTGTATCTACCTCTGTATCTACCTGCGTTGCACCAATGAAATTTCCCCATGTGGGACAATAAAGGAATATCTTATCTTATCTTATCTTATAAGTGCAGATACTCTGACCCACTCCAGCACAGTAGATGGCGGAAATGCACCTAACGTTGGTTGCCACCCGCCAAAAAAACCCGAGAAGAAGAAAAAGAAGAAGAAGAAGAAAAAGACGGAAGTAGATATTTGAACAAAATAAACCCATGGATCTGATAAACCAGGATATATATATTTTTATTGGCCGATATGCTCTTTATTTTCTTCTTTATCAAAAGTTGGCTGCAGTGTGAAGTCACCGGTGTCGTTAAGAAAAACAACAGAACTCGTAAGTATCACTGAGAATAGAATGCCTTACGTCCTGCGAAATACATACAGGAAGCGTCTGCCATAACCAAACAAAGCTGATCAGCGTACCGTTAAAACACAACTTAAACCGTGTCCAATAGATTACAGGCATTATGAAGCGTGTTTCCGTGTTTCTTATTAATATTGGACTCTGTTTGGACATTTCCTCTTCCATGGTGTACTCCTCATAGTACAATTTGAGGTCTTCAGACTACGTGACCGCGGTCATTCGTATTTCCGTGGTCAATGGCTCGTAAACGTATACAAACAAATCTTAGTCAAGACATCCAAAATGCATCTATAACATTGTCGGTATGAGGACAATGGACTGCAATCTGTGTTTAGTCCGAATGTGCCACAGTTTAGCCTGAGTAATTTGAACGGATCTCTGTGGAATGACGGCTTTTTAGGGACCGTCTCAGACGGTCTGAGAAATTGTGCATAATAATAATAACAATAATAATAACAAGCTGTCCAAAAACGTATATCATATATTTTTTATTTAGATCAATGCAACATCTTGTATTCAATCTACTCAGGGCCCACTCAGAGTAGGATAAATATCTGAGTTCTTGATTCGCAGATTGAGAATGACTCTGGGATGAGTGTCAAAAGGTATTGTAAAAAAAAAAGTGTCCAGATGACTTCAACAGAATCTTTTTCTCACCGACATTGTACTCAATACCAACACTATATTATAAGACCAACTGTTTTCATACTTCTCAAACATCTTCATTTACTTGTCCCTGAGCGTCTGCTTTCTTTATATTGGTAATTTTACAAATTTGGAATTTTAATATATCTGATGCTACATATAGGTCAATAGTGTCACCATTATTTGGTACAGAATGCAGACTACACAAACTCACCAAATTTCTTCATTTACTCATACATAATCTACTACAACCTTTATCTTGGTGGTTTTACCATTTCCATCTCATTACCACATTCTGTTGTCCATTTTGCTCAATAGCGCAACCATTATTGGGCATATAGAATGTAAACTCAATTATCTTAACTTGAGCTACTCAAACTTGATTTTTACTCTACCTTTTATTTTTTGTAATTTCAGTATCTCATGTTATTACAGTATATATGGGTTTATTTGACTCGATAGCACCACTATTAATGAGTGCAGTCAAACCACACAGCTTAGTTTGCACATCCCTGACTACAACCTACTACAGTTACTGTGTGGATTTAACCATTTTCACATTATTATATATTTAATTTAAATGTTTCGTTTTAATTAAACAAAAGAAAAGTTTTTTACATTTGAAAATAAATGTTTGTAACCACAATCTGTGCTGCGCTATTATAAAATAATGTGATTTTCTAGCTTTAAAAAAAAAAAAAATCCTCAAAAATGAAATGAAACAATACTTTCAGGGCTGTCATATCAAACACATCCAAGCTTTTCATGTGATTTTCTTTTACAATCTGGTGCAAAAGCTTTTTGTTATATGTTTAAAATCTCAAATATGTGCTGTTAGTTCAACACAAGTCAGTAACATCTTTGTTTAGGCCATGTGTAAGGGTAAGGGAAATCCTGTTCGGCCGCGTTAACTCATGAAGCAGCGGCATTAAAAACATAAAATAAAATACTCACATTGACCATTAGAATTGCTTACCCTGGTCTCTGCCTCAACTATTCTGTCTTCACAAGATTTTAAGTGGATGAGTCTTGGAGACATGTCTGTCTGGAGTCGCACAGAGTGAGCACACACCAGTGGAATGTAAATAATATTTTATTAAACACAGACGCCACATTCAGAAATGAAGTAGGCCAATCAAACTTAACATTAAGCATTTTACAAAAGGAGTTGTGGTGTACTCAATTACATTTACCGGTACTTTTTAATAACTGTGTACTAAAATTGAAAGTCCTATTACTTGAGTAACAGTATTGTTTCTGTTCTCACCCCGAGTAAATCTCATATTGCCAACATATAACCTTATGTCGACAATATGAAATGGTTTGAACATTTGTTAATTTTAAGACCTTCATAATTAGTTTGTTATTTTTTACATTCACTTCAAATGATAAACCATTCATTTATTTACTCTTAAAATTACTATTACTTGAGTAGAAGTATCTTTAAATTACTCTTGAGTAGGGCTGGGTATCATGGCCAATTTCCTGAATCGATTAATCACGATTCGATTCGATTCAATTGAATCTGCTCTTATATAATGAAAATGGCTCAACTCTGTTACAAAATACAAATGTACTTTATTTTTTCTTTACACCATAAACAGGTTTTAAGTGCAAACTTGTAAATTGGACAGTTTAAACTTCAGCTGTAACAAAACTGTCTCAAGTCTCAAAAGTACAATTTCGAAATATTAAGTAGTTTTTAGACCTGCTTGTGAGGCTCAGTTCAGTGTGACGTGCATCAGCTGCATTATCTCCACTGCACCAACCATTATTTGCAGCGTTGTCCGTCACGACTGCTGGGTCTTTGCTGGTCAGCCCCCCACTCCTGTATGGCCCCCCGCCCCTGTATGGCCCCCCGCTCCTGTATGACCCCCCGCTCCTGTATGGCCCCCCACTCCTGTATGGCCCCCGTCAACATATTAGCTATATTATTAGCGGTGTGGCTCGTCAGGTCACTGTCAGGTCACTGTCAGGTACGACTGCGTTGACCGTGATGTCCAGGTGTCAAGTTATGGCGACTCTCTCTGCAGATTTGGCATTGTCGTTATGATGGCGTCTTTCACACACAAGTACATCATGGGGAGAACTTTCTGTCAGATGTTTACGTTGCACCATAACGTAGTGTGGATCTAGCGCATGAACAAGCCGCTTGTTCATGCGCTAGATTTACGCCCGTACTCGGTCAAGTACGGGCGTAAATCTTTGCATACAAAAGTTGCGATGGCTTCTGTTATCTTTATGACCAGCGGAGAATCGGCTGGTAATGTTAGTGATTCCCCAAGTTTCAGTTGTTTTGCCGGGCGGCTTGTTGTCGGAAGCTAACGTTAGCGTAGTGTGATACCTTGTCAAGTGGTTTCCACTTTGTCCTTTGTTGTTTTAAATCCGAAATGGTTCCAGACGTCAGACTTGAGTTGGGATGGCTCGCTGAGCCGAGTTTTACCTGCGTCTTGCACGCTTGACAAGCGGTCGTAAACGCGCCACTGCTGTGCCACGCACAAGACTACTGGGGTTAACTTCATGGGGGGAAAATCGATCTCATGCCTTATGAGTCGATACTGCAAAATTTTAATGACATCGATCCAAAATCGATTAAATCGATTTTTTTACCCAGCCCTACTCTTGAGTAATTTCCTGGGCCACTATTTTTTTTTATGCAACTTTGCTCTTGGAATGAAATATTGTTACTCTGCCCATCTGTGGTAGTGATGTTGTAGATTTATGCTGTACTTTGTCATTGGGGTAATTTGTAAGCTTTGTACCACATTACTAGACTTTAAATCCAGAATGGACAGCCATGTGCATCACAGAGAAATAAAACACCACGTTTAAAGAGTTGATTAAAGCCTAAAGTAAACCTTTTTGTATAAGTGAACCACCATGTCGCCACAGTCCCTTGCATCATCAACAAAGAGACCATCAGTTGCGCCTCATTGACGCTAGGCTGCTGTAGAACTTCTCAACTGGTCTGGCCCTTCAGAGCCAGACCAGTTGAGAAGTCTGGCTCTGAAGGTAATAAACTCCTTACACTTGGATTCCCTGACTGCTCATCTTGACACGGCTGGTACAAAAACATAAAAACATTAGAGTTGGGTTTCAATTCAAATTTCAAGAATCGATTCGATTCCGATTTTTACGTTTCAAAATCGATTTTTTTCCGATTTTCTCAGATTCCATCCGATTCAATCCGATTTCGATCTGATTTCCGATTCGATCAGATTTCGATTCGATCCGGGGGTTAATGTTATTAAAAATGAAAAATGTATTTGAACCGTTTCCTTCACTTCATGACTGTGTAGAGAAGCAACATATTAAAACTAGTATTATATCAATATTAAACAGCAAATCTTACAAGTATTGGTAGTTACTGATGGCTGGAAGACTGATGAAAAGGTTAAGGGTTCTTGAAGGTAGATTGCTACCTTCAAGAAAGATAATTCAGGACAATAAATGGAGGACATCATTGAGGTGACTACATCTGCAACAGTGGATTCCTACTGGGACACTAACCAGTGCATTATTATTATGCTTGAAAATAATTAAGAATTCACCCAAAAGCGGTTGCTACCAAAAGCATTTTTATTTTAAAACTGCTCACACACTGCCAGTACTGAAACTGGAAGTATAAAATGTAAACGTTTAGCATTTTTCAAAAAGTTTATTTATTTTTTTTACAAAATTATTATTATTATTATTTTTAATTTAAAAAATAAATAAATAAATCGATCTATGGATGTACAAATCGATAATCGGTCATTAATATGCAGATCGATTACAAATCGGAAAATCGATTTTTTTCAACCCAGCTCTAAAAAACATAGGTTAGACAGTTCATTTGATAAAGTAATACAGTCAAAATGTTTAAACTAGGGTGTGGAAACAATCACACTGTAGTATTCGTACACTAGAGTATTTTTCATGCAGTTGAAATTGTTTTAAAGGAATAAGAGGATTTTTCGCCAATTTGTGAAAATGCATGCGCACTCACCCCCCACCCTCCTGTTCTTCCCAAGAGGCCGCCTCCCATCAAACCTCGTGCGGAAGCATGCAACAGCCCCACTGCTACACGTGCGTTTGTTTATTAGCGCGACGGATTGCATCTCTCGTCTCCATTTCCTTCTCTTCTGAGCCAGCTGGAACACAGTCTTTCTCTGTCGTCATTTTTTACTGTACGCCGAAGGAACTTGCTAAACACACACCGGCATATCAACCATGCATGCGCAGCCAGGGAATCGTGCTGCTATACGAGGAATGATTGACATCTGGGAGAACTACTCTGCTGTCCACGTCACAAGAAAATGAGACTCAGATTGTGTCCCAAAAATCCTCTATTATTCCTTTAACTCAAATTTGATTTGATCTTGGCTGAAAGTTTTCTGATGATTCTAAACAATGCCCACACCGGTCTCCTCTCTACACATAAACACACACACAAACAACACAGATTCTGTGGGTGAGATTCCTCCACTGTGCGTCTTTTCCTCCTCCAGCGTACAGCCTGCTCTTTCTTGTGTACAGTATGCAGCTTTACTGAAGTGACAATTTGAAAGTTATTTGTAATTTGCCCAAATGAAAATATTAAATGCCACTATCAATGTGCAGTCCTATTTATTTACAGGTTGAGCACCTGCTCATGTTACTGCTGAACAGAAAAATTGTAGTCACTTTAGGGTTAACTACACATACGCAGGTCTAAAAAACACTAACATTTATTTATTGAATCATCCACATGCAAAACTGTTTTGTCATTTTCTTTTACCACTAAGGGGTGTTATGGTTTCCACTAATATAATTCAATCTAGATGTTATTAGGCCCAAGCCGAAGGATGAGAATCGTCCCGCCGAGGGACTTATTAAAATTCTATCACAGGGCCGGAAAAACGCAAAAATCAAATAGTAAACAAGGACGAATATGCCTGTGAGTGGTATTAAAAATTATAAAAATTATATTATGACCCTGCCCTAAATCATACAGGATGTTTGCTGACAAAAGTGCACCACGTCATACTTTTGGCAATTCCCCCTACAGTTTTCATCGAAAGCAGTTATCATCATTATCAGTTTGAAGCTAATATGCTTTCAGCAGTGGTCATAGTGAATTTCAAACAAAATAAAAATGTTAAAAAATATAATATATATATATATATATATATATATATATGTTTCTTAAACATTTTTTTCTAGGAAAACTTAGTCAAGAGTTTGTGAAGATTTCCAAACTGAATACAATGATATGGCTCTTTAGCGTCCTCTCCAAATTGGATTTTCATTAGCTCGCCACCATTTGCATATCAATGCGTTCAGAAAAAATTAAATAAACCATGTTTAAGAAACTGCAATTTTGTTTAAAATTCACGATGACCATACCCAAAGGCGTATCGGCTTCAAATTTATAACATTACATTGTTCGTGGGTTTTGTGTCCAAATTTGAAATGTTTTTAATGAAAACTGTAGCAAGAGATGCCAAAAGTACGACAAGGTGTTTTGTCAGCGCTGTGTTTGATCCAACTTACTGTATAATTAAGGGCGGGGCCATTTTTTACATTTTCTCACATTAACAATTTTTTGGAGTGAGCGTCATATTTTTACTGCAACTTTTTTGGCCTCTCGCTCATTGGCCCCATGTTAATTCATTCAGAAGTGGCGTTACTGAGCCGTCAATATTTTTTTCACGGTGTCTTGAGATCTTCACTGAGGTCTAATTTTCAACCACTCACGGGCTAATTTGTCCATGTTTACTACTCGATTTTTATTTTTTTTCCGGCCCCCAGATACAATTTCCCCTCACTGGAACCCTTCTCGTCCTTCGGCTCGGGCCTAGTAAGGGAAACTATTTTTTTGACAATTTTTTTGTCCACTAATAAGTTAGAGTCACGTAATTTTGTCACATTGGTGTGAAAAAAAAAAATCAAATATCAAATAAAAAAACACTTTTCTGTCAAATATACGCTATTGAATCTATTATTTAATTAATTTCATGTCATCTTTATTAAGGATACAAGTGCAGACAGATGTTAGACAGTTAAAAAATTGAAACTGGATTAAAACATGCTGAGGGCCACATCTTGCCCCTGGGGCCACAAATGCCCAGGTCTGGCCAAAAAAAAAAAAAAATTATATATATATATTTTTAATATTTAATATTACTTGGCATGTTTGACGGGCCGGATTTTGCCCACCCCTGATCTAGAAAGTGCATACTTAATCATTGATAACTGGAAATTCTACGAATCCTTACGTAGACCATACACATTATTTTACCTTTTTGTCTTCCAGCACAGGTTCCATGTTTCGGTTATTAACCAGAGAAGAGGAAAAGCACTTCAACGAGATCTCCTCACTCAGACAGGCGGTGCTACAAGACGATGACCAGCACCTGGACACGATGCTGTGCCAAGAAATCTACAAGAAGGTCATCAACTTTAGAGCAGGCTGGGGGGTGTCAGACACTCCTCTTCATGCTGCTGTCTCCAAGGGCCACTTGAGCTGCATGCGGGTGCTGCTAGCTCATGGTGCTTTGGTGGACAGCCTAAACGTCAAAGCCCAAACTCCTCTGTTTAGAGCTGCTAGCGCTAGATACCTCCACTGCCTTCTGGCCCTGCTTCAAGCTGGGGCCAATCCAAATGGGAATCCTAAACACTTCACCTCCCCGGTGCTCACAGCGGCAAAGGAAGGTGCCAAGGATGTATTGCAAATGCTGCTCGAATACGGCGCGGAGGTGAATGACCGCTCCAAACTAGTGATTTTCAGCACTATTACAAAAGTAACTAGCGGACCCCTGTACCTGGCAGCGGTGTATGGGCACATAGACTGCTTCAAGTTGTTGCTGCAGTACGGGGCCGATCCTGATTATAACTGCATAGACCCCGAGGTGCTGAGCCTGATGCAGCCCAAGACGGTGTTGGAGATGTGCTTGCGACACGGGTGTGGGGTGGAGTACATTCAGCTTCTCATAGACTTCGGTGCTAACGTCTACCTCCCCACGCTGATCATCGAGAAGTCCACCAAACAGAATGAGGCACTGGAGCTGCTGCTCAGAGAGAGAGGTACATTACTTTTTACTATTAAGAATAAGTGGTATCAGTGCTACTATAGGATATTTCAACAGTTCCCTTTGAAGCAGATGGGGAACTTTACTGATCTTTTTTGAAGCGATCCAAAAGGGGCTGTGAGTGGTACTAGCTATTGGAATCTGTAGCTCGCTTTTGTCTCCAGGAAAGTGGGTGAAAACAGAATGGCAAAAAGCAGATATGAATAGATATTTCTAAAGCGCTAACTTGATCTTGTAATAAATCGTATTTCCAGTGGAACTGCTTAATTCGACCGTTTTTGATCATTGTTTTCAGCTATACCATCGGTGGCATATTCGGCTCGACCTGGTTTTGTTACCTGTAGCTGGTTTATATAAAGTCACTCAGCTCGACCTGATCCTGTGGTTTCTCCCTTTACATAGCGGGTCATTTGTGGCGTTCGACCTTACCCCGCTGCGCCCCTCTTATCGGGGTACTGGTTTTGTGTTATAGAGTCGCTAGTGGCATTCCACTCGACCAGAATCCATTGGTCGAGTGGAGTCCCTGTGTTGCCGGTTCTGCCTAGCGCCGCTCCAGCCTGACAATGAGCATGATCACTGCCCTTCTTTTCTTTGGGTGGATTTTTTTCGGGATGCCCTCTCTGATGATGCTTGCTCCAATTTTTCCCTTATGCCCCGATCTGTGCGTGTGGCGCGCTTGGCTCCTTTCAAAGACGCTTGTTGGATTCAATGTATGTGAGAAAACAAGGAAGAGCAACAACACGATGTGGTCGTATGAAAAATAATTTATTCCCTAACAATTTACAGGCTAATACAAATTGTTCAGCGTAAACTAGAAGAATTTCCACCAGGTGCTCTGCTTTGAACATTTTCCCTCACGCTCTTAAGACAAAGAACATGAATTTTAATGAAGGTTGAATACCTCGCAGTACTTTTCCACAAAGATCTTCTTTATCGCTCCGGTTCCTAATATGGTCTTGTTGTGGTCAGAAAACCGGTGGGGGCTAAATAAAAGTATTAATCTTCCAAGACCGGTGCAAGGGAGTAACATACAAGGGACCTTGAGTCTATGAGAAAGGAGCAGACAGGGCAAGAATATATATTTAATATATATGTATTTGCAGTATGTGTGTGAAGCCATTATCACCATATTGAAGGTTTATTAATGCATTACAATATTGAAAGTTTAACAACACGCTTCAGACTGGTTGGTTGTGGCGCCTCAGTGTCAATTACCGGCTGGCCAGAGTGGGGGTCCATGGCTACTCAAGCAGCGTCCCCCATAATCACCAGTGTTTTTCAGACTTCCTATAAGTGATCTGTTCTTTTCTTCTGTATCTGCCTCTGTATCTTCCTGCGTTGCACCAATAAAATTTCCCCATGTGGGACAATAAAGGATTATCTTATCTTATTTAAGAAAATGAAGGGCTCCGGGAAATTAGCAGCGCAAGTGTGCACGCTGACATCCGAACAGGCCAAAAGTGGGTCGCTCGAGAATCTCCAGACTGATGCCAGTCAGGTGGCGGCACAACGGCATGAGCATGACACAGCCTCAAAGTATGATTACGTCATATCTGTGGCTGTTTCAGTCAGCTGGAGACTGACCTTCTAAGCTCCTAAGAATGTCTGAATCTGGGTAACTCAGGCTGACAGTGATGACACAGCTGCTATACGGACGGCACTTTCCCGCTTGTAGCTAGCATGCGCTCTCTCAAGATTTGTATGGCAAGGAAAGAAACCTCAAACTCTACAATTATCAAAATAAAAAGGAGGCTGGAGTAATTTTTTTGTCTGAAAAATTACAACATGGAAGAAGCAAATCAAAACATACAAACAAACCAACAAAGATGTTAAAATCTTGGCTTGGATGGATGGCTTACGGCCAAGGTTTTGTACCAAATAGTACTGATATTCAAGATCTGGATTTCAAAAGGTATACTTTTTTTTCGCCACATTGTAAAAGACTATGTGAAAAGCTTTGATATGTTGAATGACTTGGAGAAACAAGACTTTTACAGTACAAATAAGAAAGAAATTTAACAAAGCAATGACCAATTATAACATCTGACTGAACTTTTTACCAAGGCATTTTAATCTAAATGTCCTGTTGCTCAAAAATATTGGACTGAAATTCCATCCCACTCAATTTTAGAACTATGTTTTTTGGCCTCAAAACTCCTGCCATGTTTAGGGCTTATTTTTGTGCTTATATTTTTAATATTATTTTTAACATATCTAGTATTTTCCAAAATTGTCCTCGATCTCTTTAAACTGTACTCTTTTGTTTAACGTGTCATTTTGCTTGTGTTTTTAGGAACTCCAAAGAGCTTGACTTCACATTGCAGACTCGCCCTACGCAAACATCTCCGGAAGATTAACAAGACCAATTGCATCGACCAGCTGGACATGCCCCCCAGTATTATCCAGTATCTTCAACACAAGCCACCCCCATTCCCTGTGCTAAAATTTGCAGAGCAAAAAGACTCAGAACTCCAATAATGTACTGCTAATGAAGCTGCAGTTCTTTGCTAACCTAGCCTGAACTGATAGGAGTATAGGGCCAAAAAAAAAAAAGAAGAAAAAAAAAAGTGCAGCACTACGAGAATAATTATTAAATAATGAGAAAAAATATGTTAATTCATGAGAAAGTCGTAGCTTAGGGGCCGGTGTCAATGTTCCGATTGAAAGTGACGTGAGCGGTTCACATTCAACACGCAAGGACACAAAAGAACGGGCTTGGATGAGTTGACAGTTTAGAACTACATAAAAGCCTGCATTAGATGTTAAAGTATTTCCTGGCCTTTAAAACAATGTGTGTGTGTGTGTGTGAATGATGCGTAACAGGAAAGGTGTTGCTATAAACGGCAGTGTCTTGTCTTGTAATAAACAAACTGTTGGATAAACGCTTTACTTTCTCCATGGTGTATCCGTAATGCACCATGGGCTCATACAGCAGCCGTGCTTCGTGCCACAGCTGCAGCCTCGGTGTTATATTCACACATGTTCTGCTCCTCTAGTGTTGTTTCTCTATGTGGGCACTACAATCACTATTCTTACGTGCTCATAGTGTGCATTTAAGTTTTATGCACCGATTCTAACCTTCTTGTCATCCCTTGGACAAACTCAATAAAACACACAGAACACAAAACTGCTGTCTGCAGTCTTCCACTCCGCTCCTGTCTAGCACTGGGGTCGCGGCACAGCAAAAAAAGCTACATGTTTTATGCACACGCCATCATCCATACATCATGGCATGAGCGCAACTCCAACACACACAAGCACCCAACACCGGAGTATGTCATTTTACAGGTCCAGGACCTTGGGGGACACTGCACCGGGGAAAATGATTGTTTGTGATGTCTAAAAGGCCCGCATTATAAAGATCGACATCTATTGTTTGATTCAACTTTTAACCATCATCATTTGCGTCCTGGCGGTGGTGTATTTAAATGTATAATGAAGATTCCAGACAGATGCATTTGACTAAGTGTATTGACTTGTCAGATCGGCTTCATAGCTTAATACACAGTGCATACAAAACAGAGCGCTGTTACTGGACTGTACTAAGGGGGAGCCCGTAACATGGTGCTGAAAGTGAAACGCGTATCGGCCTTTATTCTCTTTAAATTATGAGATTATTCTCATTATAATCTCATTAATGACTTTATTCTCGTAGTGCCCCGGATTTTTTTGGGGGGGTTGGCCCTTATACTCTGTTGTAGATAGCGGACGGTTGAGTAAATAATAAAAACAGCTTGGTGGGTAGAGTTGGTAAAATTGTACACAAATAGGAGGACAGTTTCTTCAAAGTAGTGGTTGAAGAACTTACAGTTTGTAACTAACTTGAGTAACTAAACGGACTGGAAGTAAAATCAGATACATTTGTTAAAGTTACTGTAATTGGAAAGATAGAATACTAAATAATGAACTAAATCTGGACCTTTCAAAAGAGGGACACAAACATTTGAAAAACTAAATATCTGAAGGAGCGGTGCCAGAAACACAAATGCGCAAATCATTAAATATTGTCATTAGTCTACAAGTGGCAAAAACTGGCTGCACACTAGAGGATATTATCATCTGTGAATTCAAGACATGACACAAAGTTTACTAACCACAGACATGAGGACATGTTGCACACTCAAATGGAGCACAGCCACACCACACGCTTGGAGATTTCAGGAATGGTAACATACCAGCAAATGAGAGCTCAAGTGTGCAAAAGGGCAACAAAAACTTTTACAGATGGATACGGGGTGAGCATGAGCTGCGCTCTTTTAGAGAAAAATAAAACAAAATTAAGAAATGTGTGTGGATTAAACCCTGCAATAATATATTCACTGGAGGCAAGGCGCTGTTACAGCCACTGTAGTGATGAATAATGAAAATGTTTGCACAAATTCTGTTCTGTTCATTCTTGCTATTTCTAAAAGAGTCGTCACCAGGCAATAAAGACTTGGGAAGAGGAACCAACACGATATCTTCAATTAAGAGTACGATTTTACTAAAGTTACAAACATGTAACTGAGTTCTCACACCTGTTGAAACAATATTGTTATTGCTGTCAAATATGAACAAAAAAGACTGGAAAAGGGGCCCTCGCACTCGAGAATCATCATTGGTGCTGCCATGATATTTATGATATATTTTGTAGTATTTCAAAAGGAGGTTGGAAAAGAAAGCGTGGTTCCAGGAGCCCAAAGATCTTCATCTCATCGTTTATTATTATTTATTGAGGGCACTTTAGGCCACATAATTTAAGACACACTGTGGACCTAATGGAACTTGACTTTAGTCTATTCCAGTTGATTATAATTGAAATGTATAAATAGTTGACAGGAAATTTGGTACAGAGAGGAAATGCTGTACAACAGCCTTGAAAATGTAATTTTACATACTGACCTGTAGATGGCAGAAGAGTCAAGACAATGTAAAGGTCAGAAATGTATGACTGTGTATTAAGTATTTCTCACACTGTGTTTTTGTAACTTTGGCGTCATAACATTTTGCGTTTAGAATCATGTGACTTGATGAAAAAACAAATTGAGAAATTAATATTATGAAAATAAAATATTTCTATGATCAGTAATGGCATTAGGGTTTAAAATCACAAAATGTTTCTAATTGAGATCCAATTATCTAAAACAGCTTTAAGAAGAAATAACATTTTTTAGCAGTTATGCGTTATTGCCCCAAATGATAAACATTGATTATTCTTATTTTATTAAACATGATTACTATGAAATTTCCCGCTAGAAATAATTACAGAATTGGAAAATATGCACCAAGTATTTCCCTTGTAAACACCTTATTTGGTCCCTTTTGAATAATTCATTGGCATCATAGCATTGCCAAGATGACATTAACCCAGCCCAACATCCAGTGACATCATCACCACGAAGCCCAGGATGGACGTCCACGAGGCCAGCTTCCCGTTCCCACTGGAGACAAGAGAGATGAACATAAGTCTGTTTTCATTTCCAATATCTGGTTAATTAGAACAGAGTGAACAGAGGCTTTTGTGGCTTCTAATAGAGAACACAAACTCGGCATGATGCCAAAATTGCAGCACCTTAGTGACCCATGGGAAGCGGCTCAAGATCCAATGTGCTTAAATCTTTTGTTTCCATGAATGAAATTTACATTTTCTTATATCTGAAGTATGCTGCTCTTTCCTTATCCTGTGTTCTGATTGGTCGGCGGGCGCTAACCTCTGCTCTGTGAACACGCATGGCTTCATTCAGAAACTCTTGGGTTGACAAGAGTGAGTTGTGAACACACTTTTCAGAACATCTTATCCAGAGACGCTCACGTCTAGGTTAATCGCAGCTTGGATGTATTATATTAGGATAGGGTGTGGCTGGCCGCAGCATGTCGTTACAACCCCCAGTGGCCACTCCCCTGGTACTGCAGCTAAAGAAATCGTGCGTCCAGAAAGCTTTTTTTCCCTAGAGCGCAATGTAACGAAAAACTGCTCGTGTTCGGCTGACAGGGCACGTAGAGTTTTAAAAAAAGTCATTGACTTTCTCCAATTTTAAGATTCTTCAGGTGTCTTTAAAACTCATTTTAAGCTGTTAGCTTCGGCTACGCTCTAGCGTGCCGCTCTAGCCCAGCTCGTGACCGTCTAGACCAATCAGAGCATAGGTGATGTGAACGGGCCGAGATGCCGTGGGTGAGCCCAAATGCCACAAATAAGCTACAGGCGTAAACTATGATCTATGAGTGTAATAACTGAACAAATCATCAAACTAATGACCACCACGGATCTGAGGCCCGCGGATCTACTACTCAGAAGCGATGTCTTGAAATTGTTATGCCTGAAAAACTAAATAACGTAATAAATGCTATGGAATGTTTTACCAGGTATAAACTAATCAATGTTACGTTTCGTGTCCATCAGTGTTGTTATCTGTATTACACAGACAAGAAACCTAAATACGGACTTAATCACGACTTAAGCATGTTTTGCATGTAGAGAAACATGTCATCTGAATACATTTGACATGTTGTAGAATGATTTGATTGAAAATCCGTAATTTAAGAAATCAATTTTAGATCATACATTGAATGTACTTAATAAGGACCAGAATTATTTCCATTGAGAGTGAAAATGTTTACTAACTAGACATTTTTTATGGTTTTATATTTTATTTGCGATAAACCACAAAACACTGAATAATAACTCTAAACTATTGAGCCATGGCAATAAATAGATTTACTTTTTTCCGGTTCAAAATCCTTCAGTTTTCTTAAAATCAGTTGTTTAATATTTCACTTGCTGCTCTAGTAACTCTCTCTGATTGGTCAGTACCAATACATGGTACGCTAACCGGACGCAGACCTACGTCACTTCTGGGCTGCAGTGTCCAAAGAGTTCTAAAGGCTAACTGGCGACATGCACCACTGAGCAGCTCTCATTGACTTGAATGGGCGGCTATCTTGGCTGCTGGGCGCTTGGCGTGCAGGGACAGACCCGCTCCGTCTCTCACTCCCGCAGGATTTTGACGAAAAATTGCTTCACGCGCTCTTATCTTTTGACTTAATATTGTTGTTTTGTATGTCAGGGTTAGAGGGTTGTTGTTTTTTTCAATGGTTATTCCCTCTGCTGCCAGTATATGACATTAGATCACAGTATGGAGAGTGTAACTGATGCCAAATAATGTGTAATATATAAGTTGTACATTTGAGCTCCAAAACATGAAGCTCTCAAGTACATGGTTAAAGACCAATAATAATACAAATATTGCTTAATGTGTCCTTAAATTAGTTATTTAATTTATACCAGACTTGAACTAGAAAGGCTGGAAAGAGATCATTTTGAAACGATAGGATTTGGTTTCAAAAATTCTATATTGCACTCGTCATCTTAATGTGATGGAGGGGTTTGAGCGCCCGTACGATCCCAGGAGCTATGTTGTTGGGGGCTTGGTAGGGTTTCTCAAGGCAAACAGGTCCTAGGTCACGGGTCAGACCAAGAGCAGCTCAGAAGCCCTCTATGATGAGTAAAAGAACAAGGCCAGTTACATCGCCCGGATTGGCGTTACCGGGGCCTGGGGTGGCATGCCTTGTGGCGGGGCCATTCTCCACGGGGCCCGGCTGGGCACAGCCCGAGCGATTGACGTGGGGCCGTCCTCCCATGGGAGGGGTACTGGACAGTGCACAGACCGGGGACTCCATTGTTTTACTGGGGGCCTTCAACGTCCACGTGGGCAACGACAGTGACACCTGGAGAGGGGTGATTGGGAAGAACGGCCTCCCCGATTTGAACCCAAGCGGTGGTGTTCAGTTATTGGACTTCTGTGCTAGCAACGAACAACATGTTCAAGCACAAGGTTGTGTGCACGGGGGCACCAGGACACCCTAGGTCGGAGATAATTGATCAACTTTGTTGTTGTGTCATCTGACCTCCGGCCGCATGTCTTGGATACTCGGGTGAAGAGAGGGGCAGAGCTGTCACCCATCACCACCAGGTGGTGAGTTGGATCCGCTGGCGGAGGAGGAAGCCGGACAGACTTGGCTGGCCCAAGCGCATTGTGAGGGTCTGTTGGGAAAATCTTGCCAAGCCCTCTGTCAGCAGGGTCTTCAACCCACACCTCCGGGAGAGCTTCTCCCAGATTCCGGGGGAGGCTGGGAACATTGAGTCAGAGTGGACCATGTTCTTGACCTCCATTGTCAATGCGGCTGCTTGGAGCTGCGGTTGCTAGGTCTCAGGTGCCGGTCACTGAAAGTAAGGAATGCCGTCAGGCTGAAGAAGGAGGCCTATTAGGCCTCTTTGTCTTGTAGGTAGGCCTCTTTGGCTTGTAGGACTCCTGAGGCTGTTGACAGATATTGGCGGGCCAGGCATGCCGCAGCTTGTGCCATCGCAGAAGCAAACCCCGGGGCTGAGAGGAGTTTGGGGAAGCCATGGAGGAGGACTATCAGTTGTCCCCAAATTCTGGCAAACCGTCCGGCGCCTCAGGAGGGGGAAGCAGTGCTTCACCAACACCTTTTATGGTGCGGGTGGAGACCTGCTGACCTCGACTGGGGATGTCATCGGACGATGGAAGAAATACTTTGAGGACCTCCTTAACCCACTAACAAGTCTTCCGCGAGGAAGCAGAGACTGAGGACTCGGAGGCTGAATCGTCCATCACTCAAGCTGAAGTCACTGAGGTTGTTGGCAAACTCCTTGTTGGCAGGACTCCAGGGATGGATGAGTTCCGCCCTGAGTACCTTAAGTCTCTGGATATTGTAGGATTGTCTTGGCTGAAATGTCTCTGCAAAATCACATTGCAGTTGGCCGGGGACAATGCCTTTGGACAGGCAGACCAGGGTGGTGGTCCCTCTGTTCAAGAAAGGGGAATGGAGGGTGTGTTCTAACTACAGAGGGATCTCCTCAGCCTCCCCAGTAAGGTCTATTCCAGGATACTGGAGAGGAGAATCCAACCGATAGTTGAACCTTGGATTAAGGAGGAGCAGAGTGTTTTTTGTCCTGGTTGTGGAACACTGGACCAGCTCTATACTCTCCATTGGGTGAGCGAGGGTGCATGGGAGTTTGCCCAACCAGTCCACATGTGGTTTGTGGATCTGGAGAAGGCTTTCGACCGTGTCCCTCGGGGTGTCCTTTGGGGGGTGCTCCGGGAGTATGGTGTCCGGGGCCCTTTGCTCAGGGCTGTCTGGTCCCTGTATGACTGGAGAAGGAGCTGTGTTTGAATTGCCGGCAGTAAGTCAGACCTGTTCCCAGTGTGTGTTGAACTCCACCAGGGCTGTCATTTGGTTCTGTTCATTGGTTTTATGGACAGAATTTATAGGCGCAGTCAGGGATAAGAGGGTGTCCGGTTTGGGGGCCACAGGATCTCATCTCTGCTGTTTGCAGACGATGTTGTCCTGATGGTTCCATCAAACTTGCAAAGATCTGCAACATGCACTGGGACGGTTTGCAGCCGAGTGTGAAGCGGCTGGAAGAAGCCCCGGGGAAGACCCAGGACACGCCGGAGGGACTATGTCTCTCGGCTGGCCTGGGAACACCTCGGGATCCCCCCAGAGGAGTTGGAAGAAGTGCCTGGGGAGGGGAAGTCTGGGAGTCCCTGCTTTGACTGCTGCCCCCGCGACCCGTCCCCGGATAAGCCGAAGAAAATGGCTGGAATTCTATATTAGCTACATGATCTTTCTACAGGACATTTCTAACTTCTGAACCCATATCATAATATACCATTTATGTCTCTCTTCGATTTATTGTACAAGCCTCACCTGACTTGAGCCTCAGGTATAATGTCGTCCACCACCACATAGACCATGGCCCCAGCAGCAAAGGCCAGAGCATAGGGCAGCAGCGGCTCGGCCAGGACCACAGCTACAGCCCCTAGGAGTCCAGAGAGAGGCTCCACCATCCCACTGAGCTGGCCGTACCTGAGGGGCAGGAACCAACGCGTTAGACAATATGCATTCGACACTGGTTTATTAGGTTGTCTCTTACCAAAAGGCCTTCCACGTGGAGATGCCAGATCCTCTCAGAGGTAGACTAACAGCTAAACCTTCAGGAAAGTTCTGGATGCCAACACCAATGGCTAGGTTTCTGGAAACACATTTACAGTATGGACACATACAATTTTTCAACTCAGCCAAGCAATTTATACTTCTTTTTTGTCAAAGTGACTATATTAAACTGTGGGAAGATCGTAATAGTCTACCACAGGTTCCAGGCACTGTAGTTTTAATAAAATAAACTCTAAATTCAAATCTTATGGGGCGTTCAGACAGCGGCGTCCAGCTTACATTGAAAGTCTATATGGGGCATCCAGCGTTTTTTGCGTTTTGTTGTGTCGGACGCACTGGATGTCTTTGTAAAGCAAATACACCAAAGCCACACTATAAACTAGTCCAACTAGGGCATCTGGGGCAAATCTGGACGCAGTGGTGTGAATGCAGCTTAAGAGATTGATGACACAAATGAGGCGAACCCTGGTTATTTTTATTTGAAAGAAACCCAAATACTCTTTCAAAAGTCTCAGAAATACATGATGCGTTCGCCTTATTTTTCATCACACACAGTAGTTGTTTAATGATTACGTTTATATTGTTTGTCTATATGGTTTGAATTTAAAAAAAATCAGTATCCTGTGCAGCAGCACAGAGGCAGACTGGCAACACTCTCACCTCACAGCAAGGCACAGCAGTCACAGCAGACTCCCGGTCCTTTCTGTGTGGAGTTTGCATGTTTCTCCTAGCGTCTGGGTGGGTTTTCTCCACCAGCCCAAAACATGCACCATAGGTCAAATCCACCAGCGAGTCCTAAACTAGCACCTAGCAAGATTTGGTGATGGGTCCCGGACCAAATACTCCCAGTTACATTTGAATTAATATACACACAAATTAGATTAGTAAGCATATCCTATTGAAAATATCAGTTGTAAAAATAAATTAAAAAATCATTGCTAAATCGTCAGGATAGTCGTAGTTGTAGTCGCGTAGGGGGCTGGGGTCCAGACCAAAAAGCTCACCTGGCGCTCTCAAAAGTAGCTGTTGAAGTCTTTCCAATGGCTCCGAATGCAACTCCCACAGCCAGCCCCTCTGGAAGAAAACAAAAACAGCTTGGATTGCTCTTAAGACATCACTTCACCATATTCAAATTTGTTTTCAATAGGGACTTTGGGTAAATTGTTATATTTGGGCCCGAGCCGAAAGACGATAATCGTCATTGCGACACGATCACGTGACTCTAGCTCGAGTTTTATAGTTTAAAAAAATGGCCGTAAAAAGAGTTTCAGTTATTAGGCCCGAGCCCAAGGACGAGAATTGTACCGGTGAGGGATTTATTAAAATTGTATCCGGGAGCTGGATAAACGCAAAAAATTAGTAGTAAATAAGGACGGATAAGCTAGTGAGTGGTATCAAGTGGTGGTATCGAGTTCAAATTAGAACTGTGAGTTCTAATTTTAAGTGAAGACCCAGTAAAAAAATATTGAAAAATGTCTCAGTATCGCCACCTCAAAAATCAATTAACATGGGGCAAATGGGAACCCAACACCAAAAAAGTTGCAATAAAAATATGATGTTCACTCCAAAAAATAGTTAATGTGAGGACATGTAAAAAATATATTATAACGCTGTCCTCACCTCCTCCATCACCTTGTGGTACACTGGAGCCACAGCCAGGGACAAAGAGAGACTACAGCGCATTGTGCGCTCTGCTGAGAAGGTGATCGCTGCCGACTTCCAACTATGCAGGACCTGTACATGTCCAGGACCCTGGGACGAGCAGGTCGGATTACAGCTGACCCTTCTCACCCTGGACATGGACTATTTGATCCACTCCCCTCTGGCAGGAGGCTAAAGTTCATCTGGACCAGAACAGAACAGTTTCTTTCCCTCTGCCGTTTGTTGTCATTAATAAACTTAATATTGTAATGCATTAAAAAACCTTTAATATTGTAAATACTTGCTTCACATGCACACTGCAAATATTCTTGCTCCTTCATTAATATTCATATTCTGTGTGTGTTAAGTGCATGAGGGAAAGCGTTCCAAGCAGAGCACCTGATGGAACGTCTTGTGTGAGGGATAGCTTATGCTGAACAATTTGTATTAGTCTGTAAATAAATTCTTCTTCATACGACCACGTCCTGTCTTGTTTTCTCAGATATATTGAATCAAAGGGCTATGATGGTCATCATTCTTTTTGATTTCTTGATAATAATAACTATTTCCTGTGAGGTCAGATCATTAATTTATCTTATCTTTTTCATTTCTTGTTGCATTTCAGGACTCCCATTTTTTGGCATGGTTTTTCTCTAACAATTAAATTTTTTCTTGCATAACATTTAGCTTTTTCTCCCTTTGCTTCTTTTTTTGGAGGCTATGGCTATAATTTGTCCTCTAAAGACTGCTTTGGAGGCATCCCAAAGGATGGGCGGAGTAATTTCCCCAGTATAATTTTTTCAGCATTGATCTCTTGATCTATTGTGCCTATATCTGCTTCAGTGATTTTGGATCCGTCTTTATTGAGAATAAAAAAGTAGTCTATTCTGGAAAAAAGTGTATGTGTATTGAAAAAGTAGTATATCGGCTTGCTGTAGGGTTCAGTTCCCTCCATATGTCAATCAATCCTATAGTCTTAAAAAAGAGACAAAACTTCTTGTTAATTGATCCTCCTGTACCTCTCGAGTTCGACATGTCTAAATTAGGTTGAATGCGATGATTCCAATCACCACCACAAATTAGGGTTCCCTCAGAGTGGTTCACAATCAGGTCCATGACATCAGCATAGGTTTCTTGTTAATTGTTTGCAGAAATTCCACAACAGCACTCAGCTCTTACAGTTCTTTGCTTGAGACCTCCACCTAGAGAGGTCTATTTGGGAAACTGGATAAATCCCAACCATCACCATCACATTCACCCAACATCCTTGGGTGGCATTGACTGACGGCACACCACGAGACCCACACGTACAATCACACGGAACTGACCACAATGTGTGCTCCGTTCTTGCGCCCTCCGGACCACGCAGTATCCCATGAGCACTCAGGTTTCAAGCTGTGTGTAACGGTGTGGTGCTGTGCTGCACGCAACTCATGCAGTCCTTGGTCTTGGTTTAGTTTGGTTAAATTGGCACAAACCCAACTTGAGGACATACGCTCCAATCACCAGGGAAACTGGGAGTGAGCTTGAGGCGGAGCAGGTGCCAAACGGTTAACACAAGAAGTCAGACAGAGGCCTGGGGATGTGCGCTTCGGGATCATCCACTCCCGTGCTGCCTGACCTTGATTATGGATTATTATGGGAACAAATTGAAAGACAGAAAATCAAACCATTTTATTCCTCACTTTCTTTGCCTGTATATGAGGCATGACTGCAAACATCACCCACACAGAATGTGCTTTTGACAGTTATCGATCATTGGATCAAACACTATCACAATATATGTACTGACACCATCCCACTCCGGCCTCCAGCGGGCAAGTACAGCCTCTTCACGCCAGCGATAAGGTTGAGAAGGTAGCCAAAGAGCAACCTGGAACCGCCCCCTGGAAAAGGCTCCAGTTAACGCCAAGTCCGGGTACAAAATAAAGCACTAAAAGTCCCAGTTGGTTTGGACATTCGGACATTTGGACATGGTTTGGTTATTTTTTGTCTATACTCTTGTATGGACAAATATATGTTTTGTCCATAATGTTTTGAATTTAAATTATTATTATGTCCATAATGTTTTAAATTTTAAAAAAAAATTGTATTTACAGATAAAAAACAGAAACAATAGTTGGACAACAAGAAAAAAACAAAAAAACAAAAATGCAAAAGACAACACAGACATTAGACAAATAAAGGGGCAACAATCTATAAACTTCAGAGCTGTGTGTGTGTGTGTGTGTGTGTTTGAAAAACAGAATAAATAAAGATTTATATTATTACCATTTTCACGATGCTATCATATGTTGTCGTACATGTAGATGTAGTCATATTTTTTAAAATAGCAATAACCATATACCACCACCCATTGTCATTGTGTATATACATATATACGTACACACATACATAAGTACTTATATTATATATATATATATATATATATATATATATATATATATATAAATATCCTTGAACCGACACCTTAACGTGGTGGAGGGGTTTGAGTGCCCGAATGATTCCGGGAGCTATGTTGTCTGGGGCTTCAAGCCCCTGGTAGGGTCTCCCAAGGCAAACAGGTCCTAGGTGACGGGTCAGACAAAGATCGGTTCAGAAGCCCTTTATGATGAGTTCACAAACAAGGCCGATTACTTCGCCCGGATCGGCGTCACCGGGGCCCCATCCTGGAGCCAGGCCTGGGATGGGTGCTCGATGGCGAGCGCCTGGTGGCCGGGTCTTACCCAAGGCCCGGCCAGGCACAGCCCGAAGGAGCGACGTGGGGCCGCCCTCCCGTGGGCCCACCACCCGCAGGAGGATCCATAAGGGGCCGGTGCAGAGAGATCTGGGCGGCAGTTGACGGCAGGGGCCTCGGTGACCAGATCTCCAGACACAGACACTAACTCTGGGGACATGGAATGTCACCTCGCTGGGGGGGAAAGAGCCTGAGCTTGTGCGGGTGGTTGAGCGATACCGACTCCACTGTGCGTGGAGGTGAGGCCGACTATAGTCGGCCTCACCTCCACGCACAGTTTGGGCTCTGGAACCCATCTCCTCGAGAGGGGCTGGACGCTCCACTTCTCTGGTGTTGCCCGCGGGGAGAGGCGGCGGGCTGGTGTGGGCTTGCTTATAGCCCCTCAGCTCAGCCGCCACGTGTTGGAGTTCACCCCAGTGAACGAGAGGGTCGCGTCCCTCCGCCTTTACGTGGGGGACAGGTCTCTCACTGGGAGGAGTACTGGACAGTGCACCGACCGGGGACCCAGTTGTTCTACTTCAACGCCCAGGTGGGCAATGACAGTGACACCTGGGGAGGGGTGATCGGGAAGAATGGCTTCCCCGATCTGAACCCGAGCGGTGTTCAGTTAATGACTTCTGTGCTAGCCACGGATTGTCCATAACAAACACCATGTTCAAACACTAGGATGTCCATCAGTGCACATGGCACCAGGACACCCTAGGCCGGAGGTCAATGATCGACTTTGTTGTCGTGTCATCTGACCTCCGGCCGCGTGTCTTGGACACTCGGGTGAAGAGAGGGGCAGAGTTGTCAACCGATCACCACCTGGTGGTGAGTTGGATCCGCTGGCGGAGGAGGAAGCCGGACAGACTTGGCAGACCCAAGCGCATTGTGAGGGTCTGTTGGGAACGTCTTGTGGAGCCCTCTGTCAGTAGGGTATTCAACTCGCACCTCCGGGAGAGCTTCTCCCATGTCCCGGGGGAGGTTGGGGACATTGAGTCCGAGTGGACCATGTTCTCCGCCTCCATTGTTGATGCGGCTGCTCGGAGCTGTGGTCGCAAGGTCTCCGGTGCCTGTCGTGGCGGCAACCCCCGAACCCGGTGGTGGACACCGGAAGTAAGGGATGCCGTCAGACTGAAGAAGGAGGCCTATCAGGCCACTCTGGCTTGTAGGTCTCCGGAGGTTATCGACAGGTATCGGCAGGCCAAGCGAGCCGCGGCTCGTGCTGTCGCAGAGGCAAAAACCCGGGCCTGGGAGGAGTTCGGGGAGGCCATGGAGGAGGACTATCGGTCAGCACCAAAGACATTCTGGCAAACCGTCCGGCGCCTCAGGAGGGGGAAGAAGTGCCTCACCAACACCGTTTACGGTGGGGGTGGAGGCCCACTGACCTCGACTGGGGATGTCGTCGGACGGTCGAAGGAATACTTTGAAGATCTCCTTAATCCCTCAGTCAGGTCTTCCGAAGAGGAAGTAGAGACCGGGGACTCAGAGGCTGGCTCATCCATCACCCAAGCTGAAGTCACTGAGGTTGTTCGCAAACTCCTCAGTGGCAGGGCTCCGGGGGTGGATGAGATCTGCCCCGAGTACCTAAAGTATCTGGATGTCGTAGGACTGTCTTGGTTGACACGTCTCTGCAACATCGCGTGGCGGTCGGGGACCGTGCCTCTGGACTGGCAGACCGGGGTGGTGGTCCCTCTGTTCAAGAAGGGGGACCGGAGTGTGTGTTCCAACTACAGAGGGATCACACTCCTCAGCCTCCCGGGTAAGGTCTATTCCAAGGTACTGGAGAGGAGAATCCGACCGATAGTCGAACCTCGGATTCAGGAGGAGCAGAGTGGTTTTCGTCCCGGTCGTGGAACACTGGACCAGATCTATACCCTCCATCGGGTGCTCGAGGGTTCATGGGAGTTTGCCCAACCAGTCCACATGTGCTTTGTGGATCTGGAGAAGGCTTTCGACCGTGTCCCTCGGGGTGTCCTTTGGGGGGTGCTCCGGAAGTACGGGGTCCGGGGCCCTTTGCTCAGGGCTGTCCAGTCCCTGTATGAGCGGAGCAGGAGCTGTGTTCGCATTGCCGGCCGTAAGTCAGACCTGTTCCCAGTGCATGTTGGACTCCGCCAGGGCTGCCCTTTGGCCCCGGATAAAGTGGCAGAAAATGGATGGATGGATATATAGTATATTTTTATATATATATACAGTGATCCCTCGCTATATCGCGGTTCACTTTTCGAGGACTCGCTGCTTCGCGGATTTTCATCATGCATTGTGTTCTGCGTTCTGATTGGCTAAACAGTCTCTCCGCGTCTTCTCTACCTGTGTGTCAATAACGTTATGGATTAATATGTACACGTACGTAAAACCGCTTGCCAAATTGAAGTTTGCGAGGCCGGTGAGAGCGCGCGCGTGAGCTCCGGGAGAGGCCGGTGAGAGCGCGCGCGTGAGCTCCGGGAGAGGCCAGTGAGAGCGCGCGTGTGAGCTGCGGGAGAGAGCGCGCGCGTTAGCTGCGGGAGAGAGCGGTGAGAGCGGTGCGCGTGAGCTCCGGGAGAGAGCGTGCGCGTGAGCTCCGGGAGAGGCAGATGAGAGCGCACGTGTGAGCTGCGGGAGAGAGCGGTGAGAGTACAGTACAAACGTTAATACAGTACTTTTATTTGTTAAACAAATGCTTGGGCCTGTAAAAAGGTTTTGTTCCTTGCTTTCAATGTGTTATGGAGTATTTCATAGTATAATAACTGTAAAAAAATAAAGGTTTCTACTTCGCGGATTTTGACTCCCGCGGGTTCTTCTTGGAACGTAACCCCCGCGATAAACGAGGGATCACTGTATATATTTATACCAAAACCACATGACTTTCTCCTATGACAAACTTCAGATGGGCCTGGACATGTGCTGACGGTTAACCTTCCATGAAATGCATGATTTTAAACTATGACAGCGTAGAGTATTGCCGTTGAAACTGTGGTCCCAGCTCTCTTCAGGTTATCGATCAGCTCCTCCGGTGTAGTTTTGGGCTGATTCCTCATCTTTCTATCATCATTGATACCCCACGGCTGTTTGCCAATTGCCCGTATTTCTTATCAGCCTTGTAGAGGTCTATCATTTTGTTTCTGGTGTCTTTTGAATTTGTCTTTGGCCTTGCCCATGCTAGTAGATGAAGTCTGACTGATTGTGGGGTGAACAAGTATCATTATGCAGCTAACAAAGTAAAACAGGTACTACTAATTTGGATTATTAAGTGTAGTAGAGGTGGACTTTTTAAAGGCGGACTAACAAATCTTTGAGAGCCACAATTCTTCCTTAATCATATTTGCAAAAATAACCATCCATCCATCTTCTTCCGCTTATCTGGGCCCGGGTTGCGGGAGCAGTAGTCTAGGCAGGGACTCCCAGATTTACCTCCCCCAAACACTTCCTCCAACTCTTCCAGGCCACCCGAAAGACATAGTCCCTCCAAGGTGTCCTGGGCCTCTTCCCGGTGGGACATGCTTGAAACACCTCCCCAGGGAGGCACTCAGGAGGCCTCCGGAATAGATGCCCGAGCCACCTCATCTGTTCCACGTTGTGGAGGAGCAGTGGTTGCTCGGAGTAGAGCCGAGAAGCTCGGAGCTACTCACCCATTTTCTAAGAGAGCGCCCAGCCAACTTGCGGAGGAAACTCATTTCGACCGCTTATATCAGCGATCTTCTCCTTTTGGTCATTACCCAAAGCTCATGACCATAAGTGAGGGTAAGAACATAGATCGAACGGTAAATCAAGAGCATTGTCTTTTGACTCAGCTCCTTCTTCACCACAACACGTTCGTTGCAGCGATGTGATGGTCCGCCTGTCCATCTCACGTTCCATCTTTCCTTCACTCACAAGACCCTGAGATAATTGAACTCCTCCACTTGGGGCAAGGACTCTCCACCAACCTGGAGAGGGGCACGCCACTTTTATTTTTTTTTAAACAAATACATTATTTAAAAAACATACTATGTGATTTCTGGATTTATTTATTTTTTAGATTCTGTCTCTCACAGTGGAACTGCACCTACAATGAAAATTTCAGACCCCTCCATATATTTCTAAGTGGGAGAACTTAAAAATCGTAGGGTATTGAAGTACTTATTTTCCTCCTGTATATGTTAAATTCAGTGTGATTTCACTAACACAAGCAGATAGACACTCTCGGCCCACCACATATGGGTATAACAGAAGCTCATATGTGGTGCAAATGGCATAATTTCTTCTTACCTGGAATGTTGTGGATGGTGATGGCGAGAATGAGAAGGAGGATACGTCGCCAATTACTTCCTGCTCTGTCTGCTTCTTCCTGTTGTTTACTTTCTGCTTCCTGTCCCTCTGCGCTGGTGGAATGCGAAGCCCTTTTTCGTTGGTACACATCCCCGCTTTCAAGTTGATCTAAAAACGGAAAATAAATAAATAAGCAAAATTATGTAAATTAGGACAGTGTCTATAAAATGAACATTTATACTGCTTTGAATACTAAACATGGCAGTATTAATGCAGAAGCTTTTAAGAGATATGAAAAAGAGCCCCGTTGCCATGGCAAATAACAATTAAAAATACAGTGGGTATGGAAAGCAACGTTTGTTAATGACAAAAAAATGTCACAAAAAATAATAATAATTATTATTTTTAAACAGAGTATCTGAATATATTAAGACTTGGATACTAAAGGCCGACGATGACTTGAAAGCACAATTTCAAATTAAAGCCGCAAGCGGCATCCAACGGCCCTCGCGGGCCGCCGGCCTTCCGACTCTGCGCTTTCGACTTGATAAAGATGGCGCCCTTATTGTGTGTTGAATTAAAAAAGAACTTGACAGACGGCGACACATTGGACATGGCCAATCCAGTGCAAATCAACACAAGTGTCAGTCAAATTTGCTGCTCCGCCGCACAGAGACCGTAGCACTTGGAATATAAATATGGATAACCTTTGATGCTCCGCTTGTGTAGATGATATTTCCCAAAGTAAAGCTTGATCGAGCTATTGCCCATGGAGGAGTTTGTTAAAGTGTGAAGCGTAAATGTGAACATTTCAAAGATTTGGCGTTTTCCCATTTGTGACAGTATATTTACAGCTCCACGGCACAGAGACCGTACCACTTAATATCAAAATATGACTAATTTTTGATGCCCCGTTTGTGTGGATGATTTTCCCCAAATATGAGCTTGATCGGGCTTTCGCACTAGGAGGAGTTTGTTAAAGTGTGAAGCGTAAAAATGTGGTCATTTTAGAGATTTCGCTGTTTTCCCATTTCTGACATATATTTGCGGGTCCGCCACACAGAGACCGTAGCACTTAGAATCAAAATATGGATAACTTTTGATGCCCCGCTTGTGTAGATGATATTCTTGAAATATGAGCTTGATCGGGCAATCGCCCTAGGAGGAGTTCGTTAAAGTGTGAAGCGTAAAAATGTGGTCATTTTAGAGATTCCGCTGTTTTCCCATTTGTGACATATATTTGCGGGTCAGCCACACAGAGACCGTAGCACTTAGAATCAAAATATGGATAACTTTTGATGCCTCGCTTGTGTAGATGATTTTCCCCAAATATGAGTTTGATCAGACAATCACCCTAGGAGGAGTTCGTTAAAGTGTGAAGCGCAAAAATGTGGTGATTTGAGCAATTTCGCGATTTTCCCATAAGGATATCATGGGATGTTTCTGTCATCGTTACGGTTACGCCGTACAAAATATGACTTTGGCTCTCATACTTTTATGATCAGGATGGCAAATTAGAATTTTGTGCAAAATATAATGTCATTTGGAAAAACTCTATTGTTTATAGGCCACTCTGAAGGCCAAATAGTCAGAATTCAGGGAAAAGTTTGCGGCTCCGTCGCACAGAGACCGTAAAAGTTATCCTTAAAATTTGGATAACTTTAGATGCCCCACTTGTCTAGGGGACGTACACCGATTTTGAGGTCGGTGGGCAAAACGCACTAGGAGGAGTTTGTTAAAGTGTGAAACAGAAAAATGTGGATATTCGAGAGATTTAGCAATTTTCCCATAGGGATAACATGGGAGGTTTCCGTCATGGCTACGGCTACGCCGTAAAAATTAAGGCATAAGTTTGATTGGCCTTTTGCTCGGGACCCCAAAATAGAATTTTGGGCAAAGTTTAGAACATTTGTGTAAAACCAGTTTTTGTCCATCAATGTTCACTCAAAGGCAACTCTGTAGGGGGCGCTATCGCGCCCATTTCAATTTTGTCATCCTAAACTGGTCCAAACTTGAAAGTTTAACAACTGATTCAAATTTGGTCCTAATCGGACTCGTTTTGATCAAATGGGAGCAATTTTTAGATCTGCAATATTCCAAAATAAGTTGTCCAACTTTGCGGCTGCGCCGCACACAGACCGGTAAAGGTATCTCAAAAAATTGGATAACTTTAGATGCCCCATTTGTCCAGAGGACGTACGCCGATTTTGAAGTCGGTGGGCAAAACGCCCTAGGAGGAGTTCGTCAAAGTTTGACGTGAACAAAATGGCTAACACAGCGTGTTTTCATTTTCAAAGGAAGATGGCGGCCATAGGGTAAGTCTGGGGGCGTGGCCACAATATTTATTCTTTTTAGTCCTCACGAGAGGAATGCGTGTCCCGAATTTCGTAGCTTTACGCCAAAGTTGACCTTGGGGCGTCTCCCATAGGCGCAATGTATTTTGACTTTTGTCGGTGGCGCTGTCGCGCCATTTTTTAACGAAAAAAAAAATGGCCCAGAAAAAACAAAATTTTTTGCCGATTCTGAATTTTGGGCAAAGTTTGGTGAGTTTTTGAGCATGTTCAGGGGGTCAAATTAGAGCTCAAAAAGCAGAAGAACAAGAAAAATAATAAAAATAAAAAAATAAATATAGCCGCAAGCGGCAATGATCGGCCCTCGCTACGCCGCCGCCACGCCGCAAGAGGAGGGGGCGCTAACGCGCCCCAATTGTCCTTTTATTACGCCTACTGCTGAATCTGTGACGCTGTCACATCTTCTCCCCTTTGTTTTACCATCAAAAAGCTATTTTATTTTGAATTCTTGGCAAAATGTGCGGCTTTGCCGCACAGACACCGTGACTCTTTGAATAAAAATGTGGATAACTTTTGATGGTCCACCCCTGAAGATGAGTCTCACCAAATTTCAGGTTAATATGTCTAACGCCCTAAGAGGAGTTTGTGAAAGTCTAAAGTGTAAACATGTTCTGGCGATTTCCCCATTGGAATAACATGGAAGGTTTCGGTCATCGTTACGGCAAAGCCATAACAATTATGACATGGGTCTCATTGACTTTTTTGATGGGGCCAAAATTGAATTGTGTGTCAAATTTCATATAATTTCGCAAAACTAAATATTTAACCTCCATATAAAATCTGTAGGGGGCGCTGTGGCTCCAAATTAATTTATTTCACTTCAAGTAGGTTTAGGGCAAAGAGTTTAACAACTGATTCTAATTTGACGCAATTCGGACTTTATCTGCGCAAACGGCAGAAATGTTAAATTTGGGAGATTTCTGAAATTCTTGCTACAGTTTGCGGCTTTGCCGCACAGAGACCGTGACAGGTATCAATGTAATTTGGATAACTTTTGATGTCCCACTCCTCAGTAGCATTTTCACCAAATTTCAGCTTTTTAGGGCCAACGGCCTGGGAGGAGTTCGTAAAAGTACGACGTTTGGAAAAACTCCGAAGTCATGTTTAGCCATTTTTGAAGCAATATGGCCGACATTTGGTTGGGCGGACGGCGTTGCCGTAATAATATTTTTTACTTCTCTTGTCACCATCTACCTCTGCGCCAAATTTCATGATTCTACGATCAAATTTTTTTTGGGTCATTTCCCATCTCTCAATGCATTTTTGGTACATTTGGGGGCGCTGACGCGCCAATTTTTTTTATTTTAGAAAAGGGAAATAGCCAGAATGTAGAGAGGCACGATTTTTAGAGGTGTGCAAATTTTTGTGACTTTTCGTCAATGTTCACTGGGTGAAAAATAGGGGGGTTGGTCCCGAGAAGAAGAAAGAAAGAATATTAAAGCCGCAAGCGGCATCCAACGGCCCTCGCGGGCCGCCGGCCTTCCGACTCTGCTCTCTGCATTTTACAGAGATGGCGCTAACGCAATTGTCTAAGAACTAAGACAGCGACACATTGGACATGTACAATGCTGTGCTTAACCAGTGCAAATGAACACAAATGTCGGTCAAATGTGCAGCTCCAGCGCACAGAGACCGTGACACTTGGAATAAAAATATGGATAACTTTTGATGCTCCGCTTGTGTAGATTATTTTTCCCAAATATGAGCTTGATCGAGCTATTGCCCACAGAGGAGTTCATTAAAGTGTGAAGCATAAATGTGAACATTTCAAGGATTTGGCGTTTTTCCCATTTGTGACAGTATATTTGCAGCTCCACGGCACAGAGACCGTAGCACTTAAAATCAAAATATGGATAACTTTTGATGCCCCATTTGTGTAGATGATTTCCCCAAATATGAGCTTGATCGGGCAATCGGCCTAGGAGGAGTTGGTGAAAGTGTGAAGCGTGAAAATGTGGTCATTTTGGAGATTTCGCTGTTTTCCCATTTCTGACATATATTTGCGGGTCCGCCACACAGAGACCGTAGCACTTAGAATCAAAATATGGATAAGTTTTGATGCCCCGCTTGTGTAGATGATTTTCCCCAAATATGAGCTTGATCGGACAATCGCCCTAGGAGGAGTTTGTTAAAGTGTGAAGTGTAAAAATGTGGTGATTTGAGCGATTCTACGATTTTCCCATAAGGATAACATGGGATGTTTCTGTCAACGCTACGGTTACGCCGTACAAAATATGACTTTGGCTCTCATACTTGTATGATCAGGATGGCAAATTAGAATTTAGTGCAAAATGTCATGTCATTTGGAAAAACTCTATTGTTTATAGGCCACTCTGAAGGCCAAATAGTCAGAATTCTGGGAAACGTTTGCGGCTCCGTCGCACAGAGACCGTAAAAGTTATCCTTAAAATTTGGATAACTTTAGATGCACCACTTGTCTAGAGGACGTACACCGATTTTGAGGTTGGTGGGCAAAACGCACTAGGAGGAGTTCGTTGAAGTGTAAAACATAAAAATGTGGTAATTTGAGAGATTTTGCGGTTTTCCCATAGGGATAACATGGGAGGTTTCTGTCATCGCTACGACTACGCCGTAAAAATTTAGGCATTTTTGTGATTGGCTTTTGTGATCGGGACGGCAAAATAGAATTTTGGGTAAAGTTTAGACAATTTTGGTAAAACTAATTTTTGACCTTCAATGTTAATTTAAAGGTCACTCTGTAGGGGGCGCTATCGCGGCCATTTCAATTTTGTCAGCCTAAACTGGTCCAAACTAGAAAGTTTAACAACTGATTCAAATTTGGTCCTAATCGGACTGGTTTTGATCAAATGGGAGCATTTTTTAGATCTGCAATATTCCAAAATAAGTTGTCCAACTTTGCGGCTGCGCCGCACACAGACCGTTAAAGGTATCTCAAAAAATTGAATAACTTTAGATGCCCCACTTGTCCAGAGGACGTACGCCGATTTTGAAGTCGGTGGGCAAAACGCCCTAGGAGGAGTTCGTCAAAGTTTGACGTGAACAAAATGACTAACACAGCGTATTTTCATTTTCAAAGGAAGATGGCGGCCATAGGGTAAGTCTGGGGGCGTGGCCACAATGCTTTTTTTTGTTCGTCCTCACGAGAGGAATGCGTGTCCCGAATTTCGTAGCTTTACGCCAAAGTTGACCTCGGGGCGTCTCCCATAGGCGCAATGTATTTTGACTTTTGTCGGTGGCGCTGTCGCGCCATTTTTTTACGAAAAAAAAAAATGGCCCAGAAAAAATCAAATTTTTCGCCGATTCTGAATTTTGGGCAAAGTTTGGTGAGTTTTTGAGCATGTTCAGGGGGTCAAATTAGAGATCAAAAAGCAGAAGAACAAGAAAAATAAAAATAATAATATTTTTAGCAAAAACAATATAGCCGTTTCCACTATAACAACAAATTATACATCGTTTGAAAGCTCTAAGCCTTCCCGATGCCGCCATGGGGTGGAATCATCATTACGAGCGCTTACGCGCTTGTCACTCCCTATTCCGTCGGGATGCCCCGCCCACTCCCCATAGACTTCCATTAATTTGAGCAGATACAAGCATGGCCCATGCCTGCGGCATGGATTCTCGCGTACGGGACGATGCCAGGAGGGTTTTTGGAGGAATGCAGCGCTTCGCGCTGCTGTTGTCAACAATTAGTGAATGGGCTACGCCCATTCACTAATTGTTGACTATTTCTGTCATAGCAGGAGTAAGTATGCATGATCCATGCCTTCGGCATGGGCTAGTTCACTGTACTTGCCAGGGGCGACGGGGTACCAAACATGCGGGCGCAGCCCGCATGTTTGGTCAGACAGTTGCAACGCTGCCAAAGGCAGCGTTGCGGGAGCAATAGGCCCTCCGCCCTGCTGGGGCTCGGGCCTAAATATTCCGATACGAAAACAATGTTTCCCATTTTCCAAATATCATAAACTATACATTTTCGGAAAGCGCTCGCGCTTTCCTACCTCATGGTGTGGGTCCCTGGTCACTGACGGGTACTTTCGTTAATTTTGAGTGGGCTCCGCCCACTTTGTGTTTTTGGCCCTCTATACAGTAATAATGTTCATTTTTTGCATTACATGCTTATATGCACGGAACATGCAAGAGATGGGGAACGTATTCGTGAGGTACTTCGCGCAAATGAGTGCTTTATATGGGGATGACGACCGCGAAGCGGTCGTCATCTCAATGTAAAGTGCTCGTTTAGTGCGCACTTTTGCACGGGCTTCGCCCGTTTACAACGGTAATGTTCCATTTTCCTACTACTAATTAGTATGCACGGGTGTGCATGAGTGGAGGAGTGCGTTAGTGAGTGTTTGGAAGTGGGCGAGCGCTTCGCGCTCGATTTCGTGCGCACTACGTGCGCACTTTCGCAGCCGTGCTTCGCACGGCCTTACGAGATTAATAGGCCTCTCGCCAGCTTGTGGCGCTCGGGCCTAATAATATTTTTAGCAAAAACAATATAGCCGTTTCCACTATAACAACAAATTATACATCGTTTGAAAGCTCTAAGCCTTCCCGATGCCGTCATGGGGTGGAATCATCATTACGAGCGCTTACGCGCTCGTCACTCCCTATTCCGTCGGGATGCCCCGCCCACTCCCCATAGACTTCCATTGATTTGAGCAGATACAAGCATGACCCATGCCTGCGGCATGGATTTTCGCGTACGGGACGATGCCAAGAGGGTTTTTGGAGGAATGCAGCGCTTCGCGCTGCTGTTGTCAACAATGAGTGAATGGGCTACGCCCATTCACTCATTGTTGACTATTTCTGTCATAGCAGGAGTAAGTATGCATGATCCATGCCTTCGGCATGGGCTAGTTCACTGTACTTGCCAGGGGCGACGGGGTACCAAACATGCGGGCTGCGCTGTCATTGTTGACAAATTTCGTATGGTATATCCTGGGCGAAGAACACTCATTTGCCTTTGGACTGGAGGTTTCCTTTAACTGTTGCGGCCTTCATGACGCGTGTCTTTACATGATGGTTAAGAAACGTCATTATAAGACTTCATAGTTTATCAGCTTCTCGTCTTATTTGGCCCTGGTGATGTGCTCTTTCTATTGTAATGGGCATAACTCCAGTCCCGGAAACGAGCTCTGGGATCATCTTTTCGAAGTAGAAGACCTCAAGAAGAATCTTGCTTTTCATAGTCTTGTTCTTTGTCCGCAGTCTCACTTCCTCGGCCTTCTTCTCCCTTAACTCATCCATAATGTCCGAAATATTCTGCTTTGATTTCTGTCTTTTTCTATGATGGAAAAAATCTTAGAATGAGGAATTACACCGACCTTTTCTCAATTTTCGTTTGATTGGGTTCAGTGTGTGTGTAGTATGTGTCGGTTGTTTGGTTATTGCGCTGTGAGCTTACACGTCTCTATAAAACTTTTACAAGTGACAGATGCCTCCACTTATGCTGTTGATCTCGGGTAATAGTGGGCTCACCCAGTCCAACATCTCTGCTGTCCTGCGCTGTAGCTCCAGACGCACCTGACACTTATTTACGTACATGGCTGGCCTTCACAATCAACAGAATATCTCGACATAAACGTGCACATGCTTTATCCAATTTAAATAAATATGCACAGAAAGCAGGGTCTTAAAAGTAGGTGCTTCAATTTTAAGACAATTTAAGACCTCATTCATTCATCTTTTACCGCTTGTTCCCATTAGGGGTGGCGGGTGACTGTGTGACTTTGGGCCAGCTAGTTGCAGGGTGAACACAGAGACATATACACAAAGACAACCATTCACTCTCACATTCATTCACTAAGGGAAATTTGCAAATTTATCTTGCATGTCTTTGGATGGTGGAAAAAAGCTGGAGTACCTGGAGAGAACCCACAGTAACACGGGGAGGACTCCACTCGGAGCATGGTGATTTGGCCCAGGAAGTGAACCCATGATCTCCTTATTGGGGGGCTAGAGCTCTAGCCACTCATATTCAAGAGTTATTAATCTTGTTACAATGGTGTTTCCTCATCATTAGTTTACCGAAAGTATGTGGCTTCAAACCTGCATGTTTGAGTAGTCCTCTATTCACCTTATTCCAGAAGCCCGTCTGGGCACCTCCATATGACGTAATCCTTCTTCAGATTGTATTAGTTAAACATAGGGCTGCCGACCTCGAGAGAAAATAAGTTCAGACCAAAAAGCAGTTTTTTGGGCGCCCAGGGAATCGGTGCATTGTTGACTTGTTGGTCAAATTAATAGCATATTTTAGAGGCAAGACTTTGGGCTAGGGGGGTCCGAAAATGTATGGATATTATAACGCTTCAAATGGTGTTGTAAAAATACAACAACATTTTTAATATGATTAATACTAGAATAATAATGTAAAGTATTTGCCCTTTAAACAGTCAAAATGTATAACTCTTCAACATTTATGGCAATACATTTGCTTCACCGTGAAACAAGGCGTATTGTCGAAATAGGCCCTTATAAAGTAAAGTAAAGTATACGAGTAAAACTGAACAAGTAGCTAGGCCAGGGGTCTCCAATTATAGTTTCCAGGGGCCAGATTTTTCGGGGGGCTAAGGTCCGGGGGCCGGACTGCAAAATCACACCACAATTTTATGTTTTATCTCTATAAGATCCACAAACAACTCACAGAGGCACAATTCAACATCAGAAATCAACAGAGGACTTTCGGATAAGTCAAAATATCAATATCACATGACTAAAAACAGGACAAACGCATTAAAACCCAGAGAACGCAAACACAGTGTTCCAGAAACCTGACTTGACTAGTGCAAAGCAGACTAAGACAAGACCAGGTTTAAACCAAGTTCAAACAAACCATATCTACCATGAAAACATGGAAAAAAACATAGATTTAGCAGTACTAAAGTAGGACTAAAGCAGAACTAAACCAGGACTAAACCAGAACTAAACCAGGACTAAACCAGGACTAAAGCAGGTCTAAACCAGGACTTAAAGCAGGACTAAATCAGGACTAAATCAGGTCTAAACCAGGACTAAACCAGGACTAAACCAGGACTAAAGCAGGACTAAAGCTGGTCTAAAGCAGGTCTAAAGCAGGACTATACCAGGACTTAAGCAGGACTAAAGCAGGACTTAAGCAGGACTAAAGCAGGACTAAAGCAGAACTAAACCAGGACTAAAGCAGGTCTAAAGCAGGACTAAAGCAGGACAAAAGCAGGACAAAAGTAGGTCTAAACCAGGACTGAAGCAGAACTAAACCAGGACTAAAGCAGGTCTAAACCAGGACTAAACCAGGAGTATAGCAGGACTAAAGCAGGACTAAAGCAGGTCTAAAGCAGGACTAAACCAGGACTAAAGTATAACTAGTTATAGCTATAACTAATTACAATCCGACACATATTCACGGAGAAATTAAAACAAAGTGCACATGTCCCGTAAAGTTCCTCGTTGTCAAGCTAATTTCCAAACACGCGGAGCACGTGGTCCTTACGCTTGTTACATTTACACCAAATCATCAATGAAGCTGTTATTTACTTTGTCTGCAGCATCACGTTCCTTTGGCAGTGTTTCAGATAAACGTTTCAGTGCGAAAAAATGTAAACAAACATACGTGAGGCGGCAGTGCACGTCGCCAGGCAACGGACTAAACCAATGTGTCACAACTGAAGGGATGGATTGGTTTTCTTTGTATTTTCAGACTTATTTAATAAGAGTGAGTGGTGTGTGTGTGAATAGTAATCATATACATTCTGTTGTAGAAAAAGCTTCAGTTGTAGCCATCTGGACTCGGTTAGAAAAAGCAGGGAGAAAAGATGGTTTGAAAGAGGAGTTAAGGAAGCTATTTTTGTTAAAAAAGAAAGACCTTCTTTAAACAGAAATGGAGGGTTAAGATTCAACCTGCCTGTAGTCTACAATGGGATCTTGAACCCCTGGAGAGGTAGAGGACCAGGACATTTAGATGCTAATCAGGTACTCAGGGTGGGTGAGCCAGGGTCTCACAAAGACAAAGGGGATACTAATAGCCCATTAAAGGGCTGAATAGGCATCTCGGTAGATACAATAGGGTAAGTTTCGGTTGAAACAAACAACAAACTCGTTCCACTTCAGGAAGGTTCCGCCCAATGGGCTGAACTTACCACAGAATAGTATAAATATCTGAGTTCTCAACCTAAATTCCCTATTGACAATGACTCTTGGATGAGAGTCGAAACGTTTAATTTTTTCTAACCGAGTCCAGATGACTACAACTGAAGCTTTTTCTACAATGGAACACGCCTGGACGAATGAGGGATTACACCGACATATACATTCTGATAAATTCTGTGCCCCAAGTGGTTTTTTGATTGATTCCTGCAGTCTTTAGCTCATCCTGTGAGTTATGCAGCACGCAGCATGCACTTTCAGACCATCCTCCAGGAAGCATTCTGTACCTGTAACACGCCCCCCTCCCCCTTGCTTTAGAGGAAATGTGGCCATTTAGGCACAGTTCGCTTCAAACGCTACTTCTTTTGTTCCAACGATGCTGCCGCTGACAAGCGCCGCTGTGTCATGTGCTGTGTACCGACGCACGCCTCGGCCTCTGTTTACACCATGGATCCATTATATTATCGGTTTACACCCACACCATCTCCACGCTAGGCTACATCACGGGGTGGGCGGGGGACATACACTCATGCTGAAACTACGTAACGGGATGGGCGGGGGAGGCAGATCGCTCTTCGCAAGGATGGGCGCGAATCTCAAGCCGTCCGCATTTCCGGGTTTGTGAGCGGGTCCAAGATATGGATGATATTTTATAACTATTATGTTATGGGTGTTGAACAACACTTATGATTATCAAATACTAAACAGGGAAAATAGTATGACATGGGACCTTTAATTTACGATAGATATATAGCGTTTATATTGCTTGTAACTACCGTGGTTCAATTTCGTCTAAAAAGGACATCACGCTCCATACTGATGTTTGTGTCAGGTTTAGTTTCAGTTTTCGGCCATACTGTTCTTTCACAACTTTGCACCTTGAACCTTTTACACCTTTACACCGTGAAAACTAAAACAAAGACAGATGTATCAGCTATGATAAATTACAAACAGTACAAAAATAAACATTCACAATGATATTTACAGTGTTCGCCAACATATGACCATTGGTAGTTAAGTGGTTTTCTGACAGACGTTTGTCTTGTCTCTACTCTCTAGCCAGTCTTTTCTTTTACCGTTCTGTTTCACGGCTTCTCTCTCTCTATCTCTCTCCCGGGCTCTGTATTTTCACTTCCGGGGCAACGCCCGTGGTCACATGAAAACTTACACAGGTAAATATTAACTTAAATTAAAGCCGCGGCAGCGGCATATAATGGCTCTCGCCTTCCGCGCGACCACCTTCGCGCGCGACCGAAAAATGGAGTGAGACTACAAAATGACCCGGGCTACAGAGTGGAAACGCGTCAAACCCTCTCTCTCCCCCTCTTCCTCTCACTCCCTCTCTCTATATCCCCCTCTCTCTCCCTCAAGTACAATTTTGAAAAAAAAAAAGTTAAGCGTGGTGGTGCCACATTGATTCGACATGGCTGACTTCCTGTTTATCATAGAGCGATGCTGCCAGGTACGTTTTACTCGTCAAAGGTAGCTCTATCACTGTTCCAAGTTTCATGTGCCTAGGCCAAAGATTAAGCGTTTCATGTTTTTTCTTTTTTGAACTAGTCGGCACTGTTGAGACGGGCGTTCTCGCAACCTCCATTTTATTGGAGTTCGGGCCGAGCCGATCGCGTCTATGCCCCCATGTGTGACGTTCATCAATGTTAGGGGGTCAAAAATGCCAGAGTTGTGGCAAAATTTGACCATGAAAAACTATAATAATAATAAGAAACCATGGCAAGAACAATGTCTCGGCCATTCCATTCTGGAAGGCTCGAGCCAATAAGAAACCATGGTAAGAACAAAGACTCGCCGCATTCCATGGAATGGCTCGAGCCAATAAACAAATAAATAACAAACAATTACAATGATGCTTGGGTCAATTTGGTGAGAAACTCTTATGAAAATAAAATGTTTTAGGCAGAACTCTTAGTTGCCATAGTAACGCATACTGACAAAATAGCGTCAGCTACATTGCCGGAACTACAAGTTCCACAATCCTTTGCCGCTGCAGCCCCTTCCCGCGCTGCTCTGCACGGCTGTGTGTGCTGCCGGCGCAAGTGCTGAGGGCTGAAAAGTGCCGACGCGCGTTGTGCACATTACAGACTTGAGTGGAGGAAAAAGACCTGTGGTTTTGGGAAACATGTGAAATAAAGAAAGGAGGTGGTTGTGTGGATGTTAGAGCTGTGCCAAAAGAGGCACTTATGTGGAACACAGGTCAGAGTCTAATAAAGTATGAACATGACAAAGTAAAGCTGCTGTGAGCACTCATTTGATTCACTACATAAATAATTTGTCACTAAAATAGGCTTGAACTATAAAAATTGTGAGCTCATATAAAGTTTGTGCAGCAATATCAACATGTCTGTGATAGTAACACTTCATATCAGAAATAAAATCACAAGTCCATATTCCTGTTCCTACTGCTGATGCGTCTTCCTCAGTCTTTCACCTGCTGCTAATTTGTGCAACGGTCTCCATGTATAACTATTACTCTGGTATATAAAGCTAGTTAGTTCTTATATTTGTTATTGTTTAATTTTTTATGTTATGTTTGGCCCGCAATCCAGCCTGAGTGTCGAAATCCGGCCCGCGGCCTAAAATGAGTTCGACACCCCTGGGTTTTGAATATATTATGCTTTTCCAGGTACTACCTCCATCAGACAAGTTACAACTTTGGGTTCGTGTATGGCTGATTGCAAATTTTGACTTTTTTCCTGATTTATGTTCCATACTGTCACGAAACACAATGATTACAGTATAAAATATGATTCTTTGAAAACCCATAGGGAGAATAGATTGATTTGAAGGATTCAAATAAATCTAACCAAAAGAGAAAATAGATTGCCATCAAAGTAACCTTTTAGGTTTTGCTATTTGGTACAATGGTCGGTAGTTGTGGTATATAAAGGGAGGCTTGCCTGAGAGCGTTCCAGTTCTACCTATCCGAATGCTCATCTCCTCGGACAGTTGCCAGTCGTTTTCTTTTTGAGACTTAAAGTCGGACTGAAGGGCCAATTTGGTGTGTGGGTCTGATCCAACGCCCTGTAATACACACAGGAAATATAGACAATCAAAGGGTTATCAATAATTCTTTCATAAAACATAGCAACTTTGCCAAATGTTCAGCAACAAAATGCGAGGCAGTTTTTCACAATCAAACTAAAATAATAAATGTTTATGTTCAAGAATAGAGGTTATGCAGATGATATAACATCTGGAATTGTATGAGTGCTAAGAGTGAGTAACAGTGTTTGAATAACGTGTTAGCGTACTCAAATAACCTTTCTAGAATAACCTGTTTTTTGTGCAGTTTTGTGCATCCATGTAATCTAGTACTAGTTACTTTTTCAAACCAGTAACGCTCTAGTTTTGGTTAGGTCACATTTCCCCTCACCGCAATCCCAGAGCCAGATTTGCTTCCCAGCTGCAGCGTAGAGAGAGAGTCACAGCAGCAAACACTGTAATGTACTGTGAGCCTGCGCAATGTGCAACTCGTGACTAGTGACTAGTGAATCTTGTGCTATTAAAGGCGGTATGGACGATTTTTCGGCGATTTGAGAACGCAGGCGGAAGTGCGCATGCGCACTCCCCCGTGCGGACTGATACAACACACGTGCGTTTGTTTATTAGCGCAACGGAGCGCATCGCATCGCTCGTCTCCCGTAGATTTCTGTCCACTTCTGCGTCAGCTCGAACTGTCTTTCTCCGTCTTCATTTTGCCCCGTACACTGAGGGAACTATATTATGATAGATCAATGCGCTTAGGCACGCGGAAACGTGAGCACAAACCGCACGCGGCTGCAGGTGAGCCATAGGTGCGTTTTATGATTGATACGTGGCAGGACAAATGAGTTATCCACGCCACGAGGAAATATGATAAAAAAATTGCTGAAAAAAATCGTCCATACCACCTTTAAGATAAGGTAAGACATTCCTTTATTGTCCACACATGGGGAAATTTCACTGTTGCAACGCAGTAGATACAGAGGAAAAGGACAGATAACTTATAGGAAGTTTAAAAAACACTCTTAATAGAAGATATATGTTATACAATAATGTTGATTACTTTTATAACAAAGTAGCACAGTAATGTAAGATGTTTGTTCTCCAGGACAGTAACGAGGTAACTTAACAAGTTACTTTTAAAAGTAATGCTACCCAACACTGGTGAGTCAAGGCATTTTCTCCAACAAGAGATACAAACACATGGAAAAGTAATCTAATGACAAATATAAAAGCCTCTGCTAAATATTTAGTTTCTACCTGACATTTAAAATAAAGAAACTCAAGTAAACAGCAGAAAACTATATAAACAACAGGAACACTGCTGTTACAGGTCAGCTCTGCGGAGACCACTATTTTTCATTGATAAAAAAAGACTTTGAATGGAATTTAAGTATTTATTTACACTGTCTGGAAACAAAATGATTAACTATTAATTTATTCAAACCAGGGCTTAATTTGATAAGGCATTTGCCAGTATCTATTTTCAGCCATAAGAGTTCCGGAAAATGTAAATGTCTAATCTGGTAATAAAAAAAAAAATCACGCACAAAACGCCTCTGACATCTACGGAGTGAGAAAATGTGTGTACATTCCAATGGAGGACCACAAAATCACATGTTTGGGAGGACATTTTATTTTATCACATTATCACACGTTTTGGGACCGTCCTGTTTCTCAGAAATATTTGACTGAAATTGTCAAATGTATTGAATGCGCTGGTCCCCGCACTTGAAAGGGATGTACCCACAATATGAAGTCAATGCTGGATTTACTCAGACGTAGTCCTTAAATATGTTTCCACTCTTTATTCATCCATTGGCTTCAAAAGGTAAAAACCTTTAAAAAGACAATAAACTAGTGTAAATAATTTACAGTATATCAACAACTAGCATAAAAGACAAATAGAAAAAACTATCAATCAATTTAGCAGTATCAAAAATGGTATATAGCAGTGGCGTGCGGTCAGGGATATCAAGGCAATAAGTGATTGGCCAATAAAATCTAAAATTACCGCGTGTCACAACTATATATGAATTGTTCAAAAATATATCAAAATATGACAGTTTTCCCCTCACTTCTGCTGTTGATTCAATTAAATTAAATTTATTTTTGTAACGCCCAAAATCACAACAACAGTTGCCTCTGAGGGCGACAGTGAAAAATGAATCAAGCATCGTCTGTGGTGAGGAACGATGTTCTAGAGTCCTCTGTCCTTAGACCCTCCTTCTCGGCCAGGAAAAACTACAAAAAAACTCCTTGGGAAAAAGTAGAAACCTGGAGGAGTTCCAGAGTGAAGGAGAGATCTGACTCTCACAGACTGACAGACGGACGCGAGGGAGACTGGAGCTGGACCCACTCTTCAGGCAGAAGAGGGACCGTCGGACCTGTTCAGGTAGTTGGGACTAATACTTTAGCCCAGAGTTTAAAGTCTGCGCCATAAGTGTGTCTCTTGCGACAATGTAATAGATCCATGATCTCTTGGCAGGAGCCATCTTGGGGTCCTTAATTCGGGGTCCTTTATTTAGGTGTCCGTGGTGTTCCTCACGCATAATGTACCGTATTTTCCGCACTAAAAAGCGCACGTAAAAGTCTTTAACGTCCGCTTAATTTATGGTTTATTTCTGGTTGTGCTTACTGACCGCAAAGATATTTTGTGTGGTACACGGTGTATAAAGAAGATTTGGGACACGAGACGCCGATGCGCGACTATATTTACAGTACTCCGGAACCGGAAGTCCCAACAACATATTTGCAAAGCATTCTGGGAATAGTAGTCTACCTGCACGCGGCACACGCAACACTTTGTCAAAACGTAAACAACATTTTCAGTCAGGCACAACGCAGACACCTACCGGTTATGGCCCAAGATGGCTGCTGCCTAGAGACCATTGGAACTCTTATATTATGCGCTTACGGGCTAAACTATCAGTCAACTGTGGGAATCAAAAGGCCGGAATCATCACTGAACTGCCACGTGGGTCCGAGATGCGGGATCACATGACCAAAGAGATTTTAGCACGGAGCACTATCGGCGCTTTGGCTGCTTTTACCATTATGCGCCCCAGCAGACATTAAACCAGGACACGGGACGCTCAGCGCATTTGAAGGATTTGATGACAAGGAATGAACTGAAAAAGTGAGTGTATTGTGATGTATTTTACGTGTTGCAACTGAACAAGGCTGGGAGTTGTTGTGGATATGCTAACTGTCTTTTAGCGATATCAGACTGTAGTAGAAAAAGCTTCAGTTGTAGTCATCTGGACTCAGTTTGAAAAAATAGACGTTTCGACTCTCATCCAAGAGTCATTGTCAATAAAAGAATTTAGATCGAGAACTCCGATATTAATACTGTTCTGTGGTAAGACCCACCCATTGGGCGGAGCCTTCCTGAAGTAGAAAGAGTTGTTTGTTTCAACAGAAACTCCCCCTTGTATCTACCGAGCCTATTCAGAATCTTAATGGGCTATTAGAATCCTCTTTGTCTTTGTGAGACCCTGGCTCAACCACCCTGAGTACCTGATTAGCATCCGGATGTCCTTGTCCTGGTCCTCTACCTTTCCAGGGGTTCAGTAACCCATTATAAATAACAGGAAGATTAAACCTTAGCCCTCCATTTCTGTTTAAAGAAGGTCTTTCTTTTTTAACAAAAATAGCTTCCTTGACTCCTCTTTCAAACCATCTTTTCTCCCTGCTTAAAACCTTCACATCATCGTCTTCAAACGAGTGATTAGAGGCTTCAAGATGGAGATGCACGGCACTCTGAGGTCCTGAACTTGTATTTCTTCTGTGCTGATAAAGCCTCTTGTGTAGAGGCTGTTTTGTCTCACCTATGTAACGTTCTTTACAACTTTCTTCACTGCATTGGATCGAATAAACTACATTGCTCTGTTTTTGAGTCGGCAACTTGTCCTTAGGGTGAACCAGTTTTTGTCTTAAAGTGTTTCCTGGTTTAAAATAACACGAACAACACGAAGTCCCTGTTTATTTTAAACCAGGAAACACTTTCATTCTTGAGTGGAGGAAAAAGACCTGTGGTTTTGGGAAACATGTGAAATAAAGAAAGGAGGTGGTTGTGTGGATGTTAGAGCTGTGCCAAAAGAGGCACTTATGTGGAACACAGGTCAGAGTCATTGACAATGACTCTTGGATGAGAGTCGAAACGTCTATTTTTTCAAACTGAGTCCAGATGACTACAACTGAAGCTTTTTCTACTATGGAACACGCCTGGACGAATGAGGGATTACACCGACAGATATCAGACTGTGTTGTATTTTACGTGTTGCAACTGAACGAGGCTGGTAGTTGTTGTGGATATGCTAACGTGTCTTTTAGCGATATCAGATTGTGTTGTATTTTACGTGTTGCAACTGAACGAGGCTGGTAGTTGTTGTGGATATGCTAACGTGTCTTTTAGCGATATCAGATTGTGTTGTATTTTACGTGTTGCAACTGAACGAGGCTGGTAGTTGTTGTGAATACGTTAACGTGTCTTTTAGCGGTAGCAGAGTGTGTTCTGTGTTTGTATTTTACGTGTTTACAAGTGATCTTGACTGAGAATTGATTTGGATATGCTAACGTGTCTGTTAGCGATAGTAGAGTGTGTTTTGATGTTGAACAATGTTGATCTGAATGAGTTGAACGCGTTTAATAAAGCTCAGCTGACTCTGACTTATCCGTCTGTTTTGTTTATTTTATGCGCTTTATCGTCCGGTGCGCTTTATGTATGGACCAGTACACATGGTACACAGATAGCTGATGGTGCGCTTAATAATCCGGTGCGCCTTTTCGTGCGCAAAATACGGTAGTTTACATTTTGAGTGCCGCGAGCGCTGTGTGTAGCTAGACTACTGTTCCCAGAATGCTTTGCGTACATGTTTTTGGGACTTCCGGAGTACCGTAAACGTGCTTCTAGACGTGCATCTGAGTCTCTTGTGTCCCGAGTCTTCTTTATACACCGTGTACCACACAAAATCGCTTCGATAGTAAACCCAACCAGAAATAATAAGCGGTAAGACGTTTTTTGAGGAAACTGAAGGCTTTTAAGTGCGGCTTTTAAGTGCAGCTTTTAAGTGCGGCTTTTACATACAGGCAGTAATTTTGTATAATTAAGTGGTTGGTGAAGTAGGCTAATTTAATCTATTTAGCACATATGTCATAAGGTATGGGAGTATAACTCAGTAGGATAGGCAGTCACCTTTCACACGGGAGACATCTTTTTTTCCCCCTTCTAGATATTGATGAACACCCCAAGTCTGCTAGCCCATCCATAAACGTCACTACACACTACTGGTATATGGATATTTTATTATATATAACAGCCAAATAATACAAACACAATAGCAGCATTAGACAAAAGCCCAAATTTAACAACTATAAAATACAATAACTCTGATTAATGAATACAGCAATGAATCAATTTACTTTGACTTAGTATTTACTTAAAATGTTTAAATACACATATTGCACAAGAGCCCACTGAATAAATGCCAATTCAGGGACTTAAGTTCTTCCTTAACATTTATACCCGAACCAAAAAGCACCACCCAGATAAAAAAAAAACTTCAACAAAAGGTTTTAAACTTGAGCCGGGCACAAACGGCGCCTCACGGAGCACATTGATAATCACAGAACAGAAATTAACAATGAACTGCAGAGTGTTTTTAAAATTGCCATCCCTCTCAATTTTAAAACCATGTATTTGGGCTTCAAAACTCCTGCCATGGACACAATAAATTCATGCCTATTATTATTATTATTCATGCCTATATATTAGAATATGCTTCCGGTGGCAAGAAAAATTGTCATCACAAAGACATTGATGACACAAACCTCACCGATGATCAAGGAATGGACTGACATTGTAACGGACATTGGACAAATAGAAATAATGACATTTCGACTAAATTTGGAAATAAACAAATTTGAAAGACTGGACTAATTGGGACTATTCTAATTTAAATATGCCATTATTGGGTTTTTTGGCTGTTTAGGTGATGTTGTTTTGTATTTGTTTTTTTCACTCTCTGGTCAAGTTTGTTTGTGTTAATTATTTAAAAAATAAAAGTACTGTATTTGAAGTTTTCCAGTCAGGGTTCAGAGCTCACCACAGCACTGAACTAGTTAAAGTCATACATGATTTGTTATTGGCTGCTGTCGATGGACTGTTTTCAATACCGGTTCTGTTGGACCTCAGTGCAGCGTTTGACACCATCGACCACACGTTCTACTGCAGAGGTTAGAATGTGATATAAACCCTCAGCTTGGTTTGTTAATGTAACCCAGAGTGCCTCACTTTGTTCTAAAGTAACCTACGCTATGCCACAAGGTTCAGTACTGGGTCCAATTCTGTTTACTCTTTATATGCTGCCATTAGGTAACATTATCAGAAAGCATTGCATTAAATTCCACTGCTATGCAGATGACACACAGCTGTGTTTATCAATGAAACCTGATAAGACCGATCAAGTAGAGAGACTTAGTGTAGAGAGACTTGTGTCAAGGAAATAAAAAACTGGATGACAATTATCTGCTTCTTAACTCTGAAAAAAGTAATTGTACTAGGCCCTAAAATTCTACTAGACTCTATATCCGAACAGATAGTCACACTGGACAATGTCAGTGTAGCCTCCAGCACTACTGTAAGACATTTCAGTCTTATTTGACCAAGAACTCTTGTTCACTGCACATACAAATCTAGCCTGTAAAATAGCCTACTTTGATTTGCATAATATAGCTAAAATTAGAAAATCCTAAAAGCGCCATTAAAAGCTTTCAACTGGTTCAAAATGCAGCTGCAAGATTACCAACACTAACTAAACGAAGAGGGCATGTTACGCACTGGCTCACTATTGATAATTCTCCTCTTGACTTACAAAGCCATAAATCACATAGCCCCATCCTACTTCAGAAATGCTATAATACCATATCATCCAGGGCACTTTGCTTTTAGAGACTTTTGGGATCACAAGAGGTCCAGCATTTTGAAAACACAGTACAGCGTTTAGCCAACCAGCTCCTGTGGTATGGAATCAGCTCCCTGTCTATGTTAACGAGGCCAACACAGTATATTAATTTAAGAACAGGCTAAAAAAACAGTCCAGCTGCCCTAGGAGCAACTATGCTTGGCAAGTACTGGTGTGTCAGATTCTTTCTACTTTCCCTATCAATAATGTGTAATATTAGAGTTCACCTGTCTCTGTTCATTGCAGTTCATATGTTTTACCTTTAGGGGAGTGGTACCGTTTCAGACACTGCCGATACTGACCTGTAAATTTGGATGCTTCTCAACAGCCTGCAGGAACGCTCTACTCTAGATGCCTGGATGCTAGATGCACCACTCTCTGTTAGTTGTTCTGGCGCTACAGTTTATATGTAAATTGAAGCCTGTCTGTCTGTGGGAGTAGGATCTCTCCTTCACTGTTGTTCTCCCAGAGGTTTCTACTTTCTCCCCAAGGGTTTTGTACTTTTCCTTACCAAAAAGGAGAGTCTAAGGAGAGGAAATGTTGGCACATCTGCTAATTTCCTATGAAGATTGATTAATCCGTTTTTCCACTGTCGCCATTCGAGGCAACTGCTGTTGTGATTTTGGGCTTTGAGTGTTGTGACATTGTAACAGTGCTACACACTACCATTGTGAGCACATCAAACACATGGAAACAGTACTACACATTCTGAGTGAGCATGTCAAACACATGGCGACAGTGCTACACACTGATGTGTGAGCATGTCAAACACATGACAACAGTGCTACACACTCTCTGTAATGACAACGCACCGGCCCACGCAACTTTGCAGAGAGAGAGAGATGGCTCCAAAATATTGTGTGGTGGCAGTATCATATACAACAGAAACCAGCTTTGCATGTCTGAGAGTCAAAGAAATGAGCTCCAACCGGGCATTCTGATCATGACAGCAGTGCTGCCATGTGGGGGGGGCAGCCCCCACCACAGTGCTCATTTCCGAGCTCTGAGCCAGCGCCAGGAACCAATCCAGGGATGTACCGGTGACAGGACCATGTTAAATTCGCACACTGACCTGTGCTGCGTTAAGATCTGAACAAGCACAAGGACCAAGCACGAGGTCTACTCGTGATAAAGCCAGCGTAAGAACTGGTGCCACATCACCTCAGAAGAGACTAATTTTCATATATTCAACTCAGAATGAAAAACTGAGCAGGCACATTGTCCAGATCCACAAAGCACATGCAGACACGTTGAGCAAACTCCTATGTACCCCCGAGCACCTGATGGAGAGTATAGAGCTGGTCCAGTGCTCCACCACCAGGAAGAAAACCACTCTGCTCCTCCTGAATCCAAGGTTTTAATATTGGTTGGATTCTCTTCTCCAATACCCTGGAATAGACCATACCGGGGAGGCTGAGAAGTGTGATCCCTCTTGTAGTATCTCAAAAATATGAGGCATGTGTGTATACAAATTTCATTTTCAATTCGGTGACATTAAATTCACTTTGACAGTCAATGGAATAACTAAAATAAGCAAAAAAAAGGGGTTTTGTGCTTTGCATCCTCATGGTCACAACAGTGCTTCTAAGATGTAATAAAGGCAGATGCCAAAAACAGCAGCATTCGGGACGTGCTCCTTCTCTCGGTGGTTCAGAAAAGTCCTCATTAGGCCTTGTGATTTGTCAGCTTCTTGACTTGGCCCAGGTGGTGTGGTCGTTCTACAGTGATGGAAGGGACCGCAACTCCAGTGCCGAATATAAGCTCCGGAATTATCTTCTGGAGGAACCCCTCCATATTGTCTTCCCACCCTCTGGAACCACCACACCTGGGCTCATTGTTTGTTGCTCTATCAACTACACCATTTCACGCTGCACTTCAAGCAACACAACCTGTTGGTTGTAGAGGTGTTACGTTCTCTTTCCTATCCATTCTCTGCGGCTCTAGTGATCCCCGTTGGAGACTGGACTCTGCTGCGCGGCTGTGGTCTTACAGCGTCTTGCTACTAGGTTTGTCAGTGAAAAGGAGATTTCAAAGGCAAATATTGGCAACAGGGTGTAACAGTGCGTCTAGTCAGTCTGCGCCATACCCAGAAGTCCAAAGAGCAGTGGTTCTCAAACTGTGGTTGAGGGTCCAAGGCATAGAGGTGTAACTTTATATACAGATTAAAGATGAACAGTTTATAAAACACAGAGGCAACCAGTTTCATGATGACTAAAATACACTTCCTGTCCAAAAGAAAAGATGCCACATGGATTCAACTAAGCAAATACAGTAGGCACAGAGCCTCCTACTGGATAATTGCTACATGGGTGATGATCTTTTCGGGCCAACATACAAAAACACTCAATACAATACAAAACACTTCACAGAACTCATTACACGGGTAACAGATTAGCTAAAATGGGATTCACATTAGAGATTTGCACACATTGCACCACTCAGAAAAGTATAGACAAATATATCCGCGCAAACTGGCAATGCACTCCAGTCCAACCCTTTCGGAAAAGGTCACAGTCACTATCCACTAAAGTGGTCTGGCACATCCCATTTATCCCCCTCCCTCTTCCTGCTAGGGGGTCTCACAATAATTACTAAAAACAACTATACATTTCGTGTGTTTTTAATGCAGGACAGAGAAGTAGGGGATATATACATACACTGAACCCTCCGCGAGTAAGCCTGGGAGCTTGAGGGTTCTGCGCAGTATCTTTGCTGTTCCTAGCACTGCACTTTTCTGGACCGAGATGTCCGATGTCTTTCCTGGGATCTGCTCAAGCCATTCCTCCAGTTTGGGGGTCACTGCCCCAAGTGCTCCGATCACTATGGGCACCACCGATACCGTCACGCTCCAGGCCTTCTCCAGCTCCACTCTGAGGCCTTGGTATTTCTCTAGTTTCTCATGTTCCTTATTCCGGACGTTACCATCCCATGGTACTGCAATGTCCACCACCACGGCTTTCCTCTGCACCTCGTCAACCCCAACTATGTCCGGTTTGTTCGCCACTAACATTCGGTCTGTCTATATCTGGAAGTCCCAGAGGACTTTGGCTCGGTCATTCTCCACCACCTTCGGGGGCGTTTCCCACTTTGTACTTGGGGTCTCCAGCCCGTACTCTGCGCAGATGTTTCTGTACACTGTGCCAGCCACCTCGTTATGGCGCTCCATGTATGCTGTCCCTGCCAACATCTTACACCCTGCCGTTATGTGCGGAATTGTCTCAGAGCCCCCTCACACACACCTCGCCCCCACAGCCTACACCTCGCCCCCACAGCCTACACCTCGAGTCTTGTCTGGGGTGGTAGATCTGGGCCTCTATTGATCTGGTGCTCAGGTCCTGCTCTTGTGCTGCCATGATCAGGGCCTCTGTGTTGTGATTCAGACCGGCTCTTTGTAGCCATTGGTAGAATTTTGTGATATCAGCCACATCAGTTATGTTCCGGTGGTACATCCCATGTGGGGCTTGTCCTCCCATGATGGTCCCTTCAGCACCTCATCATCCTCTGTTCTCCATTGTCCGAGACATTCACTGAAAACTTCATCTGTAGGAGCCTTGTCCTTGATATACTTATGGATCTTGGACGTTTCGTCCTGGATAGTGGCTCTCACACTCACTAGGCCTCCTTCCTTCGGGCTAGTGTACAGTCTCAGTGTGTTGGATTTGGGACAGAACCCTCCATGCATGGTCAGGATCTTTCGTGTCTTAACATCTGTGGTCTGTATCTCCTCCTTTGGCCAACTGATTGAATCTGTGAAAAATAGACAATGAAATAAGACGTCCAATGCGTCCATCCGGCACTGCAAACACCACGGCATGCGCAAAGCCAAAGTGCAAATTCTTCAACTTCTCACAAATGTCTCGATCATGTTCATCAAAAAGCATTAAAAGTTTGGAGCCCGTCTCTGTGGGAATGCTACTACTCCAGTAAACTCTAACCAGATATTGGTTACGAAGCCCTAATGTGTGCAATCACGCTGAACGAGGCAGCGACTGACCTGAAAGAGAGGATCATGGCGAGAAAGAATGCCAGGTAACCCCGACACCCCTTAAGGGCCTACTGACCGAGCGTCCAAAGCGTCCAGTTTACATTCAAAGTCTATGTAAACGTGCATTGAACGCGTCCTGTGTTTTTTGCGGCGCAATTCCTCCGCTTTTGCGGCGAGATTCCTGCATTTTCGGCAGAAGACCCAAAACAAACCCCCGCAACAATAAAAAGAAATCCTTAAGACGCAGCTCTTGAGGCAAATAATGATATTGACTAAACTCTGCTCACCTCTGAAGTATATGCAGGTCCCAGACAAGCACCGGTGCCCATTGCCTCCGTTTTGGGACTTTGTAAAGTTAATAAACCAAAGCCATGGTCTGCCATTAAACTTGATAACACCACGAGAAAAGCAATACAGCACAGCACAGCAGAACTCCTCCACTGCGCATGTGAGCTGACGCCTCGGACGCACGTCTGCTGGTGAGTGTATTTGATGCGTTAAGGTTTTTTTTTCAAATGTGTGATTTTCGTTTTTTTGCAGAATGTGCAAGTTGAAGTTATGAAGGAGCCCCTCCGTGCTTCAGATAACAGTATTTGTTACCTTAAAAGTACAAATTAAGCTGTTAAAGATGGGTAGTTTTCGGGTCTTTGTGTGCTCTGCTCGGTGGTGTCACCTATTTTTCCAGCAGTGCAATGTTGTTATTTTTTGACCAATCAGCTGGAAGCACATGGCTACTTATATTTATTATTATATATTATATATATAAATATATATATATATATATATAATTTTTATATATAGTTAGTTATAAACGTGTGTCCTGTATACATGCACCTTTTTCATATAAATAATACTGGGTAGTTTGTGGGAAAATCAGTGGCTTGATAGAAAATCGGTGTCGGAAAAAACGGTTTTGGCAGGTGAGACCTCCTTAAAAAACGGAAATCGGTATCGGCCAAGAATTTTGGAATCGGTGCATCTCTAACCAAGAGGAAGACGAAAGTGCCCCCGGTCCTCATTGCGTTTGTTCCTGCGCTAGCCGCTGAGTTCGGCTTGTTGTTGTTCCGACCGGAGCCGGACGGAGCTAAGCTAAGCTAAAACCCTGCACTGTTGAGCGCAGTGAGATCTGCAGCACTGGACCCCTGCATTTCATTGCAACGGAACTGAGGTACTTTTACTCTAAAGGATTGCTTTAACGCTGTGTTTTAGTTTTTGTGATTTTTGTCACTTTTGCCTCATCACTTTTGCCTCATCACTTTTGCCTTGGGCACCGGAGCAGATGGAGCTAAGCTAAGCTAAAACGCTGCTTCAGCGCACTGCTGTGAGATCTGGCAATGTTATTGACTCTAAATCACAGGTTGCCAAACGTGAAGTTAAACTGACCGCCAAAGGGCTTTCTGGTAAACTTGATAGACTGCAGACTAATAGGAAATCATTGATAAATAAGGCCTCTAATATTTAACGGACAATGCAGAGTTTTATTGAAAATGGTGAATATCTAATGGTCCAAGATGCTCCTAATGAACTGGTTTTAAGTTGTGGCAAAACAAGATGTGATTTGCTAACGTGAAAATAAAATGTATGTGAGTGTGAGGAGGGGAGGGCTTATCTCAATGAGATGCAAATGAGCACCACTGTGACTCTGGGCTCACTCCGGTGAGAATCTCTAGTGGCCGTTTTTTTCTGTAAACAACTTTCAGAGTTGTATACATTCAAATGACCACAACTTATTCAAATATTATCAGATGTACATGAGTGAGACATCATTGGATAGCTTTAAAAGTACACTTTCAGAATCTGCGAATAACTCAAAATGTCTCTGGGGAGACTTGTTCCTGGTATTCATACGGCTGGTCACAATTATGGGAGCCATGAGAAACAATACCCACCATGGAAACAAAAGTTAGGAGGCAAATATAGAGCAAGCACGGTGAGAAGTGAGCCAACTGAAATGAAAAAACAAGTACCAAACAAGTACAACCAGATGCCCATAACAGAAGCACTTGAAACCGTCAGACAAAGGCTCCAGGCCTTGGCCAGCAGCCTAAAGCGCAGACAAAAGAGATAATGAAGTCAGACGAATAAACCGGCTGTTTGCAACTCAACCAGCGAAAGTGTGCGCTGAGTGGCAGGGTAATAACAGCAGAGCAGACCCACCAAGGCTGGAAACTGAAAGGTACTGGCAAAGACTTAATATGACATCACTTCCGGGCAGGGCTGGCCCAAGCCTTCAGGGGGCCCTAAGCGAAAACATTTTTGGGGGCCCCTCACCACGTCATCAGAATCAGTTTTATTGCCATTGTCAGTAAACAATTCACATATGGGAACTTTCTTCAACGCAAACAAAGCGCACCAAAACGCCAGGGCATATGTTTCCCAGTTAGTTCTCAACACCTCACAAGCTCAAATATTGATAACTTAAATCCCACAATGCAACTTGGTATTCCGCTGACATCACCTCTACTCCCTGTACAAATAACACACGTCCCAGATATGTTTTTGGGCGTATTTGTGGGCGTTAAGGGTCTACAGCCACATTAGCACATTAGTTTAAATGAATGAACAGGGGGGGTCTGGGGGCTCTCCCCCAGAGATTTTCAGACCTTTTTGGGTCTTCTGCTGCATTTTAATGTGGTCCAGCCGGCTAAAGTAAGAGTCAAATGTTGAGGTTGTAATGCTATAAAATGATGATGTGATGAAACTGTGCCAGGAGAAAATGACTAAAGCCAGTTATTAATACATTAGTGTACTTAATTACTCAATACAATATTGGCTATGAAAAATAATTATGATCAAATTGATTCATTTTAACTGAAAATGTAAAAGTAATAGTTATCCTTACTAATTTATCTTTTACAGCTCCCAACTGTTCCTTCTTGCTAAAGTGACAAAACAAGTTATATTAAATTAAACAAATGGCATAAGCATTGCTTGATTAACAATTAACACTGATAAAACTAGACAGTGCAAAAATGTTATTCCCAGAGAATGAACAGAACGTGAAGTGAAGGTCCAAACCTAGCTATAGTGAAGAGACTGCGTTTCTGCAGCTTTGCCACTTTTGTATAAAAATATATAGTATTATTCTATAACAGACGTAATCATAATATGTCTGGTTATTTTTCACTATCAATTTATTATAATTTATAACAAATAGTCTAATGATGCTTTTTAAATAAATTGAAATGTTTTATTGCTCTATTAAAAGTTAATTACAATATAAATATTTGTTCTGATCAGAACATCACACACTGGACTCCTGCATGAAACAATTCTGCGATGTGATTGGCTGATGGACCTTACACGCATAAACCTTTACGTTCCTCTTATTGCACGTTAAGAAGTCAAACAGACATCACGAGTCACGATTGATCTCACACATGGTGATGTGAGAGAGAGAGACGCAAACTCAAACCAGCTCATCTCCGACTGAGGCTGCACAGGGGCCCGGGACAGGGCCCACACACTGTTCACTCCAAAGTCTCACGTCAGAGGTTCTGGACGAGACGGAACTTAGTGACCCGGGGCATAGACGCCCCTCACCGGCCTCACCTGCAGCTAACACTATCGGGCTGGTGTAAATGTTAATCTTATTATCTTTCATTCAGACATATTATTGTGCGCGGGGCAGAGCTCTCGTCGCCTCCAGTCTGAGCGAACTAACGTGACAGACTCGTGTTGTTTCAAACAGCAGCATTAACCGTCTCTTTGTAAGAGAAGTTCAATACCTGGAGAGTGTTGTTGAGTTTGCAGTTTCTTTACATCGTCAAGAAGTTTCTTCTTTCGTTTTTCGGCATCGGGGGGATATATTCCTCTGGACATGATGACCACGCAGGGACCACGTTGTGTTGTGTTTATGTTTTGCTCTCGTTCTGCTCGCGCACAATGAAGTTGCCCAATCAGCGCAGGTTTGGTGTCTTGGTTGCCAGATTGCCATTACAAATAAATGCGGTTTGTGCGTTATATGTTACCGCTGTGTGCGCTGCCGTGCCAGCAGCGCTACTACACTAGTGGCGCACGCTGCGCTTGCACTTCGCATAAGACGGGTTGCCAGATTGGGGGCCCTATTAACGCCTCGGGGCCTTACGCGGCTGCTTAGTTCGCTTATAGGCTGGGCCGGCCCTGCTTCCGGGTAAGTTTATTCTGTTTTGAGAGTTGTCCGTTCGCTACTTTTTATTAGTTGTTTTTATTGATAAGTATACACAGACTATTTCAGCTTCTTATATACCAGTGAAAGTTTGATTACTCCATAAACAATCCAGAGCCTTATACAGCCCACTTTCGTTCAGTATTTTGTGGATTAAACCAACTTGTTCTCTAGCCTCAGTCTAAGCTAGCCTAGCCGCTAGCATCATGGCTGAATCTTCCTCCGCCTTTACCTGCTCAACTTGTCATATGTCGAGACAGAACCCTGGCTCTTTCTTTGAAGACAGGTTTGTGAAGTGCTGTGTAGTTGTAGCTTTGGAGGCCAGGGTAACAGAGTTATAAGTGCTGATTCGTTGTTTAGAGGAGAACAGGTCGCATCATTAGTAAGGCTAAGACTAGTCCCTCAGTGCCTCCGGTACTAGACCAGGAACCAAATAGGGACCAATTTGTGACAATTCGGAGGGAATGACGAACCAAATGCCAGCCAGTAGTGCGCCGTGAGCTTCCCATCTACAATAGGTTTGTTCCCCTCAGCGATCACACACCCGCTGAATGGATCATTGACACACTGGTAATTGGAAATTCTATAGTCAGAGATGTGAAGCTACCAGCAGCAACTATCAGATGGATGGACATCGATGGAGACCATAGGCTTTTAAAGCAGAGTAGACATAGGTTCTGTTGAATCGTGATTCACGCACGTGGTGGTATTGACGCCCAGCGGAGACTATGAGAAGGAGGGTACATCCCTATTAGTTCGGAAATTGACCGAATGCCTTAGTCGTCCTAAGTGACCACCCAGGGATGAGTTCCGGACACAGAGCAGCAGTGGAAGATGCTCCTCTGTTGCTGAGCTCTCGCCAGCTCTGTCACAGTTTAAGTGTCCAGACTCAAGGCAATAATACCAAAAAGTCAAATCTCAAAAAAACTATTTCAGGCATCAGACCAAATAACTCGCAAATGATACAAATAAACAAATAAATAAGCATATAAAATGTGGACTGCTAAAAATGTGGTCAATTTCCTCAAGATTGCTTTTAGTTAATTAATTCATTAGTGATTGTCTTCTATTTCTAACTGAAACTTGGCTTCAACAAGATCACTGCCAGACCACCACCAGGAGCAAAGCCCCGAGGTGGTGGTGTGGCAGCGATTTCACACTCAAGCCTACTTTTGAGAACAATGCATTTTGCTCATTTGATCAATTATGCTCATGCTATCAATCATGTGTCCAAATTGGAAAAAACAAAAAGGAGATTTGTTCATAGTTATCTACCGAGTTTTTAACAGTTGTCTGACTTTATATCAAACTTAGTGTTAGCCTGGGATAAAGTAGTGATAGCTCCAGGTATCAATATCCACGTGAACGTGAATGATAAGTCTCAGTGATTCATTCAGCGTTAGACAGCATTGGTTTTGCTCAGAGTGTAAGTAAATCGACTCAATCACAAGCACACTCTGGATCTTGTCCTAACATATGTAATAGAGATTAATGACCTCACTGTCCTCTCTCATAACCCTATATTGTCTGATAATTTCCTAATTACCTTAAAGTTTATTCTTGATGAGAGTAATAGAGGTATATAATAGAAAGCCAATATTCAGTGACATGTCATGTGATCCTGCTGAGAACAGCTTTAGTCCCAGTGTAAGTGACCAATTTGTTGAGTTGACCATGAATTCTCTGAAGTCTGCTCTTAATGTTGCAGCTTTGTTACAACAGAAGGTTACTAGGCCAAAATGTGCCTCCCCAAGATACAATGAAGATCTGCATTCACATAAACAAAGAGTTAGAAAATTGGAAAGACCATGTCATCACTCACACAGAAGACACACAAGAATCCCTAAAAGCATGGAAAATATGCCTCCTGTCCTACAAGCAGGCCCTGCGTAGGGCCAGAACCAGATACTATTCAAATTGAATAGAAGTCAACAAAGATAACACTAGATTTATTTTCCGTGAAGGTATATTCCAAAGTCATTCAAACATGCAGTTATTAAACCGCTTTTGAAAAAGTCTAATCTTGATCTTGACCTATTGGTAAACTACAGACCTATTTCAAATCTTCCCTTTGTCTCTAACATTCTTGAAAGAGTTCAGGTTAAACAGCTTTGTTGCCACCTACAGGACAATAGCCTATTTGAAGTTTTCCAGTAGGGTTAAGAGCCCACCACAGCACTAAAACTGAACTAGTTAAAGTCACAAATTATGTGTTATTATCTGCTGACGATGGACTGGTCTCAATCCTAGTTCTGTTGGACATCAGTGCAGCGTTTGACACCATCGACCACAACAATCTCTTCCAGAGGTAAGAATGTGATATAGGTGTCAGAAGGACCACCCTCAGCTGGTTTAAATCCTATTTATCGGATAGGTACCAGTTTGTTAATGTAAACCAAGCTCCTCTCCTTGTTCTAAAGTAACCTACGGTGTGCCACAGGGTTCAGTCCTCGGTCCAATTCTGTTTACACTTCATATGCTGCTGTAGGTAACATTATCATAAAGCATGGAATTAACTTCACTGCTATGCAGATGACACACAGCTGTATTTATCTATGAAATCCGATCGGATTGATCAAGTAGAGCGACTTAGTGCTTGTCTCAAGGAAATAAAAACCTGGATGACACTTAATTACCTGCTTCTTAACTCTGAAAAACATATTTGCATTAGGCCCTGAATGTCTGCGAGACACTTTATCTGAGCAGGTAGTCACACTGGACAGTGTCAATGTAGCCTATTAAAAGTGCATATAAATCAAGCCTGTAAAACAGCCTATTTCCATCGGCACATTATAGCAAACATTAAAAAAAAATTGCCCAAAAGCGAGGCTGAAAAACATATCCATGCATTTGTAACATCTAGTTTAGACAACTGTTACTCCCTGCTCGCAGCATGTCCTAAAAGCTCCATAAAAAGCAAAATTTAGCAGCAAGATTACTAACAGAAACTAAAAGAAGAGAGCATGTTACGCCAGTGCTCAAGTCTCTTCACTGGCTTACTGTTGAGTTTAGAATCAAATTTTCCTCCTGACTTACAAATCCATAAATCACATGGCCCCATCCTACTTCAAAGATGCTATAATAACATATTATACAATAGAGCACTCAAAATACTAGACCTCTGGTGATCCCAAAAGTCTCTAAAAGCACAGTATGAGGTACAGCGTTTAGCTGACAAGCTCCTGTGTTATGGAATCAGCTCCCTGTCCATGTTAAAGAGGCTGACACAGTCTCTTCATTTAACACCAGGCTTGAAACATTCCTCTTTGAAATCGCTCATGGTCAGGCCAGTTAGAAACAGAAATAAAAATCTACAGTTTCCCAGCTACGCTGCCTTAGGAGCAGCTATGTTGGGGAAATTTGGCAGCTTGATTGAGCACCATCCTCTGCTTCTGATTACTTTTTCTATCAAACAATATTTAATATTTAATTTCACTTGCAATCTGTTCATTGCCTTTTCTTCTTCTTCTCCAACTTCCCCGTGGGGAGTCGAACAGGCACATTGATGACTTGTGGATACACATGAGGTTTGGTAGTGGCCTTGCCAAGAAGGAGGGACACGGGAAGTTGGGAGATTTGTCTAAGGAAACAGGATGGTGGGACATTACCAAGTCCCTATGAACATTGTTTAATCTGTTTTTCACTGTCGCCCCTCGAGGAACTGCAATTGCTGTTGTAATTTTGTAAATTACAACAGCAATTGCGTTACAAAAATGAATTTAATTGAATCCAATAAGAGATCAGAGAGTGGAGGGAAAACAATTTTCTAGGTTCCATTTTTATCAAAATTAAGAAAATAAAGGGTAACTAAATACATATTCAGAGTATTAGCTGTTCCATTTGTCCAGGAGTGTTCCAATGTAGAAAAAGATTCAGTTGTAGTCATCTGGACTCCAGATGGACTGGACTCCAGATGACAACTGAATCCGTTTCTACAACTGATCATTAATACATACTGTAAAATAAAGAAATAATCTAAACTAAACTAATACCGGTACACCTGATAACTGTGGGCCTATAGTATTCTGACGGATCCTTTTTCTGATCCTTCCCCAAAGCTTTTATCAGGAGGAGGAGCTATATCCATTCTCATGTCTCTGGACCCAGCCGCATCCGGAGCTACAGGTAAAAACACATGAAGGATTAACATGACAGAGTGAAGCTACTGTGAGCCGACTCTGTTCACACTAATGTGACTGAAGACCTGCATACAATAAGAATGCACTCATTTGATTTACTACATGAATCATTTATCACTAAGATAAGTTTGAGTAGAAAACTCAAATCATATCACAAATCATATCACAAATCCATATTCCTGTTCCTGCAGCTACTGCATGAATGAAGGACTCAAAGTATTTCACATGCTGCAGCATGCTGTACGTTATATTTAGATCGTGACCAAGCCTAAGTGTTGAAACACCCCTGTCTTAGACCCTCCTTAATGGCAAGGAAAAACTACCAGAACTCTGGTAGAAACCTTAAAGAGTTCCAGAGTGAAGGAGAGATCCGACTCCCTCGGACAGGCAGGCGGACGCACTTCAATTTGCAACGCGCTGCAATTTTCTCCATGTGCAGTTTTGGCTGGCGGACATCAGCAGGTCATGTATAGGCCTAGTGATTTATGCAGCCACCAGCAGTTCGCCACCTCATTTATTCACCACATGAACCGCAAGCTCCTGAATATCACATGACACGGGCTGTTGTGGAGGTGTGACGTGGTATTTTTCCTACCAGGCTCGCTGTCCTGCTCTCTTATGAATAATCATCCACTTTTGAAATGTCACCTTCCAAACTCAATGGCCCCATGCAGACTGCAGCCAAGAGGACATTTAACCTTTATTTAACCAGGAGAGTCCCATTGAAATTAAAAACCTCTTTTCCAAAAGGTGTCCTGGCCAAGAAGCAGCAACATCCACCATTGTTACAACATACAATTGAACAACATAAAAACAATACGGGTTATGAGAAACAATTGCACATTATTGAGGAAGTCTCTAATGTTTTTAGCCCGGTCTTGAAAGAATTTACCTCAGTCAATTTCCAGTCTTTCTACAACATATTCCAAGCAGTAAGAGCTGAGCATACAAATGCTTCCCCAGCTCTGTGCAGGCAAAAGGAACAGAGAAGCATGATAAACAGTGTCCACAATTTGAAGACAGGTGGAGGAAGCATTCATATAAAATATCACCATAATCTAATACAGAAACAAGTTGCAGTAACTTACTTAACTTCAAAGGAAAAACACAATTTATTCTTCCATGCAGTGGTGTGGTTTAAGTCATCAATCAAACCACCAAGATATTTGTATTCATAAGATAAGATAAGATAATCCTTTATTGTCCCACATGGGGAAATTGCATTGATGCAACGCAGGTAGATACAGAGGTAGATACAGAAGAAAAGAACAGATCACTTATAAGAAGTTTGAAAAACACTCTAACAAAACCTCCCATTTCCCAACAAGGGATGGAGGGGAAAAATAAATAAATAAATACCATTACATGTGATCACGACAGTAATTGCACATGAATTGCACATGAATTGCACAGTAATTGCACATGAATCACGACAGTAATTGCACAGTAGGACTAACAGTGTTTGTTATAAAGTCTGACAGCAGCAGGAAGGAAAGACCTGCGAAATCTCTCCTTCACACAGCGAGGGTGGATCAGTCTCTCACTGAAGCTGCTCTCCAGAGTGGACAGAGTGTCCTGCAGGGGGTGACACTCATGGTCCAGCATAGATGTGAATCTAGCCAGGACCCTTTTGTCCCCCACCTCCTGCACCGAGTCCAGAGCGCAGCCTAGGACGGAGCTGGACTTCTTGATGACTTTGTCCAGCTTCCTCCTCTCCCTCTCTGTGATGCTGCTGCTCCAGCAGGCCACACTGTACAGGAGCTGATGCCACCACAGAGTCGTAGAAGGTCTTCAGGAGTGGCCCTGTCACTCCATAAGACCTGAGTCTCCTCAGGAGGTAGAGTCGACTCTGGCTCTTCCTGTACAGTGCGTCTGTGTTATGAGTCCAGTCCAGTTTGTGGTTCAGATGAACACCCAGGTACTTGTATGAGTCCACTCTCTCAATGTCCCTTCCCTGGATGTTCACTGGTAAGGGGGCAGTGGGGTGGCGTCTGCGGAAGTCCACCACCATCTCCTTGGTCTTCCCCGCGTTGATGAGGAGGTGGTTCCGCTGACACCAGTTCACAAAGTCCTGCGCCAGTCCCCTGTACTGCATTATCGTCGTCCGTGATGAGTCCGATGATGGCAGAGTCGTCAGAGAACTTCTGCAGGACACAGCTGTCCGTGTCGTGTCTGAAGTCTGCAGTGTAAAGGGTGAAGAGAAAGGGCGCGAGGACAGTGCCCTGGGGCGCCCCCACACTGCAGGTCCGAGTGTCAGACACACAGTCCTGGGCTCTCACAAACTGGGGTCGGTCTGTGAGGTAGTCCAGGATCCACTCTGCCAGGTCATACTCCACACCAGCAGTCTCCAGCTTGTCCCTCAGGAGCAGCGGCTGGATGGTGTTGAAGGCGCTGGAGAGATCAAAGAACAGGATCCTCACAGAGCTGCCAGGCTTTTCCAGGTGAGAGAGAGAGCGGTGCAGCAGGGAGATGACGGCGTCCTCCACTCCGATGCCAGGTCGATATGCAAACTGCAGCGGGTCCATGGCTGAGCTCACTGTGGAGCGGAGGTGGTCCAGGACCAGCCGCTCCAGTGTCATGAACCACTTCAAGAGTGGACATAACTGGGACAGACTGAGGCACCTTCTTAAAGTTTGAAAACAACATTGGCTTAGTTTTGTCAGCATTAAGGACTAGTTTTAATTGAAGAAGTGAATGCTGGACAACTACAAAAGCTTCCTGCAGGGGTTTCAATGGCCTGAGCAAGAGATGATCCATAGCACCTGTAACTGTGTCATCAGCATAAAAATGCACGTTAGCATCAGAGACAATTAGACCCAAATCATTGATGTACAATAGGAGGGCCTGCTAACTCAAGGAGAATGTAGTCCTCAAATTTTAAAACATCCAAAATCCACATAAGTTTGTCAAATCAATAAAACAGATACTGCGTACTCAAAAACTGCTATACAATCCTTTAAAACACACGCAAACAATTAACAGACAAAGGCTATGTTTCCATCTTGGTTTAGAGGTGCACTCTGTCCATGTGCAATGAATAATGAATAAATATGTTGCCTTTACAATTTTCATTGAAATGATGTTATGTAATAGGTAATACGGCTTGCTTTTGTAGAGTCGAGAAAGAAACAGGAAAATTATAATCTTGGTTGCATGTATTCTTGTTTGGCCTTGCATAAAAAATATACTATATTGAGTTGGAGAAAAAATAAAAAAAAGTTTTGGTTTTGTGGGTGCTGCTTGAATATTCTCAATGAGGGCAAAAGCAGCAAGAAAATTAAGCATGCTGCAGAAATAACTGCGGGAGATAACCTGCTGCAGTTTGTACACCAACAGGGCTTTTAATCATGATTAAAAATGCTTTGACAGGACTCATTCGTAAAGCCTATGCATACCTCTTCCCTGTTATGCCCCTTTAATATATAGTGTAGTATAGTGTTATGATGAATTTCAAACTCAATTTCGATACTGAGAAATAAGCTTGATAATGAAATGAAAACATATAATGAAAAAATAGGATATCACTAGGTTCAAGTATTTGGATTTAGCTAGTAAATATTATTTTCATTTTGTTGTGAATGAGATATTTTTTTACCACATTTTACCAAAATTAAAGGTGGAAGGGACGATTTTTTTGGCCGAAATCTGAGTCTTATTTCCTCGTGGCGTGGACTGCCGATTAGTCTTGCCACGTATCAATCATAAAACGCACCTACCGCTCACCTGCAGCCTCGTCGGCTCATCCCCACGTTTCCGCGTGTCTAAGCGGATTGATCTATCACAATATAGTTCCCTCAGTGTACGGGACAAAATTAAGACGGAGAAAGACAGTTCGAGCTGTCTCAGAAGTAGACGGAAATCTACGGGAGACGAGAGATGCGATGCGATCCGTCACGCTAATAAACAAACGCACGTGTGTGTTGTATTAGTCCGCACGGGGAGTGCGCATGCGCACTTCCGCCTTCCGAGTTCTCAAATTGTCAAAAAATCGTCCATTGCGCCTTTAAACTAAAGTGATGCAACATGAGTCCATTCTGATGGAGGATTTCTTCTCTCTGCACATGGCATGTTTTGGAGTCTGTGTAATGTCCAAATAACAATTATTCAATTTCTAAATTAGAAATTATGTAAATAATCAATAAGCTGTGATTACGGAATCATTGAAATAATTGTCTTGTTTCAGCTCTATAAAAATTATCCTTTTTTTTAAAACAATAGAAGATCAAGCCCCTTATTGGCCTATAGTTTGTTCCTACAAACTATAAGACAATATCTAAACTTCTCTTCTTTTCTAAAGTTTTGGAAAAGGTGTCTATTGCCAACTGCAGTCACACCTTGGCTGTAATGACATTTCTTTAAAATTCAGTCAGGCTTTAAGCAACAACATAGCACAGAAACTGCACTTTTATCTGTTTTAATGATTTTTTTTTAATTTTAACACTTGATTCTGGAAATCCTGCTGTCCTTCTGCTATATGTCCTCAGCTTTTGACACCGTTGACCACAGTATTCTGTTGTCTCGATTAGAACGGTCTGTTGGTGTACACTTAACTGGTTCACATCATATTTATCAGACCGAAACTGTTCACCTCGACCCACATCAGTTTAAAACTGCCCCTTTGAAATGTGGTGTACCTCAGGATTCTATCCTACGTCTAATTCCCTTCAGCATTTATTTGTTGGATTAGGATCACTCTTTAATAAATACATCTCGTTCCATTGCTTTGCTGATGACATCCAAATTACGTTCCCTTACAGTCAAATACCTCATAATTTGCGCCCCTGATTCACTGCCTCAGAGACATTAAAGATTGGATGACTCTAAATCTCCTACACTTAAATAAGAAGAAAACTGAAATAGTTGATTTTGGTGATTCAGGTGTATTAGGAGTGTTAGTAGGATAGTGTTCTTGGTCCTCTGTCTTGTTTAAACCGTCCAATTGTGAGAAATGGTGTGCTAATGGATCATCTCTTAAGTTGTACAAACAAGTCAGTGCAGTGGTCAAAACCAGTATTTTTCAGCAGAGGTTACTGGCTAAAGTAAAACCGTACTTACCTACTAAGGACTTTGGTGTGTGATTCACTCAAGTATTGCATCACGCCTAGATTACTCTCTCTTTATTCTGGTCTCGATCTGACCTCTCTTAAACACTTGTAGTCAGCCTGGCTGCTCACAGATACTAAAAACACATTACCGTATTTTCCGCACTAAAAAGCGCACGTAAAAGTCTTTAATGTCCTCAAAAGCCGTCCGTGCACTTAATAGTCCAGTGCGCTTAATATATGGTTTATTTCTGGTTGTGCTTACTGACCGCGAAGATATTTTGTTTGGTACACGTGTATAAAGAAGATTTGGGACACGAGACACCGATGCACGTCTAGCTTTACAGTACTCTGGAACCGGAAGTCCCAACAACATGTATGCAAAGCATTCTGGGAACAGTAGTCTACCTACACGCGGCACACTGTCAAAATGTAAACAACATTTTCAGTCAGGCACAAAGCAGACACCTACCGGTAAATAAAGGAACCCAAGAATCTTGGCCCAAGATGGCTCCTGCCAAGAGACCAATGGATCTGTTATATTATCGCAAGAAATGCGCTTATGGGCTAAATTATTAGTCAACTGTGGTCAGAGGCCGGAAGGCTGGAAGGCCGGAATCATCACTGAACTTCCGCGTGGATCCGAGATGCGGGATCACACTGGCACGGAGGACTGTCCCAGGTAAATCGGGACGTCTGGTCATAGCTACTTGATGTACTTCGGCGGCATTTGACGCATTTGAGGACGAGGAATGAACTGAAAAAGTGAGTGTATTGTGTTGTATTTTACGTGTTGCAACTGAACGAGGCTGGGAGTTGTTGTGGATATCCTAACGTGTCTTTTAGCGACATCAGACTGTGTTGTATTTTACCTGTTGCAACTCAACAAGGCTGGGAGTTGTTGTGGATATGCTAACGTGTCTTTTAGCGGTAGCAGAGTGTGTTCTGTGTTTGTATTTTACGTGTTTACGAGGGATCTTGACTGAGAATTGATTTGGATATGCTGACGTGTCTGTTTTGATGTTGAACAATGTTGATCTGAATGAGTTGAACGCGTTTAATAAAGTTCAACTGACTCTGACTTATCCGTCTGTTTTGTTTATCTTATGTGCTTTATAGTCCGGTGCGCTTTATGTATGGACCAGTACACATGGTACACAAAATAGCTGATGGTGCGCTTAATAATCCGGTGCGCCTTTTCGTGTGCAAAATACAGTACTCTAGTCCTGGCATCACTGCACTGCCTTCCAGTTATCAAAAAAATCCACTTTAAAATGTTGCTCATGGTTTTTAAATCATGGCTTCCTGCTTCTGAAGAGTGCAGACACTTTCATGCTTGCTCCAGTTTGCTATAGCTGCTTTCCTTATTTATTTTGCTTTTTAATCAGTTTTTGTCTTCCAAACATGTTTAATTATGACTTTTTTTAAGCAAACCAAGGCTTTTAAGAAAATGTTTACAGTTTTAACAACATATCTGACGCTAACGACACGTCTGGGGAAACAAACTCTTGTGAACGCTGTTGAAAATATCAACAAGAAGTTCATGAGCTACACGCACGGATATTCACTTTAAAATCTGAAAAAGAAAAACGGCTACTTTCAATACAAACCGGAGTGACTCGTCGTTCGGAGTGTGTCATTATGGGAAAACAAAATGCGAGCCAAGCTGCCCATTCTGAGAAATTTGATTCATATTCCCTGTAAAAAAGATAACGCCCATTATTTTCTTCTTCAGAAACGCTAAAGAGCTTGATGCTGTCCTTGAAACATTCAGTCTTACTCGTTAGTGACACCATCCACAAGAGAGGGCACACTCTAGATCTCCTATTTATAAAGGGGGTTAATAGTTCAAACGTCAATGTGGTTGATGCGGCTCTGTCTGATCATTTCTTTATCTTCTTTGACCTTTGTCTGTTTTTCCCAAACCACCGGCTAGTCCCACAGTTGTTCGGAGGAGACACATAAAGCTGGAGGGCTTCCAGCTGCTATGAGCTGACCGACAGAGAGATCTCTCCAGGGGGGAATCTATATCAACAACGCCTGGTATGCAGATGTGACAGATCTCCAAGCACTGCTCTTCTCCCCTGGAATATATTTTCACTAACTGCAAACTACTCTACTTTCCACGTGAGTTTGCCTCATTCATTCTGGCCGCTGTTCACATTCCACCGAGTGCGGACCAGGTTTTGAGTGTGGAGCGGACCTTCCCTGACTCCTTGTGTATTATCGTGGGCAATTTTAACAGGACTTTGGAAGTTCGTCAGCCACGAACTACCAAAGTACAGAAAGTGTATTAATGTCCCGACCAGAGAGCTGAACACGATGGATCACCGTTACACAACAATCAGTGATGCATTTTGTGCCGTGGCCCAAGCTGCTTTGTATGTGGGGAACAGGTTAACCATGATGTGATCTGAAAAGCCCAGACAGAGGCTGAAGCTCTTCAAACCTGTGGTAAGGACCGCTTAAAAGTGGACCAATGAGACAGTGGAGGAGCTACATGCGTGTTTAGACATTAAGTAAGTAAGTAAGTCAATTTTATTTGTATAGCACCTTTCACAGACAGACATCAAAAAGTGCACTTACAACAATATACAGTCAAATCAGTCCCTAAAGCAACTGTAATTAAAAGGCCTAACTGAATAAAAAGGCCGTGGCTGGAGAGCCGCGGCGCGGTCAAATGGCCGCGCAGTTTCAGGGACCGCGGCATTTCCCTTATAGCCCGTTATAGCCTCATGGCTAACCCTAACCTTAACCTTAACCTTAACCTTAAACCTTAAACCTTGAACCTTAAACCTTAAACCTTAAACCTAACCTTAACCCTAACCTGGCGCGGTCTAAAACGGCGCTAAAACGCGGTCAAACAGCGGCGCAGTTTCAGGAGCCGTGCGGCCGGCACAAAAATAACATGGCTTTTTCGGCTCTGCAGACACTCCCGAATAAAAAAGGTTTTGAGCTGACCCTTAAAAGCAACAACAAAGTGACAGCAGAGAGAGCGGAAGATCATTCCAGAGTCTGGGCACAACGGCCTGGAAGGATCGGTCTCCTCTGGTCCAAAAACTAGTGTGAGCAGTTTCTGATCCAAAGACCTCAGTGAGTGAGGGGGGGTGTAACGTGTGATCAGATCGCTGATGAACAAAGGGACCTGACCGTGCAAAGTTTTGAAAAATCCGGTAGGAGAGCAGCAGCCAGTGAAGGACTTTGAGAATGGGTGAAATGTGGGCCCTTCTATTTGTGCGAGTCAAGAACCTCGCTGCAGAGTTCTGGACCAGTTGCAGACGAGAGAGCTCCTTCTTGTTCTAACAGGAAAACAAACTATTACAATAGTCTAAATGTGAAGAGACAAAAGCATGGATTATGAGTTCCAGATCATTTTGAGACACCATTTTAGACACCATTAAGTTTAGAGATTTTCCTCAACTGAAATAAACAATTCCTAGTCAACTGCTTGGAGTGGTCTAAAGTCTTTGTCAAAGATAACCCCCAGGTTTCTAAGACTTGGTTTAGCAGACTGGCCTTGATCCCCCAAATACTGGTTTATCCCTGGAATGGCATAATCAGAGGCAATAATCAGTGTTTGCGTTTTGTCTGCATATAGCTGCAGAGAGTTTTTACTCAGCCATTGTATTATTTGCACTAAACAACGGACTAAGGAGTTCAGCATTACAGACTGGGAGGTTTACAGAGCTGCCACAGATAGTTTGGATGAGTACACAGACACTGTGACGTCATACATTCGATTCTGTGAGGACAATATGATACCAACACACACCAAAGTCACTTTCAATGACGACAAACCCTGGTTCATACCAAAACTAAGGCAGCTAAAGATGGGCTGCAACGTGTTTTAATAAGTGGAATACATAATTTTTTCACAACGAAGTCTGGAAGGTCAGTTTTAACAAATGACCAAAACAATTCTAGCGTTCATTCGGCCAAACCCGAGAAAACGCCATAGCAACCGCCTTGGAAACCGAATGCTTTGAGAGCGGTTGCAAAATCAGTGTCGTCACACCAGGAACACGCTGTAGCGCACCCTCATTGTTCCACTAGGCCATGTGCTAAACAGAGCGGTATTTTAAGTTTTACACGACAAATCTTGCAATAACACGGAGATGTGAAGCACTGCACTGCTCTCCGTTGTGGCCAAAACGGAAGATTAGAGCACGTTTTTGGACATGATTTGTCCCGGACTAAGAGAATGATTTTGGAATCCCAGCGGTGATGTGTGGCAAGTCTGGTCCAGTGCTACCAACATTTCACAGAAGACAGTTTCCAAAACCTCGCAAAGTATAGACTTGGATATGCAAAAAAGTAAGTTGCAAGATAATTTCGCCGTGTGCGTGATGGCTGTTGTTGTTGTTCACGGGGAGAGTGCTAACTTTATGCATATCACTGATTGTAATAAATATACCAGGAAGTTGAATGGACCGGTGTGGTCCGTCTGGATCCAGCCGTGCGGGCTCTCCCCCGGAAGAGGAGCTCGCAGCTCGGCGCCCCGCGGTCCTCCCGCCACTGGCTCTCCCCGGAGGACCGCGCCAGAACCACAGTCGTCCGGGTAGAGCCAAGTGCCAGATGGCCGCCACACGTCCTCCCCGGAAGAGTCTCCTCATAGTCATTCTCATCTGCTCTATTTTCATGGTCTGACGAGGCTCAGGCTCAAATATATGAGGCAGCAGCTACAGGACATGTTCTTCAACATATGCTGTTCATCTCTGTTGAAATCTGCTCACTTGACGAGGATTTAGTTGTAATTTGCTCGTTATCACTGTCCATACTGTCCACTGTCCATTCAGTGTAAATATCCTCAGTGTTGGCTAGACAGTGTCACGGTGTGACGACACATTTCCGGGTTAGGTGAAGGCAAAAACACGGACGCAGCAAAAGAGCGTAATTCTTTAAAATAATAGTTTATTTTTTTAAGCAGAGTATCTGAATATATTAAGACTTGGATACTAAAGGCCGACGATGACTTGAAAGCACAATTTCAAATAACTTTGCAGCCCATCTTTAAGGCAGTAGAAGGAAGCAGCGCACAGGGCTGTTTGATGAGTGGAATAAAACAATCTCAAGATTTGTATGGCAAACCTTGAATCCGATTTAAAACTCTACAATTATCAATAGAAAAAGGAGGTTGAAGTTTACCTTGTCTGAAAAATGAATTTATTTCAGCTCAAATCAGAGCGTTGCTGTACTGGTGTGATCCAAAATATGAAGTTCAATGGAAAAATATTGAGAATAATGGGATGTTGTACAGGCCTTACAAATGGCCATTTGCTGGAAGTTAAGAATCCCTGTGTAAAATCTGCGAATACAACATGGAAGGAGCTTAGGATTTTATAGGTACTTACAAATGAGGAGTTATTATAATATAACCCAGAGATTAAACAAGGTAATGACCATTATAATGACATTTTTATCAAGGCTTTCAGGGGAAATAATACCTAAATTATATAAATGCATTATTCTACTAAATATGTCAAAAATAATTGGGAAAGAGAAGGTAAATAAAAATAGTTTTGGTTTTGACAGATGAAGAGTGGGGGATTTTGCTCTCTGGTTTTGTTTTGTGTCTGTTCTGTGTTTATGTTTTAAACTTGTAAATAATTGAGAGAAAAAAGCTTATGGTCAGGCCAGTTAGGAACAGAAATAAAAGCCTTGTTCTCAGCAACGCTATCCTTAGGGCAGCTATGCTGGGGGAATTATGTCAGCTATCCTCTGCTTCCTCCTACTTTTCCTATCATTCATTCATTTTCTATCACTTTTCCCATTAAGGGTTGCGGGTGACTGTAGCCTATCCCAGTGACTTTGGGCCTTAGGCGGGGTACACCCTGGACAGTGGCCAACTCATCGCAGGGCCAACACATAGACACACGGACAACCATTCACTCTCAGATTCATTCACTAGGGCCAATTTAGAGTTGCCAATTTTGCCTAACACATGCATGTCTTTGGATGGTGGGATGACTTTTCCTATCAATAATTGTTCATATTTTAGTTCACCTGTTGTCCGTTCATTGCTGTTCTTAAACTTGACTCAGGGAGTGGTGGGGTTTCAGACACTGCCGATGTTGAGCTGTACAGCCGGATGCTCCTCAACTGTCTGGAGGAACGCTCTCTACTCTAGATGAACAACTCTTCATATACCTGGATGAACTGTCTCTACTCCTGAGCGTTTCTGGCTCCACACTCTACAGGCAAATGGAAGCGCGTCAGCCTGTCTGTCCATGGGAGTAGGATCTCTCCTTCACTGTGGTTCTCCCCAAGGTTTCTACTTTTTCCCACAGGGTTTTGCAGCTTTTCCTTGCCAAGGAGGAGGGTCTAAGGTGCTATTGTGACTTTGGGTGTAAAATATAAAATAAATTTAAATGTATTTTCAATACAGATAAAACTAAATCACTAATGTGGACACAGGCATAATATATCTAAGTGACAATTACTTCTATTAACAATACAGGGGATTTGGAGGAAAAACGAAAAAACACACTTGGAGGTTTAATGACCCTATGTTCAAAAAACAAAAGCCAAAGGAAATTTAAACATAGGTAGAGGAAAACGACAAGGGTGAACCTCTCCACCCATCCGGAATAAAGCAGGTTTGAGAGGTAAACGGAATGATCTGCAGAAAGAACTAAAGCTGTTGGAGGCTGAACACACCAAGAATAAAAGTCCTCAAGTACTACAGGAAATTAAAAGGATAAAAGGATAAATTAACAATTTGACCATGCAAGAGACATGTTATTTAATCATTTTATGTAAGTGACACTTTCTAAATAGGAGGCTTAGAAAACGACAAGCAATTTTTAAAATATGAGAATTATGTTAGCCGGCCTTAAAGTGCTGAACAATTGGGGCTCTTTAAGATATTTTTAATTATTGATTTGTCAGTCAACAGTCACTTGACATATTCATCAACTCTGGAAAGAGGGTGACAATAAACAGTGACAATCAAGTGTACCTTAACGTTAAGCTTACTAAAACTCTATGTTAGTCAATAAATAAGTGCATGTGATAGATCTGATCCATATTTATTACAGAAATCAACTACTAAGTTACCAGAGCTTTTTTTTAATCAAATAAGAAAAACACTTCTTTTTTCTCTGACAGAGCTTTTAAAGAGTGCTTTCATTCACGTCCGCTCCACACATCAGTTTGACATCATCCTCATTAAGAACCTCTTTCCTGCTGAGATGTCAACAGGATCTACACTTTATTACACATATTACTGCCTCTCTGCTCTACTTCCTCGGACACATGCTCTTAATGTCTCCTATTCAAATTATACTCCAGAGTCTCTGCACATCTGGCTCAGTATTACTAATTAAGTAATTAGTAAAAAAAAACAATATGTAATTATTGAATGTGACAGGGAGCCCTCACACAAAATTATTAAGGTTTAGCAGTAGAAAAAGCTTCAGTTGTAGTCATCTGGACTCAGTTTGAAAAAATAGACGTTTCGACTCTCATCCAAGAGTCATTGTCAATAACAGAATTTAGGTCGAGAACTCCGATATTAATACTGTTCTGTGGTAAGACCCGCCCATTGGGAGGAGCCTTGCTGAAGTAGAAAGAGTTGTTTGTTTCAACAGAAACTTCCCCCTTGTATCTACCGAGCTAGCCTATTCAGAATCTTAATGGGCTATTAGAAACCTCTTTGTCTTTGTGAGACCCTGGCTCAACCACCCTGAGTACCTGATTAGCATCTGAATGTCCTTTACCTTTCCAGGGGTTCAGAATCCCATTATAAATAACAGGAAGATGAAACCTAAGCCCTCCATTTCTGTTTAAAGAAGGTCTTTCTTTTTTAACAAAAATAGCTTCCTTGACTCCTCTTTCAAACCATCTTTTCTCCCTGCTTAAAACCTTCACCTCACCGTCTTCAAACGAGTGATTAGAGGCTTCAAGATGGAGATGCACGGCGCTCTGAGGTCCTGAACTAGTATTTCTTCTGTGCTGATAAAGCCTCTTGTGTAGAGGCTGTTTCGTCTCACCTATGTAACGTTCTTTACAACTTTCTTCACTGCATTGGATCGAATAAACTACATTGCTCTGTTTTTGAGTCGGCAACTTGTCCTTTGGGTGAACCAGTTTTTGTCTTAAAGTGTTTCCTGGTTTAAAATAAACAGGGACTTCGTGTTGTCTAAAAATTCTCTGCAGTTTTTCCGACAGGCCAGACACATAAGGGATAGAAACACCCTTCCTTCTCTGTTCAGTTTCCCTTTTGTCCTGCTTCTTGGTTCTCTTCACTCTGTTGAGAGCCCAAGCGGGGTAACCACAGGCTGAGAGGGCATTTCGGACATGTTTTTCCTCTTTCTTCTTGCCCTCTGAGCTGGTGGGCACACCTTGAGCTCTGTGTTGTAAGGTTCTGATCACCCCCAGCTACACAAAAAGGAGGTTCCACTCAGACCCATAGGGTGCAGCACAGATTCCATCACCTACAATGTGGCCAAGCATTTAACAACTATATTGGCTCCGCTTGTGGGGAATTCGGAACATCATGTGGAAAACACGCACAACTTTGTGGATAAAGTGAAACATCTCCAACTGGACCCAGATGACCTCATGGTTTCATATGATGTTGTGTCCCTGTTCACCTGCATCCCGACCACTGATGCAGTAGCAGCAGTGAGGATCAGACTGCAGGAAGACACCACCCTACAGGAAAGGACCAAACTGACACCTGAACACATATGTAAACTGTTGGACATCTGTCTGAACACCACTTACTTTCAATTCCGGGGACAATTTTACAGACAGATTCATGGCTGTGCCATGGGCTCGCCCGTCTCTCCCATAGTGGCCAACCTGTACATGGAGCACTTTGAGAAGAAGGCACTGTCCTCATTCTCAGGCATAGCTCCAAAACTGTGGCTCCGCTATGTCGATGATACTTTTGTAACAATCAAGATACAAGAGCTGGAAACCTTCTCTGATCACATCAATGCGGTGGACCCACATATTAGGTTTACAAGAGAAGACGCTAAGGAGAATCGCTTGGCCTTTCTTGATTGTTCCACGATCAGAGGAGAGGACGGGAAACTCCAAATAGAAGTATATAGGAAACCTACACACACGGACCAGTATCTGCTCTTTGGTTCCAACCACCCACTACAGCACAAGCTGGGGGTGATCAGAACCTTACAACACAGAGCTCAAGGTGTGCCCACCAGCTCAGAGGGCAAGAAGAAAGAGGAAAAACATGTCCGAAATGCCCTCTCAGCCTGTGGTTACCCCGCTTGGGCTCTCAACAGAGTGAAGAGAACCAAGAAGCAGGACAAAAGGGAAACTGAACAGAGAAGGAAGGGTGTTTCTATCCCTTATGTGTCTGGCCTGTCGGAAAAACTGCAGAGAATTTTTAGACAACACGAAGTCCCTGTTTATTTTAAACCAGGAAACACTTTAAGACAAAAACTGGTTCACCCAAAGGACAAGTTGCCGACTCAAAAACAGAGCAATGTAGTTTATTCGATCCAATGCAGTGAAGAAAGTTGTAAAGAACGTTACATAGGTGAGACGAAACAGCCTCTACACAAGAGGCTTTATCAGCACAGAAGAAATACTAGTTCAGGACCTCAGAGCGCCGTGCATCTCCATCTTGAAGCCTCTAATCACTCGTTTGAAGACGGTGAGGTGAAGGTTTTAAGCAGGGAGAAAAGATGGTTTGAAAGAGGAGTCAAGGAAGCTATTTTTGTTAAAAAAGAAAGACCTTCTTTAAACAGAAATGGAGGGCTTAGGTTTCATCTTCCTGTTATTTATAATGGGATTCTGAACCCCTGGAAAGGTAAAGGACATTCAGATGCTAATTAGGTACTCAGGGTGGTTGAGCCAGGGTCTCACAAAGACAAAGAGGTTTCTAATAGCCCATTAAGATTCTGAATAGGCTAGCTCGGTAGATACAAGGGGGAGTTTCTGTTGAAACAAACAACTCTTTCTACTTCAGGAAGGCTCCTCCCAATGGGCGGGTCTTACCACAGAACAGTATTAATATCGGAGTTCTCGACCTAAATTCTGTTATTGACAATGACTCTTGGATGAGAGTCGAAACGTCTATTTTTTCAAACTGAGTCCAGATGACTACAACTGAAGCTTTTTCTACTATGGAACACGCCTGGACGAATGAGGGATTACACCGACAAGGTTTAGCAGTGTTAATAAAAATATGATGTCTATGATCACTGAAAAAGAAACACTTTTGCTGTAACACCTTCACATATCACACTATAAGATAAGATAAGATATTCCTTTATTGTCCCACATGGGGAAATTTCATTGATGCAACGCAGGTAGATACAGAGGTAGATACAGAAGAAAAGAACAGATCACTTATAGGAAGTTTGAAAAACACTCTCAGTAGAAGATCTCCTATAAACAAAAACTCCCATAGACAAAACCTCCCATTTCCCAACAAGGGATGGAGGGGAAAAATAATAAAGATAAAAACACATAAATACCATTGCATGTGATCACAACAGTAATTGCACATGAATGTGTCACGACGGCACATGGATTTCACATGAATTTCACAGTAATTGCACTTGAATCACAACAGTAATTGCACATATGACAGAATTGCACATGGTTGGGTCAGTATTGCGAGTGTTCAGGCCTAACAGTGTTTGCTATAAAGTCTGACAGCAGCAGGAAGGAAAGACCTGCGAAACCTTTCCTGCACACAGCGAGGGTGGATCAGTCTCTCACTGAAGCTGCTCTCCAGAGCAGACAGAGTGTCCTGCAGGGGGTGGCACTCATGGTCAAGCATAGATGTGAATCTAGCCAGGACCCTTCTGTCCCCCACCTACTGCACCGAGTCCAGAGCGCAGCCCAGGACGGAGCTGGACTTCTTGATGACTTTGTCCAGCCTCCTCCTCTCCCTCTCTGTGATGCTGCTGCTCCAGCAGGCCACACCTTACAGGAGGGCTTATGCCACCACAGAGTCGTAGAAGGTCTTCAGGAGTTGCCCTGTCACTCCAAAAGTCCTGAGTCTCCTCAGGAGGTTGAGCCGACTCTGGCTCTTCCTGTACAGTGCGTCTGTGTTCAGTTTGTGGTTCAGATGAACACCCAGGTACTTGTATGAGTCCACTCTCTCAATGTCTCTTCCCTGGTTGTTCACTGGTGAGGGGGCAGTGGGGTGGCGTCTGCGGAAATCCACCACCATCTCCTTGGTCTTCCCCGCGTTGATGAGGAGGTGGTTCCGCTGACACCAGTCCACAAAGTCCTGGGCCAGTCCCCTGTACTCCGCATCATCGTCGTCCGTGATGAGTCCGATGATGGAAGAGTCATCAGAGAACTTCTGCAGGACACAGCTGTCTGTGTCGTGTCTGAAGTCTGCAGTGTAAAGGGTGAAGAGAAAGGGCGCGAGGACAGTGTCCTGGGGCGCCCCCACTCTGCAGGTCCGAGTGTCAGACACAAAGTCCCGTGCTCTCACAAACTGGGGTCGGTCCGTGAGGTAGTCCAGGATCCACTCTGCCAGGTCATACTCCACACCAGCCGTCTCCAGCTTGTCCCTCAGGAGCAGCGGCTGGATGGTGTTGAAGGCGCTGGAAAGATCGAAGAACAGGATCCTCACAGAGCTGCCAGGCTTTTCCAGGTGAGAGAGAGAGCGGTGCAGCAGGGAGATGACCATGTCCTCCACTCCGATGCCAGGCCGGTATGCAAACTGCAGCGGGTCCATGGCTGAGCTCACGATGGAGCGGAGGTGGTCCAGGACCAGCCGCTCCAGTGTCTTCATCAGGTGGGACGTGAGAGCCACCGGCCTGAAGCTGTTGAGGTCTTTGGCGCGCGGTGTCTTGGGCACAGGTACCAGACAGGAGATCTTCCAGACCTGTGGTACCAGCCTCAGCTTCAGGCTCATGTTGAAGACATGCTCCATAACTCCACACAGTTCCTCTGCGCAGGGCTTAAGGAGCTTGGGGCAGATGCCGTCAGGTCCTGCTGCCTTCCTCACTTTAATCCTTTTCAGCTCACTCCTCACCTGTGCTGCTGTGACAGTCAGTGGTTGGCAGGGGGACTGAGTCCAGGCGAAGTGGGGAGCTGATGGTCCGGGGCGGAGAAATGAAGAGGAACGGATGCAGGGCATTGTCCAGCTGTGGAAGAGGGAGCATGCAGCTGTGCAGGGGGAGGGGCGGGTGACCGATCAGATCTCAAGAAGTGAGCATTTAAATCATTCACCCACTGTAGATCCCCCTCTGTCTGGGCAGGGGAGATTTTGAAGCCCGAGATGGTTTTCAGGCTTCTCCACACTCCCTGAATGTCCTCCATCCTCCTCTTGTAGCCGGCTTCAGCCTGCCTGATCTTCCTCCTCAGCTCTTTCTGCACAGTCCTAAGCTCCTCCTTGTTCCCTGACCTGAAGGCTCTCTTCTTCTCCTTCAGCAGAGCCTTCAGTTCACGGTTAATCCATGGCTTGTTGTTTGGAAAACACTGCACCGTCCGGGAGGGAACAATGTTCTCAAAACAGAAGTTGATGTAGTCCGTGATGCACTCTGTGATGGTGTTGATGTCCTCCCCATGGCCGTAAAGCTCAGTCCAGACAGTGGTGCTGAAGTAGTCCCTCAGAGCCTCCTCGCTCTCAGCAGACCCACATCCTCACCACACGGGATACCACAGGCTGCCTGCGCACAATGGGTTCATATACAGGCCTCAGATGTACAGGTTGTGGTCCGAGCTGCCTAGGGGAGGGAGGGGGGAAGAAGAATAAGCCTCTTTGGTGTTGGCAAAAAACAAGTCTAATGTTCTATTGTTTCTGGTGGGGCAGGTGACATACTGGGTGTATGTTGGTAGAACAGAAGAGGGAGAAGCGTGGCTAAAGTCACCAGAGACGAGGAAGAGAGCCTGTGGGTGCTGTGTTTGCAGCCTACAAGTGCAGGAGAGCAGTGCTTCACAAGCATATTCAGCATTGGCAGACGGGGCCACATAGACTGCGATCAAAATCAAATGTGAGAACTCCCGGGGCAGATAATATGGCATCATGCCAATAGCCAATAGTTCAATATCCTTGTTACATAGCTGCTCCTTCACTGTGCAGTGTTCGGATTTGCACCAGCTCGTGTTCACATACACAGCCAGACCTCCACCTCTTTTCTTCCCGCATTCTCTCGTTCTGTCCGCCCGCAGCAGATGAAAATTGTCCAAACCTACAATAGAGTCTGGCATTTCTGCTGTTAACCAGGTCTCTGTGAAAATCAAGACGCTGCAGTCCCTATAAATCCTCTGGGACCGCATGAGGCTCGCTATTTCCGTCATTTTATTTTGAAGGGACCTCACGTTACCCATGACTACGGCGGGAACCGGCTTTCTGTTTCCTCCTCTCTTCTCTCTGAGTTTACGTCCAGCCCTTCTGCTTCTTTGTGTTTTCCTTAGGATGTCCGCCGGGATAACGTGACGATCTCCGGGTAAGACGACGGTACTCCACAGTTTCATGAGTTCTTCCTTTGTGTAAACACGCACCGGCGCCGGGGGGGGCTCGGAGCCGAGGCACATCGCGACGACACGACGAAAACACTCAATCCAGCCGAACAAAATCAAAACAAGTTGAATTAATGTGATTCCAGTGCGTGTCCCGATCGTTCGTGAAGTTCCTCTTTTATTCCTATACTACCACTACTACTATTACTCACAGATTTCTAGTATTATGCTGTATAAACTACTGGTGTTCCAGGCACACAAAAAATAAAAACAAGTAATTTCTAGTTCATAGAGCCCCCAGTAAACTCGGACTTGGATTTGTCAATTCACAGATTACAGTTTTAGCTCCACTTTGTCATATCCTTGAACAGGGTGTCCAAAGTGAAACAAAATACACTGGTTTAGATGAAACCTGAGAGTTATCCTCAAACACTTCTTCCTCCTCAAGTCGTCAGGGCTAAAGCTCTGAGACACGGTCAACAGTGACAATGTCATGCGTTTGCTGTGGCCCACTCATTGCTCCCTTCAGTACCAACACAAACATCCATGCTAAAGTAGAGATATATGGTACAGTAAACCATGGGGCAATGCTCTTGTCCCGGCTACCAGCACTCTTGTTGTTATGGTGATGGTGGCCATCGTGAGGGGAGGGAGAGCATAAGGAGAAGACAGAATCCTTGATAATTCATTAACTGCTGACAACTCTCAACTTTAAAAAAAAAAAGTTGATAGACTTTATTAGTATTTAGGTTTGGCAGATGGTAGCTGTGTTTCTAAGGCCGGCTTCACACTAGGACATCTTAAGCCAGATTTAACAACAGCAACAACACTAATTAAATACATTACCAACTTTATACGACTCCATTCAACATTTTCACGACCACACGGTTCTAGATATAGAGTAATGTCCCCATTGGTCTTTATGTTCAGTGTGATGTGGAGAAAAAGTGTGCCAAATTGTAACTGTTAATGGCAGTAAATGTAAGTCTATGGCAATATTTGTCAGGTTGCCACGGTAACACGCTTGCAGCTAGAGGTATGCCGTCGTCATTGGCTTTTTTGTTTAGAAGGGCAAGAAATGAAGGTTAATTGGCTCGAGCCATGGAGTTCCAACGGAACAATATTGGTATCAAACATTTCAACAAGGATCGTAGAATTTCCTAAGTTGTTCCAAAATACTGCGCCCATTTCTCAGCCTGTCACAAGTTCATTGTGTTAGCCTCTTAACCACCTCTCAAGCCATTCGTCATCTTCCAGTGTCATATAAATCCCTCCTCCATCATCCGCCTCCTCAGCCTCAATCTCAACTCAGGGCGAAATAAATAATTATCTACCTGCTGGGCTGCATAGTCATCTCTTCACCTTCAACTTATATCTTATACTTAACTTTAAGTCAAATTATTAAAACTACAGATTTCTCTATTCCAGATCCTCCAAATTTTCATCCCCAACTGGTGAAAGATGATGAGACTGATGAGGATGATCATCGGCGTATATGGTAGGGTCTAAACTCCATAAACTCCTGGAAACCAAAACCAGAAAGTATTGCATCTTTTGATCATGACTTGCCAAATTAACTTAACCAATTCAATTCTCATTTTGAATTTGTTGATCTAGAGCCTATTGTCTTTCTTTGAAGATATTGATTTGTGTAGCTTGACTTTGATGCAGGGGGATGTCCAGCATGTCTTGTCCAAAAACTTGTATTGTTCTCACTGATCTCAAAATGTCACTTATGAACTGTACTATACGTCACAACTCCATCATTATTCTAATACCCAAGAAAACACATGTGACATGTTTGAATGAGTATCGACCTGTGACCCTCACATCTGTTTTATTGAAGACTTTTGAGCACCTGGTGCTAGATTTCATTTGAAGTCAGATTCCGATGTATGTGGACCCACTACAGTTTGCGTACAGACGGAATAAGAGTGTGAAAGATGCAATTTCTATTGCTTTTGAACAATAAACCCTTGGACACTGCAAATTCTTCAGCCAGAATGCTGTAAATATTAAAATATTTATTGACTACAGATTCACTTGTTCCAGCTAGACTTGCCCATAAACTCAAAACTCTTGGTTTGAGTGATGCCATTTGTAAATGGATTTTTAGAATTTAAACGTAAAACAAAAAGTAAATTCTCGGATTAAGTTTTTGTGAGCACGGTGAGCCCTCAGAGGTGCGTTTTATTTGCGTGCGTATTTTTATTTATATATTTCAGGGACAGTGCATGTTAGTAAACATTTATGTAAATATGTCATAATTAGCCAAAAGGCTATTTTAAGTCCAATACTTTTCACTCTCTATACATATGTGTTGCTTCTAAGGGTACTGATATATTGGCCCAGTATTAGTATCAGACGATATTTAGGTCATTGTTTAACATCAGTTTCAGTCCAAAACCACTGATCTCAGTCCGTGATGGTTACGCTCCGGTAATCAACGTTGCTGTCCTTTCATAAACAGGAAGAAAACTATTGCCTATTAATGTGCTGCTATATTCTAACAGAACATGCTGAACACTTTCACCCAATCAAGAGTCAAAAGACCCAGAAATGACAAGGTTACATGTAGATCATTCTAATAATGATAATGTATTAATTTAGCTATTTGTTTACTGCTAGATGCCGCTTAGGTATGCGCATGCGAGTAGTTCCACTCTGTTTGACACAGTCACATTGTAAAGCTGTTACTACAATGTGTGATTAAACACAAGCTAAACCTTGACAGACTCCTCACTCATTTCAATATTACAGACTTTTAAAGTGTCGAGAAAAGTTTTTAACAAAACTTATCAAATATAAGCCTGACGAATTAACTCACAACCAGCAATAAATTGTATGTTTTTTCAGACATTATTTAAACTAGTTTTCCTCCCCAAAAAAATTGTGTGAGAGGTTTAAAGAAGGAGAAGAGACAGAGCGTGTGTGATCGGACACAGAGACTGAGGAGGAGCTGCTGTAACCGCAAATGACACACAGACTGGAGAGGTTATAGACTATATCTAAACAAAAAGCTAAATCCAATTTATTTTCCGAACGTTTCCCTTTTGTGCCAAATGAAGGGTATTATGTGTTTAAAATATCGCAATATTTCTTTGTTAAAAATATTGAAAAAATAATAACGCAAGTGCTCAAAATTACGAAACAAAGTATAGAAAATATTGGCTTAATATCGGATATCAGCCCAAGCGTTTCCGTTAACATCGGTATCGGCCAAAAATGTTCACGCCTATTCACCACAAGTTGCTTCCCATGATAGTAATCTAATCATTAAATATGCTGACAATACTACCATCATTGGTCTCATCTGTGAAAACTATGAATCATCATACAGAGCCGAGGTACAAAAGGTTGTTGAGTGGAGTAAAGAAAATAACCTACTTGCACTTCTAAAACATGTGAACCTGTCTTTGATTTTAATCGTAACAACTGTCATTTTCCTATCTAAATTCCTAACTCTGAAGTACAAATGGGGAAAAGATGCCAATTTCTTGGTCTGACATTGTCTAATGACTTGTGTGCTGGAACAAAAACACAAGACGCATTGTGAAGAAGGCTTGTCAGTGACTTTTCTTTTTGCTCAAACTTAGAAAATTCACACAAAAAAAACATTTAGTCGAACTTTTATTGCTGCGCCATCAAAAGTATTCCTGTTGGCTGTATCATTGTGTGGTTCGGTAATGCCTGTTCTTGAGTGTAGACTTTAAAACTTAGTTTAAACTTTGGCGGTGGCTGGAGAGCCGCGGCACGGTCAAATGGCCGCGCAGTTTCAGGGACCGCGGCATTTCCCTTATAGCTTCATGGCTAACCCTAACCCTAACCCTAACCTTAACCCTAACCTTAACCCTAACCCTAACCTTAACCTAACCTCAACCCGGCGCGGTCTAAAACGGCGCTAAAACGCGGTCAAATAGCGCAGCAGTTTTAGGCCGGCACAAAAATAACATGGCAGTTTCGGCCGCACGCCACGGCTCTGTAGACACTCCCTTAAACTTTAGTTGATTTTTATTATTATTTTTCTTAAAAATCATATTAACTTTCAGAGTGTAAAACATTTAATGGTACTTTTAATTTTTTGTAACTTATGTCCATTCTTTGTGTGATCGTTGCTGCTGTCTTGTTGTGTGCTTTGGGCTGTTTTGCACGTCTTCCCGATTTAACTGTGAAGGGCAAAAAAACTGAAATAAAAATAAAAAAATATCAAAATTGATTAAATTCACTATTTGCCTCAAAATTCTACAAGCAATACTCCATAATGACAATGTGAAATAAGGTTGTTTGAAATCTTTGCAAATTATTTTTTTTTTAAACAAAAAAAAACACTTACATAGTACATAAGTATTCACAGCCTTTGCTCCAAACTTGGTTGAAGCAATTTTGGCACCAATTACAGCCTCAAGTAATTTTGAGTATAATGCTACAAGCTTCCTACATCAATTTATGGGCAGTTTCTCCACCCTATAAGTTTGGTGGGTGATTGTTGGTTCACAGCCATTTTCAGATCTCTCCAGAGATGTTCAATTGGGTTTCAAGTCTGGGCTCTGGATCGCTCAAGGACATTAAGAATTGTCCTGTAGTCACTCTTTTGTTATTCTGGCTGTGTGCTTAGGGTTGTTGTCTTATTGAAAGATGAACCTTTGACCCAGTCTGAGGTTCAAAGCGCTTTAGAGCAACAAGGATGTCTTTGTACACTGCTGGATTCATCTTTCTGTAGATATTGTCTAGTCTCCCAGTTCCTGCCGCAGAAAAACATCCCCACACCACCATGCTTCACGGTAGGGATGGTACTGGCCAGGTGATGAGTGGGGCCTGGTTTTCTCTAGACATGATGCCTGCTATTGAAGCCAAGGTCAATCTTTTTTTTATCATTCCAGATCGTTTTGTTTCTTATGGTCTTGCGAGTCCTTCGGGTACCTTTTTGCAAACTCTAGGCAGGGTGTCATGTGTCTTTCACTGAGTGGCTTCTGTCTGGCTACTCTACCTAATTGGTGGAGTTCTGCAGAGATGGTTGTTCGTCTGGAAGGTTCTCTTCTCTCACATCTGTCACAGTGATCATCGGGTTCTTGCTCACCTCTCTGACTAAGGCCCCATTTGCACTGTTTAGCCGACCGATCAGCTCTAGGAAGAGTCTTGGTTCCAAATGTTTTCCTATTACGGATTATGGAGGACACTGTGCTCATAGGAACCTTAATTGCTGCAGGAATGTTTCTGTATGCTTCTCCAGATCTGTGCCTTGATACAATCCTGTCTCAGAGGTCTACAGATTTCTTGGACTTCATGGCTTGGTTTGTGCTCTGACATGCACTATTAACTGTGGGAATTTACATAGATAGGTGTGTGCTTTTCCAAATCATGTCCTCATCTGAAACAAATCATGATATGTACAATGAAAATGAATGTAATCAATTTCAGAATAAGGCGAAAGTGAAGCATGAATACATGGAATTATTCTGGACATTTGCAAAATGGAAAAAAAAAGAAATTCAAACTTAATGGACACATTCAAAAGACTTCGGACTAACTGGGACAGATATAAAATAATGGACTAAACGTATATGACTATTTAAATGTTTTTATGCAAATGGTATTTTCCCCCTCAGTGTCATGTCCAAAAAAGTCGAAAAAAACATGCCCTTTTGACACATTATGTAAGGTTTGTGGACTTTGCACATCGCAAACCCAACAGAAGCTCCACAATTTACACACCGTCACTACCACAAATTGTGCACTGCATTGTTTTTTGGTCTACCTCTTTATCTTCTCGCCCCATTCTTGCATTCTCAATGCCTCCACCCTTTATCCAATTCAGAGCGCGTGTTTGCTGAGGAGGCTGTAAATGTCACACCGGCAGCTGTACAAACACAGATGATCCCCTGCTGCTGTCAATGCACTAAAGAAACCCCCCCTCCTCAATCACTTCATAGCCAACATTATCACAACGCAGTGACTCCCAACACCGTTGTCAGGGCACCTGAGTAAGGCCAAGTGGTGCAAGAAACAGTGCTCGCCCCAGGATTTTTTAAAGGGATGGTAGATATGCCTCATACGGGATTGCATTTTCCTCCAAGGGTGGTTTAACGTACCTTCAATATTTCCAAAGGTACACGCACCCTAAACATACTATTACATAGTGTATAGGCCTAAACACACATGCTGTATAGGCCTAAACATACTATTACATGGTGTATAGGCCTAAACATACTATTACATGGTGTATAGGCCTATCCACCATCAAGGAATTTGAACATTGGCTACCCAAAACTTAATAGAAATGATAAATAAACACAAAGACATAGCCATTTAAATGTATTACCAATGGACACTGTATAATACACAATAATGAAAATGTGTTTTAGCTAATGGTAGTATCATGCTGAAATCATTTGGATAAATCAACTCTTCTTGGCCTTTTCATCCATTGGACACAGGCAGCCTCATGGTCAAGATCATCAGGGTTATTTGGACCTCCAATTGCCAGGAGCATCTATAATATGATGCAGCATCTTTGTTGACAGGGAATTCCTTGACTTGGTCTTTATTCTCCATGAAGTGGAGAACTCCCTCTCACAATCTGAAATTGTGAGATGACCACATTGAGATAGTCTCAAGAGGATGCTCTAGTGAGAACCTAATGTTTCTTGTCAAAACTGGTAATTGTCAATTGCCTGCGTTTAGACATGCTGTCAGAATCACAGAAGCAGTACACGTGCTTTTGTCTCGGTGAGCGCGACTGCCTCTTACGGGGAGGGTTAGGGTTAGCGCCCCGCGCTCTAGCCCCGCGCTCTAGCCCCGCGCTCCCCCCGCTGGCCACAGCGGCACGGTTTTAGGGATGGTCTATTTTCTCCCCATGTCAAAACAGATGGCGGGCCATTTTGATTTATCATGAAAGGGAATGCAAAGCATACAAGAGTGTGAGGGGAAAGGTCCAGGGAAAAGTTGATGGCAGGATTGTACAAAAAAATATAAGCAGATGGTAACAGTAAATTATTATTTGAATGTGGTATGAATTAAGAGGTGGGTAATATATTGAAATGTGGATCATATTGTGATGGTTGCTCTGAAGATAAGCAAAATCAAGTATACCCTTTAGATACATTTTACAAAAAGATTATTGAAAATAAAAAAAATGACAAGTTATGTTGTAAACTTTCAAATAAGGGTATATGGTGATAGTTTAACACTTTTGTGATTCATTTCACTGACATTTGTCTGAGAATTGAATAATACGTTTAAAGACCTATTTTGACATTTGTCCGTTAGAATGACCTATAACAATAATAATATCATCTGAATATTGTTATCGAGATACTCCAATGCTGCAGGTGTGCAGTAGGTGTGTCCTATGATTGACATGTGAATGAACTACTCGGCTGTCCACACCACAAGGAAATGACTCAGATTTGGCGCAAAAAAACCCTCTATTATTCCTGTAACCTTATGTGGTGCAGACTGGTCGCAATGATTCTACCAAAGAACATTAGTATAAGTCATGTTGAATTATGAATTACCATATTTTCCAGACTATAAATCACACCGGACAATAAGTCGCACCAGCCAAAATATGCATAATAGAGAAGAAAAAACATATATAAGTCACCCTGGAGTATAAGTCTGGGGGTAATTATTTGATAAAATCCAAGACCAAGAACCGACATTTCATCTTGAAATGCATTTTAAAATAATAACAGATTAGCGAACATGATAAATAGGTTTATGTATGCTAACGTAACACCTTCAGCTACATGACACATTGACAACGAACTGTTGTAAGTGGTGTGTTAACGTAACATATTAACAGTTATTCAGATAACAAGTTTACAAAAGTATCAGTATTACCCCAAATCACTAAATCCATTGAATTCTTCTTCCTCGGTGTCACTTCTAAACAACTCCGCAAACTCCGGAGGTAGAGGAAGTGCCGATTCTTCTTCTGCGTCACTTAGAATCTAGAGCGCCCTCTTGTGGTTGTCAGTTTGAAAATAATCAACATGTGAAATGCAGTTGCCAGTGTGAAAATAACAAATAATATCACATATAAGTCGCACCCCGGCCAAAACTATTTTTAAAAAAGGTGCATTATTTGTTGGTCTCTAGCTAACATTTGGGCTAAACAATTTAGGCAAAATATCTCGATTGTGATCTTATTGTGGTTTTTCAAACAGTGCGAGATTTGCGATTTATGTTTAGAATTCTGTTCTATTTTCACATGTTATAGTCCTCCTGGTTCCTCCCCTCTGGGGGCAGGTCTCTATATTCCAAAACGCAGTGGGAGTTTCATGGTTAAATAAATGTCAATAAACTAGCACTAACTATTGAATACTAAATGAAAAGTATGTTTACATGGGCTGACATATGCTAAGGTTTTACTTTCCCCATATATGGCACTTAAAGGAATAATAGAGGATTTTTGGCGCGCAATCTGAGTCTCATTTCCTCGTGGCGTAGACAGCCATGTAGTTTTCCCACATGTCAAAAATTTCCTGCATCCTACTGCACACCTGCAGCCTTGTTCCCAGGATAGCAGCACGTTTCCCTGGCTGCGCGTGCGTGGTTGATATACCGGTGTGTGTTTAGCAAGTTTCTTCAGTGTATAGTACAGAATGACAACAGAGAAAGACTGAGTTTGAGCTGGCTCAGAAGAGACGCATTAGGTTTGATGGTAGGCGGCGTCTTGGAAACAACAGGAGGGGTGGTGAGCGTGCGCATTTAAAAAAAAAGGGACTAACAGTCGCTTGAGTTCTCAACTCAGCGAAAAATCCTTTAATATCAAAGGTAGCGTGGATCGTGTTGTGACAACTTTAGCTTTTGATGATAATGCCTCAATCAGGCACCTCTGCCACCTATACATTTAAAACAGATGGAAAAATATTCAGGTCATTTAATCTTATGCAGATCACTGTTTTGCATGTGTCCGACAGAGGAATGTATTTTATGTGTGTGCGTGGATGCTCTCACCAGCAGTGGCATTGCAAGGTCGGCAAAATAAACAAACGCGGCTCCCAAGGCAAACCCCACTGCGACAGGAACAAACGCGAACTGGCCGTACTTCCCCGAGTCCTCTGTCATACTGATAGCCGGAGCTAGCAACGACCAGTAGGAAGCAGCCAGCATCACCTGAAGGACACGGGTAGAGAAGAGACAAAGTTAACCAGGAGCAGTAATACTAGTCCAAGAGAAGAGACTAATTCTAGACAAGAACATTGTACGATTTATGAGGAGGCTCACAGTATTGTAGAAACAGTTATGCTTTACCCAGCTACTCTCAGCTCGCAGATCTGACGATTTTCTTCTATTTTTTGACAATAAAATAACCACAATTAGAAATAAACTAAATCAAATTACTCCGGCTATTAGGACTGAGAAAGTTGTAAAACGAGTGTCCCATAAAAATCCATCGATACACTAGAAATAAGATAGAGATAACTTCAACCCATTATGTATCAATTCCAACGAGATTCAGACTCAATATATTTGTATTACAATATTAACTTCCCAAAAATGAATGTCACAAAAATTAGTTACTACACTACTACACAAATATTTAGTGAGGACCCTCAGACAGTTTGAGAACTACAAACCAAATGTAGGGGTTGAGCCCCATAGCTGAGGTAGAAGTAAAGTAGTTTGGATTCACCAGGACAAATAGCTAAAGAAGAAAATTAAACTTAATTAAATTGAAATATATGTAGAAAACTATACGTAACTCACTAGGATATAATTTTTTGACGGCCCCTAAAGAACAACGGATAACAAATAGCCTATCTATCCATCTTTAGCTTCATCATGGTCAATTATATCTGCATTGTGCACTTTGTGAAGAAAAATAAAATCGGGCACATCTCGGTCCTCTTCAAGGACATTTATGAATGAATGGATGTTTTAATAAATCTTCTGAATGTTTTAAAGGGTTCATTTTATTTCATAATTTTTTTGTACTTGTCTTTATACTATACTATGTTTATTTTATTTAGCTGTAAAAGTGAAATGAGTAATATGTATTCATGTAAATGAATAGATAAATATATTAAAATAAAACAAACCCCCCACATTTGGTACAATACAACACCAAGCTCGCACTCTGGGTGGTCCCCAGTGTTTTACTTTTTTGACGATTTTGACAGGCGCAAGTGGCGCCGCGTCAGGGACAGAGGTATAAAGATACCTTTATATTGTTTATTCACGTAATGGTAGGTATTCCCTATCATTAGCCAGTCTAATCAATTAATTGTAACTCTCACAAACCTATTAACCACCACAGAGCTGTGCATGTCTCGTTGTTAACTTTATTCAACGTCACCAGTGTCCAGCTAACTCGATAATTAATTTGACAAGCATTATCATTGTTTCTTGGCTAATCCATCAATTTCATTTTAGACCTATGTATAATTATATTCATTGATCACTACCATTACAGTTAAGTAACATAAACTAACCCTAATCCTTTATAGTGGCCACCATAGACATTAGTTTGTTTTTATTTTTTTAAACAAATCAACCCAGGTAAGGGGAACACCAGAAAAAATAATGAATTTATGTAAATCCAAAGCTGCATTTTAAAATTATGTATTGTTTGGTTCCTGGTTGTTAGCACAAAGAAGGAGAGATGAAGAAGAGTGTGACACAGGCCAAAATTTCGAAAGTGCAGAGGACAATCTAGAACCAGGTGAGAAAGCTGATATTGAAAACGTTTAGCATAAATGTGCAATGCAAATCTGAAAAAACAAACTAACAACAAACATATAGACTGGTGAAAAATGCAGTAATTAACGATCTAAGGCACTGGGCAGGCATTAGACACCAGCTAACTCACAGAAGTCAGAATTCCAACGGGGACGGACGTTACAGAATCGAAATCACTATCTTAAAAGACAATAACTATATGGCGGCCCAGAGAGCGGATTTGGACCCACGAGAGAAAATTATAGCCTGAGCTGTATCAGCGGGACCAGTCTCAGTCACCGCCATGTTGGGGTCAGTAACTTCCGTGAGTTAGCTGGTGTCTGATCTAGACCCAACCAATCCACTAAGGGTATACAGGAAGTCGGCCATTTTGGATCAAACACTGACAAAAGTTCACCTCGACGTACTTTTGGCATGTCCAAACATTTTTCACAAAATCTATGAGCAATGAAATGTTGTAAATTTGAAGCTGATAAGCCTTCAGGTGTGGTCATCGTGAATTTTAAACAAAATCACAATTTTATATGAACATTTCTAATTTCTAAATTCTACATTTCTTTAAAATTTTTTTGGGTGAAAATTTTACAGGAGCGTTTGTGTAGATTCCCAAGCTCAATTAGATGGTAGTGGCTGTCTCCTAAAATGACTCTCTAGCGCCCTCTCCAAATTTGATTTTCTTTTTTTTGAAAGACAATCTATTTGTCGTGGACAACTGGTACATTTTTCAACAGGCATTTTGAATAGGATGAAAAAACGTACTTTGTCTTAAACGGTTGAACTTTGGCACACTTATTCTCTACATCACACTGAACATAAAAGGCAATCGATCTCTAACCGTGCAGTCGGGGGATTAGAGGCTCTTTGCGGTGGCTCGTAACCCGCAGTCCAAAGGGGGGGCCAGGGCCTTTATTGTCACGCACTGCTTTAATTTTTTTTTTTTTTTTTTTTTTTTTTTATTCAGTTTTGAGTTAAAATTACCTGACAAAATTCTAATTCTGTAAATATGTTCAGCTTTGGACTATGTTCTCCCTGGATTTTTGTCCCAGTTATATGCTGTTTTGCAGAGTTTATATTAGACCAGGATAAGTGCTAATTTTGATTTCCAGCAAGTTCATGCTGGGCTGGATTCTTCTGTCTTGATTCTGTCAAGATTTGTTTTGTTTTGTTATTGTCCTGATGCTGGTTTTGCCCTGGTTTTGCCCTGTAGCTCATGGTTTTGTGCTGGTTTTATACATATTTTTACACTGTAAGTAGATTATATGTTTTAACTGGTCTAGTGCTGATTTTGTCTTGTGCCCTAGACAGTGGCCAAAATATGTTCTTGTTGAACTTACTGGTTTTAGTGCAGGGTTTATCTTGATTAGACCTGGGATAGTGTAGGTCCTGCCATGTGTAATATAATTGTCCTATAAAGCCTCCCGGTTTAGTGTTTTTTCTCCTTGGTTTTACCTTTATATAGTCCTGGTTTATTGCTGGAGTTCCCTTGCCTATGTGCTGAAATTATTTAGCCTTGGCCTTGGGTTAGTATGTTTATAATGTTTTACCTGCCTTGTAAAGTAAAAACACACAAAAATAAGTATTGTCTATGGCCCACAACTATAACTAATATAATACAATCATGTACGTCTAAATTACATTAGTTGACTATTATTAAAGATGCATTTGTTGACCAAAAATACTCCAGATTAAAGAAATTTGCTATCATTTTGCTTAAAATTTCAAGGAGGAGAACCCAGAGATTGCTCCAGGGTCTGGTTCCACCCCTGGTTTGAATAATACCTGGAGGATCCCTGGTACTGCTATGGGGAAATACATGTGCCAACAGCATGCGCCATAATAAAATGCCTTTGTTCCTAACTTGTATAACTGAGATTGAAACAAGTAATATATTGCCCATTTTCAACTAAGTAATGTGTTAGAATACTGTGTTACTGGAAAATGCAGAGCTAATGCTACAAAATGACTCAACCTCAGTGAAGAATCTGCAGAGCTGAAAACACCACAAGGATCACTGGCCTCATGTCACATAAGCATTTACAAACAAGTTTCTTATTCCAAGTAATGCAAAATAATTCATAGCTACTGTAACAGGGTTAATTTGGCCTGTTTACAATACAGTCTGGTGACAAGTCCTTTATATATGTTTTAACACAACAATTAAATCCATGTTGGGTTTTTTCCCTTTTCTAGCTGTGAAGTTTCTGAGGAAGATAGACATGGCTCCCTTTCCATGGGTTCAACACTCAAAAATAAAAGAAACTGGGGAAGTGAAATGTTTTGGAAATGTTTTTAGTAGAACTTAATTATTTATTATTTGCTTATTACAGGTGAACTACAACGTTTACATGTAAATGGTTTACAGAATGTAAAAAAAAAATAATAGATTACTTGATTATTTGAAGAAAATAAATCGATAGCTGCAGCCCTACAGCCTACTTTCATCTGCATAATGGAGCTAAAATTGAAAAAAATCTGACCTAAAAGCGATTTTGAAAGACATAGCCAGCATTTGTTACATTTAGATTTGACTAATGTAACTCCCTGCTTACATCGTGTCCTATAAGTTCTTTAGAAAGCTTTCAACTGGTTTGAAATGCATCAGCAAGATGTCCATGTTAAAGAATCTGATGCAGTCTTTTCATTTAAAACCAGGCTTCAATTTCAGTGCTGCAACACAAGTAGATACAGAAGAAATGAACAGACAACACTCTTAATAGAAAACAACTCTTAGAAACAAAACTCCTATGTACAGAACCTCATATTCTTAATAGGGAATAGAGAAAAAAATATACAAAAATATTAATGTGGAAATGCGGCGCGGAGATGCCCAGTGGACTGTCAAGACGTGTCTGTGGTGCAGTGTTCGACGTTTCTTCAATTTTGCATTTTACACCCCTAATGGAGGTAGAACTTGTGCTGTACAGCTGTTAGGCATATCCCTGTGGTGTCGTTGCCAGTTCAAACAGAGCAATATTGTAGGCAGACTCTGCAGTGGATTTTGCTTGTTCTCGCATACACGTTTGCCACAGTACAAACAGTAGCAATTGGAATACATTTCTTTGTAGTTAGTTGTATGAATTCAAAACCGTTGGCATATCATTATGAAAAAAGAAAAAATAACCCCTCAAAGTACTTTCTACTTTTCAGTTAAAGGTCCCATAACATGCAAAATCGACTTTTCAGAGCTTTTAACCTTCTTACATTGCTATTTGTGCTTCATATATGTACCCAGAGTGTTTTTTTTGATTGATTCCCGCAGTTTTTAGCTATAGTACAGACTATCTCCTTTCCGCGACTCTCCAAACTGATGGGGGGTGGGTGCAAGACCGCGTCATAAGGGCAAGCACGCGTCACCAAAGTGAGTAAAAAGTACAGCTATCATACTAGATACTTTCAAAAGGTTAAGATACATATTTGTCTTCTGCATTTGACCCATCCTTCAATGCTACTGGGGAATCTCCTCAAGAGCAGTGGTCGCTGCCCAGGGACCCATCTCCAGATCTTTGTCCTAGGCTTGGCCAAGACTACCTTTGCTGGGGGATTTTACCTATTGTGCATGTTTTTTGTTGATCGGGAAAACCGGAGCACTCGTAGAAAACCCACCCAGACACGAGGAAAAACATGCAAACCCCACACAGAACCTGTAACCTTCTTACTGTGAGGTCAGAGTGCTAGCCACTCTGCCACCATGCCGCCCTAAAGTATGCACAGTGTCAGAATTGGGCATCAAGAAATGGTTTTGTTGTTTCTAAAGCTCCTTTTACATTAGTCTACTTTGTTCTACTCACACACTTAGCCACACTCAGCACTGAAAGGTGAGGGGTGAAGGTTAAGGTGAAGGGTGAGGAAGCAGGGGTAGTCTTTCAGGCTCAAACTTCATTATAGCTCACTTCCATTACAAGTGGTGCGCAGTGGTGCTATGTAGAACTGGGTTGGAAACAGCTATACTACAACTACTACATACTACATTATAACCATAAAACAGTCGGCAAAGTTGCTGCAGATCATATACTTCCTGTGCAGTTTATCAGCTGTGCATAAAGCAATTAACAATATCTGCTCTGTGTGCTATTTTTTTGCATGACTTTTATTTTGTACCATAGTGAAGTGCGCTGTCTTTTTTCTGTAGCATCGACTAATCTAATCTTTGTGGGGAGCTTAAAAATCTTGCAGACCACAAACAGCAGGAGAATCTGAAAGACTCTAAACACTATGTAGTGTGTAGTATGTTCACTGAAGATACAGTGATGTTCTGTTCTGCTGCTGCACACAGGAGTCTCATGAGAAACATTAAACTTTTACCCAATCAGAATCCCATAGTCTGTGGATTAAACTTTAGCCTGGTTTTAAATGAAAAGACTGCATCAGATTCTTTAACATGGACATCTTGCTGATGCATTTCAAACCAGTTGAAAGCTTTCTAAAGAACTTATAGGACACAATGTAAGCAGGGAGTTACATTAGTCAAATCTAAATGTAACAAATGCTGGATTAAACATTAAACTTTTACCCAATCAGAATCCCATAGTCTGTGGATGTCACATGCTTGGCCCGACTTGGTCCAAGGGGAAAGAAGGTACTAAAAACGTACTGGGTCTGAGGAAGTAACACTAAATGGAAATGCACCACAGCAGGGCTAAGAAGCACCGAGTAGAGTCAAGTAGAAACTAATAGAAAGGAGGTATACCGTAATTAGACAGATCCTTTCAGGGAACATGAAAATATATGTCTTATTGTCTTATTTCTAATTCGGGTGCTATTAAAAATAATTTATTTTTGAGTCACAGGCTATGGCCAATGGTGTAACATATGATTAGGAAATTACTTGTTGGAAAGAATACTTGTTGTCTGGTCACTGATTATAACCAATACAATAAAAAATGAGAATTTTTAAAGCTCATTTGAGAAGGTAGCCATATATAGCCATAATAAGTACAACAAATAAGGAAGCATAATTAAGCCCAATAGCTTTAACAAGCACCCATAGTGGTTAAAAGTGGGTCGGCACTCGATCATACACTCATAACTCACGGAAGTGACGAATTCGTTCCCGGAAGTGACAAATTCGGTGGCCCTTGTGGCGGGCAGATTACATGTGAGGTATATTTTCTGTCTTGCAGCAGTAAATTTCCAGATCATTTGGCTCAGCGCTCTGAACTCCTGCGTGCTATGCTGTAGATTTTCGGTTCGACTCCTGCACCCTTAATTTTTTTCATGTTTAAATGTTTTAATTTATAGATTGCACAGTCTAGTTTGTTAAAAAATATTTCCCTTGTCTCCTAACTACTACAAAAACTTAGGGTTAGGGGTAAAGGTTAGGGTTGGGGTTAAGGTTAGGGGTTAAGGTTAGTGTTAGGGTTAACCTTATTTTTTTTTATTGTGCTTTGGTCAAAAACAAAAAGTGCCCAACATTCAAGCACAAAACAAAATATACTACATGTGAAGTGGAACAGCCTGTAATGCAATGAAAAAAAGCTTTTTAGAGAGAAAATTATTGCCTGAGCTGGATCAGCGGGACAGAATTCGTCACGTCCGTGAGTTATGAGTGTATGATCTAGTGCTGACCGTTAAAAGTGACATATCATACAATAGAACAGTGATTCCCAACCTGGGGGGCAGGGACCCATATGGGGAGTGCTAGAGATTGCAGGAGGTCCCCAGAATGCAAATTCAATAGTAAAAATCCCATACAAATGATTGGACAATGGGTATGGGAACCTAAACAGCACAATACTAGTTAATTTGTCTGAAATAAAATCTTGCTTGTAATACATTTTTATCAAGCGATTTATTTGTTTTAAACAGAAGGGCTCGGCAAGCAAAAAGGTTTGGAACCACTGCCAGATCGCACATCTTAAACCAGTTTGACATCAACTTAACTGTGAGGAGCTTGTTTCAGCCATTGGAGGAGGTTTGTAAACTCGCATAATAAAAATAAGCACTCACAGAGATCCAGTTGTCTTCTTTAACTGTTTATTTTAAACAACAACAAAATATTCTCCGTGGTTGACTTTCTTTTTGTTTCTTTGTTGTCACAAAACAGTTTCTCCTCCTACTATCTTAGCTAAGACAATAGTGGCACCTTCCTGCCTCTACTAGGTGATAGATATACCTTATTTCAGGGGTAGAGAAACCACAATCTGCGTGAAATCATAGACATCTCAAAACTCAATCTCATTAAATGTAAAAATACTATTATATCTGAAAACAAATAACAAAGAATCATTACATTCATATTTTCCGAGAATAATTTAAACTGGCTCCAACAGAGCTCATACTCTGACAGATTTAAATCTGCTTTTCACATTTGCCCTTTGAGGTAATTGTTGTTGTAATTTCGGGTGCTACAAAATTAAATTAAATTGGATAATCAGCCAAAACACAAAATAACAACAAAATAAACTATAAGGATTTTGGCCAATATTTTCCCAACATTTCTGGTGGTTGTGTGTTTGTGTAATGTGTAATAATATTGTTATTTTTTACTCAAAGCTACTTTCTCAACAAAATGTTTTGTTCCTCAGAAATAACATTTCAAGATGCCATTATCTAGTTCGTTAGTCTCCGTTATCTACATTACCGTATTTTCCAGACTATAAGTCGCACCTTTTTACTTAGTTTTGGCCGGGGCGCAACTTATACTTCGGATAGATTTATTTCTGATATTTTTTGTTAGGCGAGAGTTTTTTAATTTGTTGTTTCACGGATTTTCCTTGTCATTTTTAAAAGGGGAGGACGGAATAAAATAAAAATACAATTTTATTTGATTATCAAATCACATTTCTACCATCCAAAATTCAGAGTTGAATTTAAAAATAAAATTTTATTCTAAATAATTTTCTTGAATTCTTAAAATATAGGCCCTACGCCCACCTCTCTACATTATCTACATAATTATAGTTATCAATGCAAGCTTCTCAGAAAATGAATCATCCCGTGACCAAACAAGTCGGTTTGATAAACTTTATTGAGTCTGGACAGGAACACAAAGTGTGCAATTAATGAAAATGGCTTATTGAGCTAGCTTAAATTTGGCCACAGTGATTTGATCCAACGACGCAGTTTTTTTCCCCACATTTTTCCCCCGCTAGAGTCATGACACGCAGCTCATCTAATCGGGACAAGTAGCGGTCTTACAATGCGATCAGAAGAGAACGCGTGACTCCACAGACGAGCTGGACATGTCCACATGCTACTTAAATGGCAACGACAAAATGATTCTGATAGAATCGATCAAGACGCGTATTCTTCATTTCCTCGTTCGAACACAACGAGTTCAATGAATGGGGAGCGCGAGCCGAAGCCACGCCCACCCCGCATCCTTCATGTCAATCTTCCGGTCGATCTCATGGATCTAGGAAGCTGTGAGGCGAGAGTTTTAAAGCTGACGTTCTGACGAACTCGGGGTAAGGCAGAAATGGTCGGAGGTGCTGGTGCAGAATACGTTTTAATAAAAAAAATTATGAGGTTTTGGCCAAAAAAACTTTGGGAAATCCGCAAAAACTGGAAAAATATCTTTTAGAATCTCCGATTTTGAAGTCGGCGAGCTCGCGAAATAACTTATTAAAAAACTCTCGCCTTATTTTCACACTAGCAACCGCATTTCACATGCCAACCACAAGAGGTCGATGAAGGATCAGACGATCCCTCATCTGCCTGAGGAGTGGGTCCAGTTCCAGTCTCCCTCGCGTCCGTCTGTCCGTCTGTGAGAGTCAGATCTCTCCTTCACTCTGGAACTCCTCCAGGTTTCTACTTTTTCCCAAGGAGGTTTTTTTGTAGTTTTTCCTGGCCGAGAAGAAGGGTCTAAGGACAGAGGACTCTGGGACATCGTCCCTCGCCACCACAGACATTGTCTGACTCCATCGCCACCACAGACATTGTTGATTCGGCCCTCAGAGGTGACTGTTGTTGTGATTTTGGGCCTTACAAAAATAAATTGAATTGAATTGAAATTGAAGAGGTGCTAAAGCGCCACAGGGACGCTCTAAGAGACAGAGAAGAAGAATCTGCACTTCCTCTACCTCTGGAGTTTGTGTCGGCAAAATCCTTTATTACAAATCATTTATAACAGACAATACACAGTTTCCACTGGTTAATACACGGAATCGGGGCATAAGTGACTGAATCTGAATCCAACATGGCGGCGACCGAGACCGGTCCCGCTGATAGGCAAGGCAAGGCAAGGCAAGTTTATTTGTAGAGCACATTTCATACACAAGGCAATTCAAAGTGCTTCACACAGCAGGAAAAATGCATTCAAATCACAAAGAAATTACAGAAACAGAAATACAATAAAATTAACTAAATTAAAAATTATCAATACAGAAATACAATAAAATTAACTAAATTAAAAATTAGGCCCTGCGACAAGTTGGCCACTGTCCAGGGTGTACCCCGCCTAAGGCCCGAAGTCACTCTGGGATAGGCTCCAGTCACCCGCGACCCCGAAAGGGACCAAGCGGTAGAAAATGGATGGATGGAAATTAAAAATTATCAATCCAACTGATTTTCTAAACTAATAAAATCACAAACAAAAGAGAAGAGTGCAAAGAAAAAATTGTTTCAGTCATATGCGCAGCTAAACAAAACTGTTTTTAGCTTAGATTTGAACATTGTCAGAGTAGAAGCCTGTCTCACATCTTCAGGAAGACTGTTCCAGGTTTTAGCTGCATAAAACTGAAACGCAGATTCCCCATGTTTTGTCCTGACTCTGGGCACCAGCAGGAGGCCGGTCCCTGAGGTCCTCAGAGTCCGAGATGGTTCATATGGCACTAACATATCCAAGATGTACTTTGGTGCTAGGCCATGGAGAGACTTGTACACAAGCAGAGCTGCTTTAAAGTCTATTCTCTGAGCCACAGGGAGCCAGTGCAGAGACCTGAGAACAGGACTAATGTGATCATACTTCCTGGTTCTAGTCAGGACCTGAGCAGCAGCGTTCTGGATGTACTGCAGCTGTTTTACAACTCGTTTGGAGAGGCCAGTGAGCAGGCCGTTACAGTAGTCTAATCTACTGGAGACAAACGCATGGATAAGTCTCTCTAAATCTGGTTTTGACACTATATTTTTGATTTTGGCAATGTTTTTTAGATGGTAAAAAGCTGCTGATGTTATTGATTTGACGTGGCTATTAAAGTTCAAGTCTGAGTCCATTATTACCCCCAGATTTCTAACTTGGTTTGTAGGTTTTAGAGCGAGACTCTGGAGGTGACCGCTAACACTTTCTCTTTGTTTCTGTGGGCCAAAAACGATTATTTCAGTCTTGTCTGAGTTCAGCTGGAGAAAGTTGTTTTGCATCCACAAACTGATCTGTTGGATGCAGTGACAGAGTGAATCTACTGGTCCATAGTCACCTGCCGATAGTGAAACATAGATCTGAGTGTCGTCTGCGTAATTGTGATAGGACACATTTTCACTGCGTATCAACTGACCTAACGGCAGCATGTAGAGGTTGAACAGAAGGGGACCCAGGACTGACCCTTGAGGCACTCCACAGGTCAGGGTCATGTGGTCTGAGACACAGCTACCAATTTCAACAAAGTACTTCTTGTCTTCCAGATAGGACCTTAACCAGTTTAGGGCAGTGTCACTGATGCCCACCCAGTCCTCTAGTCTCTGTAAGAGGATCCCATGATCGACAGTGTCAAAAGCAGCACTCAGATCTAACAGAATTAAGACTGAGGCTTTGCCCGTGTCAGTGTTCAGGCGGATGTCATTTGTCACCTTGACAAGAGCAGTCTCAGTGCTGTGATGAGGTCTAAAACCTGACTGAAAAACATCAAATGAGTTGTTTATTAAGAGGAAATCTGTGAGCTGTTGGTAAACAACCTTTTCAAGGACTTTGCCCCAAAATGGCAGATTAGAGATGGGCCGGTAATGACTCAGTACTGCGGCATCAAGACTGCTCTTCTTTAGGAGAGGCTTTATGACCGCAGTTTTCAAAGACATTGGGAATGTTCCAGATTGAAGCGACATGTTAACTATGTGAGTGAATGGTGCTAACAAACTGTTCAGCACAGACTTTAGAAATCTGGTGGGTAACACATCAAGGCAGCATGTAGATGAACTCAGACTGGTGATGATCTCATGGACAGTTTTGTCAGTTACTGGTGCAAAGTGAGTTAGCTCTAAGTGTCTTGGTGGTTTTAGGGTAATTTTTTGCATTGAGGGATTTATAGCATTTTTAATGCCCTGAACTTTGTCATTAAAGAATAATGCAAACTCATTACACTTGGATGTGGAAATGAGTTCTAACGGCAGCTGAGCTGGAGGGTTTGTTAATCTGTTTACTGTGGCAAACAGGACACGCGAGTTGTTACTGCAGCTTCCAATTATTTCAGAAAAATATCTTTCCCTAGTTCAACATAAGATTAGGTTGTACATGTTCAGCTTTTCTTTGTAAATCTCTTTTTGAACCTGGAGCTTTGACTTGCGCCATTTCCGTTCGGCCCTGCGGCACTCCCTTTTCTGTGCCCTGACCGAATCATCATTTCTCCACGGCGCCTTCTGCTTATTTTTAACCATTTTAGCCTTTATAGGGGCGATGGTGTCCAGAACATTCAAAACACTAGATGTAACAGAGTTCAACAAATAATTTACATTAGAACATGAGACATTTTCAAAGTTTATCATTTCCATAAACAGTGCACCTGTGCCATCACTTATGTGTCTCCTCTGAACAACTGCAGGACCAACCGGAGGTTTGGGAGAAACAGACCGGTCAAAGAAGACACAGAAATGATCAGACAGAGCAACATCAATCACATTAACATTTGAAATATTTACCCCCTTTGTAATTATGAGATCTAGAGTGTGTCCTTTGCTGTGGGTGGGGCCTCTCACATGCTGAGTAAGACTGAAGGTTTCAAGGACAGCATCAAGCTCTTTAGCGTTTCTGTCACAAATATTATCAACATGCACATTGAAATCACCTGTAATGACCAAACCATCCAAGTCTGTGCATTTGACTGAAAGCATCTCAGTAAAATCATCAATAAAACGTTGGCAGTGCTGGGGAGGCTTGTATAAAACAATGAAGAGAATGGATGGAGACCGTTTTAGCTCCATTTTAAAAGATACATACTCAAATGATGAAAACACCCCAAAAGACAACCTGCGGGTAATTATTTCATCTCTAAAGACAGCACAGACTCCACCCCCTTTTTTGTTTTCTCATGTTTCAGATTCAAACTTAAAGTTGGGTGGAGCAGATTCTATCAGAACTACATTTCCTGTGTTTTTGTCAAGCCATGTTTTAGTTAAAAACATAAAATCAAGATTATAAGAAGAAATAAAATTATTAATTAAGAGAGATTTGTTACATAAGGATCTGACATTTAGCACAGCAAGTTTCAGACTAGTTTCAGTGGGACTGGGCTTTATCTTTTCACAGGGAATATGAATCACATTTCTCAGATTGGGCCTGGCTCGCATTTTGTTTTTCCATCTGTGTGATGATGTGACTACAGAAATAGCACTAGGGGGGGGCTCTTTTTACATAGGGCCCCGGGTTGGTTTGATTTTTAATGTGACAATAAGTCCCGGCAACGCTGAGACCCAGTGCATCCTAGCTATGGGAGATACCAGGTGAAAGGCGAGGTTGGATGGGTGGTGGGGCTTTTGTAGCCAAGGAGAGTTTGGGACCAGGTGAGAGGCGAGGGGGGATGGGTGGTGGGGCTTTTGTTGGTGTAGTCGGCTTGTGCAGGGAAGAGTTGATACGTATTGACATAGCCCTTGCTATATTGGGCGTAAGTGGAGCCATCTTAATGCCTGATTTGATCAGACTTTCAAAATGGCTGGGAAGGGCCATGGGTGAGAGTGGAGATGAGAAGGAGAATGATGAATCTTTAGTGGGAGTAGATGTTGCAGGGGGAACCCAGGGCTGGTGTGAAGGCAGGGGCGATGACAGGGATGTTGTTGGGCTTGTCACAGATGGGTCCAAGGCCTTTGAAGATTGTTCCTTTGCTGGAGGCGGTGGAGGTGAATGTGGAGCAGCTGGAGCTGAATCCTTTGCTGGTGGTGGTGGAGCAGCTGCTGATGAATCCTTTGGTGGAGGCTGAGGTTGTGGTGCTTTTGATGTTGAAACATTGGCTCGGTCTCTGGCTGATGGAGCAGGAATTCTTCTCTCATTCCTCTCTTCTCTAACTATCTGCTCAGGACCCTGTCCAGGCCCAGTCCAATGCCTCAGAGCGTGGAGCAGGTTCTCTGTCAGCACCCTCACTCCACCTCTGCATAGGTGGGGGCCATTTCTCTTAAACAGGTCCTCTCGTTTCCAGAATAGATAGAAGTTCTCAATGTAGTGTAGTCCTCTAGGGGTACACTCTTTGGACAGCCATGTGTTCAGCTGAAGAAGCCGGCTAAACTTGTTTATCCTCCTGTCGATGTTTGGAAGAGGTCCACTTATGAATGTTTTGATTTCCATTTTATCAAGCACGTCGAATAACTTCAAGAAGTCTTTTTTCAAAACTTCAGTCTGTTCCCGCCGCATGTCCACTGCACCCACGTGCACAATCAGCTGTTTAGCTCCTCCATGCTTAGCCATAATATTTGGAAGGAGTGACGTTATCTCAGAAACAGTGGCGCTTGGAAAAGAATGTGTGTTTATCTTTTCATGCGTCACGTGACTTATCGCGCCGTCCCCAACTAAAACAATCTGCGTGACCTTGGCTCCTGGCACAGATCCTCTTCGCTGTATTTTGGCCACGTCATCTTTCCTTTTTTCATTTAATTCCATCTCTGAAAGTGGTAAAAATCTGTTGGTGAGCTGTATTTTAGGTGACTTCACGTTATCTTTGTATCGTTTAGGCTTTGCTCCAAGTTTGTTCCAAGAAACAGCCTGGTCTTTCTGGTTTTTAGACAGTTTTGGAAACGACACAGAGTCACTGCGGTTTAGGTTGAAAGTAGCAGTTTTTCTTGTAAAAAGTATGCTCTTCTTACCATCGGTTGACACAGGAATGGTATCGTGAAGAACTTTTTCAGATTCCAAAACAAATATCCGTGTTTTCAGCTCATTAATTTCTTGTTGATATTTCCGACAGCGTTCACAGTCTTTCTCCCTTCTTCTCCCGGACATGTCGCTGGCGTCAGATATGTCGTTAAAACTGGAAAAATGTTCTTAAAATCCTTGGTTTACTTGAAAAAGTCTAAAGCAAAAATGTTTGGAAGACAAAAACTGATTAAAAAGCAAAATAAATAAGGAAAGCAGCGATAGCAAGCGGAGCGAGCAAAAAAGCGTGTGCACTCTTCGGAAGCAGGATACAGCTCAGGCAATAATTTTCTCTCTCTAAAGTGGCTAGTATAGTCTGCTCAAAGATAGTGTTTGACAATAAAATAAATTAACCTAGCCCAGGGGTGGGCAAACTATGGCCACATCCGGCCTGACGGGCCTTTCAATCCGGCCCGCCAAGCTTGTCCAAGTAATTTTTTTTTTTTTTTTTTATTTTTTGTCTTCCTTTTTGCCCTCAGGCATCTGTCTGCACTTGTATCCTTAATAAATGTGACGTGAAATGAATTAAATAATAGATTCAATAGCCTATATTTGACAGAAAAGTGATATTTTATTTGATATTTTAATTTTTGGGATTTTGTTTTTTTACACCAAAAGGGGTGGGCCGGCCCTCCGCTACTTGCCTGGATTCGAATATGGCCCTCGGAGGAAAGTAATTGCCCACCCCTGCCCTAGCCCCTAACCCAAACCCTAAGATTTTTTAGTAGTTAGGAGACGAAGGAAAACATTTTTAATGTTTGCGCACCTGTTCATCTGATTCAGCCAATCTATAAATTAAAAAAGTTTAAACCCGAAAAAAATTCAGGTTCAAAGAGGGAGTTGAACCCAGGCTCTCCGGCATTCCACGCCACACTTGTAACCGCTGGGCCAACAAATCTGAAAATTCTGCACTGCGAGACGGTAACTATACCTCACATGTGATCTGGGTCGTCACAAGGGCCGCCATTTTGGATTCTGTGACTTCCAAATTCTGACTTCCGTGACTTATTACGGTATGATCTAGTGCCGACCCTGGAGTTTGGGGAGTTGTTTAGAAGGGACACTGCTCCGTTAGTTCTCCACCCGGCGTGCCTTCCCAGCTCTCTCACGACCAGAGAGTGCTGTGCGCTCATGTAACCCAGGTTATGTATTTCACAAGCGCCCATTCATAAATATCCAGGTAGCTTCCTGCTCAGTCTCCCTCTCACGGCGCGTTGTTGCAGCTGAGGTTGATCTGGACTGAGCGGCTCTGATATGATATGACTCTGATTACTTTGAGCGGTGGATTTTTTACTGTGGGTGATTATCAACATTCAAGTAGTTTGCCGCTCATGGTAATGTTTGTTCTTCCTCCCACTGTGGCTATGGCAGCTGGCATCTGGTCTGGACGAACGTGGCCCATTATCATCTACTACTTCTACCTTTTATTTAATCTGATTCAGCGGTGAGTAATACAAATAGTTAATTTAAAGTATTTACTCAACTCACTGCTCATCATTCTGTTTTTGAAGTAGTTATTTGTACTTTTCCGCGCAGTTAACGTCCGCCTTTTTTGTACTGAACTCCTGTAGCGGAGCAGCTTTTTTAGTTTTGTAATTAAAGACTCAAGAAATATGGGCCAAATTAACGAATTAAACACTATTATGTTGACTATTGTAACGTACTATGTTTAATTCGTCTGACGTGTTGTGCCACTAACTGGCTCCTGTTTTGTTTAAATCAACTGTTAATACTAGAACAGCTCGTTGTTTTGTAGTGACGCACCGCACATGCAACAAACTGTGCTACAGAGCTACAGATAGCTAGATAGTCTGCTGTGAGACTGTAATTGCGTTCCCATTTGACCAATTTAGTCCGGACTAAACTGATCCGGCTCAGTTGGCAGTCATCTTTAGACCAGATCAATTGACTGTGCATTCACACTTAGGAGCAAGACAGGGGCCGATTCGGCAATTACACTCCGCCGCCTAACGGACTGTTAGAGAGCAATTTTTAACCATTGCATATGTTGGCACTATATCATATCTCATATCTCCCGTCTGTATTGCTAACTTGGTGGACTACTTGTAGAATTCTGTAAAGATGTCTACACAACCATAAGGCACGCGTGAGAGTTCCCGTGCACATGCAGAGCAACCCGTAGAAGGAGACTCAACACTCAATTGCCGGTCTTGCTCCTGGCTGGTCCCACTCGCTCTGGAGCGAAACCGGAGCCGATCTCGCTTCTCGGCCGGAGTGAGTGGAACAACTAATACGTCAATTTCACTAGTGGGAACAAGTTGGAGCATACTGATCCGGTGGGAGTGGGAACGCAGCTTGTATTTTTGCTTTAAGTTTTTGGATCCTGAACATCCTTTGTTTGATTGTCGTTGTTTACCCACTGTAAATATTCTACTACTGCTTTGGGGACTGGGTGTAAATAAAAATCACTAGAGCAGTTTTTCGACAGCAATAATTTTTTCACGGAAGCTGAAACGAACCTGTGGCACCGAGGAATAATTCAGTGGATTTAAGATAAGATATTCCTTTATTGTCCCACATGGGGAAATTTCATTGGTGCAACGCAGGTAGATACAGAGGTAGATACAGAAGAACAGATCACTTATAGGAAGTCTGAAAAACACTTTCAGTAGAAGATCTCCTATAAATAAAAAACTCCCATAGACAAATAAATAAATAAATACATAAATACCATTGCATGTGATCACGACAGTAATTGCACATGAATATGTGTCACGACGGCACATAGATTGCACATGAATTTCACAGTAAGTGCACATGAATTGCACATGAATTCCAACAGCAATTGCACATATGACGGAATTGCACATCAGTATTAGGTTAGGTCAGTATTTAGTGATTTGAGATAATACTGAGGCTTTGGTAAACTTGTTGGCAAGTTCTTTATGCTATAGTTATCTGATATAACTGTTAATATGTTACGTTTACATACCAGACACAGTTCGTCGTCTATGAGTCATGTAGCTGATGGTGTTACGTTAGCATACTAAACCTAGTCATCATGTTCTCTAAACTGTTATCAAATAAATTTCCCCAAAAAATGCGACTTATACTCCAGTGCGACTTATGTGTGCTTTTTCTTCTCTATTATGCATTTTTTGGCGACTTATAGTCCGGAAAATACAGTAATTTTCCATATCTCAGAAGATAAACTACAACTGATGCCAGTCCCGAATTACTGTATAGTGGTCAGACTCAGGCTCAGGCTTTTGCACAGAATACATTATGAGGGTCGAGCACATTCTGGAACCTGGACCCATTTCTGAGCAGAGTCAGAGAAATATCAGGTGAACCATTGGGGGAGCAGACCAACTTGTTCTTTGGCATCCAATTAACAATTTTCTTGCTTTAGTTCCTGCAGCCCTTATTTCTATTCATTTCTAAGAATAAAAATGTGGTGCCAAGTAAAGTTTGTTGTCCATCCATCCATCCATCCATCTTCTGCCGCTTTATCCGGTGCCGGGTCGCGGGGGCAGCAGTCTGAGCAGGGACCCCCAGACTTCCTTCTCCCCAGCCACTTCCTCTAACTCCTCCGGGGGGATCCCGAGGCGTTCCCAGGCCAGCCGAGAGACATAGTCTCTCCAGCGTGTCCTGGGTCTTCCCCGGGGCCTCTTCCCGGTGGGACATGCCTGAAACACCTCCCGAGGGAGGCGCCCAGGAGGCATCCGGAACCGATGCCCGAGCCACCTGAGCTGGCTGCTCTCGACGTGGAGGAGCAGCGGCTCTACTCCGAGCTCCCCCCGTGTGGCCGAGCTCCTCACCTTATCTCTAAGGGAGCGCCCAGCCACACGGCGGAGGAAACTCATTTCGACCGCTTGTATTCGCGATCTTGTTCTTTCGGTCACTACCCAAAGCTCATGACCATATGTGAGGGTAGGAACGTAGACCGACCGGTAAATAGAGAGCTTTGCCTTTCGGCTCAGCTCCCTCTTTACCACAACGGTCCGATGCAGCGACTGCATCACTGCAGCCGCTGCACCGATCCGCCTGTCGATCTCACGCTCCATCCTTCCCTCACTCGTGAACAAGACCCCGAGATACTTGAACTCCTCCACTTGGGGCAAGGACACCCCACCCACCTGGAGAGGGCAAGCCACCTTTTTCCGGTCGAGAACCATGGCCTCGGATTTGGAGGTGCTGATTCTCATCCCAGCCGCTTCACACTCGGCTGCAAACCGTCCCAGTGCATGTTGCAGGTCGGGGTTTGATGGAGCCATCAGGACAACATCGTCTGCAAACAGCAGAGATGAGATCCTGTGGTCCCCAAACCGGACACCCTCCGACCCCTGACTGCGCCTAGAAATTCTGTCCATAAAAATTATGAACAGAACCGGTGACAAAGGGCAGCCCTGGCGGAGTCCAACATGCACTGGGAACAGGTCTGACTTACTGCCGGCAATGCGAACACAGCTCCTGCTCCTGTCATACAGGGACCGGACAGCCCTGAGCAAAGGGCCCCGGACCCCGTACTCCCGGAGCACCCCCCAAAGGACACCCCGAGGGACACGGTCGAAAGCCTTCTCCAGATCCACAAAGCACATGTGGACTGATTGAGCAAACTCCCATGAGCCCTCGAGCACCCGATGGAGGGTATAGAGCTGGTCCAGTGTTCCACGACCGGGACGAAAACCACTCTGCTCCTCCTGAATCCGAGTTTCGACTATCGGTCGGATTCTCCTCTCCAGTACCTTGGAATAGACCTTACCCGGGAGGCTGAGGAGTGTGATCCCTCTGTAGTTGGAACACACCCTCCGTTCCCCCTTCTTGAACAGAGGGACCACCACCCCGGTCTGCCAGTCCAGAGGCACGGTCCCCGAACGCCACGCGATGTTGCAGAGACGTGTCAACCAAGACAGTCCTACAACATCCAGATACTTTAGGTACTCAGGGCGGATCTCATCCACCCCCGGAGCCCTGCCACCGAGGAGTTTGCGAACAACCTCAGTGACTTCAGCTTGGGTGATGGATGAGCCAGCCTCCGAGTCCCCGGTCTCTACTTCCTCTTCGGAAGACGTGACTGAGGGATTAAGGAGATCCTCAAAGTATTCCTTCTACCGTCCGACGACATCCCCAGTCGAGGTCAGCAGGCCTCCACCCGCACCGTAAACGGTGTTGGTGAGACACTGCTTCCCCCTCCTGAGGCGCCGGACGGTTTGCCAGAATTTCTTTGGTGCCGACCGATAGTCCTCCTCCATGGCCTCCCCGAACTCCTCCCAGGCCCGGGTTTTTGCCTCTGCGACAGCACGAGCCGCGGCTTGCTAGGCCTGCCAATACCCGTTGATGACCTCCGGAGACCTACAGGCCAGAGTGGCCTAATAGGCCTCCTTCTTCAGTCTGACGGCATCCCTTACTTCCGGTGTCCACCACCGGGTTCGGGGGGTTGCCGCTACGACAGGCACCGGAGACCTTGCGACCACAAGGTCATACGTCATAAGGCGCTGGTACAGCTGGCAGCCCGGTGTAAACGCTCTCTCTTCTTTCTCACACTTATTGTGCTTTATCTCCTATATTTTGTAAATATAGTTAGTATATTTTTTCTATTTTACTGTACGATAGGAACACGCGCTGGAATAGTTTTTTAATTCAACTGTTTTTGACTTTTTTCGGCTGGATTTGAGAGTTTTTCGTTGCGTTCGTTGTGTTGTTGTCACGTGAGCTAGCTCCGAGCGAGCCCACCAGCCCCCCCCCCGCGCCCTCCGGCCGCGCTAAAGTACGGCGTGTCGTCGGTACACGTTTATATACACGTTTATATGAAAGAGGAACTTCACGAACGATCGGGACACGCACTGGAATCGCTTTAAATTAACTTGTTTTGACTTTATTCGGCTGGATTGAGTGTTTTCGTCGGGTCGTTGCGATGTGTCTTGGCTCTGAGTCCCCCGGCTCCGGCCCCGCCCCCCGGCTCCGGCCCCGCCCCCCGGCTCCGGCCCCGCGGCTCCGGCCCCGCCCCCCGGCCGGTGCCGTACCGCGTTTCCACAAAGGAGGAACTCATGAAACTGCGGAGAACAGTCGTCTTACCCGGAGATCGTCACGTTATCCCGTCGCAATACTGACCTAACCTAATACTGATGTGCAATTCTGTCATATGTGCAATTGCTGTTGGAATTCATGTGCAATCTATGTGCTGTCGTGACACATATTCATGTGCAATTACTGTTGTGATCACATGCAATGGTATTTATTTATTTATTTGTCTATGGGAGTTTTTTATTTATTTATAGGAGATCTTCTACTGAAAGTGTTTTTCAGACTTCCTATAAGTGATCTGTTCTTCTGTATCTACCTCTGTATCTACCTGCGTTGCACCAATGAAATTTCCCCATGTGGGACAATAAAGGATTATCTTATCTTATCTTATCTTTACAACTCCGAGCAGCCGCATCAACAATGGAGGCGGAGAACATGGTCCACTCGGACTCAATGTCCCCAACCTCCCCCGGGACATGGGAGAAGCTCTCCCGGAGGTGCGAGTTGAATACCCTACTGACAGAGGGCTCCACTAGACGTTCCCAACAGACCCTCACAATGCGTTTGGGTCTGCCAAGTCTGTCCGGCTTCCTCCACCGCCAGCGGATCCAACTCACCACCAAGTGGTGATCGGATGACAACTCTGCCCCTCTCTTCACCCGAGTGTCCAAGACACGCGGCCGGAGGTCTGATGACACGACAACAAATCGATCATTGACCTCCGGCCTAGGGTGTCCTGGTGCCATGTGCACTGATGGACACCCTTGTGCTTGAACATGGTGTTCGTTATGGACAATCCGTGGCTAGCACAGAAGTCCAATAACAGAACACCGCTCGGGTTCAGATCGGGGAAGCCGTTCTTCCCGATCACACCTCTCCAGGTGTCACTGTCATTGCCCACGTGGGCGTTGAAGTCCCCCAGTAGAACAACGGAGTCCCCGGTCGGTGCACTGTCCAGTACCCCTCCCAAGGACTCTAAGAAGGCTGGGTACTCTGCACTGCTGTTCGGCCCGTAGGCCGCCACAACAGTGAGAGACCTGTCCCCCACCCGAAGGCGGAGGGACGCGACCCTCTCGTTCACCGGGGTAAATTCCAACACGTGGCGGCTGAGCTGAGGGGCTATAAGCAAGCCCACACCAGCCCGCCGCCTCTCCCCGTGGGCCTCACCAGAGAAGTGGAGCGTCCAGCCCCTCTCGAGGAGATGGGTTCCAGAGCCCAAACTGTGCGTGGAGGTGAGGCCGACTATATCTAGTCGGTATTGCTCAACCTCCCGCACAAGCTCAGGCTCTTTCCCCCCCAGAGAGGTGACATTCCATGTCCCCAGAGTTGGTCTCTGTGTCTGGAGATCTGGTCGCCGAGGCCCCTGCCGTCGACTGCCGCCCAGATCTCTCTGCACCGGCCCCTTATGGATCCTCCTGCGGGTGGTGGGCCCACGGGAGGGCGGCCCCACGTCGCTCTTTCGGGCTGTGCCCGGCCGGGCCCCGTGGGGTAAGACCCGGCCACCAGGCGCTCGCCATGGAGCACCCATCCCAGGCCTGGCTCCAGGATGGGGCCCCGGTGACGCAGATCCGGGCGACGTAAACTGCCTTGTTCTTGTTGTCATCATAGAGGGCTTCTGAACCGATCTTTGTCTGACCCGTCACCTAGGACCTGTTTGCCTTGGGAGAGCCTACCAGGGGCATGAAGCCCCCGACAACATAGCTCCCGGGATCATTCGGGCACTCAAACCCCTCCACCACGTTAAGGTGTCGGTTCAAGGAGAGGTAGTTGGCAAGTTTGTTGTATGGTAAAAAAAACAATGCCAAACCCACAACAGTACATATTTCAGTTTCCTTTCCCGCTGTGTTGGCAATCCAATGTTACCAGATTTGGGGGCAACGAGTTAGCTGGTAACATGTTAGAGTACTCAAATGATTTGTTCAGAGTAACAAGGAACAGGTTTTGTGCACCAATGTAATTTAGTTCTCGTTACTTTTTCAAATCAGTAGCTTGAGTTTTGGATAGGTCACTGCACCAAGCACTGTTTCAGCATGTTGTGAGCAGCATGACATTTGTCCTCACGCCAGAAAGAAATAAACTCATTTAAACCACATTTTGTAACTGAGGAGTCAATGTAGGGTAACAGCGATGTGGTGAGTTTGATTTAAATAAATTACAGTGTGGCGCATCGGTGCTATTGCCATCCAATAATATTTTTTTTTCCCCTCCATCCCTTGTTGGGAAATGGGAGGTTTTGTCTATAGGAGTTTTTGTTTATAAGAGATCTTCTATTGAGTGTTTTTCAAACTTCCTATAAGTAATCTGTTCTTTTCCTCTGTATCTACCTCTGTATCTACCTGCGTTGCAACAATGAAATTTCCCCATGTGTGGACAATAAAGGATTATATTATCTTATATTATCTTAATTTGTTTTTGCTGTTTTTCAATGTTTGAGGACAGGCCTACACATGCATGATGTCAAATGCATTTACTTTGCTTGTTTATTTTAAATTATAATGATTATTTTACTGTGTTACACAAAGAGATTGTCTGCAAACAATATAGGTCAGGGGTTTTCGGCTAACAAGCTTCTTTTATATTCAACAAAGCCTGAAGATCTCCCTATAGATTTAAATTATTAATTATTTCGTTTTTTTTTATTGTCAGTATTAAAACAGGTTTTTATTTTTGTTTAGCCATTATTAGGCTATAGAGCAGGGGTGTCAAACTCATTTTGGGCCGCGGGCCGAATTTCGACGCTCAGGCTGGGTCGCGGGCCGAACATAACGTAACACATAAAACAATAAAAAATATATATATATATATATATTTTTTTTAATATTAATTCAAAATGTTCGGCGGGCCGGATTAAAACGTTTGGCGGGCCGGATCTGCTATAGAGACACCATGTAGGCTTTAATGAATAGCCTTATATTGTTTATCATATTCAAATGTGCAATATAAAAAAGGGAGAGAAAATCTGCTATTTGACTAGACCATTTTAATATAGCTGAGTATTTGGAAAATAAAATATACTGTAAAATAAAATATATTGAGTCAGCAATTGTGGGTCGGAACCCACATTTTTCAATTTTTTACACCTCATACTTTTTTCCACCTTTTAACCTTCAGTTAAAAGGCTTGACAATGTGTCAAAATGAAATACACCTATGTGTGATTAGAAGTAATGATTTAGATTTTTTAATACAATTCCAAAGATGGGCGTGGCAAGCTCGTTAAAAAAAAAATGCTATTTTTTTAAGTGTTAAAACTTGTGTATCTCTGGCATGAGATGTCCTATGTCCCGGCACAAATATACATTTTGTGCAAAATGAACATGAATTTGAACATTTGAATAAAGTCAAAAAAATGACTTTGATGTAGACAGATCTAATTTGGCACAGACATCCTCTGTGCCATTTTTGACCAAAAAAAGCCAACGACAGCAAACATGTTACCATGGCAGCCATGCGTTCTGGTTTACAAGAATTTTGAATGGGATGAAAAAAATTACTTTGATGTAGACAAATTAAATTTGGCACAGACATCCTTTACAATCAAGGACCACAACCCCAGTTAAAATGCAGTGTTAATTGGCATACAAGACACATGAACAACACAAGTCTACAGAAATGGATGCAAGAAAACTGTCGTCATGAACTGGAAAACCCGTGATAGAATACACATTAACCACTGGAAAAATCCTCTCACCGACTTTATTACCATGGAATATACATCCCCCCTATAATCTCTCATCTGAAACCGACCTCCCATATTGCAGATTTGGACCTTCAGGCGATGAGGGCTGTAGGCTACCGGGCCTCGATACCCCCATCTAGGAGATAAATAATTAGAAGAGGGTCGGAGGAAGGTCACAAAAGCTAATGTCTGTGACTTGGATGCCTAAATAGTGTAGCCTAAGGAAGGGGCATGAAAGGGGTGTGGTCCTGCTCCCTTAATTTCTTGCCATTGTAAACAAAAAAAGCCAATGACGGCATACCTCTAGCTGCAAGCATCATCATCATCATCAATAATGATAATAATAATTATCATCATTATTATCATTACTATTATTTATAATAATAATGATAATAATAATAATAATAATATCATCATCATTATTATCATTACTATTATTTATAATAATATGCAGCAACTACCCAGTGGGAGGCTCATACCTACTTTATTTGCTTATGTAAATCCAAGTGGTGACTTTTTTTGTTGGACAGTCAACAAATAGAACAAATATTATGCAAAATTGACTCTGATTTTATTAAGTTAAACATGTTTTCCCTCATCGAAAGCAAAATTGCGTTCATTGTCACTTATTTTATTAATCTTGTGTATGAGGTCCTGTGAAGCTTAGAAAGGACTCAGTTATTAATGTCCCCAATGTGTGCAGGTCGAGCTCCAGAGGTCTCCTGTGAGTTTTGAGTCCAGAACAGGTATCTGTATTTCAAATCCACTACATTGAAAAAAGTAAGTACTTTTTACCCCACAAAAAAGCACTTTTTTCAAATGAAGTTTTTACCGTTTGAGAAATGGAAATATTTGGTTTGAGAAATGGTGAAATTTAGGATGCTGGGAATGCATTAGGTAAGTGAGCAATGCATGTGGACTTTTGTAAAGACTTAATTAACTAGTTCTGTTTTTCACATTTCAAGCAATACTTCTTCCACCACTGCTTAAGAGTATGTATAAGTGTCCTTTAATTTTTGTTATGTTCCGAAACTGAAATACAACCAAGTATTTTCCCTCGTAAAACCTATTTATAAACGTCTCCAAACATGTCCTTACCGGTTCAGTAAAGATTTTGGGAATAAAATTATTCCAGCAGCCAGAATCAGGATCAAAACTAGTAAATTGTGACTTTTATTTGAAACGTTCCACCTAATAAATTATACAAACCACGAATTGGCTGTGAGCCCCGAGCATTTACGTCACTGGCTGCTGCTGCGTTCTCTCACATTACTTACTGTGTTATTGAATAAAACAGGCCAAGATGACATAGGGTCTATTCTTGTGTTGCTTTTGGCAAGCTCGCTCTAAATCTTCGTGTCAGATCAGATGGAGGGTATGGGAGCAGATGCATGGCGTGAAAATAAATGGAAAAAATGGCAAACATGAGCAGACTGGTGATTTGAGGACGCATGGGAGTTGTCCTGCTTGAGTTTAACTGCATCGCACTTTTGGTGACGACAGGAGAGTGTCGCAGCTCCAGAGGAGTAGAAAACATTTCCGTTACAGTGGAGTTCTGAGAAGGAATCCCGCACACTGTCTAAACTGAATATTTATTTACTGGTGAAGAGGCAACGTTTCGGCAGCAAGGCCTTTGTCAGACAAATGTTTACGTCCCATGTGTTAAAATATACAACGATAAAAAAAGAATCTCAATTCAAAGAAAGCGGTGGATAAGGGGGTTTTGGGTGGGATATGCGAAAGTGGGATTGTTTTTAATGCACTATAAAGCACTTCTATGATCAAATGTAACACAAACTTTCAAGAGGAATAATATCTAAACCAGGGGTTCTTAACCTGGGTTCGATCGAACCCCAGGGGTTCAGTGAGTCAATCTCAGGGGTTCGGCGGAGGTCAAGACACACATCTTGACCTCTGATATGATTCGTGATGACACGTCCCGCTTGGCCCGCAGGGAATTTGGAGCGCTCAGTAGTCGTCTTGAGATTTCTTTCTTAATATTTTAGACTGAATCAAAGCCCACCTTTCTGGGCAACGTCTTGGTACCAGTTTGCACCTAAAAGGGCCAGAAGGACCTGGGAAATTGCCTAGAGTCTATCCTGTATCAAATCTCTCCTTTTTTGTCTTTGCACCGGCCTGGCCCCAAAAGGGCCAAAAGGACCAGGCCAGAGTTCCAACAGACAAGCCTGTATCAAAGCCCTCCTTTCTGGGCTAAGACTGGGCAATAGCATGGCCCCAAGAGGGCAAAAAGGACCAGGCCAGAGCCCCCAGAGTCTAGCCTGTATGAAAGTCCTCCTTTCCGGGCACCAGTCTGGCCCCAAAAGGGCCAAAAGGACCAGGAATATTGCCCCAGAGTCTATCCTGTATCAAATCTCTCCTTTTTTGCCTAAGTCTTTGGAGCCTGTTCCAAGGTCCTTTTGGCCCTTTTGTGACCAGGCTGGTGCAGAGTCTAGCCTGTTTCAAAGTCCTCCTTTCTGAGCTAAGTCTTAGCACAAGCCTGGCCCCAAAAGGGCCAAAAGGACCAGGCCAGATAAATGTTTTGCAACTGTGACGTAGTCTCAGCGTGAGCGTGAGTCCCCCGCCCACCCCGTGACGTTGCCTAGTGTGGAGATGGTGTGGGTGTAAACCGATAATATAATAGATCCATGGTGTAAACAGAGGCCGAGGCGTGCGCCGGTACACAGTGCATGACACAGCGGTGCATGTCAGCGGCAGCAGCGTTGGAACAAAAGAAGTAGCGTTTGAAGCGAATTGTGCCTAAATAGCCACGGTTCCTCTCGAGCGAGGGGGGCGTGTTACAGCATGATGATGATCCTTTTATCAGGAGGTCCCGCCTGGTGGGCAGGGCCCACTCATAGTTAGGGATGCATACCTAAACCCACGTTCAGGTTCAAGTCCGAATTCAAATCCAGATGTTTAGGTTCAGGTCCGGACCTAATGAGTCCGGCTGAACCCATGCCATTTTTGCATAATGTTACAGCATAACGCAAGCTACTTCGCTAAATTAAGTTGAGGACACTTGAACAAGGACGACTATCAAACACAAGGCTTAACTGCAGATTGAAATGAACTCAACTTGTCTGGTTTATTCACAGTTTTTAACAGAAGTTACAACTTAAAAATCACAAGCTACTAGCTAGCAGCTAAATTATAGCTTAACTAACAGTTAACACACATTCATGTGTTTTAATTGAGGAACAAGAGCATGTTGAGTAATGTTGACAGCACCAGTGTAAATAATTAAGTCACAGTGTAAAATAACAGAGTTACAAAAACTAGCATAAAAGTCAACTTGAATCACTATAAAGCTTAGCAGTATCAAAAGAAAAATATTTTACACAACAAATCAAAATAATGCATCATATTAGCGGCATTAAACATCAGACCATATTTAACAACTGTAGAATACAAATACAAAATATTATTACAAAATACAAACTCCAATTAATGAATGCAGCAATCAAGCAATATTACTTTGACTTGGTATTTACTTAATGCCAAATACATCACACCACAACATAACACTTAGGTTATTTCATTCATATTTACACCCAGACCAAAGACCCAGACAAGACCACGCTGACCCCGCCCCTTTAACACGCGACGCACGCAGGACATTAACAATCACAACATCGCACGCGGCCAGCCAGCGATCTTACCGGCTGCCGCTTCAGTGTTCACATGTGGATACACGGTTCACTTCAATGTTCACATGTGGATACACGGTTCAGCGCTGTCTCTCATCTTTAAACTTATTTCGCCGAATTCAACTTATGCCCGGAAGTCGCGTGCGTCACTAATTAGGGTCCGGGTGCGCTATTGACAGCGGCGCATGGCAGTGTTTACGTCTTTTCCAGTGCAAATTTCGCGATCAATGGAAGGTTTAAGATGGTTTAGATTCTACAATGAAAAGGATATAGTATGTGAGTGCTATATTTTTGTATGAGTCCAGAACCGAATCACCGGGTTTTTTTTTTTTTTTTACCTGAACCGAAACGTTTTTACAAGTCCAGGTCTTGATTTGCAGATTGAGAATGACTCTCGAATGAGCGTCGAAACGCATCGTTTTGGAAAAAAAAATAGATGACAACTGAATCTTTTTCTACATATTATAATAATAATAATAATTAAAGCCGCGCGCGGCGATGAAGGCCCACAGCCCCCTTGTGACCATGGGGTACGAGCAAGGCCCCAGCAGCCAAGATGGCCGCCCATTCAAGTCAATGAGAGCTGCTCAGTAGCGCATGTCGCCAGTTAGCCTTTAGCTATTCAGGCACTGCAGCCCAAAAGTGACGTAGGTTTGCGTACCATGTGATCGTACTGACCAATCAGAGACCAGCGCAGAGCCCAGTGTGAGATAAAGTTAAATATTAAACTACTGGTTTTAAGAAAACTGAAGGATTTTGAACCGGAAAAAAGTAAATGACCCGAGGACGGGGCGAGGAGAGAACGCGGAGCACGAGGGGAGCAGTGAGCAGCAGCCACTGCGTCATCATAAAATCAAGCCGTTTTCACTCATGGATCTATTAAAATATGAGCTCAGTTCATGGTCTAATGCTGTTGTGCTGCTTCTTCACTTTTATATCAGAACATTTGCTCAGTAATGCAATTTTGTTTTTCTGTGTAAATTTAATAATAATACATACATAGTGCTAAACTGTACATTTTGTAGATGTATTTACCAAAATCTATTTATTGTCATGGCTCAATAGTTTAGAGTTATTATTCAGTGTTTTGTGGTTTATTGCAAATAAAATATAAAACAATAAAAATGTCTAGTTGGTAAACTTTTTCACTGACAATGGAAATAATTCTGGTCCTTATTAAGTACATGGAATGTATGATCTAACATTGATTTCTTAAATTACGGATTTTTAATCATATCTTTCTACAACATGTCAAATGTGTTCAGATGACATGTTTCTCTACATGCAAAACATGCTAAAGTCATGATTAAGTCCGTATTTAGGTTTCTTGTCTGTGTAATACAGAGAACACACTGATGGACACGAAACGTAACATGAATTAGTTTATACCTGATCCACGGCCCCCAGACCCACGGCCCTCAGGGGCCCTCAGATCCACGGCCCTCAGATCCATGGCCCTCAGACCCACGGCCCTCAGATCCACGGCCCTCAGACCCACGGCCCTCAGATCCGTGGTGGTCATTAGTTCCATGATTTGTTCTGTTATTAACCTCAAAGATGCATAGTTTAACGCCTGTAGCTTATTCGTGGCATTTGGGCTTACCCACGGCATCTCGGCCCGTTCACGTCACCTACACGCGCTCTGATTGGTCTAGACGGTCACAAACTGGGCTAGAGCGGCGCACTAGAGCGTAGCTGAAGCTAACAGCTTCAAATGCGTTTTAAAGACAACTGAAGAATTTTAAAATTAGAAAAAGTCAATGACCCATAAATAGGTAAGAATTGCCGCTATATCCGACTTTTCTGAAAGCTCTGGGTGCTCTTTCAACCGAACACGAGCAGTTTTGCGCTCTAGGGAAAAAAAGCTTTCTGGGCTGCACGATTTCTTTGGCTGCAATGGACACTGGGGGTTGTAACAACATGCTAGACATACCCTATCCAGATATTATAATAGATCCATGGGTACGAGCCACCGCGAAGAGCACACCTCTAATCCCACCGCCTACATCACCCCTCCCTCAAAAACAGTACCAACTCAATACTACTTCATCCAGCATTTTCACGACCGCACAGTTCGAGATAGAGTTATGTCCCCATTGGCTTTTATGTTCACTGTGATGGGCTAGATGGGACACCGAAGGCCAATTCATACTCCATAAGAAGAAGTTTGTTCGTGTACCTAGGGCTGTGAGAACAAGAAAAGCTGTTTCGGCTCTGGCATTCACACTTCAACAGACTCACCGCAGCCGAACTCTTCTAGATCTTAACCCCCGTGATCCCCAATAACTGTGTCCAGGAGCGCCGGCCCCTGCACTGTGAGGCTGCTACAGTAATGATCCTGGTCAATAACAGTGATCAGGCTGTGAAATAGACAGGGGCCCATAGCCCCTCAAATCGCCGGCGGGCACGGGGTTATAATTAGGAGGGGGCCCGCCGTGCCCCTGTATCGAAATTCCTCGAAAAAAAATCAAGATTTCACTAGTAATTTGGTCATATTTGGGGCATTTTTATTGCTTAAGTTTCATTTTGACAGACATGCCACTTCGCAGTATTCTCGCTTCTCATCGACCGAGCGGTGTCCGTGATCTAATTTCGATGAAAGCGGAGATCTGATCGGCGGCTGCGTTCGTGTCGCGTTCGGGTGTACTCGGCAGTGTTGTGCCTGAACAGGCCGCGAAATAGACGGGGGCCCGTAAGCAGTCAAATCTCCGGCGGGCCCGCGGTTTGAATTAGGAGGGGGCCAGCCATGCCCCTGTATCTAAAATCAAGATTTAACTAGTAATTTGGCCATATTCGGGGCATTTTCATCGCTTAAGTTTTGTTTTGACAGACATACCCACTTCACAGTCTTCTCGCTTCTCATTGGCCGAGCGGGGTCCGTGAAAGCGGGCTTCTGATTGGCCGTTGCTTTCGTGGCCCGTTCGTGTCTCCTTGGAAATGCCCGGTCTAATTTTGCGGCAAAAGTGAAGACTGAATAGCGGACTGAGTAAAGTTGTTATATGATATAATAATATGTCTGTTTGCCGTAACCCGACCGACCCGGTTTTGAAACTAGCCGACTGAAAAAAAAAATATCAGCTTTTTGTTGAAAAAACGTCAAAATCTTTTATTTTTCAATTATTTCGCCAACTCACCGACCGGACTTTCCTTAAACGCTGTGTCGAATATTTTTATCACATTGGTAAACCTGTCAACCCACCAATCAATTCTCTGATTTTTAATCGATTTGCATATTAATGACCGATTATCGATTCTTACGTCCAAAGATTGATTTTTTTTTTATTTATTTTTATTTATTTTTTTATTGAAAAATGCTCAACGTTTATATTTTATGCTTCCAGTTTCAGTACTGGCAGTGTGTGAGCAGTTTTAAAATAAAAATGCTTTTGGTAGCAACCGCTTTTGGGTGAATTCTTAATTATTTTCAAGCATAATAATAATGCACTGGTTAGTGTCCCAGTAGGAATCCACTGTTGCAGATGTAGTCACCTCAATGATGTCCTCCATTTATTGTCCTGAATTATCTTTCTTGAAGGTAGATTGACCCTTAACCTTTTCATCAGTCTTCCAGCCATCAGTAACTACCAATACTTGTAAGATTTGCTGTTTAATATTGATATAATGATAGTTTTAATATGTTGCTTCTCTACACAGTCATGAAGTGAAGGAAACGGTTCAAATACATTTTTAATTTTTAATAACATTAACCTCCGGATCGAATCGAAATCGGATCGAATCAGATGGAATCTGAGAAAATCGGAAAAAAATCGATTTTGAAACGTAAAAATCGGAATCGAATCGATTCTTGAAATCTGAATCGAAACCCAGCTCTACTCATGAGGTTGGAATATTGCTTTATACAAGTTAGTTTCCCTCTGACGGATATTTATTATATAACATATAAGATCTCCTTGCTGTGTCTGTACTCAGGTTATTTTGTAGACTGTGATTTTATTTATTCCTGCTGCAGAAGAGGGCTGGGTAAAAAAATCGATTTAATCGATTTTGGATCGATGTCATTAAAACTGCAGTATCGATTCATAAGGCATGAGATCAATTTTTCCCCCATGAAGTTAACCCCAGTAGTCTTGTGCGTGGCGCAGCAGTGGCGCGTTTACGTCCGCCTGTCAAGCGTGCAAGACGCAGGTAAAACTCAGCTCACCGAGCCGTCCCAACTCAAGTCTGACGTCTGGAACCATTTCGGATTTAAAACAACAAAGAACAAAGGACAAAGAGCCGGATAAAACCAAAGTGGTTTGCAAAATCTGCAAACAAAATCTGCAAAACAAAATGAAACTGAGAGAATCACTAACATTACCAGCAGATTCCCCGCGGGTCATAAAGATAACAGAGGCCATCGCAACTTTTGTCTGCAAAGATTTACGCCCGTACTCGGTAGTGCAAAACGAACGCTTCAAGCGGCTTGTTCATGTGCTAGATCCACACTACGTTATGATGCAACGTAAACATCTGACAGAAAGTTCTCCCCATGATGTACACGTGTGTGTGAAAGACGCCATCCTAATGACAATGCAGTCTGCAGAGAGAGTCTGCATAACTTGTGACACCTGGACATCACGGTCAACGCAGTCGTACCAGACAGTGACCTGACGAGCCACACCGCTAATAATATAGCTAATATGTTGACGGGGGCCATACAGGAGTCGGGGGCCATACAGGAGTGTGACCAGCAAAGACCCAGCAGTCGTGACGGACAACGCTGCAAATAATGGTTGGTGCAGTGGAGATAATGCAGCTGATGCACGTCACACTCACACTGAACTGAGCCTCACAAGCAGGTCTAAAAACTACTTTATATTTCAAAATTGCACTTTTGAGACTTGACACAGTTTTGTTTACAGCTGAAGTTTAAACTGTCCAATTTACAAGTTTGCACTTAAAACTTGTTTATGGTGAAAATAAAAACACAGTTGAGCCATTTTTATTATTTAAGAGCAGATTGTATTGAATCGAATCAAAATCGAATCGAATCAAAATCGAATCGATTTAGGAAATTGGCCATGATACCCAGCCCTACTGCAGAACATATAAGAACATACTCCTTGTGTCAAACGCTGAATACAGTATTTATTTTGTATCCAAGAAACATTATTATATTAAATTAAACAGTATTGAAAAATCATGATCTCTGGTTTATAGAAATTCAGTATTTGTGCTCTCAAATAAAAGATAAAAGTACTTTAAATTGTTTTACATGCTAATAACGAGGTTTAAAACAACAAATTTATCTTGTTCTTATGACGCTGCGGTGCCGCGCGCGCTTGTGGGCCCCTGAAATTGCTGGGGGCCCCTAACTTTTTTAGGTAGGGGGCCCCCCTGGCCCCTAACTTTGAAAATATATTTCTCAGCCTGCATATCCTTGTTTATAAAGAATTCATTGGCATTGGAGAACATTGGCTTATTAGAAAAAAACAAAACAAAAAAAACAAACATACAAACTCTTTTGAAACATTAAAGATTGTATAACAATAAACTGTTTAACATTTTAATACAAGGCCATAGATCAGTGGTTCCCAACCTTGTTCACCCAGTGACCCCATTTTAAACACATTACATTACAAAGATTACATTTTTATGTTGACGACCCCAACATCCTTCTCTTACTCGAGATACTACTGCCTTATAGTTACTTTTTTTAAATTAAGATATAATTGAACCATATTGATTATAAAATACTTGAAATAAGTAATTGACATGCCATCCCGTCATAAAAATTCACACAATCTAGTTTAAACATCTTGTCTAAAAACCCTTAGGGACACTGAGAATCTTTGGGGACACAAATTTGGGTTCCGACCCCAAGGTTGGGAATGCCATGGATAATACCAAGTTAAAGGTTGAATGGACGATTTTTTTGGCATAAATCTGAGTCTTATTTCCTCGTGGCGTGGACTGCCGATTAGTCCTGCCACGTATCAAGCATAAAACGCACCTACCGCTCACCTGCAGCCTCCTCCGGCTCGTTCCCACGTTGCCGCGTGTCTAAGCGCACTGATCTATCATAATATAGTTCCCTCAGTGTACGGGACAAAATGAAGACGGAGAAAGACTGTTCGAGCTGACTCAGAAGTGGACGGAAATCTACGGGAGACGAGAGATGCGATGCGCTCCGTTGCGCTAATAAACAAACGCACGTGTGTGTTGTATCAGTCCGCACGGGGGAGTGCGCATGCGCACTTCCGCCTGCGTTCTCAAATCGCCGAAAAATTATCCATTGTGCCTTTAACAATGTAAAATGCATGTAAGCATGATGACTTGAGGTGACTTGTACTAAAAACAGTGACTTGACTTTACTTCTTTTTCTTTTTCTTGCACAGCGCCTTCAGATATGATTTAATATTTCAAATTTTTGTGTCTATACCAGGGGTGGGCAATTATTTTCCTCCGAGGGCCATATTCGAATCCAGGCAAGTAGCGGAGGGCCGGCCCGCGATCATTGGTGTGAAAAAAAAATCCCCAAAATTAAATATGAAATAATATATCACTTTTCTGTCAAATATAGGCTATTGAATCTATTATTTAATTCATTTCACGTCATATTTATCAAGGATACAAGTGCAGACAGATGCCTGAGGGCAAAAAAGGAAAAAAAATAAAATCAATTTTAATTAATTATTACTTGGACAACCTTGGCTGGCCGGATTGAAAGGTGGGCCGGATGTGGCCCGCGGGCCGTAGTTTGCACACCCCTGGTCTATACTCACATAAACATAAACACACTCTGGATCTTGTCCTAACCTATGGAATAAAGATTAGTGAAGTCATCGTCTTCCCTCAAAACCCTATATTGTCAGATAATTTGCTAATTACCTTTCAGTTTATAATTAGGCCCGAGCGCCACAAGCTGGCGAGAGGCCTATTAGTCTTGTAAGGCCGTGTGAAACACGGCTGCGAAAGTGAGCTGCTGAAATCGAGCGCGAAGCGCTCGCCCACTTCCAAACGCTCAGTAACGCACTCCTCCACTCATGCACGCCCCGTGCATACTAATTAGTAGTAGGAAAATGGAACATTACCGTTGTAAACGGGCGAAGCCCGTGCAAAAGTGCGCACTAAACGAGCACTTTACATTGGGAGCGGTCGTCATCCCCATATAAAGCAGTCATTTGCGCTAAGTAGCTCACGAATACGTTCCCCATATCTTGCATGTTCCGTGCATATAAGCATGTAATACAAAAATTGAACATTATTACTGTATAGAGGGCCAAAAACACAAAGTGGGCGGAGCCCACTCAAAATTAACGAAAGTACCCGTCAGTGACCAGGGACCCACACCATGAGGTAGGAAAGCGCGAGCTTTTCAAAAAAAAAAAAAATTGGCGCGTCAGCGCCCCCAAATGTACCAAAAATGCATTGAGAGATAGGAAATGACCAAAAAAAAATTCTGATCGTAGAATCATGAAATTTGGCGCAGAGGTAGATGGTGACAAGAGAAGAAAAAAATATTATTACGGCAACGCCGTCCGCCCAACCAAATGTCGGCCATATTGGTTCAAAAATGGCTAAGCATGACTCAGGAGTTTTTCCAAATGTCGTACTTTTACGAACTCCTCCCAGGGGGTTGGCTCTAAAAAGCTGAAATTTTGCGAAAATGGTACTGAGGAGTGGGACATCAAAAGTTATTCAAATTACATTGATACCTGTCACGGTCTCTGAGCGGCGAAGCCGCAAACTTTAGCTAGAATTTCCGAAATCTCCCAAATTTAACATTCTGAAATTTGGTGAGACTCATCTTCAGGGGTGGACCATCAAAAGCTATCCACATTTTTATTCAAAAAGTCACGGTCTCTGTGCGGCAAAGCCGCACATTTTGCCAAGAATTCAAAATAAAATTGCTTTTTGAATGATAAAACAAAGGGGAGAAGATGTGACAGCGTCACAGATTCAGCAGTAGGCGTAATAAAAAGGACCATTGGGGCGCGTTAGCGCCCCCTCCTCTTGCGGCGTGGCGGCGTAGCGGCGGCAGCGTGGCGAGGGCCGATCATTGCCGCTTGCGGCTTTAATTCTTAAATATTATCCAGCCCCACAGAATAAAGTCATAATGAAAAAGATCAAAGTTCAAATAAATGATACAGCTAATATTCAGTGACATGTCATGCCAGTGTAAGTGACCAATTTGTCGACTTGACATTGAATTCTTTGAAGTCTGCACTTGATGTTGCAGCTGCATTAGGCCAAAACGTGCCTCCCCATGATACAATGAAGCTATGCATTCACATAAACAAAGAGTTAGAAAATTGGAAAGACCATTTCATCGCTCCCACACTGAAGAATCCCTAAAAGCATGGAAAAGCCAACTGTAGGAGACAGTTTGTGTGTGCCTGGCTGCTCCTCCGGGGGAGGAGCGGGGTGTCACGTGTTCCTGGGTGTGTGTGAGATGAGATGTTAAATTGAATGAGTTTGGGTCTGGGTAGCCGTAATTTTTGCTGACCGCCTTCATTTCGCCTTTTGATTTTGGTTTTCCTTTTTTATCAATTCACTAAAGCAATGCAATATTCTGGCCTCTGTGTTCACACCCGCTTATGTTACCGCTATTACCTTCGCACCATTGAATCATTACCTTAAACGCAATACGGATCCAGCATCTTTGTCTATTACTCTTAAGCGCGTCACAACGTAATAACGTTACAGGACCCAACCAGCTTCGCCCCTCAACGGCTCTACAGGAGCAGGTAGCCGCAATACCTACTATCCTATAAGCAGGCTCTGTGTAAGGCCCAAACCAGATACTATTCAAATCTAATAGAAGTCAACAAAAGTAACACTAGATTTCTTTTCAGCACTGTAGCCAGGCTAACAAACTCTCACAGTAGAGCCCTCAATCCCAGCTACTCTCAGCTCTGATGATTTCCTTCTATTTTTTTAACAATAAAATAAAAACAATTGGAGATAAATTAGATTTAATTAATCCCACTATTACCCGTGAACAAGCCCAAGCTGTTAAACTACTGTCCAGTATAAATCCATCAGTAACTCAATCAAGCAGAGATAACTTCAGCCATTATGTCCTCTAAAACCTCAACAAGCAGACTCCTCAAAGACATTCTATCCCTAATTATAGACTATATTCTTAATATAATAAATACTACGAAATACACTAGAAAGCGGTTATGTTCCACAGTCCTTCAAACATGCAGTTATTAAACAGGTTTTGAAAAAAACTAACCTAGATCCTGAACTATTGGTAAACTACAGATCTATTTCAAATCTTACCTTTGTTTCTAAAATCCTTGAAAGAGTTGAAGTTAAACTGCTTTGTCGCCATCTACAGGAAAATAACTTATTTGAGGTTTCCAGACAGGGTTCAGAGCCCACCCCAGCACTGAAACTGCACTAGTTAAAAGGAATAATAGAGGATTTTTCGCAGAGAGAACTCAAGCGACTGTTAGTCCTTTTTCTTTTTTAAATGTGCACACTCACCACTCATCCCCCACCCTCCTGTTGTTTCCAAGACTACTATCAAACCTCGTGCGGAAGCACGCAACAGCCTCGCTACAACACATGCGTTTGTTTATTAGCGCGACGGATTGCATCGCACCTCTAGTCTCCGCAGATTTCAGTCTCTTCTGAGCCAGCTCAAACTCCGTTTTTCGCTGTCGTCCTTTTGTGCTGTACACTGAAGGAACTCGCTAAACACACACCGGCATATCAACCACGCATGCGCAGCAATGGAAACGGTTTGCTGCTATCCTGGGAACAAGGCTGCAGGTGTGCAGTAGGACGCCGGGAATGATGGACATGTGGAATAACTACTCGGCTGTCCACGCCACGAGTAAAATCACAAATGATTTGTTATTAGCTGCTGACGATGGACTTTACTCAATCCTGCTTTTGTTGGACCTCAGCGAAGCGTTTGACACCATCGACCACAACATTCTACAGCAGAGGTTAAAATGTGATAGGTGTCAGAGGGACAGGCCTCAGGTGGTTTAACTACTATGCATCGGATAGGTACCAGTTTGTTAATGTAAACCAGACCTCCTCACCTTGCTCTAATGCAGGCATGTCCAAACTAGGGCCCGGGGGCCAAATGCGCCCCTCCAGCTTCCTGCTATGTTGGCCCAAACAACAAAAAGTAGTACTTTTACTGTGAAATTGGGAAAATTCAAGCATATTGATGTTATACCAACCTATTATTAATGTTCTAGGTCTAATTAAATTTGTGGAGGCTCATCGCAATTACGTCAAATGCAAAATTTCGAATGATTCACTTTGTCATTCAACAAATTTGACATTGTCAAGTTGTTTGTGGCCCTCTACCCCGTTGAAGTTTCAAAATGAGGCCCTTTGGTGAAAAAGGTTTGGACACCCCTGCTCTAAAGTAACCTACGGTGTGCCTCAGGGTTCACTACTCGGTCCAATTCTGTTTACTCTTTATATGCTGCTGTTAGGTACATTATCAGAAAGCATGGCATTAATTTCTACTGCTATACAGATGACACACAGCTATATTTATCCCGATGAAACCCGATCAGACCGATCAAGTAGACACTTAGTGCTTGTGTGAAGGATATAAAAAATCTGGATGACACTTAATCATCTGCTTCTTAACTCTGAAAAAACCGAGGTCATTGTACTAAGCCCTTAATGTCAACGAGACGCTTTAAGTGAGCAGATAGTCACACTGGACAATGTCAATGTAGCCTCCAGTTCTACTGTAGGAAATCTTGGAGTCTTATTTAAATAAAAAAATAAATTGATTTGATTTGATTTGATATTTGACCAGGAGCTCTCATTTAAAGCTCACATATATCAAGCCTGTAAAACAGCCCATTTCCATCTGCGCAATATAGCCAAAATCAGAAAAATCCTTCCTAAAAGCGATGCTGAATACGTATCCATGCATTTGTAATGTCTAGATTAGACTACTGTTCCTCCCTGCTCGCAGCGTGTCCTAAAAGCTCCATAAGAAGCTTTCAACTGGTCCAAAATGCAGCATGCAAGCAACAGAAACTAAAAGAAGAGGGCACATTAAGCCGGTGCTCGAGTCTCTTCACTGGCTCCCTGTCAAGCTTAGAATCAAATTTAAAATCCTACTCCTGACTTACAAAGCCATAAATGACATGGCGCCATCCTACCTCAAAGATGCTATGGTACAATATCATCCAATCAGAGCTCTACGCTCTCTAAATGCTGGCCTTCTGGTGGTCCCATGTGTCTCTAAAAGCACAGTAGGAGGTAGAGCATTTAACTACCAAACTCCTGTATTATGGAATTAGCTCCCTGTCCATGTTAAAGAGGCTGACACAGTCTCTTCATTTAAGACCAGGCTTATTATTATCACATTTTTTTTAGTATCACCGACAACTCAAAATAGCATTAAATGAAGGCCGTGGCTGCAGAGCCGCGGCGCGGTCAAATAGCCCAGCAGTTTCGGGAGCCGCGGCACGGCCATATAGCCTCATGGCTGACCCTAACCCTAAAACCTTAACCCTAACCCTGACCCTAAACCTAACCCGGCGCGGTCTAACTCGGTGCGGTTAAATAGCCCAGTAGTTTCAGGAGCCGCGGCACAAAATAGCCTATCAGTTTCGGCCGCGCGCCGCGGCTCTGTAGACACTCCCTTAAATGAAGTATAAAAAGCGGTATTAAGTCAAAAGATAAGAGCGCGTGAAGCAATTTTTAGCCAAAATCCTACGGGAGTCATTTATTTTGGAAAGAATTGTACAGATGTTATGTGCATATGCGCGATGCATCATGGGTATTTAAAATGGCGACACCAAAGTGGCCAGCAGGGCCGGCGCTCAGCGCTCTATGGGCCAGTGTTTTGCATAACCGTACTATCTGGAGTCCATATCGTCTTGAAAAAATATGCAAGTGGTGATCGGGATGATACAGTTGGAGATATACTAAACAGACACCTGCCCGACAAAATATGTGACCACGATGTCATGGAAATCACCTGCAGCAGCACCGATGACACCCTCTGGACTCCTCCAAAGTTTGTACTCAGAGACTTTGGAGCCACATTCATCAAATGTGACATTTATATTTTTCCTTCCTTAGGCCCCAGTTATTTTATTACTTGGTTTACGGATTTTTAAATGAAATATATTGAACACGCAGACAAAATATAAATACAATTTCAATTTCAGAAGATTTTTTTTTCATAAAACATTAATCTAATAATTCAAGGAAATATGGTGACAGGCAGGACAAATATAAATGTAAATGAATAGAAACATTGCTAGATTAATTGAATAGCAAAAGAAAACGTTATTTAACATTGTTAACATAAAGCTTTTGTCACTTGTAAACTTACAGTGGGAAGATGAATCAGTTCAACACAAGTGGGTTGTTACACTGAACAATATATCACACAAGAAGGGGGAAAATATGGTGTCTAAAAAGTACTATTTTATCAAAACGTTACTCAAGTAACTTCTACCCATCTCTCCTTAAAATTGCATTAACTTAACATACAAATCAGACGTCAGGTCCAGACGGTTCATTTTACAGGTACTTTTACTTGAATAGTTGTTTCTCCAAATCAACCTTTACTTTAGTCAGTTCTTCTATTTGAGTAATATTATTTTGAAACAACAATTTTGTCAACTCCACCCATGTCTGGTGTTAAGTTTGACTTACCCCAGCAGCAAAGCCTAAACTTCCGTCCAATATTCGTTTCTAAAAAAAGACACAGAAGAAGATCAAGTGTCAGATCAATAGCTTCAACCTCACACTGTGCAACATGGACGTCTTCAGTAAACTGGAAAAAAGCAAGATCATGGCAGTCAAAAATTGGTTAGAATGGTAAGCTCTAATAAATTCACTCAACAAAATGCCAAGTATGACAGTAGGGTTAGTAGTGCTATGAAAATAACAGAGTGACTGATGCTGCTGGATATGATGAGTGTGAGTAAGAGTAAGCTTATGATAGTATATTTGTACTGACTTTCTGCTGATATATTTGATTGAAGGCGGTATGGACGATTTTTCTGCGATTTGAGAACGCAGGCGGAAGTGCGCATGCGCACTCCCCCGTGCGGACCGATACAACACACACGTGCGTTTGTTCATTAGCGCAACGGAGCGCATCGCATCGCTCGTCTCCCGTAGATTTCTGTCCACTTCTGCATCAGCTCGAACCGTCTTTCTCCGTCTTCATTTTGCCCCGTACACTGAGGGAACTATATTATGATAGATCCATGCGCTTAGGCACGCGGAAACGTCGGCACGACCCGCAGGCGGCTGCAGGTGAGCGATAGGTGCGTTTTATGATTGATACGTGGCAGGACAAATGATTTATCCACGCCACGAGGAAATATGATAAAAAATTTGCTGAAAAAAATCGTCCATACCACCTTTAAGAAAGGTAAATCCAATTTAATATTTTTTAACCACACAAAAAATATCCAGTCATGGAGGTAACATCTTAACTCAAAGACTGTCATAAAAGGGAGACTACTATATCGGCATAGCTCCTGTTGCACAGACTGGCGATATCTGCTCCCAGTATCAGTATTGGCCGTTATCAACCAATTTCCACCAATAAATGTATTGAACAATATTTGAAAAATCTGCCAATATTTGGCTGCAATTTTTATTTATTTATTCAGAATCAGAAAAAGGTTTATTGCCAAAGAACAAAATTCACAAACATAGGAACTTGCTATGGTGATTCGGTGCAACATGAAACAATGAACAATGATAAAACAACGTATATACAATGAAAAAGGGTAGAAAAACATTATTAAAGAAAAACAAAATAAATCTACTATAGGATGAAAAAAATAGGCTTACTGTGTACACAAAATGTACAGTTAAATGAATTTACATTTATATACCAGTAGTACATTTATAAATGGACTAAAGAGTGAAAATTAAAATTGAAAAAAGACAAATAAGACAAAATATGTCTCTGTGTTCATAATCATGCCACACATTATTTTATATTCCAGATAAATATTATTATACATCATTACAATATTATTCTACAAAAAGTGAAAAAATAATGTGTGATTTTTACTTCACCTTGAGATAGAGTTGTGGGCCATGCTATAAATTTTAAGAATGGAATACTGGTATCAGAATATATCGGTCAACTCACCAATATTTTAGTAGTCAACAATTCAGTTATTTTTTCAAATGGTCGACTAGATTTTTTTAATGTTTATATGAATATTTGTTAAAGCTGTAATATGCCAAGTTCCTTTCCATCACAAGAAAATGAATCCCTCTTACTTAATTTTGTTGTCCATATAATAAAACCTATTTTCATAGTAAATGGCGCATATTCTGTTTGTAGAGAAAACCAATAACAAATATTCAAATAGTCAGAAATGATTTTTCTTGTCAACTAGTAACAGTAGCAGGGAATTGAAGAGAATCTTTATTTGTCCTTTATTTGAGGACAGGCTCAGTTTATTGAGTCATCTGGACCTCCAAAATAGGTAGCATTCACATGACATCACAACATTCATCCATCCATTTTCTACCGCTTGTTCCCTTTCGGGGTCGCGGGTGACTGGAGCCTATCCCAGTGACTTCGGGCCTTAGGCGGGGTACACCCTGGACAGTGGCCAACTTGTCGCAGGGTTAACACAGAGACATGGACATTACAGACAGTTCACTGTCACATTCATTCACTAGGGCCAATTTAGAGTCACCAATTTTGCCTAACACATGCATGTCTTTGGATGGTGGTGGTGGGAGGAAGCCGGAGAACCCGGACAGAACCCACGGTAACACGAGGAGGACATGCAGACTCCACCCAGAGAGATCATGTGATGTTGGTCTGGTCCAGGAATCGAACCCATGATCTCCTTCTTAGGAGGCATGAGCGCTAACCGCCTTTGCCACCGTGCACCCCATCACAACATTCCATCAGCCAATAATATTTAATACAGATAGTGGGCATCTAAAATTAAGGGGATCAAGCTTTATCTGTGGCGAGGCCCAGGCTTTGGAACAGCCGGACTCTGCATGTTAGATCTGCAGATCTTTTAACTTAACGTTTTAATTAAAGATGACTCATTATTTTGTATTCACTATCTATATTATTAATTGATTGTATCTGTTGCACATTTCTGTATAGCAATATGGGCTTTTAAAGTTGAAAGTGTGTTTTATAAAGAAACTTTCACATTGACAATGACATTCATTTAGTCCAATAATTATCTATGGTATGTGTGAGAACTAACTGTGCTTGTCTGCTGCCGTACCTGCCGACCGGAAAAGACAAAGACCAGAGCAGCTCCGGCGGCGGTCAGACCCCATGTGAACAAGGTTCCCAGCAGGGCCTGGGTCACAGGGCCGTAGCCTTCCAGCATGGTGCCACTCCTGCCACACAGAACACACAAACCCCATACAGCGAATCCACATCAGACCTATCTGTGCTCATTCCGGAAAAGACTAATCAAATCGAACAAGGAATCAATTGGGTACAGTAACTTCAATTTGCACTGCCCCGTGACTGACTACATGTGTCTACAATTGACAAGTGTCAACAAGGATGCTGAGAACAGTGGAATACACAGGCAGCTGTAGAGCAACCACATGTTTTATTAACATTTGTCTTCTGCTGGTTAGTACTATGTGTGTTCACGCCAGATGTAAACAAGATTAAAACCCATGTATTATAGATACATACAGGAAATATACTTGGCTATCCACCCATGTTTAAAGTGGGACTATGGTTATTTTATTTTCCAGCTGTCACCTGGTACGAAATTATTATAGTAAAATATGCAACAACTAACAATTATGTTAGCAGCCGACTAGTCGGCAGTCATTTTTAAAATGAGTCAAATAGTCAGTCAATTTTTTACTATGGCTCTTAGATAAAGAATATTTACGAATAATGTGTATTGTTTATAAAGAAATTACAAAATTGTTTGTTCTATTTCGCTGTCTCTGTGATAAAACGTATGTTTGCATGTTTAGGGTGTGTATAGTCCAGATAATGATTACGATTCTAAAATTATAATTATTAGGGATAATTGGTGTGACCCTATGATATACATGAAAGTAAAAGTTGTAACGCTTCAGCCTCGAGTAAGTAGCCTACCGGTAATATTTTACGTCGTGTTTGAAGAATCCATAAACCTACGTACGTAATATATCCGTCAAACGTCCCCCTCGTAAGTAAACTTTAGGATGCTGCCTTCTGCCTGTTGTTGTGTGAATTAAAACAGCTAAATTCTCAATCGGATCATTTCAAACTAGTCGCTAACCCCACAATAGCTCGATGTTGCGTCTTTTCGGTCACGTTTAGACTTCTGCAGAGGAAGGATAAGTTATAGTTTGTGGATTTTTTTTACTCACTTATTTCCAGCGGCACTGCAGCAGCTGCTCTATTTACTTCCTACTTCCCGGTCCAGTCTCGCCCCCTTTGTGAGCTGATTGGCTGAGGGAGAAGCAGCGTCGGTTAGTGTCTTCAATAGTCTAATTATAATATGAAAGTACATTTCTATTGTGACTGTATTTGGCTTATAAATAATTCAGCATTAAATAAATAAATAAGTACATACACCAATAGTGTATGCATTTGATGCATGCAAATAGCATTACTACTTGTCTGTTTGTGATCACCTTACTTCTTATCTCTTTTTTTCTTTAAAATGTTTTTGTCATTACTCTCTCAAGACCATTTTTAAAACTAACATACTGCCATATGAATAAATTATAACAGATACATTCATTACATCTGTTATATAAATGCATAATATTAAATAAAAATACATACTGAAACATAATTATGGAAGTAATAATGGTGATGTTAATGGTAATAATGTCGCTCTTGTTCTTGTTTAAAACAATTTTGCGTACCTAGTTTTGACCTTTTGTTCCCTAATTTTGTCATGTTTTAGCCTTGTTTTGCATTCAGGTGGAACTCGGCAGGCCAAATATGTAGTTTGGTGGAACTTGTGAAAAGTTTGAGAACCAATGTTCTAATCCAAACCATCAAATCATACAAATAAACTAATCCATTGAGAAAACAACAACACAACAATTACGTTTTAAATCTGATCTATACAGCAATCTTAATGCAGAGAAATATATTGGCATATATGTTTTATCATCAATGCCCATCAGTTTATAGATTTTGGAATTTGGAACTTTCAGATGTTTATGCCCAAAAAATTGTCTGTATTGGCTTATCTGTTAGAAAACTTCAGTCAATGTAGAAAATAACTATATATTTCAAAACCTCATACTTTATTGTTGATGTCATTCAAAAAAATAAATTTTGGGGAAAATCAAACACCATTGATATAAAGTGCAATAAAATAAATGAAATAAGGAAACATTTTAACTGCAGCATAAATGCAGAGGTGGCCAAAGTACAGCAAGTACTGGAGTAATTTTTGACCAAGTGTTGGTCAAATATTACTCCACTAGATGTAATGTAGCTATAAACATTCATTAAGTGCAGATGTATTCGCTGTAGAAATAACTTAAGTATTGAGAGTACATTTTTATTATTCATTTAACTTTGCAACTTAAACAAATAATACAAATACAGCAAGTTACTTGTATCCTGTTCAATCCAACCTGTTCAACTAGTATGGATGTAAATATTAGCTTAGAAAGACAAGAGCATGTTTTGTAGAAATGAGTACTGGAACATTAAATGAGTACAACCTGTAAAGAGAGACACTTTCTTTGTCCTGAGTCTGCAACAGCACATATGCACCAAATCATTCTCTGTAGTGAGACATATTATGCAATTTTATTTTAACAGTGTTTCGTCATAATTAGTTTCCACAGAGTTGTATTTTGATTGCTTCTTTCATGTTTGAGAAATTGTATTGAAACTGAGGCTCGAGTGCTCAGAAAAGTCCTGTTTTCACCTACTCCCTATCCCTGTCCACATCCCTGTACTTACAGTAGCTTGCAATAGTATTCGTACCTTTGGAACTTTTCCACATTTTGTCAAGTCACGACGACAAACTTAAATAAATTGTATTGAAATGTTTTTTTGTGAAAGAGCAACACAAAGTGGCACACAATTGTTAAGTGGAAGGAAAATGATGCATGATATCCAGATTTTTTTTTTTTTAATGAACAGTGTGCCGTGCAAAATTATTCAGGCCCCCTGAGTCAATACAAGTAATATAATTACTCTACACGTACAGCTGCAAGTCTCTGGGGGTATGTCTCTACCAACTTTGCACTCCTACAGACTGAAATGTTCTTCTTTGCAAAACAGCTCAAGATCAGTCAGATTTGTTAGATAGCATTTGTAAACAAATAAACAGCGCAAAACAGAATTACCAGAGATAATGAAAAAACAAAACAACTATCAAAAACAAATAAAAACGCAATAATCAAATCACGTCATATTTTAAAGTGCTCGGTTAAAAGTTGACAAGAGTAAAGGAGTAAGTGTGTCTTCTGAGCTCTGTAACTCTCCGAGGTGAACCCATCTCTCCCTGAAGACCCACAGTTAATCAAACCTTTGATTGCACCCTGCATCTTCAACACTGTTTTTTCAGCTCCTAATTTTCTATTTTGCTCCTCTGGCACAACAGGCAAACCGAGGGCTATCAGGACTCCCCGATAGCTATGGCTATCATTCTTCCTCTCAAGACTGCTTAAGAAGCATCCCAGAGGATGGGCGGGGATGTTTCCCCAGTGTCATTTTCCTCCAGATACTGTAAGTCTTCGTCTTTCCTCCAAGTCTACAGTAATGCAGATAGGAGCACGATCACTCCATTGTGCCTACATCTGCCTCTGTGCCCACGTTGTAACATAAGATATAACATGAAATGTCTAAGAAATACAAGAAGAAAAAATGTCAAAGTTTATTTATAAAGCACGCTTGCAACTTTAAAAGCCTGAAGAACTGTACAGGAAAGTGCAATAATATACAGATACAATCAATTAAGATACACATGAAGTTAATAAACAATGATGACTCAGCTCAGTTTGTGTTTAAGGGCAGAGAGAAAATATACGTTTTTAACAAAGATTTAAACTGCTTTAGTGTCTCAGCAGATCTAACATGCAGAGGCAGGCTGTTCCAGAAAATGTATTATCAAACTCATCGGAGAGAATTTTTTACACTGTTTGGCATGAGCTCTCTTTTTTGCAGTTTGTTTTTCTATTGTGTTTGGTTTTTGTGGTTTCTATGTTTGTGTGTTATGTTCGACCATAGAAAAAGAGAATTACAAGATTGATTATACAATGGCATCTGAAAGGTTATAAGTAGCATATTTTAATGTTAATGGCTTATTGGGTCCAATTAAGTGGTCTAAGGTAAGGTGTTATAGCATTTTGTTATAACAGACTTTGCTATTTCTCATACAGGGGCAAACATAAGAGGGGAGTGGCCATATTGATCTCAAGCAGAATAGCTTTTGAACAGAGTTTTGAACATAAAGATAACAATGGGAGATTTGTACTGGTTCAAAGATTAATATCTTTGACCAGTTTCTTTATTGGAAGTATGTACAGTATATGCTCCACCAGGAAGCAAACTCACTTTCTTTTATTTAACAACATACAAACAAACACAATGAAAAATAAAACAAGACCAGAGATCGAAATGAGATGAAATAGAATTAAAAAAAAACAGTAGTTTATAGTTTCAATGCTTTGACTGAGACTTGGATTTTTCAAGATCTTTTTTAGAGTAATAAAAAGACGGGTATAATTTTTCTCCAGAACTGCTGATAGATCTCTGTGGAGTACCACATCTAAATATCTAAGCGATTCTGTTTGTCATTTAAATGGTAGGTCTTTCTAAAAGTCAGAGGGGATGCCAGAATTAAATCATTTCCGTTTTTTGTACATTCATTTTGTATTCTGACATTATGGCTATAATTTGTCCTCTCAAGACTGCTTTGGAAGCATCCCAAAGGATGGGCGGATACATTTCCCCAGCATATTTTTAACAAAGGGTCATTAAGCAGGATGTGTTTTTTTGTCTTTCCTCCAAATCTGAAGAAATGTAGATAGGAGCATAATCACTTGGGTCTTTTGTGCCTATATCTGCTTCAGTGATTTTAGAGCCCCCTTCTTGAGAAAAAAAAGTAGGGTGCCCTAGGGTTAATTTTCCTCTATATATCAGTCAATCCTATGTTCTTCAATAAGATACGGAATTTCTTATTTATCGTTCCTCTAGTGCCTCCTGAGCTTGACATGTCCAATGCAGGCTGAATGCAAAGATTCCAATCGCCACCACAAATTAGGGTTCCCTCAGAGTGGTTTACAATCAGGTCCATGATTTCAGCATAGAAAGTGATATCACTCCCTGGTGGTTGCCTGACCAGCCATTCCCAACTCGCTTTGTACCTGGAACCCTTGGCCCAATATATTAGACAATCAAAAACAATTCACGATGTTACAATCACTGGGACAGAACATAAAATTACCTGCTACACAGAAGATGTTCTATTATATTTGACCAAATCAGAAATGTCCATACCCAATGTGATACATTTTCTTCAAAAAACATGTCCAACGTCTGGATACAATTTTTTTCTTCCTAATTATTATTTTTGAACACACAACAACAGAACGAATAAAAATATTATATATATATATATATATATATATATATATATATATATATATATATATATATTCTTTTTTCTTTTTTTTTTCTTTTCTTTTTTTTCTTTTAAAGCAGGGCTGGGTACCATATGGAACTCAGAATATGTAAAGAATAAGGGTTCGCAGATAGTGAGGTAGCATCTAATGGAAAAAGGGGTTAACGCATCTTATGGCAGGAAAAATGAATCCCAATTTGTCCATTTTCAAGTTGAGTCCGGCAGTTATTTTTTCCATGGTGCGTGTGTCAGTTATGATCGTCGGGGCAGCCTGCATCATCCACTTTTTTGTTATTGCCTTCTTCCCTGCGGCCAAAAGTATGCTCCATAGATAGCTATCCATTATGTTCATGGCGGGAGTTTTGAGGCCTAAATACATTGTTCCAAAGTGTGGAATAGCGGAGACAAAAGTAGTCTGTATTGCTTTGTTAATTTGTGCCCAGTATTTCAATTCAATTTACTTTTGTAACGCCCAAAATCATGACAACAGTTGCCTCTGAGGGCGACAGTGAAAAACGGATTAAGCGATGTCAAAACGGATTAAGCATATTTCTGTGCAACAGGGCAGTCCCAAAACACATGGTATTGATCTGCCTCCCGGTAACCACAGTTTCTCCAGCATTTGGCCCCTCCCTGTGAATAATGTGCACTTTGACATGGTGTTATTTCTTCCAACAAAATTCCCTCCAAACATGGGACTTTGTGGTCCTCTACTGTGATGTACATATTTCTTCCCACTCCTCATCCATCAAATCAAAATCTCCGTCCTACCCATTTACTTATTATATATTTAGTGGATTGGCTGTCCATGTCATTGATACATCCATATACTTGAGATATTATTCCCCTTGAAAGTTCCAATTATATGCTTCGATAAAGATTTCAGTAAGAGTGTTATAATTGTTGGTGCTTTGTTTTATTTCTTGATTATAATAACGCCTTATTTGTAAGTACCTACAGAAGTCCTGTTTCTCGAGGCCAAAGGATTATTTCAACATATCGAAGCTTTTCATTAAAGAAAACTTTTATGCCTTTTGCTATCCAAATCTTGAATCTCAGATCGGTGGGTTTTGGCTTAAAGCTTTGGTCATAAGCTTAGTATTTTAATGTCTTTGTTGGATACAAATTAAATGTATGAAAAACAGAAATTATTTCATTCTGGTGACCCCCTTCATCCATCAGAAAGACCTATCCTTTTAAATGGCAAATGGAATGTCTAAGATATTTAGGTGTAAATCTATCAACATTTTTTGTGAAAAAATGCAAGAAAAGAATGCAACAAATCCTCAGCGATTTAGTTCACAATGAGCAGACAGGATTTATTAATAGATGACAGACGCAACATAACATTAGACGATTCTTACAAATAATGAATAATAATATTGTTGGCTGACATGTCCCTGCAACATTGTGGTCGGGGACAGTGCCTCTGAATTGGTAGACTGAGGTAATGGTCATTCTGTTCAAGAAGGGGGACCAGAAGGTGTGGTCCAACTACAGAGGGATCACACTCCTATTCCAAGTTACTGGAGAAGCAAATGCGACCAATAGTCAAATAGTGTGGTTTTCTTCCAAGCCGTGGAACACTGCACCAGCTCTATATTCTCCATCAGGTGCTTCGGGGTTCATTGGAGTTTGCCCAAATAGTCCACATGCTTTGTGGATCTGGAAAAGGCTTTCGACCATGTCCCTTGTAGTATATTTTCTTGGTACTCCGGAAGTATTGGGTCCGGGGCCCTTTGCTCAGGGCTGTCCAGTCCCTGCATGACGGGAGCAGGGTGTGTGATTGCATTGCCTGCAGTAAGTCAGACCTGTTCCCAATGGCAGTAAGCCAGACCTGTCCCCAGTGCATGTTGGACTCTGCCTTTTTCACCGGTTTGTTCATTGTTTTTATAGACACAATTTCTAAGCACAGTCAGGTGTCAGAGGGTGTCCAATTTTGGGCCACAAGATCTCATCTCTGTTTGAACATGATGTTGTCCTTATGGCTCCATCAAACCTGGACTTGCAACATGCCCTAGGCAGGTTTGCAGCCGAGTGTGAAGCAGCTGGGATGAAGATCAGCACCTCCAAATCCGGGGGGATGATTCTCAACCGGAAAAGGTGGCTTGCTTTCTCAGGGTGGGTCTTTACCCCAAGTGGAGTAGTGTGAGATTGACAGGCATATCAGTGCAACGTCTACAATGATGTAGTGAGGAAGGAGCTGAGTCGAATGTCAAAGCTCTCGATGTACCGGTCTATATACATTCCTATACTCATCTACGGACATGAGCTTTGGGCAATGACGGAAAAGACAAGATCAAACATATAAGCAGTTAAAATTAGTTTCCTCCTTAGTGTGGCTGGGCGCTCCCCTAGATAATAGGTAATAGATAATAGTGGAGCTCAATCACACAGGAGGACCTCGGAGTAGAGCCGTTGCTCCTCCACGTTGATAGAAGCCAGCTGAGGTGGCTCGGGCATCTGTACCATATGCCTCCCTTGGGAGGTGCTCCGGGCACGTCCCACTTGGAAAAGGCTAGAGGAAGACTCAGGACTATGTTGCTCATAGAGCTGGGTTGAAAAAAAAACAATTTTCCGATTTTTAATTGATTCGCATATTAATGACCGATTATCGATTCGTACGTCCAAAGATCGATTTTTTCTTTTTTTTTAATCAAAAAAATAAATAAATAATAATTAAATTTTTTTTAATTTTTAATTTTTTTTTTTTTAATTGAATTGAAAAATGCTCAACGTTTACATTTTATACTTCCAGTTTCATTCCTTGCAGTGTGTGAGCAGTTTTGAAATAAAAAATGCTTTTGGTAGCAACCGCTTTTGGGTGAATTCTTAATTATTTTCAAGCATAATAATAATGCACTGGTTAGTGTCCCAGTAGGAATCCACTGTTGCAGATGTAGTCACCTCAATGATGTCCTCCATTTATTGTCCTGAATTATCTTTCTTGAAGGTAGATTGACCCTTGAAGTGTATTAAAACTAGGTCCATGCAAAGTTAGGCCTCATTCTGAGACTGGCTTTTAGGAATATGTGTGTTTCTACCAAAATGTCTATTCCACGGAATGTAAGGGGCCCACATCTGATTAACTACCGAATGGGAGATGTCTCCATTGGCTGCGAGGCCTTGAGATGCCTTGTGTACATCTGTGTAAGCGCATGATCTCATTTCTGTAACTTCTCCCCTGGTGCTACCCAAATAAGGATACCTTTACATCTTGTTCTCTCATTGGCTAATCCGTTGGTACATGGATAGGGTCATACCTGTCAGATATTGTTTATCGGTCTTTGTGCGTTTTCAGTATATAAAGGCGAGATACGCCCAGAGACGAGGTTCGTCTTCCTGATCACCAGCGGACCCAGGGCGCTGTTTTCTGCTGTCCTGTTATCTGATGCTGTTATCTGTATTAAACATCTTCGAAAAGTACAGAACAGTGTCCGCGACTTCTTCTTGTCACACACCACCCCATGGGAACGTCACTTAAACCACATCACCCTTAACCTTTTCATCAGTATTCCAGCCATCAGTAACTACCAATACTTGTAAGATTTGCTGTTTAATATTGACATAATACTAGTTTTAATATGTTGCTTCTCTACACAGTCATGAAGTGAAGGAAACGGTTCAAATACATTTTTCATTTTTAATAACATTAGCCCCCGGATCGAAACCCAGCTCTAGTTGCTCGGGTGGCCTGAGAATACCTCCGGATCCCCCTGGAAGAGCTGGAGTGAGTGTCTGGGGTGAGGGACGTCTGGATGTCCCTGCTTAGGCCGCTGCCCCCGCGACCCATTCCTGGATAAGAGGAAGAAGATGTATGGATAGATGGACAGATGTTTTTTTTTTAAGAAAATTTAAATAAAAAAAATTAAATGTAAATATATAAAATATAAAGTTAAATATAGTAAAGCTAACAGCTAACTTGGTTTACGCAAATTTGGGAGAATGATAGCGAAGACAAACAGAGATTCATATCTGATATTTTAAAATCTTAGACCACTACTAACTACTTTTCATTTTAATTCATTGCATTATCAATATTTTTTATTGCAGGATTTACACCGTTCCTCCACTCTGCTTGCTCTGTGAAATACAACCTGTGTATCCCCATAAAATGAAATTATGTTTATACAGTGACTGGAACAGAACAGACGTCGAAGTGAGTCTTCCAAAAGCCTACAAGGCTTTTTCCGCCTAATTGGAAACAATAATACAATCTGCTAGTGAGGGAATATGTGGTGTGTGAAAATGCTGATAGATTGTTTTGTCTTGTTGCTTGAACAAAAGGGAACAGATGAGTGGACCCTTGGAAGGTGTTTTGAAGGGAAGTTCTTAGGGTATTCCAGCAATGCGTGTCTTAATGGCACCAGGACAGGGGTCACTGCACCTACGTCTTTAATCTTGAACAATGCAGCCGCTTCCCAGAAACCTTTACTCTGTCTGATGTCTTTCAACCTAACTTCAAACCTTAAACAGGGTATATTGTACTTTTGACTGTTTCTTGTATTTTTTTTATTAAACTACAACATACATATTACAATTTAACATTTTATTGATTGTAAACTGAAATATTGATCTAAAACAGCTAAGTAATAGAAGTTGATTTCCTGTTCAAAACTGCAGAGCAGATGAATCCTGTATGACATTTGACTATAGCAAGCAGCAAAATATATTTTTTTAACTGTATGACTCAGGTTGTAATTTTACAACAATTACAACTAAGTACAGGGATGTGGGTAGGTGTAAACAGATACTTTCAGAACACTCAAGCCTTAAATGCAGAACAATACAGGATTACTCAAACATGATTGACATGATTAATATTGTTAAAGGCACTATACCCAATTCTTATCGTCTTCGTTTACTTAGTTACTTTGTTTACTTTACACAGTTTGCAGTGGTTCAAACTTATACCTCGCTTTCTCACATATTATTCACTGGAATGAGATTATAAGTACTTTGTACAACTTTCAAAAGCCAGAATGGAGTTTTGCCATCATGGTAAAGCTAACAACAATTAGCATAATAACGTTTTAATAATGCACTTTCTGGTTTTTGGAGATTTACTTTTCTGAATTTGAATGCAAAAAGTGTACATTATCCTTGCAAAGAGGGCGTCATATGAACTAGTAGCCAAAACCACTATGTATGGTAATTTTAACCTGTATATGGTTAAAACAAAAACAACAATAAACAGCTATCTTAGTTTTACATTTGCATTTACTTATGAGTTTACACCACTCAGAACTAGAAGCTAGAAGTTAGATCTAAAACGTAAGTACTTTTGACAAGTTTAGCAATTCAAATTATTGGACTGCATTATTTGACGTGCTTATTATTTTAAGGTTTTAATTTGAACCTTTTAATAAGGTGTTATTTTGAGGAAAATCATTGTTAAAATATTGTTATATTTTTTTTCCTAAAATAAAGCAGCATCTTCAAACATGAAAAAACTGCACAGAAATCTGTTGCTGATTTAAAAAACGTTTATTTATTTAATTTTCAAATTTTAGATTATGTTTTGGCAAATTCATTTAGCCTTCATCAGATCATTTCTTTCTTTCTTTCATATTTGATATCTTATTTGCTATTATTTACACTTGTCACAACTGTGTGTACTATTCTTTTAGCAATATAATGACTGAATTTTCTGAACTAACACAATCACCTCAGATGCGTGCCATTGAACATTCCGTCAACTCGTTGTTATTTTACTTTTTTCCTCAGGATTTACTGGGAATCAGAACGAATAATAGACAGGATGGAAGACCCCCAAAGCAATAACCATTCCATGTCAACGGTTAAAAAACTAGACCCAAGAAAATAGACAGTGCAGTCCTGTTACCTGTCAGCAATGGAGGATTTTGAGTTAAGAAGTGGGTGGTGTCTAGTGTTACAGAGCCATCCTGATAAGTGAGCAGCCAGTCGGGTGACCCCGTTCTGAATCGCTGTGAAATGTCAAAGAAGTGCTAGTTAGCTTGAAAAAACAAATGAATATTGCATACATATTACAATATGAATCAGAATTAGAGGACATACAATTTACTTTTTTATTTTTATTTAAACCATGCACGTTACCATGCCCCAGATTTGTGACGTCAAAAGTATAGATCCAGAGGTCTCCTGGGCTGTTTAAGGTACAAGAGCATGTTTACAAGCCAATAACAATATAAATAATAACCCAATGTTACTTCTCTGGTGGGAAGCCTGATTGTCTCTATGGAGATTATATTGCTTTGAGTAGAAGGTTAAACTGTATGGCATTAAACTTTGATATCTCAATGGAGACAAGCAGATGATGCCATCCATCACACAGCAGTGTGTTTTGCCAGGTATTTTTAGTAACCTGAGTGGTTAGCGCTCTTGCTTCACAGCAAGAAGGTCCTGGTTCAATTCCTGGGTGATTAGGGGCCTTTCTGTGTGGCGTTTGCATTGTCTCCTGTATGCGAAGGTTTCCTCCGGGTGCTCTGGTTTCCAACCACCAAACATGTTCAATAGAATACTGGTGTATGAATGACGGTATGTTGTGAGAGTGAATACCGGACAAACAGCTGAAAATTAGACAATGGCTACAATCCGGCTTGTTTACAGCATGTATTTCATGTATGTTCATCAACATGCACTGTCCCGACCAAATAAATAAAATAAAAATAAATAAAGAATCAATTAAATAAACATTGTTTAATACAAATTCTCAAATCAAGACTTCAAGAGGTTACTTTTTGAGGCTTATTGTTTTGTTTTTACAAACCAAGTTACTATACTGAAGCCTAAAAAAGGGCAACAGTGAGGAGTTATTGGTAAAAAACAGATAGCAAAGGGCAAGAGTAAGTTATGGAAACAAAAGTATTGCAGCAGATGGGGCCTGATGTTTAACTTGGAAACAAAGGGACTTTTGGTGGTGGTGTTGGGGAGGCGGGGTCTTGAGGGGCGTGTGTCAAGCCATTCTCAAGAGACTGATAAACAAGGAGGAGCAGAGGGGGTCCCACACTCCTTGTACAGCTCACACACAACCAAGGGGAAAAGAGAAATAAAACAGCCCCCACCGAGAGACAAGTGGTTAGGCAGAAGCCAGTCTGCTGGATTTTTCCTCTCCGCAAAGTGAACAGAGATCCGAACTCCCGATAGTCTACTGCTTGAAACTTTTTTAGGTGGATGGAAGAGTTTGCGAAGCAAAGATTTTTCTTATATCAAGGCAAGGGTGTGGAATTAAAGTTTAATCCAACTGGCTTTTTGACATTACTTAGGCAAAAAATGGATGTCTCAATTTTGCCTGATGCCAACTTCAATCAAACCTTTCTCAATGATAATGTTTTTGTTGGGGGGAACTACAGCACATTCAGCATCACCATGGCAATCTTTTACCTAATTGTTTGCATCATGGGCCTGGCTGGGAACATTTTGGTTGTCATAGCCATTTTCAAACTCGACAAATTGTCCTCCTCAACGACGGTGTACATTTTCAACCTGGCACTTGCCGACGGACTTTTCATGGTGGGACTACCCTTCATTTCGAGCCAAAACTTTAAAAACGCCTGGCTGTTTGGGGATATTGCTTGCAAGGTTGTCATGGTGTTGGATGGCATCAACCAGTTCACAAGCGTCTTCTGCCTTACTGTGATGAGCGTCGATCGGTACATGGCGCTTTCAAATCCACTACGATTTGCACGCTGGAGGACGCCGCGTTTTGCCAAGATGGTTTCGGCAATTTTGTGGTTCTTCTCGCTTCTTACCATTTTGCCAATGGCGCTGCATTTTACAGCTGAGCAAGGATTGTGCATACCGGAATTAGCTTCAGACGCGTGGTGGCTCGGCGTACTTTCTTACACATTCGTGATGGGGTTTGGGTTGCCATTCACAATCATGACAGCTTCCTACACGGCGCTGATTTGGACCTTCAGATTGCAGCGTCTTCGCGCAACTTCAAATCAAGAAAGTAATTGTTTGGAGCGGCAAGTCACAAAAATGGTGGTTGCTGTAGTGGTAGTTTTTGGGATTTGCTGGCTGCCATTTTACACATTGAATTTTTGCTCCCTATATCACGTCGGACTGTTGCAAAACTTCGCCAGAGCTTTTGAAGTGGTAATTCTTTTGTCGTATTCCTGGAGTTGTGCTAACCCCATTCTTTACGCCTGCTTCTCCGATACGTTCCAACGTCATTTCCGAGTTCTCCTCTGTCCAGCTCTGAAGTCAGCTCCCACAGAGCAATGCAACACTGAACATTATGATCTGAATGAAACATGCCAACCAGATATTACCATTCTTGCATAGACTGTTATTAAATATGCTGAAATTGGTTGTACAACTATTCTTTATATGCCTATTACAACTATGGCAGTGTAATACCATTCACTGTTTTATTTGTATACATTGTTGTCTGACATATTTAAATGTATAGCATAATTTGTTCACTTGTAATAGGTTACGTTCACGTTCTAGAACTTGATGCTACTGGTCCATGTAATTCTATTGGAAATTAATTGTTTTTGATAGAAATATCCAACCTTTGATCCCCAAATGTTTGTCGTTATTAGTTTGGAATTGGCTCAACAAACTTGCCACATGAATCTTATGGCTGAAAGCGGTGCTTCTCCAACCTTTTCTGATGCTTCCTCCTTGGGAGATAAAAATGTATCCACAGCCCCGAGATATTATCATAAGTACGAAACTAAAACAATGAAAATTGCGCATATCTGCCTGAAATAACAGTAATAATTTGAGTTTAAATAGGCTAAATTACATTTATTCTTAGTGTAATTCACAGACTGTGACTGTGTCTTTCTTTGGTTTGTGCATGAAGCTATGAAGAAAAGGAACGCACCACAAATGTATGCATGAGCCACACTGGGCTCTCCTCTGCCCTCTCTTTGTCTCTTCTCCTGCGCAGGTCAGTCACTTGTCTGCAGTGGGACAGCGCAAAATTAGCACTTCACTGCGGTGAATGAGGCAGTTTCAAGGAGAAGACACATTACAGTCACTCACACAGCCTGCTTTCTGCGCAGTGCTGGCTCATACAGCTGCGCTTATGTTTCACAACATGGAAAGCGCATGGAATCAAAGCAAAAAGAAATGAATGCAAACACATAGAATTTTTGCCAATAAGCTGTCAATAGCAGAGCAAGTTTAACATTTTAAATTGAAGGGACAGAGGTCAAAGCTGCCAATGATTCAACAAGTGTGTTGACTAATGGAAACAATTTCTGAAGCTACTGTGAACCAATCATTTCACTTATGTTTATTTATGCCAACAAAGAAGACTTTCAACTGTTTTTGGTTTCAAGTCCAAGTCTTACAGATATATTAACCATAAAACCAGGTCTTCAAATGTGCAATCTGACAGTTACACAGCTGATTGTTAGGACTATAGTCACAAACAATCCAGTTTGATTTCTAGTAAATTATGCAAATTAAGTGTTTTATTACAGTTACAAAAATCCATTATGAAAGTCTTAAGATGTATTTTTTTCCCCTATTGGTTCAAATTGTGTCAAATCTGGCATGTTTTTTTTAAGCTTACATTGAGTCATTATTTTGCAAAAACGTCTTAGGACATGCACCTACTGTACCAAGTACAATTAAAATGTCTACTGATATGAAAAGTCTGTCTTCAGTTCCACTTCTTAGATCTCTTGTGTAACACTCTTCCCATCAAACAACTCCCTCAGCTGCTGCCTGACTTATACCTATCGTGCAATTTACTTTCCTTTATGCTTCCATGGCACTGCACTGAACCGTCTATCACATTCCCCTCGCAGCTCAACTGAGCAAATGAAATACGCAACGGGAAGGGGAGTGCTCAAGTGCAAACAGTAAGCTGACTGAAACTGGAAGAACAAGCTGCGATTTATGGCGCTTTTTCAAGTCTCACAGCTGGACAATGTACCTGTGATGGATGGTCAAATCGGTCAAGCTGCTGGGATTTCTTACAGATCTTCTGACAAAAAGGATTTTAAAAGCAAGACACAACATGAATAAAAGCAGATTTATTTATTTCTAAGTTAAGTTTGTTTGAGTCTGTGCCATGTTGACAATGGCCATGATGCTAATTTGTCAATCAATATGCTGCTACAATATTCCCATCTTCCTACAATGAAAATTTGTACGAGCTCAATTTAGTGTGCAAATTACAGTCTTGTGATTTAAAATAACAAACATTCACAGGTATTCAAAAATGTATGATTTTTTATGATTTATAATGTGTGAGTGACAATCTATATCTTTTTATATGGGGAATATAATATATTGCACATGTTTCTAATGGCCGATTGTGATTTCTTTTATAAAATAATACAAATAATAAAACTGGAATTAAGCAATTGTTTTGTTTTTTTACTGGTTTGACTGTTCAGTTTCTTGCTTCTGCTCCTGATAACTAGTGAAGTCATGCATGCATTCAAAACCATAGTATAGTTTTGTAAAAAGAGTGTAATTGTCTGGTGAGGCTGCTGAGATTTCCTAAAAACACACAATGGGTGTGTTATATTGAGTCCTTAAAGGTGCTCAATATAACTTTTCTGGAAGGACATGTACATTGCACATGTATCTTTATTGAGATGTTATTGCTTTTCTTGTAGAATGTTTTTCAGTATGACAGTAAACATGGAGGCAAGCAAGATTTGCAGCAGAAGTTACAGTTCACACTAAGAATACATGTTTTTGGGTTTTGGTTTTCAATCCGTTTTATTTATGATTATGAATGTATTGATTTGCAATAAAACTAGTGATTGAATGTGGCATAGATTAGTTTAATACCATGCTGTGGCACATAGGCAAAGGAACAGGTGGCGGACCTTCCACCAGAAAAGTTACATAGTGACCCTTTAATGATTAAGCACATCCTTTAAGAATTGTATTTCTGTATGAATAGCTTGAAGCGAGACTCTAGAAAAACAATATATTTTTTATCAGTTTACTCTCTCAACTCAGCACTTCATGCTGACAAATAAATTGTCCAATATGCACCCAAAGATGTTTCATTATTTAATTTAATCAACTTGCATTCAGAAATTATATTACTACTGTATTGTATTACTACTAATACTGTATTGTATTGTAAAGTCATAAGCCATTCTCTTTAAATGCATCAAATATATATATATATATATATATATATATATATATATATATATATATATATATATATATATATATATATATTATAAAGATTAAAATAGGAATTTTAAGCATACATTTTTGGTTGAATTTATTTTATTCAAATATAAATACGATTTCTAAAATCCTGTTTTTTTTCATACATTTATATGAGTAAATCTCTCAATGTAAGATTCTTTTTTCTATTCACCTGCAGAGTCTCACTTTAAAACAAACAATAACAGTAAAATACAGAAAAAAGTTGAAAAAGGTGAGGGCATATAAATGAATTAATTTTTGCCTCTAGAGGCCTGGAATGCTTTATGTCTACAACATCGTTAAGTTAATCTGTGGGAGATTCCAAAATACAAATTGAACTTCTCTTCAAGCAAAACCACTGGCCTGTCTGTAAAGTTTGCCACCCAGGGCTGCAGTCAACTGAAAAGACTGCAATAAAAGTCAGGGGCTTTTTCAGTTAAGAGAGAGAGCGAGAGAGATGCACAAACAAGCCAAATCAAAACATATTCTCCTGAAAATTCCTTTGGCTCTAACAAAAATGTGCGTTAAACGAGTTGCCAAGTTTGTGAAACTAATAGATCAACACATTGAACTGTACGTCCTTATAAGGGCAGTTTACGCCAAAGTAGATTTTTTATGGTGTTTTTGCTGGCCTTTAGTTGTGGGCTACTATTCGAACTATTGGCCAATGCTGAAGCCAACCCAGTTTTATCTGCTTGTTGACTTGCAGTGGACATTGTGAGCCTTATCTTCCGTTGTGTGATAAGATATAAGGGCAGTAAAAGGGATCAGTGCTGGTCATATTATGTGAATGTATACAGGGGAGTGGGGTCAGTCAAGACTCAGTGGGGATGAGTTCACTAAGACAAGAGGGCATTTGGAGCATGAGATGGATTTGATTATTAGAATACAATCTTTTTATTAAAATAAATAATTTTAGAATAAACACAGAACACAAAACAGAAAACAACACAACAAGAGAGTGAAACTCAAAACAAGAACACAGGTAAACATCAAACAATCAAACAAACAACAAATTGTATTTTCAAAATTAATGAGAATTGAAATGTCAAAGTGTATTCTCAAAATTAATATTTAAAATGTATACATTGCAAATTGGAAAATGCATTTCAAAATGCAATGCAATATGGTGCAATTCAAAATGTTATATAATGTTTCATTGCAACTTTGTGACTTACATTGTCAAATTGCACATTGCATTTCCAAATAGCATTCAAAAATTGCAAATTGAGGACTTCTGGTTTAGGAAACGGGCTTAGTGCACGTGCTCCCTCCGCTGTTGCAGAAACTAGCTTTAAAAATATCATTTTACCCACTTAATCTCAGAAAAGATGAACAAGAGATGAGTGAACAAGGAAAACACAAGCCTGGTAAAACAACAGGACCAAGAAAAACAAAGCTGCCTACTCACAGCCCCATTAAAAAATGACCCACCTCGCAAGCTAACGAGGCTAACACGGCTAACGGGTCCGATGCTGCGGACTGCAATTCTTCACCCACTGAGGGAATGGGTTCTGCTGGCCCATATAAAGAGTTGCACGGCGTCATCATGCCGGAGGAAGGAGAAGAGGGGACTTTAAACCGCTCAAGCGCTCATGATGTGTGAAATTAATTGCAGCGTCATATGGCATTGCTGAGAACGGAAGTGAGGGCAGTAATCAGATCAAACTGACTTGAGCAACTTGAAAGAGACATAAGGGAGCTGAAAGAGGGTGGAGGAAATGGAGTATGCATCAAAGAAGCTTAACAGTGTATTTCAGACAATCCAGATGACCTGCAAACATTTAAAGCTGAGATGCAGGTCCAGCTGATTGAACACAGGAACTTGAAAACAATGAATAATAAAAGAATAATAATATTAATAGCAACGTCTATGGGGTCAAATAAAGCATGCATAAATTAAGAATTTACTCATAAAATGAGGTAAAAAATAAACTCGGTCTTCGTATGTACACAGATATTTACACAAAAATGTACAGATGGTCCCCTCCTTGAACTGACACCTTAACGTGGTGGAGGGGTTTGAGCGCCCAAATGATCCCAGGAGCTATGTTGTCGGGGGCTTCAAGCCCCTGGTAGGGTCTCCCAAGGACCGAAGGTGACTGGTCAGACAAAGATCGGTTCAGAAGCCCTTTATGATGAGTTCAAGAACAAGGCCAGTTACGTCGCCCGGATCGGCGTCACCGGGGCACCATCCTGGAGCCAGGCCTGGGGTGGGTGCTCGACGGCAAGCGGCTGGTGGCCGGGTCTTTCCCCACGGGGCCCGGCCGGGCACAGCCTGAAAGAGGGACGTGGGGCCGCCCTCCCGTGGGCCCACCACCCGCAGGAGGATCATTAATCAAATGAAATCAATTTATTTTTGTAAGGCCCAAAATCACAACAATAGTCGCCTCTGAGGGCCGAATCAACAATGTCGGTGGTGGCGATGGAGTCAGACAATGTCTGTGGTGGTGATGGAGTCAGACAATGTCTGTGGTGGCGAGGGACGATGTCCCAGGGTCCTCTGTCCTTAGACTCTCCTTCTCGGCCAGGAAAAACTACAAAAAAAACCTCTTTGGGAAAAAAGCGTAGCAACCTGGAGGAGTTCCGGTGAAGGAGAGATCCGACTCTCACAGACGGACAGACGGACACGAGGAGACTGGAGCTGGACCCACTCTTCAGGCAGATGAGGGATCGTCTGAGTCGAGCTGGACCCACTCTTCAGGCAGATGAGGGACCGTCGGAGTCGAGCTGGACCCACTCTTCAGGCAGATGAGGGACCGTCGGAGTCGAGCTGGACCCACTCTTCAGGCAGATGAGGGACCGTCGGAGGCAAGCTGGACCCACTGTTCAGGCAGATGAGGGACTGTCCACACGGGGCAGGGACCACTTCACCAGGAGAGGGGCATCTGGGTCCACAGGTCCTCAGGAGTGAGAGAGAGAAAAAGAAGGCGGTGAACAGTTTGCAAGTGGAATTAAAAAATAAATATTGTTTGATAGAATAATTAGTCAGAAGAAGAGGATAGTGCTCAAGCTGTCATACTTCCCCCAGCATAGTTGCTCCTAGGGCAGCCTAGCAAAATCTGTGGGTTTATGTTTCTGTTCCTAACTAGTCTGACCATAAGCGATTTCGAAGAGGAACGTTTTAAGCCTGGACTTAAATGAAGAGACTGTGTCAGCATATTTAACATGGGTCAGGAGCTGATTCCATAACACAGGCGCTTGGTAGCTAAACGCTCTACCTCCTACAGTACTTTTAGAGACTCTTGGAACCACCAGAAGGCCGGCATTCTGAGAGCGAAGAGCTCTGTTTGGATGATATGGTACTATAGCATCTTTGAGGTAGGATGGGGCCATGTCATTTATGGCTTTGTAGGTCAGGAGTAGAATTTTAAATTTGATTCTAAACTCGACGGGGAGCCAGTGAAGAGACTTCAGCACTGGCGTAATGTGCTCTCTTCTTTTAGTTCCTGTTAGTAATCTTGCTGCTGCATTTTGAACCAGTTGAAAGCTTTTTATGGAGCTTTTAGGACACGCTGCGAGCAGGGAGTTACAGTAGTCTAATCTAGTCGTTACAAATGCATGGATACGTTTTTCAGCATCACTTTTAGGCAGGATTCTTCTGATTTTGGCTATGTTGCGCAAATGGAAATAGGCTGTTTTACAAGCTTGATTTATATGGGCTTTAAATGAGAGCTCCAGGTCAAATAAGACTCCAAGATTTCTAACAGTAGAACTAGAGGCTACGCTAACATTGTCCAGTGTGACTATCTGCTCAGATAGAGTGTCTCGTAGATGCTTAGGGCCAAGCACAATGACCTCGGTTTTTTCAGGGTTAAGAAGCAGGTAGTTAAGTGTCATCCAGGTTTTTATATCCTTCACACAAGCACTAAGTCTGTCTACTTGATCGCTCTGATCAGGTTTCATTGATAAATACAGCTGAGTGTCATCTGCATAGCAGTGGAAGTTAATGCCATGCTTTCTGATAATGTTGCCTAATGGCAGCATATAAAGAGTAAACAGAATTGGAACGAGTACCAAACTTTGTGGCACACCGTAAATTACTTTAGAGCATGGTGAGGAGCTCTGGTTTACATTAACAAATTGGTACCTATCAGATAAATAGGATTTAAACCAGCTGAGGGCTGTTCCTCTGACACCTACATCACATTCTAACCTCTGCAGTAGAATGTTGTGGTCAATGGTGTCAAACGCTGCGCTGAGGTCCAACAGAACCAGGATTGAGACCAGTCCATCGTCAGCGGCTAATAACAATTCATTTGTGACTTTAACTAGTTTAGTTTCAGTGCTGTGGTGGGCTCTGAACCCTGACTGGAAAACTTCAAATGAGTTATTGTCCTGCAGGTGGCGACAAAGCTGTTTTACTACAACTTTTTCAAGGATTTTAGAGACGAAGGGAAGATTTGAAATAGTTCTGTAGTTTACCAATAGCTCTGGATCTAGATTAGGCTTTTTCAGAATAGGTTTAATGACTGCATGTTTGAAGGACTGTGGAAAATAGCCACTTTCGAGTGAAGTATTTATTATAGTAAGAATAGGGTCTATAATTAGGGGGAGAATGTCTTTGAGGAGTCTGCTTGGAATAGGGTCTAGGACACAAGTTGAGCTTTTAGAGGACATAATGGCTGAAGTTATCTCGAGCTTGATCAACAGCTGGAGGGGCTGGTACAGAGAGATCTGGGCGGCAGTCGAGAGTAGGGGCCTCAGAAAAGATGAGATCAGATCTAACTCGGGGGACATGGAACTTCACCTCGCTGGAGGGGAAAGAGCCTGAGCTTGTGCGGGAGGTTGAGTTGAGGAAACCTCGACTAGATATAGTCGGCCTCACTTCCACGCACAGTTTGGGCTCTGGAACCCATCTCCTCGAGAGGGGCTGGACGCTCCACTTCTCTGGTGTGGCCCGCGGGGAGAGGCGGAGGGCTGGTATGGGCTTGCTTATAGCCCCTCAGTTCAGCCGCCATGTGTCGGAGTTCACTACGGTAGATGAGAGGGTCGTGTCCTTTCGCCTTCGGGTGGGGGACAGGTGTGTGTCACTGCGACTGCTGTGTCGGCCTACCCAGCCTTCTTGGAGTCCTGGGGAGGGGTACTGGATAGTGCACCGACCGGGGACTCTGTTGTTCTACTGGGGGATTTCAACGCCCACGTGGGCATAACGAACACCATGTTCAAGCACAAGGGTGTCCATCAGTGCACGTGGCAGCAGGACACCCTAGGCCGGAGGTCAATGATCGACTTTGTTGTCGTGTCATCTTGACCTCCGGCCGCGTGTCTTGGACACTCAGGTGAAGAGAGGGGCAGAGCTGCCAACTGATCACCACCTGGTGGTGAGTTGGATCCGCTGGCGGAGGAGGAAGCCTGACAGACTTGGCATACCCAGGCGCATTGTGAGGGTCTGTTGGGAACGTCTTGCGGAGCCCTCTGTCAGTAGGGTCTTCAACTCACACCTCCGGGAGAGCTTCTCCCATATCCCGGAGGAGGCTGGGGACATTGAGTCCGAGTGGACCATGTTCTCCGCCTCCATTGTTGATGCGGCTGCTTGGAGCTGTGGTTGCAAGGTCTCCGGTGCCTGTCGTAGCGGCAAGAGATGCTGTCAGACTGAAGAAGGAGGCCTATCAGGCCACTTTGGCTTGAAGGTCTCCTGAGGTCATTGACAGGTATCGGCAGGCCAAGGGGGGTGCAGATCGTGCTGTTGCAGAGGCAAAAACCTGGACCTGGGAGGAGTTTGGGGAGGCCATGGAGGAGGACTATCGGTCGGCCCCAAAGAAATTCTGGCAAACCGTCCGGCGCCTCAGGAGGGGGAAGCAGTGCTTCACCAACACTGTTTACGGTACGGGTGGAAACCTGCTGACCTCGACTGGGGATGTCGTCAGACGGTGGAAGGAATACTTTGAGGATCTCCTTAATCCCACCATCACGTCTTCCGAAGAGGAAGCAGAGACCGGGGACTCAGAGGCTGGCTTGTCCATCACCCAAGCTGAAGTCACTGAGGTTGTTCGCAAACTCCTCAGTGGCAGGGCTCCGGAGGTGGATGAGATCCGCCCTGAGTACCTAAAGTCTCTGGAAAGGTCTATTCCAAGGTACTGGAGAGGAGAATCCGACCGATAGTCAAACCTCGGATTCAGGAGGTGCTGATTCTCATCCCAGCCACTTCACACTCGGCAGCAAACCGTCCCAGTGCATGCTGCAGGTCCTGGGTGATGGTAGTGCAGAGAAAGTGGATTTCACATGGTGATGGAGGAGTCTGTCAAGGTGAAGAGGGCCTATAACTTTCCTGAAGTCCACGATCATCTCCACTGTCTTTTGGGCACAGAGCTCCAGGTTACCACTGCATCAGGACACCAGTAGGTCCACCTCCCTCCTGTAGACAGACTCATCCCTGTTCTCGAATCTGGAGTAGAAAGTGTTAAAGGAATTATGGAGGATTTTTTGGCGCCAAATCTGAGTTTCATTTCCTCGTGGCGTGGCGTGAAAAAACCAATAGCGGCAGCCGCAGTGGGCTCGTCAGACCACGTCATGGTTCACCTGATCTCCACGTACAGACAGAGGCTGAAGCTCTCCAAACCTGTAGTGAGGACTTCTAAGAAGTGGACCTATGAGGCAGTGGGGGAGCTAGGTGCGTGTTTAGACATTACTGACTTGGAGTTTTTCAGAGCTGCCACAGACAGTTTGGATGAGTACATGGACACTGTGAAGTCATACATTCGATGCTGTGAGGACAGGATTATACTATCACACACCAAAGTAACCTTCAATAATGACAAACTTTGGTTGACACCAAAACTGAGGCAGTTGAGGCAGCAGAAGGAGGCAGCGCGCAGGGCCGGTGATAGAGAGCGCTACAAAGATCCAAAGTATGGATTTAGCAGGGAGGTATTGAGAGCTAGATCTCTGTACAATATGTGTCTGAAGCAGCAGTTCTCAAACAACAAATCCTTACTGTGTGAAGTGGGCTGCGGTTTCTCACCAACTACAGGCCTCAAGCCGCCCCTTCCGCAGACGCCCGAAAACTGGCCCAGCAACTCTGCTGTCATCTCTTATAGCCTATTGTTATTTTTAGCTCATAGCAGATGTACTGTACATTGTGTCTCTTTTGACTTATATAGGTTGTTTTATCATTGTTCATTGTTTTATGTTGCACTGAATCACCAAGACATGTTTATGAGTTCTGTTCATTGACAATGGCAATAAACCTTTTCTGATTCTTTTCTGATTCTGAAGCTTGTTCTGCTCTCTGGTTGGGACTTTAATAAACTGTCTTTACTTTGGTAGTTCATGGTTGAGATTCCCCTTGTTAAAATTGCCCAGGATGATACACAAGGAGTCCGGGAAGGTCCAAAGGTCCAAACTCAAAACCTGGTCCACCAGCACGCACTGTGCCTCCTGTATGTTCACGCTTGCTGGAATGTAAACATGGAACAGAATAAATGAGGGAAACTCACGTGGGAGTAAAATGGTTTGCAACTAATGAAAAGACATTCCAGAGCAGGAGAGCAGTATTTAGAGACCACAGTCACATCCGAAGACCAGGCGTTGTTAATGTAAAAACAGACTCCTGTGACTCGTGTTTCTCCCCTGAAGCGATCCCTTTGTCTGTCTGTGCGGAGCAGCTGGAAGAACTCCAGCCGGACGGAGCAGTCCAAGACCAGCATTGCATCTTGTCCTTAGGGTGAACTAGTTTTCAGGGGGAACCTGTTTGTAGTGAAGAATATTGTACGTTGTAATCCTACCAATGGCTAGAAAGAGCCGGTCTGAAGGACAGCACAGAGGCCCTGTTCATGGCAGCACAGGAGCAGGCCCTGAGCACCAGATCAATAGAGGCCTAGATCTACCACACTAGACAAGACCCAAGGTGTAGGCTGTGCAAAGGGGGCCCTGAAACAATCCTGCAAATAACTGCAAGGTGAAAGATGCTGGCAGGGACAGCATACATGGAGCGCCATAAACAGGTGGCTGGCATAGTGTACAGAAACATCTGCGCAGAATACGGGCTGGAGACCCCAAGGACAAAGTGGGAAACACCTCCAAAGGTGGTGGAGAATGACCAAGCTAAGGTCCTCTGGGACTTCCAGATATAGACAGACCGAATGTTAATGGTGAACCAACCGGACATAGTGGTGGTTGACAAGGGGCAGAGAAAAGCCGTGGTGGGGGACTTTGTAGTACCATGGGAGAGTAATTTCCGGAAAAAGGAACATGATAAACTAGAAACATACCTAGGCCTCAGAGAGGAGCTTGAGAAGGGGCAGATCCCATGAAAAACATCAAACATCTTGGTCCAGAAAAGTGCAGCGCTAGGAACAGCAAAGATACTGTGCAGAACCCTCAAGCTCCCAGGCTTCTGGTAGAGGACCCAAGCTTGAAGGGGTATAAATAAGAGACCGCCGCAGCGGGTGAGGACGAGTTTGTTTTTTTGTGATGTTATAAGGTTCTATCTGCTTGAACCAATCAGAGCAAAGAATTAATTTTAAAATGTCCAGTCACATTTTAAAATGGTTACACAGGGTGCACGGTGGCAGCTTCACAATAAGGAGTACATGTGTTCAATTCCTTGGCCAGACCAACATTTCATAATCTCTCTGGTTGAAGTCTGCATGTCCTTCCCGTGTTACTGTGGGTTCTCTTTAGTCACAATGGTTTCCTCCCACCGTCCAAAGTCAGGCATTTGTTAGGTAAATTGGGCTTAGTGAATGTCTGTTGTCTGTATGTCTCTGCATTAACCCTGTGACAAGCTGTCCATGGTGAACCTGCCAAAGGCCCAAAGTTGCTGGGATAGGTTCCAGTCACCCATAGCCCCTAATGTTGAACAAGTATTGGAAAAGGAATGACTGAATGACCAATCACTTTCAACTGATTCTTTGTTTTAATTTCAGATAAATCTTCATGTTAGTAAATGTATTTGAGACATTATGTATGACACAAACAAAATCAAATGAATAAACTTGAATGTGTTTTGTTCTCGCTTGTGAAACTGCAAGATGTAAGCCGTGGTGTTGAACAAAATTAGATAAATGTGTTTAGAGGAACTGTCTGTCAAGTATAAAGTCGTACATTTTTAATAAGTGACAGAGATGTTAGGAAGTGCTTGAGCTGAGAGTGTAGTATGAAATGCTAAAAGATGTGCTGAACCACAAGTGCAGGAGAAGCGTGAAAACGCAACCCCAAGAATCAGAATCAGAAAAGGTTTATTGCTATTTTCATTGAACACAGTTTGCAAACATAGGAACTTGTTTCGGCGTAAAGGTGCAACAAAAAACATACTAAAATAATAATAATAGCAACGTCTATCAAATCAAATAAGAGATGCTTAAATGAAGAAGAAGAAGAAGAAGAAGAAGAAGAAGAAGAAGAAGAAGAAGAAGAAGAAGAAGAAGAAGAAGAAGAAGAAGAAGAAGAAGAAGAAGAAGAAGAAGAAGAAGAAGAAGAAGAAGAAGAAGAAGAAGAAGAAGAAGAAGAAGAACGTCACAAAGTAGGAGGGGGAGCAGATTTTCTGTGCCTAAATATGTGCTTGTATTACCATTAAAGTGGGCTTATCTGGCCATAGTCAGTGTTACTGTGTCTAGCCTTTGATTTTGCACCCAATTCCGTTTCTACAGAACACTCAGGATCAAACCCATCACGGGTTGGTACCAGACACCTTGGCACATGGGGAACTTGTTTTCACATATTTTGTAGTTCATTCCCTTCATTCTTATTTTTCTACAAGTGGTCAAAACCTTAAACAATTAAAAACTTCCCTAAAGAGTACAATGTTTATATTTTGAAAGTGTTGGGTTTGAAATATTAAAAATGTCCACAACTTTACAACAAAAATCTCAAATACGTATTTAGTTTGACTGTCCAGACTATATACCATTTGACAGGATTTCACTTTAAGGATCCTCACTTAAGTTGTGACTGTCCTTGTGGTCTTAAAGTCTAAATACATCCCCCTAAAGAACAAAAACAAAAAGTCAATCCTCCGACTCATACCTGCACAATTTCCACATGCTTTTTACCTACAGTTGTGAAAATAAAACCAACCTGCAAAACTTCAACGTGCTGCCTGCTTGGAATGTTTGTGGGGTCGTTCAATCCTCTGTCTTGAGGAGGAGACGGCCCATTAGGAGGCTCTGGGCCCCAGGCAGACAGCTAATAGTGGAGCCGCAGCTTCATCACTCCACGGTTTTACAGCTGGAAGCCCAGCCGACTGATAAGATTAACAACACCTCTGCGCCATTCTCGCCATGTCCCGGGAGGCCATTATTTATCCTGCCCACCAACACTGTGGACCTGATAAATTGTACTCATCTCATTACCCAAGTGTTAAAGAATACTGGTCGGACCTGTGCAGCAGCACATTATGCCAGGCTCCATGTGCAGCCAGATGCAGTGTTGTGAGTTCAAATCCCAAAGAAAAAGCAAGCTTTTTGCACAGTATTGTTCAGAGGCCTGTAGAGGCCACTAAAAGGAAAATGCTCTCTGCACACCCCTGCGGCACTACTTCAGTTTGACTAGCTTGTCCATGAATCCCTTTAAGCCTTAGTTCTATGTTTATGGGGTTTTCTCCTGAGCCATGCTAAACTAATCAACATTTTAAGATTACGCAACAGACAAAAAGTCACAGGTGAATTTTTCATTATGTATTTAAAAAAAAATAAAAAAAATGCTATGATGGCTTCTGTGAGGCGGAGCCGCAAATTTGACTGACAATTGTGTTGACAATTGTATTTGCGTTGGTTATGCATAGCATTGGCCATGTCCAATATGTCGCCGTCTGTTTAGTTCTTAGATAACACACACAATGAGGGTGGCAGCGCCATCTTTATCAAGTCACCATCTTTATCAAAGCACAGTAGGAGGTAGTGCGTTTAGCTACCAAGCGCCTGTGTTATGGAATCAGCTACCGGTCCATGTTAAAGATGCCGACACAGTCTCTTCATTTAAAACCAGTCTTAAAACGTTCCTCTTTGAAATCGCTTATGGTCAGCCCAGTTAGGAACAGAAATATAAACCCACAGCTTCAGCTACGCTGCCCTAGGAGCAACTATGCTGGGAGAAGTATGGCAGCTTGAGCACTATCCTCTTCTTCTGACTAATTATTCTATCAAACAATATTTAATTTTTAATTCCACTCGCAAACTGTTCACCGCCTTCTTTTTCTTTTTCTCACTCCTGAGGACCTGCGGACCCAGATGCTCCTCTCCTGGTCCCTGCCCCTTATGGACGGTCCCTCACCTGCCTGAAGAGTGGGTCCAGCTCGACTCCGACGGTCCCTCATCTGCCTGAAGAATGGGTCCAGTGGGTCCAGCTCGACTCCGACGATCCCTTATCTGCCTGAAGAGTGGGTCCAGCTCCAGTCTCCCTCGCGTCAGTCTGTGAGAGTCAGATCTCTCCTTCACTCTGGAACTCCTCCAGGTTTCTACTTTTTCCCAAGGAGGTTTTTTGTAGTTTTTCCTGGCTGAAGGACAGAGGATGCTCGTCCATCGCCACCACAGACATTGCTTGATTCATTTTTCACTGTCGCCCTCAGAGGCAACTGTTGTTGTGATTTTGGCCATTACAGAAATAAATTGAATTGAATTGAAAGTGCAGAGTACAAAGCCCAGATGCTGCTTGCGGCTTTAATATTCTTTCTTCTCAAGACCAACCCCCCTATTTTTCACCCAGTGAACATTGACAAAAAGTCACAAAAATTTGCAAACCTCTAAAAATCATCTTTTTGCTAAAATTTCAAAAATGTGCGCATCAGCGCCCCCAAACGTACAAAAAAAGCATTGAGAGCTGGCCAAAAGAATTTGGCGCAGAGGTAGATGATGACAAGAGAAGTGAAAAATGTGCAACGCCGTCTGCCCAACTAAATGTCGGACATATTGGATCAAAATTTGCTAAGCTTGACTCCAAATGACGTACTTCTACAAACTCCTCCCAGGGTGTTGGCCCGAAAAAGCAAAAATTTGGTAAAAATGGAGTTGAGGAGCTGCAAACTGTAACTAGAATTTCAGAAATGTCCCAAATTTTAAATTTGCTACTATTTGTGTAGACAAAGTTGTCAAACCCTTTGCCCTAAAACTACTTGAAATGTATTTTGGCATCCTAATCAAAAAAGTAAATGAGACCCATGTCATATTTGTTACGCCATAACCGTAGCAATGACAGAAACCTCCCATGCATTCCAATTGGAAAATCACCAAATCGCTGAAATGTGAACATGCTGACACTTTATACTTATACGAACTCCTCCTAGGACGGTAGCCTGATTAACCGAAAACCTCCACATTTTTAATTAAGAGTTTTTTTAAGAGTCACATTCTCTGCGGAACATTTTGCATAGAATTTTTTTTTTAATTGCCTTTTGAATGGGGACCACAACATTTATTTCTTACAAAATCTATCAAATTTTGCACAAAACCCTATTATGGAATGCCAATAAAAAAGTCAAAGACGCAGGAACAAATATGACAGAAACAAATGACAATCTAAAATTTGGTGGGACTCATCTTCAGGAGTGGGGCAGCCGCAAACTTTCCCCTTTATAGGTAAAGCAAACGGGAGAAGACGCGATAGCATCACGGATTCAGCAGTAGGTGTAATAAAAGAAAAATTGGGGTGCATTGGCGTTGTCCGATAGCGTGGCGGCAGCAAGGTTAGGTCAAGATCATACCCCCGCTGCCTCACGAAAGTCAGAATTCCAATATGGCGGCACCCAAAACGGAAGTTACTGGCCCCAACCATGACCGGTCCTGCTGATACAGCTCATGCAATAATTTTCTCTCTTGGGTCCAAATCTGCTCTCTTGTCCCTAACCCTACCCCTACCCCTAACCCTATAATTATTGTCTTTTTGGGCCTCCACGAGGGCCGCCATATCGGGGTCAATTCTGACTTCCGTGAGGCAGCGGGGGTTTTATCTAATACTGACCGCGGCAGCATGGCGAGGGCGGATCATTGTTACTTGCGGCTATATTCTGCTATTAATATTATTCATTGTTCTATGTCGCATCTCAAAGCTGTGACAATGGCAAAAAAAAAAACTTTATACAGGGTTAAAAAAATAGACAATATCTGATGTGCGGATATACAAACACAATGCTAACTGCTTCAAAAATGAACAAAACTGTATCAGGTGTCAGATGTCGAAAGCATTTTTATTTTTGATTATGTTTTGGTAAATAGTCTCTGTGAGATGATCTTCTTTCTTTATCTTTTTTTTCTTTTTAGCTGCTACCATTTTTCAGAATGTTGACATAACATACATAATATTTCTAATTAAGTCTAAACCAGGATATCCATTTCATTAATCATTTTCTACCTAGCAGTGTAACTAAGACCAAGGGTTCCGACATAAAAACATATTGACAAAACGCCCGGTAAAATGCTAGTTTCCGCCTCTGTGAATGAATTTGCATTTTTTGTCAATGTATTGATAGTGGAACAATCAATAAAGCTAAATTAAGCGGTCCGCTCTGCCTGATTGTGTAACGTAAATCTGTTTATCGCCATTTAACTCTACTGCCAATTAATTTTTATTTAACTGCACAACATTTATCATAGTTTGGCGTTTGTGTTTTGTTGTAATCAGATTGGAAAATGGGTTTTCTAAAGTAAGCTATATATAAATGACAAAAAAGAGATAAATTAAGTTAAATTAATGCAGGTGACAGAGCAAGGAATTGTTATAATCACTCAACTCTTCTCATCATAGGTTGACAAATGTTATTAGGTACAAATTGAATTACTGTAACAAGTCTGGTGTCCACTGCACTTTTTTTTGTATGTGATACACAAAGATTTATACAATGTGTTTTGACAAACAACAAGACACAAGGAATTGAAATTGTTAGACAGATCACATCCACATTGTATGATAGTTCATGAAATCAGTTGTGGCTAGGATCAAAGTTTGTCTGCAAATTATCTGAGTTGCTTTTATTGAAAACTGTAATTTTATAAACAGTTAAATGAGTTATGTAAACAAACAACAAGTTAATGTGCAATTAGAATGTCTTTCTAAAAAGAAATTCTAGCTTATACAAGTGCATGAAAAGATTGAAAAGCATAATCATTGTGAATACACATTCATAGTGTACTAGACCAGTTGTTGATTGGTTATTACCAGATTTTGTTAACATATTGTTATTACAATCTTCTTTTATTTCATTTATTTAATTATAGACAGCTACATGTCAAATGTGTTGTAATAATGTCTTTTTGACATTTTGTAATTATGTACAAGGCTGCACAAAAATTAAGCTCACTATCTGTTGTCTCATTATCTTTATTCAGGGTTTTTCTTCTGTGCGGGTCTGCCCCTAGACCACACCCATAACATGTACTAATGGTCATATGCTTGTCTATACTGATGGTCACATGTTTGTCTGTACTGTTGATCACATGTTTGTGTTTATCGTTGTTCAGGTGTTTGTGTTTGCAGTTGGTGAAATATGTGTGTTTACTGTTGGTCACATAATTTGTGTTTACTATCGGTCACATCTTAGACACAGACTAATCGTAGACGTAGTGAGAGGAGAACTCACTCTGCGGCGAACATTAAAAAATATACTTGATAAATATAATGTGCTTGACACTTAAAATCACAGTTAAAAATCACAATTCATAAAAATCACAGTTAAATCACAGTTAAAAATCACAATTCATAAAAATCACAGTTTGATTTTGATCACAACTAAGATGGTTCCAAGCATAATAGTTGTCCATGTCTCACTGAAAGACCTATGTTTTTGAGGATTCTCCTCAGGATTTTCCTGACAATCTTTAAAGAGCACAAAAATAGAATATATATTATAAATATAATATTATTAGAAGCATAGTCAAAGCAAAACATGTGCCTATGCAGAAATGTTTTTTTCTGCATAAACACTTTATGCACTTTTTTATGGATCACTAAATATGAACGCAAAGGTGTTCCACAACACCCTCTAAAGTAGAAATTGTGTATGACAGGTTTTTATAATTTTGGCTTTATTTGGTGGAATAAAACCTGTTATGAAAAAATAAAAATGTATGATCATTTTGAAAATTAGTTCTTGTATCTTTCTCATCTCCTGCTCTCTACTGCCTGTGCTGAATGTTTTTGCTCATCCCAAAGAGCTATGCTTTGCACTTGCTTCTAAGCTATCTGCCTGTGTCTCCCAGGAGGAGCAAATAGAAAATAGATTCTCACTGGAAAGTTTGCTGGGATGAGCTTTGATAGGTCGGCACATGGAGTAGAGGGTTATCACTGGACTGTTTTGGACACTGCAGGGAGAGGAGGTTCTCACAGTAGGTTCTCACAGTGATAAGTTTATGCATTGTACGCTTGACCAGTTGACAACATACTCAGAATGATTAAAAAGTAGGTTTAGGTAGTAGACAGTTTCTCTAAGTTTGTGTGTTCCAGTTGTCATTGCATTGCAGTTTTATGAGTCAAAATAAAGTTGCAATATTGATTTAGAAAACTTTGAATAAAGTTTTGAATGTAAATACAAAGATGGCAGATATGTACTGTTTAAATGAACTATTAATAGAAAGGTTTGAATGTGTATGCTCCACCAGGGAGTGATATCACCTTTTATACTAAAATTATGGACCTGATTGCAAACCACTGTGAGGGAAACCTAATCTGTGGCGGCGATTGGAATCTTTGCATTTAACCTACATTGGACGTGTCAACCTCGAGGGGCACTGGAGGAGCAAGAAATAAGAAATTACGTAAATTTATGAAATTTGTTAAAGCTTATAAATCAGAGCTTTCAAGGGGTTCTTATTTAGATTTCTGTGTTGTGTTTATTTGCTTATAAACAAAAAAAACTAAAAAATGTTGTTATAAATAAATGTTTGCTAGTAAATTTCTTCTTTTTTTCTCATTAGCTCCGCATAGACATTAGCAACCTTAACATATCAGCGCATGACAGAGCGTATATAATTGCAGAGGCTCAACGGTAGCACAAAAGCAGGTTCAGAGAGAAACAGGCAATGGGTTGATGCCACATCATGCAGCTTTGCTCTGCTGTGCTGCGCCATGCACTGTGCCGTAGTTACGCAGTCATTATAGTGAATATAGCCAGCTGGACCAGAGTCCACACATCATCTCTCTTTTGTTGGACCATGAGGCTACAACATTCAAAACAGCTGGAAACAAATGGCCTGTCAAGTCTACTGTGATTGGTGAAAAATAAATGTTGAACATTGAACAGTGTTTAATTAAATCATGAATTAATTGATCAACCACATCTGTACAACAACAGTCAACGTAAATACATTCACCACACCCGCCATAACCCCTCCACCACTTCCTTAGCCCCTTCACAATAAAATATGTTTTGTGTGTGAGACATCAATGATACAGGTTCACCATAATGTCATCATATTGGGTCAATATTTCCAAGTAAATGGTAAATGGTCAAATAACAAATAACAGGGGGGACCAAGCACCGCCCTGTCTCACACCTCTTTCCAAAGTCAGTTGTTCTGTAATTCGTTTAGTTTTTTCTGTCTTTATTTTTTTTTTGGCATAGGCGACAACAATTAACTTTGCCCCTCAAAACTGCCTTAGATACATCCCAGAGAACGTAAAGAAACTTCTCCATTGTTGTTTTCCGCTACATACGTCTCAATGTTACATACGTACCTTGTTGATTTTTTTTCTTCAGATCTACAGTAATATAAAAAAGGGAATGATCACTTAGAGCTATTGTGCCTATGTCTACCTCTGTAATTTTTTACCTACAGTTGTTGAAAAAGTTGCTACTCTAGTATATGTGACGGAGCAGCGTAAATGCCGGTACATGTCGGCCTCGGAGAAACTGAGATAAACAGGTTTTACGTTTTCTTTTCCCCAAATTTGTGATTTTCGTTTTTTTTGCATTATGTGAAAGTTGAAGTTATAAAGGAGCCGCTCCGTGCTTCAGATAACAGTATTCATTACCTTAAAAGTACACATTAAGCTGTTAAAAATGGGTAGTTTTTGTGTGCCGCGCGGGGGCGTTACCCTTTTTTCAGTACTGTTGACATTTTTCCACTAATCAGCTGCGAACCACATGGCTACAGCTGTCCTCCGTGTACTGCTCATGCTCCTCATGCAGTAGGTGAGAGGCAGTGTTTTCTTCTCTCAGAGACATTATTCATACTCCAGACTTTCTCCAGAGATGATTCCCTGGACTACATTGCAGACGGAACTGAGATACTTTTACTCTAAAGTATTGCTTGCTGTGTTGTGTTGTGTTGCTTTAGCATCGACACTTTTGCCTCGAGACAGAGCAATGCTAAGCTAACATGCTGCTTCAGTGCACTCTACGTTATAAATACGGGCTTGAATTTAATGTGACCACTTTCTGAATAATTAACATCACGTAGTCTCTTGAAACTAGCTGTTTTGGGAAGGTATAATGTCTGTATCTTCGTATTTTTTACTGTTTTTTACTGTAGCCCGCGTTAGCCGCTTTAGCTTGCTACATTCCAAGCTAGCACCGGGCCTGTTCTTTGTTCCTGGCTTCAGCATAACAAATACAGGCTTGAATTTAATGTGACTACTTTCTGAATAATTAACATCACGTAGTCTCTTGAAACTAGCTGTTTTGGGATGGTATTGTTGGTTCTAATTATTGAGAATAACAAGACAAGATTCTGGTCGTTATAATAAAAGTATTTATTCCCTATGATTACAAAACTAACAGATTAAAACGCATGTCATGTCCCTCAAATTCCCATCAGACATCTCTGCCCCTCATCTGGGGGCTTCTCACACACAGGACAAAGAATATGAATATTCATAAGAAGGTGGATCTTTTCTGGCACCTCTTGGTACCAGGCTGTACCTTCCAGGACATCCTAATATGGTCGTGAGCTGCGACCCTTGACCCAGACAGAGAAGCTGGGGGAGCAGAGACAGACCAAGCAGACAGAGCAAAGAATGTGCAGTGTGTGTGTGTGTGTGTGTGTGTGTGTGTGTGTGTGTGTGTGTGTGTGTGTGTGTGCGTGTGTCCAGTCTGCAATAACAATGAAAGGTATATTAATGCATTACAGTATCAAATGCTTATTAATTCCTTCATTCCCTCTTTTGAACTCATTTAAGAGTTCACAATTTAATTAATGTGGTCTGTAACTGAGGGAGCATATAGTCCCTTCAGTTCTTACTTTGTTGATTATTATTTTATAATTATTGTCTTTGTAATATATATAAAAAGTGGAATTTTGGTGTGAAGGTTCATAGCAATCCAATCCTACGTAAAATTCTTTAGGAGGTGTCCAGTTAGTCTAGTTGTATTTGAACTAATCTAACTGAATCTAATCTTGCATAGAATATACTGTCTGTGTTATATGTGTTTGATGTCTAATGATTTCCGATGCATCCCAAAGAAGAATACCTATTCTACCTACAACTCTACATCCAATTAAAACAATGACTGCATAAACTAACCACATAAACCAACCTATAACCTCATAAACCAACCTCCCTCTCTTGGACTGGGGAATACCCAGCCCACCTGAAAAAAGCAACGTAAGCGTGTGTGTCACCAAACAGGACCCTGGAGAGTGCACGTGCAAGAAGACCACAAGACCATCTCTAAGCCAGGGAGCTCAGAGATCTACCGAGTCCTAAAACCAGCACTCAAACGGAGTCTACAACACAGAAATGTTTAGCAGAAGCACAGGAAAAAAATACATGTAAAAAGTTCAATTTAAAAGGAAATGTTCTTTAGAGAGTCTCTTGTGGCAGGGGTAATCTGAGATGTAGATGACGCCACAATTCTCCTTTATCCACCGGTTTCTCTGCGTGGGAGGTCCTGGCTTTGACAGTGAATGGACCAGACCAGCGAGGTTCAGTCCAAGATCTCCGGAGCACTTTCAGGAGAACCTTGCCGGGCAGAGATTCAGCCGGAGCCGGGACCGCCTCCTTGTGGATCTGGGTGGAAAGACTAGATGCCCAAGGCATGTAATTGAGAAAACAGGAGATGTGTTAACATTAGGATATAGAGGCAGAAAAGATGTCCCAGCCAACAGTTAGAATGGGGAGTGTCCTGTTGCCCTAAAACGGCCTGTTTTACTGTAAGCAGAGCAAGGGGAAATAAATCAAGCCAATTCACGTCAGTCCATCCATCCATCCATTTTCTACCGCTTGTTCCCTTTCGGGGTCGCGGGTGACTGGAGCCTATCCCAGTGACTTTGGGCCTTAGGCGGGGTACACCCTGGACAGTGGTCAACTTGTCGCAGGGCCAACATAGAGACATAGACATTACAGACAGTTCACGCTCACATTCATTCACTAGGGCCAATTTAGAGTCACCAATTTTGCCTAACACATGCATGTCTTTGGATGGTGGGAGGATGCCGGAGAACCCGGAGAGAACCCACGGTAACACGGGGAGGACATGCCGACTCCACCCAGAGAGATCATGTGATGTTGGTCTGGTCTGGGAATCTAACCCACGACCTCCTTCTTGGGAGACAAGAGCGCTAACCGCCTTTGCCACCGTGCACCCCAATTCACGTCAGTGACAACCATAATTTAGCTAAACATAATTGTAGTAAAAATTAAATAAAATATAAAAAATAATAATTTTAGAGTGCCATTGAAGCGTTCGAAATCTCCTTTGGGACTGGGGATGATAACAGTGCCAAAAGATGTGTCGAAGGCCACACATGGCAACACCAGTGTGCAGACAAACATTCTTAAAATGGGAGCCTTTGTCAGATTTGATTCAAAGCTAGGATATGCTTTTGGCCAGTGGGAGAATAAGTCAATTATAGTCAAAAGGAAAGATTTTCCACAAACTCTGGTACTCATGTTCATGATATAATTAGGGGGTGGCACCAGGGTGAGGCAAATTAATTGTAGTGGGGTTTAACATGTGACGGACTTGTCAGTTATGGCAGCGTCTAACGGCGGTCCAGTGAGAAGAACAGGCTTCCCTTTAGGACCCCGCCAGAGGCCAGTGTCACCTTGGTAACAGTGATTGAGTCATTGTCAACGCTTAGGCTTTGACAATGAATTCAGTAGATAATGTAGGTAGCAGCAGTGTGGAGAGCAGAAAGTTACTCACCATCCGACAGCGTCGGAGGCGATATAACCCGCCGCTCTCCTGGCCAGGCAATCTGCGGCCTCAGTGCCCCTGGAAACAAAGTCCTGCCCTTCGGTGTGGGCAGGGCATATAACAAAAGCGATAGCTGAGGGCAACACAAGTGCATAATCTAACATTTTGATTAAATCTGGATGTCCGACTGGACCTTATTTAACTGTCCTGAAATAATTTCTTCACCATTCTGTCAGGTGAGTGACTATAACGCCCACAGCGTAAGCAAATTCTGAGTAGATTGTCACCAGTTAGTCATCGGAGTCCTCAAGAGTAAGCACAATATCCAAGATCTCTGCACGTTGTGCAGAACACCAGTCAACAAAAGAATTCTCGAGCTTGAACAACAGCAGCGGCAGCAGACAGTCCCGCTTCCTGAAACAACAGCCATCAGTAAAGAAAACTATGTGTCAATCAGAGGTTTAAAAGAGAGGTCATATTGTGCCTTGGCCAAGGTCTTAGTAAGAGAAACACAGTCACGAGGAGAAGGTCGAGGTTGTCAGCCATGTTGACACCGTCCACAGAAAATGAAGTCCAGTCCAAAGTGGCAGTGTTCTTCATCCGTTTCTAACAAATAAGTGCACGCAACGAGGCAGTGAACAACGTATAGTCGGGTATGAACAGGCAGCTGTAGCCACAAAGGCTAAGAAAAGAGAGCATGTGTCCACAGTCATGGGTTTAAGATGGGTCAGAATCATGTTTTTGTATTCATGAGAAATACAATTACCTATACTAGACACTGTTCATCTTAAGAAGTTCACATATCTCCTACAGCATTGTAGCTTCTACTGAGAGATTGTAAAGTCACACTTGTGAAGCCTTAGCAAGACATTTTTGGTGGCGGACAGACACGTTGAGACAGTGGGAGCAGCCAGCAGGAGATCATCCACATACTGCATCAGTATGACTCTCTGGCAGCTGAAAGATTGAAAGCACTTTCTTCAGCACCTGTTTAAAGATTCCAGGACTTAATTTAAACCCTTGTGGCCATCTAGTGTATTGCAATTTTGCACCCTTGTGGGTGAAAGCAAAAACATGTCGGACCCCAGGAGACAGTGAGATGCACGTATGAGAAGGTACAGTTCATTGATTTTCCTAAAGTCATGAGCAGTTCTAAATTTTGAATTTAGAGAGGTCCTTCTTAAGTACAGGTAGAATAGGAATGTTAACGTTAGATGATAATAGTTCCAGCACACAGGATGCCAATCAGTAACAAACGTTAGTCTTTTAGTCATTGGTCCTAAATCTTTCACCTGATGAGCCGGTGAGACAGCCAGGGACACGTGTGGCACGCTACCCTCAGACATTCTATACCAATCCAATTGTTCTTTGATCAGCTAACAATAAGCAGCTACACCTTCTTTTCCTACCAACATTTTATCAAATGCTATAGTTTTAGTATGTACAGAATTTTTTAACATAAAATTTAGATTGAAATACTTCATTTTTCGACCTGTCATGAAACAGAGTACAATGGAGGGAGTCCTGTGGTGCGTGGTAGGATGCCAGAGTGTCAATTCAGGGTGTCCATGCATGATACTGTGCAGCCACACCTTCTGTGATGTCGATCCGGCGGGCCCAGTAATGCAACAATTAGTCCTTTATCAGAGCATAAAATAGTGGCTCCAGTCTTCATCAGGAGATTGCGTTCAAGCAGGTTCAATGTCAGTGTGCAGAGGTTAAGCCCATGGCAGAAATGAGTGAGTCCCAGAGAAACCAACCAAGGAGAGTGACAGTTCAAATAGTTGGTTGCGGTGGAGGGGGGAGTTGATGGACGAGTGCGTGGCTCCGGTGTCCACCAGCATAGGTACAGATTGTCTCTCCACCTTCACATGGAGCATAGGCTCTGCATGACATGGCTCCTCTGGACGCCCATAGTCTTTCTTGTCTTCGTGGCCAGTGTAAAACTGCCCACTGTGGGAGCCTCAGCATTTGGTTGTGCATCAGGTGGAGGCCTGTGCACAGTGGGTGCTCCTCCTCTTCCACGGTGAGGAGCCGGTTGTGGGCAGGCTCGCACCCAAAGGTCAGTGGATCCACAGTGATAGCATGTTCCTTCCTCCCGTTGTTGATCAGTCTGAAATCCTCGACCACGGCTTATTCCACCTTAGGTCCCTCCAAAGCCTCCTCTGAATCCTCCCTTAAAACATAAACCTTTCTTATTTACATTGTCTTTTAGATCTTTTACTTTTAAGTTTAATAACTGTAATTTCTGTGTCTCTGATTTGTTACCTTTTTCCTTGCTACGGTGTTGAGTCAAAGCGTGAACCACCTGTCTATCTACTGAGTTAAACACTTCTGTAACCATGTTTCTGGTCCAACAGTGGGAGTCCTGGTGTGAGGCCAGAAATGCTGACGGCCGGGTCAGCATATGTTTCTTTGATTATTGTATAAAAACTACTGCAGCACTCACCCATTATGCCCCTGATGTCCCCAGCTGTCAGCTGGTGTCCGACTGTTAGACTATTAGCCCGTTAAATTTGGTTCAGCTATGGCTTATAGATCTTTGAATTGGGATGGTTGAAAACCTCCCAAACCTCCACTTCTGTCCACCATCAAAGGCATTTGGAGCATAGTAGGTTCTAGTTTTGTGGTGTCTGTCACATTTCTCTTCCCCATGTTACTTACCTGAGGTGTCATTCTCATGTCTTCATTTCATTTTTCCTATCATATGAGTCAGGATTCTTAATCTTTTTAAAATTAATTAAGAATCAATCAATCATCCATCAATCAATCAATCAATCAATCAATCAATCAATCAATTAGCTAAACAACCAATCAATTAACCAATCCATCAACCAATATTTATTTATTTATTTGTTACTTTATTTATTCATTAATGTATTTATTCAGTAATTTATTTATTCTGAATCTTATATTTATTTATTTGTTCATTTAGTTGTTTATTTATTTATTCAGTAATTTATTTTGAATCTTATAACCTATATATTTTTCCTATGGCATATTTAAATTGTTTATCTTTTTGACTTATATAGCTTTATTTTTCATCATTATTTTATGTTGTACACTAAATCATCAAAGCAATTTCACAGCACAAGCACACAGCACAAGTATACGAGACAAATACACAGCACAAGTACACAAGACAAATACACAAGACAAGTACCCAACATGGTGCCCTCAACTCCTCAAGGGAGGGGTAAAGCCCCGCCCTCCGAGTTACTGGATCTTTTCTGGCACCTCTTGGTACCAGGCTGTACCTTCCAGGACATCCTAATATGGTCGTGAGATGCGACCCTTGACCCAGACAGAGAAGCTGGGGGAGCAGAGACAGACCAAGCAGACAGAGCAAAGAATGTGCAGTGTGTGTGTGTGTGTGTGTGTGTGTGTGTGCGTGTGTGTGTGCGTGCGTATGTGTGTGTGTTGTGTGTGTGTGTGCGTGTGTGTGTGCGTGTGTCCAGTCTGCAATAACAATGAAAGGTATATTAATGCATTACAATATTAAATGCTTATTAATTCCTTCAGTATAATGTCTGTATCTTTGTGTTTTTTTACTGTAGCCCGCGTTAGCTGCGTTAGCTCGTTTCAAACTTCTTTACAGCTTTGACTTTGCACAGCAGGTACTATTTATTACACATCATTTATTTAACTTCACTTTATTAAATGTACAATAAAGTGCAAATGCAGAATAGCAATTACACAGTATGAATAGACATAAATGTCTTTTTTCACACGCAATAATGTCACATTCAGGTGCATATAACTGATGTAAATAGTGTTTATTTTACCATTATTAGTACTATTATTTTGTCTTACGCTAGCTGTTTTTATTTTATCTTTATTTTCCCCTCCATTCCTTATTGAGAAATGAGAGGTTCTGTCTATAGGAGATTTTGTTTATAAGAGTTCTTCTATTAAGAGTGTTTTTTAAACTCTCCCTCTGTCTTCTACAGATACACTGTACGCGCGCGCGCTCTGAGCGAGGAGGCGAAGCGCGCGCGCGCTCTGAGCGAGGAGGCGAAGCGCGCTCTGAGGAGGAGGCGAAGCGCGTGCGTGCTCTGTGCAAATGTACACACATATTATGTGTGTATATTAGCAAACATTAGGATTAATCTCTCTCCAGATATCTATCAATCAATCAATCAATCCTATATTATGTATCAATATGCGAAAAGTATTATTCATAGATTTACCAATACTTTGTAAATTTGAAACATCAAATGTCGGGTGAACATTCAAAGTCCAGTCTCTGCCCCAGACAAGGATTCCCTTAGAGTGGGTTGCAATCGGATCTATAATTTTAGTTATAGATCTGATGTTTGTCTAAGGACACGTGATGCTGGGACATTGCCAAGTCCCTAAATCAGATTGGATCCTGTAGTGAATTCACAAACGCCAAAGCCTCCTCTGGTGTAGAAAATCACTTTATTTATCCTTGATCCTCAGCGTAGAAGGATAAAGCAGAGCATAATCCACGTTCTTCTCTCTCAGGCGAAATTTTATTTGATCAAAGGTTTTGCATTTTTCCACCAGTCGTTGAAGAAAGAGATGTGGGGATTGTTTGATCCAGGTTGGCCCGTAGTAAGACATCTGGATTCAGTTTATCACTGAAGTTGTGGAACTTCAGAACTTCAGCATAATATGGCTTGGATTCTGGTTCGGGCCAGTTTGGGAGCCAGGGAGCAATGTGCACTGTCCCAGCTTTTGTTGGAAATTTTAAATATTCAGGGATCCAGGTCTCCATATAAAATGGTAAATGGTCACATTTATATAGCACCGTCAGTCACACACCAGATACACACAGTCACGGGGGGAGGGTGGGATTTGAACCGCCGACTTTTGGATCAGAAGACTACCTCTTCTACCGAGTGACTGCCGATGTCGATGACATCAGCTTTTGGCACATGGTAGCTTTTTACCATCTGAAAAAAACTGAATCAGAATTAGATTAATTATTCATCTCTTCAATTGTTACCATTGTCAGTGAGCAAAATTCACAGGCTATGAACTTGCTTTGGTGAGTCGGTGCAACATACGACAATGAACAATAATTAAAAATATATCAAATAAGGCATGCATTAAAGAAAACAATTATAATTTACTAATAAGATAAACATAGACAAGTATGTACACACTTTTTAAGTTTAAATTTGAAATTTCCATTCAATTTATGTTGTAATGCCCAAAATCACAATAATAGTTGCCTCGAGGGGCTACAGTGACAAAATAAGATTAAACAAAAAAATCAAAAGTATTGTGTAAACCAGACTTGGAGAAATGTATCCATGCATTTGTCTATAGTAGGTTAGACTACTGTAACGGTATGCACACTAGCCTCTCCAAACGGGCTGTAAAACAGCTGCAGTACATCCAGAACGCTGCTGCTCGGGTCTTGACTGGAACCAGGAAGTACAATCACATTTTTCCTGTTCCGGCTCCCTGTGGCTCCAAAGCAGCTCTGCTTATGTACAAGTCTCTCCATGGCCTAGGACAAAAGTACATCTCGGGCATGTTAGTGCCATATCAATCATCTTGGACTCTGAGGACCTCAGGGACCGGCCTCCTGCTGGTGCCCAGAGTCAGAACTAAACATAGGGAATGTGCGTTTCAGTTTTATGCAGCTAAAATCTGGAATAGTCTTCCTGAAGATGTGAGACAGGATTCTACTCTTGCAATGTTCAAATTTAAGCTGAAAAACAGTTTTGTTTAGCTGTGCATATGACATGTGCGTATGAAATTATTTTCTTTGCACTCTTTCATGTCTTAAATTTTTTTGTGATTTCTGTGTGAAGCACTTTGAATTTCCTTGTGTACGAATTGTGCTCTACAAATAAACTTGCCTTGCCTTGGCTAGTGTGGAGATTCCACAGAGATACACGGCGCGTTCAGCGGGATGCAGGCGAGTCTGTGGTGCCGCTTTAATGGCGAGGCGGATTGAGACACGTGCACGAAGCGTATCGTGACACAAAGCTTCGTTACACCCCTATAGTGTCACACCATTCAAATAATCTAAAATCTAAGATATGAACAAAATTATTGTTTATCTTCGCATCCTTATCTTATACCCCGCCCACTTTTGCCTCTTTTTGTCACAAATCGGTACTTCCGTTGTAATGGCACATCTGGTCAAAAGGGAACTTTGTTCACTTAGAAGTGGGGAACGAGGGTAAAGTCTTGCCACTAAAATATGCTACAAAGTACATTGATTTGTGTAAAACGTCAACAATGCACTTGATCTTTTAGTCTGTGTAGAACAAATTTTCTTTCAAGGTTGGCAGCCCTATGTTAACAAATATACAACTGGAGGGATAGATCGGGTGGCAGCCCCCAGACGTAATGCCGGAAATAAGGTATTGATTTCTGGTGCGTTCCAGTGTTTCTCTGGTTTCCACCATGTAAGTTCACACTAGAACAGCCTTGCATCTCGGAATTCCTACTTAGAAACTAGGGCATCATTTCAGAACACAGAGCTTGTCCGAGATAGAAAATCCAACATGGCTGTAACCTGCTGGAAAAGGTTTAACATCCAACAGTTAAAGTATTGATAGTACTTGTCTTATTTTCCCTTTAGTTTCTATATACTGTCCACTGCTGTCTGTGAACCTGATCCTGCACTGAACCTCTACAGTTATAAATGATCTGCTGTGCTATGTTGCTAGCGTATACACAGAGCTAATAACAACAAAAGCTCAAATCCACTCTCAAACATGAATTTCCATCCATCCATCCATCTATCTTCTTCCGCTTTATCCGGGGCCGGGTCGCTGGGGCAGCAGTCTGAGCAGGGACTCCCAGACTTCCTTGCATGAATCCAAACATGAATTTATAACTTACAAATGCAATAGCACCGTCTGGGTTAAGAAATTAACTGGATCCACATTTTGGTTGATTTTAGTACTTTTCTGGTTTTCATTATTTGATTTGAGTCATTATAGCACATGAACGGTAATGTAATGATGATGAGATATTATCTGGAATAGAGGAACTCACAGTATGGTCACATTCACTGTATATAGTCCTTTTCTACCTTCAAGGCACTCAACATCAAGGAACATCAAGGAACATCAAGGAACCAGTCACTCATTCACCCACATATTCACACACCAGTGTGCACAGAGTGTCTGTGTGAGATGTGTTAAGTGTTTTGCCCAAGGACACAACAGAAATATTCATCTGATTGCACTGCCAACCTGTGGATTAATGAATCTGATCACGCTAGCAGGATGTTTATGGCATTCAAACTGTCAACCTTTAGATCCGAAGATGAGCACACTGCCACTAAGCTACTGCTGCCCAGGTGAAGAACAAGACGGAAAAAAGCATAATTTTTTATCAAACGCTTCATCTTGTGATAAACTGTCATACATCCAGTGATGGCAACTTTATATTTTGAACCGACAGACACAGACAGCAAAACAAAGATAGCTCACATTAGTATCAGCTGTTTCCTGTTTATCGACGGTACAGTCAAAAAGATCAAATGTATTATAGGCTATATTATAGGCTTTTCACTGCATTGTTATCCAAACCCAATGCAATACATGAAGACAAAAAACACGGTTTGTAAAATAAATGCGGAATAAGCTGACCACAAAATGGAAGAAGTTTATTTTTTATTCTCACAGCGTCACAAACTTGGAATAACTACGTCGTTTTGTGAATCACCGAAATCGGCTTCATGATTAAAAAGCATAATATAGGTACGATTTTGATTTTATTTATTAAGAAACATTTACGTTTGGGTGACATCAGACGATAATTGTGTAAGGATCATAAACTAAGGGTGTTGGAGTATTTCTGTTGTTTAAAAGTAGAAAACGTCAAACTGTACTGTGTACTTTTAACGACAATCTCATTGTTTTGTTGAAAGGCATAGAGGCAAATAATACCAATAAAAGATAAGCAAACTGTATCAATGTTGACGTGAAATTGACCTTAGTTCATTGGTGGTCTGATAATTAAAGATTTGACATAATATTATAAGAATAATAAACTTAAACCAGGCTAGTACATTTGCACGTTGATATATATATGTTCTGCTCATTTCAAACCAAAAGCCAGAACATTATGACTATCAAATTTACAATGTTCCTTTTCCTTTCCTTTCTTTATGTATACAAAATGTTGGGGAATTTTATGAGACATAAAACATCTTTCTATATGACACAAACAAAAAAGACAGCCTTTTTAGTCTCTGGTTAACTGCAGTTAGAGCTGGTTATTGACTTTATGAAATTGTTTTCTACAGACGGGATGCGAGTTGTTTGCACTGTGAAAGAGCAGGTTACGTAAGGGCAGGCTTATTTAACCACTAATTCAGCTCTCTACCAGAGGAACAGAAGCTATTTTGATGAGTGAAGAAACAACTTTACTCTTAAAACTTTTGTCAAAATAAACATTTTAGTTAAATTTTGGACAACTAAGCACTTTGTCCATTGTCTCCAGAGTTCCAATAAACCTGGCACAACTCACCATGAATAAAAAAAACTTTATAATATGTAAGGTCTCAAGGTAGAACATTATTTTGTACAAACAGCAGCAAGTTTGTCCAACAAGGAACCTTCAACAAAATATAAGATAAGATAATCCTTTATCGTCCCACATGGGGAAATTTCATTGGTGCAACGCAGGAAGATACAGAGGTAGATACAGAAGAACAGATCACTTATAGGAAGTCTGAAAAACACTTTCAGTAGAAGATCTCCTATAAACAAAAACTCCCATAGACAAATAAATAAATAAATAAATACCATTGCATGTGATCACGACAGTAATTGCACATGAATATGTGTCACGACAGCACATAGATTGCACATGGATTTCACAGTAATTGCACATGAATCACAACAGTAATTACACATATGACGGAATTGCACATGGTTAGGTCAGTATTGCGAGTGTTCAGGACTAACAGTGTTTGTTATAAAGTCTGACAGCAGCAGGAAGGAAAGACCTACGAAATATATGCAATGCATCATTACAAGCAACGTTTTATCTCTGTAATTGTAAACAAAAGCTTCTGTACCAAATATTAACATTGGTTTTCTCAGGTGTTCAAATACTCATTTGCAGCAATGACATACAAATAAATTATTTAAAAATCATACAGTATGATTTCCAGATGTTTTTTAATAAAAATATATTTTGTCTCTCAGTGGAAATGTGGCGACGAGTAAAATGTCCCTCCATAATTTCTAATTAAGAAAACTTTCGAAATCGCACAGTGTTCAATTACTTATTTGAGTCAGATGTTTGGAATAGAGTGAGATGTTTGGAATAGTTTCAATTAGAATAATTCACAATACAAACATTCTATCAAATGTCCTTGTAATGATGCAGCAAAGTAAAATCTCAATCAATGGAAGCTTTTTGGACCCAAAGTTAAAATTTAAATAATGTTCAAATTAGAATTGTATTTGGAAAATGAGGATTAATTATGCATTATCAATATGCATATTGCAATGTCAGTATGCATTTGGAAATTGTACTTTGCAATTACCATTTCAATTTAGAATTAAAATGTTCAATTTGACCATTTAATTTTTTTAAGGCCGTGGCTGGAGAGCCGCGGCGCGGTCAAATGGCCGCGCAGTTTCAGGGACCGCAGCATTTCCCTTATAGCCCGTTATAGCCTCATGGCTAACCCTAACCTTAACCATAACCCTAACCCTAACCCTAACCCAAACCTTAACCAAGCGCGGTCTAAAATGGCGCTAAAACGCGGTCAAATAGCGGCGCAGTTTCAGGAGCCGCGGCGCGCGGCCGGCACAAAAATAACATGGCTTTTCCGGCCGCGCGGCGCGGCTCTGCAGACACTCCCATTTTTTAATTGCAATTTAATATTAATTAACATTTGGAATTGAATAAAATTACAAACTGATATGGAATTCTTGATATGGTATTCAATTAGAAATTTCCAGGTTCAATTGGGATTTGCCTTTTGAAAATTAGAATTCATTATGCCACATTAAAGTGTAATTTGTCAAGTACCAGTACATAATATTTTGCAATTAAATAATATAATTTTGAAATGAAGTGTTCAATTTGACCATTTAATTTAAATGACCATTAAATTTAAATTATTGCAATAAAATATGAACGCATTTTAAATGAAAGAAAATTAGATTGCAAGACAAATTGGTATGGTGTTTTGGACTCAATATTCAATTTGGCATTTAAATGTTGAATTGCCATGATAACATGCATTGTTCACTTTATTTTGCCATGCCTTGCACTTCGACATTTGAAATTTTACATTTCGAATTTGTTATGTCAAAGGAGTAACCCATTCGGAATGACATTTGTTTCCATTGAAATACATGTTGTGTACCACCTGTGGACTGCAATTACATTTCGTGGTGAAATGGTCCCATAATTCAATTTAGAATTGCAAACTGTCTGTTCACTCATCAAGGCGGGCGAGACACACCTCAGAGCCAATTAGGGCGCTTTAGCTCCGGATACACCGAGAAACTGAGACAGTCTTGTTTTCTTGTGAGAAAGCCAATCTAAAAGCAACAGAGGACAATGGATTGTTACATTGTCTGTCTTTGTCATTCTTGTAAGTAACTCACACAAATCACAATAACAACTCAATAGTAGGGAAAAGATTGTGTTAGCGATGTAATGTGAGTCTATTTTGGACAACCTCTGTTTGTCACAAACGGCAGAATGGAGCCATTTTACGGAAACTGGAAACAGGAGGTGACTTGTAACAGATTTGAATGATAACAGAACAGAGAATGTGCAAAGTCTTTTGGTTAAGTGTGACGACAAAAAAAGGATCTTTCCAGCGGTAGGCAGCTCAGCAAACTGCGGTGTCAGGGAGCACACGAGAGGCGTAGTAGTATCCGTTCCAGGTTCGATTCACAGGCGTAGACTTGTCAGAGAATAGGCAGAAGGATAATCAGGAAGGTCCAAGATCGTCAATAGCAAACAAATGTCACGAGGTTTAGGCAGCGGGAGGTCAGGGCAAAAACTGGTCATTAACGTCCGGAGTTAAACTGGATTAGGCAAAAAGCAGAAGTCATGGTCAAAACACGAATCAAAATACCATAAGCTCGATAGGTAACGCAGATAATCTCGCCCTGAGGCAGAGAAACACACACCTAATATACCACACCCAGTGATTAACAAGCAGATAGCCATCTTGGGGTCTTTAATTCCGGATCCTTTATTTAGGTGTACGCGTTGTTCCTGACGTACTGTTGTAGTAATAATGTAATTTAATGTAGGTCAGTCTTCGAGGTCAGTAAGCACCACCAGAATGAATCTATGCGCATTGGATTATAAAGCGCACTGACATTTTTTGAGGAAATGAAAGGCTTTTAAGTGCGCCTTATAGTGCGGAAAGTACCGTAGATTGTATGTGGATTGGAAAAATGTGTATGTTTGTATAGGATTCATCGCTCGCCAGATATCGATCAACCATATATTATATTATGTCTTAATTTCCTAACTTTATTAAAATTATGATCAACGCCACTCCTGAAGTTGTACAAAAGGCACCTAGGTCCCTCTACATTCTAAATACCAAAGAAGACTCAAGATTCACAGTTTATTTAGGTATCAGCCCTCAATAGGAAGGACATCCATGTCACTCAAGTGTGCTCACTTCTTTGACCATACAGACCTCCACGTGCACATATCAATGTGCATAAACAGGGCCTTGGTCAAACCTCACTTACATCTCATTTCACTAGCAAGGACCACGCCACAACAATGTAATATGAAAGAATGTTTATTCATGTTATATAATTTTATATAATTTTATATCATATCATATCTATCAAAAGGCTCCTTCATAAATCACTTTGTATGGCATTTTTATGCAATTTTGGAGATGTGAAGAGGGCGTGATGTGGGTTCACATACGCAGATTTCAGCTACAGGTGGAATCTATAAAGCACCCACTGCGTGGTGGACAGCGCCTGGAGTGTTTTATAAATCTGCAGTTTGCATGGCGTATGCCTCAAGTAGCCACTTAGAGTATGCACTTACTCAGCAAAGTTTCTACGCAATCCTTTATAGATGAGGCCCCTGAGCTGTAACTTTGCCTGGTGGCATCACCTGCTTGTCTCCATGGAAAGAGAGCAGTGTAATGTTGTGTGGAATGCTCCAGGTAAAGCAATAACATCTCCATGCTAACAGGCAGGTTGTAGACCCACTATAATTCCTTCCATCCATCCATCCATCCATCTTCTTCCGCTTATCCAGGGCCAGGTCGCAGCAGTCTAAGCAGGGACTCCCAGACTTCCTCCTCCCCAGACACTTCTTCCAACTCCTCTGGGGGGATCCCGAGGCCTTCCCAGGCCAGCCGAGAGACATAGTCTCTCCCACGTGTCTTGGGTCTTCAACAGGGCCTTTTTCCGGTGGGACATGCCCGAAACACCTCCCCAGGGAGTTATAATTTGATTTAATTGTACTGTTTTTTTTTTGTTACTGTTGTAATTGTATCTATTTTTTAAGTTTATGAAAATGTTGCAACATAATATAAAACACAAAATATGAGAAAGAGAGACTGGCACAAGATGTATATTTTAAAAAAAACTTCACATCCTTTAGTCCAAATCTGTTAAACAAGTAAATTTAGAAATTGAGGCCAAATGTCAATTTTTCCATTTTACGAATGTCAGTTCAACTAGATTGCTGGTTCAGTTTGTCAATTTCTTTGTGATGGCTTTTCTCCCTGCTGCCAGAAAAAATACTCCAAATGGCAGGGATCCAGATTCATACTGCTCACCTCAGTGCCCCAATTGCCTCAACTGTGCAGACTGAGTTGGGGGAAGTGTGTTTGCTGGTAACACATTAAGAGACAGCTCAAATTACCTACGTTCTAACGGTCTAGTTGTGTGCATACATGTAATCTAGTACTCTTCAAGTTACTTTTTCAAACCAGTAACGGGTTAATTTTGTTTAGGTCATCATCTCTGCCGGTCTCCTCACCACAATCCCAGAACCAGGTTTGTTTCCCAGCCGCAGAGTAGAGAGAGAGCAACACTTGTTTCGGCATGTTGTGAGCATGCGCATTGTGCAACTAGTGACTATTGTAGTGAGTCCGCAGATAAACAATTTCGACTGATTGAAAATCCAGAATCATTCTATTTTTAAATAGATCAATTTTAGAGTCTAATAATTGTTTTCATTTCTGCAAATTCAGATGGCTGTGATAAATGAATATGCCAATCAGGGACACACATGATCCGTCTGTATCAAAACAAACATGGCTGCTTACAGGGGGGAAAATAAATAAAGTATCACAGGGAAACAAAGAGTGAAGCACAACACACTGTTAGTCTGAGGAAAGAGAATATTGATTTGGTTCAAAATAATTGATTATCAATGAGCTCCTCTGTTTAACTAATTGCTATAAGCACTGCTTAAGAACACATCACAAACACTTTTTAAAGAACTAAATTAGTTAATGAAGGATGTGCCAAATTGGGTAATTCGTATACCAAGTGGAATGTCTGTGTCCTTTGCCAGTACAGCACATGCAACACTTGAGATAAATAATATCTGGAGACAACATAAAAAACAATCCATTCTATAGTCATTTTAACAGCCTTAAAAATGCATAATATAGACCTTTGACCTCAGCAGAAGAGCAATGATCTTATGCAGATTTTCACTCACATTTGCCCTGACAGAATCATTCCACCTTTAGCTCACTGTGCTCCAGGCACCGGCATGTAGTTTTTGCAATGTTGCTGTCACCATAAGTCAAGGTGATGAACAGCAAATGAATCATGTCACCATCAAGTCCACTTTTCAGCAGGGCATTTTGCAAAGGCAGAATGTGCTACATTTAAGGCAATTTATAGCATTTATGAGAACAAGCAAAAAATTGCGTTTTTGTTATTGTGGTATCAAAATCAGTATATCAGTATATCAAGCCTTTAGGACCAATGTTGTGTTTGAAACTTTTGTCCTTTTAGTTCTATTGTTTCTAGACCATATATTGTAGTATACTTACATACTCCTCAACATATGATGACTACAAGAACAAGGCAGTTTACGTCGCCCGGATCGGCGTCACCGGGGCCCCATCCTGGAGCCAGGCCTGGGTGCTCCATGGCGAGCGCCTGGTGGCCGGGTCTTACCCCACGGGGCCCGGCCGGGCACAGCCCGAAAGAGCCACGTGGGGCCGCCCTCCCGTGGGCCCACCACCCGCAGGAGGATCCATAAGAGGCCGGTGCAGAGAGATCTGGGCGGCAGTCGACGGCAGGGGCCTTGGCGACCAGATCTCCAGACACAGAGACTAACTCTGGGGACATGGAATGTCACCTCGCTGGGGGGGGAAAGAGCCTGAGCTTGTGCGGTAGGTTGAGCGATACCGACTAGATAGTCGGCCTCACCTCCACGCACAGTTTGGGCTCTGGAACCCATCTCCTCGAGAGGGGCTGGACGCTCCACTTCTCTGGTGTTGCCCGCTGGGAGAGGCGGCGGGCTGGTGTGGGCTTGCTTATAGCCCCTCAGCTCAGCCGCCACGTGTTGAGTTCGGGGAGGCCATGGAGGAGGACTATCGGTCGGCACCAAAGAAATTCTGGCAAACCGTCCGGCGCCTCAGGAGGGGGAAGCAGTGTCTTACCAACACCGTTTACGGTGCGGGTGGAGGCCTGCTGACCTCGACTGGGGATGTCGTCGGACGGTGGAAGGAATACTTTGAGGATCTCCTTAATCCCTCAGTCACGTCTTCCGAAGAGGAAGTAGAGACCGGGGACTCGGAGGCTGGCTCATCCATCACCCAAGCTGAAGTCACTGAGGTTGTTCGCAAACTCCTCGGTGGCAGGGCTCCGGGGGTGGATGAGATCCGCCCTGAGTACCTAAAGTATCTGGATGTTGTAGGACTGTCTTGGTTGACACGTCTCTGCAACATCGCGTGGCGTTTGGGGACCGTGCCTCTGGACTGGCAGACCGGGGTGGTGGTCCCTCTGTTCAAGAAGGGGGACCGGAGGGTGTGTTCCAACTACAGAGGGATCACACTCCTCAGCCTCCCGGGTAAGGTCTATTCCAAGGTACTGGAGAGGAGGATCCGACCAATAGTCGAACCTCGGATTCAGGAGGAGCAGAGTGGTTTTCGTCCCGGTCGTGGAACACTGGACCAGCTCTATACCCTCCATCGGGTGCTCGAGGGCTCATGGGAGTTTGCTCAATCAGTCCACATGTGCTTTGTGGATCTGGAGAAGGCTTTCGACCGTGTCCCTCGGGGTGTCCTTTGGGGGGTGCTCCGGGAGTACGGGGTCCGGGGCCCTTTGCTAAGGGCTGTCCGGTCCCTTTATGACCGGAGCAGGAGCTGTGTTCGCATTGCCGGCAGTAAGTCAGACCAGTTTCCAGCGCATGTTGGACTCCGCCAGGGCTGCCCTTTGTCACCGGTTCTGTTCATAATTTTTATGGACAGAATTTCTAGGCGCAGTCAGGGGTCGGAGGGTGTCCGGTTTGGGGACCACAGGATTCCATCTTTGCTGTTTGCAGACGATGTTGTCCTGATGGCTCCATCAAACCCGGACCTACAAGATGCACTGGGACGATTTGCAGCCGAGTGTGAAGCGGCTGGGATGAGAATCAGCACCTCCAAATCCGAGGCCATGGTTCTCGACCCGAAAAAGGTGGCTTGCCCTCTCCAGGTCCTTGCCCCAAGTGGAGGAGTTCAAGTATCTCGGGGTCTTGTTCACGAGTGAGGGAAGGATGGAGCGTGAGATCGACAGGCGGATCGGTGCAGCGGCTGCAGTGATGCAGTCGCTGCATCGAACCGTTGTGGTGAAAAGGGAGCTGAGCCGAAAGGCAAAGCTCTCTATTTACCGGTCGGTCTACGTTCCTACCCTCACCTATGGTCATGAGCTTTGGGTAGTGACCGAAAGAACAAGATCGCGGATACAAGCGGTCGAAATGAGTATCCTCCACGGGGGTAGCTCGGAGTAGAGCCGCTGCTCCTCCACGTCGAGATGAGCCAGCTGAGGTGGCTCGGGCATCTTTTCCGGATCCCTCCTGGGCGCCTCCCTCGGGAGGTGTTTCAGGCATGTCCCACCGGAAAGAGGCCCCGGGGAAGACCAAGGACACGCTGGAGAGACTATGTCTCTTGGCTGGCCTGGGAACGCCTCGGCGGGATCCCCCCGGAGGAGTTAGAGGAAGTGTCTGGGGAGAAGGAAGTCTGGGAGTCCCTGCTCAGACTGCTGCCCCCGCGACCCGGCCCCGGATAAAACGGCAGGAGATGGATGGATGGATGGAAACTGTAGGTTTTTATTTCTGTTCCTAACTGGCCTGACCATAAGCAATTTCAAAGAGGAATATTTTAAGTCTGGTCTTAAATGAAGAGATTATGTCGGCCTCTTTAACATGGACAGGAGGTTATTCCATAATATAGGAGCTTGGTAGCTAAACTCTCTACCTCCTACTGTGCTTTTAGAGACTCTTGGGACCACCAGAAGGCCAGCATTTTGAGAGCAAAGAGCTCTGTTTGGATGATATGGTACTTTAGCATCTTTGAGGTAGAATGAGGCCATGTCATTTATGGCTTTATAAATTTGATTCTAAGCTTGACAGGGAGCCAATGAAGAGACTCGAGGACCGGTGTAATGTGCTCTCTTCTTTTAGTTTCTGTTAGTAATCTTGCTGCTGCATTTTGGACCAGTTGAAAGCTTTTCATGGAGCTTTTAGGACACGCTGCGAGCAGGGAGTTACAGTAGTCCAATCTAGACGTTACAAATGCATGGACACGTTTTTCAGCATTGCTTTTAGGCAGGATTTTTCTGATTTTGGCTAACTACAACTCTTTCGAGGATTTTAGAGACAAAGGGAAGATTTGAAATAGGTGTAGTTTATCAATAGGTCAGGATCTAGGTTAGGCCTTTTCAAAAGCTGTTTAATGACTGCATGTTTGAAGGACTGTGGAACATAACCACTTTCTAGTGAAGTATTTATTGTAGGAATGCCTTTGAGGAGTCTACTTGGAATTGGGTCTAGGATACACGTTGAGCTTTTAGAGGACATAATGGCTGAAGTTGTCTCTGCTTGATCAACAGCAGTGAACCTTTCTAGAGTTACTGATGGATTTATATGGGACACTAGTTTTACTGCTTGGGCTTATTCTGGGCTAATAATGGGAATGATTTCATCTAATTCATCTGTGATTGTTTTTATTTTATTGCTAAAAAATAGAAGGAAATCGTCAGAGCTGAGAGTAGCTGGCATTGAGGGCTCTACAGTTTGTTAGCATGGCTACAGTGCTTAAAAGAAATCTAGTGTTATTTTTGTTGACTTCTATTAGATTTGAATAGTATCTGGTTCGGGCTTTGCACAGAGCCTGCGTATAGGACAGTAGGCTGATTTTCCATGCTTTTAAGGATTCTTCTGTGTGGGAATGACAAAATGGTCTTTCTAGTTTCCTTACTCTTTGTTTATGTGAACGCAGTTCTTCGTTGAACCATGGGGAGGTGCATTTTGGACTAATGACCTTCTGTTTTAATGGAGCTGCGACATCAAGTGCAGACTTCAGGGAATTTATGGTCAAGTCAACAAATTGGTCACTTACCCTGGGACTAAAGCTGTTCTCAGTAGGATCACATGACATGTCACTGAATATTGCTCTATTATTTCTTTGAATTTTGCGATCGATTTTTCGGATATTGTCCTTTTCATTATAACTTTTTTCTGTGGGTTTGGATAAATTTTAAGAATAAACTGAGAGGTAATTAGGACATGATCTGAGAACAAAGGGTTTTGTGGGAAGACAATCAGGTAATGAGGTAGGTCACTAATCTCTATTCCCTACATTAAGACAAGTGAGCGAGATGCATTGTTAATTTTTGGACTCGTGAGTAGGCTTGAGTGTGAAATCACTGCTATACCACCACCTCGGCGGTATGAAAGTTAACATGAGTAGGTGGGGTGGACTCATTTAGTCTTACATAATCATCTTGTTGAAGCCAGGTTTCAGTTAGAGCTAGAAGATCTATGTTATAATCACTAAGTTAATTCATTAACTAAAAGCGATTTGGAGGAAATTGACCTAATGTTTAGCAGTCCACATTTTATATGCTTATTTATTTGTTTATTTCTATCATTTGTGAGTGTTATTTTTCTTAAGTTATTTGGTCTGAGCCTGAAATAGTTTTGCTGAGATTTGACCTTTAGCCATTATTTGCATGAGGGACACACACAGTCTCTATCTGCCTTGAACCTGAACACTTCATTTGTGACAGAGCATGCGAGAGGGCTCATCCCTGGGTGGTCACTTTAGGTGTCTAAGGCTATCAGACAAATTCCGAACTAATAGAGATTAGGGAATTCTATCCCTGCATATAAGCCCGGGCAAACACTACATTGTTTTGAGGGCACCAACTAGATAACCAGCTGTTGAATGCTGAAAAGCGGCTGTACAGTTAAGCATTGATCCGATTGGGCAGGGGACCAGAAAATATAACGGTATCGACTTTGCCAATTCACACACCGCACCTACACTGCACTTAATGCACCTGTCGTCAGAGAAAGAGCCACTTGGTCCAGGAGTTTGGCATCAGGCGCAATCTTTTTTTTTTTTCAAATACCTACAAATCAAATCATCAGTTATATAAAAAACAAACGCCAGACCAACAAATTTAGAACTCCCGCCTGCAATATCAGACTTGATTAATATATCTTCTCCAAAGAAACTTCTCTCCAAAATATACAAAATCATTTCAAAGCCATCTCAGACCATATGCCTACCAACAATAAAATGGGGAAATTATCTTTCAATTACACCCGATGCCAACTTCTGGACCCAAATTTGTAAAAATATCTATCTTATCTCCAAAAATGCCAACTTACAATTCACAGAACACATTACACGGGTTACAGATTAGCTAAAATTGGATTCACATCAGAGATTTACACACATTGCACTCAGAAAGATGTAGACATATATCCACGCAACCTGGCACTGCACTCCAGTCAAAAACTTTTGGGAAGAGGTCACATAGTCACCATACACTATAGTGGGCTGCCACATCCCATTATTCAATTCAATTCAATTTATTTTTGTAAGGCTCAAAATCACAACAACAGTCGCCTCTAAGGGCCGAATCAACAATGTCTGTGGTGGCGATGGAGTCAGACAATGTCTGTAGTCAGACAATGTCTGTGGTGCCGATGGAGTCAAACAATGTCTGTGGTGCCGATGGAGTCAGACAATGTCTGTGGTGGCGATGGAGTCAGACAATGTCTGTAGTCAGACAATGTCTGTGGTGCCGAGGGACGATGTCCCAGGGTCCTCTGTCCTTAGACTCTCCTTCTCGGCCAGGAAAAACTACAAAAAAACCTCCTTGGGAAAAAGCGTAGAAACCTGGAGGAGTTCCAGTGAAGGAGAGATCCGACTCTCACAGACGGACAGATGGACGCGAGGGAGACTGGAACTGGACCCACTCTTCAGGCAGATGAGGGATCGTCTGAGTCGAGCTGAACCCAGGTGGATTTATATGGGACGTAAGATTTACAGCTTGGGCTAGTTCAGGGCTAATAGCGGGGGTAATTTCATCTCATTTATCTCTGATTGTTTTTATTTTATTTTTAAAAAATAGGAGGAAATCATCAGAGCTGAGAGAAGCTGGGATTGAGGGCTGTACTGCGCCGTGACAGTTTGTTAGCCTGGCTACAGTGCTGAAAAGAAATTTAGTGTTACTTTTTTTGACTTCTATTAGATTTGAATAATATCTGGTTTGGGCCTTACACAGAGCCTGCTTATAGGACAGCAGGCAACTTTTCCATGCTTTTATGGGTTCTTCTGTGTGGGTACAGCGAAATAATCCCTCTAGCTTTCTAACTCTTTGTTTCTGTGAACGCAGAGTTCTTCGTTGTACCATGGGGAGGCGCGCTTTGGCCTAATGACCTTCTGTTTTAAAGGCGCTGCAACATCAAGAGCAGACTTCAGAGAATTCATGATCAAGTCAACAAATTGATGACTTATACTGGGACTAAAACTGTTCTCAGCAGGATCACATGACATGTCACTGAATATTGGCTCTATTATTTCTTTGAATTTTGAGATAGATTTTTCAGATATTGTCCTTTTCATTATAACTTTATTCTGTGGGGCTGGATGATCTTTAAGAATAAACTGAAAGGTAAATAGGAAATTATCTGACAATATAGGGTTTTGAGGGAGGACAATGAGGTCACTAATCTCTATTCCATACGTTAGGACAAGATCCAGAGTGTTCTTATGAGTGTGAGTTGGTTTATTTACATTTTGAGTGAAACCAATGCTGTCCAACAAGGCGCTGAAGGCATTACTGAGAGCGTCATCACTCACGTTCACGTGGATAAAGTCTCCAGCTATAACTATTTTATCCCAGGCTAGCCCTAAGTTTGACATAAAGTCAGAAAACTCTGTTAAAAACTCTGAGTAGGGACCAGGAGGTCGGTAGATAACTATGAACAAAACTCCTTTTTGGTTTTTCATATTTGGACATGTGATTGACAGCATGAGGCTTTCAAATGAGTGAAATGCATTGTTAGTTTTAGGGCTCATGAGTAGGCTTGAGTGTGAGATCACTGCCACACCACCACCTCGGCCTGTGGTCCTGGCGGTCTGAAAGTTAACATGGGTGGGTGGGGTGGACTCATTTAGTCTGACATAATCGTCTTGTTGAAGCCCCGTTTCAGTTAGAGCTAGAAGATCTATGTTATAGTCACTAATTAATTCATTAACTAAGCGATTTGGAGGAAATTGCTCTAATGTTTAGCAGTCCACATTTTACGTGTATATTCATTTGTATATCTGTGTCATTTGTGATTGTTATTTTCCTTAAGTTATTTGGTCTGACGCCTGAAATAGTTTTTCAGAGATGCGACTTTTTGGCATTATCTGTACGAGGGACACGAGGGACACACACAGTCTCTATCTGTCTTGAATCTGAACACTTCACATGTGACAGAGCGGGCGAGAGTTCAGCGACAGAGGAACGTCTTAAACTGCTGCTCTGCGCCCGGGGCTCATCCCTAGATGGTCACTTAACACGACTAAGACTATTGGTCAAATTCCGAACTAATAGGGATGTACCCTCCGAAGTCGGATGGATGCCATCCCTGCGTATGAGCCTGGGCTTTCCCCAAAACGCACTCCAGTTATCAATAAAGACTACGTTGTTTTGAGGGCACCATCTAGATAACCAGCTGTTGAATGCAGAAAGACAGCTGTACAATTCAGCATTGATCCGATTGGGCAGGGGACCAGAAAATATTACGTGTCTGACATTGACTTCGCTAATTCACACACCGCGGCTACTTGAACTTTGAGCACCTCTGATTGTCTCCGCCGGGCGTCGTTACCACCTGCGTGGATCACCACTCGACGGAAACGGTCCCTACTCTACTTTAAGATCCTAAGATTTCCTTCGATGTCACCCATTCTGGCCCCCGGGTAACACCTAACGCTAGCAGCTGGCAGCTTCACGTCTCTAACAATAGAACTCCCGATTACAAGAGTTTCTCTAGTGCGTTCAACGGGCGTGTGGTCGTTGAGGGGAAAAAACCTATCATAGACGTGAAGCTCACGGTGCGTTAAGGTTCGGCGTTTAGCGCCTTGTCCCCTCCGAACTGTCACAAATTGGTCCCTATTCTGTTCCTGGTCTTGTCCCGGCTGCACGGGAGACGCTGAGGGGCTGAGCTCGGCCTTACTGCTACTGCTAATGCTAATGCTACACCCTGTAGCGCGGTCCGGTAGCCCTCAAGCTAATACCTGACTGTAGCTGGACTTTAGCTCCTCTAAACAGCAGATCCGCGCTCTATCTATCTCTATCTACGCACCTATCATCAAAGAAGGAGCCAGGGTTCTGACTCGACATATGAAAACTTGAGCTGGCAAAGGCAGAGGAAGATTTTAGCCATGTGGTTAGAGAGTGAGGGGGGTTTTAATCCACGGAATACTGAACAAATGTGAGCTTTGTTTGTGGAGCAATCAAACTTACACTGGTGTATAGGAAGCTAAAATGGTGTGTATAATTTGTGGATTAACGATAGAAAGTAGCAAACGAACAACTCTGAAAACACAATGCAGTCACCAATTTGGATAATAGTTCAGCTGATCATTTTGCACAAAACGTATATATTAATGCCGGAAAATAGGACATCTCATGCCAGAGAAAAGCAAGTTTTAAGACTTCAAAAAATTGCTTTTTTTTTGTTAATGAGGCATGTCGGGGTAGTCCCTCATTCGTCCAGGAGCCTTCCATTGTAAAAAAAGATTCAGTCATCTGGACTCTGTTTTTAGAAAAACAAAACATTTTGACTCCCATCCGAGAGTCATTCTCAATCTGTGAATCAAGTCTGGGAACTCAGACTCCTACTCTGAGTAGGCCCTGACCTCCTGAGTATTTGAGTTTTACTTGAAAATACCATATTTGTTTACTAACAGCCCTCTAAGGGGCTATCTACATCCTATTGTAAACTGACTTTCGCTCCCTCCTCACTCAGTACCTGATTGGCATCATAGTTGACCTAACCTAATACATCATTACTGACCTAACCTAATACTGATGTGCAATTCTGTCATATGTGCAATTACTGTCGGGATCACATGCAATGGTATTTATTTATTTATTTGTCTATGGGAGTTTTTATTTATAGGAGATCTTCTACTGAAAGTGTTTTTCAGACTTCCTATAAGTGATCTGTTCTTCTGTATCTACCTCTGTATCTACCTGCGTTGCACCAATGAAATTTCCCCATGTGGGACAATAAAGGAATATCTTATCTTATCTTATCTTAGTTCTCAGACTTGATATGCAGATTGAGAATAACTCCCGGATGGGAGTCAAACGTTTTGTTACTCCAGATGACTACAACTGAATCTTTTTCTATTATTTTGTTAACGAGCTTGCTCTTGCCATGCCTACATTTGGAATTGTATCAAAAATCAAAAGAATTACCTCTAAGTGACACATTTTCAAGCCTTTTAAATGAGAAATCAAGGTGGAAAAAAATAAAGTATGAGGTGGAAAAATTGGGTTCCACCCACAATGGCTGACTCCCTGTGAGGTTTAGGGTGGGGTCATAATAAGAATATTACTAAAGAAAACTCTTTTTTCTGCCATTTTTATTCCACTATAAAAATGTGAGTAGTCAGGTGATTTTGTCACATTGTGCCCGGTCACAAATGAACCCTTCATAAATCTTTCAATTGTCTACAACCAATAGATTGTCTTTTCTGAATTTTTTTCTATAAATATTGGAGCGGGCGCTAAAGAGCCATTTTATTTGCATATCATTGCATTCAGTTTGGATATCTTTACAAACGCTCCAGTAACATTTTCCTATTAAAAAAGATGTTTAAGAAATGGAGATTGTCAAAAAATGTTCAAAAATTGCGATTTTGTTAAAGATTCACCATGACCATACCCGAAAGCATATCAGCTTCAAATTTATGACATGTCATTGCTCAGGGGTTGTGTGTCTTGTGAAATGAAAATCATAGGAGATGTCAAAAGTACGACGAGGTGCACTTTTGTCAGCGTAGTATATGATCCAGTATGGCCAACTCCCTATGATGATGGGCTGGGGGTGTGATAAAATGTGAATATATGATTATATTTCTGTGATGTATTTTTATCTGCATAATAGTGATATTTTATCTGCATCATTCTCTTGTCCTGTGTCTTGCCAGATAAACACAAATGTGTGGCATTAGTGCCAGCCTGGGATCATCCTCGCTAAGGCTTCTTTTTCGTGGAAGGCCTACGCCGCTCCCTATTCTCCTCAAATTGCTGTCCTTCTGGGGCTCAGGAATGTAACTGTAGGTCTTCAAATCGTACACACTTTTTATCATAGTACCATTTGTACCTGTAAAATAAAGGGAAATTTGAAGCTTTGTATCTTCAAGTTCAAAATGTTTCAATTTTTTGTCCACGGCCATCATGGTAGTTGTTATTTATAGCTGCCAGTTGTGTTGTATGTTGGGACTGTAGGCCAAGAGCTCTGCCATCTGTTTAATTAATAAGGCTCAACATTTGTGGATTTTCCTTTTTTTCCAAAAATAATTGATTAAATCAAACTGCTGCAGGCCCCCAATTGGGAGAGGGACGTCACATTGTAAATTCTCTCAGTCACTAAAGTAATCAAGAAAAGTTGTAAAATAAAGTAAAGTAAAGTTGTAAACTATAATCTTGTATGCTCATTGCTGTGTTTTTGGTGCCACTCTTATCTGTAGTGGACCTTGTTTGGGTTAGAAGTCAAGGCCTGCACACTGTGTCTACACACGCCCTAGCTCTCTTTCAGAAGTGGACACCATTTACAAAAAATGTAGTCTACTTAGGTAAGATTGTTACCTCAGCATATTATTATATATTTTTTAAAAACTACAACTCAAGATTATGATGTTAATGTAACTGGAAGGACAAAACATTAGATAATTGACCAAATCTAATATTTTCAAAAAATATGCACAAAAATTAGAAAAGCTAAATGAAAAAGCGGTGCAGGAAACACAAATGTTCAAATCAGTGAAAATTGTCAACATACAAGTTTTGTTTGGAAAGAGGAACTAGTAAGAGTAAGTAAGAGTATTGTTACACTGGGTTAGGCTGAGATTAATAAAGCACTACAAATTATCTCTAACATCAACATTCCACTTCTGCAATGGAAACCATAGATGGATATATTTGATAAGGGCTATCACAAAGACATAGATAACACAGAATGAACAAAATGATCAAATAACCTCTGAACAGAAATGTATGTCTAAGGTACCGATACAACCTTTCCCCATTTACAACACCATCATTAGGCCTAAATAAAAAAAAAGAAAACAATGGGGCTAATCAGAATGCTAAATTGCTAATAGGGATTAGATGACCCATTAGGGGCATAAATTATGCTACTCTTTACTGTATTTAATGAGCTCTTTTTCTTTGGTATCCATACTGTAGTTGTGATTCTTGGAGTTACTTTCGTTGTTGTCGTTGTTTTCTGCCAAAAGACAGTGAAAAGGGCAAGCCAACAAGCTTACATGTCCAAGATGTCCAAGGAACTGTTTCATGAGAATCTGCAGTAGGAGCCAGATGTGGAAATAGCGCATCGGATTGGGCCAGCGGGAAAGTCGGACAGAGCGATGATTGTGCGCCTGCACAAGAGAACAACAAGAGAGGAGATAATAAACATCGCGAAGAAGGAGAAGGTGCTTCAAATTCGTGGAATGAAGCTGAAGATTTTCCCGGACCTGACCACAGAGATGGCGAAAAAACATGCCAGCGTTCGGGAGATCAGGGCCAAATTGCGCAACGCTGATGTGAGACATGGGATCATTCATCCAGCCACGCTGATCATTACATTCAAAGGTGAGACTAAAAAGTTCACAGATGTCTGTGAGGCTGACAAGTTTGTCAAGACTGTAATCCAGCCAGAGAAAAGTAACTCGTAACTGCGTGATGAGACATGAACTAAGTGCAAATGGAAGGACATATATTACATACATGAGACAATTAGGCCTATGGAGGCAATAGAACTTTCTGTTTTTGTTTTAGGAAGAAGCCAAATGCTTATTGAAATGGAAAAGAGCAGGCGTATCTCTCATGTAATTTCATTACATGGTGGAGATATTTGTGAGTGTGTGTGGGGTTGAATGTTGTCAGTGTTTCTATGTCACGAAGGCCCAATGTACAATTAAAAGCAAAATTATGATAAAAACCTTTGATCAAATTGATGTTGGATAAAAGAGGGATAAAATAGCTCATTTAAATGTGTGCAGTTTAAGAAACAAGGTTAATGATGTTCTGAATTTGATACAGGATTATAAATTACAGGTAGTAGCGTTATCAGAAACACATTTAGATTCAACAATAAATAGCAACGTAGTAGGTATAGATGGATATAATATTTATAGATTAGACAGAAATTTACATGGTGGAGGAGTAGCCTGTTATGTACAAAATCATATTCCGGTCAAAGTTAGAAAGTATCTCAATATTGAGGGAGTAGAAGTCATGTGGTTACAGTTACAATTACCTCATTTGAAGCCTCTCCTGATTGGGTATTGTTATAGACCACCGAATGCTACAATAATGTATCTAGATCAAATCTGTGAAATGCTGGATAAGGCATGCAATAATGAAAAGGAAATGTATTTCTTAGGAGATTTAAATATAGACTGGAAATCTAATGGTTGTAGCTTGAAAAGCAAATTATGTTCATGTGCCAATACTTGTAATTTGTCACAACTAGTCAGTAAATACACCAGAGTAAATATGAAAGCAGATGGTACGAGTTATGCTCAGAGGCTGTTTCTGTTCCAGTTGGTTGTAGTGACCACAACTTAACTGCAGTTATAAGAAAAACAAAGGTCCCTAAAGCGGGACAAAAATTTTGTGTAAAAATGTAAAAGATCGTTTGAAAACTTTAATGAGAACGTTTTGGTTGAAGATCGAAGAAACATAGATTGGTCAGAAATAACACAAGAACAAGATCCTTGTAGAGCTATGGGTGTTTTTAATACTTTTAATGACAGAGGTTATGGATAAACATGCCCCTATAAGAAAGCAAGCTGTAAGAAATATCTCCGCTCCATGGCTTGACCAAGAACTTAAAGAATATATGAAGCAAAGGGACAAAGCCAAAAAGGAAGCAATTAATACTAATATTGTGGAATTATGGAACAAGTTTCAAAACTTAAGAAATTATGTGACCAAATTGAACAGAAGTAAAATATGTTCATATTATAAAGGTAAAATTAAAGATGCAGCATGTGATAATGCAAAAGTTTGGGGAACATTAAATTAAATACTGGGAAAGAATACAAAATCAACAAATACATGTTTGGAATCCAACGGAGCATATTTAACCAAACCATTTGAAATTGCAAACTATTTGAGTACATTTTTTTAAGATAAAATCCAAAAATTGAAAAATGCCATGGAAACTGGACAAAAGGTAAATATATCTAAGAAAACATATCATGTACACAAAAAAATGTAAATTCAAATTTGATACAGTTACGGAAAATGATGTCCAAAACGTATTACAAAAGCAAAAAAGCTGGTATCGATCATTTAGAAACAAAATGATTAAAGCTCGTGGCAAATTTAATTGCTTTACCTGTTGCTCACATCATTAATTTAAAGTTTAACGGAATGTGTCTTTCCTTCTCAATGGAAGACCGCAAAAGTAATTCCTCTCACTAAAAATAATAAAGAACCATTATCAGGTAAAAACAGCAGACCAATTAGTTTGTTACCAGTATTAAGCAAAATTATGGAAAAAGTAGCACATGATCAAATTCAAAATTATTTCTCAGAAGCATACCATCTATCAACATGCATGTAAAATGGGTCACTCCACAACAACTGCTCTTACTCAGATCACAGATCACTGGCTGCAGGAAATTGATCGAAAAAATCTACTAGGGACAATATTCCTAGATTTGAGTGCAGCCTTTGATGTTTTAGACCACAATATTTTATTAAACAAATTGAGCTGTTATGGATTTGAGTCATCATCATTAAAGTGGACCGAAAGTTTAAATAATTTAAATAATCGAGATTATAGTCTACTTTAATGGTAGCTAATCTGAGGTTGAGGGGATGGGTTGTGAAGTTCTCCAGGGCAGTTGCCTTGGCCCGCTTTTATTTTCTATTTTTACCAATGATTTTTCATCATATTAAAACATGCAACCATGGCCATATGCAGATGACACTACATTATATGCCTCTGCACCGACAGCAGATCAGCTTAGTAACATCTTGCAGGAGGAGTTGAATGCACTAGTTCAGTGGATCCAAGATAATAAATTAGTAATCAATATTGAAAAAACAAAATGTATGTTAGTTGGGTCACAACACATGTTAAAAATAATACCTACACTACACTTAACAGTTGGAGCGACTATAGTTGAGCAAGTGGAAGAAACTTAATTATTGGGTGTAACTTTAGATTCTACATTAACATGGAACAGTCATATAAACAATGTATTGAGGAACATGGGTCGTAGTATGGGCATGATAAAACATTGTAGAAATGTATTCCAAAATGGTTAACCAAACAATTAGTTCAGTCATTAACACTTTCTCAGTTAGATTATGCATCTGTCACTTATAGGAAGTCTGAAAAACACTTTCAGTAGAAGATATCCTATAAATAAATAAAAACTCCCATAGACAAATAAATGAATACATAAATACCATTGCATGTGATCACGACAGTAATTGCACATGAATATGTGTCACAACGGCACATGGATTGCACATGAATTTCACAGTAATTGCACATGAATCACGACAGTAATTGCACATATGACAGAATTGCAAATGGTTAGGTCAGTATTGCGAGTGTTCAGGACTAACAGTGTTTGTTATAAAGTCTGACAGCAGCAGGAAGGAAAGACCTGTGAAACCTTTCATTCACACAGCGAGGGTGGATCAGTCTCTCACTGAAGCTGCTCTCCAGAGTGGACAGAGTGTCCTGCAGGGGGTGAGACTCATGGTCCAGCATAGATGTGAATCTAGCCAGGACCCTTCTGTCCCCCACCTCCTGCACCGAGTCCAGAGCACAGCCCAGGACGGAGCTGGACTTCTTGATAACTTTGTCCAGCCTCCTCCTCTCCCTCTCTGTGATGCTGCTGCTCCAGCAGGCCACACCCTACAGGAGCTGATGCCACCACAGAGTCATAGAAGGTCTTCAGGAGTGGCCCTGTCACTCCAAAAGACCTGAGTCTCCTCAGGAGGTAGAGCCGACTCTGGCTCTTCCTGTACAGTGCGTCTGTGTTATGAGTCCAGTCCAGTTTCTGGTTCAGATGAACAATGCACAACGAATTAGCCTGGTTGACAGTCAAAAGCAGACAGAAGTACTATTTATTAAAATTTATTAGACATGTCATTATAACCAAAATTCCAGCAGTCATTTATGATAAACTGACTTTTTTCTCAGATACTCACAATTATGAAACTCGACAAAGTAGAAATATAAGCTATGTGCTGCCTGTTTGCAGAACCAATAGAATGCAGTGAACTGTTGTTCGGGCCATGGTTGCATGGAATGCATTACCTGTTTTTTTGTTGCTTGAAAATAACAAAAAGTTATTTCAAAAGACGTTAAAGCATTTCCTTTTCACACAATAATGCGCTTCAGGGATGGAGTTAAGATTTGCTTACTAATTATGGTAATGATAGTGGTAGTATAACTAATAATAAAATTATGTAATTGTTATTTTTCTTGTTTTTGTTTTAATGAATGAGCTATTTACTGCTGTTTTCTTTTTCACTCTGTATGTATGTGTGTATGTATATGTATGTATGTATGTATGTATGTATATGTAGCTATGTGAGTGTATTATATATATATATATATATATATATATATATATATATATATATATATATATGTATATATACTGTATGTATATAGGTAGATACATATAATACTTTGGGCTTTCTTGTGTGTGTGTGTGTGTGTGTGTGTGTGAGGTATGTGTGCGTGTGTTTAGGGGTGTGAGTGTGTGTGTGCGTGTGGGGGGTATATAAAGAAATGTATGTAATGAATTTGAGGAGACCCCAGGAAGAATAGCAACTGGTTTGCAGGAGCTACTGGGGATCTTAATAAACTAAACTAAACTAATTCCACAGCACTTGCTTCTTATGACCACCGTCACAACTCTTTGGAATCGTGCCTTCCGCTGACTGTGTGATGAGCGAGACTATTGCACTATTTAGTCCATCCACCTGAGTAAACCCTCCTTCCTGCAAAACCATACAACCATACACCTGCCAACTATCACCTCTGGATCTTTGTTTCTCTGGCCACACAGCCTTCAATGCCAACCTTAGTGCGTATGAGATAGTTATTGCTTCCGAGCGAAAGACTACTAAGAACTTCCCAACTACCAATACCCGCCAACTCCTTGGACATAAGCGTAAGATCTATCACACTCTCCGTAATGGCCACTATATTGTAACGACGCCAGCCACCATAAACCTCCAAAGAAGAAGAAGAAGATAGCACGCTTCATGACATCACTGTGCTTTATAACATCACATGTGCTTTGAAGTTATTCAAGCCGGTATGAGCCCGCAGTGGACTTGGAACTCGTGCTTTGAACTCCTGTGCTTCTGAAGAATAAAGTGGAAAGAATAAAGTCAAGTGTGATAAAACACCAAAGAAGAAGAAGAATGTCTGGAGGTAATGTAACGCGTGGAAACCAACCGCCATAAAACACCAAAGAAGAAGAAGGACGTTTCCATTTTCCCCACATCAGCTGAGGACCCCCTAAAAATATGAACAACGCCACCAAGCGCGCTCCGCCCACCGCGACTCAGAGACTGAAGCAGGACCATCTCCGGATCATAGCAGACCCAGTACCATACATCTGCACCAAGCCGCTGCCCTCCAACATCCTTGAATGGCATTATGTGGTCAGAGGTCCCGAGAAGACGCCGTACGAAGGAGGATATTATCACGGAAAGCTCATCTTCCCCCTACAGTTCCCCTTCAAACCACCGAGTATCTACTTGATCACGCCCAACGGCAGGTTCAAGCACGACACCAGGTTGTGTTTGTCCATCTCAGACTTTCATCCTGAATCGTGGAATCCGGTCTGGTCCGTGTCCACCATTCTGAAAGGGCTCCTGAGCTTCATGGTGGAGACAGGGCCCACTCAAGGCAGCATCGAGACATCCGACTTCACAAAAAGACAGCTGTCTGCTCAGAGTCTGGCCTTCAATCTCAAGAACGAAGTGCTCTGTGAGCTGTTCCCAGACGTGGTGAAGGTGAGTTACGCATTATTCTAGATCGGGGGTGCTAACATGTTCTCGGCTCACAAGCTACTTTTATATTCAACAAAGCCCGAAGATCTACTTATAGATCTAACTTATTGTATCATTTTTTAGTGTTATTTTTATTGTCAGTATTAAACAGGTTTTAATTTTGTTTAACCATAATTAGGCTATAGAAACACAATGTAGGCTTTCATTAATAGCCTAATATTGTTTATCATACACAAAAATGCAATATAAAAAGGGAGAGAAAATCTGCTATTTAACTAGAGCATTTAACGCAGAGTATTTTGAAATTAAATATACTGGCCATAACTACGCTAAATGATAGAAGGTTGCACTTAACCATCTCTTTCCACCTCCTCTCCTCCTGCTTGTTGCCTTGACTCTCTCTCCTCTCTCCTCCTGCTTCTTGCCTTCAATTCAATTCAATTTATTTTTGTAATGCCCAAAATCACAACAGCGGTTGTCTCGGAGGGCGACAGTGACAAACGGATCGGAACAATGTCCATAGGGATGAGGACGCCTTGACTCTCTTTCCTCTCTCCTTTGACAGCGTGTGTTACCCTCATTGCCTCTGAGATAGACCGGTAGATCGCAATCCACACATTGGGCACTCCTAGACTCAACAAAGAGGAAATGCATTTTTCATGAGACCCATTAGTCTCAAATATTGTTCACAAATATGTTCACAAATCTGCTAAATATAAACCGCACCAATAAATGTACAAAGAGTCAATTGTACATATACAGGTCGCAGGTGTGTTGTGACATGATATATTTACACATAAAGATAGTCCACGGGGGTGGGGTCTAAACTGCAGACTGGGGGCGGGGTCTAAACTACAGACAGGTGGCCAGTAAAAATCTATAAATTTGTCACACCGTTGTAATGACAACCGAAGGGTTCAAAGTGCGGCAAAAGTAGCGACTTGAAGTCAGAAAAGTACGGTCCCTGGTCCTGGCCCAGGTTTGTGTTTGTAGAAGATTCATATGGTGCAGCCCGGTGGTGAAGTGGTTAAGGCGGCAGCACATGCGCCAGGCTCCATGCGCCAGGCTCCATGTGTTGCCTCACTCTGAAGGTTTGGTGTATTTGCAGGAGATGAAGCAGAAGGCGCAAGAGGCGCAGGAGGAGCTGACGTGTCGCGCTCAGCCTCTGCCGCTGCCCAACATTGTCCCCGACGAGAAGAAGTGATATGATATTCTGTAATTGTGATGGTACAATATACTGTTAAATTATTATTACTTTTTGTGTTTGACTGTAAATTTGTCATGGAGCACTTGTACCTAGACGGGGTTCACAGTAGGTCAGCCACGCATACTCATTGTATTGAGTGTTGCCCGGGTGTGGTCAGGGTGTGTTGTAGCCCTGCGTGCCTCAATCGTTTGTATTTTGAACTGTGGACTTATTAAACGTTGCAAAACGGAATGGATCATCTGATTATTCGAGGGTGCAACAGAAGTACGCACAGAGGGATAGAGGCGTGTGGTGGAACGGAGTGCTTATTGCACATTTATAAGAACCCAAAGCCGTGACCTGTTCTAAACCCACGATAAACATGTGTGAGGGGCACAGAGGCAGGCTGACCTCCGCTGTGTTGTCACAGGGCATTTTTTGTTGTTGCTCAAAAACATAAAATATGCACACAGTTACCAAACACGCCACATGGATTAAGTATATTATTTGTCTCAAAATTCTACAAAAAATACCCCGTAATGAAAACATTAAAGATGGTTGTTGGAATTCTTTGTAAATGTATTAACATGTACACAAGTATTCACAGCCTTTGCTCAATACTTTGTTGAAGAACCGTTGGCACTAATTGTAGCCTAAGTCTTCTAAGAGTATAATGCAATAAGCTTGGCAGACCTATTTTTTGGCAGTTTCCCCCAATCTGCTTTACCAAAATTAACACTTATTAGCAAGCAGAGAGCCAAACCTACCAAACTTTTGCTTTATTGGGGGCTAGATGTTTTTTTTCTCCTGACATTCTTTCAGTGCAAAATTGAATCAAAATATCTTAGAAGCCGCTTGTGGGCCACCTTGGAGTTTAGCCCCTGAGCCCCACTTTGGGCACCCCTGCACTTGAGCCACTGCTGTTCCACTACGGAACTTGGGTTTTCCTACAGTAAGCCCCGTCTTGACTAGCTTTCAAGATCTGATGAGACCAGGCATTGATAAGCCTGGTTTAATCTCATTTTAGACCACATTTAGCCTTAATTTAAGCCTGGGTTTGGACCTGGTGGTACTTGGAAAGCCATAAATGATAGATGGTAATTGCAATGATGACTACAACTATTTTTTTGTAATAATCTGAATGTATCTGTATCTGTATTGAGTATTTTCAAAAAAAAAAGTATAAAAAATGTCTTCGTACACAGCGCAGCAGGAAATACAGCACGCAAAAAAACCTTGGACGAGTCTTACAACGATGCTGCCTGTGTGTGTTTTAGTTGTCACAGGGAGCTCTATCACTGTTCCAAGTTTCATGTGCCTAGGCTAAAGTTAAAGCTTCTCATGTTGGTCCTTTTTTGCAATAGGTGGCACTGTTGCGACGGACGTTTTCATTTTATTCGATTTCGTTCCGAGCCGATCACGTCAATGCCCCCACGTGTGACTTCATTGATGTTCAGGGGGTAAAAAATGCCCGAGTTGTGGCAGAAAACCATGAATAAAAATAATAAGAAACCAGGCAATGCCAATAGCTCTTGCTAGCTTCATAGCTCGAGCTAATAAATGTATGAGAACCACTGGCACAAAGAAGTCACCCCTGAACACCCCAGTAATTCTTCTATCGCTCCAACAATTCAACTAAATGTTCTTTCCAAACTGTATTCCCAGATGCATGCACTTCAATTTAGTAACACAGGAACTTGATGACCCCAAACCTCCACAATCAACAAACAAATGCGCTCTGAGATTGCAGAAGGGCACTTCCCAATATCCTGCATCTTTTTATCATACAACCATTCATCTTAGTATGACACAGGACACAGCTGCCTTTTATTATTAGAAAGCACTTTGGATGGAAAGGGGTGTACAATTTTCTCATGGAGGAGGACGTGGAAGATGGCCAGCACGAGAGAGGCTGCTGGGTGTATAAAGCAGTTGGAGGCTTGTACGGAGCAGAAATAAAAAGCTGTGGTGAGTGTGATTGTGATCACATTTACTTTTTAGAGGAAAAAACTGGAGCTGCAACAATGGAGCGTACTGATTAGCTGCAGCTGAAATCCACATTTGCACTTGACGGCGTGGCTAAATTTTCAAGGTGAGTGGGTTGCTCTCACCTGATACTGGAACATTTTGCAGTTTAGTACCAGCTGCCTTTTTACAAGAGGATGCACACAGGCCAATGCACACAGGGATGCTCTCCATTATAGGCGCCTCCATTATTTTCTATGAGCGTGCACACACCGGGCGGCACTTGACTGCAAACCAATCCAAATTTGTTGAATATGGACACGGCACCCTGCCGGTAGTTTCTTCTTCTACAATTCCGATTCAAAGGCCTTTGTTTCACTGTTTGCTTATACATTATACTATACCCACTTCTTGGTGCTTAGTGTACTACGGTGCATTGTAGCCTAAAGGAAATTAAAGCCGCATTAACAGCAGATATCCAAATGTAACTAAGTTTTCATTTTAAAAACAAATTAAGTTCATGCATACATGCATACTGGAGATGTCATACTAAAGGTACCTTTACCTTTAGTTTGAGCTTTATTTCTCTCTTATGTTGACGGATTACCACAATACAATACCATACAATAAACACGTGTCCTGAAGCGGATTACCGACGCACAACAATTGAACGTACTTGTTTTAGCTCTGTAGTTTATGTAAATCAAACTCACCACATCACTGTGAGCCTACGTTTACTCCTCAACAAAGGGGAAGGAGTTTTTGAAAACATGCATCTGAAAGTTTATTTCTCTTGAGGACAAGACTCCCAGTCACTAGTGGCGCGATGCACATGCTCACAACACGCGGAACACTTTAATGATTTGAAAAAGTAACTTGGCGATTACTAGATTACATGGGTGCACAAAACAAATGTGTTACGTTCCTCGTTATTAAAAAAGTAATTTGAGTACCAGCTAATGCATTACCCCCAACTCTGGTCAAAACTATATTTAAATTGGTCCGAAATATATCCAAATAAGCCTGCTTTCCCCTCACTTCTGCTGCTGAAGTGGCTGGAAGTTACGGTGTTTTTAGTGGCCTCTACAATACTGTGCAGGAACCTTGGTTCTGCTTTTCCCACAACTGCTCAGTCTGGCCGTGTTCAGAGGCCCGTTCATGCTCCGCTCTTGAACATGAGCGTTTAGAACCAGAGCAATTTGTTTTATTTTAATTCATTATTATTATTATTATTATTATTATTATTATTTATTTATTTATTTATTTATTTATTATTTAGATGAGACAGTTAATGTTCATGAACATACATGAAATAGATGACGCAAACGCACCAGATCAGCCATGGGCTACTTTTCCTCCATATTAATTCTCACAATATACCCTCATTCATACACCAGCATACTAATGCATGTTTTTAGAGGTCTATGCATGCACTCTGGACAACAAAGCTTCAAACCACACTGAATAACATTATAAGCAGCGGATTTTCATTTACATGCTTGTATTTTTACAAGCATATAAATAGGAGCTGTGCAGGTCTGTGGAATACATCCCCAAAAAGTGTATCTTTGCCAGACACCGTAGCGGTCTGGTGCAGCTTCCTGGTCATTAGACGAGTGTTCTTGAGCAAAACCACGTGAATCTGTGGGGTGTTCTGTGCCGCCGCTTCCATCAGGTATATAACGCACAGTGTGTAGGGCTGCAATGGCCTCGAGGGGCACCACAAGCTTGACCAGGCAGTTTGGGTTATTTGACAATGACTTATTGTGCATATTAAACATGCAGTCTATAGTAGGTCTACTTGTCTTAAATTCTTAATCCTGTCAAAATTAAATCTAGGATTCAAGTAACTCATGCTCTCTCAAGTTGATATGAACATGGTCAACTCTACTGTACTAACCGAAGTTAGTGGACATGGACAGATCTGAGGCAAAGAAGAGAGCAGTTTTGAAAACGGTCTTTGGATGATGAAAATTTACCTCATGACATCCGGTTATGGTGGCAGACGCACCTCCCAACGCTGCTGCCAAACTCGACTTTAAATTCATTGTTTGACCCACCTAATCCCAAAAAGGAAGAACAGAAGATGAGGAAACAAGGGAAACTCAAGTCTGGTAACACTATGGGACCAAAGCAAACAAACGGCCCATAGGCCATAGGCTGTAACTCAGAATGTGGCTGGAAAATGAATTTCGCGCCACCACACCACACTACTTTTAAAAAGTGTTTTTCCTATCTCAAAGATATACTTGAGCTGGGGGAAAAAGTTCTCCGCATGATTTCTTCCAGTATTTGAGAAAATAGGTGTCGAAGTTGCCAGTTTACCCAAAAATGTGACAAATTGGGGCGTACACCCAACCTTCATACCTTCTTATTTTTTTCATTCTTTGATTGATTACTTCAGAAATTTAGATTCTCAGAGACATAACTACTTTCTTGAATGATGTAAAGTGGTGAGACTCTGGGTGCTTTAGTTTATGTGCAAATGTAAGTTAAATGTAAGTTAAATATGTTATCGTTACGCACTTGAAAAGTCTTACTCCACATTTAGTATTCAACTGAATGCTTCAATAATTACAAATTATCTATTCTTGATTCATACTACACTATAAAAACAATCTAAAAGTAGTATTTTAAAACCCTTTCAACACCAGTTGCCCATTTGAAGAAAGAAAACATAGGCTATTGGTAAAAGTTTTATTTTATAGAACGGATATCATTTTATGTAATGTATTTACAATATGAACAAATAATTACAATCATAAAAGCAGTATTTACATCGTCATAAACAGGCTAATTAACATGTGTATCTTTCGATCTAGTATAAGGCAAACTTTCTGCAGAATAGGATATAAATACAAACAGAGGAATGATATAAGTATGATTGATGTCAAAATGTGTAAGTACAACACTGGTTTGATTTTTACCTTTTGAGGACAAATATATGATATCTTGGCAAATTGACAGTAAACGAAGCTCAACCTCCTCGGATACATTTACCATGTTAGACAATGTCCATTCATCACTAGCACCTACACACCAAGCTAGTAAGTTATAAAGTTCAATTGGCACAATCTTTCTGGCAGAAGAAACATTTAGATCCTCTGATGTAGGAGGCCAATTTACATCCATCCTAGGGGCACTCTTGACCGCTTTCAGTGATACACCAGCACTGTAAACTCCTTGAGTGCTCTCGCAGTGCAGCATCTTTACCACTTTCTGGCACCATTTCTTCATCACTACATGACATCTCAGAAACTGACATATCAGTTTCAGTAGTCCTGTAGTCTCTATGGAAACCATTTCACTCAGGTTTCTTCTTGATGGTTTCTGGAAATTCAGCTGTGGGAAGTCTCGCTGTAATCTCTTCTTCAGAAGATCGGATCTGTAAAAATTAGACAAGGAATAGAAATTCATAAGTATTGATAGATTATTAATTATTAGAAATTATAATTTTATTTGTGTTTTAGTATCCTATGTTTGTTGTTTATTTTGTGTTGTGTTTTAACAGGGTAACCACTTTTCTCATTGGGTTTTCCCTGTATAAATAAATAAAATGAATGAAAATATGTAGACTCCTGTAGCTAACAGGATTGGTTTGATCTTGAATGAAATTTCATGAATAAACATAGCTGTGATGTTTATCCGATCTTCCATTTGTTTCTTTCATAAACAATAAGAAGAATTTAATTACCGATAACTTCCATGACCAGGGTGTTTTTCGATGAATTTCTGGAACAGGGACAAGAGCTTCTTCATTCTGAGGATTTCCTGGTTTTCAATCAGTTGTGTCCGGATGACAGTGTCACAGAATGCTTTATGTGCATCGCCATACTCCCAGACTTTAGGTAACCTGTATAAAGCAAGGAGGTGATTGAAATATACTAGCTCACTACAAACAGAAATTTGCTTTGATTCAAACGTTTTTAAAAGTATCGTGTAGTCATTACAATTATTTTCAATTAAATTATGAATTTGTCTAAATATATGGAAATATATATATTTTATTTGATAACCAAAATGTTACCTTTAATCACTTGTCTTCTTTGTCAGAAAGCTTGTGTATTATTTGTAACACCTCTTGTGATGGATGTGCCTTCAATGGCAACACAATCTTTACCTCTGGTACACATCAGGATGGATTCATCTGCTCTTGATTCAGCTGCTTTGACCAAACTTCCTTGTAAAGGATAAGTAAAAGAATTTCAATCAAGGGTGAGCACAATCAGTAAACAATCGCAAAAGTTGTATTGCCCTTTTATTCAACTCACATCATCATACAGTCTTACATACACTACATCTACACCTACATGTAATAAACCAGGCACATATATGCATATTTCACTGTGATTAGTCCTATTTACCACGAGCAAGAGAAAACACACATGCCAGAATCAGTATATAATCTACTCACCAGCAGTTAAAGTTTCAGCTTGGACCAATTTATCTTTCTTTGTCTTGTGAGCCTCTTTGATATAGCGATCAACCTTCTTGCAAATTATGCAAACAGCAGGAAGTACATTGCTTGACTTTTTAGATGATTTTGTCTTAACATCTTGGTAGATCTCAGTTGTTTGGGAGATGGTGGCAGAGTTGATGTGGTAGATTCACCTTCTCACCCTCGCCATGCTGCCCACATACCGACTGTTTTGCCGCAAGCTTTTCAGCACTAGTAATTTGTTTCTGGTCTATAGCATGTAGGGTGAAAGCCTGGCTTGTTACTCTCCAGAAGATGAGCAAGATTTTCGTCCGAAGAAGCCACAGAAGACGTAGGATAGTTTTGTTTGGCGAAGTCGTCATCGTGTACACAAACAGATGTTGCTAACGCGCGGTCTATTCCGTCGATTTCTATCCACTTCCGAGTCACAGCTTCCTCCAACGGACAACAGTCAGTGGCTGTGTTTGTTCTTTTTCTACGGATGAAATGTGTGTGATGCACGTGTTATCCATATCTTCATAGCGTTTTCTATCGGCTCGAGTGACAACATGCAGCTCCATGCTCCCATGTTTGATGTTGTTGTATCAAATCAAATCAAATCAATTTATTTTTGTAAGGCCCAAAATCACAACAACAGTTGCCTCTGAGGGCCACAGGGAGAAATGAATCAACAATGTCTGTGGTGGCGATGAAGTCAGACAATGTCTGTGGTGGCGAAGGAGTCAGACAATGTCTGAATGTTGTAGTAATCGCTCAGCTGATTCAGAGGCGGAATGAATCAGGCTGATAATATAGTTCCGCATTTAAGTTATCGCCGTAAAAAAACTGGTGCGATGCGAGTGGAGAACGTTTGGTCATGAGCTAATAGTACAATGATAATTTTGTATTTGAAGTAATTTTTTAGTCCTTTGTCAGGTGTAGTGAACTTGAACGATACAGGCTACAGCCTATGGCCTACCAGGGTCCCATTGGAAAACAGCCCGCAGCACGAAGCTGACGGGGCTAACATGGCTAGTAAACCTGATGCAGAGAGATGCGGTTCTGCCCCGCCAAGGACGCAGCCCAGATGGGTATTCTTGGGACTCTATTTTATCGGAGGGCGAAGAGAAGACGACGAGTCATCAGTGCATGACGCTGGAGTCGGAGAACAATAATATGAAGAATAAGCTCCTGGATTTGGAGTCCAGATCACATCGGCCTAACCTGAGACTTGTGGCCATAGAAGAAGGAGAAGAAGGAAAGTATACAGAAAGCTTCCTGGAGAAGATTATTCCAAAGCTCCTAGATGGCCCGGGAATTGAATTCCCTCCCATCACAATCAAAAGAGCACATTGTCTGAGCAAACCAAGACCTGCAGCTGATAAACCATGAAGCCTGATGATGAAATTTCGAAACGATCGTGTCAAGGAACCAGATTGTGACATGAGCGGTAAATAGCAGTGCTTAAAATAGTGGAATCAACAACACCACCCAGGGAATGGGGCCCTGGGACCACAAATGGAACTATAAATTTAACTAAAAGGCTTGAAGGCTGCAAAGGTTAAAGGAGACCTCCAATAGAAAGGCAAGCACGACTTCTTTTCTCCAGATATTCCATATGAGATTCGTCAACAACGGCAAAGGTTCAACCACATCTGTGGGGAGCTCAGGAAGAGAAAGCTGAGACATGGGTTCTCTTTTCCCGTGACTTTTCTGGTGACTTTTGAAGGTAAAAATAGTTTTTGAACAGAGTTTTGAAGGCAAGGATAAAGAGGGCAGATATGTATTGGTTAAGGGGAATATTAATGGAAAGGTTTTCACTCTTTTGAATGTGTACGGACGACCAGGGAGTGATGCTGATGTCATGGACTTGATTGTGAACCACTCTGAGGGAACCCTAATTTGCGGCGGTGATTGGAATCTTCACTTTCAGCCTACTTTAGACGAGTCGAACTCAAGAGAAGTTCCGTTTCTTATTGAAAAATATAGCATTGATTGACATATGGAGGCAAATTAATCCTAGAGCATGCCAGTACATCCATTTTTCTAACCCACATACAATCTATTCCAGAATAGATTCATTGTTTTGTTCTCAATTAGTATTACCTAGTCTTGTGCTAGCTATTTTTACTTTATTTTATTCTATTAGCATTATTTTATTATTATCTTATTTTTATCTTTTTATTTTTTATTTATCTATTTTCTATCTTTTTCTATTTTCCGTGCGTCTTTTGAACTGGGGGTCTCATGGCGTACCAGTAGTCTACCGCGGGACTAATTAGATTAATATCACAGTGAATATGAGTTGGATTGTAATAAAAGAAACAGTGTTTTTTAAGATGAACTAACAAACCAAAAACACATCTGAGCTGTGCCTATTGTCCCCTCTGTCCTTGATTACTCTGTGTGGGGATTTACCTGTCTGTGTCTTCACATCTGGTTCATCTGCTCCTGAGCTGTACTTATCGCATACTTATCGCATGAGAGGTTTTTACACAGAAATATGGTCCATGGCAGTGATGTACAGTACATGTTGTCTTTTGACCCGTGAGTCAGGTCTGGCCGAGAAATTTTAATTTCAATGCGGCAGGTTCTGAACTGCAGATTGTCGTATGTCCGCGCTCCGCAAGCTGAATTTTTATTTTTATTTTAAATACGGGACAGACAAAGTGATGTTATCTTAACTAAACAAGACCAAATTCAATCAGCATTTGAATCCATTTGTAAATACTTTTTGTTTTAGTCAGTTAGATCAGTAACTGAGAAGAATAAGAAGATTATATAAATTCCGTTCTGGACACCCTCAATCAGAAGAACAAAATAAAAAAATAGGAGCTGAAATAACAGTTTTGGAAATACAGAGAGTGTTTCCAAAACTGTTAAGATAATCTTTTATTGTCCACACATGGGGAAATTTCATTGTTGTAACGCAGGTAGATACAGAGGAAAAGGACAGATAACATTTAGCAAGTTTAAAAAACACTCTTAATAGAAGAACTCTTATAAACAAAAACTCCTATAGACAAAACCTCTCATTTCCTAATAAGGAATGGAGGGGGAAAATAAATAAAGATAAAAATAATAAAATTAAAATAAAAAAAATACCTCCAAAAGAATGGAACAAATACTCATTCATTACCGAACGACAAACACAAGACAACATAAGACGATCCTTACGCATAACGAGCTAAAAAAACAACAACAAAACAATTCAATTCAATTCAATTTATTTTTGTAACGCCCAAAATCAGTTTGCCAGCAGTTGACCCAGAGGGTGACAGTGAAAAACAGATTAAACAATGATTAAAACAAAGCTGTAATAATTCGTTTGGACGCTAAAAAGGCTTTTGATTCTGTTAGCTGACTATATTTATTTAAAGTGCTAAACAAATTTCACATCGACGATTTGATTATCAAAAATATTGGGACTCTTTACGTTGGTCCAACATCAAGAATTAAAATCAATGGTCATCTGACAGATTCACTGACACTGGAAAGGGGGGTTAGGCAGGGCTGTGCCTGGTCTCCCCTCCTGTTTGCTTTGTATTTGGAACCATTGGCCCAATTTATTAGACAATCAAAAACAATTCAAGGAGTTACAATTGATGGGATGGAACATAAAGTTGCCTGCTATGCAGATGATATTCTATTGTACTTGACCAAACCAGATGGTATTTCCATACCCAGTGTGATGCATTTTCTTCAAGAAATTTGTCCAATGTCTGGATACAAATCAAATGTAGAAAAAAAACGAATTTCTCACCTGACCTTAAAAAAGATTTACCCATTTAAATGGCAAACATAATTTCTTGGATATTTAGATGTGGTACTTCATTGAGACAACAATCCTGGAGAAAAAATATACCCCTCTTTTTAAGACCATAAAAAAGAAGTCAAGGGATTGAAACTATAAAAATGAATTTTACCCATATTTCTCTATCTTTCCCAGACTCCTCCGATTTAAGTAATTAATCTTGAGATTAAGTAATCTCAAGATTTAGCTTCAATATATCGTTGTGGCAGTAATTGTTTTGAAATGCTAAAAAACTCTCAGCAACGAGCATTAGGCCAACATTAGGCGGCGGGTGCGTGCGCCCCGTGGTCCGTGTGGAGGAGCCGTGGCCAACTCGGGGAGCGGGGCGAGTGCGTATGGGGGAGCTCGGCGCGCCGTGGCCCGCGCAGGGGGCGGGGTGGGCGTCGCCGTCGCCAACGCGGCTGGTGCAGAAAAGTTGGCACAGCAAATGATCAAGAGATTTGGCTCTAGTAACGTGCTACGCACTGACCGGAAGAAGGACCAAAACAAACCCGCATGAGGTTTCGACCAATCACAGAAGACGTGAGATTATCACTGAGACAAAAGCACGTGTACTCCTTCTGTCATTCTGACAGCAGGTTTAGGTCTAAACACAGGCAAGTGACAATTACAGGTTTTGACAAGAAACATTAGTTTCTCACTCTCTCATCCTCTTGAGATCTCAATGTGGTCATCTCACAGTTTCTGTTGAATGGGATGTGCCTTAGGGCCCCTAGGGCCCCTAGGGCCCCTGGACCATGTGGATTGAGTAAACAAACATGCGCTACAGGTGACATTATTTGGAGAGTTCATAACTTCTACATATAAACATACCAAAGGATGTTCAGGGATGTTCACTAGAGGTGAGCAGGGTCTGTCAAGCTACTATCGTTTTATCAACGCGTAAAATTTTATGTGAAGCCAAAATTATTATTTTTTAAGTATTTTGAGGGGGGGGAGGGGGTCCAGAGAGAGACTAAAAATATTAAGTCTTTTCAGCTTCAATCCATTTTGAGATGATCCCTTACAATGTGGAAGGAGCTAATCAAGACAAACAAACCGGACAAGGATGTTGAAATCCTAAACTGGAAGGTCTGGATTACAAAAGATATAAAGGTTTTTCATCAGTTGGTCAAAAAAGCTTTGATATGTTGAAAAAAATAATTTGACTTAGAGAAACAGAACTTTTATAGGTTTTTACAAATAAGGTATTTCTATAACCAAAAAAATTAAACAAGCTGATTGTAGCCCACTGACTGAGATGTTTATCAAGGCTTATAAATCAGAACTTTCATGGGAAATTATATCTAAATGATATCAATGCATTCTTAATATGGACAGTTACTCTACTAAATTTAAAAAATGGAAGAGAGAGGTCTTCTTTTGACAAACAAAGAGTGGGAAGATGTTTGTACATCCCTGTGGAGGACTGCAAAATTACATGTTTGGAGAGAGCTTCGTTGGAAGAATATATCAAGTTTTTTTCATAACCCCATGTCAAAGTGCCCATTACTCACAGGGAAATCTAGACTGTTGGAGAAATTGTGGCAGCAAGGAGGCAAAGCACTATCACATATTCTGGGACTGTCCTGTTGCTCAAACGTTTTGGACTGAAATTAAGGATGCAGTAAAAACAGGTTTTGACATTGCCATTCCTCTTGATTTTTGAACAATGCACTTGGGCCTGAGGACTCCTGCCATGAACACAATAAACAGTTACCTTTGGAACATACTCTTGGCAGCGGCTAAAAAGGCCATCACAAAAAGAATTATGACACAAATTGCACTGACAATAGGACAAAAGGACTGGTCAGACATTACCTTGGACATTAAAAAAATGGAAAAACTCACATTTGGCATTGAACTGGAAATCGACAAATTTTAAGGACTATGTACTAATTCAGACGTTTGGTTGGGTTTACACGTGCCTTGATTTTTCATTATTTTAGTTTCTCACCTGTTGGATGTCTGCTTACTTTTCATTTGTGTTGCCTGCTCTCTCTCTCTCTCTCTCTCCCTCTTTTTCTCTCTCTCTGGTCTTGTTCTTGTTCTATTGTTGTTTTGTGTGTTTGAAAATATGCTAAACGTAGAAAAAAATATATATATAAAAAATAAAATTGGCCTCATATTCAATTAGAAACTGAAAAAGAGTTAAAGGCGCAATGGGCGATTTTTCGGCGATTTGAGAACGCAGGCGCGAGTGTTGCGGACTGATACAACACACACGTGCGTTTGTTTATTAGCGCAACGGATCACATCGCATCTCTTGTCTCCCGTAGATTTCTGTCTTTTTCTGAGTCAGCTCGAACTGTCTTTCTCCGTCTTCATTTTCGCTTAGACACGCGGAAACGTGGGGACGAGCCACACGCGGCTGCAGGTGAGCGGTAGGTGCATTTTATGATGATACGTGGCAGGACTAATCAGCAGTCCACGCCACGAGGAAATAAGACTCCGATTTGGGCCAAAAAAATTGTCCATTCAACCTTTAATGAAACAAGATGAGCATTGAGCTGGAGTTTATAAATATTTTCATCAGTTACTGTCAGAGTGAGGGGTAACGCGTAAGCTGGTAGCATGTTAGAGTACTCAAATTGCTCATTCAGAGCGACAAGGAACGTACGTAATGTGTTAGTTTTGTGAACCCATGTAATCTAGTACTAGTGGATCCAGTTTTCTATTAAAAAAATAAGTACTTGGGGATGAGTAAGAATAACTGTCTGGACATCTGATTTATCATTTGAAGTTGATGTAGTGTGAAGGACAAAACAATAATAATGATAATGCACAAAGTTTGGTATTTATAGGACAGACACAAAACTGAATCATATGAAGGAGCAGTTCAAGAAACACAAATGTTGAAATTATTTCATTTAGTCACTTGTAAATTTACTCAAAGTCAGAAGAATAAATAAATAATAATTAATTTAGCAATGAGTTGCTAATAATTGTGATTTATGCAATATATATCACTTTAAATATATATTTTCCCAAAATACTTCAGAAATAGTCACCTTTAGGTTGATCCCTACATTTTTGTATTATTTTTTTACACGTTTGAAGGCTGTTGGGGGCCTGGGGGCACCACTGAGCATTTCTGCTTTGGGCACCCAAATAGCTAACAGCGGCCCTAGTGGTGTTTGGAGTTGATGTAACACGCAATCTGCAAGTAACCCGCGCGGGTTTCACACCCGGACTGGAGTGTACATCTTGTCCTGATCCGGCTTTTGTAACCGATACGCAACTCACTCACACTTGTTACTTAAAAGTGTGAATGTGTCAACAACAAAAACACCTACGCTGCACGTAAATAGTGACGTGCGCTATCTCAGCCTGTCTCTTTCTCTCTTTCTCTTCTACTGCCGCTTCAGTGCCAAAACGTCTCCGCACTCGTCGCGCACTCCACATTGCGCGCAGCTCATCATCTTCAGAAAACTCGGGGATTTACGAGTGGATGTTTTCTTGTTCTTTTGTATTATATCCCCTAAAATAATTAGTTGCTCGGTCGTGAAGACGAATTAGGGACGAATTGGTGAGTGCAGTGCGCGTCTTGAGGAGAAAAAACACCGTGCGTAAAAGAGTGTCGCAAGAGAAAGTGTATGGATGGAGAGGGATGAGAGGTACTCCACGCGCAGAGGTACTCCACGCGCAGAGGTACTCCACGCGCAGAGGTACTCCACGCGCAGAGGTACTCCACGTCTACGACATGCAGCAATGGGTTTGACGCGCGGACGAAGTGTGGCAGCTGAAGTAAGTGGCTGGATTTTCATTTTGAAGGCATCGATATTTACTTACGGGAATGTTGTTTTTTGTCAAATTTAGGATTTGTTTGCTGTTGTGTCGTGTTTAGCATGAACTTTTTTTCTCACTGGTAATTGAGGCTAAACAACAGGGATAACGCACTTTATATCTTAAATGTTTCAAGTTGCAATATATAGTCTGGTATTATGTATTACTTATGTTTCAGTCCTGTACATTAATGTACAAATAAATAGCCTAAATAATTAGGCTTATTCTACACCTGCATTAGTCAGTTTGGCTAGTATTTTCTTGGACTTGTGATTTTGAGATTATTTTTTTTCTTAATCTCTTTTGATGAGGAGGGCTCACCAGTGTTTTTTTCTTTTCTTTTTTTCTTTTCTTAATTTCTTCACCCTTGTATAATCTTATATATCTTATTGTATTGTATTGTATATCTTATTTTCAGTCAATTCAAACATTCTGGGCTGAATCCCACAAATTGAATTAATGGAAATCTACTGTTTGTTACTGCTCTTTACATTAACAACAACAAAACACATTTAAAATCAGATTTTTCTTTTTGCAGACCTTGTTTCCATTTATAATTAGAATAAATTAAACATCAGAATATATATATATATATATATATATATATATATATATATATATATATATATATATATATATATATATATATATATTGCATTCATTTGAACCAACACATTTGTGTTGAAACAGCAGCAAGTAACCAGTTCTTGTGTTCATAAAAGTGTTTAATAGTGAATGATTTCCTCATAGAGCAGAGTCCAGCGTCAGAAACGTGAAGTGTACCTTTGTACTAAATGCCAACTGCTTATGTCACTGCCCTGAAGGTCAGAGACAATTTTGACCCAAAAGCTTGGAGACAAGCTTAATAATAGATAAATAAATAAATACAATTTGCTTGACTAGAGTTATGCCTTGCACATTATGAGTGGGTGTTAGACAGAACACACACAGAACACAACCAGAGAGCAAATAGGCCTCAACCAACAGAAAAAGAAAAAGCACGGCACATTTGTGTTGAAATAAAAGTCCCATTTAGTCCGAAGTCTGTCAAATTGTCCATTTCCAAATTAAGTTGGAATGTCAGTTTTGTTTGATGTCTGTTACTATGTCAATCTTGTGCTTGATTGTTGATGAGGTTTGTGTCATCCATTCTTTCTAATGGCCTTTTTTCCAACGGTATCCATTTACTGTGTCCATGGCAATAGTTTTGAGGCCCAAATACATAAGTCTAAAATTGAGAGGGAAGGAAATGTAAAAAAAACGTCTGCAGTGCATTGTTAATTTCAGTCCAATATTGTTGCGCAACAGGACAGTCTCAAAACACGAGATAGTGGTTTGCCTCCTGGTTGCCAAAGTTCCTTCATGATCTTCTTTTACAATCTTGTAAAAAATAATTATACCTTTTGTTAATTACACTTTAAATCTTAAATCAGTGTTGTTTGGTGCAAAACATGGCTCATAAACCAACTAGCTTAAGATTTTAACATTTTTGTTTAGGTTAAGATAAGCCTTTATTTGTCCCACAATGGGGAAATTCCAGAAAGGTTATATTTTGATTAGCTCTTTCTAAGTTTTAAGCACAGATTTTACCCAATGATTCTCCAGGCTCTCCGAATGACCGCTTGTCTTTTTCCAACCAGGTCTGTACAGGAACCCCCGGCAATATTTTTCCAATGAGCTTCATATTCTGGGTCACAGCAGTACAGCAAAGTCATTCCTAGGCAAAACTATTTTTTCTAAGAATGATATCGGAATATTTTATAGATTATATAAATAATATTGCTCCAAAATTAGATTCTGTGTGCGAAATGGCTAGGTCTTTTTAAAGGTCAAAGGGGGTTGGCAGAGTGAGATTATGTCAGGTTTTTGTACATTTAATTTGTACTCAGAAATTTGACAATTTCTTTTGAAGAAAATGTATCACATATACAAAATTCTGGTTTGGTCAAATAAAATAGAACATAATCTGCGTAGCAGGCCATTTTATTTTCTATCCCATCAATTGTAACACCGTGAATTTTTTTTGATTGTTAAATATATTGGGCCAATGGTGCCAACTAAGCAACAGGAGAAGGGACCAAGCCCAGGCCTGTCTCACCCCTCTTTCCAGAGTCAGCGGATCTGTCAGGTTTTAATTTTGGATGTTGGACCATCGTTAAGAGCCTCATTATTTTTTATAATGAAGTAGTCTATTTGAAATTTGCACTTTAAATAAATAAGGCCAGCTAACTAAATCAAAAGCTTTCTCAGCGTCCGAACTAAATATTACTGTTTAATTTATTATTTGTCGGGATTGCCTTATGTTAACTTGCAGCCATGGACCCGCTGCAGTTTGCATATCGGCCTGGCATCGGAGTGGAGGACGCCGTCATCTCCTGCTGCACCGCTCTCTCTCTCACCTGGAAAAGCCTGGCAGCTCTGTGAGGATCCTGTTCTTCGATCTTTCCAGCGCCTTCAACACCATCCAGCCGCTGCTCCTGAGGGACAAGCTGGAGACGGCTGGTGTGGAGTATGACCTGGCAGAGTGGATCCTGGACTACCTCACAGACCGACCCCAGTTTGTGAGAGCCCAGGACTGTGTGTCTGACACTCGGACCTGCAGTGTGGGGGCGCCCCAGGGCACTGTCCTTGCGCCCTTTCTCTTCACCCTTTACACTGCAGACTTCAGACATGACACGGACAGCTGTGTCCTACAGAAGTTCTCTGATGACTCTGCCATCAACGGACTCATCACAGACGACTAGAGCTGGGTTTCGATTCAAATTTCAAGAATCAATTTGATTCAGATTTTTACGTTTCAAAATCGTTTTTTTTCCGATTTCTCAGATCCCATCCGATTCGCTCCGATTTCGATCTGATTTCCGATTTGATCCGATTTCGATTCGATCCGGGGGTTAATGTTATTAAAAATGAAAAATGTATTTGAACCGTTTCCTTCACTTCATGACTGTAGAGAAGCAACATATTAAAACTAGTATTATATCAATATTAAACAGCAAATCTTACAAGTATTGGTAGTTACTGATGGAAGACTGATGAAAAGGTTAAGGGTCAATCTACCTTCAAGAAAGATAATCCAGGAGTCCTGAATCTTCCTTGAAGGTAGATTGAAGTTCACTGAGGGAAATGTAGAATTTTTTTTTTAATAAATAAATAAAATAAATCGATCTTTGGACGTACGAATCGATAATCAGTCATTAATATGCGAATCGATTAAAATCGGAAAATCGATTATTTCAACCCAGCTCTACAGACGACGATGATGCGGAGTACAGAGGACTGGCGCAGGACTTTGTGGACTGGTGTCAGCAGAACCACCTCCTCATCAACGCGGGGAAGACCAAGGAGATGGTGGTGGATTTCCGCAGACGCCACCCCACTGCCCCCTCACCAGTGAACATCCAGGGAAGGGACATTGAGAGAGTGGACTCATACAAGTACCTGGGTGTTCATCTGAACCACAAACCTGACTGGACTCATAACACAGACGCACTGTACAGGAAGAGCCAGAGTCGGCTCTACCTACTAAGGAGACTCAGGTCTTTTGTAGTGACAGGGCCACTCCTGAAGACCTTCTATGACTCTGTGGTGGCATCAGCTCCTGTACGGTGTGGCCAGCTGGAGCAGCAGCATCACAGAGAGGGAGAGGAGGAAGCTAGACAAAGTCATCAAGAAGTCCAGCTCAGTCCTGGGCTGTGCTCTGGACTCGGTGCAGAAGGTGGGGGACAGAAGGGTCCTGGCTAGACTCACATCTATGCTGGACCATGAGTGTCACCCCCTGCAGGACACTCTGTCCACTCTGGAGAGCAGCTTCAGTGAGAGACTGATCCACCCTCGCTATGTGAAGGAGAGGTTTTGTAGGTCTTTCCTTCCTGCTGCTGTCAGACTTTATAACAAACACTGTTAGTCCTGAACACTCGCAATACTGACCTAACCATGTGCAATTCCGTTATATGTGCAATTACTGTCGTGATTCATGTGCAATTACTGTGAAATTCATGTGCAATCCATGTGCCGTCGTGACACATATTCATGTGCAATTACTGTCGTGATCACATGCAATGGTATTTATTTATTTATTTTTATCTTTATTATTTTTTTCCCCTCCATCTCTTGTTGGGTAATGGGAGGTTTTGTCTATGGGAGTTTTTGTTTATAGGAGATCTTCTACTGAGAGTGTTTTTCAAACTTCCTATAAGTGATCTGTTCTTTTCTTCTGTATCTACCTCTGTATCTACCTGCGTTGCACCAATGAAATTTCCCCATGTGGGACAATAAAGGAATATCTTATCTTGTTGTCTAGTAACAAATCCTGTCTGATCATTATGGATACATTTTTGGAGTAATGTTACCATTATTTTTGGCATGATTGAGGTGTATATATGCTATAGGTATTAGAGATGTTTATTTGGTCAGGACAGTACATGTTAATGAACATACATGAAACACATGATGTAAACACGACGTATAAGCCATGGGCTAATTTTCATCCGTTTTCACTCTCACAACACAATGTCATATGATAGATATGATGGCTTCTTTCCAGGAGGATTTTTTTAAGTGCCCATTTAACATTTGTTAAAAACAAAGGGATAAGTGTTTGTTTTAGAGCTTTTTACAGCTTTGAATTGAACCCATCACTCCCCGGGGACTTAATATTCTTTAGTTTCTTGAATCACCTTGTTGTTCCAACATTGTCATTTCAGCATTCATTGAATTTTAAGATTGAGATTCAGTCATTTCTAATCGTCAATGATCAGTTTTGGTCTTTTTAATGGAGAGGTAAATAAATACTATAAATATAGGATTTTATTACCAAATTTCTTCAAAATTGATCCATGTCATCTACATGATCACAACAACAACAAAAAATGCCTGTTTAATACTCATTGCAGCTTCATTAAAAAAATATGTTTTTATCCATCCATCCATCCATCCATCTTCTGCCGCTTTATCCGGGGCCGGGTCGCGGGGGCAGCAGTCTGAGCAGGGACTCCCAGACTTCCTTCTCCCCAGACACTTCCTCTAACTCCTCCGGGGGGATCCCGAGGCGTTCCCAGGCCAGCCGAGAGACATAGTCTCTCCAGCGTGTCCTGGGTCTTCCCCGGGGCCTCTTCCCGGTGGGACATGCCTGAAACACTTCCCGAGGGAGGCGCCCAGGAGGCATCCGAAACAGATGCCCGAGCCACCTCAGCTGGCTCCTCTCGACGTGGAGGAGCAGCGGCTCTACTCCGAGCTCCCCCCGTGTGGCCGAGCTCCTCACCTTATCTCTAAGGGAGCGCCCAGCCACACGGCGGAGGGAACTCATTTCGACCGCTTGTATCCGCGATCTTGTTCTTTCGGTCACTACCCAAAGCTCATGACCATTGGTGAGGGTAGGAACGTAGACCGACCGGTAAATAGAGAGCTTTGCCTTTCGGCTCAGCTCCCTCTTTACCACAACGGTCCGATGCAGCGACTGCATCACTGCAGCCGCTGCACCGATCCGCCTGGCGATCTCACGCTCCATCCTTCCCTCGCTCGTGAACAAGACCCCGAGATACTTGAACTCCTCCACTTGGGGCAAGGACACCCCACCCACCTGGAGAGGGCAAGCCACCTTTTTCCGGTCGAGAACCATGGCCTCGGATTTGGAGGTGCTGATTCTCATCCCAGCCGCTTCACACTCGGCTGCAAACCGTCCCAGTGCATGTTGCAGGTCCGGGTTTGATGGAGCCATCAGGACAACATTGTCTGCAAACAGCAGAGATGAGATCCTGTGGTCCCCAAACCGGACACCCTCCGACCCCTGACTGCGCCTAGAAATTCTGTCCATAAAAATTATGAACAGAACCGGTGACAAAGGGCAGCCCTGGCGGAGTCCAACATGCACTGGGAACAGGTCTGACTTACTGCCGGCAATGCGAACACAGCTCCTGCTCCGGTCATACAGGGACCGGACAGCCCTGAGCAAAGGGCCCCGGACCCCGTACTCCCGGAGCACCCCCCAAAGGACACCCCGAGGGACACGGTCGAAAGCCTTCTCCAGATCCACAAAGCACATGTGGACTGGTTGGGCAAACTCCCATGAGCCCTCGAGCACCCGATGGAGGGTATAGAGCTGGTCCAGTGTTCCACGACCGGGACGAAAACCACTCTGCTCCTCCTGAATCCGAGGTTCGACTATCGGTCGGATTCTCCTCTCCAGTACCTTGGAATAGACCTTACCCGGGAGGCTGAGGAGTGTGATCCCTCTGTAGTTGGAACACACCCTCCGGTCCCCCTTCTTGAACAGAGGGACCACCACCCCGGTCTGCCAGTCCAGAGGCACGGTCCCCGAACGCCACGCGATGTTGCAGAGACGTGTCAACCAAGACAGTCCTACAACATCCAGATACTTTAGGTACTCAGGGCGGATCTCATCCACCCCCGGAGCCCTGCCACCGAGGAGTTTGCGAACAACCTCAGTGACTTCAGCTCGGGTGATGGATGAGCCAGCCTCCGAGTCCCCGGTCTCTACTTCCTCTTCGGAAGACGTGACTGAGGGATTAAGGAGATCCTCAAAGTATTCCTTCCACCGTCCGACGACATCCCCAGTCGAGGTCAGCAGGCCTCCACCCGCACCGTAAACGGTGTTGGTGAGACACTGCTTCCCCCTCCTGAGGCGCCGGACGGTTTGCCAGAATTTCTTTGGTGCCGACCGATAGTCCTCCTCCATGGCCTCCCCGAACTCCTCCCAGGCCCGGGTTTTTGCCTCTGCGACAGCACGAGCCGCGGCTCGCTTGGCCTGCCGATACCCGTCGATGACCTCCGGAGACCTACAAGCCAGAGTGGCCTGATAGGCCTCCTTCTTCAGTCTGACGGCATCCCTTACTTCCGGTGTCCACCACCGGGTTCGGGGGTTGCCGCCACGACAGGCACCGGAGACCTTGCGACCACAACTCCGAGCAGCCGCATCAACAATGGAGGCGGAGAACATGGTCCACTCGGACTCAATGTCCCCAACCTCCCCCGGGACATGGGTGAAGCTCTCCCGGAGGTGCGAGTTGAATACCCTACTGACAGAGGGCTCCACTAGACGTTCCCAACAGACCCTCACAATGCGCTTGGGTCTGCCAAGTCTGTCCGGCTTCCTCCTCCGCCAGCGGATCCAACTCACCACCAGGTGGTGAGCGGTTGACAACTCTGCCCCTCTCTTCACCCGAGTGTCCAAGACACGCGGCCGGAGGTCTGATGACACGACAACAAAGTCGATCATTGACCTCCGGCCTAGGGTGTCCTGGTGCCATGTGCACTGATGGACACCCTTGTGCTTGAACATGGTGTTCGTTATGGACAATCCGTGGCTAGCACAGAAGTCCAATAACTGAACACCGCTCGGGTTCAGATCGGGGAAGCCGTTCTTCCCGATCACCCCTCTCCAGGTGTCACTGTCATTGCCCACGTGGGCGTTGAAGTCCCCCAGTAGAACAACGGAGTCCCCGGTCGGTGCACTGTCCAGTACCCCTCCCAAGGACTCCAAGAAGGCCGGGTACTCTGCACTGCTGTTCGGCCCGTAGGCCGCCACAACAGTGAGAGACCTGTCCCCCACCCGAAGGCGGAGGGACGCGACCCTCTCGTTCACCGGGGTAAACTCCAACACGTGGCGGCTGAGCTGAGGGGCTATCAGCAAGCCCACACCAGCCCGCCGCCTCTCCCCGCGGGCAACACCAGAGAAGTGGAGCGTCCAGCCCCTCTCGAGGAGATGGGTTCCAGAGCCCAAACTGTGCGTGGAGGTGAGGCCGACTATATCTAGTCGGTATCGCTCAACCTCCCGCACAAGCTCAGGCTCTTTCCCCCCCAGCGAGGTGACATTCCATGTCCCCAGAGTGAGTTTCTGTGTCTGGAGATCTGGTCGCCGAGGCCCCTGCCGTCGACTGCCGCCCAGATCTCTCTGCACCGGCCCCTTATGGATCCTCCTGCGGGTGGTGGGCCCACGGGAGGGCGGCCCCACGTCGCTCTTTCGGGCTGTGCCCGGCCGGGCCCCGTGGGGTAAGACCCGGCCACCAGGCGCTCGCCATGGAGCACCCATCCCAGGCCTGGCTCCAGGATGGGGCCCCGGTGACGCCGATCCGGGCGACGTAAACGGCCTTGTTCGTGTCGTCGTCATAAGAGGCTTCTGAACCGATCTTTGTCTGACCCGTCACCTAGGACCTGTTTGCCTTGGGAGACCCTACCAGGGGCATGAAGCCCCGGACAACATAGCTCCCGGGATCATTCGGGCACTCAAACCCCTCCACCACGTTAAGGTGTCGGTTCAAGGAGAGGTGTCGGATGTTTTTATATTTAAATTAAAATATTACTTTACTATATGAAGATAAGTTTGTTATCTTAAAGGCGCAATGGACGATTTTTCGGCGATTTGAGAACGCAGGCTGAAGTGCGCATGCGCACTCCCCCGTGTGGACTGATACAACACACACGTGCGTTTGTTTATTAGCGCAACGGAGCACATCGCATCGCTCGTCTCCCGTAGATTTCTGTCCACTTCTGCGTCAACTCGAACTGTCTTTCTCCGTCTTCATTTTGCTCCGTACACTGAGGGAACTATATTATGATAGATCCATGCGCTTAGGCACGCGGAAACGTGGGCACGAACCGCACGCGGCTGCAGGTGAGCGATAGGTGCGTTTTATGATTGATACGTGGCAGGACAAATGATTTATCCACGCCACGAGGAAATATGATAAAAAATTTGCTGAAAAAAATCGTCCATACCACTTTAAGTTCAGGAACAGGACTACGCCCATTCCTACGCCCCTTCCTGCGGCTACACTACTTAATCATCCAGATCACATACACCTGTGTTCGTGATTTTCGTGCCCCTCCCTCCCACCCTCTTTTTAAACTGTTCTAATTATTCTAATTTCTCCTAGATGGGGGTATCGAGGCCCGGGAGCCTTCAGCCCTCATCGCAAGAAGCCCCAAAACGGCATCAACTTCGTACATTCGTGTTCATGTTTCTCCCCTGCCAATAAACACCCTGCATTGTATCTGGGGTCGTGGCCCTTGATAGTGAAATTGCCACAAAATATACCTCAACACTATAGAGAGAGAAAAAAATGTATGTCAGCACTAATTTTCTTCTTTTTATTGCCTATGCATATAAGCTCTACAAATATTCAAGGTTCAAGGTATCTTTATTGTCCCACAAGAGAGAAGGACATTGCAGCAAGATGTCAAGAGCCACTCCTACAACCTTCATTATGCCTTCTTATCCACACTCCACACTAGTTTATTTTTTAAGAAAATAAATTGGAAGATGTTATTAAATGGAGCTGGAAACACTGTAGATTTTCACCATTGCACTCCTTCAATTCTGCTGCGGCCATTATCTTAAAATAGTTTGAAAAAATGTAAGGTGGTCGCGGAGCGACATAGACCAAGTGATTATGGCGGCTTTATGGGAGATTGCTGACAAGATTACGAAGACAGTGGATTCAAAGATAGATGGTGCCCTGGAAGAAATGCGTGTTTTGAAATCCAAGAATAGCAAACAGGACATGGACAACACAGTGGCTGAGGAGGAGGTGTCTTCTGCTTTACAAACTAAACTGGCAGAATTGACAGACCCGGTGCGTGTTTTGACAGACAAACTGGACGACCTGGAGAACCGAGAATGTAGATGTAATTTGTCGATTGTCTGCATTCCAGAGGACACTGAGGGTAAAGATGTGGTCAAGTATATTGAGACTTGGCTCCCTTTCAACAAAAGCTGGGAAAGTAAAGATTGACCTCCCAAGCCAGCCCGAACCAGCGTCCAAGACCTATTATACTGAAGTTCCAGGTTCAGTGAAAACTGGCTGCATCCAGACGTCTCGCCGCGGGCCATGCTGGATTAACCAAGCCCCAAGTCTCTTTCTTCATCGACTATTCAGCGCAAGTGGTCAATAAACGCAAAGCTTTTGATCCAGTGAAATCTCGCCCGCAATAAAAGAACATGGAATATGCTCTGCTTTATCTGCTGCAAAGTTGAGGATCCACTTGAATGGAAAAATAAAAAGGATCCACATTGACATTCATTCCTTTTTCCTTTTATTTCAATGAAAGAGACCTGGACTGGAGCATATCTGTAAACACATTGTCCATCCAAAAAGCGTTAAATGTCTGTCCAGAGTCATTGCGGCTAGCCTTAGATTGTTATCTAAGACCGCCGTTGCGCCTGTAGTGTGAATACAGGCACTCGGAGCCCCCTTTGATCATTCAGGAGGTGTTCCTTTGTTTGATCTGCAGTTTGCCAGCAGATCACACCCAGACATTCCTGAGGGATGGCCTATGGAGTCAATTCCTCTACATTGGTAAATGTATAGCATTTGTCTTTTTCGGCGCACACTTCCGTGTGTTGGCTGTGTTGTTGTCAGTTTGCGCTTACATTCATACATTATTTAGCGTTTTTCTCAGTGAATATAAATGAGGACCATAACATTTGATAATATATTACAATATAATGCCTATACCTAGCTAATCAATTCAAAACATCTTGCCTATTGCAAGAGACCAAGACATTGTTTTTTATGCATTTCTCTTACACTATGTACATATTAAGATTTAATTTGTGTAAAGCCCAAAATCCCAACAACAGAAATTCAAACAATAAAACATTGGTCATTGAGAAGCAGGTTACCCAATAAATGAAGTTGAAATAGGGACCGGTAGAAAGTTAGAAGAAATTGTTATGATGATTGTTAAATTATCAACATGCTTTCTAAAGATAAAATGTGTCAGTTTGGATTCCAATAAATCTTATTTCCACCTGAGCCCAGGCTCACCAGTAATGCTTAAAATTTGACTCATGCAAAAACATCCCTGTTTCATTTGAATATAATACACTTTTTATTTAGCATGTCCACTCATTCTAGATCCTGCATAAACTACAGTTTCATAGTTTGAAATGACAACTCACCTTCAAAGGTGCCAGGTAATTTATGCCATGTCACAGAACGTTGCCCTGAGAGCACCCACAATGACTCACAGTCTAAGACTAGACTGTCATTAAAATGTGACTTTTAAAATATTTGCGTTGGTTATGCTTTGTTAGACTTAGACCCATTTAATCAGCCAAAACTGCTGACTTACACCTAGATTCATCAGCTTCATGGGCTAAAAATATGTTTAAAATACCCCAGAATGAAATATTTATATTCATATATATGTGTAGTGGGCCCACCACCCGCAGGAGGATCCATAAGGGGCCGGTGCAGAGAGATCTGGGCGGCAGTCGACGGCAGGGGCCTTGGCGACCAGATCTCCGGACACAGAGACTAACTCTGGGGACATGGAATGTCACCTCGCTGGAGGGGAAAGAGCCTGAGCTTGTGCGGGAGGTTGAGTGATACCGACTAGATATAATCGGCCTCACCTCCACGCACAGTTTGGGCTCTGGAACCCATCTCCTCGAGAGGGGCTGGACGCTCCACTTCTCTGGTGTTGCCCGTGGGGAGAGGCGGCGGGCTGGTGTGGGCTTGCTTATAGCCCCTCAGCTCAGCCGCCACGTGTTGTAGTTCACCCCAGTGAACGAGAGGGTCGCGTCCCTCCGCCTTCGGGTGGGGGACAGGTCTCTCACTGTTGTGGCGGCCTACGGGCCGAACAGCAGTGCAGAGTACCCGGCCTTCTTGGAGTCCTTGGGAGGAGTACTGGACTGTGCACCGACCGGGGACTCAGTTGTTCTACTGGGGGACTTCAACGCCCATGTGGGCAATGACAGTGACACCTGGAGAGGGGTGATCGGGAAGAACGGCTTCCCCGATCTGAACCCAAGTGGTGTTCAGTTATTGGACTTCTGTGCTAGCCACGGATTGTCCATAATGAACACCATGTTCAAGCACAAGGGTGTCCATCAGTGCACATGGCACCAGGACACCCTAGGCCGGAGGTCAATGATCGACTTTGTTGTCGTGTCAGCTGACCTCCGGCCGCGTGTCTTGGACACTCGGGTGAAGAGAGGGGCAGAGATGTCAACCGATCACCACCTGGTGGTGAGTTGGATCCGCTGGCGGAGGAGGCAGCCGGACAGACTTAGCAGACCCAAGCGCATTGTGAGGGTCTGTTGGGAACGTCTTGTGGAGCCCTCTGTCAGTAGGGTATTCAACTCGCACCTCCGGGAGAGCTTCTCCCATGTCCCGGGGGAGGTTGGGGACATTGAGTCCGAGTGGACCATGTTCAGAGGCAAGAACCGGGGCCTGGGAGGAGTTCGGGGAGGCCATGGAGGAGGACTACCGGTCGGCACCAAAGAAATTCTGGCAAACCGTCCGGCGCCTCAGGAGGGGGAAGCAGTGCCTCACCAACACCGTTTACGGTGCGGGTGGAGGCCCGCTGACCTCGACTGGGGATGTTGTCGGACGGTGGAAGGAATACTTTGAGGATCTCCTTAATCCCTCAGTCACGTCTTCCAGAGAGGAAGTAGAAACCGGGGACACAGAGGCTGGCTCATCCATCACCCAAGCTGAAGTCACTGAGGTTGTTCGCAAACTCCTCGGTGGCAGGGCTCCGAGGGTGGATGAGATCCGCCCTGAGTACCTAAAGTATCTGGATGTTGTAGAACTGTCTTGGTTGACATGTCTCTGCAACATCGCGTGGCGGTCGGGGACCGTGCCTCTGGACTGGCAGACTGGGGTGATGGTCCCTCTGTTCAAGAAGGGGGACCGGAGGGTGTGTTCCAACTACAGAGGGATCACACTCCTCAGTCTCTCGGGTAAGGTCTATTCCAAGGTACTGGAGAGGAGAATCCGACCGATAGTCGAACCTCGGATTCAGGAGGAGCAGAGTGGTTTTCGTCCCGGTCGTGGAACAATGGACCAGCTCTATACCCTCCATTGGGTGCTCGAGGGTTCATGGGAATTTGCCCAACCAGTCCACATGTGCTTTGTGGATCTGGAGAAGGCTTTCGACCGTGTCCCTCGGGGTGTCCTTTGGGGGGTGCTCCGGGAGTACGGGGTCCGGGGCCCTTTGCTCAGGGCTGTCCGGTCCCTGTACAGGGACCGAAGCAGGAGCTATGTTCGCATTGCCGGCAGTAAGTCAGACCTGTTCCCAGTTCATGTTGGACTCCGCCAGGGCTGTCCTTTGTCACCGGTTATATTCATAATTTTTATGGACAGAATTTCTAGGCGCAGTCAGGGGTCGGAGGGTGTCCGGTTTGGGGACCACAGGATTCCATCTCTGCTGTTTGCAGACGATGTTGTCCTGATGGCTCCATCAAACCCGGACCTGCAACATGCACTGGGACGGTTTGCAGCCGAGTGTGAAGTGGCTGGGATGAGAATCAGCACCTCCAAATCCGAGGCCATGGTTCTCGACCGGAAAAAGGTGGCTTGTCCTCTTCAGGTGGGTGGGGAGTCCTCGTCTCCAAGTGGAGGAGTTCAAGTATCTCGGGGTCTTGTTCACGAGTGAGGGAAGGATGGAGCGTGAGATCGACAGGCGGATCGGTGCAGCGGCTGCAGTGATGCAGTCGCTGCATCGGACCATTGTGGTAAAGAGGGAGCTGAGCCGAAAGGCAAAGCTCTCTATTTACCGGTCGGTCTACGTTCCTACCCTCACCAATGGTCATGAGCTTTGGGTAGTGACCGAAAGAACAAGATCGCGGATACAAGCGGTCGAAATGAGTTTCCTCCGCCGTGTGGCTGGGCGCTCCCTTAGAGATAAGGTGAGGAGCTCGGCCACACGGGGGGACCTCGGAGTAGAGCCGCTGCTCCTCCACGTCGAAAGGAGCCAGCTGAGGTGGCTCGGGCATCCGTTCCGGATGCCTCCTGGGCGCCTCCCTCGGGAGGTGTTTCAGGCATGTCCCACCGGGAAGAGGCCCCGGGGAAGACCCAGGACACGCTGGAGAGACTATGTCTCTCGGCTGGCCTGGGAACGCCTCGGGATCCCCCCGGAAGAGTTAGAGGAAGTGTCTGGGGAGAAGGAAGTCTGGGAGTCCCTGCTCAGACTGCTGCCCCCACGACCTGGCCCCGGATAAAGCAGCAGAAAATGGATGGATGGATGGATGGATATATTTGTAGTTATTTTCCTGTATAAGCTCAAAACAAAAGTGAAACAGCTGCTACAGTCTAATAACAAATTTAACAACAATACAACTCTGCTAAATGTTTAGTTTGTATCTGACATTTAAAAAAGAAAATTAAGGTAAACAACAGGAACACTGCAGCAATAAATGTCTGTATAATTTATCACTGATACAGACTTTGGGATCATACAGTTATCTTGATTGCCTTCTTCCCCTTAAATAAGAGGTTTTTGAGTCCATGTGTTGAGAAAATTATTGTTGTGGGCTGAGTCGAAGTGTTATCTCCCCCACTCGAGAAACTACTTACAGTTTCCATTTTTGCCCATAGTTTTGACAGTGCTGAGGGGCATTTTTTATTTATTATGTCATAATAACCTCTACAATTGATATATCACATTTAAACGTAAATTATAATAGCATAATAATACACATGTGATCCAATTTTCTTTTCTAGTTTTTTACCTATCCTTTTGATGATAAATGGCTTATTCAAGACCAGTGGTCTTGTTAGTCTAGTTAGGTGACAAGCATAACCACTCGTCATTAATCCTGCTTTTTATTTGGGAGGTCAAAGGTCTCGACATAGCGAGACGGCCATTTCATCATTAAGTTATTGCCAAAGCAAATAAACAAACCTGTTACATATAACCCAGGCCCCATATATGGACTTGTACACTCTGTAGTAAATTATGCTCTCATAATTGTGTAACTATAATTTGCATAGTTTTCCTTTTGATTACCATTTCTCAGACCTCCTGCTGAGTAATAATACTCCAATCTTGCATTAGCGCAGATATTACTAGGCTTTTTACACCTGAGATGAGCATGCAGTGGAGGGGAAATGAGGTTAATATGTTGTCTGCTCTCAGGAGTCCATGAAGATAAGAAAATAGACTATAGCGGTTCCTACTGTTACTGTACTCAAGGGGGTTGAGGGCTGCATGAATGTGCACTTTGCCTCAAACTCTTAAGATTTGGAAATGTATTGTGTAGAGTATTTAAAGAGGTTTAAAAGAAAAAAGGTTACATTATACAAGTGGCCGTGTTATATAGTTGTTCCTCGTCAAAAAACATACCTGGAGTTGTTTTTTGCTTCATCCACGCTTGTTTCACTCATCCTATTCCCACTCACAAATCATTCCATTTGAACTTTCCTCAGATTATTGCATCACAGGTAAAAATCTGGATTTCTGCACAATTTTGAAATCTATGAACATCAGCATTATGTGGTCAAATTGTGTTCACAATGACATCTATTTGTGAGGATTGGATACAGGAGTGGCCGGGAACATTTTTTGATCATTTACATGATCAGGTTTTGGGTTCGGTGGATGTATTCAACATGAAACCTTTTGTTTTCTATGTTATGCTTTCATCTGTTTCCTGATTTTGTAGAAAGTTTAAAGACTAATGATTAATGGCAAAATCAATACAATCAACCCAATGGCATCAGAAGTTTTACAAATGGCATCCTTTAACATTAACGGCATATTGAACCCAACTAAGCGATAACATTCTTTAACAGAAATTTGAAAAGAAAGAACAGACATTATACATTTGAACGACATTCAACATAAAAAAACTAACCACATTTTCTTGTAAAATATGTTATTATTCATCATACAAAAGAGGGGAGTTGCAGTGTTGATTTTAGACAAAATTGCTTTTGAGCAGAGTTTTGAATGTGAAGACAAGGAGGGCAGATATGTACTGGTTAAAGCAGGGATGTCAAACTCATTTTGGGCCGTGGGCCGAATTTCAACGCTCAGGCTGGGTCGCGGGCCGAACATAACGTAAAACATAAAACAATAAAAAATATAAGAAATAAATCGCTTTAAATAGCCTACGCTGTTTTTGAAGCAATTACTGGATTGATTAAAAGAAATTACAAACACTTTGTTTGTTTTCATAAACTGAAATGTATTAAGAAAAACAAGTGTAATTTCACCAACACTGTGCTTCAGTTTATGTGCATTACAACTTCAGATCACAGTTGATCTACAGAGCAAAACATTTAATCTATTGTTAAATATTGTTAAATAGGTATTTGGAACTGAAAAATATTGTATTTGACTTAACAAAATAAACTTCTCAAAATCTAAAAAACCTCTTAAATGTACTAAGTAACATTTCCACGTCTGTGTAGTTATCTGTAGTTATTTGTACACCTGAATTGACCTACCACTAAATACAAACAAACGTGGAGCGTTTAAGTAAGGAGGTTAAGTTACGCCTCTGGCCTTGAAAATATAGAATAAGTGCATTGAGCCACAGTGTTCCATCAAACTCTTTTGTCAAATCGTGGGCCAAATATTATGTAAGAAATAAAACAATAAAAAATAAATAGCTTTTTTACAGCCTAGTAATAGTTGTGGAGACTGATGCACAAAGTGTAGTTGGAGATGTAATCGCTAACTTGGGTCGGGAGCAGGACCACGCCTCAACCTCTTACTTCCCCAGCAACCCCACCTCCACTCTTTAACCACGCCTCTTATTACCCAGAAGGCCTATATATGCACAGGCCAATCCCAGCATCTCTTGTCTCTGCTCTCTCGACCCGACCCTCCCACCCCATGTCTCTATTATCGTCACCTTAACACATAACATCCATGGAGGGGGGGGTTCTGAATCGGCTGGGCTGATTACCCGAGACAGAGCCCCCATCCTGAGTCTCTACCCAGCCATCTCTCATCGATCTCTCTCCTCTCATTGATCTCTCTCCTCTCATCGATCTCTCTCCTCTCATTGATCTCTCTCATCTCATCGATCTCTCTCATCTCATCGATATCTCTCTCATCGATCTCTCATCGATCTCTCATCGACCCATCATGACTATTATCAATAAACATTCTTTCGTATTTCATTGTTGTGGTGTGGTCCTTGCTAGCGAATGTGCAGCAGGTGAAAGACTGAGTCCACATTCATGCAGCAGCAGCAGGAATAGGAACATGGACTTTTGATGTGATTTTTGATGTGAAATGTTCATATCACAGACATGTTTCTGCTCAAACTCAATATGAGCTAGATATTTTCATAGTTTAAGTTGATTTCAGTGACAAATGATTCATGTAGTGACTCAAATGAGGTCATTGTGTTTGTGTTCACAGTCACATTAGTGTGGACACAGTCATGTTCAGACTTTATCACACTCTGACCTGTGTTTTTACCTGCGGCTGCTGATCTGTCCAGGTTTGTAGAGGATGTTTTCCTCAGAGCATCATCACAGAAGTTAGTTTTCTTCTTAGCTCCACATTAGCTCCACTTTCAGCACAGCTCCACAAAACTGTCCCCTTTCTTTCTTCCACTTGTTTCCCAAATGAGACGTCTCTTTCCTAGCTCAGACCTCTGCTCTGAGGGGCGTAAGTGCTGTAAAGTGCGCAAACGCGCGTCTTGCTTCCCTCAGCACTTCTCCCTCGGCAGTGTTATGGAAAAATAATAAGAATCTGGCCCTTTGCCTGGTTTCAATTTCGATTCAATTCTATTTCAATTCAATTTATTTTTGTGACGCCCAAAGTCACAGCCTGACATCTAAATGTCTGGACACCCTCACCCCATGGCAATCAGCTGCTTTTGTTCTTCAGAGCCGGTAAACTTCCTGCCTTCCCATTCGAATAAAAGGAACCACGGGTGTCCAGGACAAGCCTGTTGTCTCTAAGGTGTGGGCGGTCAAAATATAAATGTAACCCTGGATCTCTTTTTCTCCTTTTGCCTGTGCCATTTGTATCTCTGCCCTCTAAGACCTGCTTGTAAATTGTAAATGTGGAATGGGTCATGTGACCATCTGTGATTTAGGGAAGGAGACAGACTTGGGACGGGAGGACTTGGGACACACATTTTGGGGAGCAGGCAGGAGACAGACGTGTGGACTCGGCCTTCCACGAGAATGGCCGAGTCCACACGGGTTTCTTTCTGATTCAACCACAAGATTAAACATTTTACTTTTCTACTAGACAACTTGCTTCTTTGTTTTATCGAGAGATTTTTGCCACAACAGCAGTACACCTCCCTCGGCAGTACACAAGCAGTGAAGACCCGCGAGGGGAGGGGCGGCCACCAGCGGCATTGTGGGACGTGTAGTTTTAGCGATAAAAATGGTTACGGATGTAACTACGGTTCTATGAACGGGGAAAAAAATATTTTTGGGATAAAATATGAATTCAAAATGTTTGGCGGGCCGGATGTTTGACACCCCTGGGTTAAATGAACTGTTATTGGAAAGGTTTTCACTCTGTTGAATGTGTATGCTCCACCAGGGAGTGATATCATCTTCTATACTTATATTATGGACCTGATTCTTATGGACCAGTCTGAGGGAACCCTATTTTTTGCATCCAACCTACATTGTATGTGTCAAACTCGAGAGGCAGTGGAAGAACATTGGGTAGGGAGTTCAAGAAACAAAGGGAGAAAGAGCTGAATGGTCTGCAAGAAGAATTTAAGTTGCTTGAGTTAAATCATGCCAGGAAGGGGAATCCTCGCATGCTGCAGGAAATTGAGATGATAAGAGGAGAAATCGAGAAATAGTTCAGAAAATGCTCTTTACCAAACAAAGAGAATATTATGAGAGTGGATCAAAAAATGTTACATTATTATCCTGGAAATTTAGAAAACAACGAGCTGAAAGAAAAAAATAAATAAATACGGGAGACGCTTAGTAATACAGTCTTAATCTAACAAGACCAAACTCAATAAGAATTTCAATTCTTATATAAAACCTTTTCTCAAAATTTCAGGCAATAAAAAGAAAGATATGGATTATTTCTGGACACCCTCAGTTTGCCTGTTGTGCCAAAAGACTAGAAAACAAAATTAGGAGCTGAAATAACTGGGAAATACAGGATGCAATCAAAAGATCAAAGAACAATAAATATCGGGGGGAGTGACGAGTTCACTTCAGAGTGGTATAAAGCTCTAAAAGACACACTTACTTCTTGTCTTTTAACAACGTTTAACTGGGCACTTAATAATTATGCCGTGATGGTGTTTAAGTGATGTCTAGTGCTAGAACCTCCCGCCATAGGAACAGTTTCTTTCCCTCTGCCGTTGTACTCATGAACACTGCCTAAGCACTTTGCACTCACTGCACTGTTCACTTTTTATTGCACTACATATTTTATTCTATGTACATATCATGTCCATTTTTAACTCTACTTACCTATTTTTAATACCCGGTAGTTATTTATTGGCCATTGTTTTTGTATTCATCGTTCAGTGTTTGATGTTTGTGTTGCACCGAACCACCAGGACAAGTTCCTATGTTCGTGAATTCTGTTCATTGACAAATGGCAATAAACCTTATTCTGATTCTGATTCTGATTCTGATATATACATAAGCAAAAAATAAAAAGGAAATTGGAAGAGTCTGGATAGAGGAGATAGATAAATCTGGGCAAAACATTCATTTTTATTGTTTAAATCCTTTGACTTAGACTTAAAGGAATAATAGAGGATTTTTGGCATGCAATCTGACTCTCATTTCCTCGTGGCGTGGACAGTTGAGTAGTTATCCCACATGTCAATCATTCCCTGCGTTCTACTGCACACCTGCAGCCTCGTTCCCAGGATAGCAGCACGTTTCCCTGGCTGCACATGCACATGGTTGATATGCCAGTGTGTGTTTAGCAAATTCCTACAGTATACAGTACAAAAATGGCGACAGAGAAAAACTGTGCTGGCTCAGAAGAGACAGAGACCGGAGATGCGATGCAATCGCGCTAACAAACACACGTGTAGCAGCGGGGCTGTTACATGCTTCCGCACAAGGTTTGATGGGAGGCGCCCTCTTAGAAAGAACACGAGGGTGGGGGGGTGAGTGTGCGCATGGGCGAAAAATGCTCTATTATTACTTTAAGTATGGGGTAAGAGTCTATCTTTCACAATCAATTTTTTTTAATATTTATGATTATAATGAGGTGTATATATATGTGCCTCGCCACCGGAATTGTCGGACCATGTCGGCCTCGGTGAAACTGAGAAAAACAGCATTTTACTTTTTTTTCCCCAAATTTGTGATTTTCGTTTTTTTGCAGAATGTGCTAGTTGAAGATATGGACCAGCCATTCGATGTATCAGATAACAGTATTTGCAGCATTAAAAGCATAAATAAAGCCGTTTAAAATGTGGTGTTTTCGGGCGCTCTCTGGACGTGCAGAGGGGGTGTGACCGCATTTCCATATGAACAGCTGCGCTATTGTAGTCAGCCAATGGGCTGAGCCGCCAGCCGCATGGCTACTTGATAAGCAGCAACACAGGGAGCAACACGAGCTGTGTAACATCAGTTGAAAAATGGATCCTTCTGCTATCGCTTCGGAGCTTAACAGAGGTTGTTACAGCTCCACGCTTTTGGATTATTTCTGCGAAAAGTCCGCTTATCCAGATGACTATCTAAGTTCTGAATCTGAAGATGACCTCACAGATGACGAACGTGATTTCATCCAGCTGGAAAATATCCCTAGTCTACGGCTGACCTTAGATGAGGAGGAAGATGGGTTTTGGACAGAGGAAGGAGCGCCCGGTCACGCCGAAGAGCTGGAGCGTGAAATAACAGACGCTATAGCCACGGTTACTTTTGCAGGAGAGAACGAAGAGTTGGAAAAGATCCGTAACTTTGACTGCAAATGTTACTCAAGAAGAAAAGAAAATTCTCTACTCTCAAGCAAATCGTGTAGCGGGAAACTCTCTCCAGAACTCATGTACAAGCTACGGAGCGACTCATTAGCAGCAGAAAGAGAGTGGCAGGATATGAGGATTATCGGACATATGGAAGCAAACAGACGTTCTGTCGTCACTTCTGAGCTGACGACGTCCACGAAAAAGCCCCAGAAGAAGCGCAAGTTTGCCCGGACAAGCTTTTTCATAGGAGGCACGGAAGTCTGCAGAAGTACTTTCCTGTTCCTCATGGCGTAAGTAATGATTAATATTAAATACGCCTGTTTTAGTGTGCTGTTGTGGTCGTGTTTGTGTTGTGAGTGCCTGTTTTGTTGAGCCATCACAAGCTAGCTAGCCACGTAGCGCCGCTAGCCCCGGCCGTACCCGCTCCTCCGCGTTTTAAGTCTTAAATACGACGTAATCGTCAGAATGTGAATAATGCAGAATAAATGGCATCACAAACACGCTTGAAAGTTATGTTTTGGTGTGCTGTTGTGGTCGTGTTTGTGTTGTGAGTGCCTGTTTTGTTGAGCCATCACAAGCTAGCTAGCCACGTAGCGCCGCTAGCCCCGGCCGTACCCGCTCCTCCGCGTTTTAAGTCTTAAATACGACGTAATCGTCAGAATGTGAATAATGCAGAATAAATGGCATCACAAACACGCTTGAAAGTTATGTTTTGGTGTGATGTTGTGGTCGTGTTTGTGTTGTGAGTGCCTGTTTTGTTGAGCCATCACAAGCTAGCTAGCCACGTAGCGCCGCTAGCCCCGGCCGTACCCGCTCCTCCGCGTTTTAAGTGTTAAATACGACGTAAACGTCAGAATGTGAATAATGCAGAATAAATGGCATCACAAACACGCTTGAAAGTTATGTTTTGGTGTGCTGTTGTGGTCGTGTTTGTGTTGTGAGTGCCTGTTTTGTTGAGCCATCACAAGCTAGCTAGCCACGTAGCGCCGCTAGCCCCGGCCGTACCCGCTCCTCCGCGTTTTAAGTCTTAAATACGACGTAAACGTCAGAATGTGAATAATGCAGAATAAATGGCATCACAAACACGCTTGAAAGTTATGTTTTGGTGTGCTGTTGTGGTCGTGTTTGTGTTGTGAGTGCCTGTTTTGTTGAGCCATCACAAGCTAGCTAGCCACGTAGCGCCGCTAGCCCCGGCCGTACCCGCTCCTCCGCGTTTTAAGTCTTAAATACGACGTAAACGTCAGAATGTGAATAATGCAGAATAAATGGCATCACAAACACGCTTGAAAGTTATGTTTTGGTGTGCTGTTGTGGTCGTGTTTGTGTTGTGAGTGCCTGTTTTGGTCTAAACCTGGTGAGCCATGATATCACAAGCTAGCTAGCCACGTGAAGCGTGTTATTCCCATATTACTCTCAACCCTAATCCTTTTTTTCCCCCTTTTCAGAATTGGCAAAGACACCCTGACTGACATAATTAAACACTATGATGAAAATGGAGCAACACCACGATTGAGGAAGAAGCGTGCACAGCCACAGCCACGTTCACGCAGGTTCATCAGCCATGAAGTCATCCACACCGTTGTAGAGTTTATCAAAAACTATGCAGAAGTCCATTCCATAATGCTACCTGGTCGACATCCTGGCCATAAGGACTGGCATGTGAAGTTGCTCCCAACCCATGTGACTAAGGCCGAACCAGTGGAATTTCAGCTACTACGCACTACAGCTGTTCTGCCTCCGGTTGACAATCTCCATGTCCTGGTCCCACCTGGATTGAACATTGACAGGCAGACCTACCTGCATGAAAAAATCAGGCCTTTCTGTGCTGACGAGGCAAAAGACATCACATGCCCAGCGCCGAGAGTCACAGCACAGAAGACGAATGTGCAAAAGAGGCTGCGGACGTAATTGGACTCTGATGGTGTACCTATGATGTCTATTATCTCATATGTTGCAGTTCGTATACCTGGCTCTGGCATCTGTTTATAAGAGTTCTTCTATTGAGGGTGTTTTTTAAACTTCCTATAAATTATCTGTCCTTTCCCCCTGTATCTACTGCGTTGTAACATTAAAGGCTATCTTATCTTATCTTTTGTTGTTTGTGTTGAATCATTCAGTGCACCGTTGTTGGTGCACTGAATCACCTGTGAATTATGTTTACCGACAAATGCAATGAACCCTATTCTCATTCTGATTCTTTGATTCTATTCAGGGCCTTTTGTAATCCAAGTATTTCCATTTTAATATAGTAACTTCTAATTCTGATTCAAGTCCAGTTACCATCAATAACAACACTCCTCTTGAGTCTTGAGTGACAGCTGTAGGGGGAAGGTGGTGTCAGTGTGACAGGGGGGAGGGCTTATCTAAATGAGATGCAAATGAGCCCCCCTGTGACTCTGGGCTCTCTCAGGTGAGAAACTTTGGAAGCCGTTTTCTCAGTGAATGGGTTTGAGAGTTGTATACATTCAAATGACCACAACTTACTCAAATATTATCAGATCTACATGAGTGAGACATCATTGGAAAGCTTTGAATTCACACTTTCAGAATCTGTGAATAACTCAAAATGTCTCCGGGTAGACATGTAACTGGGTTTCATACGGCCGGGCACATATGCTGGATTAGACTAAATAGGCTAACTTCACTTATCAATTCATTACAAGTTCTATGTAATAATTAGCGTTCTATGTAATTAAAACACTGCCTGTTTTTCCAACTAACGTCTAATGATTAGAAACGTGAACAAACAAAGACTTGTCTCTAAAATAAGTCAGTTTGTTGAAACTTGGCGCTGCTATAGCTTTGTTTCTCTGCACATTTACAGTTAGGGCAGAACCTGCAAACATCCAAAATTCCTACCTAGGTTTATTCAGTGTGGTTTGAGACGATGTTTGCACATTCACAGACCTCTAAAACTCTCTGGTTCAAAAAGGTCTTGTTAGAGAACAGAACATGAACAGGTCTCTGGACACGGTCACAGACTACGCTGCTTTGGCAAAAGCAGAACTATGATTCCTGCGCTGTATTGCGCAGCGGCCTGTAGTGGCTAGTAAAACACAGTAACTTCCAGCCAAGCTTCAGGAGCAAAAATGTAGGGAAAAGAAAACAGTTTATTTTAATATATTTTAGACCAATTTAAATATACTTGTGACAAAGTCATTTTAGATTTTATTGGTCAATCACTGCTTGCCTTGATTGCCCTGACGGTACGCCACTGGTAGAAAGTCTTTTTTTACCTGTCCTTTCTTTGTTTCTAGATCCATGTGAAGTGAGGATTACAATTACAATTCTGTGATCCATCTAAGACAACCCCTATCAACTCCTTTACCTCCTACCAATCTCTATCTCTATCTACAGCCGGAGAACAATGCAACCACCATTCTACAGAACTCTATAAAATTCCCATAAACTACAAACAGACTTGAACATGGCCGTCGAACAGTGGCCCTTCCTCACCAGCCCCCCCAACATCTCCTTCCCTGAATCCTTGATGTACGATGGCTACTTCCCGGGCAATGACTCTGACTATAACATTACGGAGAAGGTGACCATCCACCAGGACACCACCAGTTCGGTAGTGATTACCTTCATCTACTTTGTGGTGTGCACCATTGGACTGTGTGGCAACGCACTAGTCATCTACGTGATTTTACGCTATGCCAAAATGAAGACGGTCACCAACATCTACATTCTTAACTTGGCTGTGGCGGACGTGTTGTGTATGATGAGCCTGCCGTTCATTGCTCTGCAGCTGGCCTTGGTGCACTGGCCATTTGGAGAGGCACTGTGTCGGGTCATCATGAGTGTGGGTGAGTATAAGCTATATCAACTTTTAGAACCGTGATCCCTCGCTATAACGCGGGTCACTTTTCGCGGTCTCGCTGCTTCGCGGATTTGCATCATGCATTGTGTTCTGCATTCTGATTGGCTAAACAGTCTCTGCGCGTCTTCTCTACCTGTTTGTCAATAACGTTATGGATTAATATGTACACGTACATAAAACCGCTTGCCAAATTGAAGTTTGCGAGGCCGGTGAGAGCGCGCGTGTGAGCTGCGGGAGAGGCCGGTGAGAGCGCGCGTGTGAGCTGCGGGAGAGATCGGTGAGAGCGGCGCTCGTGAGAGGCCTGTGAGAGCGGCGTGCGTGAGCTTCAATGTTTTATGGAGTATTTCATTGTATAATAACTGTAAAAAAATAAAGGTTTCTACTTCGCGGATTTCGACTCCCGTGGGTTCTTCTTGGAACGTAACCCCCGCGATAAACGAGGGATCACTGTATTTACCTTCATATCATATTTTTACTTAATTTATACTTGACTTGTATTCTGTGAGATTCATGCATGTTTTAGTATTCCTATGCTGTCATGCATTGGAGGCCCTCCTTCTTTTTGTTAAAATGTAGGAGAATTTGGAAACAAACTATAGAGAACATTAGACAACAGTCCAATTTTGGGAAATTCTAATCAAAGCCTCTGTAGCATGTTCCATGCTATTGCAGAAGACAGGTTTTTTTTAAACCTTAGATTTACTGAGTTTTTGCTTATTGGCCTACAAGCTACAGTTTAAACAGACGCAGACAGATCAGGGACACAGTATCATGCAAAATCAACTTTTCAGAGTGTTTAACCTACCTACAGTGCTATTGGTATCTTGTATTTGTGCCCAAAGTAGTTTTTTGACTGATTCCTGCAGTCTTTAGCTAGAGAACAGTCTCCATCCTGCCCCTCGGATGAGCAGACAGACCAGGATGAGTCAGCCTGATGAGTGCTGCAGCACTCCGTTTCAGCCCATGCTCCAGAAAGCACTCTGTACCTGTGAAAAAAGATAAAAAAAAAACAGGCCATGTGATGCGTCAAGCTGGCACAGCAAACAGCGGAGCTGACACCACAGATTTGGCAAAGTGGTTCACCTTCTTACAAATGTCAAAATCATGTTTTCGTAAATGCAACAGAAAGTGTCAATAGTTTGCAACCTGAAGTGTATTCTAGAGCCTCAATACGTTCTACAGAAGATGCTCTGGCAGGGGCGGAGCAGGGACTGTGGTGCTTCATAATAAACAGAGCAATGATTTGCTAGTTATATTACATTCAAAATACAGAAACGTAGCAAGGACCACGCCACAACAATGAAATATGAAAGAACGTTTATTGATAGTGATGATGGATCGATGATGGATCGATGATGGATCGATGATGGATCGATGATGGATTGATGAGAGTTAGCTGGGTAGAGACTCAGAATGGGGGCTCTGTCTCGGGTAATCAGCCCAGCCGATTCAGAATCCCCCCCTCCATAGATGGTGATGTGTTAAGGTGAAGATGATAGAGCAATGGGGTGGGAGGGTGGGGTCGAGAGAGCAGAGACGACAAGAGATGTTGTGGATAGGCCTGGGTAATTAGAGGTATGGTTAAAGAGTGGAGCGTGGTTACTGGAGGAGTAAGAGGTTGAGGCATGGTCCTGCTCCCAAACCCAAGTTGATGATTAACATCTCCAACTACACTTATTTTTTTATGGAAAACCTCTTTGTTTAGGGCCCCAAAACCCCTGTTAGGATCGTGATGTATGTAATATTTACAGAACTTTATTTATTCAAAAATAACCTTACTAGTCACCTTAAGACCTCAAACCACTATACTTTACATGTTTTGACGTTGGTAGGGAGCATGGGGGCAGTATGTTTAAAAAAAAAAAAAACAATTGCATTCAAAGACACCACACAGTGCACTCAAAACATCAAAACAATATAATCATATATCAAATAAGCATATACACATTTATATATTTTTATACCGCTACACGTATATACACATCAGGTTGCTGTAACATTGCTACCCACCACTCGACAGAGGAAAGAAACCAGCATCCTAGACCTAGTCAAATTGACTAATATGATTGTTAGAGATAATACTGTGGAACATTTGAGGCAAAGCAATAGATTGCATTCATGTGACATTGCAACATTTCCTTCTTTGGTCTTGTCACTAAAACTCATCAGGTTCAACATTTAGGAATTTTCCTTTTCAACATTTAGTCCAATGCAATCAATAGGGAAACGTGGCTCCTATCCACCAGCTGAGGTTATGAAATCATCTCATTCTTTAATGTGAATAACCTGTACCATTTCCATGAAGACAAGCTGGCATGTTCTCTCCATCAGAAAAGGTTGACTTTTAAAATAAATTTAAACTTCCTTTCACTCATGACATTTTGTATTCAGCACAGCTTCAGTCAACTTCTCAGTCCAAAAAAGCACCAAATAATCATATGTTTCATCATGATTAGACCTCAAATCCCACATTTTAAATTGCAAATCAGATATTCTCTCATTTCACAGTGGGCAAACGCATCACTTTTAGTGAAAGCATTTAACATGCACTTCTTTCCTGTCTAATCCTTTCCCTTCTGCTCTTAATTCCCACCCTCAGACTCTCTCAACCAGTTCACCAGCATCTTCTGCCTGATGGTGATGAGCATCGATCGCTACCTGGCTGTGGTCCACCCAATAAAGTCGACCAAATGGAGAAAGCCACGTGTTGCTAAATTCATAAATCTCACCGTATGGGGGTTCTCCCTTCTGGTAATCCTACCCACCATGATCTTCAGCGGCCTGGATAACGTCCCCGTCTGTGGAATTGTCTGGCCAGAGCCGCAGGATGTCTACTACACAGCCTTCATCGTCTACACCTTCTTTATCGGATTCTTCATGCCCCTGGCGGTCATCTGTATGTGCTACCTGCTCATTATAATCAAGGTGAAGGGAGGAGAGTATGAGGCATAGGGCTTGATGGATGTAGCTGACCTTCTAAAGTATGGCGTGTTAATTGAAAAGCTATAGGTCAAGCTGTTTAGAGACTGAAAGTGTGTGAGGATGTAAACACTAGCTTGTCTTAAAGGTGCCGGTTTATTTATGGGGGGGAAATGAAGCATATGGCACAAGAATAGCATGTCAGATGATCTTACATTCACATTTATTATGTTGGTAATGCCATGAATATGCAAGGGCTCAACAGTCAGCACTGCTCAATAGTCTACAGACGTGTAAAAAAAAACTAAACTAAAACAGACAAGTAAAACTCAAGGCCCTAACAAGATGATACACAAATAGTAAGTTTAGAAGGCCAATTAATCTCACATTTGAATCACCTTAAAAATACACTGAATTGTTTAAATGGTCATTTTCAAAAGAAATGCAGAAGCAGCAGCCGCAAACACAATCTTGATTAAGCCTGAGCAATGAGCAATTCCCTCATATGACATGAATTTTGATTCAGTGTTTTTTTTTCCTATATTAAAATATAAACATTTAAAAAAAAAAAAAAAATCATTATTAAGTTCATGAACCTAAGCATGTTTCAAAGTGATGAAAAGTTAAAATTGAAAATGAAAAAAAAAAAAATGGAATTAGCATATATACCCTCTAATTTGCAAGTCTTCATTAATATGCTCTGTCCATATCAGATAAAGAAATAAATAAATATGAATAAAGAATAGCACTGTTGCCTTAGCAATTAACAGTTATCTTTTGAATTGGTAAAAGTACTCAAAATAAACAAATAAAAAATTAAAAAAAAAAACAGTAAGAACAACAAAGGAATTCATTCCGCTTTTGTGTACGTATTTAAAACAAAACAAATTCAAATTGTTCCACCAAAGTTGAAACTAAATTGCACCAAACAACATGCTTTTACTGGCACAGGATTGGCTTTAGACATGTTGATTGAAAATCCCCAATAATTGCAACCTGGAATCAATTTGATCTCTATTGCTCTGTTACAGATCACATCACAACATCCTATAGGCCAATTATATCCTATACAGATGGGGGCCAACTAAAATTAATATAGATAAAATATTGATTTTTGTTAAAATACAGCAAGTTCTAGAGTCCAGTCACTAACAGAAATTATGGTCAAGTACGATGTAATCTATAGCAACATCTGGCTCTTGCCTCTATCAATACTGTTAAAATGCAGATTTTTGTTGTCATACAAGAAGTTAATATCTAGTCTCTAATGTGAATTTACCTTTTAGATATTTCACAGCAAAATACAATGTAATCAATAGGGGATTCTTGCACTGCATGTTGTGTGGATAATCGTGATCGTTCAGCTGCGTGTTTAAACCTACATCAATGATATTTGCCTTGAAATGCAAACAGAAGTGGCATATAACCTGTTTTCCATAACTGTGATTGTCTTGAAAGAAGAGATGAGAGGGGAAGAACCGACAGGAGCAGAGAGCAGGACAGACATCCTTTCAATCCTTTTCAATTTGATCCAATCAAACCAGTCCTTATGTTTACAGTTTTATCAGCATTTAGCAACACAGATACTAATTGAAGGTTATTAAGGTTTCAATGTAATATATTTTCAAATCAAAATTGCTTGGTTGGCAAAATTCAAATATGATAGATTAAAAAGAATGAAGCAGAAATTGCCTCAATTAAATTCTGCATGTGTGATTTACAACTTACACAATATTTAAATACATTTCAAATGAACTTGGCTAATTTAATTATAATGCACGAGGCCAAATAACTTAAAATAACCATCATGCCAGCTGGTGTGTATTTTATCACACAGGATTAACCTCAAAAGGGGAACCTATGAAGTTGAATTTAACGTAAAACATGGGGGTGCCTCAGTTTAGGTACATATAGGGGGACCCCAGAGCTGAAAAGTTTGAGAACCACTGCCTTATAGATTAAAATAGGTTAGGCAAGAGCCACTTTCCCGAGTTTCAGTCACGTGACTTGTGTGTTTGAACATTATAGATTGGGAGGTTTTCAGAGCTGCCACGGATAGTTTGGATGAGTACATGGACACTGTGACTCATACATTCGATTCTGTTATGACAGCGTTATACCAACACAAGCGCACAGGGCTGGGGACGGAGAGCACTACAAAGATGCAAAGTATGGATTTAGCGGGGAGGTGTCTTGGGTTATTGGGTTGTCCCCCGCCACCCTGTGACATAGTCTCAGCGTGGAGACGGTGGGAATGTAAACAGTAAACAGAGGCTGAGGTGTCGCTACAAAGCGGCACACGGTAATGCCAAGTTATCAAAGAATAAAAGCAATAATCACATTTCAAGCACTTGCACAGTCATCATAACAAATGAAAAACATCACAAAATTTTTTAATAACAAACGCCTCGCCAGGAAGTCGCACATGTACATGTAGCTTGTACTTACAGCTTACGGGCTCTCCTGTCCAACGTGCAACGTGCAACTTGCAACTAACTTCACCGCGGTGGCTCTCCACGCGTCCCCTCCTAGCGCATCCTCTCCTAGCGCATCCTCTCCCCGCTTGCCGCAACGCTTTCCCCCGGGCTCACAGTGCTTTCGCTGATCCCCGGCAAGACTTTGCTGAGACTTTTAGCAAGAGACTGAACTCTTGCTAAAAACTGCAGGAATCAAACAAAAAAACACTTCAGGCACATATATGAGGCACCAATAGCACTGTAAGAAGGTTAAAAGCTCTGAAAAGTCGATTTTGCATTATATGGGACCTTTAAGGTACTGCAGGAGAACTGAGCCCCGTCTTCACAGACATTTTTAACACCTCCCTGGAACCATGCCACGTCCCAGCCTGCTTCAAGTCGTCCAGGAGGTGGACCGGCTGGTGTCTTGGTGTAGCAGTAACAACCGGGGAGTTCAATGCCCAGAAGACAGTGGAGATGATCGTGGACTTCAGGAAAGTCACAGCCCTCCAGCCCTCCCTCACCATGACAGACTCCCCGCTTACTACCATTGACTCCTTCCGCTTCCTCTGCACCACCATCCCCCAGGACCTTAAGTGGGAGCCCACCATCAGCTCCCTCATAAAGAAGGCCCAGCAGATGATGTATTTCATGTGGCAGCTGAGGAAAGCCAAGCTGCCAATGGTGCAGTTCTGCACGGCCATCATTGAGTCCATCCTCACCTCCTCCATCACCCTGTGGTACATTGGAGCCGCAGCCAGGGACAAACAGAGACTACACGCATTGTGCACTCTGCTGAGAGGGTGATCGGCTGCAGACTTCCATCTCTGCAGGACCTGTACGTCTCCAGGACTCTGGGACGAGTAGCCTTCTCACCTTGGACACGAACTATTTGAGCCACTCCCCCCCTGCAGTCCATCCGGACCAGAACCTCTCGCCACAAGAACGGTTTCTTTCCCTCTACCATAGGAACACTTGAACACTTCTTAACACCTGTCACTTTAACTATATATATATTTTTAATTTGCACTTTTCACTTTCTTGCACTACATCTGTAAATTCAACTGTAAATTTTGAATGCATCGTAAGCCTATTTTTATTTTTTATCCTATATTTGAATTAAATGCTGTTTTTGATTTTATATATGTTGTTTTTTTTATTGTTAATATTTTTTTATGTTGCACCAAATTTATGTTGCATTAAAGTTTATATGTTTGTGAATTTTGTTCATTGGCAACTACAATAAACCTTTTCTGATTCTGATTCTGGCCATAAACAGGGTATTTGGGTATGTTACAGAAGAGGAATCCTTTGTTTTGAAACCTTTTTGGTAGCACAGCCCACAGTGAACCATGCGGTGAGCATGAGAATTTTCTCCTCAGGATGGCTGTAGCAACGAGTCTGTGACATCACTTTGAACCCATGAATTCATGGCATTGGACTTTGCTATGAAATATTTAAAAGGAAAATTCCTAAATCTTGAACCTGATTATTTCCTTTAGTGACAAGGCCTAAGAACTCAGTGTCTCATTGTTAGGCTGAGCAAAATAATGTCTGTTTGCCGTAACCCGACCCGCTATGAAACTAGCCGACTGAAAAAAAAATATCAGCATTTTGTTGAAACAATTTATCACGCTGGTAAACCTGACTTTCATCAAAATTTTCCCATGTGGAACAATAATGGACTATCTTATCTTATCTCAAAGGACTGATAACACACTGCGTACCGCATGCACGTTTTCATTTACAGTCCTCCACATGCTTCTGTAACCGAATGGAACGCAATCAAGGAGTCTTTTTACAATTTGGTGTGCCTCTGTCGGCGCCACTGAGATGTCCATAGTAATGCCAGGCTCTGTCAGGGTGTGCAATTTGACTTACGCAGATGCATTCTGGGATTGAAACACGCCCAGCAGCGTCATCACAACAAACATGGCGGCGCCCGTGTCCCCCGCATGTTCCCCCCGCTCGTCTTAGTTACCAAAATAAAGGATAGCGGCGTACAAAAGGTCGATTGAAATATCTTAAAATCGTGAGATTTAGTCTCCCGATCGGGTTGATAAAGATGTTTTCCGTCAGTGACTGTTGAAGCCTGACCCCTGGTGGTCACTCCGACTCAAAAAATGACAAAATTTGGATCTTTTTTTTTGCCTTCAAAGTAAAAAAAATAAGAATTTGCCTACCGACCGACCCAGATGAAAAATGTTGACTCGGGTTACAGCAAACAGACAATTTATTTGGGATAGCCTTATTTAATTGCCTTTTCAGTTACAGTTCAACGTCCTCTCTGGCAGCATAAATTTGTGATGTCATGTGAATGCAACCCCAAAGGTGAAATTGATTTCAGTTGAAAGAACTTCAAACCATGAGATTAATAAGACAAGTTTGTGGAGCCAATCCTTAAAAAATAATGGGATAAGACATTATCAAATTCTAGAATGTGAACGCAACCTTCTAAAATAAAATAAAATGCACATCTCAACCAATTTGATACTTTTATCAAGGCTACTGTAAATTAAACTTGAACTGAATCAATGATTTGTTCCTTTTTCCAGGTGAAATCCTCTGGCATGCGTGTGGGCTCCACCAAGCGCAAGCGCTCCGAGCGCAAAGTCACACGCATGGTGTCCATTGTGGTGGCTGTTTTTGTCCTCTGCTGGCTCCCATTCTATGTTTTCAATGTTACCTCGGTAACCAGCTCCATCAAACCCACGCCAGTGGTCAAGAGCACCTTCGACTGTGTGGTAGTGCTAGGCTATGCCAACAGCTGCGCTAACCCCGTTCTGTATGCCTTCTTGTCAGACAACTTCAAGAAGAGCTTTCAAAACGTTCTGTGTCTGAAGAAAGTGACTGGATTGGATGAGATGGAGCGCAGTGACAGCAGAGCGGACCGGAGCAGGATGGTGCATAATGCCGTTATCATTGGTGCTAATTTAGAGACCCACGATGCATCTTTGCTTAATGGCGAATTGCAGACTAGCATTTGAATTAATGCAAACATTGCTGGATAAATATTGAATATGATGTAATGGTTGTAAAGTCCAAACCAAAACCAAAAATGTTTAATGGGCTCCCAAGGTTCACAGAATACCATTCAATATTGGGTTAGTGACGCAATGGTCGGCGAACTTTGCAGCACGACATTGTGTAAAACATAGAGATTTTCAATACTGTATGACAAGCTAATGCAGAAATCTATAAAATTACTGTGTCTCACAACTATATATACCGGTAAATTGTTCTAAAATATATCCAAATAAGCCAGTTTTCCACTAACTTCTGCTGCTGAAGCTTGGCTGAACTCAGTGTCTTTTAGTGGCTGGCACAGGCTGCTGGGCAGCATAATGCCCTATGCTTTTACCATTGCGGCAGTATCTGTGGCCGTGTTCAGAGGCCTGCTGATGTTCTGCTCTCCATGAGCTTTTAGAACCAGAGCAGAAGGCAGCTTCTTTTAGAGGCCTGCACGTGTGCTCTGAGGACCACGCCTCAAACCCATGGATCTATGCTCAAACCTCTCTGAATAAACCTGTGTGGGAATCAAGAATGTTTGCAGGTTTTTTCCTAACTTTGCAAGTGCAAGAAGCAAAGCAACAGTAGCGGCAAATTTCAACTGACTTAAAAACTATGTTTTAGAGTCTATGTCTGTGTTTGTAGCTAAAGCTCTATTCATGTTTTCAAAGACTAGATGTTAGTTAGAAACAACATAGAACGCTAATTTGTGTAATCAATTGGTCGATGAAGTCATTTTATTTATCCATTTAGCACACTGGTATGGTATGTGAGTTAAGCTCAGTTGGCTAGGTGTTCGCACTTCGCGCGAGACCAGAGTTTGACCAGAGTTTGACCTTGATTTTTTTTCACTCTTGTATTATTCACTAAATATTAATGAACACCCCAGGTTTGCTTATTCATCCATAAAAGTCACAGGACACCACTACTAGGGATAGATTGCGTGAAGCTTGAAGCACTAAAGTCACACTTGAGTTCTGACTCAAAAAATAATTCACAGTCAGATTGATTATTTTGCTTTGGTAAATCTCAGAAGGACATACAGAAAGTTTTAGTAGATTGTACTCCTTGGGAAATGTGAAGACCAACTCCAAGTGAGTAGATGGTTCAGCGGAGGGAAGCCAAGGAAAACAACTCTTCTGAAACTTTGTGATAAGAAAGTCATCGTAAAAAGCAGAAAAATCAACAGGGCATTTGAAGAGGATGCATGTTATTGTGGCATTTGCTGTTGTAAATACAAACATTGTTGAGAGACATTGGTTCTGGTCTTGCTTGCATGGAAACCTGTACATAAGAAATATGTTACTAAATATTGTACATTGACTGATGTTTTCATTATTGTTTACATATTGTAGCTTGCGTGTATAAAAAGATTATGAGTTTTCTTCACTAATCTTGGCATCCGTGAACAGAAGACGGTAAAAATATTATAAAATACCCAAAAAAATATTTAAAATATAAATTGTTCAACAAATGTTTTAAATGTTCTCATATAATGACACATAATAGTATTGAGGCTGAAAAAATATTTATGATGTTCAAAGACGAAGCATATGGCGAGGTCTGCGTAGTTGTTTGAAACAATAAAAATCTAGTTAATTTTAAACAGTTTGCAGTGGTCCAAATTCACGTTTTTTGACAAATAGTCAAAAACGTACTTGGACATAAACACATGGGGCAGGCGCAACTAAAACAGAAATTATCTGCACACTCAATGTTCAGACAAAGCACATATAAGTTGTTCACAGTCAAGTCACATACACATAGCGTCCTCAAATAATCTATGTCATTTCATCAAGTTCACAAAGGTTTGCCACATTTCTGTGAATTATTATTTTTTCTCTTTTACAATAAAAGTTATTATTTCAAATGCTAATGTGGTAGACAATGCCCTTATCCACTGTTCTCTACTAAATCTTTCCTTCAGTTTCCATTTCATGTCTATTATCTGTTTTGCTTGAATAAGGCTGATGTTTAATAGGTGGGTCATTCTTGAATTTGAAAACTTGGTGGGTATTTATGAAGTAAACACAGAGCTTTCCCAGAAACAATTAATTGAGCTTCCTATTCAGTATTACAATTATAACATTTGTTTGAAAACTTACTGTAAAAATAATGATTTTTTACTGTAGTGATAAGTCCTAAAGAACCCTTTATATGATTATGCGCATGCGCACTTCCGCCTGCGTTCTCAAATAGCCTTTAAGCTATGAAGCCGATCTGACAAGTCAATACACTTAGTCAAATGCATCTGTCTGGAATCTTCATTATACATATAAACACACCACTGCCAAGACGCAAATGGCGCTTGACTTGGTTAAAAGTTAATACAAAAGCCCACAATTGATGTCGATCTTTATAATGCGGGCATTTTAGACATCACAAACAATCATTTCCCCCGGTGCAGTGTCCCCATGTCAGGTCCTGGACCTGTAAAATGACATACTCCGGTGTTGGGTGCTCGTGTGTGTTGGAGTTGTGCTCGTGCCATGATGTATGGATGATGGCGTGTGCATAAAACATATCGCTTTTTGGCTGTGCCAAAAACAATCCAGGCGTCAGGAGGAGCTTAGTGGAAGTGCAGACAGCAGACAAATGTTTTGTGTTCTGTGTGTTTTACTGAGTTTGTTCAAAGGATGACAAAAAGGTTATAATCGGAGCATAAAACTTAAGTGCACATAAGAACAGTGATTGTGCGCAAAGTTCCCACGTAGAGAAACGACTTAGAGGAGCAGAACATGTGTGAATATAACACCGAGGCTGCTCCTCCTGTCTGCGGGCGGCTGTGGCACGAAGCACGGCTGCTGTTTGAGCCCATGGTGCACTACGGAGAAATGGAGAAAGTTTGATCCAACAGTTTGTGAATGATGCGTAACAGGAAAGGTCCTGCTAAGCGGCAGTGTCTGTAATAAACACACACGTAAGACATCGTTTTAAAGGCCAGGGAACACTTTTACATCTATTGCAGACTTTTATGTAGTTCTAAACTGTCAACTCATCCAATAATAAAATAGAGTTTATTCTCGTTAAATTACGAGTTTATTCTCGTTAATTTAGACTTTTTTCTGACTTCGACTTTTTCTCATTAATTAACGTATTTTTTCTCATTAATTAATCACATTATTCTCATACTGCGGCACATATTATTATTTTTGGTTGGCCATTATACTCTGTCGTAATAGGTAGATCTTCGGGTTTTGTTGAATATAAAAGTAGCTTGTGAGCCGGAAACATGTGGGCAGCCCTGAGTTAGAGTTTGTGTCTCTGCATATATAATGTCTTAATTGTAAATAGTTTTGGGACGTTCATATTTATCCACTAATTGTTGAAAGGACATCATGTATCTTCAGAATACAATTCACCAATTTTTCCTCAAATACTTGAAACCCAAATAATTTGTACCAGGTTTAAAGTTCATATTACCTCATATGAGTGAGAAATCGGCTAGTTTAATAGAGTTTTAAAATAATTGTTGATATGTTTTTGAGGAAGGGGTTATGTGAATGCCTCTTCAAATAATTCTGCATTTTTTGTCCACCTTTTTCACATGGCAAATATAAGAGAGAAAGCTGTAACCGTGGGCGTTTGTTATACAGTGAACCCTCGTTTATCGCGGGGGTTACGTTCCAAAAAGAACCCGCGATAGGCGAAATCCGTGAAGTAGAAACCTTTATTTTTTACAGTTATTATACAATGAAATACTCCATAAAACATTGAAGCTCACGCACGCTGCTCTCACCGGCGTCTCACACGCGCCGCTCTCACCGGCCTCACAAACTTCAATTTGCGTTATAGCGAGGGTTACCAAATAAAGTGTGCAAATGTTCTATTCAGCATGGAGATGATGGTATTGACTGGAACAGATACTGCAATTTTGGCACAACCGACATCTTAATAGGTAAGAGTACTCCATCTGTTTAGCAAGTCCGCTATTTCTTTCCCAAGTGGATCATAATTAGTAAGAATGATGTCTTTCATATAAGGTGATATGTTTATGCCTAAATATGAAAACCCCTCCAAGCTTAAAAAGAATTCTGTATGACTTGGGGGGATTGATCGTTCTAAAGCATTTAATAAAAGTAACAGGGATTTTTCATTATTTATTTTTTAGCCTGAGAAATGGCCAAAAGAGTCGAAAAGATGATTGAGGGGGGCTCTAATGGATAAGTCCAGGCATCTCAAAATAGTACAATGTCATCTACAAAAAGCAGCAGATAACGTCCCTTGTTTCTGATAGAGATGCCTCTGACTTCTGACGACTGTCTTATTGCCAATACTAAGGATTCAATTGCAAATAGAAATAATCAAGGAGACCAAGGTCATCCTTGACGCGTGGATCTATCAAGTGAAAAAGATTTTGAAATATAATTTGTTGAGGCTTAGGCTATTGGGTATAGAGCAACATGACTAACTTAAGAAAATGTTTTTTTCCAAATCCAACCCTCTCCAGAATCTCAAACAAAGATCAACGTGTATTATGAAAAGCCTGTCTTCCCGGTTGACCATGTCAAGGTCACACCAGAGACACTTCGGATAGGGGACGGTGCGATAAGTGACGTGATGCCTAATAGAATGCAAATTTTACCCAGCATCAATGTTTCTGAGATAAAGTCTCTCCTTCCTAATAGTTTGGCCACACATCAAGAATTTAAACAGCTGATGGACATTCAATGGGAACAGACTGAAGCTTTGAAAAGAGACTTCTTTAAATTATCCAAGGTGCTTGGTGAAGTGTAAATCAAGGAATCTCAACGGAGTATAAGTCGCACCAGCCAAAAAATGCATAATAGAGAAGAAAAAATCATATATATACTGGAGTGTGAAAATAACAAATAATATCACATATAAGTCGCTCCGGAGTATAAGTATAAGTCGCACCCCGGCCAAAACTATGAAAAAAGGTGCGACTTACTGTCCGGAAAACACAATATAAAAAAGATCTTGAAAATGGAATCTTATCCCCTACTTAAAGAAAAAAAATTCGGCACCAAATCTGAGACTCATTTCCTCGTGGCGTGGACTGCCGATTAGTCCTGCCACGTATCAATCATAGAACGCACCTACTGCTCACCAGCAGCCTCGTTCTGGCTCGTCCCCAGGAGAGCACCACTTTTCCCTCTGTCTAAGCTCATGGATCTATCATAATATAGTTCTCTCAGTGTACAGGACAAAATTAAGACAGAGAAAGACAAGCAGGCTCAAAAGAGACGGAAATCTACGGAGACGCGATCCGTTGCACTAATAAACAAACGCACGTCTAGCCGCAAGGCTTTTCTCTGCTTACGCACGGGGTGAGTGCGCATGCGACTTCCGCTTGAGTTCTCAAATCGGCAAAAAATGGTCCATTACGCCTTTAAGTCTAACTGAAACTATAAAAAATAATGTTTTGCCCAGATTTCTGCATCTGTTCCAGACTCTTCCAGTTTCTATCCCCAACCGGCTGTTTGATGTGTGAAAGCAATCTTAAGATTTATATGGCAAGGGGAGAAAACTGTATCAAAACACATTACGATTATCAAAAGAAAAAGGAGGCGCGGGTTTTCCTTGTTTGAAAAATTACTTTATTTCAGCTCAGATCAGTGCCTTAATGTACTGGTGTGATCCAGAGTATGAAGTTCAATGGAAAAATATTGAGATTAATGTTGTGCCGGGGGTTCCTGTACAGGCCTTACTGGCACATGACAGACAGTTGAGTCATTTGGGGGAGGTGGAGAAGGTGAAGTCTGTTCTAAAAAAATGGAAGGAGCTAATCAAAACATACAAACTAAACAAATATGCTAAAATCTTAATAAAGGTATGTAAAAATAAGGAGTTATTACCGGTATAACCAATAAATTAGAAAATATGATGACCATCATGACCCTTTGACAGAAATATTTATTAATGCTTATTCATCAGAACTTTCAAGGGGATTCATATTTAATTTATATAAATGTGTTAACAATTTGGGCTGTCACTCTGCTGATTTCATTAAGGATAGATGGCTAGATAGAGAGGGTCACTTTGTTGTGGCTGATGAAGAATGAGAAAATATATATACATCTCACTGTAGAACCTCAAAATTACATGTTCGGAGGAAATTCACTTGGAAAAGTGTGTTTCTTAATAACCCCCTCTCAAAGTGCCCATCACTTAAGACTGTTTGAGCGGTTTTGGCAGCCAGGAGGTAAACCACTATCATGTTTTTTGGGATTGTCCTGTTGTTCACAAATATTGGTCTGAGATCAACAAAGTCTTGCAGACAATTTATGACATCACCATCCCAATGGATTTCAGAACTATGTATTTGGGCTTCAGGACTCTTGCTATGGACATTTCCAGCTATCTTTGGAGCATTCTCCAAGCAGCAGCAAAAAGGCACAAAACACAACCGACGATCAAGGACTGGACTGACATTATACTAAACATTCTAAAAATGGAAAACATTATATTCGGACTCAATTTGAAAATGGACAAATTTGACAGACTGTGGGCAAAGTTGGACATTTTTTTTGGGTTCAAATGTGTTTTAGTTTTTATTCATTTGTGGGATGTCTTTTGATTTATGTCTGTTGTTCTCTCTCTCTCTGCTCTTGTTTTGTTTGTTGTTTCATGTATTTATTCTTTTGTTCATCGTTCTTTATGAATTTGAAAAATAAAACAATCTTTAATAAATAAAAATAAATAGTTACCCACAGGTTGTCTTTTGGGGTGTTGTCATCATTTGATTATGTATCCTTTAAAATAGAGCTAAAACAGTGTCGGATTCTAATATAACTGAGAAAAACAAGACAGGATCGTGGTCGTGTAGATCAAAATAATTGATTCCCTAACAATTCCAAAACTAACACATTAAAACACGCCCTGTCCCTCAAGTTCCCCCAGACCGCCTGGTCAGGCTGCCCTCGCTGCTCTGTCTCTCTCTCTCTCACACACACACACACACACACACAAACGATATGAATATTCATAAGAAGGTGGACCTTACTCTGCACGAGCCCCTACCAGATGTAGCCAAATATAGGGGTATTTGGTTTGTTTTTTTATGTCCAAAATTTAATATTTGACATTGACTGTATAATACATATTTTAAATACACAATTACAACTGAATTTGATATTTGACATTTTACACTTTAACCCGGCGCGGTCTAACCCGGCACGGTCAAATAGCCTAGCAGTTTCAGGAGCTGCGGCACAAAAAACCCATGCAGTTTCGGCCGTGCGCCGCGGCTCTGTAGACACTCCCTTATAAAATATCAGATGTAAAGAGCAAAACACACACGTCACACATCACAATGACACATCAGATTCAACTCTCCTTGGCTCGGATTTATACAAAATCAGCCGCTTTTACTTCAACACAAATATAGTTTTTTATTCACAGCCAGCAAACAGTCGAGGAGCTCATTCTGAATCGTTTTGGTCGTACCTTTGTACACAGACGACTGTAGATGCAGTTTTAAGAAGTAAACACAGAAAACAATGCATGTGGCACTTCCGCGTACGGCTTGCACATGTCTGTTTCTCCAGCATAAACAGCGTAGCTCCGTGGTGTAACCACTACGCCAAAATAATATCAATACTGTGACTCTACGTAGTCCAAGACTATATATCGCCGTATCGATATTTTGAACATAACCCTAATTTCCACCACCCACTATAGTTCTACATTTTGGACTTCAGATTTTATTCTTCTTCTGTAGCTGCGGTTGTTAGTTGCTTTCCTCTTTAGCGGCCGGCATCCAAGTGCCAAGCTTCCGCCACCCACCGCAGCCACACCTCTCGGAGTCTCCCCCGTCATTGCCGCCGCCCCCCATGTCAGATTGTAGTGTAACACAACCTAACTCTATAAAAGTAAATAACTATAGCCTTCCACAATCACTGTGATTGGAATGTAAAAATATTCAGATTGAATTCCTGCCTATTATTCTGAAACCATAAGGCTAACCTAGTGTCATTTCTTTCATAAGCTGTACAGCAAATCAGGACATGCTCAACAGTTTCTGGCTCTTGACAGTAATTACAGAAACCGGTAGGTTGCTTGCCTATTCTACTCAGCGACCAATTGAGTCCAGTGTGGCCCATTCTCATGCGAGCAAAGGCTCTATCCTCCCCTATATTCCTGTCCATGGATCTGCATCTGGACCAACACTACTTTGTATCTGATAGAGATGTCGTCCAGTAGTAAACTTCCTGCCAAAGTTTCTACACATGACTCTTGATAATAGGTTTGATTTCAGGTTTGCTTATTTCAACCTTCACATGAATTGATGAATGAATGCAAAAAATTAAGAGAGGGAGAAGAGAGGTGGGGGAGTCTAAAGAATAAGTCTAAATGTACAACTACAGAAGGTGGCGGTAATGACAAAGGGAACAGGGAATTCCTGGCAGTGGCCTGGTCCGTTCAGGAATGGAGAGTCGAGAGTGCTGAACAGCACTTTGTTGTCTGGACAGATCACAAAAAAAGTCTCTCCTACCTCCACTCGGACAAGAGATTAAACTCTCGTCAAGCACGGTGGGCTCTCTTCCTCGGAAGATTCAAGTTCTCGCTCAGCTACTGCCCAGGAATGCCACAACACTAAGCCTGATGCATTATCTTGTCAGTTAACAGCTGATTACCCTGACACTCAGCCAGAGACTATTCTTCCGTCCTTCAGAATTCAGAACCACCCCAAGGTATTGAAATCTTACTCTTGTTTAGTAGGAGCTGTTCATTGGGAGATCGAGAGAGCGGCTCAAGGGGCACAACGCGCCCAACCTGACCCAGGTAATCTGATGTTTGTTCCTGACTCTGCTCATTCCCAGGTCCTGCAGTGGGCACATTCCTCCAAATTTACCTGTCATCCTGGATTCAATCTCGCTTTTCTTAAGCAAAGGTTTTGGTGGCCCTCCATTAATCAGGATACTTCGTCACTTTGTTTCCGCTTGCTCTGTCTGTGCCCGCTACAAATCCAGTCATCAACTTCCTGCTGGTCTCCTCCACCCACTCCCTATACCCAGCCGTGGCCATGCTCTCACATTGCTGTAGATTTTGTTACTGTGTCTGCCACTCTCTCTCCGAAGAATATACAACAATTCTTACCATAGTGGTAACTTCCGACATTGTTTCTGACAGAGGCCGCAGTTTACATCTTAAGTCTGGAAAGCTTTCCGTCAGTCTTTTGGTACCTCTACCAAGCCTCGAAATAACGGGTCGGACACGGTCAATGACCGACAGAAAAATCAGTTTTGACCGACTCAAAAATAAGGGCATTGGACATACTGACCGACGCAAATTTTTCGCCGTAATATATTTTTAATTGACAAAAACAGTGCGGTGAACATACCCACAGCGATTCCTATGCACAAACTGGGCGCGCTACACTACAGTCGATGATTATTGTTGTAGTTGTACAATGGCGAAAGGCAGAGGCAGAGAAAATCAGGACACAACACGTCGGGGGCGTTTGAACGTCAGACTATGGAAAGACTAAAGAGATATATAAAGTATACTATGTGCAATCAAAAAAAAAAAAAAATACATTAAACATTTTTCTACCGAGTACATAAGATTGGGTTTTTATTACATGTCATGTGTATGGTTAAGGACCGGCTCTATTCCATATGTTAAGACATCCTCAGAAAGTGAGACGTGGAGAAAGAGATTGTTATGAGTAGCACATTAGAAAGCACTGTGGGCCAGTTCTACAGGCCACATGATCAAAATATTCGGTCACGACTTTATATGAATGGTCTTTGACATTGGTATTAGCAGCACTATGTGCTAATGAGGAGAATACGTAGTTCCCAGAGATGGCTGGATGTGGTAATAACGCATTGTTATTTTTAGAATTACTATGTATTATGTTAAGACACGTATGTATACAACTTTGTAAAACAGATGTACAACAGGCCGTGTTTTCACGATAAATGAATAAAGTACTAAAACTTAAACATCAATTCGATTTTATAGTTTGTATCTTTGCCTCTGCGTATATACAAATTCCCACAAATGTTTGGGTAATACATAGCAAATCATTGGAAAAGATTAAATGAGTAAGCTGATTTTGTTTAATTTAATTGTTGAATTCTTATTTTCTTATTTCCCACAATTATTCATCTTTCCATGCCAGCTGAAAGATGTTGAGTTAAATATTTTTGAGTGCCTGATTCTGCCAGGTTGTACAGTGGACATGAAAAAGAAGACTTTGCACATGAATGTTAAGGCGGCAGTGTCAGAAATTACCCAGTAAACTGTGAGCAAGAACGAGCCCTCATGAACTGAAGAGGATACTTGGAATTCTCCTGTGTATATGTGATATATGTAATTTTTGTGAAATAAAACTACCCATGTTCCGCTGACAATGAACATACTACAGCTTTCACTGATTTTGAAAGAATTCCTCTCTATTTTCAAAACATCCACTAGTTCAGAATCAGAATCAGAATAAGGTTTATTGCCATTTGTCAATGAACAGGGTTCACGAACATAGGAACTTGTCCTGGTCATCAAACATTGAACAATGAATACAAAAATAATGACAATGAATAGCTACCGGATATTATTATATTATACCGGATATATAAAAATAGGTAAGTAAAGTTAAAAATTGACATGATATGTAATATCATGTCTATTTTGGTCTAATATCATAAAATATGTGGTGCGATAAAAAGTGAACAGTGCAGTGAATGCAAAGTGCTTAGGCAGTGTTCATGAGTACAACGGCAGAGGGAAAGAAACTGTTCCTATGACAGGAGGTTCTGGTCCGGATGGACCGTAGCCTCCTGCCTGAGGGGAGTGGCTCAAATAGTCTGTGTCCAGGGTGAGAAGGGTCGGCTGTGATCCGACCTGCACGTCCCAGAGTCCTGGAGACGTACAGGTCCTGCAGAGATGGAAGTCCGCGCCCGATCACCTTCTCAGCAGAGCGCACAATGCGCTGTAGTCTACCACACGGTGATGGAGGAGGTGAGGATGGACTCAATGATGGCCGTGTAGAACTGCACCATCATCTCCGCTGGCAGGTTTGCTTTCTTCATCTGCCGCAGGAAGTGCATCCTCTGCTGGGCCTTCCCTGTGAGGGAGCTGATGGTGGGCCCCCATTTGACGTCCCGGGTGACGGTGGTGCCGAGAAAGCGGAGGGAGTTCACAGTGGAGATGGGTGAGTCCGAGATGGTGAGGGGGAGCTGGGGGGCTTTGCCTTTCCTGAAGTCAACGATCATCTCCACTGTTTTCTGGGCATTGAACTCCAGGTTGTTACCACTGCACCAGGACACCAGCCGGTTGACCTCCCTCCTGTAGGCAGACTTATCCCCGTCCGAGATGAGCCCGATGAGGGTGGTGTCGTCCACAAACTTGATTAGTTTTACGGAGGCGTGGCTGGAGGTGCAGCAGTTTGTATACAGGGAGAAGAGCAGGGGAGAAAGTACACAGCCCAGTGGAGCTCCTGTGCTGATAGTCTGAGTGTCTGAGACATTCTTCCCCAGCCACACGTACTGCCTCCGATCCGTCAGTAAGTCAGTGATCCACCTGCAGGTGGAGTCGGGTACGTTGAGCTGGGAGAGCTTGTCCTGGAGCAGAGGAGGGAGGATGGTGTTGAATGGCGAGCTGAAGTCCACACACAGGATCCTGGCGTAGGTTCCCGGGGAGTCCAGGTGCTGCAGAGTGAAGTGGACTGCCAGGTTGATACGGTCATTCACAGACCTGTTGGTTCTGTAGGCGAACTGCAGGGGGTCCACCAGGGAGGAGGTGAGGGACTTGAGGTGGGGGAGGACCAGGCGCTCAAATGACTTCATGACTACAGACGTTAGCGCCACAGGTCTGTAGTCATTAAGTCCAGTGATCCGGGGCTTCTTGGGGACAGGGACAATGATGGATGAGTTGAAGCAGGCTGGGACATGGCATGACTCCAGGGAGGTGTTAAAAATGTCAGTGAAGACAGGGGCCATCTCGCCTGCACAGTGTCTTAGGGTGGCCGGGGTGACACAGTCCAGCTGCTTTTCGCTGGTTGGATTTGCGAAATAGTCTGCATACATCCTGTTTCGCACCAAAACGCAGCGACTGCCATGGGCGGTGCCATTTTGCATCACACAGACTGTGCTGATAGATATTTTAATTGGATCTTAAAGCACCTAAAAGTTAGCTTTTTAAGGTTTAGCATAGCTTCACTCTGGGCTGCCTCTAGCTACACTGCGCTAGCCTGTATTGAGGAAGAAAATGTGGAAGAAAAAATATTACTGGCATCAGGCACGAGTGGGCATAGGCCGTTGAAACTGTCGGGTCCTAAATGTCTGAGAAAACAAGACAATGAAATGGTCGTAGTAAAAAGAGTTTATTTCCCTGACAATTACAGCTAATACAAAATGTGGAGCGTTAACCTGTCCCTAACACATGTGCTGACCAGCAGGAGCTCTGCCTGGTATTTCTCCCTCACGCTCTTAACAGACACAGGAAAAATGAACATTAATGAAGGTTGAAATCTGGCCGCTCCTCCGTAGACCTCCTCTTCTTATTGATCAGCCTAGTTGTCCTAATATATGGTCTTGTGAGAAAGAAACAGTCTAGACTTGAGTAAAGAATGTTATTCTATCGATACTTGGAGACACAGACTGCATGGTACATATAAACACAGGATACATATATCTTTAAGAGTTAATCCTCTATGACAGGTGCACCAGGGAGTGTAAGACATGACAATGAACAGACAAGGAACACACAAAGAAGCAAGCAAGAGAAATATATATTTGCAGTGTGCGGGTGAAGTTATATCAATATTAATGGTATATTAATGCATTACAATAGTTAGTTTATTAATGACAACAAAACCAAAACGATGCCATCTATGATTCAATTGCCAGATCGTGTTAGTAGTCACATCATAAATTCTTGCAAAAACAGTTACTTTATTTGATCAAGTGCAACATTTAGACTACAGATTTCTTCAGGCAAAAATAGACACCAAAGGGCCATAAACACTGCGTTGTATGAAATAAAGTTACTGTTTTGATATGGATTGACAGCATTCAGGACTCCTTCTTGCTCACAGTTGTAAGGTGCAAACAACCCATTAAAATGATTTAAAATGTACTATAGTTCTATTCATCCATTGCCCTAAAGTCAAGTCGTTGAATCCACACTTGATTGCCGTGACACATGGAGCCTCCATCATAGTGTCCTCCTCTTCCACATGTCAAGTGTCAGAATCTTTGGACACAAGTTAAATCTTTGGCCAAGATTTAACTTGTGTCCATCTGGTCCTATAAACTGGATAGTGCTATTAATCATCATTGCGTGTAATGCCATTTTAGAAATAGGTTTAATTTTATCTGTAGAAAAACTTAAAAAGTGTGAAAGTTGCTTGACAATGTCGCTGGCTGCTACACAGAAGGCACTTAGTGCCTTCTAGCTGGAAGAGTAGAATTCTCTCCAATTCTCTCCACACACTTTTTTGGTTTTGCTCCCTCTACCTTTTGTAATCCGCATGCTTTTGTCTTTTCGGTCAATATTATCTACAAGACTCAGACGAGATAACTGAGACGAGATAACTGAGCCACGGTGTCTGGCACTTAATACACGGCTGGGCAGATTTAATGGATGTGATGGAACATTGATGTCAGCTAACTCTTAAAAACATTTTCACAAGTTCAAATAGAGAAGTGAACACAGCAATCCCATTAATACTTTGGTATAAGACATCTAAAAGATAAAGGAGGCATTATTTTTTGGCTTTAGTCTTTAGGGCATCTATCCATTAATATTATAATTAATAATAATGGTTATTTCACTTGAAGAGTTTCAAGAGTTGAAAAGAGATTAATGTGCACTGGGTTTTTAAAGGAATTACGTAATGGCGGTAAATGGCTCGGTAGTTCAGCTAGCAAAGGCCTCAAGCTTTGGCCATGTTCAAACCAAAGCAATACAAACTATTATTAGTTTATACTACTATACAACGTTTGAAAGCATTAACAGTGGCTTTACTTGGAAGGAGGTCCACCCATTTATTTGCCTGGAATGTTCCAGAGTATGTAATTAAAATTAATATACAGCAACTATGTATTACTTATTTTATTGCTCCTTGAAAAACAGCGGTTTAATCTGTTGGATCTATCTGTCTATATTATGAGTTCACCTGGGGAGATTTGACATTTCTCCGTGGAAGCAGATACATAATGAGCTTGGACACTTAAAAAAAATAAACTAATAAAGAACATGTCACCAAGAGCCAGGCTAGTGATGCTTGAGCTAAGCTAAGGTGTCCTGCTGCGGCTCCAGCTCTGCTTCCTCATCTGGCCACAAACAGAGCTCCAACTCCAGCTCTGATCCAGGTGCCTCTCTAGAGGAGACTAAGAGTGAAATAGACCCAGTGATTTTGGCAGCTCAGTAAGGAGATAACTGATAACGTTACAAAGACAGTTGACGCACAATCTAACTTCCAAGACTAATCAAGCCACAGCAGCCGAAAGAGAAATCATGGACTAGAAAGACCCGATTTCTACTCTACGATCTAACATGGCGGCGCTAACGAGCCTGGTTCGCGGCCTGATGGCTCATGTGGCCGACTTAAAAAATCATAGTCACTAGGGATGTCACAATCATCTGATTTTGAGTATCTACCGATACCGAGTCCCGATCCAAAACTTTTGTAACACATTAAAAAAAAGCACAAATGCTACATAAACAGGTGGTCCACAGTTTTTTTTTTTTTTTTTTAATTAACCCTTTAACAGTGCACCTTTCTTTGAGGTAGCTTGAATAAGAAATGATAGTGCTAAATTTAAATTAAATAAAAATAGCAGCTCAACTTAAAATACCCAGCAGGCATGTAAACAAATAAGCAAAGTACGTATTAAATGAAAGTGCAACAGTGTCATAAAGTAAGGCCAGTAATGTGCTTTTCAGAACTGCACTCTTAATTCTCTTCTGAATTATAATAAAATGTAAATAAAATGTTTTTTTTGATGAAATCCATCTGAATGTCTTCAAGTGGAGAGTAAGCCAGGGGCGAGTGTTCTTCCTCGCGGTAGCCACGGTGTCTGTCATGCTGCGTGTACGCAAAGTTGGCAAGAATCCGCGACACACTCCGCACCGCACCCCCGTCTCACCCAGAGCTTTCTTCAAATTAGCAGTGTTGTTGCGCAAAATTAACCAACCCGTTGCTTGTCGATGCTCCAGATGTTGAGCATTTTTTCCTTAATCTGTTTGATGCGCTCTGCTGTGTGGGATCCGCGAAATTCCCTGGGCATTCAGGGCGCACGGCGTAAAACAAGACTTGAGTTTAATGTCGCGATCCATTCATGCATTATACGGAGATGAGAGACAAATAATAAGCTTGAAATGTATAGCGCTGATCAAACTAATAAGAGTAAAATTTATATCCGATCACTGATCGGGATGCAACATCCGATTTTGATCGAGTCTGAAACCACGTGATCAGGTCCGATTTACGATCACGTGATCAGATCGGGACATCCTTAATGGTCGCAGAAGCAATCTGTGGCTTGTGGGTCCTCCAGACACAGAAGGGAATGGAATGTAAGAAGATGTGGTAAATTTTATGGAGGCATGGATCCCCGAATAGCTAAAACTTTCAACAAAAGCTGGAACAATTCCGCTTGATCATGCACATCACTCCCTGGCTCCAAAGCCGGCTCCGAGCCTGCATCCAAGACCTATTATACAGAAGTTCCATAACTTTAATTATAAACAAAGTATTATGACTTTCTTATCCAATTTTTTTGGCAGTAGCTCTTTTTTTTGGCAGTTTATTTGTTTAATTGTGTCCACTAGTTTATTGAGTGTGTGAGCAGATTTGCAAGAATAATAGCAGATCCCTCCTAGTTGGAAGGAAGCCATCATATCACTGCTCTGATGAATTTTCAGTAGAAATATAAACAAAGGCTCGCTGAACAGAAAATAGTCTCCAGAAAAACAGAAAAATACTTCATCCACATTCACAGGTCTAGAAAACAGACACCAGGTGGAAAAAGATGACCTGGAACCGAACAAAGGAAAGAAGGGGCTAAAATTCCCAAATCTAATTCAGAATGATCAGTCAGGATTTATTTAACAAAAGACAATCACAGGACAACATAAGACAATCTCTACACATCAGAATCAGTATCAGAAAAGGTTTATAGCCATTGCCAGTGCATGTACAAAAATATGTAGTCAAAGAGCTGTCTCTTCTCCAGCCGCAGAACAAGGCGCCTTTTATCTTGTTCACACAATTGGGTGAAACTACAAATAATTGACAGGGATGTTAACATCATCTTTAGCTCAAAAATGTACTAAAACCTCCATAAAAACAAATAAACCGATACATATTTAACTATACATAAATATATGCATAAAACCTTAAAACCTTAAAATCAACAACTGATGATAGAAACCCTTAAATCCTGTGCCAACCCTATCGTGCTCCCCTACACCTCCTCTGCCTTGGTCGAGCCAGGAACCCTTATAATTGAGCTTTTTTCAAGAGGGAATCCTTTTTTGGCGCGATTTGGCGCACAGACATTTTGGAGGTGGAAATGGAGTCGGATAGGGACGAGAGCGAACTTCAAAAAGGATCAGAAACTTAAAAGAAAAGAAGCAAAAAGAAATACAGTTTGAGTGATGCAAGTAGAGAAGAAGAAGAATTTACGGTCGGTATGGTGGCAACTGCTATGATTGAGGGAGTATTTAATGACCCACACGAGGATGGCAAGATTGTGGGTGAGGAGATTGGAGACATACATTTCATCAGGATAAGCAGGAAAAAGCACTGGCTTGGGAAAATTTTCAATCAGATGCTTTGAACTGGAGTTACGAGGAGAGAAGGGTGTCGTCAGCAGAGTTCCACTCTCGTTTAATGAAAATGAGTTCCTCAATGTTGATGGTGTTTGTGGAGTTTGACCTATGAAGCGTTTTGTGGATGGAACTTAAGCAGGACAGCACATCAATTTGCCTGACATTTCGAGGTGAACTCCCGGAAAAGATTCTTTTGGATTATATCTGCTATCAAATAAGACCTTTTGAATAGCCCCCTTTAAGATGTGTTGCTTGCCAAGAGTATGGCCATGTTGTGACGGTGTGTAGAGGGAAAAAGAGATGTGCAAATTGTGGAAAGTATGAATGTAATTTTGAAGCGTGTAGAATATTCCGTGAGGTAGAACCAACGTGCTGCCATTGTAAAGGGAATCACACAGTCGGATCATCTGTTTGTCCAAGAAGAAGAAAAGAAAAATGGAAGATCAGGTTGATAATCTGAGGAAAGAAAACAAAATCTTGTATTCAGAAGCTGTGAAGAGAGTCAAGACATCGTGTGAGGAGACATTGTGTGAGGAGACATTGTGTGAGGAGACATTGTGTGAGAAGACTATGAACGGGGAAAGAAGAAAGGAGAACTGTATCAAGCTGGAGAAAAAGTGTTTCTTGGCGTTTATTACAATGATCCTTAATTGTTCAGTTGGTCTAAAAAAGAAGTCGGACAGAATTGACATGGTCCTTGATGCTGCCAAAAGATTCCTAAAGGTGGATGATATTACTGGGGAAGATCTAACAACACGCTTAAGGAGAGCTTTTGCGACCAGAACTGATCAGAGAATTTAAAGAATTAGATACATGGTTTTGTTTTGTTTTGTTTTGCTTTTCCTTTTTCACATTGTTAGTATGAGCACTTAAAAATAGCATATTTGCAACAGCAGGTGGCAGTAATGCACTTTTTAAAGTTTGCCAACCGCCATAAAACTCCATTAGAAGAAGAAGAAGAAGAAGAAGAAGAAGAGGGAACCCTTTGACTCCTGGACACAAGAACAGAGGAAGTGAGTAAACAGTTAACAATTTACTAAAAACACTATAAACCACATTAATACACAAACACCTAAACATCCGCTGGGGGGATGTTAATGCTGTGATCTTTTTGTAATGCTGAGAGTGCCTGCCTCTCTTCAGGTGTGATATTTGAAGGAGGCGGTTTGGCACTCTTCACGTAGCCTCAGACCTATACAGTATACAGTATACATTTGCTAAGTCATATAAGGGGAAGAATCTAAATCACCTCCTGACAATACATACATTTGTTCAGGTATGTTTCAAAGGGACCCAAAGGAGTGTCATCAGTTTTAGTAGGTGGTGACTGGCTGACTGAGGCAAACTTCAGGAATATTCAGTGGGCATTTGCTGATGGAGCCACAGAAGATCGACTAGAATGGCTTGCATTTAGGTTTGAAGACTTGCGAGCTGTCAGAAACCTCATGGAGGTGAGTGTAATTGCATTTAATTACATTTGTAACTTTTTGCTTTTTACTCTAGATCAATTACAAAATATTCTTCCGGCAAGACTCTGCCAGGGACAGTTTATCTGGACAGTTTATGCAGTTTTGAGGTAAATTTTTCTTTCAAAAACCTACTGTGATACACTTCTGCCATGTTGTTGTTTTTTTATGCTCGTCACTTCACAACCCGCTGCTTTCTGGGACAGGGGCGCTTTCACATGAGGCCATGAAAATCAACCTGATTCTGCAACATTTGACCCGTGGGAAATCCTACCTGCCACAGGTCTCAAGTCACTCACTGAATCACATACATTTGTATATGTTTATTTCCGATTCAGGTTGGATTTTTATTTTGTGTGCAGTGAAGATTTTATGTGCGCAGAGACCTTTGGAGCAGTGCACAATTGCGCAAGCGCCCAGCTTAGAGGGAACAGTGGTTGCCACGATAACGCGATATGAAATAGAGATATGGTGAATGGCGAATTTCATCAGTCTTCGACAATTTTCACCAAAACTTATATTGGCCTATACAGCCATTTTAAGATTGTTTCTAATAGGGACTCAATGTTAGCACATTACCTACTGGGTGACATCTTGATCTCCAAGTTGAAAGCTGTCATCGTGTTGCCTAGTCCATTTTTCTGGCTAATAGCTACAAGCTCTATCTCAGATGTGTTTTCTGTATGTTTATTTTGCCTTGACAAATTTAGTATGCTGGGGTTATTGCATCCTTAGCTCTTGCAACCATGTAACTATTTTTGTTGAGGCTGCCATTAGGGGAGGGAAGAAACGGGCCAAACATTTTGCTTTTGGAATTTATCTTTGTCATGAAGCTGTAAATAACAATACATTTGACAAAAGTAAATATTCTGGGTGGTGAGGGGCCTTTCTGTGTGGAGTTTGTATGTTCTCCCCTGCATAGGTTTCCTCAAGGTGCTCCGGTTTCACCTACCACTAAAAACATGTACAATAGGCTCCTCCCCTTTAGGACCAAGACCAGAAAGATATGGTATATCTCAGTGGGACTTTCTTGGTTAAATAAAGGTCAATAAAATGACACTGCTGAATGTGTCCCAAATCTCTAGTTTACCAGACTTGTACACTCATGCTTTTCATGCACTTTCACAAAATGCACACTTAATTGAAGTGTGTATTGGTACATAACTTTGTTGATCTAAATAGTCACTACACTAATGCCAGTGAATAATAAATCAGTGCTAGTTTGGCCTCTGCAGCTCAGTGGGCCTGTAATTCTAGAAGGAGCTGAATATGAGCCATGGCCTGTCCACAAACTGAGAAGGACAAACACTTCGATGTGTCTCTATTTGCAGGTAAGGTTCTGAACACACAGTTTATTGTGATTGTAGTTTGTTTGTTTTAAACCAATAAGGATTTGGCACGGTAGAGCAGTAATTAGAGCTCTTGCTTCACAGCAATTAGGTCTGGGTGGCGCGGGGCTTTTCTGTGGACTTTGCATGTTCTTCCTGTACTCCGGTTTCCCCTACCACTACAAACATGTACAATAGGTTCTTCCACTGAAATAGAGATGCTACCTCTCTGTGGGACATGATATCATCAGCCTGCCCAGGGATTACCTGGAACAAAGCATCTCTCCTGTCAAGGTTTATTTTTGTACACTGTCCCTGTCTCAAATAGATACAAACTAACCTAAGCTGGTTTTGGACTGAGAGTTTGCAAATGCCTTTTCAATGAGACTAATGAAACTCAGCTTTGATAAATTACAAAGCAAGAAGAACACATTCATTTACATGCTTGCTTTGATAAAACGGCTTGTTAGAACAAATGATAAATGATAAATCCAATGTTGCTCCCTCTCTGCCGTCCACTTATTTTAGATGCACCACATTTTACAGCAAACAAAACCTAATGTCACCATCCATCCTTCATGGCCCCACAGGAGCACATGGTACATTTGTTAAAAAGACCTTGGCTCAATTTAACACAAGGTTGTCCCATGGCTGACTCTAAAGAAGCAGGTGCAGATTGTAGTCTAGTGCACCTTCATGTGCACCCATAATTGAGAATATAAAGTTTTATTTTTGATTAATTGTAGTATGTATAAGCAAGGCCATAGTAGTAGTAGTCAGTTCAATTCGAGTATATTTCTTACAAACAACTCCGGAGACACTTTAAAACATATTAAAGAGTGGAAAGTAAATCAGCTGTCCAGATATTACAGATTAAGGGAACAGTCTACGTGATCTAAACCCTCTTTACGAACACATCCAGACGCACACATCCACACTGCTACACTTATATCTCTCAGGCCTACTAGTTAACAAACAAACCCAGAAAATAACACACAATTTTTTTTAAAGTATTGTTATTTACAGCTTCATTTAATGACAAAGATAAATTCACAAAGCAAACATTCACGCTCGTTGCCATTCATCACACCTATCTCTCCCTTGTCAATATAGCATTCTCAAATGTCTCAATGCAGAAATGCAGAAAATCTATTCACCATTACATTTGTAGCATGCGAGGGTAAGGCCTCTACTCGTATAATGCTATTAACCTCAGTATACAAGGACACAGGTTCGTATATCAATAAGAGGACAAGTTGTTCAATTTTAAGTGTAATTTGTTTATACATTTAGCTAGTTTTGTAGATTGGATGATTTAAAATGTTCTTGGTTCCTTTACAGAGTTCATATCAAAAGAAATACAATGATGAAGTGCATTGAATCATTAACATCTTTCAACAAGAAACTGTCCGGATCCCACCTGGTAGCAGGGAGCAGTACTTGTTTACACGATAAAACAGGTGAAATCAAAAAGGCAGCTGGACACCTGGTGGAATCTGGCACCTTTACCTATAAACAAATATATTATTTCAAAAACACAGACTATCAACGTAATGCTCGCTACAGCCCATCACAAGAAACATACCCCTTTGAGGGCACGCTGTACATGGGCTTTAAACTAGGCTTGGAATGACCCATAGCTTCAGAGGACCACCGAGAACACACACACCTGGTCTACAGTGAAGACACACCCAGCTGCGTGATGAGGCTCTCCCTGAACGGACAACGGCACTACAAAAGAGCGTCTGATAAGGGCCTAGTTACGCGTTAACATTTAATGCATTATTGTACTATTCATACCTGCTACATGGAGCATGAACAACACACACACCGAGCGACCAGCACCCGGAAGCACAGACGGCCAGAGGTTGAACAACAACAAAGAGAGTCTTTTTATAGTTTAGGTCTGGCGCTTGCGGGGCAGAACAGACAGACACACACATCCACACTGCTACACTTTTATCTCTCAGGCCTACTAGTTAAGATATTCCTTTATTGTCCACACATGGGAAATTTCATTGTTACAACGCAGTAGATACAGAGGAAAAGGACAGATAACTTATAGGAAGTGTAAAAAACACTCTTAATAGAATAACTCTTATAAACAAAACTCTTATAAACAAAAACTCCTATAGACAAAACCTCTCATTTCCTAAAAAGGAATGGAGGGGAAAAATAAAGATAAAATAAAAACAGCTAGCGTAAGACAAGCTCATACTAATAATAATGGTAAAATAAACACTCTATTTTCATCAGTTATATGCACATGAATGTGACATTATTGCATGTGAGTACGACAGTAATTGCACATGAATATGACGGTATTGCACATGGTTAAGTCAGTATTGCAAGTGTTCAGGGCTAGCACTGTTTGTTATAAAGTCTGACAGCAGCAGGAAGGAAAGACCTGTTAACAAACAAAACCAGAAAATAACACACAATCAAGACTGTTTTATTGCATTTTGAACAATGAAATAATGTTGTATTATCATCATAGGCAGGCAATTCCGCAAACAGTGGGCTGTAACAAAATCTCAAACCACAAGTTCCTTTGTTAAAATGTTTGTGCAAATCTCCTCCCTTATGTCTATGTTTTATGTAACAACTGTCCACGTATGCCTGGTGCCTCTCCAGCATGCCCTCACATCATCACTTCTCATTTAACTCCCTCCGTATGACTCACGGCTCTTAGTGGTGCGCCAATCTGCCCGCTGCACTCATGTCGCTGCCTGAGCAAACAACTGAACGTCTCCTCTAATATGTGTGGTGGGGGCGGCGTGGCAGAGGCACAGGCAAGTGAGGGGAAGCTCAAGAGATGCAAGTGCTTTTTTGTAGAGGGTTTTTCAGTCTGCAGATAATTTAAAGAAGAAAGAATGTCAGAGGAAGTAAATGCTTTGTAGCCATTTTGGTGTGGTTGCTGTGGGTTCAAGGCCATCCATTTGTCTAGTGTCTGTAGCCTCTCTTTCTACCCACTTCACGCTACAACTTCTTATTGTGAGCGGCGCGACTTCTCCACAGATTTGACCTGTAACTTGGCCTGATGCTGTCTCTGTTAGTTACACAGCAAGGCTAAAAACGAGTAGGTAAAAGAAGAAGCTTATGAGAGTCAACACCCTTTCACATTTATGATTTCATTTAATTTTTTTAAATCCCTTCTCACAATATGCGTGTGGTCTCGTCCCTTTTTTCTAAGCTCAGGTCCTCTACCAGAGGCCAGGGAGCTTGAGGGTTCTGTGCAGTATCTTTGCTGTTCCTGCACTGCACGTTTATGGACTGAGATGTCTGATGTTTTCCCAGAGATCTGTTTTAATGACCTCTGGGCAGTGAGCCCCCTCTAGTTTGGGGGTCACTGCCCAGAGTGCTCCGATTACCACGGGCACCACTTTTGCCATCACCTTCCACGCTCTCCCCAGCTCCTCTCTGAGCCCTTGGTATTTCTCCAGTTTCTCATGTTCCTTTTTTTTTTTTTTTTGATGTTGCCATCACTTGGTATTGCCACATCTGCTGTTTATCCACCACCACAATGTCTGGTTGGTTTGCCATTACCATTCTGGAAGTCTGTATCTGGAAGTCCCACAGGATCTTGGCTTGGCCGTTCTGTACCACCTTTAGGGGTGTTTCCCCTTTTGACCTTGAGATTTTAAGTCTATACTATGCACAGATGTTCCTGCACACTATGCCAGCCACTTGTTTATAGCGCTCCATGTCAGAATCAGAATCAGAAAATGTTTATTGCCATTGCCGGTGAACAAAATTCACAAACATAAGAACTTGCTTTGGTGATTCGGTGCAACGTACAACAATGAGCAATATTAAAACAATATATATAAAATCAGAGAGGGCATGCATTAAAGAAAAACAATTTCAATTCACTATCGGATGAAAATAGAAATGGGCTTACGCATGTACGCTTTCCCTGCATATATATATATACATATTTATATATATAAAATAAATAATAATACACACACACATGAATATGCCTGTTTATGTGTGTATGCATGAATATCTGCAGAACACAGGAGTACATGCGCCTCTTTATGAGTGAAGGTAGGTGCAGAGCCTGTGTGACCTTTGCCATTTGTGACCATTTCCTCTGAGGTGTGGTCTGTATAAAGTCCATGATATACCAAATCTAATACTACTTTCACATTCAATTCAATTATTGTAGCACCCCCGGTTGAAATTATGATCCCTTAAACAACTTTTATTGAATGTCTTGAATGTGAACATTGCATTAATCAAGAGATTTTCTCGGAGAGCAAACTATTTTACTCTCCATGTGAGTATGCCTAATTCATTCTGGCTGCTGTTTACATTCCACCGAGCACAATCGAACGTGCAGGAGGCACAAGACCAGGGGCCTCATTTATAAAAGAGTGCGTCAAATTTTGCTTTGCAAGAATGCGTACCTGAAAGCAAAAATGTAACGACCGCAAAAAAGAAGCCGATTTATAAAAACACCTGTACTTACTTCACTCTTCCAAATTGGCGCAGCAATTCCTCATGAGTTTCCACCCTGAGCCCGCCATGATATATCACATATGGCTATGCAAATCACCAAATTAACATCTTTATCATATTCATAAGGGCGAGCCGCGGTGCTACAGATGTACGAGAAATGGCCGAGAGCCCCGTGTGTCAGGTAAGTGAGTGGGAGAGAGATCGGGGGGAGGGTCACAGAAGGGAGAGCACTAAGGATCTGTGACACTGAGGGAGGGCATCTGAATAGAGGTGCAATGAAGGAAAACGTGCAAATACATGCACGTTCCTGCGCGATGTTGTACGTGCATGCGTCTGCACGTGAAGTGTCTGTCGCCCATTTGATTGTGTGTACCCTCACAAAGATCGTAATGCACATTTTACTGTTGGTTTTACTGAATTAACTGTTTTGTTAATCGTCCCATTTGACCATCCTGTCATGTGTGTCGCTATTTCACCTCTGCCCACATATACCCAAAATTTCCGGACTGCACAAATATCTTTTTTATAGATCACATTCCTTGCGTGAAAAAATGAATACGCACATTTTGGGCTTCGTTTTGTGCACACTGGGCTTTTAAATGAGGCCCCAGGTTTCGAGAGTGGAGCAAACCTTCCCGGACTCCTTGTTTATTATTCTGGGTGATTTTAACAAGGGAAGTCTCAGTCATGAACTCCCAAAGTACAAACAGTTTATTAAAGTCCCGACTAGAGAACAGAACATGCTTGTTACACAACTCTCAGTAACACCTTGCTGTCGGCTTTTCAGATCACACCATGATTCACCTGATTCTCAAGTTCAGACAGAGGCTGAAGCTATCTACCCCACTGTGGCCACCTCTGCCCACCCAACTGGAGGCAATTTGTGCGGCAGGGGAAGAACGTCTCAGACACTCGCCTTATTTGATACTTTGCAATTATTATTATTATTCATTGTTGTATATTGTATGTTACACCTTAACGCCGAAACAAGTTCCTATGTTTGTGAATTTTATACACTGACAATAACTGTCTATAAACCTTTTTTCTGATTCTGATTCTAACTTTAGTTTTTACCAAACTTTCACAGCACACAAGGTGCATGCTGCTTCAACTAGCTGGAATTGTAACTTACAATTTAGAGACACTATTACACAATGCCCTTTCAAAATAAAAGTTGTTGATAGTACAAAGTTATGAATCTTGTCTAATTTACAATCATCTTCTCATATGTTTACTTTTACATACTATTCAAATACCTACTAATTTCAAAACAAGAAGTTAAATTTCAAGTTCAAGAAGCTTTGATTATAATCATTGACAAATAAAGTTTTTCAAAAAGTGTGCCAACCAATTAGAAGGTCATTCCAGTGCATATACTGTGTACAGTATTTCCATGTTTGTCTAGCCAGACAAAACCACACCTATTTATAATACTTAAAAAATGCATTCGTGTCTGGAACCAAATAGCGTCTCCATGATTACAGATGGACGTGACTGAAAGGCAGAATAACCAATCAGAGAAAAATGTACAACACACATTACAGACAACTGAGAAACAGCTTGAATTTCTGAAGAATAAATAAAAGAAGCAGTACATTTTGTGAATCTGAAGTTGGGAAGAAAAAAAGTAATAGAGGGAAATAAACTGTTCTTGTGGGCCGAATGGACCGTAACCTCCTGCCCGAGGGGAGTGGCTGAGATAGTCCAGGGCGAGAATGGTCTGCTCGTCCCTGAGTCCTAGTAAGGTTCAGGTCACAGATGGAAGTCTACAGCTAATACATTTTGATTGACCTTTTTCAAGTCTTCAACACTTCAAATGAAAAGTAATGTAAATATCTGGTTCTCAATTGAGCTAAAAGAGCAATCATTTAGCTGTAATGGGTCTAACTCAAATAATTTGTATATCTCTATCTTGCATAAATATTACACTTGAAAAGACAATTGAGAAAGCCATAGATCCAATTGACAGAAAGCCATTCATGGAGAATGAAGACTTCAACGAAGAGGAGGAAGAAGACTCAAAAGTATAAAAAATTAGACCAGGTCCATGATATACACACCTTACAATGTTATGTACCTCTCTAAACTTGTCAGGTAAAAAAAATGGCTCGCAAACAGGGGGAAGGTTGAGAACTATTTTTATTTTTTTATTATACACATAGATCTAATCACTAATACACAATGTTTGTAATGGAGATTGGGTTTGGGGGGAGCCCGGAACACACCTGCAAGAACATATAGAAAAAATAGCAGACATGACATGAACCAGTTTAGATGGTGTGAAGGTGGAAGATGTGAAACTTGCTGCTTAATTATGTGAAGGACCATATGTTTGTGAGCTGATGTTTATGGCCAGCTCAACAGGGGGCCTTGTTAAGATTATTGCACTGTTACTACGGAAACATAACATTTGAACCAGCGTTTTTATACTACCATGCTGCGTAGGGAATTTTCACTGCACATCACGGGCGCGGACACGCATGCACACACACACACACAGTAAAAAAATCAGATAAGAGGGTTAGAAACACACATAGAAACATATGACACATAGAAAACTGATCCATGGAGTGGACCTGCCCTTAGGACAAAGGACTTTAGAATAGGTAATGTGAGGACAGAAGGAAGACGTGCAGTGCTCTTGACTCCTGAACATCAATAAATATACTAAAGAATAAAGGTTTAGTCATTATTTAAAGGAAATCACCACAGGAACTAAAATAATCACTAAGAGAAGAGACGACGGGTAGCGTGGCTTGGGTCTCCTCTGGAGCCACACAAGGCTTGACAGTTTGCACTCTCAAGATTGTCCTATGTGCTCCTTAAGATCTTTTTATTGTTAAGCTGATTTTACTAAGTTTTGAGTCTAAACATTTTCAGTCAGATCTAGTTTCAAAAAGAAAATATGATAACCACAATTGCTTCTGTACGTATTTTGTAACTAATATGTCAACAAAATGAACTAAGAAACTTAGACCTTGTTCTGTCAATTCTTAAGATTTAAATATCCCAAACATTTTTACACATAAAATTCCTTAATATGTATGTATTATGAAAACATATGATGAAAAACTTTTCTTACGTTTATGTGAGAAAACTACAGGAGAAGTTTCAAATGTATATATTTAAATGTAACGTAATAAACTGAAAATGTTTATTCTTGACTAATCTCTCAACATGCCTCTTACTCAGACTTTTATTTACTGTCTATGTCTTAACTCTTACTCTTTAAACTTTATAAAAATATATTTAAAGCTTTAAATAACTATAATTTATTGATACATTTTCACATAGCATGCCGTGTTCTTCTCAACTGACAATTATTGCTTGTGAGAAGATATATAAAAAGAAAGCAGCAGGTGTGCGCAAGTCACTCGTTGATCTGCTGCTAACTGAGGTGTAATTGGTGGGTGTTGGACTTGCACACTGAAGACCGAGTCCTGTTGGGAACAAGCCCTTGACAGGTTTTATCTAACTGCATCCCGTGATCCACCTACTCTATCTAACTTGAAACCCACAGACATAAATGAGATGTCGTTTATCTATGTTTGCCAATGTTTGCCAGTGTGGTTTGTATGTATGATTGCCATTTTTATTAGCATTGGCGCTAATGCTGAAATTACTAGATGGAATTTAGCATTAGCAATTAGTTGCAAATGTTTTTTAGCCCTCATTTGCAACTAATCGATTGAGAGTGGTCTGACAGATTTTTGGGCAAAGGCAAATTGAGTTTGTTTGTTTAGTTGGAGAAAAAATCCACAAGACTCCCTGACAAGAGAGGCGTTACACCAACTTGTTTTAGTCACACTCCAGTGCAGTGCTCTCTAAACAAATGTTCTCATCTCTCAGCATGTGCAAATCCAAAGATCCTAAACTTCTTCCAATTAGTATTTTTCCAACACCATTTTCTTCCCTTCTCTGTGGTCTTATCTCGTCTTTGTTATGTGGAACTTGCGGGTGGTAGTGGTGTATTTTAAAGTTGACTGCTGACGTCCAAGCGGGAAAGCCGTTTAATCCAGATGTAGATGTCTTGTGATTTGAATCTATTGGATGTTATGGAGAGCAGAATAGCGGTATTGGGATGGGAGAGAGAAGCAAGAACAGCGTGAGGTAGCTTTGAACATTCTGGCACTTTTGTCAATACCACCACTTTTATCCCGTCAAGTGCTGCTGCTGCGCCTGGTGAGTGGATTCAAATGGAAATACACATTCAAGGATAGAACTTCAGAATCAGAATAAGTTTATTGCCATTTATCAATGAACAGAATTCACGGACATAGGAACTTGTCCTGGTGGTTCGGTGCAACACAAACATAACACTGAACAATAAATACAAAACCAATGGACAATAAATAACAAATAACTAATAACTACCAGGTATTAAAATGGTTAGGTAGAGTTAAAAATAGACATGATATGTACACAAAATAAAATATGTGGTGCAATAAAAGTGGACAGTGCAGTGAGTGCAAAGTGCTTAAGAAGTGTTCATGAGTACAACGGCAGAGGGAAAGAAACTGTTCTTATGACGGGAGGTTCTCGTCCGGATGGACCGTAGCCTCCTGCCTGAGGGGAGTGGCTCAAATAGTCCGTGTTCCGGGTGAGAAGGGTCGGCTGTGATTCGACCTGCACGTCCTAGAGTCCTGGAGACCTACAGGTCCTGCAGAGATGGAAGGTTGCGGCCGATCACCTTCTCAGCGGAGCGCACAATGCGCTGTAGTCTCTGCTTATCTCTGGCTGTGGCTCCAGCGTACCACACGGTGATGGAGGAGGTGAGGATGGACTCAATGATGGCCGTGTAGAACTGCACCATCATCTCCGCTGGCAGCTTTGCTTTCTTCAGCTGCCGCAGGAAGTACATCCTCTGCGATGATGATACCGAGAAAGCGGAGGGAGTCCACAGTGGAGATGGGGGAGCCCGAGATGGTGAGGGGGAGCTGGGGGGCTTTACCTTTCCTGAAGTCCACGACCATCTCCACAGTTTTCTGGGCGTTGAGCTCCAGGTTGTTACCGCTGCAGCAGGACACCAGCCGGTCCACCTCCCTCCTGTAGGCAGACTCATCCCCGTCCGAGATGAGCCCGATGAGGGTGGTGTCATCCGCAAACTTAATTAGTTTGACGGAGGCGTGGCTGGAGGTGCAGCAGTTTGTGTATAGGGAGAAGAGCCCTGTGGTGCTCCTGTGCTGATGGTCCGTGTGTCCGAGACATTCTTCCCCAGCCGCACACACTGCGTCCAATCCGTCAGGAAGTTGGTTATCCGTCAGGAGGTGGAGTCGGGTACGTTGAGCTGGGAAAGCTTGTCCTGGAGCAGAGCAAGGAGGATGGTGTTGAAAGCAGAGCTGAAGTCAACAAACAGGATCCTGGCATAGGTTCCCGGGGAGTCCAGATGCTGCAGGGTGAAGTGGAGTGCAAGGTTGATGGTGTCGTTCACAGACCTGTTGGCTCGGTAGGCGAATTGCAGGGGGTCTAGCAGGGAGGAGGTGAAGGACTTGAGGTGGGGGAGGACCAGGCGCACAAATGACTTCATGACTACAGACGTCAGCGACACAGGTCTGTAGTCATTAAGTCCAGTGATGCGGGGCTTCTTGGGGACAGGGACAATGATGGACGACTTGAAGCAGGCTGGGACATGGCATGACTCCAGGGAGGTGTTAAATATGCCAGTGAAGACAGGGGCCAGCTCGCCTGCGCAGTGTCTTAAGGTGGCCGGGGTGACACCGTCTGGTCCAGCAGCTTTTCGCGGGTTGGATTTGCGGTATAGTCTGCACACGTCCTGTTCCTAAACTGTAAGAGGGGTGGGGGAGGTGGGGGGGACCGGGGTTGGGATGGCAGAAGTGGCCACAGTGGGGGAGGGGGAGTCAAATCTGCAGTACAAAGTGTTAAGTTTTCTACTTGTTGTGCCAGTTTAATATCGTCCACAGCAGGAGGGGCGCTGGGCTTGTAGTTGGTGAGAAGCCGGAGCCCACTCCACACAGAGGCGGGGTTGTTGTCAGAGCGGGCTCTAGCTTTCGATACCTCCCTGCTAAACCCGTACTTTGCCTCTTTGCAGCGTTCTCTGTCGCCGGTCCTGTGCGCTGCCTCCTTCTGCTGCCTCAACTGTCACAGAATTGAATGTATGATGTCACAGTGTCCGTGTACTCGTCCAAACCATCTGTGGCAGCTCTGAACACCTCCCAGTCTGTAATATCCAAACACGCACGTAGCTCCTCCACTGCCTCATTGGTCCACCTCTTGGAAGTCCTCACTACAGGTTTACAAAGTTTTAGCCTCTGTCTGTACTGGAGATCAGATGGATCATGACGTGGTCTGATGCGCCCACCGCGGCTCGGGTCACAGCACGGAAGGCGCTATTGATGGTTGTGTGGCAGTGATCCAGTGTGTTCTACTCTGGTCGGGACTTTAATACACTGTCTGTACTTTGGTAGTTCATTGGTGAGATTCCCCTTGTTAAAATCGCCCAGGATGATACACAAAGAGTCCGGGAAGGAGTTTTCCACGCTCCGTACCTGCTCCGCGAGCGCGCGCTCCGCCTCCTGCGAGCACGCGCTCGGATGTAAACAGCAGCGAGGATAAACGAGGAAAACTCACGTGGACTGTAGAATGGTTTGCAGTTGATGAAGAGGTATTCCAGGTCGGGAGAGCAGAATTTGGAGATCACTGTCACATCTGAAGCCCAGGCGTTTTCCGCCCGAGAGGAGCCTTTGCCGGTCCGCCCGGTGCAGCTGAAAGCCCTGTAACTCCACGGTGCAATCTGAGACAAATTTGCTCAGCCACGTCTCTGTAAAGCACAGCACGGGGGAAGAGGAAAGTCTCTGTTCCGTCTTGACAGCAGCGCCAGTTCGTCCAGTTTGTTTGGTAGAGAGTTCACATTGGACAGGAAGATCCCAGGTAAGGGCGTACGTGTGCCTTGCTTCCTCAGCCGCACGAGTGCGCCAGCCCGTCTTCCTCTTCTGCGGCGTCTCGCGGCTTTAGCCAAAATAGTGGTTATTGCTGCAGCTGATGTTAAAAAAGCTGGAACAGTGTCCACAGGAGTTGTGGTCCGGATGGATAGGAGCTCTTCCCGGGTGCAAGAGCGCGCAGACACACAAATAACTAGCAAAAACAGACAAAGCAAAGTGAACAGAAACGGCGAGGCTGCCATCCGCGGCGCCATCTTGCTTCGATTTGCGGCAACTTAATATATAAGTTACAACAGTGGATGAATGCAAAGAAGGTACAATAGGATGTCTCTCATATGAGAATGTGTCAAAATGTATTGTTTTTTTGCTTAAAATGATTTACATTTGTTATTTGTAAAGATAGAGTACAATGATGTTTATTCATCATTAGTTTACTCAATGTTGTATCTAAATTGATTATTTTCCTCGAGTTCTTAGAAAATTCCTGTTTTCACCTACCCCTTTTCCTTATTAATTTTGAAAAACTTAGGTGTTCCACCCTCAAAGTGTGTCTGGGGAAGGTGTTCTACTGTAGACACCTGTGGGTTCCCCAGACCCAAAGTGGGACAGCTATACTGCCCTGCCTAATAATGCTTGTCCCCATTTTGATATTATTGCATTGCCTAGACTGTTGTACAGTAGGGCAATAAACTCAACTATCTCCAAAGAAATAAGCAGGTGATGCCATCAAACTATGTTACAATTCAGATTTCTGGAGAGACGACCCCGTTCCCTGTAAGAATTAAGTTTTTTTTTTTGCGATAAAAACACCTGTGATTTAATGAATGCAAGAAAAATGGAACATTGCACGCTAAGCAATAACATCTCCAGGTTCAGGTTCAGGTAGCTTTATTTACACTCATAGCTAGAATTGTTTGCAGTTAGATTAAGCTTCACACAAATAAAATATAAAACATACATAAGATCATAGATTAAAAACAGAGAAAGCACCTCAGTGTTGATCTTATACAAAACCATAAAAAGAGCCCACACACAAACATTTACAGTCAGCAAAAAAAGTATCACACAGATGAACAATTAAGGTGCAAACAAACAGCTGCTGGGATGAAGCTGTTTTTGAAGCACTTTGTTTTATATCTCGGCACCAAGAACCTTTGCCCAGGTGTAATCATTGACCAAAGGGTGTGTGACCCATCATTTACAATGGCCGTGGGCAAGCGTTGGGTCACAGACTCAGGATACAGCTGGGTATCTCCGATCACTGATCAATGATCATTTTATTTACTTTGGAGAAGACTAACTATAACATCTGCACACTTGACAATGTTCCTAAAGTTACTTTGACACTCATTAGTATACAAAATAAAAATAAGGGGACAGAGGGTGCATTCTTGTGGTGAACCTATGGAAGTACACAGACTACCAGATAGTCCATTAACCCTTACCTTTTGCTTACGTTTTATCAAAAAATTACAAATCCAACCAACTAACCCAGAATCAAGGTTGAACTTATCTAAAAGATAGAAGGTTACATGATGTTAAAGGCTGATGAGAAGTCCACAAAGAGTACATGGATGTGAGACCCAAAGATTTCCAAATGTTTGAAAACCATGTGCAGCAAAGTGACTGTGACATCTTACACACCTCCCTGAGATCTATATGCAAACTGCATAGGGTCAAGTAAATGTTCAGTTTTTCTCAAGATGTCTGTCCTCTCCATGAGAAAATCTGGTGGTAGACCCTTTACCAGAAAAGTGAAATTGTGCTAGGCCCTAGCACAATTTCACTTTTAGTATTTGATTTTCGATACCCTAGCAGCTAGGGTATCGAAAATCAAATACTACCCAATACAAAAACTAGTATAGAAACTAGATATACATTTGTGCATGTATTGATACTAAACAAAATGAAATGTGACCTTTCCTTAATAGTTTTCAGAACTAGTATAAGACACCCGCTGCTGCCCCCGCTTTATCCGGGGCCGGGTCGCGGGGGCAGCAGTCTGAGCAGGGACTCCCAGACCTCCTTCTCCCCAGACACTTCCTCTAACTCCTCCGGGGGGATCCCGAGGCGTTCCCAGGCCAGCCGAGAGACATAGTCTCTCCAGCGTGTCCTGGGTCTTCCCCGGGGCCTCTTTCCGGTGGGACATGCCTGAAAAACCTCCCGAGGGAGGCGCCCAGGAGGCATCCGGAACAGATGCCCGAGCCACCTCAGCTGGCTCCTCTCGACGTGGAGGAGCAGCGGCTCTACTCCGAGCTCCCCCCGTGTGGCCGAGCTCCTCACCTTATCTCTAAGGGAGCGCCCAGCCACACGGCGGAGGAAACTCATTTCGACCGCTTGTATCCGTGATCTTGTTCTTTCGGTCACTACCCAAAGCTCATGACCATAGGTGAGGGTAGGAACGTAGACCGACCGGTAAACAGAGAGCTTTGCCTTTCGGCTCAGCTCCCTCTTCACCACAACGGTCCGATGCAGCGACTGCATCACTGCAGCCGCTGCACCGATCCGCCTGTCGATCTCACGCTCCATCCTTCCCTCACTCGTGAACAAGACCCCGAGATACTTGAACTCCTCCACTTGGGGCAAGGACACCCCACCCACCTGGAGAGGGCAAGCCACCTTTTTCCGGTCGAGAACCATGGCCTTGGATTTGGAGGCGCTGATTCTCATCCCAGCCGCTTCACACTCGGCTGCAAACCGTCCCAGTGCATGTTGCAGGTCCGGGTTTGATGGAGCCATCAGGACAACATCGTCTGCAAACAGCAGAGATGAGCTCCTGTGGTCCCCAAACCGGACACCCTCCGACCCCTGACTGCGCCTAGAAATTCTGTCCATAAAAATTATGAACAGAACCGGTGACAAAGGGCAGCCCTGGCGGAGTCCAACATGCACTGGGAACAGGTCTGACTTACTGCCGGCAATGCGAACACAGCTCCTGCTCCGCTCATACAGGGACTGGACAGCTCTGAGCAAAGGGCCCCGGACCCCGTACTCCCGGAGCACCCCCCAAAGGACACCCCGAGAGACACGGTCGAAAGCCTTCTCCAGATCCACAAAGCACATGTGGACTGGTTGGGCAAACTCCCATGAACCCTCGAGCACCCGATGGAGGGTATAGAGCTGGTCCTGTGTTCCACGACCGGGACGAAAACCACTCTGCTCCTCCTGAATCCGAGGTTCGACTATCGGTCGGATTCTCCTCTCCAGTACCTTGGAATAGACCTTACCCGGGAGGCTGAGGAGTGTGATCCCTCTGTAGTTGGAACACACCCTCCGGTTCCCCTTCTTGAACAGAGGGACCACCACCCCGGTCTGCCAGTCCAGAGGCACGGTCCCCGAACGCCACGCGATGTTGCAGAGACGTGTCAACCAAGACAGTCCCACAACATTCAGATACTTTAGGTACTCAGGGCGGATCTCATCCACCCCCGGAGCCCTGCCACCGAGGAGTTTGCGAACAACCTCAGTGACTTCAGCTTGGGTTATGGATGAGCCAGCCTCCGAGTCCCCGGTCTCTACTTCCTCTTCGGAAGACGTGACTGAGGGATTAAGTAGATCCTCAAAGTATTCCTTCCACCGTCCGACAACATCCCCAGTCGAGGTCAGCAGGCCTCCACCCGCACCGTAAAGGGTGTTGGTGAGACACTGCTTCCCCCTCCTGAGGCGCCGGACGGTTTGCCAGAATTTCTTTGGTGCCGACCGATAGTCCTCCTCCATGGCCTCCCCGAACTCCTCCCAGGCCCGGGTTTTTGCCTCTGCGACAGCACGAGCCGCGGCTCGCTTGGCCTGCCGATACCCGTCGATGACCTCCGGAGACCTACAAGCCAGAGTGGCCTGATAGGCCTCCTTCTTCAGTCTGACGGCATCCCTTACTTCCGGTGTCCACCACCGGGTTCGGGGGTTGCCGCCACGACAGGCACGGGAGACCTTGCGACCACAGCTCCGAGCAGCCGCATCAACTATGGAGGCGGAGAATATGGTCCACTCGGACTCAATGTCCCCAGCCTCCCCCGGGACATGGGAGAAGCTCTCCCGGAGGTGCGAGTTGAATACCCTACTGACAGAGGGCTCCACTAGACGTTCCCAACAGACCCTCACAATGCGCTTGGGTCTGCCAAGTCTGTCTGGCTTCCTCCTCCTCCAGCGGATCCAACTCACCACCAGGTGGTGATCGGTTGACAACTCTGCCCCTCTCTTCACCCGAGTGTCCAAGACACGCGGCCGGAGGTCTGATGACACGACAACAAAGTCGATCATTGACCTCCGGCCTAGGGTGTCCTGGTGCCATGTGCACTGATGGACACCCTTGTGCTTGAACATGGTGTTCGTTATGGACAATCCGTGGCTAGCACAGAAGTCCAATAACTGAACACCGCTCGGGTTCAGATCGGGGAAGCCGTTCTTCCCGATCACCCCTCTCTAGGTGTCACTGTCATTGCCCACGTGGGCGTTGAAGTCCCCCAGTAGAACAACGGAGTCCCCGGTCGGTGCACTGTCCAGTACCCCTTCCAAGGACTCCAAGAAGGCCGGGTACTCTGCACTGCTGTTCGGCCCGTAGGCCGCCACAACAGTGAGAGACCTGTCCCCCACCCGAAGGCGGAGGGACGCGACCCTCTCGTTCACCGGGGTAAACTCCAACACGTGGCGGCTGAGCTGAGGGGCTATCAGCAAGCCCACACCAGCCCGCCGCCTCTCCCCGCGGGCAACACCAGAGAAGTGGAGCGTCCAGCCCCTCTCGAGGAGATGGGTTCCAGAGCCCAAACTGTGCGTGGAGGTGAGGCCGACTATATCTAGTCGGTATCGCTCAACCTCCCGCACAAGCTCAGGCTCTTTCCCCCCCAGCGAGGTGACATTCCATGTCCCCAGAGTTAGTCTCTGTGTCTGGAGATCTGGTCGCCGAGGCCCCTGCCGTCGACTGCCGCCCAGATCTCTCTGCACCGGCCCCTTATGGATCCTCCTGCGGGTGGTGGGAGGATCCATAAGGGGAGGGCGGCCCCACGTCGCTCTTTCGGGCTGTGCCCGGCCGGGCCCCGTGGGGTAAGACCCGGCCACCAGGCGCTCGCCATGGAGCACCCATCCCAGGCTTGGCTCCAGGATGGGGCCCTGGTGACGCCGATCCGGGCGACGTAAACTGCCTTGTTTGTGTTGTCATCATAGGGGGCTTCTGAACCGATATTTGTCTGACCCGTCACCTAGGACCTGTTTGCCTTGGGAGACCCTACCAGGGGCATGAAGCCCCCGACAACATAGCTCCCGGGATCATTCGGGCACTCAAACCCCTCCACCACGTTAAGGTGTCGGTTCAAGGAGAGGCACCAATGTTTAATAAATTACTATAATTTTGTATTGAAAATGTTAGTCTATTGTTTAAAACCTTGACAATAGATAATTTTAAAAATCATTCTGATATGGAAATTGGTGTTGAGAATTGACTATATTTCTTAGTATTGAAATCAAGTTTTTAGTAAATTTTAGTATTGTGCACAATTAAATCTGAATATTTAAAAACCGCCACAACAGAGTAAAACTACAGTGATGTTTGTCCTGTAACTGAGGATATTGGAAAATGTGAAAATGTTTATCGTTTGAACATTTAGAAAATATAGATAAAAAAATTTCAAAAATATTACTAACCTCATAAATAAGTGTGAGCAACATATCAGTCTATACCCAAATCAGATGTGTACCCAGTGAAGCAGAAAACAGGCTGTGGGTTTGCCCAGCACTTTCATTCTGACGTTATGAAAAGGCCTTACTCACATTTCAAGACTTCCCACAGTAAGCCAGACCAAAGTAAAAACCTATTATAACTGTATTTTAAACTTTACTGCACATGGTGGAGTCTTAAATTTGACTAAAGGTGCTTTATGAGCAAACAAAAGATCAAAATGTTTATTTGTGATCAAAACACAACGTACATGTAAAGTGAAATGTAATACCATCTTAATTAAAATTATAATGTTAATGTGCAAACAATAATTGTTAGTAAAAACAAATCATAAGAAGTTTATCTCTTTGTAAGTGTATCGGTAAAGGTGCACCTTGCAGCTGACAGCGGTTTCCGTTAATGGGGGTTTCAATACGTCAGAGAATACAAACTGATACCAGGATTTATTTAAGACATGGCCATGTAAATGTTTGCTCAGTAGATGGATAACCACAATGCACAACATAAAAAAGTAAAATAGATGAGCAGTGGTGGAAGAAGTACTCCTTTTGATAAGTAGTAAAGTAAAAGTACCGATATAGGAGCAAGACATTACTTGAATACCGTATTTTCCGGATTATAAATCGCTCCAGAGTATAAGCCGCACCAGCCAAAAAATACATAATAGAGAGAAATATATATATATATATATATATATATATATATATATATATATATAAATGATTCACATTTCGAGAAAAAGTGACTACGTCACTATGGGAAAAGCCATAGTAAAACTTGCTGAAATGGGCGATTTCTTCATTGCCCATTCCAGCGAAGTGCCACAGAGCTACACTGTTTACGCTGGAGACACAGACATGTGTGTGCGCCATACGCGAAAATGCCACACGCCTTGTTTTTGGTGTTTACTTTTTAAAACTGCATCTACAGACACCTGTGTACAAAAAGTATGTCCAAAATTATTTAGAATGAGCTCGACTGTTTGCTGGCTGAGAATACGAAAATGTGAAGTAAAAGCGGCTTCTTTATTTTCTTCCTCTCAAGCCAGGTCATTAATCTCACCCTTCTTTTTTAAATTTTGTGTAGCATTTGAGGATCCTTGTTTTTGGCATTTTTGCCCCCCAGCAGATTTAGATTGTTTTGCAAATCTTTTACATTTTTTATTTTCTTTCCTTTGTCTTTTTTTGGCCGAGGCGGCAGCAATTACCCTGCTCCCCAAAACTGCCTTTGCTACATCCTAAAGAATGGGTGGAGAAACTTTAACTATGTCTTAATGTCCTTTGTCATAATTTTTACAAATTGTGATTTTTTGTTTCTGTTCTAGATCTACAGTTATGTAAATAGGAGCATGATCAATTAGGTCTATTGTACCTATGTCTGCCTCTGTAACTTTGGACCTATCTTTGTTGAAAATAGTATAGATCTTATGTGGTGTGTATATTGGTGGACATTAGTATTCACCTCTCTCCAAATATCGATCAACGCTATATAATCTATTAATTTACGAAATGTATTATTTATAGATTTACAAGTACTTTGTGAGCTTGAGAAATCCAATGTTGGCTGAACATACAAGTTGCAGTCGCCGTCACAGACATGGGTTCCACAACGTTTGCTCCTGTATGAGGAAAGTCTGTTATAGCCAAATTTAGTAATTTTTTTCTGTTCTAAGTTGTTTATTGTAGGTATATAATATCAGTTTTCTCATCTTTGTCAATATCTTTGACTTTGCTTAATTGGACCCAATATGTCATTAACATTAAAAGATGATATCTGGTGTGAATGGGTGACTGGTTCCTTGATGAGTGCCTTGACGCTAGAAAAGCGCAATATAAATGTGACCATTTACCATTTATTTAATTTAATTCAATCAATATTTAATCCAAACATTCTGAGGTTGGAACAACCAGGGCCAGCTCATCTGCCTGTGAGCTTTTTAGCTGGCCCTTATCTCCTGATTCTGTGGCCCCTGGACCCTCCTGACTGGTTCTGGGGCTCACTGGTACTCACAACCAGTAGAATGAATCGTAAAAGAACATTTTAAAATCTTATTACGAAAATATAAAAAAATACACATTCTCAGATTAGACGTAATGTTTTACAGTATATTTTAAATGTATGTACTGGAGCAAAGCAGTTAAAATAGGTTCATAATAATAATTACTCAATTAGCAAGACCTTTTTTGTAGTGTCATAGACTGGTGGTTGATACGTTGTACTTAATACTTCTTATAAATGCCTATAACATTCACTGATACTGACATTTACACTTATGTGATCTTGATAAAAATAGTTTATTTAGAGTGTTTATTTTACCATTATTATTATTATTTTACCATTATTATTAGCTAGCTGTTTTTATTTTATTTTATCTTTATTTTTCCCCTCCATTCCTTATTAAGAAATGAGAGGTTCTGTCTATAGGAGTTTTGTTTATAAGAGTTCTTCTATTAAGAAGTTTTTTAAACTTCCTGTAAGTTATCTGTCCTTTTCCTCTGTATCTATCTGCGTTGCAACAATGAAATTTCCCCATGTGTGGACAATAAAGGAATATCTTATCTTATCTTAAAAAGGTGAAAACATGCCATGCCCTAAAGTTGTTGTACATGACAGAGGCTAAATTTGCTGATGTCAATGAAATAAACACTCAAAAATCATTGATTTAACTGGATTTTATTTTATTTTCTCAACATTTCCAAGCAGTACATTTATGCAAAGTGTTTTTGAAAGCATTTGGATTGTTTCTCTTCAAACTGCTCTTGCTCTCTACAACCTTAATACACTTTTTGAATCGTTATGAGACAATAGTCAAATCCTTAAGTTGCAGAAATTCACTTCTTTCGACAATCTGGTTAAAGGCGCTGTCTTTCTTCTGTCCACAATCATTTCTACATCCTGGAGTGCAAAACTAATCCACAAGCTCTGAAATTCGAACGAGGTATGTTAATTGGATAGTTGATGAATTGTTTCCGCCACTTCACCTGCCAGTGTGCTCTGCTCATGCCAGGATTGTGTGACAACAACTGCAGGAGCTCTATAGAACACACTAAATGTTTGATGTTGGACCATAAAGTGCTTATAATAATTTGGGTCAATTAATCAGGAAGAAAAAATGGTCTAAGGGCTTTATTAGGCTCCGAGCCATAGTGTGGACATGCCTGGCTTAGATGTTTTGCTTAATAAACTTAAAATTATTACTATAGTAAAAGCAAATTGTAGAAAGGAAAAAGAAACGTTGATGATACATGTATGTTAAGTCCAATTGTCATTTCTGTGACTGTATGGGGATGTGATACTTGAGCGAGGGGAAGTCCCAGAGCACACAGAGACTTGCACTTAGACAAGAAAGTGCCCATGTTGAAACGGCACAACACAATCTGCCCTCACTTCACATCTGCACTGCACAGGTGAGTGACCCTCATTTCTCTGTCATGACCCCTAACACCGGGAATGAACTAGACTAATTAATTAGCAAATTAATGATGGCAAATGTGATTACGAATTAAATGTCTTGGTTTATGATGTATTTGGTTCCTCTTACTTAACATACAATAATGTAATCAGAATACTTCCTTTAAACTCAATAAAGAGTCAACCCTTCTCTCCTGATGAAAGGTGCATTTTTGGAACAGTATGTCCTATGTATATGCATGCCTGCACGCACACAATGCATGGATGGGTCTTTTAAATTTTTTGAGAAGATGCCAACATTTTTAAAAACAAGAATAATGTATTTATTTTCCTTGTCTTTTATTTTCTAATATTTATAAATAATTGGAAGATGTTATAAATGTTAGTTGGAATGGGACAAGATGTTCACAACTGTACAATCATATAGCCTAATCAAATTTATAACTCCATGTTAATGTTGTTGTTGTTTTTTGGGCACAATCTTCAGTCTTGGGCCTCAAATTTTATCCCTGTATATAACAGCAAATAGGTATAATTTGAGGAAATATGACTTTTTGTTGCATTGTGGTGTTGATGTTAGCCAGATTCACATACCTTTAAAGCAATGACTCATACACATTAAAATTACTGCAAAACAATGATTACAATGATTACAATGATTAATAGTTGCTTTGTAATTGTGGTTTAAATTGGAATCCTTATTTAGCCTTGGTTTATTGTAAGAGCTGAGAAAGCATTGGTGGGCGGAGGAACTTGTGTCGTCTATCATGGTTCACTGACTCAACGATCAACAGAGCGTTAAGTCCTGTGTCTGCACATCAATACAAGGTATACCACAGGCAGCAGGTATATCGTTAGATAGTGGAATAAATGCCTGAAAATATAGGTAATGTTATGATGTTAGTGTTTATTTAGTAGTTGGAAGGGTTTGGCCACATTTCTGCCAGTGAGCCCTATGGCAGGTTTGGTGTTGAATCATCACCAAGTTGGACTCAAAGGAATAATGCAATATAAAGTGCTTTGAGTATAGCTAAAAAGGTGTTCCATAAATTGAATGCAGTATAATTTTACTGTTTTGTTTGTGCATTTGTAGGTTTCAACAGGGTTCATGGCTAAGGGCTGTTCTCGCACCCAATACTGGGAGTCTCTGGTTCAATTGTGCCAGCCCTGTCACCTTACCTGCAAACGGCATCCTAGCATTGGCAGATGCAACAAGTTCTGCGGTAAGGATTTCATCTAATTTACCCGTACTCCTAAAACAGGGTGTTCTATTTTCACTAAAACAAAACAACCATGAGATACTCATGTTCAGAAACAAACATCTATCTAACCATTAAATCATTTTTCGTATCCACAAATATTTTTTTTGCATTTGAGATAAGTTTGTTGCAAGATGAGGCAAGTAAATTTGTAGAGCCCAAATTGTACACAGTTTCCCTTGGTGTACACAGACTCCAGTGTGGGTTCGGCAAGAAACCCACTTAGAAAGTGCTTAAAAATATAGAAATATAGCTGCAAGCGGCAATGATCGGCCCTCGCCACGCCGCTGCCACGCTGCCGCCGCCGCCACGCTAACGTGCCCCAATTGTCCTTTTATTACGCCTACTGTTGAATCTGTGACGCTGTCACATCTTCTCCCCTTTGTTTTACCATCAAAAAGCAATTTTATTTTTAATTCTTGGCAAAATGTGCGGCTTTGAATAAAAATATGGATAACTTTTGATGGTCCACCCCTGAAGATGAGTCTCACCAAATTTCAGGTTAATAGGGCTAACGCCCTGGGAGGAGTTCATGAAAGTCTAAAGTGTAAACATGTTCTGGCGATTTCCCCATTTAGGGCAGAGTTTAACAACTGATTCTAATTTGACACAATTCGGACTTTATCTGCGCTAACGGCAGAAATGTTAAATTTGGGAAATTTCTGAAATTCTAACTACAGAGACCGTGACAGGTATCAATGTAATTTGAATAACTTTTGATGTCCCACTCCTCAGTAGCATTTTCACCAAATTTCAGCTTTTTAGAGCCAACGCCCTGGGAGGAGTTCGTAAAAGTACGACGTTTGGAAAAAGTCCTGCTTAGCCATTTTTGAAGCAATATGGCCGACATTTGGTTGGGCGTTGCCATAGTATTATTTTTTACTTCTCTTGTCACCATCTACCTCTGCGCCAAATTTCATGATTCTACGATCAGATTTTTTTTGGGTCATTTCCCATCTCTCAATGCATTTTTGGTACATTTGGGGGCGCTGACGTGCCAATTTTTTTAATTTTAGAAAAGGGAAATAGCCAGAATGTAGAGAGGCATGATTTTTAGAGGTGTGCAAATTTTTATGACTTTTCGTCAATGTTCACTGGGTGAAAAATAGGGGGGTTGGTCCCGGGAAGAAGAAAGAAGAAAGAAGAAGAATATTCCGATGCGAAAACAATGTTTCCCATTTTTCAAATATCATAAATTATACATTTTCGGTGTGGGTCCCTGGTCACTGACGGGTACTTTCGTTAATTTTAAGTGGGCTCCGCCCACTTTGTGTTTTTGGCCCTCTATACAGTAATAATGTTAAATTTTTGCATTACATGCTTAAATGCACAGAACATGCAAGATATGGGGGACGTATTCGTGAGCTACTTAGGGCAAATGAGTGCTTTATATGGGTAAAGTGCTCGTTTAGTGCGCACTTTTGCACGGGCTTCGCCCGTTTACAACGGTAATGTTCCATTTTCCTACTACTAATTAGTATGCACGGGGCGTGCATGAGTGGAGGAGTGCGTTACTGAGTGTTTGGAAGTGGACGAGCGCTTTGCGCTCGATTTCGTGCGCACTATGTGCGCACTTTCGCAGCCGTGCTTTGCACGGCCTTACGGGACTAATAGGCCTCTCGCCAGCTTGTGGGGCTCGGACCTAACTATATGTCATGTTTTTTTTCATAACACCGTGTCAAAGTACCCATTATTCACAAGAAAAAGCTATATGCTGGAGAGTCTGTGGCAGCCAGGAGGCAAACCACTACCGCACGTTTTGGGATTGTCCGGTGCTCAAAATAAGTATTGGACAAAAATTAACAAGGCAATGCAAAAAACAATTGACATTGCCATCCCACTCAATTTTAGAACACGGTAATTGGACATAAAAAAAACCCTGATGATCAAGGACATGACTGACATAGTAGCAGACATTAGACAAATGAAAAAAGGACATTCACTTAATTTGGAAATGGACAAATTTGATAGTGGGACTTTTATTTTATTTTAAATTAAATTGTGTTTCTTTTTATGTTTATTTAATTAAGTCTCTTATTTTAATTTAAATTAAATTGTGTTTCTTTTTGTGTTTATTTAATTAAGTCTCTTTGTACTTTTATTTTAAATTTACTCTCTGGTCGTGTTGTGTTCTGTGTTTATTCTTTTTGGAGAAAAAAGAAAACAATCGATCTTACAATCAATGCCCTTTTACTCTGACCTCAGAGCACTCCGGGTGTGGGAACAGAAGCCGTGCGGGTTTGTAAAAAGATTCTGCATGAAGTCTATTTGCCGGACACTTTAAAGGCAATAAAACTTTAAGATGCACAATGTGCGGACAATGTAGAGACAAGTAGATGGTGGATACCTCAAAAGAAAAGTTACATAGTTCACTTTTATGTATAATTTGTCTTTTCAGTGATATCCCAATGTCATGAACAAAGCGAGCACTTCTACGATGGGCTTTTGCAGAAATGTGCACACTGTGCTGAAGTTTGTCGAGGTCAAAACACTGCATGCCCTCGACAATGTCTCAGTGAGTACAATTCTACTGTACAGTTGCAATATTCATATAGTATACTATGTGATCTCTTACTGCCTAGCAAAATGTCCAGTCGTGTTCAGAAATCATTATGACAACATTATTTGATTGCTTTATTTTTATAATTAATTGATATGCTCCCCCTTGAGTCTGAAATCAAGTTGGGCTAATTTGATTGATTGAGTGATTGCTTGATGAATGCAACTAAGGGTGCATTCACACTTGCACAAACACCACATTATAATTGGGCCTAAACTAGGACTAAACCAAAAACTAAATAGGGACAATGCAGGGCTAAAACAGGGCTAAAATGGGACCAAACCAAGTATACACAAGATTTAAACTGGGCTAAAACCAGGACCAATTTAGTGACATGTGAATTCACCTTAAATGTACAATAACGCTAAGGGTTCTATCCACATTTCTCTCCTCCCTTGGGTCAGCCATTGTTAAAAACTATTACAGCAAAATAGTGTAGAAGCAGTACAAAAACAAAAAGTTAAAATAATGTAATACTTCTCAACAACAAGCTTTTGTCACTTGTAGATTTAGTAACAGAGGGAAGAGGAATGGTCCTTTTTACTCAAGTAAGTGTATATTTTGAGGACCTTTTCCCCATTAAAAAGATATATTACCAATTGCTGTGGCAACAATCTTAATTTCTATCATTCTGACGCCCATGAGTAGACATCGCATTAGCTCAGCTGTAGGTTGCAACAATAAATATAGTAACGGCAAGTCAAATGTGGTCTAGTTTAGGGGTATATGGTTTTCTGTTGAATGAATGTGCAAATTGTTAGCTTTCTTTTCCAACTTAACATCTTTACAAATGACTGGAAACAATGAAGCCATAGCCACCCTTTCTTTCACCAAACATCAACCATTTTAATTTAACTAATACAAAACAAATAACAAACATTCAATGTTTTTCTACAAATGATTCATATTATGTTGATCCTTCCATAGAAACAACTCCTGCGGTTGCTGCCACTGGAAGAGTAACTACACCTGTGCAGACACTGCCCCCTGCTGGCCCCTCGGCACGCAGCCTGGACTCAAGCATCCTGGTCTACTCTCTCTGGGCTCTCTCTGTAGTGCTCGTCTTCTCTAGCCTGAGTCTGGCATTTAGGGTCTTTCTGAGGGAGGCAAGGTCCGGATCAGCCAAAACTGGCCTGAAATGTTCTCAAGGCATTTTGAACAAGGATCTTGGTCTTCCGCTAGAAGGTTGGCATTCCTCAAAACTGTCTTTTTTGTAATATAATAAGCACTGGGCCGTTTTATCCAACGGGCTAGAGCCCAAGGGCTTGTTGCTGAGCAACTGACTCTCGGTCGCCGCTACACGCAGCGGTAGCACGTGCTGCTGTTGGCGCTGATCCTCATTACCCCTCCCCTCCTGTGTCAACACTGACACCTGATTGGCTCACAGCAGCGGGCCCCAGCAGCTAATCAGAAGTGCTATTCGGGGGGATCGATAGGGCCAATAGAAGCTGTAAGTGGATGAGCTGCTATCTGACACAATGAGCACATGGAGTCCTGGATACAGAAGTAAACGAAACAGTGAGTTGTCAGACCCCAATACAAATAAAGGACTGTACAGGTAGATTTATAACCACTGTCAGTGTCTACAAATATGTGCAAGTCCATTTGCAAACTCCATACGTCAAGTTGTTTATACTCTGCCAGGTCAGAGCCTCAGAGAGTATAGAGAGGAACACAGCACGAGGTAGGCACTTCCTATGCACACACAGTGTGATTCACTGCGCCTTTGAATGCAATAAAAGAGGTCTGTGGTCAGTACTAATTCAGAATATTCAGTATTTCAAAAGCCTAAACAATAATCAATCAACTTATTTTTGATGAACAAGAAATACATGAACAAACAAATAATAGATTAAAATACTACTACATTTCATTCTCATAATAATAGTGTGAGGGAGGCCTCCATGATCTCTCAGCCCCAGGGCCTACTAACGCCTTAAGACGGGCCTTTTTTGAGGTTTCTTCACTGATTAGTGGATAATTTTGAATAGGATTAATAATATATGCCTCATAATTATGTAAATGTAAGCATTACTAAAGTACAAATAAATATTCTGTAGTGAGTTATTCTATTACAGAATTAACCACAAAATGTCCGCGTTTACATAGTGTTGAACAGGTCAACACTGCCGCCCTCTGTTGTTTTTCAGAAGTGCAGTTTGGATGTGGCCCTGGTGACAGCTCCACTCCCACTGAGAACTGCGTGTGTGTGCACTGTTTTCCTGATCCGAGCAGCCTTGCTTCAGACAATCCAATCAGAGAGTCTTGGTCAAACCAAGAGGTGGAGCAACAGAGAGTCCAGTATGGAGAAGCTGGTTGGACTCACCGGGCGATCTATAGTTCTGAGTCAAATGCTGCCAATGAGGGACCTGTGTAATCTGAAATTATATCCAATACATCATGATGGAGGTCAAATACTGGCTACATTTCTCAATCATTGGATGGAAGAAGAGAACAGCACTTCCTTTTGTTTATAAGGTTCTAGTTGGCATTTAGCCTGATTATCATATTTGTTACACCTCAGGTCAAGTTGTCAACACTTGAGGTTTCAGGACATTTTTGTCTTACAGACCCATCGTGTTAATAAAGAGGCAGGAAAAAAGGCTTTCAGACATTCTGCTCTCTTTCTGTGGATAAAACAGTCTTTTAAAATTAAATCATTATATGCCTTTCAATGATTTTAAAGCACATGTTTTATATAATTTTATCTCATAGTGTATGTGTAAAAGTGTGTTTATGTATTGGTTACTTTTATTGCATGTTTTATTTGTGTTTTTATGTTGTTTATTCTGTATTGAGTTTGAACAAGGTACCAATGAAAAAGATAACTTTTCTCATTGGGTTTTCCCTGTATAAAACAAAAAAATAAAAAATAAATGAATCCATATATATTAGGAAAACAAGACAACTACTTGATCATTAATGGATCATTTGTACTGTAATAAACATTTTTTGGAGATAAAAGCAGCCTGAGGAGAAGCAGGTCAGGTGGAATTAAAAAGATGAAACGTAAACATTAAAAGGAAAGCAGAAACTTCACATGTTTTATTTGAGTGTTATTCACACTATCCAGTTCTTGCAGCAGTTACATGTGAGGAATGACCAGATAAAACAGAACTTTGAGGTTTCGCCATAGTCTCTAACATACAAATGTACATATTGCACACATGTGAACAGTCCATCAAACTGTGATACCAGCTCAAACGGCATGCTTAATGCAAGTACTGATTCAGTACACCACATAGGACATACGCACGTGCACACTCACGTGCATACTCACGACACACACATTTGTACTCGGCACACACACAGTAGATAGAGCAACATGCGGCAGGAGCAGCTTACACTCACTGACAACACCCTTTAGTTTACTTGAAAGAGTTAGCCAACATCTCTGAAACATGGAGACCACCACCATGTACACATCACTGAAACATGAAGAGCATGTAAACATCTCTGAAACATGGAGACCATATACACATCTCTGAAACATGGTGACCATGTACACAGCTCTGAAACATGGAGACCATGTACACAGCTCTGAAACGTGGAGATCACAAACGTGGTGGACAAAAGAACAGCAACAAGCTGCAGCTGAAGCCTTTAACACATTATCTGTATTATCTTTTTTGCTTTTGTGTAGAAAAATAATGACAGCACAAACAACCAACACTAGGTTGATGAGAATGGAAAAACTAGTAGGTACAGTATGTATAAAAATAGATTTACTGCTATCATTAATCCTTCAGGACTGAATGAGGGACATTGAATTATCTACATTTATGACTCCACACATCAGTAATGAAACGCTGGCACATTGTCCATGAAGGAGGGATATAGCGCTTTGCATTCAGATCAGAATAACATTATTTGACTTTCACATATTTGGTCATGGTGCGTTGCGCAAACATGTTAAGTTGGAGTGTGCTTGATGACAGGTGCAGAGCAGTGGACAGGTGAAAGCACAGCAGCTCTGATAGGGTCACACAAGTCCTCCAGGACAAGATCAGATTCACAGTTGAATGTTGCAGATGTGTCTGCGCTGTAGTGCCAGACACACAGTCAGGACATGTCTCCTTCTGTTCTTGTACAGCCAGCTTTCTTTGCATCATATGCACAATATGCTCTTGTCAGGCTCACTCGGGCTGTTACTCGTACTCCAGGAACTGTTTGTGGTAAAACAGCAGATACCTGAAAACAGAGAATGTCAGAGAATGTCAGAGGCCCAGCCACAAATACACATGGTACATTAACATGGCCAGTGAAAAAACAGAAAACTAGAGAAAATATAGTTCAAAATATTCATTCCACAAACAATACAATTCTTGAATATCTAGGTTACGCGTAACCAGTCATTGTTTTTATGTGTTGCATAGGGACAAATAATCAGACAGACAATCTAATAATTAGACAGATGTTTTGCAAGAGTACTCTAATCATAATCCATTTGCGTATGCAAAGGGAATCAAGAGGCAAGCACTGCCTCTTTCGGGATTCTTGGAACTGTAGTTTATAGTATATTTGTACTTTAGATTTTTAGAGTAACTGTTGTATTAGGAAGAGAATGTACAATGCATTTTAAAATGACTATACTTTAACATTTTCTTTTTCATTTTTGTCTTTGCCACATTAGTTAGTCCTTTTTAAGAATAATTGTCCTCGTCAAAATCTGCACAATTGAACTATGAAATGTACCAGTTTATATGACGTTTCAATCATCTCATCCAGAAATCAGTGAATGTGGAGTGCACTCTCTCTGAAGTGGTGCTCACCCCTCACTGTCCAGCACATCCTTGATGCTGGCCTTAGTGATGATGGCGTCGTCACATTTGAACCACTGGTCCTTGTGCTGTCTGATGAAGGTGGTGTAGTGACCGCTCTCTAGTGTCCCCTGGTGGTTTACTACTGCAAACAGGCTGTACCTAATCAATGACAACAACATATTATAGTTATTGTTAACTTGTCAACTTCGAAATCTGATAATAATTTAATATCAATTGTTTTTCTCTGACTTAAGGAAAGACTAGATGCTAAATTACTTGATTATTGCAATCAATAGTCCGGAATGAAGGTTGAATAAAAAAAATTAAAAAAAAAGCAATCATTTTGAATTTATAGTGTATAAACATCAATTTGCTGTTTTCTATTATAGAAAGGATGAAAAATATGTAATTTTCCTTCCTCAAAATTGTACCTGAGCTTCTCAAATAATTTGTGGCAAGTATGTAATACATCTGTAGATAAAATGAAATACAATTTACTCAATATTGTATTCCCCCTTAAATTAGAGTTAACACTGGTGGATTGTCTAATAACTCATGTTTAAAATACATAAAATTCATTTAAAAAATAAAAATAATTAATTTCCTAACCCTGCTGAAACAACACAATTTAGTGAATTACCAAGTGAGATTTGTCAAAATCAAAAGTTTATTTTGAGAGCAAACAATTACACTGGTGGTCCTTTGGGATTATTTCTGACCCCATTTTGTTTCTTTTATGACATCTGATCATCCATCCATTCATCCATTTTCTTCCGCTTTATCCGGGGCCGGGTCGCGGGGGCAGCAGTCTAACCAGGGACTCCCAGACTTCCTTCTCCCCAAACACTTCCTCCAACTCCTCCGGGGGGATCCCGAGGCGTTCCCAGGCCAGCCGAGAGACATAGTCTCTCCAGCGTTTCCTGGGTCTTCCCTGGGGCCTCTTCCTGGTGGGACATGCCTGAAACACCTGCCCAGGGAGGCGCCCAGGAGGCATCCGGAACAGATGCCCGAGCCACCTCAGCAGCTCTACTCCGAGCTCCCCCCATGTGGCCGAGCTCCTCACCCCATCTCTAAGGGAGCGCCCAGCCACCCGGCGGAGGAAACTCATTTCAACCGCTTGTATCCGCGATCTTGTCCTTTCGGTCATTACCCTAAGCTCATGACCATAGGTGAGGGTAGGAACGTAGACCGGACGGTAAATTGAGAGCTTTGCCTTTCGGCTCAGCTCCCTCTTCACCACAACAGTCCGATGCAGCGACTGCATCACTGCAGCCGCTGCACCGATCCGCCTGTCGATCTCACGCTCCATCCTTCCCTCACTCGTGAACAAGACCCCGAGTCTGATAATGATGCGTTCAATTGTTAAGTCTGACTTCAGACTAATGCACTGCTAGCATATATATTTAGTGCAAGTTCTCCCACTTAAAAATATGAGAGGCCTGTAATTTTCATCATAGGTACACTTCAACTATGAGAGACAGAATGGGGAGAAAGAATCCAGGAAATCACATGATTTTCAACAGGGGGGGCATGGTGGCTGAGCGGTTAGCGCTCTCGCCTCCCAAGAAGGAGATCATGGGTTCAATTTCTGGGCCAGACCAACATCTCATGATCTCTCTGGGTGGAGTCTACATGTCCTTCCCATGTTACTGTGGGTTCTCTCCGGGTTCTCCAGCTTCCTCCCACCGTCCAAAGACATACATCTGTTAGGCAAAATTGGCAACTCTATGTCTCTGTGTTAACCCTGGGACAAACTGGCCCCTGTCCAGGGTGTACCCCGAGGTATATCCAAAATCACTGGGATAGTCACCTCGTTCCCAGGAGATCAGCATGTTTCACCCCTAACGGGAACAAGCGGTATAACATTAATAATTGGTCAATTTGGTCACCTAAAAAAAAGAGCAAGATTTCTGGCTCTCACAGACATGTAACTTCCTCTTCAAGAGGAAGTTTTAGCTGCACTTGTTACCCGTATTAATGGCACCTGTTGACCTGAGTTTGTGTAAACTGGCCGTGCTCAGGAGGTTTATTCTGCATGAAGTGCCACGGAATTTTTTGATTATTCTAATTAGCTTGAAATCCTATGAGGTTTTCCTTGAGGCCTATCGCCAGAACATCAGAAACTGGGAGAAAAGCGAACACCAAACAAATGTGCAGTTTGTGCGGGATTTATGTTACCATTTTAATTGGTGGTGTTCTGCACTCAATGTGTTGTTGGTACTTGAAGAATTGTTCTTGGTACTTAAACAATACAAAGAGTGTATTCTGCAACGTGTTACAACTTATGTGACCAAACAAATACCTAGCACGGTGCTTAAAGCAGCAGAGTTCGCAGATGATCAATTTAGAAACACAAAAGGGCTGTGAGTCAAATTTATCCAGCTAGATTGTGATGTTGGTGTGCGTCTCGCGCTACGCAAACTAAACAATCAAAGCTGACAGTCCACAGTCCAGTGGAAAACAGACTGCCTCACAAGCCAACTAGGCTAACATGGCTAAAAGGCCCAGCGCCACAACACCAGTTTGCCACATCTGTGAGGAATACAAGAGGAAAAAAAAAATCGAGGCATGGGTTTCGTTCCTCAATGATTCTTCTGGTGACTTTTGAAGTCTGTTGATTTGAAGAGAATGATGATTATGGCGAGATGTATTAGTTTCTGTAGTTCATGTGTTCATGTTGTGTTCGACTTGAGAGTTTAATAACATTAGAAAATTAAAGATGGCAAAATCAATATAATAAATGTTCAATGGCATTGGAAGTGTTACGAGTAGCATTCTTTAACATTAATGACATACTGAGGCCAATAAAATTATCAGAAATACTAACAAAAATGAGAAAAGAAAAAAATGACATATTTATAAGAAACACATTTCAGCAACAGAACATCAAAAAGTAACAACAATTTGGTATGAAAAATCTTACTATTCATCATACAGAGGAGGAGTTGCAATATTGATTTCGAACCGAATATTCTTTGAACAAAGACAAAGATGGCAGATATATACTGATTATGGGAACTATTAATGGAAGGGTTGTTACCCTGTTGAATGTGTATGCTCCACCAAGGAGTGATATCACCTTCTATACCAGGGGTGGGCAAACTACGGCCCGCGGGCCACATCCGGCCCGCAGAGCCTTTCAATCCGGCCCGCCAAGCTTGTCCAAGTAATATTAAAAATGTTTTTTTCTTTTTTATTTTTTGCCCTCAGGCACCTGTCTGCGCTTGTATTCTTAATAAATATTACGTGAAATGAATTAAATGATAGATTCAATAGCCTATATTTGACAGAAAAGTGATATTTTATTTGATATTTAATTCACATTAAATATCAAATATTTTTTTCACACCAATGATCGCAGGCCGGCCCTCCGCTACTTGCCTGGATTCGAATATGGCCCTCGGAGGAAAATAATTGCCCACCCCTGTTCTATACTAATATTACACTGTGTTCCAAATGATTATGTAAAGCATGTTTAAGTATTATAAAGGTCATTTTTGTTTGTTTTCCAGTGAAACTCATTGAGGGTATTGTGTCTCAGGGTTCTTTGGGTCAGTGAAATCAATCTCATACACCTGTGCCAATTAGTTTGCCAGGTAGGTCAAATTAAAGGAAAAACTACTTAAGAAGGACATAACACATTATTAAGCAGACCACCATTTTCAAGCAATGTGGGAAAAAGGATCTCTAGTGTCGAAAAGCGTGAAATAGGTCAAGTGGTTAAGGCACAGCACACTTATGCCAGGGTCCAAGTGCAGCCGGCCGATGTGATGTGAGTTCGAATCCTGACAACTCTTGACAATTTACTGCATGTCCTCCCTTCCCTCTCATCCCCCATTTCACACTATCCTCTCCTGTCTAATAAAGCCTAAGGGAAACAAAATCTAAAAAAGAAAGAAATGGTTGAATACCTTGGACTGAAAGGTATGAAAACCTTAGATATTTCACTAAAACTTAAGCGTGATTATTGTACTATTAAGAGATTGACCCTGATTCACCATTCACAGGGATTCGTGCAGATAAAGGCACAATGAGGAAGGTTTCTGCCATACAGTATATCGGATTAAGAGAGCAACTCCTAAAATGCCATTACAAAGCTTTACATTAAGAGAGCAACTCCTAAAATGCCATTACAAAGCAGCAAACGGGTATAGGAAGCTGCTGGTGCCTCTGGAGTCCCACAAACATCAAGGTGTAGGATCCACCAGAAGTTTCTAGTTCTGCATAAATCATCTTTTCAGCTACCCTTAACCAATGCTCAAGCAGAAATGGCTCCAGTGGGCCCAGAAATACATGAAGACAACCTTTCATACAGTCTTGATCACTGATGAATGCCGTGCAACTCTGGATAGTCCAGATGGATGCAGTGGTGGACAAGGCTGGGTACACATCCAAATACTGCAAATAAATTCAAGCAGAAACTCTCCACAAACTAACAGGTTCAATTGATGCAAGAATTGTGAAGCTTCTGTGAAAGAAATTGTCCTATGTTAAAATGTAACTTGACCTGTTAAGACGTTTTGATTGAAATAGCTTTTGATTTCAGTAAATATGAATATGATATGTTTCATGACCATTTTCAGTTCTTTATAACAATAACATGGTTTGAAACTCTGTTGTGCATGATAATTTGGAGCAGTGCATTTTAAGTTTTTTATTTTTAAATAAATTACTGCTATGATTGGGAGGTTTGTTCAATTCAAGCTCTAAAGGTTGATAGCTTGAAAATTATGATGACTGACATTTATATTGACTTTATGGCAAAATTAGAGAAATATATTATCTACATGAATTTAGAATGCAGTGTCCCATACACTGCGTTCCTGATGGTAAAACGCTCTGAGGGAACTCTAATCTGTGGCAATGATAGGAATTTTTACATTCAGCCTACATTTGATGTGGCAAACTTGAAGGGCACTGGATAAATAAGAACTTCCGTAAATTAATGAAGCCACCCACCCCCACTTTTCGAATCCACATACAATCTACTCCAGAATAGATTATTTCTTTATTTTCAATAAAGACAGGTACAAATCACAGAGGCAGATACAGTGAAAACAATAAGTATTTTTACACCCTGCAATTTTGCAAGTTCTCCCACTTAGAAATTATGGAAGGGTTTGAAATGTTCATCATAGGTGCATTTCCACCGTGAGAGACATAGTCTAAAAAATATTTGGTACAGAAGCCTTTGATTCGAATTACAGAAGTCAAACGTTTCCTGTAGTCCTTAACCAGGCTTGCACACATTGCAGCAGGTATTTTGGCCCACTCCACCACAAAGATCTTCTCTAAGTCAGGTTCCAGGGCTTGCCGAGCACCAGAGTTTCAGCTCCCTCCAAAGATTTGCTTTTGGATTTAGGGCTGGAGACTGGCTAGGCCATTCCAGAACCTTCATATGCTTTTTTGGAGAAAAATTATACTTCTCTTTTTAGTACTATTTAAAAAATCTTGAAAAATGTACTCTTATCCTATACTTTAAGTCAAGGATTTCAACTATTAAAATTAACCTTTTGCCGGGATCTCTCTGTTCTAGATTCTGCCCATTTCCATCACCAAGTGGCTGTTTGATGAGTGGAATAAAACAATCAAGATTTGTAAGGTGAGGCAGAAAACTTTTCATCAAAACTTTGCCAGTATCAAAAGAAAAAGGGGGTTGTGGTTTACCTTGTCTGAAAAATCACTTTTTTAAGATCAAATCAGAGCATTGCTGTCCTGGTGTGACCCAGAATATGAAGCTTAATGGAAAATATTGAGAATAATGTGCCAGGGGTTGCTGTAAAGGCTTTCCTGGCAGATGACAAACGGTTAAGTCATTTGGAGGAAGTTAAGAATTCGTGCTTACAGTCTGGAAAGAACTAATCAAGACATACAACCTAAACAAGGATGTTAACAGCACAGATCTGAGATTTAACATCTGGATAACAAAGGGTATAAAGGATTTCTAAAGTGAAATAAAGACAGTCACATGAAAAGCTTTAATATGTTGAAAGAATCCTCTGACTTGAAGAAACATGACTTTTATAGGTATTTACAAATAACGAGGGACATTTGTTGAAAAAGGGGTTTCTTCATAACACCATGTCAAACTGCTCACTATTCACTAGGAATTTCCAAATGCTGGAGAAACTGGGTTCCAGGAGGCCCACCACTACAACATTTTATGGGACAATCCTACACTGTCCTACACAGACTGTCTCTGACCCCACCGTTCCCACTTGATTTCAGAACTATGTATTTGGGCCTCAAAACCCCCAGCCATGATGATAGTAATGATACCCTTGGAGAATACGCTGCAAAAAAGGCCATTACAAAAAATGGATGACTCAAACTGCACCGACAAATCAAGGGCTGTACACAAATAACTGAAATTCAAAAAAATGAAAAAAAATCAAAAGCCGGTCAAATAGCCACACAGTTTCAGGGACCGCGGCATTTCCCTTATAGCCTCATGGCTAGGGATGCGTAACGCTACGACGGACCGGATCCGGACTTGTAAAAACGTTTCGGTTCAGGTCCAAAAAAACCGAAACTCCGGTGATTCGGTTCTGGACTCATTAAAAATCTACCACTCACATTCTATATCCTTTACGTTCTAGAATCTAAACCATCTTAAACCTTCCATAGATCGCGAAATTCACGTTAGAAAAGACGTAGACACTGACATCGCTGTCAATGGCCCGGAGCCATCAGCGACGCACGCGTCTTCCCCGCGGCAGAAGTTGAAGCCGGCGCAATGAGTTTAAAGACGCGAGAGACCGAAGTTGTCACTTTATTTCTTGAACAGAGTTGGTTACTGTTGGCCGTAACCATGGTGATGGAACAGGAACATCAGAAATCACCTGGTCTCCTGAGCCCGCTCTTAGCTCCGCCCCACACGCGCACACACGCACTAGACTAGAGACGCTACAATATGAATGAAATAACTGTATTATGTTGTGGTGTGATGTAGCATTTATTTAGGTGGGTTAATGTGCAATATACATATTTATACATCTAAGTAAATACTAAGTCAAAGTAATATTGTTTAATTGCTGTATTCATTAATTGGAGCTTGTATTTGTATTCTACAGTTGTTAAATATGGTCTTGTGTTTAATGCTGTTAATATGATGTATTGTGTGTAGTGTAAAATATTTTCATATTCTATTTTTGATACTGCTAAGTTGATTGATTTATAGTGGTTCTAGTTGACTGTTATGCTAGTTTTTGAAGGTTTTTTATGCCAATGGATCTGCAAAATTAAAGAGTGGAAATGTATCTAAAGGCATTAAACTTCAGGTGTGGGGAACAGCCCAGTCAAACCAGTAATACACTTACAAACATAGTATCAGCTGAAACAGCTGCCCCAATACCAATACTCAACTTGCTCTTGTTCGGAAGTTGTTCCTCTAGTAAAACACATGAATGTGTGTTAGCTAGCAGCTTGTGATTTGTAAGTTGTAACTTCTGTTAATAAACAGTGAATAAACCAGATAAATTGAGTTTATTTCACTCTGCAGTTAAGCCTTGTGTTTGATAGTCGTCCTTGTTCATGTGTTTAGGTATGCATCCCTACTCATGGCTAACCCTAACCCTAACCTTAACCCTAACCTGGCGCGGTCTAAAACGGCGATAAAACGCGGTCAAATAGCGGCGCATTTTCAGGAGCCGCAGCCGGCACAAAAATAACATGGCAGTTTCGGCCGCGCGCGGCGGCTCTGCAGACACTCCCAAATCAAAAAGGTAAATTTTCAAATTAAGTCCAAATGTTATTATTTTCATTTTATTTTTACAGACTTTGGACAAGATGGGACTAATTTGTTGTGCCGGTTGTGACTCTAATGATGTCATAATTGTCATTCTTCTTTAGAAATAAAAGTGAATTCCTCTTAATTGTAGAAAACAGTTAATCCAGGCTACATTTTTTTCAGTGCTGGATTATGGTGATATATATATGCACTAGTTAAAAATTGCCCATAATGTCATTGCTTTGTATGATCTTATTCCATAAGTCTTTTTATGTATTTGTTAATTTTATTAATAGTTTTATTGAATGTTTTAATGGCATTTTATCTGGTTATTCTATATGTGTTTGTTTTCTTTGTATTTTAATACTTCACAAGATACACACGAAAAAGGAGTGCATCTCATTAGGTTTCCCCGGTATGTACAAATAGTTAATGATAATTATTTTTTTAATATTCTTTTTTAATATTCAATTTTCACCAATTACTAAACCACCATTTGGAATAAAAAAAACATAACAAATAAATCGAAATAACATCAAAATCCTTTTTTCCAACACTTCAGGTCAAACATAAACATGCCATGTTGTTTCAGTGCACAAGACAGAATGTGTATGTGCATTCCACGTTTTCATTTTAGAATGGTATTAGTTTGATAATTGTACACACTTGTTGTCATTGTTGAATGGGTCCACAGTCTGCTGATACTGCCCGTTCATCCTGCTTTCTTTACTGCGACACAAATACAAGACATTTATTTCAAACTAATAGAAAAAAAACACATGTAAAGTGTTTTGTGCTGCCCTCACCTGGAGGCCATGAAGGGGGTCATGTCCAGCTCTAATGGGAATGACACGAACGTTGTGATCTTCCGCCTCAGTTTGGCCGAATGCTCGAACCTCTGCACACACAAATACAAAAACACTGAGGCTTATTGTAAAATTTGTCACAGAAAATCCCTTGACGAAAAATATGTGTTCACATTCTAGAATTTGATAATAATAGTCATAATATCTAATGGTGGGCAAGGCCCTATGTAACTCTATGGAAGTTTCACTGTTTTTGAAAGAAATATTCATAATTGAACATTCTCTTTTTCCGGGATTGGCTCCACAGATGTAACATAGTAATCAATTTGATCAATTTTTCAGTTTTTTAATTCAATAAAAGCAAAACACAAACAGACCAGAGCAGAAACAAGACAAAGAGCAGAAAGATGTAAACACATACAGTAAATAGCCCTAATTATAAAATCCAGCATACAGTCCATTTGGTCCAAAGTCTGTTAAATTTGTCCAAATTTAGGCAGAATGCAATTTTCCAAATTTTTTTAAAGTCAATAATAATGTCAGTCCAGTCCTTTATTGTTGTTTCGGAATGTGTGATGACACATTCTGAATAATTATCAACCAAATAAAAAGGTTCAAATAAGGTGACTGAAGACTTCTAGATCAAGAATATTTACAAATAATTTCAGATTTTCATTTTGTGTTTTAGATTCTGTTTAGTCCAGACGACAATTACTATTATCAAAATATACTAGTCACGTAACAAAGATAGACAATAATTGATTGGGGTAAAAAAAATATATATACATTGTGATAACAAAGATAATCGTCATTGTGCAAAAAAACGCAAGTTATCCAAAGCAAGTTTTCTCAAAGGGGGTGCAGGTTTGCTGCGGCACTTTCTCCAACTGCAGAGTTTGGTGGAATTTTTAGATTGAAGACAAATTAACAACAATAGCCTTTGTTGTGATGAGCCATGAGTGAGGGGAAACGTGGAGCAAAAGCTCATATTAGAGGAGAAACGTATTTGACACTTTATTTTATGTAAAACAACCTAGGAACAACATAAATACAACCCACTATATTCTTAATCGGAGTGAGTCTTAATTATTACATATGCGCTGTGTGGATAATCGCAATCGATCAGCGGCAACGCATGTGTTTTTATTAACTTGCATCAATGATTTTGCCTTGAAATATTGAACGGAAGAAGGCACATAACTTGCTTCCCATAACTGTTATTGTGACTGAAAAGAGGAGACGAGAGGACCAGGGAGGACAGACACAGAATCCTTTTAGGAGCAGATCAGACCAGTCTTTCTGCTTTACAGTTTAATCCACATTTAGCAATACAGATACTGCTTTTAGGTTTAAGCTAAGTACAGACCGCCGCTGCCTAATCACGCCCGACGCAGAATTTGAGCGCGTGTACATTTGAAAGGTTTACGCACCGGACGCGCGCTCTCGACGCCCCGGGCACTATACACAGGCGCGCGTACGGCGCGCTCGAGCTCTGCGCACATGCGCAGTAGAGGTGTTGTCGCATGAGCAGTGGGGTTGTTGTCGGTGTGGCCTTTCATTGTGTAAAATTGCAGATATCGAGAGTGTTGTTTTCGCGTTTTTGGTTTGTTTCTGTCTCTGTCTTCCACCGTGAATACATCGTACAGCTCCTTTCTCCCACACACGGCCACAATCAGTCTTTCGTCTGCCATTGTTGACATGCAAGGAAAAAGTGGCTCTTCTTGGGGAATTCCACGGGGAATACCGAAAATGCGAGGGGAAATACGTACGTACGTACGTACGTACGTACGTACGTACGTACGTCACTGTAGCGTCAGCTCTGATTGGCTGCTGCGGCGGCTGCGGCGACCTGGACATATCTGAGCACGTCGCGCTAGCCGCATTGGCCGCCTCGGTCGCCTCATACGCGCGCTCAAAGCGTCGAGAGCGTAAGAAAACGCACCAATCGCGCAGCAAAAACGAAGAAATCGCGCCGCGGATAACGCACTACGTGCTCGACGCGCGTTTACTATAGACTTTGAATTGAACTGGACGCTTCGGCCGCGGCGGTGTGGAAGCCCCTTAAAGCTTCAATTTCATTTGGTATTGCCAATATATTTTCAAATCATTGCAAACATTTCTTCTAAACTGGTAGATTAAAAATAAGACAAAACAGCAATTGCCTCAATTGAATTCTGTGATTTAAAACTTACAAAAGATTTTTATGTATTTAAAATGTGCAACTTTATAATGTGTATTTTATCACACAAGGTAAAACTCAAAGGGGGAAGCCTATAAGTGAAATTTAACATTAAAGGGGTCTTAGAAAAAATATGTATGGGGTGCCCCAGTGCTTAGTGTTGAGAATCACTGGTTTTCGCTTATAGTATGTCAAATTACAATTCTACAATAGTTGTTTGAACATATAACTTATTCATAATATTATAATTATGTTGTTGTTGTTGTTGTTGTTTTATGGCAGTTGGCATCCAATTGTTGCATTACCGCCAGACTTTATTCCTCTATCCATAGTGATTATATACATACTAATTGAGTGTCTGCGTGATGTCACACAGGCACTATATGTTCTTGTATTTTGAGTGATGTCACAAATGTTTTATTATTATTATTATTATATTTTCCATGATTTTCCATTTAGACAGTTTCAACTCAACGCTTCAACCGATTTCAACATGTTATACCTCATTATGATCGCTTTCACAGTATTACGTGTGCTATTACTTTTGACATTTGAACAACATGGCTTCAGCCATTGCAAATTATCTAGTAATATCAATGAAATCTTAAACATCAGCCATTTTTAACTATTGTCATATTATCTTTTATCTAAAATATCCCCTACTCTAAAGTGGGACTGCTGTGTAGCACAGGCCAGGTCTGTAATCCCAGTGCTACAGACTGATTGTGTGAAGGAGGTGTACTTTGAGATGAAAACAGGCCACGATGGGCAGCTTCTTCATGGTCAGCTGCTTGGTGGACTCCTGGTAACTATGGCAACCACTGCATTTGATCTTTGCACTGCTGCCGAGGTGCTCTGGTCGGGTGAACCTGAACACAAGCAACAACATTCTGGGTCAATAAAAAAAATCTGACTCTAATCAAGTTTTTTTTTTTATCAGTTCAAAATCCTAGATTGAATGGTGGACGTTAAGATAACACAATTTCCTCTGCAGAGAACAATATATCCGAGAGGCATTTGGCTGCTGACCCCCACCCAGATGAACCTACCCCATTGGCTCCACAAGGAGGCCCCTCGAGTGACACGGCACCATCCACAGTTCCCCAACAGTAAACAAACTGTGGCCAGGTGAAAGTCTGGGATTTCCCCAACCGCTGTCATCTACAACTTAACTATACAATATAAATCAAAAACCAAACACTGCCTAATCTTAACCAGACACAGGACAAACAGCAACACATACACAGACACACTTAATCTAATATGCTATTTAGTGCCCAGGACACGTTGAAGGGACTATGCCTCTCGGCTGGCCTGGGAACGCCTCGGGATCCCCCCGGAGGAGTTGGATGAAGTGTCTCGCCCCCGCGACCCAGCCCCGGATAAGCGGAAGAAGATGGTTGGATGGCTATTTAGTGTTAACACTAAAATAGATTTCAGATCAATAATGTATTCATTACCAATTGACTTTGACGTGCTTTGCACTTAAAAAAATAAAAATAAAATGCATACAAACATTTGAAATTAGCTTTTAGGGAAAATTGAGGGAAGATATTATCTTGTACGTTACCTTGCCATTTGCAAACTTGGATTAGTCGGATTACCTTACTAATGAAATTCTGTACAATACTAAAGTATATAGAGAATTTTCCGTTGGATAGTAACTGCTGCATGTGGATAACCCGATGATGGGATTGCCTGACCAACCAAGACCACATGGTTTGGAAATGCTTTACAAAGACGTTTTGGTCTGGAATCATCTCTTTCCTCAATTCAAATGAGCTTGATTGACAGGTGGATTAACCAATCAGACAAAGTCAAGAGAGTCTACAAGCAAGGCACTAAACTCTGTAAATCTGAGGTAAAGTAAGTTACACATTTGGTTACACAATGTCATGAGAATATTCAGCGGAAGTCTTCCGCATTTGAGAGACCGGTGATGCCCAACACCTGGCTAACTGCTCAGAAGCCTAAAGTAGTCTAGACTGCATGTTATGTATTGTATTTAATTAAGCTCATTTCATAAGAAAAGAGAAGGGAGCCGATGTGTTGCGCGTCAAACTGTGCAGTGAAAAGCTCATTAAGTTTGAGCCCCGTGCCCATCAGGTGTGGTGGTGAGCCGGTGCTGGGGGAACTCTTCCGATGAAGCCCACTTGGCGCCCGCGCACAAATGTTGCCAATAACGCACTGCGGAACCATGTTTATGTCCCAAACTGGCCAGCAACAGACGGATGAGTTTGTAAATGGTATGCATGTGATAATCACGTTGTACCCTCAAGATAATCATGTAGTTCCTTCAAGATAATTAACTCCCTCTCATTTACTCACGACAGAATATGCTTTGTCTAATAAAATAACCCTCTTTGGTGTACCTGCGCAGACAGTCTGTCAGTGTGGTGGCTCCGCTGGTGTGGCTCTCCCCGTTCAGAGCTGCTCCATCTCCTCCGGGACTCAGGGGCCAGAAGGGCGTAGACGAGCCGGGCAGGTCCAGGCTGATGTCCCAGAACGGGTCTATGGTGGTGGACACGCCGCTGTAGCACACGCACACAAAAACCTATGTTGGGCGTCTAGGCTTTATGGGGACATTATATTGACTTGGATTCATTTCCTGAAGACTAATCCTAACCTTAACCATAGTTACCTGCATAACCTTAAATTGATTGTCTCCATAATCAGATAAATACCCACATAAAAACAACTGCTTTATGTCTGGTTTACACAAAATGGGTTTAATAAAATAACTTCAACAAACAAATTAATACACAAATTAGCATTCTATATCTGTAAATGACAGTCTGTATTTCTAATTAACAGCTAATCATTGGAAACATGAACAGAGCCTTAGCTACAAACAAAGACTTGTCTCTAAATTAGTTTTTAAGTCCGTTTGTTGAAACTTGGTGCTCCTGTTGCTTTATAATTTGGATATTTAATTAACACATGTAAATCTGTGGTGCGCAGAGCGCACGGAATGACTTGTGGCACTTTCGTTTCACAGAGCTTATTCCACGTGGACCTGCAGCAACTAAAGCCCAACAGAGGAGTGGCGTATTTGAAACATACGAGTGTGACTGGGAAGCAGACTTTTGCTGTGTAAAAGAGCACAGCGTTTTGAGCTGTAACCATGGATGTATTGTATTAACGGCTGTAACTCTACAGTCATTTTGCAGCATTAGTTCTGTGTGCCGTTCACTTTAGCCTGTGTCTTTGCCCCGTTATCACAGACTTTCTGTTTCATACTCGCGGTCCTCTGTGCCGTTTCTCACAAAAAAACTCTGCTTCCCAGTCACACTCATACATTTAAAATGCGCTACTCTCTCCTCTGTTGTGCTTTGAAACAGCTAATGCATCCATGGAAACAACACAGAGGACCGCAAGTATGAAACAGAAAGTCTGCGATGATGGGGCAAAGACAAAGAGGCTAAAGTGAACAGCACACGGAGCTAATGCTGCTAAATGACAGCAGAGTTACAGCTCAAAACACCACGGATCACTCATAGCTTCATTGCTACTGTAACTACTTATAAACAGCCTGATGACAAATTAGTCCTTTATATATAGTTTAACTATAGTCATATTAGACTCTAACCAAACAGTTTGGAGTACTGGTGAAGTGATATGTTGCCGTTTTGGGGACATAATAACAGAATAAAATTTGTTATTTTAAGCAGAAACTCCTTGTTTATTACTATGAACTATAACATCTTTTAAATGGTTTACGGAATGTACAAAAAATTTACCAATAACTCAATTAATCGAAGATATGAATCGATATTACTCTATTGATTATTCAAATAATCGATAGCTGCAGCCCTAGTAGTGACACACGGAAATTTTAGAATGTATTGGTCAATCACTGCTTGCTTTGATTGCCCTGACCACACACCACTAATTCAAAGGGATGAAATAATTATGCAGGTAACCAATCCTGAAATATAGTAACATTTTGTACGCATAATTTATATGCTGAAAACATTCTTAATTTTCTGTACACCACGCATAAAAGTTATCATTATTTTTTCCTTCACCATTTTTGCGTTGCATTTTTGGCTCCACTTGGATCTTTTGGATGAGAGTGTCCCTCCCTTTCCTCACTTTACTTCGTAATATCTGTAATACCATACATCAGCCAAAGTCAATGCCACCTGCATATATTAGCATAAGCATTCCAGGTAAATCATCATTCAGTTTTCATCTTGTTTTAAACTAATTCATGTATCTTGTGTATCCAGCAGGTGGAACCAGAGTTCTCTTTGAGCCCGTCCATGGCTTTTTGTTGCTGCAGTGAAGCAAATGTGGCTGTGATTGATGGTGCAGCCTGCGAGCTCTGTGGGTTCTGTGGGCCTGCGCTGGAGTTCACCTCAGGCCAACTTTCTGATCGACCCGTGAGCGGTACAACAAACTTGATTCTTTTGTACAAGCCGAGTAAGCTAGCAAACATAAGACACTGCAGTATTGTGAGATGGTTTCTTGCGATAGGTGAGAACTGCGTGGACTAGATTGAATCAAAAATAATACGGTAATTGAATAGTTCCAAAGGCAGATTATAAAGGTTATTTAGGTAACAAAGCATCCACTGAAGAAAAATACATTTTCCTGGGTCTTATTTTTTTGTCTTGCATTATTTTAAAAATGCAAAAAGAAACAACAGTATTCAAAAGGGAACCGTTTAAATATTGAAAAGAGGCAGCTCCAACATTTATATCAAATAGAAATGCTCTCAGCCGAATCTGCGTCAAAATGAAAACTGAAGTTGAATTGGTGCTCATACAATATAAATGTAGTGTTCTTATTGCACCATCATCATTTTAGCCTTATTCAATCCTTTGCTGGCCGGACGTAAAGGCTCTTACTGGCACACTTGGCAGGTGACGTCAGACTGCAGGCCTCCGGTGAAGATTTGGTCGATGATGCAGTTACAGTGGTTGGGGTTGTTGGCCTTCTTGCCATTGTCATCTGTACAGAAAAAAACAGACCCGTCACGGCGCGTTAGCTTTCTCCATTCAGAGGTGCACACAGAAACACAGCTTTTATCCGTCAGTCACAGAAAAGCAGCAGTCTCAAAAGCAGTTTTTAACACAGTTTTCAATAGTCAAACCAAAAAATTTTAGCATTTTGAAAAATATATTTGGTTTACAAACTGACTACACTTCTATGTAGGTTGAGAAACAAGGTTGTGAAAGAGTTGGTAGCAAAAAACAGAGAATGTTTTTAGCTAATGCTACAGTCCAGTGTGCCAGCTGAATTTTTCACATAGAGTTTATGTACTTGGTGGCAGAACTATGGGCAGCACAACTGACAAAATGGAGCTATTGTTACGCACGCTAAAATGGAAACCGAAAACTCCATTGTTGCTTCGACTGTGCAGAGCTATTTGTTATTTTGAGTTCTTAAAAGAATCAAACATTCGCATAACCTGGAAATAAGAAATATTTGACTCGGATTCAAAGAAGCCTCTCACTCTTCATGTTGTCAGGACCATATTGTTGGCATTTGAGAGTGTTACTGGACCTTTGCAGTGGCGGTGCAGGACGTCCAGCGCAGCAATGAGAAACTCGTGGGCGTCCTGCTGCTCGTAGCCGGCCAGGTGACGGGCGTGGGTCCACACAAGGTGCAGCAGTCGGAACGGGATGTGAGGTGAGCGGTGGCCTGAGTAGAACTGACACAACACGTGCATCAAACCTCACAGTGTCAGGATCTCGTAGTGATGCTACTTTAGCATTGAGCTGATGTTTCCACTTGGACTCTTTAGCACTGAATGAAAAACTGAATTTAGTCAGGTTGGTGGGACTCACTGATAATCTGTGTGGTGAAGATGGATTTTATTTCCATTATTTATAAGCACAGTTTGATACTACAATCAGCAATGTCTATTTTTACACTCTTTAAAGATGTTACCTGTACTTGTGTTACTTCAGAAAAGTAAACTAATTGTTCTGTGGCTGTAAAAAAATCAACAGGTGTCGATGGCATGGTGGAAGGTTTAGCCCAAAGCAGTCATTAAAATTCTCGAATGTCTATACAAATTTGGGCCGTCGGAGCACTTTATTCTTCTCCATATCTTCATCACTGTATTTGGTACTAAAGTCCACAATTGCTGTTGAACATGTTGTTGAACAGTGGGGGATGAAGCAGCTCTTTTGCATTGAAATGAATGGATTGCTTAGCCCACAGAGGTCCATTAGTGAGCATTCCCGTGGAATGCTGACTGTATCTATTAAACGGGAGGATGCAGTACGATAAAAATTGGTATGGTTCTGGAACACTCCTTTTACCTCTTGAAACAGTTGCGACATCTCACACACCAGACACGAGTTGCTCTGCATTTCACACTTGTGCCGGTCGGATAGGAAGAAGTCGCGAAGCAGCGGTGTGTGGGTCAGGGCCTGGACAATGCAGTTCATGAAGCATGTGTTCCCCAGGTTTATCAGCCCGCGGAGGCCTGGAGGAACACATCACAAAAACGACAATACAACAATAAGTGCAACAGTGGAATCGACTGGCTCGAGCTTTTGTCTCGGATGCCCCAATGTGGAGGCAAAGCTGCAATCCTAAAGTAATTCCCTGCTGGTCCCGGGCGACTCTGGACAATTGTCAGAATGCAGCGCAGCAAACAGAGAAACAGAGTAGACGTGGATGGAATCAGGTGGTGCACGCTAAGGCTGGTAATTCTCTTCTAATGGGACGGTGCCAGGGATGTTATTAGTGGAAGAACAGATCCCTGCAGGCGCCTACAAGTTGCTAAACGTATGCTCACCCAAGGTGCTAAACGTATGCTCACCCACGCGCTGCCAGTCATAATATTTTTACCAAACAAATTTGCACTATAACATCTTATATCAACGGCTTAGTTTCATCGTATTTGGGATTAGCAATGCCAATTAAGACTTCATTATTTGAACACATTTTTTCCACCTTTATTCAGTCAAGACACACTTTTTAAGTTGAAAATATTGTGACTTGTAGTTTAAGGATGGGAATAGACCAGGACAAAACCTTAAACTAAACCAAGACTACAACAGGACCAAACAAGGACTAAACAGGACCAAACGAACTCCACATCGGGCCTTAATATGGGACAAAATAACGACAAATGTGAACACACCCTAAATTTGGTAAAGGTAATAGTTTTGCATTCTTTTGTGGATAAGTTTGCTCATGACACCCCAGAAAGGTCAATTATTCAACTGAATCTATGCATTAAGTCTAATTAACTCAAATGTAATATTACTTCAGGGCAAATCTGGCAATTCCTCAAGGCACACTGTGTTCCACGGCACACAGATTAATCAAGGATAGCATGACTCAACATAAAAGTCAAGGTATGAGAAGCATTGTCGCTGATTTGCAAAACCTTTCATATTTTGGTTCAACACATAAGTGAAGGGGCATCTGACCAATTGTACAGTTGGAGGTGATTCTCCTCCTCTTGGGGTTATGTCGGAGCAGCTCCAGCTCTCTCTTTGTGGGCTCCCAGGAGGAGAATTTCTCTCCTATTCCTGAAACAAAAGCAAGAATTTAATGAAAACGCACCCACGGACTGTTCTTTGCAAAAGTACAAGGTTGGCAATTTCAAAGAGAATACAATATACCAAGGCCATGCAAAATTCAATAACTTCTTATTTGAGTAAGAAGAAAAACAACACGTTGAACACAGTTTTCCTTGTTGTTTGCAAAAATATTTTCTAGCCACTGTAGTCAGAATTAGTCACTGATAAATGCCGGAAAACATTTATCAGTGGAGGATCGTTTGCCCTAGAACCAAAAAAAAACAATTAATAAAGATTTTTTGGCCCTTAGGCTTTAATTGACAGGAGTGCAGTGTGAAATGGGGATGAGATTGGGGAAGGACATGTAGTAAACTGTCAAGTGTTAGACTCAAACCCACGACGCTGTGATATCCACCTGGACACGAGCACCATGATATTATTTTTGGGAATGTCTACAGAGCCGCGGCGCGCGGCCGAAACTGCCATGTTATTTTGTGCCGCGCTATTTGACCGCGCCAGGTTAAGGTTAGGGTTAAGGTTAGGGTTAGGGTCAGGGTTAAGGTTAAGGTTCGGGTTAGGGTTAGCCATGAGGCTATATGGCAGTGCCGCGGTTCCTGAAACTGCTGGGCCATTTGACCGCGCCGCGGCGCTGCAGCCACGGCCATTATTTTTATACCTTGCATTTTCCAGGCCTTCCTCTGTTCTTCTCTGGCAATTTGTTCCATGTCCTTGTCGTAGATGTAGTCTTGGCACATAAAGCAGTAAATGCCACCATACAGCAGGTCAATAGCTGTAGACAAAAAACAAACAAACAAACATAAAAACATCAGTATAGCTAAACTCCACTCTCTCATATATATATATATATATATATATATATATATATATATATATATATATATATATATATATATATATATATATATATATATATATATATATATATATATATATATATATATATATATATATATATATATATATATATATATATATATATATATATATATATATATATAAATTATATATATATATATATATATATAAATATATATATATATATATATATATATATATATATATATATATATATATATATATATAATATTTGTATTTTATTTTTGTATTGGTATAATAATACATAACATACATAACAAAATGCGCGTCCAAAAGGCTAATAAAATCAGAAAACGTTATGCGTAAAATCTAGTCACCTCCTGCCCAAAAATCTGTCTCTTTACAGCCGTTACGTACGTGAATACAGAGGATTCTGTGTATGGGACCCCTAAGTCCCACCCGCATTCTAAAGCTATTCTTATTGGCTAGAATACTATGTCAATCAAAGTCCGCTAAGTCACTGCTAACGTTAGCTATGTGGCTAAAAACAAGTTAGCTTCGCAATCAGTTTTCATTCATTTTCTACCGCTTGTTCCTGTTCGGGTCGCGGGTGACTGGGGCCTATCCCAGTGACTTTGGGCCCCTGGAGATGAGCCAACTTATCACAGGGTTAATAATTTAGACATGTTTCTCCAAATAACTGGTTTTAAGAATAAGAGAAGTGAGCTAATGTGGGTGATTAGACACAGGTCTGAGGTGGAAAAACTGACGGTGCTGCTGTTACAGGACGAGGCGGAGCAATATGATGACAACACATGGACAGGAGAGGTACAGAGAGATGCTAAAATCTGAAAAATAATCTAAATAAAACAGTGTGATAAATAATAATCATATTATAGCTTACCTAAACATAGTAACATAGTGTTAAATAAATGATAGCACTATCAATTCTACACATTGTAAAATAGATTTGATCCTTATTTTAGAATTAAAAAATAAATTGGTTTATAGCTTTATGTATTTATTTATTTTAAATACAATACATGTTTTATAAATGTTCAAAACATGTATAAAAATATCTGCCTAATATCAGTTGTCGGCCTAAGCATTCCACATCGGCATTGGCCTAAAATGTCTATATCAGTGCACCGCTACCTTCCATACATAATTCTGTTCCCTTTTAGCTCAAGTGTACTTATTTTTACCAACTTCCCTAGCATGATTTTTTTTAACCACATTTTGCTAACTGCAGGCCGTGTGTGTCCCTGTGGGAGTAGCACTGATGGGTTACAGCCAACTGTTCTTAATGCTTGGCAAACACCAACCACTTTCTGAATTCTGCACATTGTGCACGTTTGATGCAAATGTTTGTTTCTGTGCCCAATATACAATGTCCCTCCTACGCACGGCGCACACACACACGCACGGCACACGCACGGCACACACAGCACGTGCACACACAGCACGTGCACACACAGCACGTGCACACACAGCACGTGCACACACAGCACGTGCACACACAGCACGTGAACACACAGCACGTGCACACACGCACACTCTGGGGATTCCGGCGCGTGAGAATTATATAATATTACATGGATTTTTTTTTCTGTGAAGCATTCCTTAATCATCATCACTTTTAGAACAATGCTAAAGAAATATGCAGTAAAAACATTTGACAAAAATCTGAAAAGAAAATTGTATGTAGTTGTAGTGATTACATCAATCACCACAAACTAGTATAGCAATTTGTCTTGCATTGTACATGTAAAGATATTAAAAAGTTACTGTAATCTAGCGCTGCAATGATTGAAATATGGTGACTGAAGTCTTCTAAATTGAAAACATTTAAAAATAAAATATAGTCTACTTTTGATAAAAATCATAAATCGTTTCTTTTTCTTGACATTTTGATTTAATAATTCGGTCTTTATTGTAAAAGATGTTTTGGCATGTTTAGAGTCTGTACAGTTCAGTTAATGATTACGATAATCAAAGTCCGATTATAATTATTTTAATACTCAACTTCACATCATGATTAATAGCCCTATTCTACTTAATCATTGAAAGCAAAACTATATATAATTTGAATGGTGAAAAGTCCTCAAAATATTTCCTTTAAACAAGAAGCTAAAACTCATGAATATATATGTATGCAACCTACAAAAAGTGCTTATTTGATGGGGTTGTTCTACCATGATTACTCCCTAATCATTCTTGTAATTATTAGGTATGTGCTAAAAATCAACAATTGAAACATTGCGATACTAAATAAGCAGTTTTTTAATATTTTACAAAAATAATTGCTACAATTTTTGTTTCTTGTTTAGAGAAATATTTTTTTTCTGGTTTATTATTTATACGTTATTTATTTACAGGATAGACATATTAACTGGTTTGGTGTTTAAAATGGGTGCATTTCATGTGAAGTCTCTGCAAGTGGTGGATTAACAAAGAAATACTGTTATTGTCTTGTGTGCGCATTGTATTGAGGCATCTTGTGAATCTCAGCCTACATAGTATACAGCATAATCATGTTCTTTTCTTGGTTCCATGAGGACAGACATACAGTACAGGTGGTATTCAGGCTGGAACATGTTGCAATTATCTTGCACTCTCTTGCATAAGAGTGTTCTTCGTCACTCCATCGTTTCCTTTATTTTAACGGCGCTGCCGTTTGTAAACTCCAAGAACCATTTAGATTAATATTTCGCCATATCATTAGTGGCAGGCAGTGTTTATGTGTTGACTGTAGTAGGTAATATTATGATTGCAGCAAATAGAACCCAAACAAGAATTAAATGATAGCTGTACATACCCAGATTATGCCTTCTGCTCTTAGCATGTTCGTGGATGTGTTTTTTGGCAAAGCAGGCAAAGAAGACGCAGTACAGACAAGAGTGGAGTCTGTTGAGGTGGGCACCACACATATGGCAGAGACATGATTTGGCCTGAAAAGACAAAAGGAAAGGATTTCAAATATGCAAAGTTGACTTATTTGAGCTTTCAACCACATAACATGCAGGAAGGAGTCTTCCTCCATTTCCCTGCACATGTATAGGTAATTGTTAAATCTGAAGGCAGGGCACAGATTAAGGATTTTCTCTTCTACAATCTGTTAATTTTTTCAAATTTGTAAAGCAATTTGATAAGTTGCATAGCAAAAAAACGAAAATGACCAACAATCAATATTTTCCATTGATGTAACAAGATTATTTATTTCAAATATATTTGTAAATAATCAAATTAACTTTTAAACACTTTAAATATTTCAAAATAAAACTGAAAACTTGCAAATAAAATTAGTTGTTCAACGAATTAATTAACACCAAGTCAGATGGCCTTATTTACAATTTTCTTCCATATCATCATCACTCAGATGACTATTTGCATGAGTCTCAGTTACATATTAATTGTCTTTACACTCACAAGTTACATATCACCACCAAACTCGTCATCAGATGACGATGAGCTGTTTGTATCAGGATGGTTCTCTACGGGTCTGGATTTTTCCACCCAGAACACGTCTTAGTTTGACCCCTTTGAATTCGACATCCTCTGGGTTCTCAAAACTTGTTCTAGTCTGAAAACGGGAGAGCGGGAGGAGCCACCGGGAGAGTACGCGGAGGGTGACGAGGGGCTTTGACGACTGCCGCGTCTCACTAATCTCACATACTCACATGCGCATACTGTGACAGCAGTGGGACCTCGTCAAGTAAGCACAGCATCCTACATTGTGTCATGCCGTTGTTGACAATAGACTGACAAGTGATTACTGTTTTTTTTAGGCACTATGGTTATACAATTGAACACGTTTTTTTGTATCACAAAAGCTGCTAATCAAAAACGAATGCATCGCATTTGAGAAAAATTGCGTCGCATTTTGCGATGCGATACCTCTTATTCTGACTCCTACAACTTTTTTGGATTAAAAATGGCCTTTTATTGGAACTGTGGTGACTTATTTAGTATTTTATTGAATAATTCACTTTAGTTGATTCACTCAGTGTAACAGAATGTTGTAGTTGTACAGCTGGTGGCATGATAATAAAACTGATATACTATTATAAAATAGACACATTTGGTAGGTCTCGAATCGTCTTCACAGGTGCCCCTGCCCCTACACTCTTAAGGGGCTTCCACACCGCCGCGGCCAAAGCGTCCAGTTTACATTCAAAGTCTATAGTAAACGCGCGACGTGCTCAGATTTGTTCAGGTCTCTGCAGCAGATGCGCCGCAGCCGCTGCAGCAGCCAATCAGAGCTGACGCTCCAGTGACGTACGTACGTATTTCACCTCGCATTTTCGGTATTCCCCGTGGAATTCCCCAAGAAGAGCCACTTTTTCCTTGCTCGTCAACAATGGCAGACGAAAGACTGATTGTGGCCGCGTGTGGGAGAAAGGAGCTGTACGATGTATTCACGGTGGAATACAGAGACAGAAACAAACCAAAAACGCGAAAACAACACTCTCGATATCTGCAATTTTACACAATGAAAGGCCACACCGACAACAACTCCGCATGTGCGCAGATAGCTCGAGCGCGCCGTACGCGCGCCTGTGTATCGTGCCCGGGGCGTCGAGAGCGCGCGGCCAGTGCGTAAACCTTTCAAATGTACACGCGCTCAAATTATGCGTCGGGCGCGATTAGGCCGCGGCGGTCTGTACGTAGTTTAAGACTTAGTTTGAGTTTGAAGCATCTGCAAAGTTCAGGCTATTCATCAGGAGGTTCTGCCCGGTGGGGATAAATAGGATAAATACTTGAGTTCTCAGACTAAATGCATAGATTGAGAGTCATAACACATTTATAAACAGTATCCAGACGACTATAACTGAATGTTTTTTTTCACGATCAGTACAACTGCATGACTACTAGCACAGCTACTAGCACTTTCCAGTTGTATATTATCAACCCGTGTAATTCCCTCTGCAGCCAGTAGATGGCACCAGAACAGCATGTTTAAAGGCTAATAAGTATACAAATAATGCATAATATTGGTTCTACAATTGTGGACCTCAGTCTCTACAATCACACTCAGTCCAGTCGTGTAGCGTGTCCCAGCTTTAGGCATTGTTTCTTTTCACATCTTTCATTTTTTCTTACAATACGGTGAAGGAGCTCATGGCGATAATGTAACATATACACAGTCTAAGTGGAAACCTAGATTGCAACATATAACATGAATTATTAATGCTCTTATATGTACATTCTGTTTGATAATGCTGATGTGTGAAGGGGCAGGGCTCGGGATGGAGAGAAAGCAAGTTCAAAAGAATGTAGATAAGAGGCTGGCATGTCAATGAGTAGTAGAAATACTCAGAAGGGGGAGGGGCAAATAGGAGAGTGTTTACAGAAGAAAACATGGGAAGGTTAAAAATATAATTTCAGTGTTTAAACGGTAGTAGTTACTGGCAAGAACATCATGATACACGCCACCTAGATCTTGGGTTGCTGCAGTTGGTCAGGTTCAGCAACAATATTAGTGGCTTTCAGATGAAATCACAACATTCTTTGGTTAGTATTTTAGACAGATGGGGGCAGCTAAAATGTATGTTGGTAAATAACTTATATAATATATATATTATAATCCGTTATAATCCAAGAACATAATGAGTCTAGTAACTAATAGAAATCATCACATTTAACATTTGTGAATTAAACTTTTAGATATTTCCCGGAAAAGTACAATGTAAGTAATAGGGAATTGTGGCTCTTGCCCCCCATCCCCCCCTTGGGAGTAAGACCTAATCACATTCTAGTGTCTGAAAAAAAAAAAAAACAATTAGGCTTTTTCCATTTGTACCCGATTGTTGCAACTCAGCCCTGCTTTAGTGCATTTCAATTTGGTGCTACCTCCACAGACCAGGTTAATTTTTAGTACCCTAGTACCAGTGCTCTCCCCAGAATCTTTTAAAGGGATGGTAAATATGCCTCATGTGGGGTTGCATTTTCCTCCAAGGATGGTTTAATGTACCTTCATTATTTCCAAAGTTGCATGCACCCTAAACATACTATTGCATGGTGTATAGGCCCAAACATACTATTACATGTTGTATAGGCCCAAACATACAATTACATGGTGTATAGGCCTATCCACCATAAAACAAAAATTGGCTGAATGAATATTGGCTACCCAAAACTTAATGGAATCATGGAAATAATAAATAAACACAAAGGCAGTCATTTAAATGTATTACCAGAGAGCACTGTCTCATAATAGACAATTTTATTCACAATTTTGGTATGCAATGAAAATTGGTACAGTTAGCTAATGGGTGAAGGCAGTATTATAATGCTGAAATAATTTAGACACATCAACTCTTCTTGGCCTTTTCTTCAATTGGACACAGGCAGCCTCATAGTCAAGATCATCACAGTTCCTGCAGATACGTCAGAGGTGAGCGGAGTTTAGTGAATATCTTTATTTGATTGAGGATTTCTTTCTTTTTTATCTTTGCAGGGTTTGTTTTGGGCTTTCTTCCGGGTAATGTGTAGACACTTCACTAGAGCGTAATCTGATTGGTTGCTGCGGCGTGTCTGCGGCGTGTCTGCCGCAAAAAAGTTCCGCTGGCCGCACGTCCAATGCTACCCGATGCTATCTGATGCTCGAACACCCCCAACGCGGCGCGTCCAACGCTCAAGATTTGTTTATTTGAAGTAGTCATTTAAGTTGGGTTTTAGGGATGGTTTATTCTCCCCCCATGACAAATCGGATGGCGAGCCATTTTGACTTATCATGTTAGGGGGCAGTACACGATAAGTACGCTGTAGCAGCAAGAGATAGAACACTGTGTCCTCCGTAGACATGCAGCACAGTACAGGAGTTTAGAGTTTTAACAATTCCTATACGTGAGACATAAAATGCAGACCACAGACATAAAGAGTCTTAATAAGATTTGTATGATCCAGAGGTGCAAAAGCTAAACAATCCTGAGGAAAAAAGACAGCACACTTTATAATAAACAGAATGTGTTGTATCAGTTGCATAGAGTAGACCAGCGGTGTCAAACATGCAGCATTCCCCAGACGTTTAATTCTGCTCGCAAAACATTTTTAATTCATATTCATTGATTTACAATAGCAGTTTGATCGCAAGAACTACAATCCCACAATCCATTGCAGCAGCTGCCCCTCCCCCGTGCTGCTGTGTGTGCTGCTGGCACATGTGCCGAAGACTGAGAAGTGCCGACACGCGTTGTGCACTAAACTAGACAGGAGCAAAGGTCTGTACGCGAAAAGAGGTGGTTTGGGGGAAAAATGTGGAAGAAAGAAAGGAGTGGATTTTGTGGATGCCAGAGCTGTGCAAAAGTGGTGCTAATGTGAAACTAACAACAACAACAAAAAAAACTTCTGTGATGATTCTCTGAGGAAAACATCCAAATCAGTGCAAATATGACAGATCAGAAGCAACAAGCAAAAAACACAGGTCAGAGTGCAGTGTTCTCGCTGAGGGCTTTTGGCATGGCGGCCCGCCATGCTGCCGCTGGCACCCGCCATGCCCAAAAGATGCTGCCATGCGGCCGCCAGCACCATGCCGAAAAGATACCGGCAGGTATTAAGATAACCATGGGTGCTGCTGCGGTCGCTCGGGTGCCGTGGGCGCCATGGTGTTGTTCACAGCAGGCGGCGCGAGTGAACAACACCACCAGCGCGATACGCCGCTTCTAAGTGGCGGAGTGTGATCATATTGGCTTTCCATATCGAGGATTTTTTATTTTTTTTTCACCGCCATCCTCAAACCTCAGCCCAGCGAGAACACTGGAGTGTGATAAGTTTTAACATGACAGAGTGAAGCTGCTGTGAGATAAGATAAGCTTAAACTATAAAAAAGTGAGCTAATTTTGAGTTTTGCAGCAACCACCAACAAGTCTGTGGTATCAGCATTTCATATCAGAATCAAATCATACGCGCATGTTCCCGTTCCTACTGCTGATGCATAAATATGGTCTTTCAGATTTGTGCTATGGTTTACGCATAAAACTATTAGTAGGCTGTACAAAAGCAAATAATTCTTCTTTCCCGCGAACCAGCTTGAGCGTCAAGATTACGCCCTTTGATTAGACACTTTGCAAATTGTGGAGGCATGGAAGCAACCCCACGACGCTGTTGCAACGCCCTTAACCACTGCATCACTGGCGATTACGTATTCTTGACATGTTTCTGCACCGAATTTTACATGAATTTTACTTTTCATATCAAGGAAAATATTTAAAAAATAAGTTTGAGCCAACAAAAAACAAATTTTGAAGGATAATAAAAAATAATCTAGGTGGAATAATGAAAATCTATGACTTATTATAGATAGCAAGTTTTAAAGCAAGCTACTGCTAATTAAGACTATTGCCCATTTAGATGGTCTAGAACAGGGGGGGGGGAAACTACGGCCCGCAGGCCACATCCGGCCCGTTGGGCCTTTCAATCCGGCCCGCCAAGCTTAGAAGCACTGTCCAGGGGACACGTCGTGTTCTCTATATTTTTAGTTTCAAAACGCTGTGTGTTTTATTACAATCAGAATCATATTCACTGAGAAATTAGTCTTATTAGTCCCGCAGCGCAGCGGACCGTGGGCGCATTCAGAAGACTGGCGTGTCACTATTGTGTAAATGAGACTTTCTTGGCCAGACCTGACTCACGAGTCAAAAGACACATGTGCATCATTATCTGGACCATATTTCTGTGTATTTTGCGCACGAAAAAGCGCACCGGATTATTAAGCGCACCATCAGCTATCTGTGTACCATGTGTACTGGTCCATAAATAAAGCGCACCGGACGATAAAGCGCATAAGATAAACAAAACAGACGGATAAGTCAGTCAGTTGAGCTTTATGAAACGCGTTCAACTCATTCAGATCAACATTGTTCAACATCAAAACACACTCTGCTATCGCTAACAGACACGTTAGCATATCCAAATCAATTCTCAGTCAAGATCACTTGTAAACACATAAAATACAAACACAGAACACACTCTGCTACCGCTAAAAGACACGTTAGCGTATTCACAACAACTACCAGCCTCGTTCAGTTGCAACACGTAAAATACATCACAATACACTCACTTTTTCAGTTCATTCCTTGTCATCAAATCCTTCAAATGCAGCTGAAGTACATCCCGCATAGCTATGACCAGACGTCCCGATTTACCTGGGACAGCTCCGATTGTTTACGTCCCGTGTCCCGGTTTAATGTCTGCTGGGGCGCATAATGGTAAAAGCAGCCAAAGCGCCGATAGTGCTCCGTGCTAAAATCTCTTTGGTCTTTGATCCCGCATCTCGGACCCACGTGGCAGTTCAGTGATGATTCCGGCCTTTTGATTCCCACAGTTGACTGATAGTTTAGCCCGTAAGCGCATAATATAACAGTTCCAATGGTCTCTAGGCAGCAGCCATCTTGGGCCATAACCGGTAGGTGTCTGCGTTGTGCCTGACTGAAAATGTTGTTTACGTTTTGACAAAGTGTTGCGTGTGCCGCGTGCAGGTAGACTACTATTCCCAGAATGCTTTGCAAATATGTTGTTGGTACTCCGGTTCCGGAGTACTGTAAATATAGTCGCGCATCGGCGTCTCGTGTCCCAAATCTTCTTTATACACCAAGGACCGCACAAAATATCTTCGCGGTCAGTAAGCACAATCAGATATAAACCATATATTAAGCACACTGGACTATTAAGTGCACGGACGGCTTTTGAGGACGTTAAAGACTTTTACATGCGCTTTATAGTGCGGAAAATATGGTAACACTCACTCGATGAGTACGCGCTCAGGAGCAGATGATCCAGATGTGAAGACACAGGTAAATCACACAGAGTCATCAAGGACAGAGGGGACACTAGAGACAGCTGTGATTTGTTCTAAAGTGGACAATTTGTACATTGAGCCTTGCATTTGTTGCTTTGTTACAAGTTACAGGTCAAATCTTGCGAGTAATTTATAGTAAAAAAGTTTGCCCACCCCTGGTCTAGAATATTATCCGAATGTTGGGTTTATGAGTCAGTGGTATATATAGTAATTTCAATTCCATCGTTTAAGCTACCCGAAATAAATTGTCTGTTTGTTGTCACCCGAACCAAAATTTTTCAAGTGGGTCAGTCGGTAGGTAAATAAAAAAAATATCAAAATGTTGCCTTTTTTTGACTCGGAGTGACCGCCAGGGGTCAGGGTTCAACAGTCAATGATGGAAAACGTCTCGATCAACCCGTTCGGGGGACTAAAGCTCCCCATTTTAAGATATTTCAATCGACCTTTTGTACGGCGTTATCCTTTATTTTGGTAGCGAAAGCGAGCGGGGGAACATGCGAGGGACACGGGCGCCGCCATGTTTGTTGTGATGACGCTGCTGGGCGTGTTTCCCTCCCAGAATGCATTGCGCAAGTCAAATTTAAAAAGGTCCCATAACATGCAAAATCGACTTTTCAGAGCTTTTAACCTTCTTACATTGCTATTTGATTTTTTTTTTATTTTAGCTATATTACAGACTATCTCCTTTCCTCGAATCTCCAAACTGACGGGGGGTGGGTGCGTCACCATCCCCCCTCCCCCTCCCCCTCCCCCTCTCCTATTATTATCAATTATACACTTAGGATAGACTACGAAACGTGAAAAAAAGCATGTTATGGCACCTTTAAATGAAGCCACACCATCACATAGAACGATATGAGCGGCCAGGGCAGTGGCACTGACAGGGCCATATCAACAAGTAAAAGACAATAGGTTCCCTCATGCATGGTCTGTGTAATACAGAAGCAAATGGAGGACCAAAAATTAAGACGCATATGCGTTGCACAATGCATTATTTGTCCCTTGGGATGAAAGATAGGTTTACCAGTGCTATATTAAATCGCACTTTAAACATGTGCTATTGTGACAGATCTGAAAATCACTGCAAATTAATAAAAGGATATGTCAACTATCTTTTTTATTTTTAAATGGATGTAAACTTGTAATGTTTCTGCTCAAACACTAAATGATGATCTAAATGAACATGAAAATATTGTTACATGCCAGCCCAGACATGCAACACAAAACTGTGAAAAAGATTACTAGTTATTCCAGTCACACTTCTCTTCCCATGCATAAGTGCTAAGGCAGCAAATGAATTATGAAAGGCCATCAATATGCAGCGTCTTATACCTACCTTCCTCCTATCTTATCCCTATCCTTCTTCCAGCTGTCAGTACTGTCAGTGCTTTAAGTGCAGAGGGAGTCTCTTTGGTCCATGAGGGCTTGTATCCTTGGAAGAATCTCTTGTCGGCTCTCGTGTTGGGACATCTCCAATTGCGGAGTTCACTTGTGTAGAATGTGCCCAGCCAGCAGGCACTTCAAGTAAAATCCAATCTTCCCAAGAGTGTTTCATCTTCAACTGCACAAAGACTGAATAGGGCTTGCATCCTGTTGCCATCTTGTTTTGCTAGTCAGAAAGCTTAGCCTGACAGCCAAGAACAAACTGATTGAAATGCTTTTGAAGGTGCTATTGAAAAAAAAAATCAATTTTAGGTTGGTATTTGACCTCAGATCCAATACATTGCATTTCCTGTTGCGTGTCTGAGGCTAACTGTAATTAAATTAAATTCAACTTATTTTTGTAAAGCTCAAAATCACAACAGCAGTTGCCTCGAAGGGCGACAGTAAAAGTCGTAATGTAATGAGCAAGTCTAAACGTTTTGAAGGTCTATGAGGTTTCCTTGTGCTGTGTAAAGTGACAGCCATCTGCCGACAGGATGTTATGAGAGGAGCAGGACGGGGTAATGATCCGGCAAAACCCTAGAAGCGTAAGTGGGGACATTATCGCTCTGGGAACTGATGCCGACATCGCCTGCCTCCTTCACTCACTCAGCTCTAGTCTACAAAGTGAACCTGAAAAGTGTATTTTCTGTGGACCAGATCATTTAAGGGGAATACAGTTCAAGTAAAAAATGGGATTACCAAAAGAACACACCAGACAAGTCAGGGATAAAGGTGGACAGGTTTAAAGCAGGGTTATGGGCCGATTCCACATCATGCAGCTCCCGCTCTACTCCGCTGCACTACGCAATATGCAGTACTAACGCAGCCATGCGCTGTGCAAGTCAGTGCCACGGCTCTGCCACTCTGTCTGTCCAGATGCGCCAGACAAATCAAGCTTAATGCTTCAGAACAGCACCAAACAGGAAAGGGAACATGAACAACATCCAGCACGGACTTATAATTTATGTTTTTACAAATTGTTGTTTTGATAGTTGGACTCAGTGGTAAACTTTCACTTTATGGTCGCTGAAACACAGATCTTTGTTTTTCAACATAGCAGATGTTTTTTTCAGCCTGGCGCTATCTTTTGGGTAGCACGCCGCACGGTTATCTTAATACCTGGGGGTATCTTTTCAGCATGGCGGGGGCCCGCCGGCCAAAACCCCTCAGCGAGAACACTGTAATATTCCCTTTTTTCTAAGATTTATTAGTGAAATGGCCGTCCCTGCACTCGAAAATGCCTGTCCACATTTTAAAATACCCCGTTCAAAATACAGGAAGACGGCCCTCTATCTAAAAGCCTGCTTTCATGTATGTGATGTCTGACATCTTTAGACATATGACCATAGGAGGAATTTCAAATGGCAAGTCGGCAGTCAACTCTCTCAAACAAACCTATTTTTAACCTCACTGTTCAAAAGCTCCAAAACCTGCTGCATTGTGCAACGGTGTAAGCCCTGCGAGACACAAGCTTCGATCTGAATAGCAAACCGAGCCAGAATCAATAGAGGAATACAGTGCCAGTGGGAGGCAACAAGCGCACGGATGGGAGCTTTCCTGCCAGGAGCCCCGGCTCCTTTGGGTGGGGTGGAGGTGGGGGCATTGGTGGATGCAGCCAAAAAGACTTTTACACACCCTGCAAATGTTGTTCATCCTACCTACATCCATGCAAGACAACAACGCGCCTAGAACAGAAGCCGAGCCCGCACTCAGGAGAATTAAATTATTTTTTGCCTGAACGTCAACTTAATGTATAGAATGAAAATGAGTCACTGTTTCACTTCTCTCTGAACGAGAGCATGATGTTATGCCTCCCACACACGTACGCTGGCTATTGCTATTTGTTGAATCTGCCCTGCAATGCTTATGCATAAACAAGCAATATGAGGGAACAAGTGATGCGTGAATATGTAACGAACATATTATTTCAACCCATTTAATGCATTAATATCAATGAGTAGGTAGAGCATGGGCAGATAATTAAAATTGGGGTTGCAACTTATCAGGATTTTAGTAGTCGAATAGTCAATTATTATTTCTTCATTAGTCAACTATGGGTTAGTCGATGTAAATTGAGACTTTTTAAATACATTATCAATCAATTAAAAGGTTGAAATATGGTGACTGAAGGCCTCTAGTCTGAGAATATTTACAAATAAAGTGTGTATTGTATGTTATTTAAATCATACCACTGTAATTGTTATAAAAAGGTCTTATGTGTGTCTTAGCATCTGTATAATCCAGATGATGATTAAAATACCATTATTTTTGCTTGACGTCTCTATGACAGTTACACATTTCACTAAACTGAAGTGATTATTCTAATATTTATAATTTTACTAAACAGTTGGCCCATTTGTCCCCAGTTTGACATTTTTTGTAAAATGTATCATACTTCCTGGTTGGATATTTGTATGGTGTGTGTGTGTGTGTGTGTGTGTGTGTGTGTGTGTGTGTGTGTGTGTGTGTGTGTGTGTGTGTGTGTGTGTGTGTGTGTGTGTGTGTGTGTGTGTGTGTGTGTGTGTGTGTGTGTGTGTGTGTGTGTGTGTGTGTGTGTGTGTGTGTGTGTGTGTGTGTGTATATACTTCCTGTTCAAAACTGCAGAACTGATAAAACTCTTCATAGTAACAAGCAGCAGATTTTCATTTACATGTTTTTATTTTTTTAAAGTGGCAAATGTGACATTTTAGGACACAACATGTGCACCTCGTATTTTTTCTATTTTATTTATTTGGCCCATAGGTTTTATTGGACAGGACAGTGTAGCATGAATTGGAGGCGAGAGAAGGAAGCACATTCAACATCAATCAAAAGAGAGAAGGTGAAGACAGGGATTTTAGGAGCAATCTAGCCACAGCTGCAGGACGTACAGGATTCCTCAAACATGCAAGAAACCATAAAATATATAACTTATAGTAAACTAAGGATGAGGGGGAAAAAAACGGTATAACAAGGTTAAAAGCTCATTACAATCGATTTAGCATAAGATGTCCCCTTGAAACTTGATTCTTGTTATTCATCCTCATACATTGCCATTTGGGGATTGTCGTTAAAATGCTGGATGTCATTTTGGGGCAAAATATTGAATATTCAGTTTTCCTATTCATCTGGTAACGTTTGTATGATGTTAAGGCGCAGTGCCATAAACCATAAAAAACAAAAACAACGAAGACATGTCGAGGGCAATCTTTGTTTTGCTGCCTTTCCCCATTTGCCGTACTAACTATTCGTGTGTGAATGATATGATTTATGAGTTTAAATGACCTAAAGCAGCGTATTAAACGAGGGTCGTAGTATCGTAGGATGCTGTGTCGTTTTGGAAGGGCGGGGAGATGTGCCCACACGAGCACGCAGCTTCCCTCAGTCTCAACCACACAACCGTCTCATCTCCGAGCAATTGTTATTTGTCGTTTACCTTGCGTTTTCTGCTCTCAGCTGACCCGCTCCACACGAAACACTGATAAATAACCCTCAGGTTCTGCTTCCAGTTGTCCACTTTAAAACTGTTGACATGGGGGCAGCCCGCGGGACTCATGGTAATCACAGCATCCGGCTTCGGTCCCCCTCAAGGCGGCGAAACCTGCTCCAATCCCTCGGCACGGGACACGCCAGCTTGGGTTTATCCGCCGACAGCTAACAAACTGGTCATGTCCGGAGCTACTGCGGTGGCGTTCCTCATACGCGATGTCCAAGAATAACGCGTTCACCGGTCATTTCCAAGTCAGAAAATTGCACTAAAGTGAGTCCGAATACGTCAAGCAAGCGCAGATCCCCCGCAATCGTAGTATTACATGTTAGCACACTGGCTAAAGTTGGTTAGCATTGGAATTTCAACCATAGCGTACCACGGTGTCACCTAGACCCGCCTCCCCCTGTGAATTGGGCCAATGGCGAGCATAAGCTGAGTTTGATTGACAGTTGGTGCATCACTTTGAGTCCCGCCCCATCGTGTCGTGTGCTCTGCGTTCGTTTCCCGCGTACCACATCCGCCTCTCAAAAGATGCTCATTGGCTAAAGGATAAATTGGCTTCGACACATCAGTCAAGCAGTTAATTAATACTGTAACATACAAAAAGATCCTTTAAAAGATTGTAAGTTAAACATAATAGTAGTACATTGTAACAGAAAAGCAAATTAATATTTCTATTCTAGAAATCCAACATTACATTTGCTATACACTTATAACAATGGTAATGTAGATCTGATGTCAGTTAATCATTGAAAATAATTCAAAATGTGTTCACTCACAGCCATTCTGGAATTTTGACATTTCTGATGACATAACATTTTCAAAAGGTATATTAAATAAAGAGTACATTTTCAGTTCTTTACAAAGTCCAAAACTAGATTATTCTTAAACAATTTATTATATAACAGATCCACACTCGTAAAGCTCGAGCTCCCAGACGACATGATAAGTCTAGTTTCACAAGCCTGTCAAAACGGTTCTCTGTACAATACTCAAGCGACCTCTAGTGGATCCGGCCTAAAAACAAAAATAACAAGGAAAAAAGGGGAAAAACCAAAAACATTACAGTGCACCTGATTGTAAACTCTTCTATTGTGCCAAGTAAATCTAAAGTATTTGCATGTGTACAAGTCTGATATTAACTAAAAGTCGGGAAAAATATCTTTGCAGACATAATTGTCACTTTCGGCTTGAAGATGAATTACACCTCACATGTAATGCCCTCCTAACGGCCATCATGCAGCAGACCCCAAAACAAACAGTGAGAATATTCACACGTATGTTCGAAACAAAGAAGTTCAGTTTTTATTGAAGGGTGTGTTGTGTAAATGTAGCTGTGGCACTCCTATCTGAACAAGATACTGGTGAATAAAACACAGAGAAGGGGCTTTTCCCGTCTTGTTTTCCTCAAGACGCTGTGAAGAAAGAATAACCAAACTCATCATCATTCCACACACTTAAGATTTTTCTTGTCCAATGTCCTTTATGCAATAGAATGTTTGTTTTTTCCTCTTTGAAAAACATTCCAACTCATCACAGGGAAGAACGTGTTTGGTGGCTGTGGCGTTCTGTCCCAGTCCAAGGCCCCTCAGGAGTAACTCGACGTTTTGCTACCGACATCATCCTCCTGCGATCCCATACTCTGTGCAAGAATTTTGAAGGTAATGTTAGAAGAAAGGCATATATGTATTTTTTTTCTGAGAATATAAGTAAAACATGTTGCATCATAAGTGAAAGTTCTGTTATAAATTGTCATAAATATACAAAAGGCTCACCTTTTGCACAAATTGTGGATTTACAGTAATTTCTTGATCCATAGATTTTAACTTCTCGTCCAGTTCTATACATTTCAACATCTGAAATAAAGAAGGCGCAGTCATATATTTTGACATGGTTTCAAGTCTAATTTTAAGATAAAAAAAAAGAAAGAATATCAATGTAACTAAAAACATAAAGTACCTCTTGGTCAATTTTGTGGAGCATTGCAGGGTTGTTGTATTTTTCAGGATTATCATGGAAACACACCATGCCGTCCTTTTGGTTTATGCTAGCATATATTTCGCCATCGTCAATCTACAAAATATGTACAGATTTAAAATGAGCAAACTTCATAAAGTGACAAATGTACAACCCACCATGTGTAAGACATATTTCTCTGCCTCTTGAGGACCGGACAACTGCACCCGACTAGCCATATCTTGCAAAGACAACGTCAGGAAGGTCTGAAAAAAATAGCAGTAATAATAGTGATTATAAAAATATTGAGTCCAGAGCGATGTTTCTCGTCCGTAGTCCGATCTCACCTTGGTTAATCTCTGTATATTCTTCTTGTACAGAGAGGAAAGGCACTGTTTCACCAGGCCTGTGTTGTTGTCTCGTGTAAACGCCTCATTGTGTTTGTTGACCAGGTTCCTCAATTCTGCAGGGTTATTGGTGCTGTAGACCTGAGCTAACTCGTGATATGCGTTGCTCAAGGGCTAAGAGAGCGGGAATAGAATAGTAACCATTTCCAAAGTTGCAAGAATCCATTTTACCCGTATGTATTCTATAACAGTGTTCAGCTTTCCATGTTTATTAAATCAGTCTAGATTTTTTATACAGGGGGGAACCACTCCCTCAGACACGCCTCAAGCAAATTCAGACAGAACTGTGCCATCAGATTTGTTTATTTCTGTGGCTACATTCATAACCAAAATCTAATTTCTGGACCTTTAAGATTATTTAAATGATATGAAATCACTAAATCTGGCTCATCCCAGATAGAGCGGCGTCTCCAAATTGAGTTCTTTACATAAATCAATCTGGGAAGGATCTCGCCGAAAGCCACTAGCTTTAAAGAATACTTCACGCTGATTGGTCGAAGCGTCACCACAGCAGAACTAAATAGTGTTAAATCCAGAGTTCAGAAAAGCACAGTCCTCGTTCTCATCCACAAACATACAAAACATGTGTGCAAATCTTTGAAATACTAAATAGTCTGTATTTCTCCTAAAAGGCCTTTTTTGTTTTGACTTCCGCCCAAACCACAATACTGCTCTGTGATCGGTTTCAAGTCCCCCCTAAATGCCATGTGATTGGCTCGTTAAACCACTGGAGCAGGCTGCAAACAAATCAGTAGGAGCCAAACATGATGGATTCTCAAGAGTTTGTGAACTTTGTGAACAAAAGCACTAACATAGTGAGAATTCATCTTGATGGCAAGGTTATTTTTAACCCAAAAGACAGATAATTATGAATTTGAATCTCCTTTCTTTTTCCTCGTAGTTGTTTTAAAATGGATGGCCAGATGACCACACTCACATCTTCATAAAGATTCAGAGAAATTTGTATTCTGATTCCGAGCAGGCCAACTTCTATTGGTTTTCAGAGTATCATCTATATAATCAATGATTACTAAATCATAAAAGTTGTGTCGTAGCAGTGTGTCCTTACCTTAATAAATCTCCCCACTATTTGTGATGTGTATTTAGGGAGCTGCTGCACTTTGCCATGAAGAATGAGTGAAACCAGAATGTACTTCTTATAGGCTTCCAACATGATGTGGCTCACTGCCATGGCTGGAGTGGTTATTGCCTGGAACAACAAAGATAATGTAATGGATACTCAACAAAAGCATAGAGGTAGGAGCTCCGGTTTACAAATAAGTACTATGCCAATACCTGTTCATAAAAATACAGTGCTCTTTCAAAGTTTTTGAGGCCCGTGTAGATCATGCCACCATAGTAGTAGTAACATAAAAAGTGCTTTGCGTCATAAGCTCCGTTCTCTTTACAGATGTCCATCATGTCCAGCTCCAAGAAGGGCAAAGCAGGTTTAAAACACTTCGCTAACAAGCACAACTGCAGAGACAAACATTAGATTTACGATTTCACTTCTCAAAAGGGAAATAACAAATGAATGATCCTAAATGACATGACTATGAAACTACACAACATGAGATTCCTCCAACACATATTGTATAGTGCAATTAGGAATAGAGGCAACAGACACAGCATGTGTATACAATACTATGGTTGCCTCTACTTGAAACCTTTGAACATATACCATACCTGACACAGGTCTGCATGGACTGAGGTAAGCTGGTTTGTGTTCATCTGCATTTTGTCTATAGCCTGTTTTAGGATTACAACACCCCTCAAAGGCTGTCAAAGAGAGAAAGTACAAGTTTTGAATCTGCAACGTCAGACACCCTGAGGCACAGATGCACGAGCAGGATTTATTTTTTCTTAATTCAAGTACGAAATTAAATTAGAAAACCTTATGACTAGGAGCTGACGCAAGAGACATGAGAAGTTGAAAAATGTTACTAAATGCCACGTTTAATGTTAAACCAGATGTAACTGTATAACTTTGACATAACTACAAGCGGCAGACCTCTGTGGCAGAAGCAGAGAGAAGAGCTGCTCCACCACACACTGTTGAACAACAAACCCTAACCCAAATGCAAACTTTAGGATTTATACTGTACCAAATACAGACAAAGAAATGGAGAACGATAAAATGCTCCAATAGGACTAATTTGTAGTTTTCCCAGCATGCTAACGGTAGCTTCGGGCTAAATGCTACCACAATGCTACTGCTGCCTCCATATACTTTTTCTGAGTAAACACCATGTCAACAACCTCCATTTAGACTTAACTTCAATTAGTTGTGCCTTAAATACACATAATCTGTAAGAAAACATCTTAAAAGGATAAATATTATGCATTTTATGTACTGTTATTAGCCTTTAAAACATGCTCTTGAGTGTGTTAAGTTTGTCTTATATTTTAGAACACGCAAAAAAAAAAAAACACAATTACATTAGGATCTAAGCATGAACAATTCACAAAACGAGTCTGGCGATGATTAGGGATGTCACTATCAAATTTTAGTGTCACTATTATTGTTGGGGGAAATATTTCAATATTACGATTAATCACAATTATCGGCAAAAAGAAAGGAAATATTGATATTGTATTTTTCTGTGAGAGGAAAATGGGTTTATTATAATAGTAAACCTGTCTACCATTTAATACAGCAGATTCAACCTTATCTGCACCTCATTACAGGTTTGACGTGAAACCTAAACATGTGAAAACAAATGGCTTGGCTTTGTACGATAATGTTGAGAGTTGTGTTGCTTTAATTCAAAAGAACACAGTGCTTCATACAGTTTGTCCTGTTAGGACTAAGGGAGAGCATTAGTACCACAAAACAGGTGACAAATTCTGCTTTATTAGTGAAGAGCGCCTGGGAACACCAGAGTGACACCAGAAACAGTAAGTGAGGCACAGTGAGAGGCGTCTCCGGTGTTGACTGTACCTTTTGGAGGTGGCTTACCTGTTTCCGCTCGACAAGGGCATTTGTTAACTGGTGGCAGAGACCAGCAACTGTGAGACAGAGAGAACAAAGAGACAAGACAAGTTCATTTACCAGTGCAGTTTACTAAAGACTTATACAGTGAGCCCTCGCTATAACGCGGTTCACTTTTCACGGTCTTGCTGCTTCACGGATTTGCATCATGCATTGTGTTCTGCATTCTGATTGGCTAAACAGTCTCTCCGCGTCTTCTCTACCTGTGTGTCAATAACGTTATGGATTAATATGTACACGTACGTAAAACCGCCTGCCAAATTGAAGTTTGCGAGGCTGGTGAGAGCGGCGCGTGTGAGCTTCAATGTTTTATGGAGTATTTCGTTGTATAATAACGTTCAAAAAATAAAGGTTTCTACTTGACGGATTTCGCCTACCGCGGGTTCTTTTTGGAACGTAACCCCCGCGATAAACGAGGGTTCACTGTATCCTGCTTTCATTCATAGTCTATAAACATGTCCACTGCCAGCCTGAAGAGGATCATTTATGCATTTGCGTGCAATTTAATGACACAGTGAGTGCTAATAGCCTCATTAGCGCGACATGTTTGAGATGATTAGCGACCAGTCAAGTAGCTGCTTACAAGTGTCTGTTGCATATCTGATGTGCTCCCCATTGCAGGTGCTGATGAAGAGCTGAACTTGAGAGAAGAGAGTCTCGAAGTCTGGGATGTTTGGCATGGAGAACTTCACAAATCTGCAGCAAAAACACACACATAGTTCAACACGCTGAGTTCAATTGCAACAATGGCATTTTTTTGTAGATGGAGCATATACTTTCCAGAGGGTTTTGTACATTCTACAATCATTTTGATAGAGGTGGGAGAAAATATTGTTTTGGAAGTATTTTTTCTAGAATAAAACTGATTTAAACAGATGAGCTGATAAAATGTAGGGCTGGGACAACTCACAGGGCAGCAAACACAGGCACAGTGAAAAAGGTGACCAACCACCCATCTGTGGCACCTAATCGAACGTCTGGGACTCTTGTTGCAATTGCAGATTTCTGTGATAAAATTTTTGCCTTAAATTGTGAATCTTTAGAAAAACACACATTTTTAAATGTCCCTGTAACATACATTATAAATACATTCAAACTAATGTAAGACATGAGACAAAAAGAGTGTTTTGGTCAGATCCTTTCCTGCATTCTGGAGCATTTTGGAAGGTAAATTAAGTATGATACTTGTAAAATATGGTTATTATTTTATTACTCAGTAAAGCATGTGAAGTCTGAAGAAAAAACACTAGCAAAGTAGACTGGAAATTAAAGGCTACTGTATCAAGTCTGCAACTAGTGTTATTTGTATAAGCCCTCATAATCTCCATTCCCTCCTTATTTCTACCAACACTCGCAAACTGCCTCATTGCTTGTGCGAGCACCTCCCATGTAAAATATCTTGTGTCTTAGTTCACATTTCTATTAAGAAGAACATATTGGCGAACATGAAACAAATGTGCCAGCATGGTCAAAACGGAGTCTGTAGCCACTTTGCTTTGTGTTAGCGCGCTGCAAAAGAACTTTCTGAATCTGAACGGCAGTCAGGGTGAACAGGATCCGTCTGACATACCATAACTACATGAACAGGGTCCTCGCTGTGCGCCCAAGCCCCTAGACCTTATATTTTTTTTTATATACATCTACTATCTATCTGCACAATCAATGATTCTACACGTGAAGAACCTATATAAAAATCAAAACAGCATGGTGTTCGCAATACTGACCTAACCATGTGCAATTCCGTCGTATGTGCAATTACTGTCGTGATTAATGTGCAAAAACCGTGAAATTCATCTGCGATCCATGTGCCGTCGTGAAACATATTCATGTGCAATTACTGTCGTGATCACATGCAATGGTGTTTATGTATTTATTTTTATCTTTATTTTTTCCCCTCCATCCCTTGTTGGGTTTTGTCTATGGGAGTTTTTCTTTATAGGAGATCTTCTACTGAAAGTGTTTTTTCAGACTTCCTATAAGTGATCTGTTCTTTTCTTCTGTATCTACCTCTGTATTTACCTGTGTTGCACCAATGAAATTTCCCCATGTGGGACAATAAAGGAATATCTTATCTTATCTTAGCCATCTGATTTTTGATACTTCTGACAACCCTATTATACATCCGCAGAACATGAGTACTTACAGCACAGCCAGGACGCCTAAGGAGTGCTCCTGGATGTCCAAGGCCCCCAGCACTGTGTCCAGGTGGGATAGGTTTTTGGCCAGCAGCTCCCCGCTCTTGTTGATCAACTCACACAGCTGAGTCATCTGGCCTGAACACAAAGACATTCAGAAAACAAGATCAACCTCTTACCTTCAATCAATTTAAAGGCGGTATGGACGATTTTTCGGCGATTTGAGAACGCAGGCGGAAGTGCGCATGTGCACTCTCCCGTGCGGACTGATACAACACACACGTGCGTTTGTTTATTAGCGCAATGGAGCGCATCGCATCGCTCATCTCCAGTAGATTTTTGTCCACTTCTGCGTCAGCTCGAACAGTCTTTCTCCGTCTTCATTTTGCCCCGTACACTGAGGGAACTATATTATGATAGATCCATGCGCTTAGGCACGCGGAAACGTGGGGACGAGCCTGACGCGGCTGCAGGTGAGCGATAGGTGCGTTTTATGATTGATACGTGGCAGAACAAATTATTTATCCACGCCACGAGGAAATATGATAAAAAATTTGCTGAAAAAAAAAAATCGGCCATACCACCTTTAAGTTCTTTTTTCAACCGTTTTGTGCCAGTAGAGATGGTTGTGATCATTACCAATGCGCAAAATAAAAAGAATTACAAGCATCGTTTATCCAGCATGAACTCCCCATAAAAATGTGAATGAGAGATTTCAATTAGAATTAGAACAACTGAAGCTCCAGTGCTCAGAAAATTCTTCTTTTAACTACCACCTATCTCCGCCCACATCTTTGTACACATCCGTGATAATTTGAAAAACTAAGCCTACGAACAATGCATGTATCATATTCTAAAATGTCACGCAGTAGCCATATAAAAAATAAAAAGTCAATGATCAACTCATGTTATAATTCAATACCAGGTACCCCAAAAAGCATAATATATGTCTTAAATTTTAAATACCGACTATTCTAATCCCAAACCCATAAAAAGACATAATTGAGCCCACTTGACATTCTTATAATTCAAGCAGTTTAATAAGTCTGACTATATTAATCAGGGTATAAAAACTACCGTCTAATGTTTATAATATATTAAGATTAAGTAGCTAGTCGTTAAAAGCAGTGGTGACTCTTTTATAAAAGGCTCGGTCAAGTGTCCTGTCAAGGCCTTGCAACAGTAGAACGGCCAGCGCGAGTGACAGGCAGCTCTGGACCAATTGGATTTACGCATTCAGCCCGCAAGCCAATCGTGTGAGGCGGAGGCGGGACTAGCAGCGTTCAGACCCAGAAATTATTTTCCAGATAAAAAAGTACAATTTTTAAGTAGTGTTACGTTAGCTTTACATTGCGAGCTCATCATACGCTGTATTGGTCAATAAATGATCATTTAGCGACACAAGAGACCACGCTCAAAATATAATAAAGTCGTTTTGGTGCGTGTTTACATGATTTAGCAAAAGAGGTTCTGGCCAGTTGGCTGCTTAGCTATCGGCAAGGCATTGGATAGCATAAGCTAGCTCTGAGGCTAATACATTCCTTTCGAACAGGTTTTCCGTGCTTACCTTGTGCGGAGAGCTGCCGCACATTGTTCACAAATTGCTCCAAGGCTGAAGCCATTATTTCCAGGGTCCAACGTGGAGGAGATGAGCACTGTTTTTCATTCAAACGTCAGAAACTCCTCCGTTCGGACTGAGACAGGGGGCCACACAGCCGCCACTAGGGCACAGGTATCGCGAGAGTTCATGCACGGAGGAAACGCTGCAACGAGATTTCCACGATAATGGCCAAATGTGGATCTTTAAAGAGACTTTCTGCTGAAACAATATACTTTTATTCACGAATTCATAAAACATCGAATATAAACCTAAACATAGCATAGGGGTGCCACATTAACTATTTTAATTTACGGTGTGAAAATAGAAGGGAGGAAGTGACGATGTGTGAGCTTTCAACCAAGATCAGCTAAAACAGCAGAACCTTCTCTCCTCATATCACAATCAGGATTACGTTAATAGATGAAACATGGTTTATTCATCCCCAAGGGATTCCCCCCCCCCCCCAAACATACAGAAGAATAGAGCTATCAAAAAGAATAAACTGAAATTAAATATCAGTATCACAGAGAAAATAAAATGCAATAAATAACTATTTTCATCAACTTAACTCCCTTAAAACCAGAATAAACTTACATTTGAACTTAACCTATAAAAATATAGTACTCTCACAACATATTTATATAATGTATGTGAAATGAATATTATACAATTCATTTAGAAAGATAATTGGACAGTTTGATGCAGTGGGGCAGTGACCGACTATTTTTGAACGAGCTCTTGCAGCTGTCCAGAACATTGTGGAGCGAGTGGGAGGGAAAGTCCAGAATACTCCTGATTATGGAGTCCAGCTCCTCCCAGACAACATGCCCGGCCGTTTCCGTGATCTTATTGAGTCTGTTTATGTCCCTCACTGTTGCCCAAGCTGACCATAGCCTGTTATAATTTTTTCCCAATTTTGATCCATTTATAGTCCAAATGCATCACCAAGTACTTGTACACTACTTGAGACCACCTGGATGGAGGTGGCGGTCGCAGCGGCTCAGGTCCTCCACCAGTTCCTTGTTGTTGAGTTGAATGATAGAACAACAATGAAATTTCCCCATGTGTGGACAATAAAATAATATCTTATCTTAACTTCTACAACTCTACAACTGATCAGTACATGCTTTTTGTTTTCATGAGCAAGACACTTTACCCACCTAAATGTGATGTGCATGTGATTGGTGCAGATTGGCACTGACTCGCTTCCATCAGTCCAGCCCAGTGAGCTTATCATCGCCCAGTTGTGGCGTAAAAAAATGTATTAAAGTCTTTGAGAAGCGTCAAGCTTGTAAAATATTACCTGTCCTGTTTTGATGCATATGATGAGTGATTAATATGCACTCTTTTTCATATTCATACAGGTGCCACTGAGCTGCCACTTCAATGAAAGGCAGTTTGGCTTTCAGCAGAGGTAAGCTACATTTACAGTACATTTTTGTCAGTGTAGTTTTCTGACAATGTACGTTTTGCATACTTTCACTTAACTTGTATAGGTTATTTTTTAAGCTTTAGATCCCATTGTGAGTTTTATGTTCATTAAACAGGCTACATTTTTACTCTTGAGTGCAGCCAGTTAACTATAGTACTTGTTAATTCTTCTTGATTTTTAGTTTGTTTGTTTTTTTAAATCCACGTGGATCTTATTAACTAACCGTACTTACTGTATTATTACACATCACAATGTGTCAGTTTGTTCTCATGCATCTCGTACAGAGGCACCGTCCTGTCCCATAGATGATCTTTGTTAGGGACTAAAGCACAGAGTGTTCTCTCTTTGCTTCCCTTTTCTTTGATGTTGCTGAAGTGGCATTTTCCCGTTGTTTTTGCTGTTTTTGACACAGCCACAGAAGTGCAGCCCCACAACAACTGTCACAGGCTGCAACAGAACACATTACTACTGCCCCACCCAATTGTCACCCCGGGCATGGGTGCACTTTTGACCTGCCACCGACCTGTGCTAAAGTTAGCCCCTCTCCGTTAGCTCCACTGCAGCAGAGAGTGCACTGCAATGATACACCAAACTAAACTCCTCGTGTAACCGAAGCATTTACTGTGGACAAAGTTTAACATTCTGGACATTTATTTTCGGAGCATCTATCCATACATGCACACGGACATCCTCAACCTCAAACCCGTGAGCTTCTTCCCCGCTGCTGCTGCTCGGTAAGCTTTCACGTCGGTGATCTGAACAATGTTGCTTTCTCCACGCCTACTCGGAAGAAGTTTTCTCCGTGATCCGTTTAAGGGGATTTGCGTAAACATGTCCTCTTCGGCGTCTACTTCCACTGTGTCCGGCAAGAAAAAGAACAGACTGCGGGTGCTGGTGGACATGGATGGCGTCCTGGCTGACTTCGAGGGGGGGTTCTTGAAAAAGTACCGTGCCAGGTACCCGGGCGAGCCCTACGTCACGCTGGAGGAGCGGAGAGGCTTCTGGGTGTCGGCGCAGTACGGTCAGCTCCGGAGTGACCTATGCGTAAGTGCGAATCGTCCACCTGTGCCATGGATGTGTGCGTAAAAAAGGTTAAAGTGATGCTATATCTGCGCCAGTCACGAAATGAAATGCAGTCATTGACCTACTTGAGTAAGCACTTTTTATTTATATTTATTCTTTTGTGGTAAAATCTTAGTTTAGGGACGTTTTAAAGGAGTGAATAGTATGCTTTTTCCGGGTATTTAGTATTGGACTATAACTTAAATAGATAATTCAATAATATCTATCTAAAGCAACTTAAATAGAAAGAGGTTCATTAACTTCCTTTTCAAAACTGTAGAGCTGCTTGAGGTGTATTTCACCTCAAGCAGCACATAGTAATTTACATATTTTTATTTTTGAAAAGTGGCTCTGTGACATATTAGAGTCCTACAATTATCAGTCCTTTAACTTGGGCGGGGATAGGAGGTAGATGAAAACAGGACTTTTTTTTTAGCACTTTTGAACTTGAATTAAACTAATCATGGGGAAACTGTTTAAAAGCTTGTTGAAGTAGATTTAGCATAATATATTCCCTTTAATTGCAAACTAATCGGTAATTGATATGTTAGCTAATTGTTGTTCATGTATCAGTTGCTTATTAAGATATAGTTTAAGGGGCACTCACTGATGGAGTCTGCCACCAGCTGGCCTCCATGCAGATATCATTGATAGGTCTGAAATATTCCATATTATGTTATTAAACTTAAGTTTGCAAAGTCAAGTTATGTCAGATCTGTGGAGAGGCAGCCCTGTTCACAGTCAGAATACATGTTTTTCAATGTGTTTTTGTGTAATTGATTAAATACAATATGTTCTATTTGGAGACAAGCAGATAGCTGACTCCCACCATAACATCCAAATGATTCTAATAAACTAAACAAAAATATTGGCAATGGCTAAATAGTTCAATGAATACGGAATAAAACATGAATAAGTAAAACCTAATTCATAACTTGGTCTGCCTATTACTACTATTCATTCTCTAAATTAAAGTTTTGGGAAAGTCAAACATGCATTACTTCTATCCAAGCTAAGATTATTGATTAATAAGACAATCTACATGTTGCCGTTTCAAAGACACACTAACAACAGAGTCTTAAGCCTAATTATGCATACAAAATATAATGGATAATAACAAGTTTTACAAAATAAGGAAACTACTATGCTTTATGTGAAGGCTACTATTGGTGGGTTTCAGATGACATCTCACCATTCTATAAGACAATTACATTTAACACCAATTGGCACCTTTTCAGTCGAACCTCGGATTCAGGAGGAGCAGAGTGGTTTTCGTCCCGGTCGTGGAACACTGGACCAGCTCTATACCCTCCATCGGGTACTCGAGGGTTCATGGGAGTTTGCCCAACCAGTCCACATGTGCTTTGTGGATCTGGAGAAGGCTTTCGACCGTGTCCCTCGGGGTGTCCTTTGGGGGGTGCTCCGGGAGTACGGGGTCCGGGGCCCTTTGCTCAGGGCTGTCCGGTCCCTGTATGACCGGAGCAGGAGCTGTGTTCGCATCGCCGGCAGTAAGTCAGACCTGTTCCCAGTGCATGTTGGACTCCGCCAGGGCTGCCCTTTGTTACCGGTTCTGTTCATAATTTTTATGGACAGAATATCTAGGCGCAGTCAGGGGTCGGAGGGTGTCCGGTTTGGGGACCACAGGATTCCATCTCTGCTGTTTGCAGACGATGTTGTCCTGATGGCTCCATCAAACCCGGACCTGCAACATGCACTGGGACGGTTTGCAGCCGAGTGTGAAGCAACTGGGATGAGAATCAGCACCTTCAAATCCGAGGCCATGGTTCTCGACCGGAAAAAGGTGGCTTGCCCTCTCCAGGTGGGTGGGGTGTCCTTGCCCCAAGTGGAGGAGTTCAAGTATCTCGGGGTCTTGTTCACGAGTGGGAAGGATGGAGCGTGAGATCGCCAGGCGGATCGGTGCAGCGGCTGCAGTGATGCAGTCGCTGCATCGGACCGTTGTGGTGAAGAGGGAGCTGAGCCGAAAGGCAAAGCTCTCTATTTACCGGTCGGTCTACGTTCCTACCCTCACCTATGGTCATGAGCTTTGGGTAATGACCGAAAGAACAAGATTTGTGGATACAAGCGGTCGAAATGAGTTTCCTCCGCCGTGTGGCTGGGCGCTCCCTTAGAGATAAGGTGAGGAGCTCGGTCACACGGGGGGAGCTCGGAGTAGAGCCGCTGCTCCTCCACGTCGAGAGGAGCCAGCTGAGGTGGCTCGGGCATCTGTTCCGGATGCCTCCTGGGCGCCTCCCTCGGGAGGTGTTTCAGGCATGTCCCACTGGGAAGAGGCCCCGGGGAAGACCCAGGACACGCTGGAGAGACTATGTCTCTCGGCTGGCCTGGGAACGCCTCGGGATCCCCCCGGAGGAGTTAGAGGAAGTGTCTGGGGAGAGAAAGTCTGGGAGTCCCTGCTCAGACTGCTGCCCCCGCGACCCGGCCCCGGATAAAGCGGAAAGAAGATGGATAGATGGCACCTTTTCAGTTTGCTGCCAACAACCATCATATTCTAGAACGTGAAAACAACCAATAGGTTGCGTTCTAGATGCTGTCATGATTTCAAATGGGGGGCAAGGGCCTATGGGAGATACACACTTTTTGAACTTTCCAAAATAGAAATACACAGGTGTTGAACTTTATCCTTATTTGTACTGGCTTCACTAACTTGCCATATTAACCTTAGATTTTAAAGTCCATTCAACCAATAATAATCACACCTTTAGAATTGAATAATGGCACAACATTCTGAAGCAATTATAAAAACATAATTTAATTTTGTTTATTTATGCTGATAGAGAGGATGTTGAAGTTTGTGCCAGTTTTTGTTTCATGTGGTTAGGCCCTGTAATTAGAGATACAAACCATAAACCCAATCAGAAAATCTGAAATCTGACGTTAAACAGTGAATTCAACCATAGAATTCTGACCTGTCTCTGGCCTAAACTATAAGAATTCTAGAATGTTTTGATATGTAAATCCATTATTGTCACATCAAACAAAATAATTGTTGCCTACTTTGTGCAAAGTGAGCTGATTGCAATACCCTTTCACGTTCGCTTGCTCGTTTGGTTTCTAAATTATTATTTCTGTGTGTGTGTGCATGTGCGCGTGTGCGTGTGTGTGTGTATCCTTTTGTGTATTTTGCCTTCAGAACAAAGCCATTAGTATTTGGGAGTCCAAGGACTTCTTCTTAGAGCTGGAGCCTTTGCCTGGTGGAGTGGAGGCGGTAAAGGAAATGGCCAAGATGGACAAGTAAGTAGCTCTGCTGTGGTCTTACTTTTATGTTTAAAAAGAGGGAAGAAATGCCGAGCCATTGACGTGAACATATTACATGTGTTCCGTCCTGATGAGTGTGAGTCAACCTGAAGAACAGGTCGACATCAGTCAGAGACACAAAATAAACAGGAAGCAATAGGAATAATAATAGCCATGTTTTGTTGGTCATCATCATCAAGTTAGGGTTATCACAGTCATCTACTATTTTGTGGACACTTTTACAGGACATTTAAAAGAACAAAACATTTTTTCTGTGCTTGCATTTTGTTGTTTACTGAAGAGAATTACATTTTTAAGGAACTAAGGAATCCATTTATTGTAACTCCATTACTATAAATAATTTACCTTGGCTTCACTCCAGCTTTAAGTGTTCTAGAAAATAGATGAATGCGGATAAACTAAACTATAAAGGATATATTTCAATCATAGACTAGACTTGTATTTTTTTTTTATGCAATTTTTGTTATATCGATATTTTTCCATGAGAATCAATACTTTTCAATTCCTCAGTCAGTACTGATATATCACTTTTGGATATTCATTCTATCACAAATACACCACAATAAGCTACAAATATTATTTTCAAAGAGTTTTTTAATTTTTCACTCTCGTGAGTGACGGGCATCAAAACGAGGTGCAAAATGAGGTCACCGTTCACCAGCCTTGCACTGCAGGGGTGGAGCTCGTGTGTGTCTGCTTTGCATACAGGCTACATGGATGAGAAAATACTTTGGAAGAATAGTCATTTGTCTACAAAAGGTCTGACACAATGGAGCTCAACAGTGACTGCCCACAAAGTAAATTTCCTTTTATTATAAACTTTGCTGTGGACTCAGTAGCTTTGGGGGTAACTAACAACCACAAGGACCATCATTTTCTTTAAAATCGTCTTCCTTTTCTTAAAGAAGAAAACTAGAACAGCACAGAGTGTAAAGGCAAACATAGAGTAGTCGATAAAAAGCCTGGCTCGTGTCCCATTTGTCCCTTGTTGTTTCTTTTTTCCGGCAGCCAAAAGTACATTCCTCAGATATCCATCAATTGTTTCCATTGTTGGTGTTTTATGTCCTTGCTGCATAGTTTTAACCGTTTAGACCAGACAGTGCCTCACCAATATCAGTTCAAGATTAGTGTTGTCCAAAAAGACACAATGATGTCTTATTTGTGCACTTAGACATGGTGTTATAAAGTAGAATTGTTACATAGTTTTGAGATGATTCCCTTGAGATGTCAATCTACAGCTTAATTCTGAAATGTTATAGCTGTACAGCTGTTAATATTTGATTCTATTTCAGTGGGAGTAACAGATGAACTCCATATATTTATGCTCTGTCAGTACCAACTAGTCTCATTTGAAGACCTAATTTAAAGACCTTCAAACCTTCTAGTGCCTTTCAAGGCACTAAGAGTTAGTAGTAGTTTATCATTTCGGAGTGTTCTGAACATACTTCTGTACCAAGTAAAGCTTTCACCATTGCCAAATTTAAAGGACTATAATTTGTTGCAATATTTTGGTAACAATAGACAATATTTTAACTTAACAATGCATCAGTAATGCAAAAAAATTACAAGTATTATACAAAAAATGTATGGGCGTAAACCCTCAGCTTCAAAAGAAGTTGAAAAACACTGCTCTGGTGAACTACCTTCAATGCCAAATTGTCACGACTTGGCCCAAAGTTGCATTGTACACAAAAACATTGAAATATGTTTTCTATTGTTTAACATAGTTGTTTTCTCTTTGTGTGTTTCATAACCTGTAATATTTGAATCTTCCATGCTGTCTCTTTATGTTTCCGCAGCACTGACGTCTTTATTTGCACCAGTCCTATCAAATATTACAATCACTGCCCGTACGAAAAGGTAATTGCCATGAATGAACTTTCTGAAAACGCTTTGGTCTTCCTTGTCTAATCACATCCGTGCTGTGCGTCTGTGCACCATCAGTATGCGTGGGTGGAGAAACATTTTGGCCATGACTTTCTGGATCAGGTCATCCTGACCAGAGACAAGACTCTGGTCTGTGGAGACATCCTCATTGACGACAAACCAGACATTCAAGGTGAGAACACAGCCCAATGTGCAGTTTGGTGCAAACGGGACGTTCTGACCGTCAAATGAAATACAAATATATTGTCATGCATTAGAGCTGTTGGGTATCATTAAAATGCTCAAATTACAATTATAGGATAATTACGATGATACTTGAATGGTAAATAATTCAAACTCAATAACAATTCACATTTTTATGTAATGAAATCGAGAGAACATAGAAAAATAATCAGCACAGGATATTAAATTAATTAATATTTGTGTTTCATTATAGATTATTTTTTCATATTGAAGAATACACAATTTTGTGTAAATAATACACAATTTGCAATTCTAACATATTGATATTGCTTAGTTCCTGTATTTCCTTCACTTGAAAGAGTTTTTATACAAGATGGATGCCCTCCTGGATACAAGCTCTTCATCCAGTCTAATCAGTTATATAATGTATAGGTCAGGGGTGTCCAAATTATGGCTCTGGGGGAAAATGCGGCCCTCTGACTTATTTTTGTTGGCCCTCAAGCTTCTTGCTGAATTGGCCCAACTGATCAATATTTGTAGTTTTTACTGCAATTTGTGAAATATTTGGTTACTATACCTAAAACACAATACAATATAGATACAGTGATAATGACCTAACATTAAATGCTCTGTATCTGGTTTTTGTTGTTTTTTAAATGTGAAAAACAGAACTAGTTCATTTTTGGAGCAGTCTGAACCATTTTCCTCACTTTCCTAACTCATCCCAATCATCTTAAAATAGTCATCACAATGAGTTTATATGAGCTTTTCACAACTTTCGGAAGCCAGAGCGCAGTTTTCCTGTGAAACAACAGACGGTGGTCTCATTATTTTTTTGTGTTGCCTATGCATTCCAAGCCATTGTATTTTTTCAAGTACAAATATCTTGATTATAGTAATTTGGACTAACATATCTGCTATGGGTACTGCTGTATCAATATATATTCAGTATTTTTTGGTGTATTAAAAAAAATATAGATGTTGTCACAATTTTGTTGCTGGTTTAGAAAAAGGAAACTTTTGATATATACACTATATATAGTTTTATTATTGTATTCATATTTCATTCAAATTCTCAGTTTTGATTATTTAGTGTCTGCGTGATGTCACGCAGGCACTGGACAATAAAGGAATATCTTATCTTCTCTTATAAGAGAGGGAGAGACGCAGACACGCTTCAGCCATTGCAGATTTTCTAGTTAAAATTGGTGTATTTCATATGATGTCTGTGCATGTAGTGGTTTAATAAAGATATACTGTGGTTAAAATGTATTTTGATTAATTAAAATAGTGATATATCACATGTGCAATGTGTTATCGTGAGCTGTGTCATGTATCGTATTGTGAGGGACCCTGCGACACCCAGCCCTAACACTAATGCCCTTTTTTTGTAAACTGTGTTTCTTCCAGGTGTTGAACCCAGTCCATCCTGGGAGCACATTTTGTTTACAGCCTGTCACAACCAGCACCTTGGTGGAAGCTGTCCGCAGAGGCGTCTCCTGTCCTGGGATGACGACTGGAGAGCCATCCTGAAAAGTAAACGAAAATGACCCCAGAATTACCAAAGTGTAGTCATCTTTTCTAACATCAAACCACAATTTTACCACAATTTTAATGTAGACTAAAAATTGCCTAGAATGTCAGATGGATTATTCTAAGTTAGTATGCTGGAATTGGCTGTCATACACATTTTGACCACAAGAGGGAAGTAGAAGACCATGTGTGAAGTTGACGCCCTGACAACAAACCATTATAAAAGACAAGGCTTTTAAATAGGAACGTTTAAACCTAGAATATTGGGGTAACTTCATTTTTAACAATTTCAATAATTTTTGTGTAACCCAGATTTCACTCCACTACCTATATAATACACACATCCTGTGAAGTCGATGTGCAATATAAAAACATAGGATAATAATAATAGTGTATGTTGCACTGTGGCAAAAAGATGAAAGATGGACATTTGAAAAGAAAATTTAGGATGTATGGAGTAGTGACTGATTTTTGGAAAGTAATGTATTTTGGACTTGCTGGAAGAATTCAATGATTGTGAAAAATAGCATGCCAAACCTGTCTATATTCTTAAATCTTCTGAATTCAGAGTTTATTCTTAAAGTTTAATTACATGCCATCACTCAGGTGCTTAAGGTGCTATGTTTTGTGTTTCGTTTTTTGTTTTAACCAAATACACAATTTTGTGTCAAATAATACACAATTTGCAATTTTAATATTAATATATTGATATTGCTTAGTTCCTGTATTTTTTTTAAATGAAAGAGTTTTATACAAGATGGATGCCCTCCCGGATACAAGCTCCATTCATCCAGTCTAATTAGTTATATAATGTATAGGTCAGGGGTGTCCAAATTATGGCTCTGGGGGAAAATGCGGCCATTTGACTTATTTTTGTTGGCCCTCAAGCTCCTTGCTGAATTTGCCAACTGATCAATATTTGTACTTTTTACTGCAATTTGTGAAAGATTCGGTTACTATACCTAAAACACAATACAATATAGATACAGTGATAATGACCTAACATTAAATCTTATATGTATCTGTTTTTTGCTGTTTTATAAATGTGTAAAACAGAACTAGTTCATTTTAACTGTTTGGAGCAGTCTGAACCCTTTTCCTCACTTTCCTAACTCAGGCCGATAAAAAAAAAAATTGCGTGTTCCCGGTAACCCGACCGACCTAAATTTGCAAATAAAAAAATACCGACCTTAAACATTTTATCGCATATTTACTGGCTCTACGTTTCGAGAATGTCAAATTGTGGGAGAGAATCCAAAAGCTGCGGGAAAAAATAATCTGTGGAGATTGTAAAATATGAAAATTTCTGCACTTTTGATAGGTTTGTTTTACCTATGGCAAAACCTGCACAGGTGCTCATAGCTATGGACGTGGCGACAGGCAGTAGCAGCAGTGAAGTAATTTTGTGTGACGATCAAAAAGTGCTCACATCACGTAGTGACAGCAAGGAAACTAGTGGACGACAGACGTAGAAGTCCGTAAGACATTCTTCGATGTTTTCAACTAACATCATGGTGTCGTGAGTTGAGTTGGCCACTGTCCAGGGTGTACCTCGCCTAAGGCCCAAAGTCACTGGGATAGGCTCCAGTCACCCGTGACCCCGAAAGGGAAAAAGCGGTAGAAAATGAATGAATGAATTATCCCCCAAAAAAATCCTCTCTACCTACCTGAAATTTTTGTTACCGGAAACACACTATTTATTTTATTTGGCCTCATCCCAATCATCTTAAATATTCATCACAATGAGTTTATATGAGCTTTTCACAACTGAGCGCAGTTTTCCTTTGAAACAACAGACGGTGGCCTCATTATTTTTTTTGTGTTGCCTATGCATTAAAGCGCTACAAGCCCAAGACTTTATTTTTATTTACTTTTATTTTCTTTAGCATCCAAACAATTGTATTTTTTCAAGTACAGATATCTTGATTATAGTATTTGGGCTAACATATCTGCTGTGTGGGCTGCTGTATCAATATGTATTCAGTATTTTTTGGTATATTTAAAAATATATATATTTTGTCACAATTTTGTTGCTGATTTAGAAAATGGAAACTTTTAATGTATATACTATATAGTTTTATTATTGTGTTCATATTTTTTGGACATATTCTCAGTTTTAATGATTAAAATTGGTGTATTTCAATGTAATGGTTTAATAAAGATCCAGTCTATCCAAAGATATGTGTAGTTGGAAATGTAATCGTCAACTGGGGTTCAGGAGATGGACCACGCCTCAACCATAGATCCATGGCCTCAACCTCCTACTCCTCCAGCAACCACGCCTAAACTCTTAAACCACACCTCTAATTACCCAGAAGCCCCATTTATACAGGCCTATCCCAGCATCTCTTGTCTCTGCCCTCTCGACAGAGACAATCAGTCAGCCACAAGAATCATGAGCCGTTTTCTATCAGATTCTGATCTCTGTTCCCAGTCCCCATATATATGGAAAGCATTACTTGAAGCTTGTCAGTTTTAGTAAATGTTTTTGCTTTTTGATTGAACTATGGCCCAGTTGAATGTGTTCAATTAGTTCTGTAATGTTTTAACAATGTTTTATTCCATTTGCATAAAACATTTACCAAAGAAACACTATGGGCAGTGTGGTGTGTGCATTTTCCCATGAAACATTGACATTTATAATTCATACTAAATAATATAGTCATAAATATTAAGATCATAACTTTAAATTGTCACTGTATTGTTTTCAATTAAGTATATTTTTTATATAAGTGTAACATTTTAACCAAAAAATAGACTGAAATAAAATGTTTTTTGTTTGTTTTTTTGTTTTCTTTGATTATACTCCACAATATGGCATAAAACATATTGATCTCCATGGAGAATGTTCAGAAATATAGTTTTAACTTTCTATTTCCATGGAAGTGCCACCTCCTGAAAGTATGGGCTGCTGGCCTCTGTTGCGCCCCCACTGGTCAGCTCATTCATTGACGGAGCGTTTCAATGTCTGCATTTGCCCTCCTCAGCTGACTGTTGTGGGACAGAGGAGCCCGGACGGTCAGTCAGCAAACAGGTTGTGTCTGCAGATCAAGGAGAACATTATGGATTTGTTTTAGGGAAAATGTCTCCTGCCAAAACACTCAACACGTTTACATGCGCAGATAATTCATTCATTTCCTACTGCTTGTTCCCATTAGGGGTCGTGGGTGACTGAAGCTTATCCTTGTGACTTAGAGCCTTAGGCGGGATACACCCTGGACAGGGGCCAGCTTGTCACAGGGTTGGTACGCTAAGCAACCAAATTCAAAACATCTTTGCCCCAAAACAGACCACTCTTGCCACATTCCACAGCAGTTTAAAAAAAAAAAGAATACTGAAGGTGCTAACGGGCTGAGAGATGTCCAGGTAGGTCTAGTAATTTAGCGTGCACACAAATACTGTGTAACTATAATTGATAAGACAAACTGATATACATATAACTACACTTTTGGCAAACATAGATAACCAGCATCTAATTTATGTTTATGATTTTTAGATATGCTCGGAACTGTGTTACTCACAATATGATTTGCTTTTATTAGGACATATCACAATCAAATCGAAAAATTGCAATTTGAAAAGCCGAAACTAGCAGATTGCAAGGACTACAATTATTTAGCTAACATTATTTAGCAAACAGCAAATCTGTCTTATTATGTAAAACAAAAACTGCTAACCCTCAAAAACCTCAAAAAAACATGTTTTTGGGATTCTTGGATTAGTTTAATTTCAGTCTTCTCTCAAATGTGTACATGTTTAAAATGTGCACTTTGAACAGAATCCTACATTCAAAACATAAATTGCTAGTAAGATCATTACCACATTACTTGTCAGAAAAATAAGGTATTTAAAAAAAAAAAAAAATTCAGCCCTAGTGCAAATAAACACAATGAGGCTCCAGTAGTTTTTAGTTTAACATTGCAGACCAAAGCCTCTGATATTCCACAGTGGATGTAGTGTTTGTCATGTCTGCTGATCTAAAACGAGTGAGTACACGTCCAAACACATGGTGAATATTTTCCAGTCTGTTTCTTACCTGGTGCAGTTGAACGCCTTTCATAGTCTGCTCCTTGTGTGACAAACTGCACTGTTACATGCAGCAGGAACACCACTTCACATGCTCTTCTCCACTTCACATGCACCTCTCCACTTCACATGCACTTCTCCACATGTTATTGAGACCTTTGAGCTTCGAATCAAGATGCCTCAATTACAGTTTCTGGGTTTACATGCATTTTGAAAAATCTTTTTAAATTGATCTCAATAGGTAGTGGAGATGGGCCAGAAGCAGGTTACAGTGCAAAATGTAGTGACAGTGAATGCATTTACAGGAATAGTTAGTTAGTTGTGATCGATTGAGAGGAGAAAGTAGGCAAGAAATGCAGTCTTCTTGGCTCAATTCACACTTTGAATATTTCTAAATTCAATAACAGCTGCTATGACTCTGTTGGATGATCCATTTTATTCTTCATAGCAACACATTGTATATTAGTTTTCACACTCCAGACAAACATATACCTTATGTGCCAGTCAAGGGAGGGACTTACAATAATAGTTTTCATTATTTGAGCTAAGCAACACCACTGATTCAAAATTGTCATAGTGATGTTTGTCATACAGTTCATTGATGATACTCTTTCCTCTTTGAAACTCCAATTTAATAAAAACCATTCAACGAAAATAGTACTACAATGACCACGCACCCACCCGCACGCACGCACGTACCCACACTCACTCACGCACGCGCGCGCGCACACACACACACGCACACGCACACGCACCCGCAACATAAAACAATGAATAATAATAGTGGCAAAATATATCAAAATGGGCATGCATAACATTTTGAATTTACAAATTAAATAAAATAGACTTGGTCTGAATAATTTACTGTTGGTCAGAATAGTGCAACAACAAAAAATTTGCAATGCAATGAATGAATATTGGTAATAATTGTTCAATTCGAAGGTGTTAAGTGTTCATGAGTTCAACGGCAGAGGGAAAGAAACTGTTCTTGTGGCGGGAGACTCCGGTCTGGATGGACCGTAGCCTCCTGCCTGAGGGGAGTGGCTCAAATAGTCCATGTCCAGGGTGGCTGTGATCCGACCTGCACGTCCCAGAGCCCTGGAGACGTAGAGGTCCTGCAGATATGGAAGTCTGCAGCCGATCACCTTCTCAGCGGAGCGCACAATGCGCTGTAGTCTCTGTTGGTCCCTGGCTGTGGCTCCAGCGTACCACACGGTGATGGAGGTTATTGAAGGTGACTTTGGTGAATATTGGTATAATGCTGTCCTCACAGAATCAAATGTATGACAGTGTCTGTGTACTTATCCAAACTTACTGTGGCAGCTCTGAAAATCTCCCAGTCTGTAATGTCTAAACACATTCTTAGCTCCTCCACTGACTCACTGGTCCACTTCTTAGAAGTCCTCACTACAGGTTTTCAGAGCTTAAGCCTCTGTCTGTATGAGGGGATCAGGTGAACTATGGCGTGATCTGAATAGCAGCCACGGCACGAAAAGAGTTATTAAGAGTTGTGTAACAGTGATCCAGCGTGTTCTGCTCTCTGGTCGGGACTTTAATAAGTTGTATGTATTTTGGTAGTTCATGGCTCAGATTTCCCTTGTTAAATCCCCCAGGATAATAAAGAGTGAGTCCAGGAAGACAAAGCTCTGCAAACTTTCCAAGGTAGTTTATTTACAGAGAAAGCAGTGTCAAATACAGGACAGCAGAAAACAGCGCCCTGGGTCCGCTGGTGATCAGGAAGACGAACCTCGTCTCTGGGCGTATCTCGCCTTTATATACTGAAACCGCACAAAGACCGATAAACAATATCTGACAGGTATGATATCACACATGTAAAGGCCGGTTAGCCAATAAGAGATCAGATGTAAAGAATAGCCATATTTGGGTAGGATGAGGACCGAAAAGCCCTCCTCTCTAAACTGGAGAACTTACAGAAATGAGATCATGAGAAAACACAGCTGTACACGAGGCATCTCAAGGCCTCGCAGCCAATGGAGACATCTCCCATTCGGTAGTTAATCAGATGTGGGCCCCTTACATTCCGTGGAATAGACATTTTGGTAGAAACACACATATTCCTAAAAGCCAGTCTCAGAATGAGGCCTAACTTTGCATGGACCTAGTTTTAATACACTTCATCCGCTCCACACTCATTTGATGGCATGGCAAGTTTATTTGTAGAGCACAATTTGTTCACAGCACAATTTGTATACAACAAGCGACCAGAATGAATGAGGTGAACTCACTTGGAGAGTACAATGGTTTGCAGTTAATAAAGAGATATATTCCAGAGCAGAAGAGCAGTGTTTGGAGATCACAGTTACATCAGAACACCAGGTTTTGTTGATGAAGAATCAAAGGCCTTATATTTCCCCCCAGAGAGATCCTTTATCTATTGGCGCGAAGCAGCTGGAAACCCTCCAGTTGCACAAAACAGGAGATGAAGAAAAGTTTCTGTTTCGTCTCATCAGCTGCACCAATTCATCCATCTTGTTCCTGAGCGAGCGAACGTGGAATGAGGAAGATTTAGGGCGTACAAGTGGAGCGTTTCCGAAGAAGCACGAGAGCACCGGCTTCTTTCCTTGTCACTCTTTTGGACATAAAAAGAGCTAAATCTGCTGCACATAATAAAACAAGTGGGACTAGATCTGTAGGAGTGTTTGTTCTGATGTTTAAGAGCTCTTCACAATTTATGACCATAAACATACAAAACAAAGTGCACCAAAACAACGTTCATCTGCGGAACAAAGTAACTTTAGCGATAGAGCTTTTTTAGTTACAAAAACATTTAACTTTGCCAAATTTTGAAACAAGATTTCACAGCATAGTTGTCTTCGGGTCGATGTCTGCAATGCAATAGCAGAGTGGACGTGTGGTTGTATTATTTATTTTCGTTAGCTCATAAGTAGACAAACAATGCCACTCAGGACCAATTGGAATGAGGCACACAGGTTTGTTGTCAAGTAAACAGAGGTTAAATTTAAATTGTCACATGATAATATTTATTAAATCATTTAGCCAGAAATTATTTAACAGTTTTTCTTTTAATTTATTCTTTGGTACTCCATTTTCACCTGTTGCTTCATCACAGTTTGTCACAGGTTGAAACAAATCTAAGTCAGTCTCATTCACAAAGTTGTTCGATATTGGACATTTTATGGTGGTAACGAAAGGCAAGTTAATGAATGAATGAATTAACTAATTAAGGTAAAACATAAACTCATAAACTGTGTTTTTTTCACCCTGGAAAATCAAATTCGAGACAAGGCAGCACACTTTATATAGAAAATTAAAAAAGAAAATTAACCAGCCATCAATTCACCTTTCTGCAGTTACTATAAAAAAACATTGATTAAACATAGCATGCATTCTAATTATCAAGCCTTCCATGAACAAAAGGTGTTGTTGTGACTATTTTAATTCAGCACATCACATGTATTTTTAAAGTCAGCTTTAAACACTCCCATTCTGAAAAATATAATAGTGTCTCTGGGAACGGTGGTAATGATGGCAATGAACGGTTTTAATTAGTCTAAACCTTTGTTGAAATACAATGGTCAGACAAAAATAGAAAAAGTGCAATGTTACAAACAAAAAATACGAAATTGAACCGTAATTGTTGGAAATGTCAAAACATATAATTTGATATTTGAATGATTATGTTGCTGCAACGCAAAGAGATTGTTGGCAAACAATATAGGTTATACTACAATGTTAATAACTGGTAACGCAAGAGTACTCTAACGCTTTTTTTAATACAGTAGTGCAGTAACTTAACTAATTTGTTTTCCAGGACAGTAACACGATAACGTAACAAGTTACTTTTAAAAGTAACGCTACCCAACACTGACAATAACAACACCACAATCAAAGGAGTTCCATGTTTCTGGCTTTACCCACACGAGGAGCTTCATCTACTGGCAGCAAAGAGAATGACATATTAGGGAGAAAAACATATTGGTTTGCTTCTGCCTTGCTAATAAACTTAGGTAGTAGATCATGATACAATGCTCAGAAGGAGCCTGGCAATGATTTATGGACTTAAAAACAGAACCAAAGATCTCAGGAGACACATCAGGGATTGAGAAAATGTCACACATTGGGGAAATTTAGAATGGAGTGTTTTTGACACTCGGACGGGAGAAGATTTTCTTAACAGGATTCATCAAACTAGCGTAGATGAAGCTAAATACAATGCCAGCTATGTTTTTGATGAGGAATTAAGGCTTGAATATAGTTAAAAGCTCCAAAATTCTTCCAAGTTCTTATTGTGAACCATACCGGCTTGTTTAAGTGATCCAAAGGCAACTCTGAGAAGTGACAGAGCAGTTCCTGCTCAAGCTGAATTATGCATTGACATTCCGCAAGAACCAACAGACCCTGAACCAGTTACTCCAGACTCTGAAATGGACTAATCTGCTGACTCGGCCTCTGAACGTGACTCACCAGATTCCGTGCGCATCCTACCGTCTGATTCTGAGCCTGATACATTCACCGCAGAGGTTGAACAGCAAAAAGAGCTCAACAAAAGCAAGATGCCCACCAGACGAATCGAGAGCCATTTGGTCCATTCAATACACTTTTATGGACTCGGAAAAGTTTTTTCATTTGCCTGGCCAGATGATGTTGGTTATTCATACTCTCCTGACCAGCCACCTGACAGCTTTCAGTCCAGCCCATGCACAGGGACGTACATGAGGTCAGGGGGGGACCCTGTAACCCATCTCTCAAATTCAGTCTCTGATGACCGCCCCACTAGCAGGTCATTTGCCCATCCACATGTGGCACTGTACTAAAAAAATTCCGAGCCTCTAGCCACTTCCTGTCTCCATGTCCTGCTCCAGCTGTGGACTGAGCGGAACTCACGGCTTGAGACAACAAATTACTCAAAACTAAATAAATTGTCATTCTACAATCCTGGTTGGTCCTTTTTCCTTTTTATACCAAATATGGACAACCTCAGTTGGATTCAGGCTTTTAGAAAGGATTGGAAAACACCCCGTCCAAATAATATTGGCATTCTCCGAACCACGGCTCGGCAGCCAATCGGAGCCAAGCACACAAATTTCATCGACCAATCCGCGCGCAGCATGCAAATTTTCACTTGTAAACAGTAAACTATAAATGGCGGACTATTGTCAAATCCTTCCCGTGCCCGATTTAATGATAATATTCCTGTAACAAAGAGCAAGTTGTTATACTAGCACTTTACACCGTTCACTATTTGCACTTTAAATTACATTTAACTTTCATTGCACACAGCACTTTATACATCTATTAGCACTTTAAAAAGACAATTGCACAAAATTGATTTTAAATATTTATTGAAGTAATGTCTCTTTTGTCCCAGTTTGAGCTGTTGCACAGGGGCACTTTAATGGAAGCCGTCTGTCCTGGAGGGAAAAGGGAGACAGATTAAATTGTTCAATTCGTTATGTGCAATATATATGGTGCAATATTTGTTGAATATGTTTTGGTGTGTGTTAATGTGGTTTGTTTTTTTAGTGGCTTGTGTTTTTAGTGGCTTGTGTTTTTAGTGAATTGTGTATAGTGAATTGTGTATAGTGAATTGTGTATAGTGAATTGTGTATAGTGAATTGTGTATAGTGAATTGTGTATAGTGAATTGTGTATGTTACTCACTTTCTCTGTTCTTGTGTCCAGGAGTCAAAGGTTTCCCTCCAGGAACAAGCTCCTTTTTAAAGGTTCCTGGCTGGACCAAGACAGAGGAAGTGTAGGGGAGCACCATGGGGTTAGCACAGGGGTTTAAGGGTTTTTATTATTGATTAGGTGTTGGTTTTAGGGTTTTATGTATATATTTATGTATAGTTAAATGTTTGTGTTTATTGTTTTTTATGGAGGTTTTAATACATTTTTTTATGATCTAAAGATAATGTCAACATCCCTGGTAATTATGTATAGTTCGACCCAATGGGGTGGACCAGATAAAAGGCGCCTGAACCATCAGTCCTGGTTCTGCTGCTGGAAGAGACACAGCTCGCGGCCGCCCTACCTTTTTGCACATGCACTTTGCACTTTATTTTCATTGAAAATTAAATAAAATGTGGACCACAATTATTTCTCGTCTCCCTTGACTTCAACCGCTCCGGCCATCCTACGTCACAATTCCCTTTTTTTCTAAGATTTATTAATAAAATGGCTGTCCCTGCACTCGAAAATGCCTGTCCACATTTTAAAATACCCCGTCCAAAATACAGGAAGACGGGTCTCTATCTAAAAGCTTAGTTGGATTTAGTTTTCACTTGGATTATTTTTTTCACTTACTTTCACAGAAACCTGAACTCAAAGGAACATGAACTAACAAAACGTCCAAACTTTTCCAAACAAGGGTATCTGTGAAATGGATTGATTGATTGATTTAGTCTGTTTTGGTATAGTTTGTTCACTTGTTTGTTTAATACAATTATCATTTAATCATATTTCTGTGTTTGTTGCCCATCATCCATCGCAAGCTCCTATAACAAACCTGTTTTTTTTGGTCATATGCAACCCATTGCATTGACTCAACCCTAACACTAACATTTTAATTCAGCGTTACACTAGCTTCCAAAGTGGTTAGCTTGCTTTGACACCCGGTCTGCTTTAGCGAAGGAGGGGCTACACACTAGAGTGAGAGGATTGGATGAGAGAGAAACGTAGACTCCGATGAAAACAAGAATGTAAAAAGCAGATAGTTCAAACAGAATAGATAATAATTTCTCATCCAACACTGACTTGATTTTGTGATAAACTGCTGTACTTCCAATGATACGAAATGATATGTTGAACCGATGTTTGAGTGACGTCAGCTGCTCATGTAGCAATGCCGTGCCGAGAGGATGGAAATGCGCTCTGCCAACAGAACACGCCAAAGCGCTCCTAGGTGAACCAGTCTGGGGGACAAGGGCCTGGAAACGTGGCTTAACTCTACACTGAGCCACTGGCATCTTTGAATTATACCGGTTTATTGTATTTTTTTGATTGATTTTGGTTTATTTGCTAGGGACAGGTGAGTTTCATGAGCTCATGTTACACACTACAACATTTTAGCTGGGGCTAATTAATAACATTAAACATTTCAAATGAATGCATTTGTAAGTATGCTTGAAATCTAATAACTAGGAAAATGACAATGGTGAAGTTTCTTCACCCATTCTCTGGGATGCAGCAAGGGTAATTTGTGTTACCTACCTAAAACAAGACCAAATACAATCAAAGTTTGAATCCTCTTACAAAAAACTTTTCACCAAAATATCAGGCAACAAAGAAGAAATACAATCTTTTTTGGACACTCTCAATATACTTGCCATGACCAAAGAGCAAAACAAAAAATGTAGGTGCTGAAATAACAACTACTGAAATTCAAAGTGCAATTAAAAGACAAAAAAATTATAAATATCCGAGTGATGGGTTCACCTCATAGCCATGTAAAGCTCTAAAGACACACTTACTCCATTACTTTTATCAACATTTAAGTGGGCCCTACAAAAAAGCACAGATCCCTCTGAGTTGGAAGGAGACCAAGTGGGGAAGGATTGACTTGATTGTGTCTCATATAGACCAAGCTCAATTATGAATGTGGACAATCGTTTATACACCTCAATTATATCCAAAAGAATGGAACAAATACCCCCAAATTTAATTCACAATGATGAGACAAAAAACATTTGGATCAATGTTGTGCCGGGGGTTTCTATACAGGTCTTGCTGGGGGTTAAACGGTTGAGCCATTAGGATGTTGAGAATCCCTGGGTAAAACCTGTACTTACAACATGGAAGGAGCTAATCAAAACATGCAAACTAAACAAAGATATTAAAATCAACTGGTTGGCTTTTGATCAAAAATTCATGCCTAACACCATAGACTCAAGATTTCAAATCTGGAGGATAACAAAAAGTATAACATTTTTTTTTCTTTTTACCAGATTGTTAAGGAGAATCATTTGAAAAGCTTTGATGTGTTAAAAATAATCTTTTGACTTGGAGAAGCAAGCCTTTAAAGAAATTAAAAAATAGAAATTAATTGTACTTCCTCAATGTCAACACTGCACACGGATTCTCGAGTACGGGCGCATGTATTAGCCTTCTCAAATGCCAGTAAACGCCATGAAAACTACAGGACAAAGGAAACAGTATGATTAGACACTCCATATTGTCTTGATGATGATGAATAAATACATTTGTGCATTTTATAGCTGTGTTTAGCATACAGTGTAATTAGCACAACACAAATTCACAATTACATTTATTTCACATGCACAATATCTTATGCTTATGCAGCTGGTTAACTAGCCCTTGTAAGCTGCCTTACGCGCGGCTTTCGCTCTGAAAGTCCTGAACATGTGAGGGCGTATAAATCCCACCTGTGCCCGATAGTCTCTCAAGTTCTCGCAATATTACCGGTACAAAACCAAAGGAAATAACTGGAGGCTAAATGTTTAAGACAACATATTATAACATCTTGTGCAAAATAAAGACAGTTAAAAAACCATGAATAATAATTAATATATTCTTCAACAATTTTATATTATTTATTTAAAACAAAAATTTACTTATTTTATGCATGAATCCTTACATACAGTAATGACCATCATAGCCCTTTTACTATTTATTAAAGCTTATAAATCAGAACTTTAAAGGGGAAGAATAAATAATAATAATAATAATAATAATAAATAATAATAATTAGATAATTTGCAACGGCTGAAGCCATTGCTAGAGTGTCTGCCTCTCTCCCCCTCCCTCTCCCTCGCTCCCCCTCCCCCTCTCCCTCTCCTCCCCCTCCCTCTCCCTTGCTCCCCCTCCCCCTCCCCCTCTCCCTCTCCTCCCCCTCCCTCTCCCTCAATTGGCTCCGTCACAAAAGTCTAAAGAATAAAGCCTAAAGAATTACGCAGACACTCATAATGCCCCATTTATTTCACTAATACTTTTGAAAATTCTGCAAAAAGTGAAAGTGTTTCAAATGTCAAAAGTAATAGAAGACGTACTACTGTGAAAGCGATCGTAATGAGGTATAACTTGTTGAAATCGGTTGAAGCGTTAAGGAGTTGAAACTGGCTAAATGGAAAATCATGGAAAATATAAGAATAATAAAAAATGCGTGACATCACTCAAAATACAAGAACATATAGTGCCTGCGTGACATCACGCAGACACTCGATTATAAAAATGTATTAACAATTTAGGGAGCCGCTCTACTAATTACATTAAAAGGTGGAATGGACGATTTCTTGGCGCCAAATCTGAGTCTCATTTCCTCGTGGCGTGGACTGCCGATTAGTCCTGCCACATATCAATCATAGAACGCACCTACTGCTCACCAGCAGCCTCGTTCTGGCTCGTCCCCAGGAGAGCAGCATGTTTCCCTGTGTCTAAGCGCATGGATCTATCATAATATAGTTCCCTCAGTGTACAGGACAAAATTAAGACAGAGAAAGACAGTTCGAGCTGGCTCAGAAGAGACGGAAATCTACAGAGACGAGAGATACAATGCGATCTGTCACGCTAATAAACAAACGCACGTCTAGCAGCGAGGCTTTTCTCTGCTTCCGCGCAGGGGTGAGTGCGCATGTGCACTTGCGCCTGAGTTCTCAAATCGGCAAAAAATCATCCATTACGCTTTTAAGGATAGATGGGAAAGAGAGGGTTCAGTTTGTTCTGGCTGATGAACAATGGGAAAATATATGTACATCTCAGTTGAGAACCACAAAATCACATGTTTGGAGAGAATTTAGTTTTTTCCGAACACATTGTCAAAGTGCTCATCTCTCACAAGGAAATGCAGATTGTTGGAGAAACTGTGGCAGCCAGGAGGCTAACCATTATCACGTGTTTTGGGATTGTCCTGTTGCTATTAGACTGAGATCAATAAAGCCTTACAGACAATTTATGACCTCACCATCCCACTGGACTGTATTTGGTCCTCAGGACTCTTGCCATGGACACAACCGGCAGCTATCTCTGGAGCATCCTCCTGGCGGCAGTGAAAAAGGCACTCACAAAAAATGGATGACACCAACAATAAAGGACTAACTTTGTATTGGATATTCATGAAATGGAAAAGATTATATTCAACTTAATTTGAAAATGAATAAATTTGGCAAACTCTGGACTAAATGGAACATTTTCTTTGGGCTTTGTGTGCCATAATTTTTTTTAAATGTATGTCTGTTCTCTCTCTGGTCTTGTTTTCTTTCATTGCGTTTTTCATTTGTTGTTGTTATAAATAAATAATTAATTTACGAAAACTGATATCTTGTGCATCATTAATTTATATTACTTAAAATATGCTTATTGTACAATATGTGTCATGGTCTGAAAATACTTGAAATGGTTGCCTGGTAGCACCTCCAGCTAAAATGAATGGCATTAGCGTGTGTATAGTCATATGCACGTGTTGTTTGTGTACCCAAAGCCAGAAGTGATGGGTCATTGCCAGACACCCACAGAATGAGTCAGATCCAGGAACTTCATAGAGCCATAGTTACGCCTCCAGCTACCTTACCATTTACAGCATGTTGTCATTGTACTCTGGGCCAAAACATTCCACCGTTGTGTGATGGTTGTTTTGGGTTTTTTTCTGGTAAAGGTTCTGCCATCCGGTTATGGTTTTGCCTGAAATATTTGGCAGTATGGCATTAAACAAAAATCTGTCATCTTTACAGGTCGTATATGTGGCGAGGCAAGCTCACTTACAGTAAAAATAAATGCTTCAATAGCAAGTTTTATCCCAATCAAATCCAAATTGCAAATTTAAGAGTCACAAGTAAATCACAAAGACTAACTTTATTTCCTTAAAAATGTAAACATTAAACAACATTTCACTCTTAAAACATGAATTGCAAATCTAATAAGTATCTAACAAGAACAACAGCGTTGCAATATTTTCCCCAATCGGTTCACCCCCTGTTCTTCTGTTTTTGTGCATACACTCAATGTGGGAGGTTGGGTTTGCGAGAAATTTGAAAACTATACCATACTTTTCGGGCTATACAGCGCACCGGTATAAAAGCCACTCCAACAAAATTTACAAAGAAACAAGAAATTGTACTTATGGGCTGTAACGAGATATTTACACATGCCGGTTGTCTTTTGATCTGGGGTCTCACGTCGTGATCCGCTACTTCGGTGCGGGTCAAATAAGACTAATTTCTCAGTGAATCTGAGTTGGATAAACACACAGCATTTTGAAGTTTAACAAACAGAAAACACATCACAGCTGTCCCTACTATCCCCTCTGTGCTTGATTACTCTGTGTGAGCTGATTTGCCTGTGTCTGTGTCTTCACATCTGATTCGATCTGCTCCTGAACTTGTGCTTAGCGAGTGAGTGTTACGTTCTAACATTTGTGATATGATATTTACACAGAAAGATGGTCAGGTTTGGCCAAGAATGTCTCATTTCAATGCGGCAGGTTCTAAACTGCAGACCGCATATATCGTATGTCCTCTCTCCACGTGTGCATGTACGTTTCGCCGCATCTAGATTCACTTTCTCATTAAACTAATTTCTCCATGAATATGAGTTTGATTGTAATAAAACAAACAGCTTTTCGAAGCTTAAAATAAAGTGACCACTGTCCACTGACGTCTTCTTCTACAGTATTTCAAACTCTTGCGTTTCTTGCTAGATTGCCCCGCGGTGGCCGTTAGCCAGTGAAATCTATAAATTAGACCCACCATTGTAATGACCGCAGGGTTCAAAGCGCGGGGAAAAAGTAGCAGCTTAAAGTCTGAAAAGTACGGTACTTGGAAAAAAAACATTTATGTGATATAGAACATCGTAAAAATAAATTGCTGTACTATTTATCAATTCAATTTCAATTCAATTTATTTTTGTAACGCCCAAAATCACAACAACATTTGCCTCTGAGGGTGAACAGTTGCCTCTGAGGGCGGTATTTATCATACCGGGGCAAACACAGGAGGGGAGTTGCAATATTAATTTTAAACTGAATCACTATTAAACAAAGTTTTGAATGGAAAGACAAATATTTCAGATATGTACTGGTGAAAAGTTGCTTTATTAAATGTGGAGGGAACCCTAAACTGTTTGCTTGACAACGAGGAACATTCCGCACCGTGGCACCAGAGGACAGCGTGGTTTCAGAGCTTCATCTTTGGTCGTGTATGATGTGCATATTGTCCCATGGGTCGGGTTATGAAAGGTGGACCTTGGTCTTGTCCCGGGACATGTGCACTTTTGTCTAAATTATTTTGTATTCCGTTAGCCCTCTGAAAAATACTGGCCTCCTGGAAAATATAACTGGAGACCCCTGTTCTATAATGAGATAATGTCATAACCTCAAGGTGGGAAAGAGCCACTTTTCCCTATTGATTGCATTGGATTTCCATGAAATGGATAAACACAAATATTGAATCTGATTATTTCTCCAAGTGACTAAACCTAAGAACTCGTATTAAAACAAAATGGATGGATGGATGGAGGGTATGCAAGATTGATCAAGATTGTAAAATCCTGTGACAAATTTCTTACTAAAACGTATTATCAAATGATCTAGTAAGCATACTATAAATCCAGGAAATGAGTAAAAAGCAAAATTCCAACCTACGAGCGAAAAAGTCTGTGTAAAAATGAAACCAAAAGTATTTTCAAGGAAATTCCGTTAGTTGTGTATTTCTATTGGGCCTGGCCTACATCTGTTTTTTTCAGTTTGGTTAGAATCACAGACGCATGAGTAAATCCCATCTGACCGTTAAACACGCGGAAAGCAGTTTTACGTTATGAGATTGTTCTTAAAGTTTCCCTGTGCACATGGGTCGGAGGAAATCCCTCTGGTACAGCCTGTCTCCTTACTCCTTCACAGCATGTTCTGAGGACAGGGGGATGAAGACAAATATGAAACATAGAGAAACAAACAGATCTATTAAAGGGCACAAAGACATCTACAGGGAAATAACAGGAGTACTGGCCAGTAGTGTAGAGGTTTACATTACACATTGAGGTTGGTACCACCCCAGTGTCATGGGTTTGATTGCCGGCGCATGCCCTTACCCTCTCTACCCATTTCACGCTGCAGCTGTCCTGTCAAACAAAGCCTTTGGGCTAGAAAAGTAAATAAGTAAACCAACAGGGGAAATGTATATCCAACAGTGCTGTAAAGAAAAAGATTCAGTTGGAGTCATCTGGACTCTGTTTTAAGAAAAACAAAACGTTTCGACTCTCATCCCAGAGTTATTCTCAATCTGTGAATCGAGTCTGGAACCTGAGATATGCCCACCGGGCAGGACCTCCTGATAAAGGGAGTTTTTGGTTTCACTTGAGACTACTGTCTTTGTTTACTAACAGCTCTGTAATGGGCGATCTACATCCTATTGTAAACTGACGTTTGCTCCCTCCTCACTGAGTACCTGATTAGCATCAGAATGCCCCGGGCGTTTACCACTAAAGAAAAACAGAGTCCAGTTGACTACAACTGAATCTGTTTCTACAATGGAACACTCCTTGATGAATGAGGGGTAACACCGACTGTAAAGAAAAAGAAAATTGAATGCTGTCCTCTGGACAAATGTTTTTAGAGTGAATATGTTTCGCAGTCATCCAAGGACTCCCCTTCTTTCTGTGGTTCGTCTTCCTTAGTCCTCTTATCGAAACCTAGTCCTAACCCTAACCTGACCCTAATTGTGAAAGAATATATTGTCAAAAATAAACATTTGCTAAAAAAATAATACAAAGTTAGAATGCTAGGCTCCGCCCCTGGAACAAAATGCAGAACTTTTATGCAAAGTGAAGATCCTCCAAAATGCCCATAGCAATAGCTATTTAAAGTAAAGTAAAAACAGCAGCAGATTGTTGTTTATAATGTGTCAGTTTTCCCACAACAACCCAATTCTAAATGATTGATTATTATTGTAAAGAGTATAATGTCTGAAATGATTTACTGTAAAAGAGTTGCATATGTGAATGAAAGACACTTTGTAGCGCTGGGCTTAAATTTGCTTGTATCTATCAAGTAATCACTCAATTAGGCGAAGGCTGAGCCATGAGAATCACTAACCACAAAGCAAAAGAAGGGCTGTCGCGATATTTACTATATCGAATTATCATTCAATAAAGGATTAATGAAACAATATATTTTGGGTCTCAATATTTAGTGTATGTACTGTTTCTTTATAATAGTGGATAGATTTGAATTGTTGTTTGTTCTATGAGATTTGAGCTGTAAGTAATAAGTTGAATAAGTAACTTATATGGCTATTTGTTGCAGGTCCTAAAACTTTTAACAATATTTTAAAAATAAGTTTACTAGGAATATCTTGCTTCATGGTTATTGTGTGAGCAAAATAAAATAGTTTCAATACTGTTGTTTAATGTGATATCGGTTCACTACATTTCTTATTGTAAATTGCCTAGCGGCGTCTGAGTGCGGTACATCTCGGTGCAGGTCATCAGAGAGCAGGCTTCACGTCTGCAGATTTATACTATTGGCTGAAGGGGTTCCACATACATTTGTGTCAACTGAAAGGGCAAATAGGCCTATATTCATTCATTTTCTACCGCATTTTGCCGTTAGGTGTCGTGGGTGACTAGAGCCTGTCCCAGTGACTTTGGGACTTAAAATAGGCCTATATTGTATAACATAATGTTTTCCTAGTTACAATGATAATAACTTTTCTCTCTCTATTTTACACCATAATATACAAAAGTTAATTAGAAAACAAATGGATGGTAGGCCTATAAACATTCTAATGTACTGGAAAACAGCAAACATTTAAATCATTCTGTGTGTTCCTGGATTTATGATAACATTACAAAATTATAGGCCTATGATATTTAATTGAAATCGGGGGGCAGGTAAAAAAATAAGAAAACAAATAAAGTTAATTCAAAGGCCAAGTAACTACACATGAACACACTGTAAATACAAACGTTGACGAAACGAAGGAACACTTTCTTCATTTTTCTTCTAACCATTACTTTTGAACGCAATGTGCGCAGTAATGTACACCTAACTCAATTTTACACTATAAATACATGTGAACAACCCGCAGTGTCATGAGTTTGAATCTGCTGAAATATCCTTCCCTCTCTCCCTATTTCACGCTATACTATCCTGTCACATAAAGACGACAAAAAGTTGTATAGACCTAACAAATTGGCAAATGTATATCTTCAACAAATAAATATCTAAAGCTGGAACGGATCAGATTACTGTATTATAATATTATGAGAACAAAGGTCTATCATTTCATTACTACCAAACTATTTTTAGCATTATTCTGTTATGTCTTTTGACAGGGTCAAAATAACACCAATAGCAACACACTATCAAAATGCTGTTATAGGTAATTACATGTCTACCCTCTGTCTGGTGTGAGAGTTATTTTCCATAGCACAGTGCAGTGACACATGACCGGAAAACATCAACAGCCGGCAGAACATGTCCTAACATTTTGCTGTTTGCTTTCCAGGACTAACCCTTCCTCCACTGCCACAGCCTATCGTCTCTTTATACTTTGACCCTAGCTAATTTTGTTTGCCTTCTGCCGATTGTTTGATTGTTTATGGCTTTATTATTTGGAAAAGGAAAGTTGCCTCTTCTTGAGCAATCAATTTCCTTTCTTCCTGTCAGAGTACAAAGATGGCAACAATACATTTAGATTACCTATAGTTCCACTGTTGGACACAGAACAAAGACAAACATTTCCAGTGTACTTAACAGTGCAATCAAACTTGATATTTCACGCATGTTGCTGCCATCTGGAAAACTCTTCACAAGTATGGATATTGTACGCATACATAATGTGACTCATTTATTAAAAGAGCTGTCTTTTTTAATTTGTTTACACACATTTTCTCTGAAGGAACTCAAGACACACAGAGGAAGCAGATCATTTTTATTGACCTTTATTTAATCAAGAAAGTTCCACAGAGATTTTGAATATCTTTTTCAGGTTCCTGGTCCCAGTGGAAAGGAGCCTATTTCTACATGTTTTTAGTGGTAGGGAAAACCTAGCAGACACAAGGAGAACATGCAAACTCCACGCAGAAAGGCCCCATGCCACGAGGCAAAACCAGAACTATTGGCGCAGTCAAAAGCCACTTGATAAGGATTTCACATTTTACTCAAGCCATCATGAGACCAAACCACAGATTAACTACTTTCTTGTTACACAAAACATTAATGAAAAGATTGACAAATGTACTATTTGTTATAGTATTTAGTATATATACACCATTTGTTATACTTGAATATAATCTTCCACAGACACACTTCTATCGTGATTTACAGATATGAAGAACTATATTTTCTCGACTATCTTAAAAAGGAAAAGTTTTGGCCACTTGTACAAGTATATGTTTGTCAAACCAGTGAGGAATTTGCAAACCCATCTGGATAAGTCAAAATTGAAAGTTGTATTAAATGCAAAGAAAATTACATGTTCTGATAGAGCTTACGAAACCCAATTTCAAAATATGTTTTACCGGTATATGTATACAAAAAAAAATCCCCATATTAAAGTAAATAACGTTTTTATTTCACATCATATATTATTATATATATTTATGCCATTTATTTGGTCTACTCACCAGTAACATGTAAAACGGTATGAAATCTTAACTGAAAGTACAACAGGTCAAATGCCTACACATTTCTATAAAATGTACTAAACATGATTAAATTACATTAGTTCATTTTTCCCCAGTTTGACAATTTTGGTGAAGTTTATAACTGTTCTTCCTTGTTGGATATGGGCAGCAAATATGACAAGCTGCAACTGAATGTCCTGAATGTCCCTAACCCCTCATTCACTACATAGCCCTGCGCTATTTAGCAGAATATACAGTGCACTCAAAGTCCTAAATAAATATTGGTAAAATTTGTCTGACATGCACAAATTGATGGACTAATAATCACCATACAAGTCATGGATCTCTCACGAAACAAACAGACTGGAATATTAAACTATTTCACTGTGATGGCGAGCTCAAGGTAAGGTGAGTGGCTAATGCTAGCTACTTTGTGGTGTAAGTGTTCATATTCTCAAGTCAACAGAATATGAACAAAACACTTTCCGCACTTGTCTTTCCGACTCTCGCAATTGTGTTCTATATTGACCATATATTGACCTTGTCTAGTGACCAGCAATGGATGGTACTTTTCATTCATTTTGAAAACATTTTGAGTGCACTAGTTTTTCACCTGCTGGACAGTCAGACAATCCTAAAAATAGCGTGAACCCAAAATAGTGCCCTATGTAGGGAATGGTACAGCCATAGACAGGTAATTCCACAACTGTTACATAGTTAAACAAGGACCAAAATCCTTATAAGTTACATAACTGATAGGATTTTATAACAAATAATACCTTAAAACACACTAATTTTGATTAAGGATTATTTGTGTAGTTGTGTAAATTGTTTCTGTTCCCATTCAGTTTTGCACACTGGTAGTCCCATCACGACGCATAAATATCAACCGTGGAAGCTGTATTTCCTGTCTCATGATTTCTAGTACATGTTTTTGTATCTCGGTCAGCTAATCACATGCTTTCAACCCATTACCAACCTAGCAATTTCAACTAAAAAGCCAATAATCCCGACCCTCCATCACCACCACTGCAGAACAACCACTCAGTACACAAAAAAGGAACATAGGGCCAAATGTGAGATGGCAAAGAACAACTCAATGTTCTGACCATTACAACCACATTTGGACTGGGACAGAGGACAACAAACATTGGTGTTGAATTAAGGCGGTAAAGAAAAAATGGAAAGGTGCCCACGGGACTATTGTAAATAAACCTCGACGAGAGGGCCTTTTTACTCTCACACCAGGGAGAGGACTGTCCTGAAGAGTTGCACTGTTGATGGCGTTGTCATCCTGCCTCTGCCGGTGAAAAGACTTCGCCAAAATCTGTGTGAATCAGCTAAGAAGACACGTATGCAATATCACCCAGCAACATGTCACCACACTGAAGATGAGTGTCTGTCGTGAACACTGGTCTGAAAAATAATCTCTTAAACGGATGATGAATACTAGTGCTTTCATTTGCAATCCATTTAATAAGAGGTAGGGCTTGTTTACTAAAATAATGAATAAATAAAGAATAATAATACTAACAAGCTTTGTGTTCTCTCTTCTACTTGCACACTATTAGTTTCAAGTTTAAAACACATTAACTTTCAAAATGTGGCTGGGTAAGGTTGATTCTAAATTCTAAATCAAATGTTACGGCTGGGCAGTTACTCTTATTAGATTTTGAGTAGTGCAGTGTTTCCCCAAATACTGCTTTAGGAATAAGAATAAGAATAAACTTTGTCCCTTGGGGGTCTTTGCCACATCACGATTAAAACCTGTTTGATTGGCAAAACGCATGTTAAGAGCCCGGTGGCAAAAAACCCAATAGCAGTCCAAATCAAGGCAAATTTGGATTTATTAACAAAAGTTCAAAATCCAAAGGCTGGCACAAAGGCTCAAAATGTCCAAAAGTCCAGAAAACATCCAAAATTCCACAAAGGCAGGAGCAGAGCAGAGCAGGGCAGGAGTTACAAGCAGGACAGACATCAAGTGACGAACAGACACAGAACAAAGGGGAGACAGAACTTAAATACACACAGAGAAGCAGGTGATTGGTGGGAAACAAACAAGTGGCAGGAGAAACTAATTAAGGTAATGAGAAGACTGACAGGTGTGGTGGGAGGTGACTGGGAAATCCAGGAAGTAACAGACAGCAGGTGAGGGGCGGAGACACAGAAACAACCATGGGAGCACATGACAAACACAAGGGGCATGATGGGTCCATGATGTACCAGGACGGAACCCAGCACCTCTCCTCAGGGCCGTAGCCCTCCCAGTCCACTAGGTACTGGAGTTCTCGACCCCGGCGGCGGACATCCAGTAGCCGGCGTACAGAATACACCTCAGAACCCTCAATGAGGCGCGGGGCTGGGGGGAGGCTTGGGGGCAGGATGCAGGGGGCTGCAGAACAAAGGCTTGACCTTGGAAATATGGAAGGTTGGGTGGATACGACGCAAGGGACCAGGGAGGCTGAGGCGGACTGCAGTGGGGCTGATGACCTTGTTGATGGGGAAGGGTCCAATGAAGCGGGGGGTGAGTTTACGGGATTCCGTCTTGAGAGGAACCCTTGGTGGAGAGCCATACGCGCTGTCCTTGACGATAAGGGGGTGGTTGGGAGCGATGCTTGTCAGCCTGGGCCTTCATTTTGGCGGAGGAGCGGAGAAGAGCAGAGCGTGTAAGCCTCCATGTCCGGCGGCAGCGACGGATGAATGCCTGAGCAGACGGAACCCCCACTTCACTCTCCTGATCCGGAAAAAGAGGCGGCTGATAGCCCAGGGAACATTCAAAGGGTGAGTGACCAGTGGCAGAAGAAATGTGCGAGTTTATGGCATACTCAGCCCACGGCAACTGCTGGCTCCATGAAGCAGGGTTCTGGGAGGCCACGCAACGCAGCACCGTCTCCAGTTGTTGGTTGGCCCTCTCAGTCTGACCATTGGACTGTGGATGGAACCCAGAAGTAAGGCAAACAGAAGCACCAATCAATTTACAAAACGCCTTCCAAAAACTGGATGTAAATTGTGGCCCTCTGTCTGAAACCACTTCAGTAGGTAGTCCATGGAGCTTAAAAACATGTTGAACCATTAACATTGCCGTCTCCTTGGCAGAAGGGAGTTTAGGAAGTGGAATAAAATGGACAGACTTTGAAAAACGATCCACTACAGTAAGGATCGTTGTGTTACCCGCTGATGGGGGTAGCCCCGTGACGAAGTCGAGGGAAATATGGGACCAGGGTCTTCTAGGAACAGGCAGGGGTTGCAGTAGGTCAGCAGGTGGTCGGGTGGAGGTCTTATTTCGGGCACAGACAGGGCAGGCTTGAAAAAAATTGTGGACCTCTTCTTTCATGGAGGACCACCAAAATCTTCGGCTGATGAAGGTTCGAGTCCGCTTGGATCCCGGATGGCCCGACAGCTGGGAGGAATGGCCCCACTGCAGTACCTGTGGGCGAACAGTACTGGGAACATAAAGTCGATTACTAGGACATTTATTGGGCCCTGCTTCATTAGACTGGGCTGCAAGAACAATGGACTCTATGTTGAACTGTGCTGCCCCTACAACACAACTTGGGGGAAGGATGGTGTCAGACTCTTGGGTTCTTTCATGAGGCCTAAACATTCGGGACAGTGCATCAGGCTTCAAGGTCTTGTGGCCAGGGCGGAAAGATAAGGTGAAATTGAACCTAGAGAAGAATAGACCCCAGCGGGCTTGACAGGGGTTGAGTCTTGGTGCGAATGTATTCCAAATTTTTATGGTCGTCCAGACCAGGAATGGCACAGAAGAGCCCTCCAGCCAGTGTTTCCACTCCTCCAAGGCCATCTTGACCGCTAACAGTTCCCTATTGCCAACATCATAGTTATGTTCAGTGGGGGTGAGGCGGTGAGAAAAAAAAGCACAGGGATGGATCTTGTTATCCTTGGCGGAGTGCTGGGAGAGTACTGCTCCAATGCCAATGTCAGAGGCATCAACTTCCACAATGAACTGCCGGTCGGGATCAGGTTGGATAAGAATGGGAGCTGAGGTGAACCGTTGCTTAAGGGAGCAGAACGCCTCTTCGGCGGAGGAGGACCAGTTGAACTTGACAGCCGGTGAGGTCAGAGCTGTGAGGGGGGCTGCCAAAGTGCCGCAATTGTGAATAAAACAGCGGTAAAAATTTGCAAAGCCAAGGAAGCTTTGAAGCTCCTTGCGACTAGAGTGTGTTCGCCATTCGAGGACAGCTCTGACCTTTTTGTTGGTCCATCTGGATGGCGCCGGGTGAAATGACATGGCCCAGAAAAGTGACAGTGTCCTGATGGAATTCACACTTCTCCTTGACATAAAGTTGATTCTCAAGCAGTTGTTGAAGGACTCTACGGACATGGAAAACATGATCAGAGACTTTGAAAAAATTATCATCCAAATATACAAAAACAAACTGAGCATGTCCCTGAGCACATCATTAATTAATGCTTGAAACACAGCAGGGGCATTAGTAAGACCAAACTGTAAGACTAGGTACTCATAGTGACCAGAGGTTGTATTAAAACCAGTCTTCCATTCATCCCCCTCACGGATGCGGATGAGATGATGCGCATTGCGTAGGTCGAGCTTGGTAAAGACAGAGGCCCCTTGAAGGAGTTCGAAAGCAGACGACATAAGAGGAAGCGGGTAACGGTTCTTAACCGTGATGTTATTGAGTCCTTGATAGTCAATACATGGGCGTAAAGAGCCATCCTTCTTGCCAACAAAAAAGAATCCAGCCGGTGCAGGTGTGCAGTAGCATGCAGGGACTGACATTTGGGAGAACTACTCGCCTGTCCAAACCATGAGGAAATGAGACTCTGATTGGTTGCAAAAATCCTCCATTCAACCTTTAATGTTTTGACTGTTTGAGACCGTTAGATTTGCAGTGGGGAATGCGGCGCCTTCTTCCTGACGTCATGATCTCGGTGCCTTGTTTCACCACAGACCTTTCATAAATTGTCTACAGTGGTTCAAAGTCTTTGTGTCCAATTATCTTAATTTTTTTTAGCTTGGGTAATATTACTTTGAAGTAACGGTTTAGCAGTGGTGGATGAAGTTACTTAAGTAAAAGAACAGGTACGGGGTAGAAACTTTACTTATAAATAAACAAGAAGAACATAAAAAGCTATTGTGGGTCAGTGGACAAGACATATTTTTATAATATCAAATCAAATCAATTTATTTTTTTAAGGCCCAAAATCACAACAACAGTTGCCTCTGAGGGCCACAGGGAGAAATGAATCAACAATAATATGACACTATTTAATCAAATTTTAAATAAATCACAGCATATTTTTGTGAATTTATTTCAAATAGCACACTAAACCATTCAAAAACCCCTGATTTTAAATGTTTTCCTACTTTTTTTTCAAACTCTATTCTGTGATGGGGGTCCCAGGTCGGTTGCGTGTGTACTGCATATTGGGCTGAGTTGAGTTCCCAAGATGTGATGATGATGATGATGATGATGGGACACTTGAGGTGAAAAGCCTCTCTTAGCAATAACTTCTTCCTCCTTCTCTCTTTGTCCTGGTCTCCTTTTCTACATGTACTTTAAATATGAATGAAAAAGCAATAATGAAATGATCAACACAATAGTCCAAAATTGAATATTTTACATTGATTGTATAAATACATATTTTAAATACACATTTACAACTGAATTAATTAAGTAAACACACTTCACTATTTCCATCCACCTTCTTCCGCTCATCCGGGGCCGGGTCGCGGGGGCAGCAGTCTAAGCAGGGACTCCCAGACTTCCTTCTCTCCAGGCGTTCCCAGGCCAGCCGAGAGACATATTCCCTCCAACGTGTCCTGGATCTTCTCCAGGGCCTCTTCCCGGTGGGCCAAGCCCGAAACACCTCCCCAGGGAGGCGCCCAGGAGGCATCTGGAACAGATGTCCTTTATTTCCACTTTTGGGAATGGTAATACTCTGACTTAGTGGCAGATACCATTTGTGAGAAAATTTATTTGACATCAAATTACATTTTACACTTTATAAAATATCCGATTGTAAAGAGCAATACAGAAATCTCAGTGATGCTGTACCTTATAGTGCATAGTAGCAATTACTACATGAAAAAAATATAAAAAAACACATACAATTGTTGGTGCCTGTTTCATAAAACAGCTTCTAAGTGGCATTAGTTTACAATGAACTACATGTGTAACATTTTTATATTTAATCATCACAGACATTATTGTCAGTGTAATCCCTCATTCGTCCAGGAGTGTTCCATTGTAGAAAAAGCTTCAGTTGTAGTCATCTGGACTCAGTTTTAGAAAAAACTAAACGTTTCGACTCTCATCCAAGAGTCATTGTCAATCTGCGAATTTAGACCGGGAACTCAGTCCCGAGACATAAGGGATAGAAACATCCTTCCTTCTCTGTTCTGTTTCCCTTTCGTCCCTTTTAATAAGATAAGATATCTTATCTTATTAAAAGGGACGAAAAGACGTGCTTTTTGGTCCCAAGCGGGGTATCCACAGGCTGAGAGGGCATTCCGGACGTGTTTTCGGTTGAGTCCAGATGACTACAACTGAACCTTTTTCGACAAAAGACATTATTGCTATATGGAAAGTTGTTCTTAAAGACATTCTTCTAGCATTCTTTCTAATAACCTAACCTAATATTTTATTAACTTACCTGGCCTTATCCAGGTAATAAACTAAAAAAAAACACTCCTCTTTGGTGTGTTTGTAGTCAAGGTAATGGAGCACATGTGCTACACTGGACACATCAGATGCTTCATTGGCTTGGACTGATAAGAAATTGGCCACTTTCACTTAAACAAGAATATTGTTTTTATTCACAGCCAGCAAACAGTCAAGGAGCTCGTTCTGAATCATTTTGGACGTACCTTTGAACACAGACGTCTGTAGATGCAGTTTTAAAAAGTAAACGCGTAAAACAAGGCGTGTGGCACTTCCGCATACGCCATGTCTCCAGCGTAACCAGCATAGTAAACACTACGCTGAAGTTTTATTATGGCTTTTACATAGTGACGTAGTCCATTTTTCTTGGAATGTGATTGGCTAAAGATTCCCATTGCTTTTCTACCCGACTCATGGACGATTTTCAAACAGCCCAACAACGTACGTTGAAAAGAGACGCAGGCTGCGTCACGCAGCAGACAGCAGACAAAGTATCCTTTTTTTTTTTTTTTCTAAACTCTTTCTGACCTTCAGCGGGTGGTCTCTATTTATCCCCCTTCAAGCTCGGGTCCTACACCAGAGGCCTGGGAGCTTGAGGGTTCTGTGCAGTATCTTTCCTGTTCCTAGCACTGCACTTTTCTGGACCGAGATGTCTGATGTTTTTCCTGGGATCTGCTCAAGCTATTCCTCCAGTTTGGGGGTCACTGCCCCAAGTGCTCCGATCACTACGAGCACCACCGATACTTTCCCGCTCCAGGCCTTCTTCAGGCCTTGGTATTTCTCTAGTTTCTCATGTTCCTTTTTACGGATAATATTTACATAATATTTTGTATATCTGGTAGCTATTCATTGTTCATTGTTTTGTATCCATTGTTCTATTGTTTGTGTCGCATCGAATCACCAGGACAAGTTCCAATGTTTGTGAATTTTGTTCATTGACAATGGCAATAAACCTTATTCTGATTCTGTGTGTGTGTGTGTGTGTGTGTATATATATTATACACACACACACACACACACACACACAAAATCGCTTCTGGGTCAGTAAGCACAACCGGAAATAATCCATATATTAAGCGCACTGGATTATTAACTTAAACTATCTCTCTTTGTACAGCACACTTATTTGTATTCTCTGACTCAGGTCTATGCAGTCTGTTTTGGCTTGCATCTCTGTCAAATGATTCATCGTCACACTCAATGGCCTTTGCGCTGCCCCTCCTCTCCCTCTCTCCCTCTCTCCCTCTCCCTCTCTCTCTCTCTCCACCCTTCTTGTTCACTCGCTCATGTAGTTCAGTAAACAAGACTGCACACCGAGGTTGGTAATGCTGTTTATGGTCAGGCCTTGTTATAATCTTTGACTTACAATTTGTTTATACACTTCATAACTAATTTCCAACCAAGTCATTTATAAGACATAAACAAAGGAAAGCGATGGGAAAATGTTACTGTATCATTAACATAATCACTTTGACAGCCTTCTTTTGACACTGTGGATAACATTTGTGCACTTTGTGGCTTTGTGATTGCTCGTCTGTGTTAGAGTGGGTGAGGTGGCATTAGGTGTAAGGTGATGGCTCACGGGAACACCATTAGTTTGTACAGGGCAGGAAGGTAAATGACAATTCATATTATTTAGTCATTATGAATGAGAAAAAAGAACACCATGTAGCCTACAAAACACTACAACATTGGATTTTGAAACAAAAGCAAAGCTGAACAAGGGATGTATCTTATTCACAAAGTTTGCAAAATGTGGCAAAACTGGTGAGAGATTAGCAATGTGACCACAATGAAAATATATATATGAAAATGCCTTTTCACTCAACATAGATCGTGATTGTCTCACACTGATTTTCACTTAGCATAATGTTAAACCAATGGGGTTTAAGTCATGCTAAATGTGTTTTGACACTAAATAGTAAAACTATATTTACCAGTGGTGATCGAGCAATTTATCAGGTTGGTTGCTGATGCATTTCATTGGACATTTTCCGCTGTTGCAACAAAAACTGTGTATTTACCAGAAGTGTTTTTTCATGTTTGATCTCGAAGTTTAGTGAAAATAGTGCTTGTTTAATTGTTAACTGTCATAAATTGGTAGTATGGGTACATAGTTATAATATAAAAGCGCCTACCCGTGCTTTGTTATTAGCCTTATTAGCCTAGCCTCCCCTCTTCCTTGAAAACTGATATTCACAGATCTTTTTCATTTTTTCTCGGCATGAAAACGAAGATAATAGCATGTTATGGCCAGTCCCTGCTTTAAAGTCCACTTGGTCTCTTTGCTCGGTGTAAAAGGGAAACTGTCATGCATGCTTGGAAGAGAACGGGCAAAGGTTTCCAAGAAAAAGTAAATATTTCTTTCAAAAGAGTCAAAAGCTGGGGTTTCAAAAGACAGAATGAACTGGACTGAATATTTTCCTTAATAGTCTATAAAAAAAAAAAAAAAAACATACTATCAAAATGCTGTTATATATGATGGTATGATCATGATATATGATGATATATACATACATACATACATTCACAGCATGGGTAAATTAATCTCATTCCAAATTGAGCATCTGTCATTACCAGACCTAACAAATGGCAAAAAGCAGTTTTTCTTGTGTAAAAGATAAAAACTCACTTTTAGGTCTGAATCTTGAAGATGCTTGTCAGTAACTGGAGATTGTGCTCCCCTAGAGGCTGGTAAGGTGGGATAGGAACAAAGTAATCTCAATTTGTAATTTCTTTCATCTTGCTGCAAGCACGGTTAAAAATGATGATGAAATATTTTCATCTGGCATTTTCAATTAGCTGCTTGCTTTTGTTAGACTACATTTTTACACGGCTTTGTGGGAGGGAGGTTCAACCTACTTCAGGTTTCCTGATGATTGTTGAGGTACTAAAAAATCTTCTCCATCTTGTGGTTGCTGGCTTTTGTCAGGCTGGAGCCTTGCTATAGGTAATTGTTATAATTATAGATATAGACATGAAAACAAAAGAGAAAAGAGAAACAACAACATCTAAATGTGACAGCTCTATAAAAAGACCCAATCTTAATGAAGCTCAGTGGAAGATATCCCATTTACCCAATTACTCACTCATTCACCCACCTTCAGACTTGGTCATGTCGGTAGGTAGGTAGGTAAGTGTCTTGCCTAAGGACACAACAGTCTGCAGTAGAACCACTGCCATCTCACTTTGGCACCTGGTATTCCCAGTGGGTTCCCATCAGAGTCCAAACCAGGCCAAACCCATAGTATGCAGACAGTATTTTTTTGATATTAAAAGTTGACAGCATGCAGAGATGTAAAATGTACTATAAAAAAGAGGTTGTTATCACACCTTTAAAAGGATATATAGATATATATAGCATACATACAAAACATACAGTATTTCCCATATGTACTCTATTTGCTTTAAAGTAAGAAATACATGCTTAACTCTTAGGTTTATTTTGGATGGGAAAAATACTGTGGTTTTGTTTCCTCATACAGTAAGAAAAGCACACTTTTCTCTCTTGTGTTTGTGCTTTTACCGCATTAAGCTGTGTGCATGCTGTAGGCAGAGCGGATGAGCAGGTAAATTTCCACCACCAACAACAGCATTACTCTGCCATCCATCTACCGGGATACAAATATAACTGGTGACAGCACATGTAACCCACTTAATAGCTCGCTCCATTTCCAGACACAAGTCCCAGCCTGGAAAATTTTAACTCGGCTCTTGCTCACGTCGCGCTCTATATCAAGATATTTCAACTTCAATTTTGTATAAATGAAGAAAAACAGTACAATTGGAACTCAAAACCTTCCTCCTTTGTTCTTTGTGAGCTTTTTTAAATAGTAGAATTGGCTTGGGGCTTGAGATAGCATACGCCCACTTGATCCAATAATGGGATGAGTAGATATGAAGCTATATTTATTCTGTGATATCAAACAGTGCAGATAATTAGGATGTGTCAATGCTAATTTTGGAAATAATAGGACCTGCTCATGTATGAAAATCAAATCACGTTAGACATGTTTTCAGTAGAATTGGATCAGTCCGCCCCCAAGCGCTACTGTAACTAATAACTAAAAATGTGTTTCCAATACTATGCAACAGACTTGTTGCCTTTTTATAATTTTTTTAAATAAAAGCATCAGTCAGAATCATTCCAACGAAACCAGATCAATTCATGTGGTCCTCAGGTCCTTGTTTCTGACTTTGTTTGCATTTAATCTCAGAATGTAGCCAATAATAAAATCACTGAGTTCACTCTTTTAAACAGTGTTTAGTAGAGCACACAGTCAAATGTTTTTACTTCAGCTAGCTAACATTAAATAGGTAATTAATTGAACAATAGTGTCATGTCTTTCTTCAAATTTGTTGCCCTTGTGAGAAGAGGTGTGGGAGGATGGACCATCATGGGAGGACAAGCCCCTACGTGAGATGTACCACAGAAACATAACTGAATTGGCTGATCCTCCCAATCGCTAAAGTGAGCTGGACTGAAGGACAGCACAAAGGCTCATCATGACTGCACAGGAGCAGGCCCTGAGCACCAGAGCAATAGAGACCCCTGAGACAATTTTTCATTCATTTTATTTATTTATACAAGGAAAATCCAATGAGAAAATGTTTCTTTTTCGTGAGTACCCTAACACAATACAGATTAAACAAACAAACAAACAAACAAACAAACAAACAAATACTGGATACCCAAATAAATAAAACAACAATGAAACATTCAATAAAATTAACAAACACATAAAAACACACTTGCATACACTATGAGGTAAAATTATATAAATCAAGTGACCAGCGCTTTAAACTCATTAAAAGGCATGCAATTATATATGTATCTGTGTTTTGTTCCACAGGGAGGGAGCAGAGTTGCTGAAGGCCTTTTTTCCTGTCTCTGCGTTAACACGATGGGACAAAAATGTCCTGAGACCTTAAACGGTGACAACTTGACCTGAGGTGCAACAGACTTGATGAATAAAAAGGCAAAATACCAACTAGAGCCTTATAAACAAACACCATGCTCAGCCTTATAGACAGACAATCCAGCGCATAACTGCAGGGTGTAAGGTGCTGGCAGGGACAGAATACACGGAGCGCCATAACCAATACCAAGTGAACATAGCAACAAAAGAACATAGACTAGATTGAACTGTATCTGGGAACACACTCTTGGAATAGCATTGATTAAGGCCCTTTTTTTCACAGTTTTTGCAATCAGATTGGCCTCTCTTTCACACAAATGGTTAAATCCACGTTCCACTGAAAACACTGGAAACGTAGTTTATTTGGGGACAAGAGGCCGTTCTGATGAGCTCATAAATACTGGATAAAGTGGTTTTCTCAAGGAGAGACCCCCAGTCTGTGCAGTGATTGGTTGTTTGCAGGAGGTATACAGCTGACCAGTAATTGCAAAAACACTTTTAGACTTTATACATTTATATCTACTCAAAAAACTTGCAGAAAATCATGCACTAATACTCTTTTTTTACTTTGGAGTGCATCAGAAAAGAATAACCAGAAAAGAATACATTCTAAAAGCCATCTCTCATCTGTAAACAGAAGGTGAGACTATATCGATAGTGTGCGCAGTGCATCTAAATTGGATCAAATAATGATTTGCTGGACAAATGCAATTGCATGTACTGCAGATTTCCACGCATTAAACAGTTTCTCTTCACACTTAACCTCAGTTGGCATGTAAACAGAATAATACATAATACACATCAGCATAATGCTCTGAAACAATTAGTTTAAACAAATAGAAAAGTGAAAATAGAGACAAAAACATTGGCGCAATATTGTAAGAGTTCCATTCCCTTTGTATTAATTAGTAAAACAGAAACAGAAAAAACAGAAACAGCACAACCATAAAATGTGAGCCCAATGTTAATGTGAAAGAGTTATGAGTTATAAATATGTTTAATGCAGAAGAAGGTCCAATCTAATGTGAGCGAATCAATAATTCAGGTCACTGCTGGCAGAAGGATCAGAATGCATCAGCTCTGAGCCAGGATGACGACAACAAACATTTTGTGCGTATAGATCCAGGAATCGTGAGAAAGCCTAGTCTAAAGAGACTGACTCATAAAGCCGTCTCTTCTGTGGGATAAACGTACAGCAGGACATTGAATTTGACAGTCAAAATACGTACACGTTAATAGAGGAACTGTGTTATTGTTTAAAAAAAAAAGCATGGACATTAAACATAAGTCTGGAATTAAACGATTATAAAGAAAATAAAATGTTACCCAGGAGCTGGTCTAGACACTGGGGAAGAGGAGATGTAGAGGCTGAGGGGGCTGATGACTCGGCTGCTGTCATGAAGATGGGATACAATACCAGTGAAGTCCGAACAAAATAAGATAGTTGTTAGTTGATGGGGAAATAGCAGCTCAGCTCTTGTTAGATTGGCCTATACGACTTCAGAAGTACAAGACTCCCTGTAGCGGAGGCATAGCAATACTGGACTAGCCTGGAATGCGGAAACATGCTGCTCTCCTGGGGATGAGCCGACGAGGCTGCAGGTGAGCGATAGGTGCGTTCTATGATTGATACGTGGCAGGACTAAGGACTAATCGGCAGTCCACGCCACGAGGAAATGAGACTCAGATTTGGGCCAAAAAAATCGTCCATTACACCTTTAACATAAATGCTTTGTAGTTGGCAACGTGTCATATTCCGGGGCGTGGTCTGCCGTGGGCAAAAGTCTCTATTGATTCAATCAGGAATGTAAAGGAAACACAACATTTTCAACTTGTTAGACCTTTACGTGCAAATGGTTTCTATTTAGTCACAAGTGAGTCTTAAATGCAGAAGTCACCGCTAGCATCGCTGTAGCATTTAGCCTGCATCTTCCATTAGCATTCTTGGACAACAAAACACATTTGGGCCATTCAACCATTTTATTCTTCTTTATGTCTTCTTGTCTGTATTTGGCGTTTGCTCTTGTAGTTATTGAACAGGGAATTCAAATAAATATTTTGCTTCCAGTGCAGAGGTCCGTGGGCGTTTATGATTTATTACATCAACATTCTTTGAGTGAAGTAGGCAATGTGGGTGAAGTGTCCTGCACACAGACAGAAGCTCTAATGTCATTGTGCCAATTTATCTTTGTGTTGTTAACATGTGACCACAGCAGCTAAAGGCTATGAGCTAACAGGCAAGTTACGCATTCCAAAACACATAGCATCTATTGTAAGATGACAGTCTTGACCTTCTGAACTTGCTACTTACTTACAAGTTCACATTATTATGCCCACAGCTTTTGATTCCATCTTGGTCTGTTGTGCTTGGCCTGCAGATATTGGAAGTCTGCACAGATCTTTTTGTTCACTACATACTGCAAAAAGAGCAGCCAACTAACTCTTTTCAATGAAAGGGCAAGTATGTATTTGTATTTATTGCAATATAGTAACTTCTTAATTGTAAATATCTATATAAAAAGTCGGTTCCTCTAAGTCAAAGCATTATTTTTTTCAATTGATTTTCTAGTAACAGCGCTGCTTGCATTTCCTTGCAAATGGTATGTGTTAGCATCTGCTTATACTCCCGATAATGATTAACAATGATTCAAATAGTGAATGATTATTTCACAGTCACGCTTATTGCGATTAATCATTGCAGCCCTACTGATTATCTATGTCACCTTTCATTCTACATGGTGTTATATTGGTGTCCTAGTTTACAAATCCAACAGCATGATAAGTGTCAGGGGGATTGGTCCCATTGCACTGCTACAAAGTGTGAAGACAAAAATAAAAACGCGACACCGCTATGCCCAAAAATACAACGAATAAAAATAATAAAAAATGTTCTCTTTTCTTTTGGAAGGCGATGAGTCAAGGAAGTGTGAAGCCAGTGGAGCATCTTCATCTGAACTGTGAGGATATCACTGGGTTGTCCAGGCCCAACCTGGGGAGAGCTCAGAATAGCGCTGCCTTTTCTTTGTGCGTGGGCCAAATCAGATCTATTTATACTGTATTTATCTGTTTCTTCTTACATTACCCTTGCATTTATCAAATAACATATTCAACTTGTTGAGGTGAAGAGGAGGAGATGAGGAGATGATGATTTTGGTGCTGCGGATGGAGATGGAGAGAAAGGTGATGGTTGCTACACAAAAGGCTTGCAGTTTTGTCTGTGACTACTGGGTTTATCCAAATGAAACAAAAAATGGCACAAAGGTCAACGTCTTCTCTATAGCATAAGCAAGAGTCAAATTATTGTATTACAGTAGCTTTAGGGCATGTTATAATCTATAATCAACTCCAAAGACCCGAGAAAACTCACTCATCTAGGTAGACTTCATCTTAATTACTCAACTCATCAAAATGCACTTCTTGCATCACTACATCAGTAAAGACAGCATCACTAGAATTGTAAACGCCTAAAAGCATCGACGCAAGTTACAAGGGAAAAAAATAGGCTTGGATTCAAAATACATGCCAAACCAAACACTATATTTAAATTCTGTTGTGACAAGCAAGCGTGACTCCAAACCACGTGCCAGGAAACTTCACAGGCTGACGTAGGGCTGAACAGATTGAGGAAGGCTCTCGGTGCTCAGGGCCAAATCGACGGCTCGGTTGTTGCTCATATAAAAGTGTGTGTTGTCGCGTGGTCTCAATATGGCAGCAGGCATGCGATTTCCCTGTCGTCCTCCCTCTGGTACTTTGATGTTTTTAGCCACCGCACACTGACGTTCGGAGTGTCGTCATCAAGTCTCCCGTCCAGACCATTTCCAGTGCATTAGCAAAACATGGCGCATTTTAAGAGGATTTTTTTTTTTACAATGTTTAAAATAGTGTTGTAGCAGATATCTGGCAAATGTTGGATTTTAAATACAACTTTCAGTATTCAGATGTCAGGCAATTATACAAAGCTTAGTTTGCTTTGGTTGTATTTCAATGTATGTAATGATTTTCTTGGAATTGTATTTTATTTGTTACAATTTTTATCACAAAGGCTGTCCATAATAAAGAAATCTTTAGCAGGATTTCCATTATATTCACCACGACCACGTCACCATTGCCATGTCTTACAAAATATATAATATACAAAAACTAGCCGCCATTTAAATGGTGTACGGAATTTCTAATAACTCCGCACCTGCACTTCTTAAGCACTTCCAGAGCCACAGGGGCTTCCATCAGGGGCCAGTGTGTCATACCAAAACACAAAATTACATTTGCACAAACAGCCCCCTAAAATAAGTTTAATGTAGCACTTTGTATGCCGTTCTATGAAATGCAACACCACATGTTGCGCAAATGTGGGTGTAATATGTAGATATATAACTGTACACTCCAATGAATAATTTATTTTTACAGGACAAATTTACCAATGTACTGTGATGTATTTTGTGGACTGTTTAATAGCACAAAGCTAAACTCATGTAAATGCTTGTTGAATGAGATGTTTGGCTGTGTGTATTATTTATTCCTGTTAATTTAATCAGGGACTGCAGATGGAATCGAGCTATTAATCTACAATCTGGTGCGTAACATCTTTTTTACGAGTTAATGCCTCAGTCCCTTCAAATAAAGACTAAACTAAACCTTATTACAAAAGCCCACCTGGGTGCCATAATCCTTCTTCCGCTTGTATTAGTTAACATAGGGCTGCAGACCTCAAGAGACATCTTTTTTCTGCCTGATTTTTTTCACGCCGCCCAGGGAATCAGTGCATTGTTGACTTGTTAATCACATGAACATTGGATATTTTACACAAATCAATCTACTTTAAAGCTGTTGTTTCCCAGACGTTTACCTTGTACTCCAATTGAATTAAAGAAGTTCCCTCTTACCCGTAAGTGCCATTACAACAGAAGTGCTGATCTGTGGCAAAAAGAGGAAAAAGTGGTCAGGGCAGAATAAGGTCAATACCAACATTAACATTCATAGAGGTCATCCAGATGACATCACACAACATTGGAAATTTTAGCAGAAAGTTACAAAACTGTATGATTTATCAATGGTGGGTAATATTATTTTCTAATCTCAAAACACACCTAAAATGTGAAAGATGTGCAACAGTTGAATAACAAATAAGGATGTGTGTATTCAACACACCTGCCGTTGTCCGCTCGTTCTCTGCGCGTTTTCCGCGCGTGGTCCGGTCCGTGCCACACGTTGTCTGTGCCATCCGTGCTGCGCCCGCTTGTTGTCAACGCGTTTTCAACGCGCCGCCTGTAACAAGCTTTGCAGCGTCGGCGTAGGACGACCTCTTCTTACAATGTCTAACTTTTCTTGAAAAGTTCGTCTTGAGAAAGGCATTATAATTATATCCTCGACCAAATCGATATATTGTCCTCCTTCCGCCCATTGTGGGTTGAAAAAACAGCTTAGTAGTACAGGATTCATGTGTCTGTCAAATCCAGTTTCCTCGTTCAGAGTTTCTGAGGTTCCATAGCCCCGCCCATAAGACCTGCTTCTCAATATTGGTGATCCAATCAAAAGACGTGCACGTGATGCACCTGCTAGATGGCTCCTGAGCAACAGCAGCAGACGTACGAGAGCCAACTCTGAAGCTGATTGGTTGACACATCATTTTCATTTCCATTCCTTTTAGCTACAAGCACCAGCTCTGTTGAGGTCTGAAGGCCTCGGCAGATTTTAGATCCTGGCAACACATGACGGCTGAATATGATTGGATAAAAGATCTAACATAAGACCAGCCCTCCAAATCTGAACCTGGGCTAGAAGCAGTGCAACAAGAGGAAAGCCATGAAATGAAGAGTAAAACGCTTACTCTGTGGAATAATTTAATAAATATTTGATGGAAAATATGTATATTTTTAAATCATATTCTGATTATGTTTAGGCTAGCAGAGAAGGCCTTGCTGGTCCTGACGGCCCACCACTGCATTTTAGACATGTAAGGTATTGTTTTGTGTCAAACACACTCCAGCAAAAGGAAGTCATTATAATTTCATGTTATTTATTTTATTCATATTTTTTATTTTATTCAAAAGACTCTGATTTGACATGCTACATCAGTTACCTGATTTTTTAAAAATGTATTTATTTTCCTATTGTTTTCTATTTCAGGAGCATTGCATCTAACAGCCTGATATAGCCCTCATTTTCCTCCTACACATTTTCCAACACCACGCGAAAAGATTTGCGTCGAGTAATGCTATTATTTTCATTTTTACAGCCTGCTTTCAAGCCTTAGACTCTAGGACCTTTTCATGCTGCTCTAATACAAAGCTACATTAATGAAAGCCCACAGCTACTGGTGATGTGCTCGTGTAGCTCTCGCTGATGTAGCTGTGCACTCAAACCAGCAAATTGGTTCCATTTACTCCCACACACTGTTATTTGAATGCCAACGGGGAGAATTTATCTCTAAAGTGTGTAATTATTTTTCACTTTTACCATTATGTTATTTGCACATGCTTGAGTGTTTCATGTTTCAAGTGTAAATAGCTTAAGAAACCATGCAGAGTAACATTGTCTATTACATGGGTCCCCCCAGCTACCAGGACAGGGCCCAAAATGAAGCTTTGTATAGAATGTATGCATTTTGCGCTGTTGTGACTCGTCCACACTCATTCAGCACATACATTATTACCTTCACAACATCTGCTACCATCATGTTGACAAGACCAAAGCTGCTAGTTTGTCATTTCAAAATACCTCCCATGCACTGCTTCACTTGCCTGACCAGCCATTCCCAACACGTTTTGACAGACTACTTTACAAAACCTGAGGGTCTGGGATCCAACCCAGTCGCGCCGATTTCCAAAGGGAGTGATTGACAGGCGGATTAACCAATCAAACAAACGCCTTGTCCGTTTGTGTCTAAACAAACATGGTGGATTACGAAGAAAGAATAAAAATAACAAAGACTGAGAAACGTTGCCGACTTCTGCTGAGTCAACAAGCGACACACTAAACTCTGTAAATCTGAGGTAAATTAAGTTATATATTTTGTTCTGAATGTTCCGAAAATATTTGAGAGATGTCTTCCGCATTTGAGAGACACATGACACAAAGTTTTCCGCATTTGTGAGACACGTGACGTGACACAAATTATAATAATAATAATTAATGCTGGAAAGTTTTTTTTGACGCCCCTCAATGGTCCGAATCCAGACCGAGACGCATTCGAACAGAATGTGTGCAGGGCTGGCGGGTCAGGCAACTACTTCACTACACTGTCAAGAAGCCACTTTACATATTCTCAGTGCAGTGTGCAGACAAAAAACAATTCATTTACATTTTACAGTGTTTTTTTTTTTTCATTTACATGTTTACTCTGTATACACTTTTCCCACCTTAGATTTATTTGGAGGGGACTGATATAAAACATTGAAAGTCTTATGCATGAATAATAATGTTTAGAGTGAATCTGCGACTTGAACTATTTGTAATAAGAAAAATTAAATTGTCATTCTATTTGACATTTTACAGCACATCTACAGAAGGAGGAAACACATCATTGGCATGATTTATGTTCCTATGGGTTATTTACATTATAATAGATCAAATTGGGTGTAGAATTATTTTATATAACGCCGGGGTGTCCTAAATATTAACAGTCCTCAGATTTTTTTTGTTGAACCTCAGGCTTCCTGTTTAATTGGGCCAAATTACCAAAATTAGTACTTTTTACTGTAAAACTGGAAAGATTCTGCTGTAATAATCAAAATAAAAATAATGTTCCAAGCCATTAAAGTTGTGATAGCGCTACATCAAATGCAAAATGTTGAACAATTAATAATAATAATAATAATAACTTTTATTTATGTATCGCTTTTCAGTGACCCAAAGACGCTGAACATATATAAAAAAGGGGGGGTATTTACAGACAGGGGGGGACAGCACGTACAATACACATTAATATACAGATAAAATGAACAAGACAGAAGAAGTAGAGAGAAAAAGATGGGGCTGTAACAGGGGGTAGAAGTGTAGACAGTGGGGTAGAGGAGGCTAGGGGTAGGGGAGGTCATAGGCTTGGGTGAAGAGGTATGTTTTTAGGCGGGATTTGAATGTTGTGAGTGAGGGAGAGTGGCGGACAGGTTGGGGGAGGGAGTTCCAGGGTCGGGGTGCTGTTCGGGAGAATTCACTTCATTGTCATGTTGTCTGTGGCCCTACACTCCTCATAGGTTTCAAAAAATGCTGCCCTGGGTGAAAAAAGGATTGAACACTCCTGCCATAGAACATACTGTCCCTCAAGTTTATGAAGATGGAGATTCACACTCACATTTTTCTGACGGACAAAGCCTTCTTCTAGTTGCACCTTGTTTCAAGGACATCAATAAAGACATACAGATGTACAAACATCAAAAGCAGCTTATTTTGACTCATTTAGATTCAATTATAGTAGAAGTGTTCTGTCTATGCGTCCAGAGTGATGTCAGTGAGACTACTTACCTCTTTGGCCAAGCACAACAGAGTCAACATCTTATCTGCTGAAGTTTATCGCTGACTGATCATTTGAATTGATTTTTTGAGACTGTGAGGTCAGCATGCAGCAGCTAACAGACCCAATGTTTTTCTCCTCAGCCTTAAATGTTTTGCGCACCACAAAATACAAGGCTATCACTCACGGGGAAAGGCTTATTCTGTTGTCAATTGTTCACTCCAGCCGTTAAGATCAAGAGCAAACCATTAAAAGATAATTCGGCTGTTTTTATTTAATTTAAGATAAAAGAAAATGACAAATGGAGTTTCTGTTGTACAACAAAGTTTAAATAGTTCAAAGTTTTCCTTGAACACTGGTCTCAAGTCATCACTTCAAAAGGAGAATTTGATTTTACTTCTTATTTGATTTCTTTTGATTTCTTTGATTTCTTCTTGTATTTCATTTATCATTGACGTGCAATAAGCCCATCACACCTCTGACACAGCAGCCTTAGCTCTGCGCCTTCATTCAAAACAATTTAACACTCTCCAGAGGCCACATGAACATAGCCAACACCAAAATGAGTGACACGCTACAATTAACAAACCAGCCATTTGGCAGTACAAAAATTAACAAGAAATTATCTAACATAGTGTACTTATGTTGAATTTTGTTCAGGTTTCTCTGTTATTTCAAGGTCTGAAATTCACTCTCTGCAAAGTGAAAACAAAACACTGACAATCTAACTGTCTAGGATGTTGGCAAAACATACTGTAATTACTGACTTTCTAAGAAATGTTTTGGCAAATTCCGTGTTTTATGGATGAAACTGTGACAAAAAGCACTTTATTCTAGTATGTAGTTTGGTTTAAATTTTAATTTTAGGGTACTGAAGCACTGAATCACTCTAGTCGTCCTCTAATCTTCAAGAGTTCGATAATGACATTCAGCTGCTTTGCCAGAAAATGCACCAAATCCTACACTTCAAAATCTTGATAAATGTACAGAAAGTATTCAGGAACAAGACTATATAAATAATTTGACAAAACGCCAGAACCCTATAGTTCTAATTACATAAAGTATATTAATGCCACGGTTTTAATTTCACATTTTGTATCTTATGTCATGGGAACAAATGTAGTAATTCATTAAAAGGAGTTGCTTTTCTTTAATTGAAATATTGAATTGTTCCAAATATGTATTATGATGATAAAGCCTGGACAATGTTGGTTTAATGCAAACATTTATTTAGATAAGTTTTCTAATATTAATCTATTTCTCAAGGTGCTGCAGCCTAACTGATTTTCACTGTACTAATATCTGTATTGAAAAACATCAGGTACAGCAGCTACTTTAAGGCAAATTTTGACTTGCCATATACTTAGCAATGCATCTTTTTAATGTGCTTTAAAAAACCTCTGATGCAAACAATTTAAATGTAAATTCAAATGTAGAATGATGCATCTGTGAAAATATTGTACAGACAGTGCTGCCTGGTGGTCGAGTGTGCAGCCTAGTGTTTTTGGATCCTGGCGCTGACGGTTTGCCGCATGTCCTTCCTTCTCTCGTCCCTACTTCACGCTGTGCTGTCCAGTCTGGTAAAGCCTTCGGGCCAAAGAAAATATACAAAGATAAATTGTTTTATGATATACGTTGGATGAGCTTGCAGTGTGTAGATAGATACGTGCCATGGACATTGTATGATAACTGAAGATTATCTTTCCTCTAGAGTAGACGTCATAGTTTGAATGTGCATGAAAAGCCAGACACAAAGCTAACGCCGTTGAAGATGCAGCACTTTGAATAAAGAAAAAGGGGGAAAGCAGTCGTGACAAAGCCTGTTACAAAAGATAATGAGCAACAGCAATCAGCAATGTGTGGGAATAACCAGACTTGGGCATCATCTTTTGTGCCCTGTTTGGAATTACATAATACAACCATGGCAACCTCACAGGATTTTATTTTCATTTTTTGTCAAAACCTGCCGTATACGAACATTGTCATGACAGTGTATGTGATTTTCGATTGCACTTTTCCGTTCTCTCAACTAAATTGCTGACATATTATCTTAGCCATTCATTTCCCCTCACAGTAATCATGACAGTCAGTCTGCTTGATAGAAATGACTCGTTTGAGCACAAACAAGCCAATTACATCAAAAAATGAAGCTGTTTTTTAAATTATACATTGACTTGATATTTTAAGGTCCCAAACCGTTTGTACCATATTATGTAAGCATTTTGCAGTACAGAACAGTACAGTATATGCAATTTGTCCATACAGGAATCTGTAAAAAAAAAATAGATCAACTATGTGCCGTATATAAACAGCGTGTTCAACCATGTCTGCAGAGGAGCTGCTGCTCATCCACATCAAGAGGAGGCTTCTGTTCTGGATGACTTACCTTCCTGGTCAGTCACTACGTTTACATGCGCAGAGAACTCGGAATGTGCACCAAACTCAATTCGTCTTTGCCCTAAACCTGTCAAACTACCTGTCCCAGTCTACAGCGGGTCAATAAACAGATTAAGGATGTATGCATCATTGCCTTCCATGGAACATGAAATGCGACGAGACATTTTATTATAGTTTTTCATGGTAAAATTTTGCCACAACTCGGGCATTTTTGACCCCCTGAACATTGATGAACGTCACACATGGGGACATAGACGCGATCGGCTCGGCCCGAACTCCAATAAAATGGAGGTTGCTAGAACGCCCGTCGCAACAGTGGCGACTAGTTCAAAAAAGAAAAAACATGAAACGCTGAATCTTTGGCCTAGGCACATGAAACTTGGGATAGTGATAGAGCTACCTTTGACGAGTAAAACGCACCTGGCAGCATCGCTCTATGATAAACAGGAAGTCAGCCATGTCGAATCAAAGTGGCACCGCCACGCTTGACTTTTTTTTTTCAAAATCGTACTTGTCCTAGGTTTTTTGTCCGATTGAGCTCAAAACAACACCTTTTGCATCTAAAGACATTGAAATTTAATAAATATCCAAAAGAATGTTGATATTCTTTACGGTCTCTGCGTAACACGCCCTCAAAAAAGGCTTAGTTTTCAGTGTTTTCAAGGACAAGTCACGCCGATTGGAATTGATCTGCGGAACTTATATTTCACTCACTAATGCGTTTTTATGTCTGATTGGAAATAAATACCCATGTAACAAATTTACTCTATAGCGCCCCCTACCCATTGTGTGAAAAACTCAACATTGTCTGATTTGTTTGAAACTCATGGTTTATATTCTCCTCGAGACGCCATGAAAAAAGTGCATTGCAGCTATTGTGTATTTTCACAATTGGCCAGCAGAGGCGCAATGAATGCCTTCACTTCCTCTTCCGCTTTTATTTTGATGGGACATTTCCTCTCGTGCCGCATTAGAATTATTATTCTTTAGACTTTATTCTTTCTGCCACAACTCGAGAGGGAGAGGGAGAGGGGGAGAGAGGGAGATAGAGAGAGGGAGGGAGAGGAAACATTACACATCGGGGAAATTAAGAATTGAGTGTTTTTGATGGTCAAAGGGGAGAGGACTTTTCCCCCCAGGATTCCTCGAACTAGCTTGAATGAAGCAAAATGCTAAATGCAACTCCAGGTGAATATTTTGATGAAGGAACAATGTTAGAACACGTTTTAAACTCCATCCATCCATTTTTTTTTTCCATCCATTTTCTACCGCTTGTTCCTTTTCGGGGTCGCGGGTGACTGGAGCCTATCCCAGTGACTTCGGGCCTTAGGCGGGGTATACCCTGGACAGTGGCCAACTCGTCGCAGGGCCAACACAGAGACATAGACATTACAGACAACCATTCACTCTCTCATTCATTCACTAGGGCCAATTTAGAGTCACCAATTTTGCCAAACACATGCATGTCTTTGGACGGTGGGAGGAGCCGGAGAACCCGGAGAGAACCCACGGTAACACGGGGAGGACATGCAGACTCCACCCAGAGAGATCATGTGATGTCGGTCTGGTCCGGGAATCGAACCCCCTTCCTGCTTGGGAGGCAAGAGCGCTAACCGCCTTTGCCACCATGCACCCCACGTTTTAAACTCAAAAAGCTAAATTAAGCATTCTATGTGTCCTTTACAGTAAGGCTGAGAGACACTTAGCGTCTAGTAATTTAGCATTAGCACTAAAACTTTGTAGCTATACTTGCTAATAAAAATGGCGATCATACATGTAACCACACTTTTGGCAAATACGATCAAGCAACAACTCATTTATGCTGAGCGTTTGATTTTCAAACATGAGGAACTGCATTGCTCACAAGTTTATTTAGTCTCCGCAGCGCAAATGAACACATTACATTTTTTTACAGTTTTTACTTTCATTTTAATGCAGCGGATCAAACAAAATTACATGTGCTTGTTCATGGCGGAGGGACATAGTTGTCATCTCTGCTGATCTAAAGCCTGTGAGTGCACGTCCAAACATGTCTAACACTCTTACCTGGTGCAGTTCATTGCCTCTGTTAATCTGCCCATAGTGTGATTAGACTGCACTGTTGCAGCAGGAATATCACTACACACACACTTCTCCATATGATTTATTGGCATAAAGACATCTCAATTGTAGTTCCTGGGTTCAATTTGGACCAGGCTACTTATCCAGTTTTCCTGACTGGCCTCTGCCCCTGGATAAGAGGAAGATGGATGGATGATATAAAAAAATTATTAAATCATTTCTACAAATTAAAAATACATTTGATTGTACAATGGATGAAATAGATTGTAACATAAGTGAGCAAGACTATTAACTCGTATTCGAGTTGTGCAGATATGAGAAAAGCCTGCTTCTTTCGCAGCAGTGTGTCACTGCTGCGAAAGAAGACCAAAATTAAATTTGGTACTCCATTATGGAGTACCATTGGAGTTTGTGTATTCTACTCGTCCATCCATCCATTTTCTACCGCTTGTTCCCTTTCGGGGTCGCGGGTGACTGGAGCCTATCCCAGTGACTTCGTGTACCCCACCTTAGGCGGGGTACACCCTGGACAGTGGCCAACTTGTCGCAGACAGTTCACTCTCACATTCATTCACTAGGGCCAATTTAGAGTCACCAATTTTACCTAACACATCCATGTCTTTGGATGGTGGGAGGATGCCGGAGAACCCGGAGAGAACCCACGGTAACACGGGGAGAACATGCAGACTCCACCCAGAGAGATCATGTGATGTTGGTCTGGTCCGGGAATCGAACCCATGATCTGCTTCTTGGGAGGCAAGAGCGCTATCCGCCTTTGCCACCGTGCTCCCTATTCTACTCGTGTCAAGGGGAATTTCCTCAAGGTACTCGAGTTTTCACTATCAACCTAAAAAATGTATACTCTGATCCTCTAGCTGGGTTCTCCTGGAATAATGTCCCTCAGTGCTGCACTGGGTAAAAAAAAAATCCAATCAACATTTTGACTGAATGACAGAAAGTGGCAGAACTCATAAAATATGTTATGCTAATTTCTTTCTGTTGAGCTATTGTTTTGCTTTATATATAGCACAATAGTAACTAAAAGTAATTTCTCAATTTTTGCTCTGACTGTGTAGAGCTTTTCTAGCTTGTTAGAGAATGATAATTCATTTCCTCAACACATGGACTCAGAAGCATCATATTTAAGGAGACAAATAATCAGTTCAATGATTATGATCCCAAAGTCTGCCAGTGAAAAATGTGAGTTACCTTGCTCCTGCTGTTTATCTTGTTTTATTAGAATTTATTTTCCAGGAACTTCTATCCCTAACACATAACATTGTCATTACAAAGAAAGTTTATTGTTGGAAGACAGTCACTCTGGGATAATGCGGAATAACAATAAAACATAAGCCTAAGGCAAAGCATGATAATGGCTTATGTCTCGGTTATAAGAAAACAGATTCCTGAAAAATCATATGCTTTATACTTTACTGAACCAGTTGAAGAAAATAAGTGTTTAAAGTACACGCTTGCTGCGTTCCAGGCAGCGGGGAAGTCTTTTATTTCCTACTTCATTTTACTTCATTCTACTACTTTTAAATCCTATGCCATTCAATTGAACAATTATTTAACAATTCAATTTATATTATTACATCTTTTAGAACATAAAACAAAAAACCTGGATTAGAGAGAAAATAAAGGTGTGGCATCCAACAAAAAAGAATGGTTAAAGCATATTGAGTCTCAAATAACTGTCCCATTTATCCATTGTTAACTTTGTATATTTTCAAGTTGAGTCCAGAGGTGATTTTTTTTTTTTTTGTGGTATTGAAAACACTCTGCATTGCTGTGTCAATTTCCATCCAGTACTTTTGTGCCATAGGGTAGTCCCAAAACACTGCTTGGCCTTCTAGCAACCACAGCCTCTCCAACATTCTGCCCCTCCCTGTGAATAATGAGAACTTTGACATGGTCAAAACAAAAAACAGGTCACAGTCTTCCAACAGAAAACAAAACTAGCCCCTTCTTCCCATTTCATTTTAATATATTTAGTAGTAGATTATTATTATTTTTTTACTTAAGAAATTATTCCTCTTGAAAGTTCTGACTCATATGCCCTAATACATATTTCAGTCAGAGGGTTATAATTGTTATTGCTTTGCTTGATTTCTTGATTATAATGACTCCTCATTTGTTAATACCTATCAAAAGTATTGTTTCTCCTAGCCAAAGCTTTGATATAGCCATATCAAAGCTTTTTATAATCTTGTAAAAAAATATGCCTTTTGTTATCCAACCCTTAAATCTCTTAAGCTTGAAACTTTGGACATAAACCAACCAGTTTAAGATTGTAACATCTTGTTTATATGTTTTATATGTTTATCGCTTTTTTATGTTTAAGCACAGATTTTAACCAGGATTTCTCTAGTTTCTCTATATGACTCTGTTTGTCATTTGCAAATAAGGCCTGTACAGGGACCTCCACACCGCCTTTCCGTGGTTGTAGACTCTAGAGTCAGACACAAATTTTCAATCTATTTCAATTTAATAATTCAACAACATGTTAAATATCAGAATGTTTTGACTTGTAACTAACCATTTAATTTTAATTTTATGTGGTGTTTAATCAGTCAAAACTAATATTTTTTGGCTATCATCAGTTTTGTAATATGTCACAATTGATCTTGTATGTAAAGTAAAGTCAACCAGCTCTCAGTTCACAAGTCGGATTAGGAGTGTTACCAAGTTAGAGATGGGAAAAATCCCATTTACCAGTAGCCTGGAATGCCACATAAACATGTGTTTATTGAGTTTACAGGAATTTTATAGCCTTTACCTGGTCTCACAATCTTTGCTTGGAGAATTGTTCATTATCAGGTTATATTTTATCTACGTTTGAAGTATCTAGTGGTTACATTTGGCTGGAGCTTGACCCAGACTGTGATGTGGCGTAAAAGCTATGAACGTATGTGAGCGCTCCTATCTGCAGGAGAGAAACTGGGACTCAACAGGTCTCAGATATTATTGGAAACAAGTTCCGAGAAGCCAGAGCTTTAGAAACAGGAGCTAATGCTCATAAATCACAAGTACAATACAAGGACAAGGAATATGAAGGTTTGTCTTAATCAATTACTATGTAAGACATGCTGTCTTACATAATAATTGATTAAAACAAAGGCCATGATGGGAAATTGGTTTCAAACTTTATTTCTCAACAATTGGTTGTTTGTAATACAATAATGATGTCCATAAATAGAGGTGGTCAGTATATATCAAAATGTTTAAAGGTATGCTAAATTTGAATATCCAGTATATTGTTTACAGTATTACAAAAAACAAAACTGCTGAATTAAAATAGAAATTAGCATATAAAGTGATATTTCTGAAATGTGATACATTTGACAGACATTTCACATTTGTCTGATAATTAAACCTAAATGTATGCGTTTAAAGACATGTTTTAACACATTTCTGTTGGACAGACATAATTTCGCCTGACTGTCGTTACGTTATATTGACATTTGACAATACGTGCTTGGAAACGCTGATATAGTAGCCAGACCAGTATCCAGTTCACCATAGAGCATATATATCGCTCAATTACATTTATTCATTCATTTCATGTTACCAACAGTCTTCTATGAAACATTTCAGTAGACATTTTTTCCAAGTCCAGTTTAATTAGTCCGTGTTATTCATCCATCAGAATGTTTAAGGTCATCTGTTTTATCTGGTGTCAACCCAAAAACCTGCACAATAGGGAAAATCTCCAGCTAAAATGGTCTTGACCAAGTGTTCCTAATGCTCTGTAGATGGCTCCTGAAGTGCTGTAGGGCGGCTGCCCATGGGCCCTGACAGGTATCCACTGCAGCACTTAAGGAAAACTGCATATAGCCAGTAATTGATTATTATACTCTGGTAAAGCATAACATGTGTATGTGTACTATTGTCGACCTTACAACAAAAAGAGCAAGCACAGTCACATAGACATAATATGAAGCGTGTTCCAGTTCCTGCCAATATCCAGCAACATTTTGATGGTCATACCAGATATTGATGGTTTTCTGACCTCCTCCCCATAACGCAAACCCGAACATTTCAGAGTGGCCTTTTATTGTGGTCAGCCTAAGGCACATCTGTGTAACATTCATGCCGTCTCATCAGCATCTTGGTATGCCAAACCTGTAAGGAAGGATGGATTATTAATATTAATATTAATATTTGCTCAGTAAGACTTTTGACATTTGAGAGGAATTAGTGTTTACGTGGAAACTCATATATTTTGAGATCAGCTTATGTAAAATGGGAGTGTTTAGATTTTTGTTCAGTGTATAAAACATCACAACTGATTGTAGTGGAAAAATAGGTCATGACATGTCATGTCAAACCTATCTATGTTGTTTTCCTGTGTGCAGATGATACATGTGAATATAAGAATATGAGTTACTGATTATACTGTCCGGCGCCTCTGTATCAGGCCATTTAGTGCGTCAGGACTTGATTATGTGTGAAAACATTTCCGATTGACCTCTGAATAAGATGGCTTGAATCCTCACATCCGTGATGTTTTGGGTTATCTCTTTTGGAGCTGATTTGATGTGGTTATGTGCATACATGACAAATGTTGTCACCGCCTATACTCTGTTATTGTTATGTCGGGGTTAGGGACAGATACCTTTGTCAGGGACAGTGGTTATTTACTGTGCACGTGAATAAACCTCCACCTTAACTAACTCTGTTTCTGCTTCATCCTTTTTTGGTAATTGTTGCAGATATTTCCACAACATGATGCAACAGCAAATGATGCAGAGCATTAGGAGCAGACGAAATGATGGACAAACAGAGGCGCAGGATTCAAACATGGGAAATAGCTAAACGACAATAATTACATTACTAGAACATTTACTCAGACACGAAAGACACTCAGACACTATAGCAATGGCTGAAGCCATTGCTAGAGTGTCTGCGTCTCTCTCTCCCTCTCCCTCCCTCTCTTTCACTCCCTCTCACTCCCTCCCTCTCTCCCTCCCCTCTCTCCCGCTCTCTCCCTCCCTCTCTCTCTCTCTCTCTCTCTCTCCCTCTCTCTCTCGCCTTCCCCCTCCCTCTCTCCCTCCCTCTCTCCCTCCCTCTCTCTCTATCCCTCTCCCTCCCTCTCTCCCTCCCTCTCTCTCTATCTCCCTCTCTCCCTCCCTCTCTCTCTATCTCTCTCTCTCCCTCCCTTTCTCTCCCTCCCTCTTTCTCCCTCTCCCCCCTCTCTCTCTCTCCCTCCCCCCTCTCTCTCTCTCTCTCTCTCTACCTCCCCCTCTCTCTATCTCGACTGGCTCCATCACAAAAGTCTAAAGAATAAAGCCTAAAGAATTCCACAGACACTCATAATGCCCAAATTCATTTAAATGGGGAAAAAGTAAGATAAGATAAGATAAGATAAGATATTCCTTTATTGTCCCACGTGGGGAAATTTCATTGGTGCAACGCAGGTAGATACAGAGGTAGATACAGATGAAAAGAACAGATCACTTATAGGAAGTCTGAAAAAACACTTTCAGTAGAAAATCTCCTATAAACAAAAACTCCCATAGACAAAACCCAACAAGGGATGGAGGGGAAAAATAAAGATAAAAATAAATAAATAAATACATAAATACCATTGCATGTGATCACGACAGTAATTGCACATGAATATGTTTCACGACGGCACATGGATTGCAGATGAATTTCACAGTAATTGCACATGAATCACAACAGTAATTACACATATGACAGAATTGCACATGGTTAGGTCAGTATTGCGAGTGTTCAGGACTAACAGTGTTTGTTATAAAGTCTGACAGCAGCAGGAAGGAAATACCTGTGAAACCTTTCCTTCACACAGCGAGGGTGGATCAGTCTCTCACTGAAGCTGCTCTCCAGAGCGGACAGAGTGTCCTGCAGGGGGCGACACTCATGGTCCAGCATAGATGTGAATCTAGCCAGGACCCTTCTGTCCCCCACCTCCTGCACCGAGTCCAGAGCACAGCCCAGGACTGAGCTGGACTTCTTGATGACTTTGTCTAGCCTCTTCCTCTCCCTCTCTGTGATGCTGCTGCTCCAGCTGGCCACACCGTACAGAGGCTGATGCCACCACAGAGTCGTAGAAGGTCTTCAGGAGTGGCCCTGTCACTCCAAAATACCTAAAAGTACTAATACTTTTGCAAATTCTGTAAAAAGCACAAGTTTTTCAAATGTCAAAAGTAATAGCACACGTACTACTGCGAAAGCAATCATAATGAGGTATAACTTGTTGAAATCGGTTGAAGCGTTAAGGAGTTGAAACTGGCTAAATGGAAAATATAATAATAATAAAAAAAATTGTGACATCACTCACAATACAAGAACATATAGTGTCTGCGTGACATCATCACGCAGACACTCAATAAAAAATGTGTGACTTCACTCAAAATACAAGAACATATATTGGCTGTGCAATAATATGAATCATGTAATGTGTGATTTGTGCAATGATGAGGAAGATGCAGTGATGTAGACAGCCTAATGTTGTATATTTGAAATATCTCTGTTCCCCCTTTGTAACCCCGCACCATGGGACAACGTCTGGAAATTAGCCTTCAGTTAATGTGTGTTTATATTCATGCTGTGTCATGTGTGGACACTCTGTCCCAAACAAACAAATCAAGTGTTTGAAGTGTGAAAAAATAAAAACTGAGAAAAAGTTGATCCTCACCTGTGTCAGTATTTACATGAATCCACACTGGGGGGATTGGTGAAGCTGCTGCAGATTAACTACAGCTACATCCAAACTAGAATTGCAATGCTCTGATCATTTTGAACACTTTATCGTCTCATAGCAAGGAAACAGTTGATGCTAGGTGCTTTAGCTTTGTTTATCTTTGCTTACAATTTTTAGCTTGTAGGGAGCCATCTATTCTCTGTAGTCTTGACCCTCAACAATCAATATCTCATACATACCTGTACTCTGTGCAATGACAATGAAGTTGAATCTAATCTAATCTAATACATACATGTTTATATATTGTTTAAAATCCTATAATGTGTGCTGACCATAACCTGCACAACTTTGGTACACAACATCTTCTGACAGGTGTGATCCGGTAATTTGTGGACCGTCGTCTATTTGGCTGAGGTCCAGCTGTGAGGTCAGTCTGTTTGGGCCATAACACACACTTCAGCCTGTGTTTATACATTCAAGTCTTACATCACTGGGCAAACGGCACGCTGACCTGAAGTAACCTGTTAACACTCTGCTACAACCCACTTCTACACAACAGCAACAATTCTGCAGCATATAGAGTAAAGAGTCTTATCTTGTCTTTCGTGTTTTTGATGAAGCCACAAGGTCTCCATTGACGAATGAAGAGGTTTTAATTATAATGTAGAAAAATATTTAGTTGTAGTCATCTCAACACGGTTTTTAGAGAAACAAGACCGTTTCGACTCTCATCTAAGGGTCATTCTCAATATGCGGATCTAGTCTGAGTACTTGGATACAATAACTACTCAGAGTAAACCCTCTCCATCGGACAGAACCTCCTGACAATAGTCTATCATGTTTGTCTATTTGTTGGAATTGTTTTTTAAGTTTCACCTAAAAACTAATCCAGTGGATAAGATATAGAATTACGTGAGAGGACCATGTAATTATAGGACTAGGTTGAACATAGACGGCGGGGTTTGGATTTGAAGCTGACACTGTTAATTATACTATTTCATGCTGCTGACAACTGAGACCTGGGTACAGTATTTGTTTCTGTGTATTTTATGTAAATTCTGATCCTGATGTGTTAAAGGTGCACTCTAACCTTTCTGGTGAGGGGTCTGCCACCTGCTTGTGTTCATGGAGTGGTAATTGCTTTGCCTGGAATGTTCCTCAGTATGGTATTTAACTTATCTTTCTCTATGAGCAGATGCCTCCATCAGACCAATTTGTTCCGACCTGATTCTACCAATCTGAGACAAGCCTGCTTACAGTAAATTAATCCAAAATACATGTGCCATTCACGATATTATGCTCGCTTTGGGCCCCCTACATTCCTTAATCCACTGGAAGGTATGAGACAAAAATACAGGTCTGACTACAAGAATCCTAAATTTATTCAAACAAGAAGACCTAATGAACCTAAGCGCACTAGAATTTAAATAGTAGCTGCTAACTCTTGGTCAGCCTTTGGGTGGTGTGAACTTAAGCGCTGAAATAATCTGACTGCTCAAATGAATGTGCATCAAAAACATAGAGGAACACGTCTGGATGAAGAGTGTTAACCCTGTAAGAATGGACTAATTTAAACACAACTATATATTTACTTTTGATTAGTAGGCTAATGTTGTTGCTTTTATGGTTTCTTATCTTTTAAAGTGTTTTGTTGTACCAAAAACAACAATTCTGTATTACACTTCAAGAGACAAAAATCCATCTTGAACTATTTTACTTTGCTGTGAATATACAGTTTTGGGTCCACCAGCTTTTCAAACAGTGTAACATAACGCACAGCATATTTTAGTTATTGTTCAGGCTCTAACTTTTGGAAAGACTGATAATCTACTTGGTTTTAATTCAGAGCTCATTTCTCTGAAACTTGCACGTTTAGATTTTTAAGTATAGAAAGACCGACAGACAGCTGTATCTTTAGGTGCTGCAAATTAGACACTTTTTACCGTATAGATTTGATCACCACAGGTTTCAAGCGTAGAAAATGTCTGAAGGTTACATGAATTAATTGTTACAGAGAAAAGATAAACTTCTGCTAAACTGGTCTTCACCGGTTGTCGGCAGATGACAGGAGCGTCTTTGTCTTTGTGCAAACCTTTCAGGGAATTATTTATTACCTGTATAATTGTTCCTACTTTAACAGGACACGGACATCCATAAAACCGGCTCATTCTGGATAGAGCAGGACTGGGACCATAAAACACTCAGTGCCACAATACTTGTCTCCATTAACTACACAATTTCCTCTTCAAGTGTGAAGAGAACAAGCTTTACACAAGCTTCTGGCTGGAAAATACATGGGACATTGCCACGTACCTATGAACTTTTAAAAAATTGTTCCTATTGTCGCCCGGCAACCACTGTTGTGATTTCGGGCGTTATGAAAATACATTTAATTGAAAAATGTAATTGAATTTGGTGAAAAGGAAAACCATGATCAGATTAATCCATAGGGCAACATGCAACAAGAGCCAAAAATAATTTCTGCATTTATCAATGAAACCAGATAAGACTGAAGTAGACAGACTTGGATTTAAAAGGACACTTAATTAGCTGCTTTTTAACCCTGAAAAAATAGATAATTGTACTAGACCCATCTATGAGACTCTAATAATAATAATAATAATAATAATAATAATAATAATAATATGTCCATCTGCGTAATACAGCTAAAATCAGAAAAATCTAGCCTAAAAGTGATGCTGGAAATGTATCTATGTATTTGTTACTGAATTAGACTACAGTAACTCCCTGCCCTAGGGGGTTTGTTGTCTCCTTGTTCTCCCTTGTTTTTTACAACTTTCCTGTACTTCTCATGTAGGATCATGATGTGGTTGACTGCATTTTGTCTAGTTAGTGTTTTAATCCTTGCCATACACTCCACTATATCATGGCTAAAGATCCATTGTCACTGTTGGGATTCTCATTTCTCAAATGCAGGAAATACTGGAACACCTGACGATTAGTAGGAAGTTTACAGCCGCTGATGCTGGAGCTGGGCTGCCCAATAAGATACACATCACTGGACGACCTTGTGGCAGGATTTGCCACCTTTCTTCTCTTGTATCGCTGACCACTTTCCTGCTGCGTAGTTGTCTTCCAAATGACCCTGCAGAGGGCAACAGTTTGTAAGTGAAATGTTTGTTTTATTTAATGAAACCTGCAAACATCAACTTTTTCAGCCCGCCCCAACCTGCGTCCATTAAAAATTTTGACTACGGTTTTGATTTAGTCTGAAAAGATGCCTGAGGCAATTATGCATTTAAAAAAAATGTCAACATGACTAATAATAGTTTAAAAAGGAACTGAATGTTTGAGTCTTTATTTCTCATCCTCACTCCCTCTCTCCCTCTTACTTACTTGCCAAAGGCAGGCGGAGAGCCAGACTCCACGTCTGGAAGGTAGACACAGGTAACTCAACTCACACAGATGCAATTTCTGCATTTTAAGCTTAAAAATTCTGCATGTTTTATTACAATCCGACTCCGAGAAATTAGCCTAATGAGGACAGCAATTCAAAAAAACTCTCAAGATGAGAAACTTAATCTAAAAATAAACCAATAAATAATAATAATAAAATCTGCACAGGGTGATATTGGCCCTCGCCCCCCTTGCAACTGCAGGGTACAAACCACGGCGAAGAGCAAACCTCTAATCCCCCGTCTACATCACCCCTCCCTCACAAACAACACCAACTTCATATTACATTGTTCGACATTTTCATGACCACACGGTTCGAGATAGTTATGTCCCCTTCGGCTTTTATGTTCAGTGTGATGTGTAGAATAAATGTGACAAATTTCAAATGTTTATGACAATGTCTATTTTTTCATCCCATTTAAAAAGCCTATAAACCAAAATGCATGTAAGTCTATGGCAGAATTTGTCAGGTTGCTACGGTCACATGCCTGCAGCTAGAGGTATGCCGTCATTGGCTTTGAAGAAATGAAGATAAGTTTGTTATCTTAAGTTCAGGAGCAGGACCACACTCTTTCACGCCCCCTTCCAGCATCTACCCTATTTAGGCATTCAGGTCACACATATCAGGGGTTTTGTGTCTTGTGGCCAAATTTGAAGTGTTTTCAATGAAAACTGTAGGAGGAGATGCCAAAAGTACGACAAGGTGCACTTTTGTCAGCGCCATGTTTGATCCATCATGGCCGACTTCCCGTATATTTTAGGGCGGGATCAGAAATCATTTTTTACATGTCCTTATATGAACAATTTTTTGGAGCGAGCTTTATATTTTTACTACGACATTTTTGGCGTCGGGCTCCCACTGGCCCCATGTTAATTGATTTTTGAGGTGGCGCTGCTGAGCCAACTTAAAAAAAAAATCATGGAATCTTCACTCAAAATTAGAACTCACGGAGTTCAATTTTTGTTTCTAGTTACAACTACACTAGCATATCCGTCCTTGTTATTTACTGCCATTTGAAATCAACTTTGGATGACAGCATGTAGTCTTTGTTCATCGATTATGGGAAGAACCATTCACATACAGACCATAAATCAATGAAATTGCTTCAACTGAACCCACTTTCTGTAATAGTGCCAGAATCTTACTTTTTCTTCAGCCTAGTTTTGTATGTTCTGACGCAGGAACTACTACAGGCAGATCCAGACGAGAGTCTGGATGAACATGCAGTAGTCACCTTGCACAGTCAATAATGGATTTTAAAGTAGTGCTCAGCAATTAATGTCATGTCAATGCAGATAATGGATGAGACAAATGCACCTTTTAAAACCAGGGGAAATAAGGGAATTAGGGCAATCCAAAGTTAAGTAAGTCCTATTATTTTTATGTGTGTTAAAATGACTGATGAGAATGATTCTGTGCTGCCTGGTGCAGCCGGCCGAAGCGTTGTGAGTTCAAATCCCAACTGACATTTTACTGCATGTCCTCCCCTTTTTCTCATTCCCCATTTCACCCTGTCCTCTACTTTCTAATAAAGCCTATGGGCCACAACATCTTAAAAAAAAAAAAATTTAAATCTAATTTCTTTTCTCATATTAATTTAAGTTTTCTTTTTTAATTCCAGTTACCGGGTAGTTTGTTAACAACCAAAGGTTGACACAAGGGTTCTCAAATCTTTTTGCCAAAGGACCGAATCTAAAATTGTAGTCAGGTCCAGAGGTCAGGGACCAAGTCTAATTCAAGGAAAGTGTGTGAATAAAGAAAGTACCACTGCTCGTTTCTGTGGTTACGAACTTGGTTCCCCAGGTTACCCTTATGTATTTAGTCCCATTTTCATTTCATTTAATGATGCACCATGTTAATAGAATGCAAGAGCCAACCCGGCAATGTTCTGGGACTGAAGTGCAGTGTGAATGGTGATCAGAGTTGAGTGTTCTGGCAATCTGCACATGGCAAATTATGTGTGAATGGGGCTCTTGATTGCCCTGACTCTATGCTACGGGCCAGCCTGCTGGTAACAAGTAGACAGATGAGATGAGCAGTGAAATGACTTTGCCAGTAGGAGGACCAGCTGAGTGAATAGAGAGCTGCTAAACATTTTAAACACCAAATCAGCAAAAAAGTGCATTATGCAATAGACCCTTCCGGCTTATTCATTAGCTTTCTTCAAATTACACGTATATTTAGTTTTTTTCCATCTTGTCTTGTGAGATGGAAGATAAAAATGGTGAAAAGGATGTGGCGTCATTCTGGTCTCATACAAAGCATGAATAAACAGGAAATGTTCGTATTTGGGGTTTGAATACTGCAATCAGTATGGACAACAAAGTGCTCTTTTTGGCCCTCACCAGCTTTGGTAAGAAACAATAATTAATCATTTACACAATTTTGTTCTGGTTTATTACTGGTTTTGTTGAACTGGAATTGGCTGTGGGGTAAGCACTGCTTTGTCTGAAGTTCTGTTACTCAAGTTGAACTTTAATCTGAGCTTTGATTCAACACAATCGGACAATAAAGACTTGATTTAGTTGAGGTGAGCTTATATGGAGGATAGTTCCACAGTTAGGTGACATGATGCATACATTAGCAAACACAGCCCGACAAGCTTTTAGACATGAAAACTCAAAAAAAAAGATTGCATGGATTTGAACGACACATTTTCAGGAGCCTGTGAAGAATATGAGCGTTCATGGTCTAATACAGTGTTGATATACCTTTTACATATAGTTTGAAAGCGCATGATGTCACTGTGATAATGTTTTAGCATGTGGTGATAAATCTGATATGACTTCTAAATGACTTCCTGTCATTTACTGTAATCTCTTGTTTCTCTGCAGGTATTTTTTTCTCATTTTGCTCTGAACAAACAAATATACATTTTCATATCTGTACATTTATAAAAGGCAGTGTTTGACATGGGTCTAGTTTGAACTCAGGAGCAACTGGGAATGCGAAAAGGTTTAAGTGACAGAGTAGTACACAATTTCAGTATTTCAGGAAATCTCACTTCTGACTAACAATTTTTAGTTCTCAGTATTTTTTCTTCACACAATTCTCTGATTGGCTGATCTGCCTGTCTATCAACAGTCTACTTGACATTACAAGACATTAAACATTAAACCTTAAAGACAACAGACAAATCTGAGGCATAACAGGGAAAACAGATTATTTACAGTAAAAGCAGCAGTCCGAAGTTGAAAGAGCCCAGAAAAAAAGCATAAGATCATGACTGTTTGGGTTTCAACCAATTTTTAGGAACTGTTTTAAAGTTTGAGTAGTTGTCCATTTTTTGTGTGCCTCTAATAGACACCGCTGTTTGGCTAAACTTAGTCCTGTGCCTTTGTCCGATAAGATAAGAAATTTCGTTGTTACAACGCAGTAGAAACAGGAGGAAAGGACAGATTATAGGAAGTTTCAAAAAACACACTCTTAATAGAACTCTTATGAACAAAACAAAAAACTCTTGTTAACAAAAACTCCTCACCTATCTTAATAGGGAATGGAGGGGGGAAATAAAATAAAAATAGATAAATAAAAAAAATAAAAAGATAAAGATAAGAATAAGATAATAATAATAAAATAATGATAATAGAATAAAATAAAATAAAGTAAAAATAGCTAGCACAAGACTAAGTAATACTATTAGCAGGTAAGTAAACAGAATAAAAACAAAACTCTTATTACTCTTAACACTCTTATTTACAGGTATTGCACATGGTTACATCAGTATTGCACATGTTCAGGACTAGCAGTGTTTGTTATAAAGTCTGACAGCAGCAGAAGGAAAGACCTGCGAAACCTTTCCTTCACACAGCGAGGGTGGATCAGTCTGTCACTGAAGCTGCTCTCCAGAGCGGACAGAGTGTCCTGCAGTCTCCTCTGGTTAATGCTCTGGTGCTTATTCCAGTGTTTGTTTTTCAACTAATAGAGCAGAATCTGAAAAGATTTATTGCCATTGCTAATGAACAGAAATCACAAACATAGGAACTTGCATTGGTGATACTAACACCAAACGCCATTAAAGGTGGAGGGGCAAGCCCATTTAGAACTTTAAAAATGAGACAGGCATCGAGGAACATCTGGTAACTTTCAAAATGTTGTATTTACTTAAAATAACCCAAGCTGAAGTCACTGAGGTTGTTCGGAAACTCCTCAGTGGCAGGGCTCCAGGGGTGGATGAGATCCGCCCTGAGTACCTAAAGTATCTGGATGTTGTAGGACTGTCTTGGTTGACATGTCTCTGCAACATCGCGTGGCGGTCGGGGACCGTGCCTCTGGACTGGCAGACCGGGGTGGTGGTCCCTCTGTTTAAGAAGGGGGACCGGAGGGTATGTTCCAACTACAGAGGGATCACACTCCTCAGCCTCCCGGGTAAGGTCTATTCCAAGGTACTGGAGAGGAGAATCCGACCGATAGTCGAACCTCGGATTCAGGAGGAGCAAAGTGGTTTTCGTCTTGGTCGTGGAACACTGGACCAGCTCTATACCCTCCATCGGGTGCTCGAGGGTTCATGGGAGTTTGGCCAACCAGTCCACATGTGCTTTGTGGATCTGGAGAAGGCTTTCGACCGTGTCCCTCAGGGTGTCCTTTGGGGGGTGCTCCGGGAGTATGGGGTCCGGGGCCCTTTGCTCAGGGCTGTCCGGTCACTGTATGACCGGAGCAGGAGCTGTGTTTGCATTGCCGGCAGTAAGTCAGACCTGTTCCCAGTGCATGTTGGACTCCGCCAGGGCTGCCCTTTGTCACCGGTTCTGTTCATAATTTTTATGGACAGAATTTCTAGGCGCAGTCAGGGTTCGGAGGGTGTCCGGTTTGGGGACCACAGGATTCCATCTCTGCTGTTTGCAGACAATGTTGTCCTGATGGCTCCATCAAACCCAGACCTGCAACATGCACTGGGACGGTTTGCAGCCGAGTGTGAAGCGGCTGGGATGAGAATCAGCACCTCCAAATCCGAGGTCATGGTTCTCGACCGGAAAATGGTGGTTTGCCCTCTCCGGGTGGGTGGGGTGTCCTTGCCCCAAGTGGAGGAGTTCAAGTATCTCGGGGTCTTGTTTACGAGTGAGGGAAGGATGGAGCGTGAGATCGACAGGCGGATCGGTGCAGCGGCTGCAGTGATGCAGTCGCTGCATCGGACCGTTGTGGTGAAGAGGGAGCTGAGTCGAAAGGCAAAGCTCTCAATTTACCGGTCGGTCTACGTTCCTACCCTCACCTATGGTCATGAGCTTTGGGTAATGACCGAAAGGACAAGATCGCGGATACAAGCGGTCGAAATGAGTTTCCTCCGCCGGGTGGCTGGGCGCTCCCTTAGAGATAAGGTGAGGAGCTCGGCCACACGGGGGGAGCTCGGAGTAGAGCCGCTGCTCCTCCACGTCGAGAGGAGCCAGCTGAGGTGGCTCGGGCATCCGTTCCGGATGCCTCCTGAGTGCCTCCCTGGGGAGGTGTTCCGGGCATGTCCCACCGGGAAGAGGCCCCAGGGAAGACCCAGGACACGCTGGAGAGACGAGATGTCTCTCGGCTGGCCTGGAAACGCCTCGGGATCCCCCCGGAAGAGTTGGAGGAAGTGTCTGGGGAGAAGGAAAGAAGTCAATAGGTTATGACATTGCCATTGAGTGCATTTAAGTATTTGCTGACACTTTTGTCGGATAAGATTGCCTTAAATGCTTAAAGTTTGATATGTTAAATTTAATCATGGTTGTTATTTGATTGACAGCACTGCAGAAGTTCAAATTGGTGGGCGGCGCCATTCGCTGTGATGGACAACTGCAGGTGAATTTACAAGGCGTAATCTGGAAAACTGTGACCATGGACAGGTTTGATCTGGGATGGGCCAACAAAGTGTGCTTGGAGGTAGACTGTGGCTCCGCCCTGTCTGTGAGGAAAACAAGTGGCCCCAGGAGAGAAAGCTTGACAATCCAACATGACTGTGAGGAGTCTGCCCTGATCGACTGTTTAGGGGCGGACACGTCCCCTTCGTACCTCCGTCTTTATGTGAACTGCTCAGGTGAGTGAGAAATATGCTGCTTCTTTCCAGAGCGACATGTCACTGACCTGTGTGTGTTCAGTCTTTGTGAGGCTTGTCCATGGGCCCAGGCTGTGCTCAGGATCACTGCAGATCCACTGGAATCGCTCATGGAACACAGTGTGTGAAGTGGACTTTGACCAGCAAGATGCACTGGTGGTGTGCAGGGAGCTAGGCTGTGGGGCTCCTTCTCTCCTCCAGGGGGGGCTTTCTGGAGACGGCCTGGCTCCTCTGGGAAAGCCATTCCACTGCGAGGGCAATGAGTCTGCTCTGATGAACTGTCCACGGTCTCGCTCCATTCAAGCCTGCTCAACCGAAGCAGCTGTGAATCTCACCTGCTCAGGTAAAGGGGTGGAGCTTCATTACAGATGGGTGTAAAGGCTGTTTACATGAGTGGTACTTCAGCTTTATAAGTGAAGGGGCAAGCACGGCTTCAAAGACTAATTCTCTTTTTAAACAAAAAAAGATACAGGCTGGGTACAAATGTCCCCCCTTCTTCCTAACCCCTCATTCACTATAAAGTCCTACACGAGTTATCAGACTATACAGTGCAGTTCACTATTTTCTCATCTGGGTGGGAAAAAGTCAGAAAATCACTGATAAAAAATGGTCAAATGACTTCTGTAATAAATATTAGTATGTAATAATCATCATATCAGATTGGATTATTCAATCTTTTTTTGTTCATGTTCATGGCTCAATAGTGCGTTTAAGAAGCTCTTTTTTCTGCTTTAATTCACTGTCGCATTCCACTGTCGTTTTTCAGACTTTCACAATGCATTGTGGTCTAGTGTCCAGTGGTGGACACTACTTTTTAAGGGGCATAGCTGCTTTTGAGTTCACTGCTTTTTCACCTAAATAGAGGGGGACATTTGGACACAACCGCAGTATGTATGAACTCAGAATGCCCTGGAATTCTGGATTGCATTTGGCCATCCACCTTCACCTTAAACCACACTACTCGTTTGAGGACAGTGAGGTGCAAGGAGAATGGATGGTTTGAAAGAGGAGTGAAGGAGGATTTGTTTGGGTAAAAAGAGAATCGAAACAGAAATTAAGATTGATTAAGGTATAACTTTCCTCGCCTGAGATCCAGAATACATACTTCTCTAATACTTAAGAGAAGTGTGAGTCCCTACACCAGGCCCCCCTTGTGCGAAACTCAAAACCGTTCAACTGTGCAATCAGATTTGTTTAACATGAAACAAAGTAGCCCATTGGTCATCCATCATTTAGAAATAAGAAACTCCTCTCACCTCAGATTAACAGAGTTATGTCCTTTACTAATTGATTATTCATAAATTTGCAATGTTTTTTCAGAAAGCATTCAAATTTGTTTCGATATGAACGGACCATGTGCATCTCAAATCCACCTTTAAATCACACCTATCGGAACTCGCAGAGATTAAACCTTTGACCAGACTGTTATATCGATGTGTATAAAAAGTTCTCACACACCGGTCAAGTGAGAAATCAAGCCAGTCAGGTGTTTAACAGTGGTGTACTAGAACTGGGCAGATCACAATAGGATTGGAACGTCAGTTATGTCAGAGGCAGGGCAGTTTCAGGATAAAAAGGGTAGGGTTCAGCTCAGAGATGTCTTGATTAAAAAATACATTGTCTGGATGACTACCTTTGAATCTTTCTCTAGGATGGAACGCTCCTGGACACATGAGGGATGGCCATAGACATCATGGGTCAAATACAAATGAAACAAAGAAACAGAGGATATCCAGATAAAATGCCAAAAACACACTTGCAGTGTGCAGTGCTAGGAACAGCAAACAGAACCCTGATGCTCCCTCCCTGGCCTCTGGTAGCGGACCCAAGCTTGAGACCACCGGCGGAGGGTGAGAAGGGAAATAGAACTGTAAATAGAAGTAGTCCAAGGATGGACCCTTGAGGGAGCAACATTCAGACTGTAAGCCATCAGCAGAAACAGCTGTAACAGTAAGATGGTTTGGCTTTACGAATATTAGAATGATTGCGCTTATGATGAAACTGCTGCCAATCTGCTGTTGATTTGATTGCCTTGGCCTCTGCCAGACATTATTACACCCTCAAGATAATGTGGCGATGTCTGGACAAAACATCTGGACTTTTGACATTTATACTTGATTTGGATTTCATTATTATTGTGTTTTGCACGCACCCAATTAAAATCAATTTGGCTAGTCCGGAAATATTTTATATCTGGGAAGCCCGTCCTAGTCATAGGTTTCAGGGATTAGTATTCCTTCCTGATTTAAAGGATTTGGCTTTACAACAGAAGACCATTGTCATAGCAATAGCACAATTCAAATAAAAATATTTTAACTTTTTATTGATTATTTTGCTCACAAACTCATCAACTCAGGAAGGAATATCCCCAATTAGCATAACATTTCAAATTATTAATCCAGAGGGTTTGGGGCTGGTACCAATTCATCAACCAAATTTAGGTCAAAACCTTACCCTAAAGTATCTTTGAGTGTGTACATCTTTTGGTGCATGTACATCTAGAATCTGAGTTAAAGGCCAACAAACTTCAGATCTGGTGAACTTCCATTAAGCACCAGTGACACTAAACATTGTATTTTTTTTTTACATAAACGCATTAAAGGAATGTTTTAGAAACTTAAATATGGGGGTTCATTCATCCATTCATTTGTTCATTCAATTCACCATTCAACTGTGATAGAACATTTGATTTGACATAACTCCTGGTTGCATTGGTGATTGAGTTGGAACAATGGGCAGAGATGGAGATTTTTTTGCCATCAATGTCTATGTTCATGGCCTCACTGTGTGTGTTCAGAGCGAGGTATGCGGCTAGTGGGAGGGGCCAGTGGCTGTGCTGGGACAGTGGAGCTGGAGCGTGGAGGGCAATGGAAGCCGCTATCTGATGTCACGTCTTTGTGGGACCTGACTGTAGCGGAGGTGGTGTGTGCACAGCTTAACTGTGGCTCCGCAGTTACTGTGTACAAACAAGACCTTCGCACCAAGATAGAGATGTGGACCATAAGGCACAGGTGTGTCAAACAGACCGCTGCACTCTCTGGCTCTGACTACTTCTCCTACAGCTTTGTTCTAAATGTCATCTGCTCAGGTAAAATAATTAACTTACAGTAACACACTAGCAGCTTCCATTGTGTATCGGGCCAAGGTGAGTCCTGTGTTTTTACCATGTTTTCCACAGATCTTCTCACTCGTCCAAACATCTCCCTGTCAGGAGTATCCTCTGAGGCCCAAGTCCAAGGGCTCCGGGTCCTGCTTGGCTCTAACTTCAGCGTTGGGTGCTCTATTGAACCACAGTATCCAGGAAGCTTCTTCCAGCTCATCTCACCCACTGGAGACCTCACTATCCCAGCTGTCAATCCCTCTTCCCACTTCCTGTTCTCTGACACTGGCCCCGCCCACGAAGGAGGATACACCTGTGTTTACCACCATCACAAGTTCAACCATAACTTCTCTTCTCGGAGCCACACTCTCCAGCTCACTCTGGGAGGTAAGCATGGGCATCTTACCTGTTAGATAATGTTTTTTAAGTGTATATGGAAAATGTACATCATGTCAGGTCCTGGGTACAGCTAACCGATAGCCAAATGTAAATTCTAATCTCAACCTGCATGTTTTGTCCATTCAGCTTCACAGTGGCCAATGAAAAGGCTTGTGAAAATTAGGCCACTACTTGATTTTCTTGGTGCTATAGTCTTCTTAGTCCTATTCGTCCAACACAAGCAGAGGAGTCCTATATCTTAACAGAGTGGCTTCTCTAGCCTTGCATTTGAATAACTCACAGAAAGAGTTCAGTGTAAAATTAAACAAGTCAAAACCCAAACAACCTGCAATGGCATGGCTCGGGAACTGTATCCAATATTTTGCTATTTATAACAACGTTACAAACAACGTTACTATAAGTCAGTTTAGCAAAATAAATGTTACTAAATCATAGTTTTGTATTACAACACTGAAATATTTTGTTGTTTTTGCAGCCTCATACTCAGACCTGGCCATTAGACTGGTGATCCTTCTCATATTGAATCTCATATACATCTCCGCCTTCTGCTACTGGTACTGGAAGGTAAGAGTATCATTTGAGATTTTTGGGTTATGGATTTAAAAAATATATCAACTTTTACAGAATTATTCCTTTCAGGCCACCATGGGACAGCAGCCACAACAATAAGCTTTTTTCTGACTTAAGAGTAGACTGAGGTCATCGCTGAGTCACACCCAAAACACCTTTAGATACCAGCCCGAGTTAATCTGCCATTTGTTTTTGTTTGTTTAGTGTTACATTTGAATAGATATTGTACTCTTGCCTCACTTAGAAATTAAATCTTTACTGCAGTCAGATTTGTTGTCTTTCAATATGATCACCTGCCATGTGAATGCCTGACAGAAGGGACAATAGCAAATTACAAATCTGTAATTCATAAAGAAAAGGAGAAGGTCTTCTACTGTGAACACATGTGATAGTATAAATGACAAACAGACTAGTTTAATTTCATAATGCCAAACATCAAATAACTAGAAATAACACAAATTTACATGGTTGACAAACAAATTGTAATACCACATTTTCAAAAATCTTTTTTTGCTTGGATATCTTTTGGTAATTGAGCTAAAAACCTATTCCGGACACTTTGTACCAATTTGATGTCCCCTTGACCCAAACTGTAGCCAAACAGCGGAAAATCTCACCGGCTTCCACGAGCATAGAATGTGTCAGGACAGCAACTTTGTCTGATCCATGCTGGATGTAAACAGATCACATGATGTTATAATATCCTGTCTGTGCTGTGTGCAAAGGGTGTAATATTAAACTCAGAGTTACTCATTAATCCTAAAATATTGTAATTCATAACTAGCATTAGAGCATTTTGGAATACGGTACAACAAGGTACAAAACAATGGGCTGGCAAGTTAGTCATAGCTCAATTCTGATGTAAATTTGACTTTACAAAAAATAAAAATGTTTTCTTGCTCGCTGCCATCCCTGGCTTTAGCCTACAATTCATCTGCATGACTGATCTCAAGGTCAGGCCCTATTTCACAAATTCAAACTTTATTTCGAACACATTATGCTAAATGACTTTTTTGATCTTTTAACAACAAAGTAATTTCTTTTCACTCATCAAAAACATACCTGGAGCTGTATTTAATTTAACTCAGATTTCTTTCATCAACCCTGTTTAGTAGGCCTTTAGTAAGCCTTTATGCCCCAGAAAACACAGTGTTTCAAATTTCCCAGCTTTGTGCCGTCATAGTAAGAGCTCTAAGATCTTCAATGCTGTTTCCATAAATCCTCACCAGACTAATTTGGAGTATTTCTGTCATCAAATTGCCTTCATTACAACTGCATGCCTGTCAGGGGCATGCTAGGTTTGTTTATCTCCCCTTTGCAATTCTTTCTGCAGCCAGAAGCTGGAGATGAGGTAACGCCTGACAAATATAAGTAGGTTTAGGGTTAGTAAGTAAAATTATTTTTGTTCTAAAACATGGCATGCCAAAGTAAAAGTACAAAGGCATGTTTCAAGGCCAATAACAATACAAACCAATTGTAAAAAAAAAAAAAAAGTTGTCACTGTTAACTGTAACTAATAGGTAGAAATACTTTAGGTTGAATTGTAGCAACTTTTTTTTGCTTTTCAAATTTTATAGAACAAAATAAACAAAACAAAGTGAACCAGAAGACCAGAGAGAGAACAACATAAATCAAAATCAGTAGACAGCAAACAAAAACAGAGAAATTAAGGCCCAAATAAATAAGGACAATCATCCCATTTAGTCCATAGTTCGTCTAATAAGTCCAAAAAGTTATTTTTTTCCATTTTGCGAATGTCAAATATAATGTTGGTCCAGTCTTTGATTGTCGGTGCAATTTGTGCCATCCATTTCAGTGGGATGATGATGTCATAAATTAAAACATAATTGATCTCAGTCCAATATCTTTGAGCAACAACACACATGATAGTAGTTTGCCTCCTAGCTGCCATAGTTTCTCCAACATCTCCTTGTTGACATGGTGTTATGAAAAAACGTGATATGTTTTTCCAGCTAAATTCCCTCCAAACATCCTATCCTGTGGTTAAATATTTCCCCATTATCTGTCTGTCAAAAATAAAATCACCCTCTCTTTCCCATTTATATTGAATGTAATTAGTAGAGTGGTTGTTTTGTTTATACAATTTAGATATTATTCCCCTTGAAAGTTTTGATTTTTAATTTTTAATAAATATTTCAGTCAGGGGGTTATGGTGGTGGGGTGTCCTTTGGGGGGTGCTCCAGGAGTCCGGGGCGCAGGAGCTGTGTTCGCATTGCCGGCAGTAAGTCAGACCTGTTCCCAGTGCATGTTGTACTCCGCCAGGGCTGTCATTTGTCACTGGTTCTGTTCGTAGTTTTTATGGACAGAATTTCAAGGCGCAGTCGGGAGTCGGAAGGTGTCCGGTTTGGGGACCACAGGATCTCATCTCTGCTGTTTGCGGTTGATGTGGTCCTGATAAAAGAGGATTTTCTCAACATATCAAAGCTGTTCATGTGATTTTCTTTTACAATCTGATAGACCTTTTGGTATCCAGAATTTAAAATGGTCAAAATCTTTGCTGTTAGGTGCTAACCAGCTTAAGATTTTAATATCTTTACTTAGTTTATATGTTTTGATTAGTTATTTCCAGGTCGTAAGCAACTACCTAGGTCAAATCTACCCAGGGATTTTTCACTTTCTCCAAATGACTCAACCGTTTGTCATCGGCCAACGTGACCTGCACAGGAACCTGCCAGCAACTATTCAACTACCACCTTTCCGAGCTTCTGAGTCACACCTGTACAGCTACACCATAATTTGATATTTGTAGAGTTTTGAACCGGATACGAGTTTTTGGTGGCCATACAAATCTTGAGATTATTTTATTCCACTCATTGGGGATGGAAATTAGAAAAGTCTTGAACAGATAGAGACATCTGGGAAAAAACATAACATGTTTATAGATTGAATCCTTTGACTTAGACTTAAGTATACCCAGTAAAGGGGGTATAATTTAAGGAATGGGTAACATTCATCTCCAAAATGGTTGATAGGTCTTTATGGAGGACCATACCTAAATATCAAAGTGGTAGTAGGTTTTCAAACGGTCAAAGGGGGTCGCCAGAATGAAATAATTTTAGTTTTATGTACATTTCATTTATACATTGGACCAATGTTTGAAAAAATAAAAATCACATTAGGTATGGACATTTCTGGTTTGGTCAAATATAATAGAACATTATCTGCATAGCAGGAAATGTTATGCTCCAGGGTTCGGATTAAGGATTTTCATTTGTATAGCGGCGCTGCTAAAGAATCCGTTCATTTTTTTCAAATTTGTATGGCAATTTGATAATTGCATAGCAAAACACGAAAGTGGCTAACAATCAATATTTTCCATTGATTTAACAAGATTATTTATTTCAAATGTATTTGTAAACATTCTATTTAAAACAATCTAACAAATGAACTTTTAAACACTTTTTAAACATTAAAAAAAAAAGAAATTGCAAATAAAATTAGTTGTTTGAACAAATTAATTAACACCAAGTTAGATTACAACTTTCTTCCATATCATCATCAATCAGATGACAGGAGTCTCATTGACATTATTAATTGTTTTTACACTCAGAAAAAAATATTAAGCTTCTGATGGAAAAATAAAGGTTGCTGTGGTGTCCATCATGGCGTATTTATTGTGTTATTAAAATTGTATCGCTCCATTTGACGTTCCATTCCAGCTATAAAACGTTTCCATTTTTCGTTTTGCTATTTGATGACGGTTCCTAAGCACTCTCGTCTCTGCTCCGGCTGCACATTTGATGACGGTCCCTAAGCACTCAATCTCGGCTCTGCGCATTCGGATCAGTGTAATTCGCTGCGCCCAAAATATGCATCTGATTTTTAAAAACGAGGTTGTAGTCACTTGGCAGTGTAAATACGAGTATTTTGGCATGTGAATGATCTGCAAAGACTTTTGCGTTTAGAAGCTTTTGACCTCGGAAGTCCGAATCTGTGAATCTGACGCTAACTTTACCGCACGTGGCTCCTCCCACTTTCAGACTCGCGCTCTGAGACAGCAGCGGGACTCGTCATGTGTCATGCCGTTATTGACGATCGATTGATGAGTGATTAGTACTTTTAGGCGCTTTGGTTATACAATTGAACACACATTTTTGTATCGCAAAAGCTGCGATACAAAAGCCCGTTTTTCTGACGAACGCATCGCATTTGAGAGAAATTGTGTCGCCTTTTGCGATGCGATAACGCTTATTCTGAACCCTGTGCTCCATCCCATTCATTGTAACACCATAAATTGGTTTTGTCTAATATACTGGGCTAATGGTTTCAAGTACAAGTAAATGGGACCCCCTCCCATTTACTTGTACTTGAAACCATGCACAACCCTGTCTCACCCCTCTTTCCAGAGTCAGCGGATCTGTCAAGTGACCATTGATTTTATTCGTAATGTTGGACCATCGTTGTTTATTTGAAATTTGTTTAACATGTACACAAACAAATAAGGTCAGCTAACAGAACCAAAGGCTTTCTCAGTGCTTTCTCAGTGTCCAAACTAATTATTACTGCTCTGTTCTGTTGCTTTTGTATATGGTTCATTATGTGTAAAGATTTTCCTATGTTATCTTTTGTTTGTAAATCCTATTTGGTCATTGTGGATTCAATTTGTGAGTATTTGTTCCATTCTTTTGGACATAATTGAGGTGTATATAATGACCACATTCACAATGAGGTACAATTGAGTCGACCCTTCCCTTCTTTAGGTGTTTGAGATGTGATGGCTTCTTTCCAACTAGGAGGGGTCTGAATTTTTTTTAAGTGTCCAGTTAAAAGTTGTTAAAAGGAGAGGGATAAGTGTTTCTTTATACTACTCTGAGGTTTCAATTTCACCTTGTATTTCAAATAAAATTTCAGTTCCTATTTTATTTATTTTGCTCTTCTGTCTTAACAGGTAAATTGAGCGTGTCCAAAAAATTATTAATTTAATTTTCCTTAACTCCCTTGCATAGCAAAACACGAAAGTGACTAACAATCAATATTTTCCATTGATTTAACAAGATTATTTATTTCAAATGTATTTGTAAACATTACATTTAAAACAATCTAACAAATGAACTTTTAAACACTTTTTAAACATTTAAAAAAAAAGAAAAAAGAAAAATTGCAAATAAAATTAGTTGTTTGAACAAATTAATTAACACCAAGTTAGATTGCCTTATTTACAACTTTCTTCCATATCATCATCAATGGTGAGGAGCTCTTGTTGTTAATGTAAACAAGAGCTCCTCACCATGCTCTAAAGTAATTTACGGTGTGCCACAGGGTTCGGTACTCGGTCCAATTCTGTTTACTCTTTACATGCTGCCATTAGGCAACATGATCAGAAAGCATGGCATTAACTTCCACTGCTATGCAGATGACACTCAGCTGTATTTATCAATGAAACCTGATCAGAGCGATCAAGTAGACAGACTTAGTGCTTGTGTGAAGGAGATAAAAACCTGGATGACACTTAACTACCTGCTTCTTAACCCTGAAAAAACCGAGGTCATTGTGCTTGGCCCTAAGCATCTACGAGATGCTCTATCTGAGCAGATAGTCACACTGGACAATGTCAGTGTAGCCTCCAGTTCTACTGTAAGAAACCTTGGAGTCTTATTTGACCTGGAGCTCTCATTTAAAGCTCATATAAATCAAGCTTGTAAAACAGCCTATTTCCATTTGCGCAACAAGAGCCAAAATCAGAAGAATCCTGCCTTAAAGTGATGCTGAAAAACTTATCCATGCATTTGTAACGACTAGATTAGACTACTGTAACTCCCTGCTTGCAGCGTGTCCTAAAAGCTCCATAAAAACTTTCAACTGGTTCAAAATGCAGCAGCAAAATTATTAACAGGAACAAAAAGAAGAGAGCACATTACGCCAGTGCTGAAGTCTCTTCACTGGCTCCCCGTCGAGTTTAGAATCAAATTTAAAATTCTACTCTTGACCTACAAAGCCATAAATGACATGGCCCCATCCTACCTCAAAGATGCTATAGTACCATATCATCCAAACAGAGCTCTTCGCTCTCAGAATGCCGGCCTTCTGGTGGTCCCAAGAGTCTCTAAAAGTACTGTAGGAGGTAGAGCGTTTAGCTACCAAGCTCCTGTGTTATGGAATCAGCTCCCGACCCATGTTAAATATGCTGACACAGTCAGCATATTTATACATTTAAGTCCAGGCTTAAAACGTTCCTCTTCAAAATCGCTTATGGTCAGACTTGTTAGGAACAGAAACATAAACCCACAGATTTTGCTATGCTGCCCTAGGAGTAACTATGCTTGGGGAAGTATGCCAGCTTGAGCACTATCCTCTTCTTCTGACTACTTATGCTATCAAACAATATTTATTTTTTAATTCCACTTGCAAACTGTTCACCGCCTTCTTTTTCTTTCTCTCACTCCTGAGGACCTGTGGACCCAGATGTCCCTCTCCTGGTGAAGTGGTCCCTGCCCTGTGTGGACGGTCCCCCATCTGCCTGAGGAGTGGGTCCAGCTCGCCTCCGACGGTCCCTCATCTGCCTGAAGAGTGGGTCCAGCTCGCCTCCGACGGTCCCTCATCTGCCTGAAGAGTGGGTCCAGCTCGCCTCCGACGGTCCCTCATCTGCCTGAAGAGTGGGTCCAGCTCGACTCAGACGATCCCTCATCTGCCTGAGGAGTGGGTCCAGTTCGCCTCCGACGGTCCCTCATCTGCCTGAAGAGTGGGTCCAGCTCGACTCAGACGATCCCTCATCTGCCTGAAGAGTGGGTCCAGCTCGACTCCGTCGGCCCCTCATCTGCCTGAAGAGTGGGTCCAGCTCCAGTCTCCTCGTGTCCGTCTGTCCGTCTGTGAGAGTCAGATCTCTCCTTCACTGGAACTCCTCCAGGTTTCTACGCTTTTTTCCCAAAGAGGTTTTTTTTGTAGTTTTTCCTGGCCGAGAAGGAGAGTCTAAGGGCAGAGGACCCTGGGACATCGTCCCTCGCCACCACAGACATTGTCTGACTTCATCGCCACCACAGACATTGTTGATTCATTTCTCCCTGTGGCCCTCAGAGGCAACTGTTGTTGTGATTTTGGGCCTTACAAAAATAAATTGATTTGATTTGATTTTTGAAAAAAGTTTTCGAGTATTCGAATGATGATTGAATTTGTTAGGTTAGGTTTGTTAGTTTGTCTTGTTAGGTTGGCATTTTTCTTTCTTTCTGCTTGTTTTTTTTTTAAATATAGGCAGCAGAGTGTAGCAGTGCAAAAAGTCAGTCTGTGCCATACTCAGAAGTCTGTAGCTGCTTTTTTCCTGGCAAATTTCCTTTTAGTTTATTTTAGTCATGCAATGTGTTATACTGTCTTTCTTGGAAGTGTATCTAATGAAACAGCATATGCCAGTGACGCAAGCAGACGTCAGTAAAGCACCCCCTGCCCGCTCAGAACATATTCTTTTAAACAACACATGTAATTACAATTACCAATTTTACACTTTCAATAGCGAGAGAGAGGGAAAGAGAGGGAGGCAAAACCAGTCCATTTCTGCCTTTTCTTCATGTACTTTGTCTGTTTGTTGTTCTTTGTCTTGGAGAAGTTATATCACAATCTTTGAGGGTCAAAACAAAGCAATTCAATTGAGCGTGTCCTATCATTATAAGCCAGCGATGGAAGAATTGTGTTACTTAAGTAAAAGTACAGATACATGAGCAAAAATAGTATAGAAGTAGTATTGAGACTTCTGGTCATGGTGGCGCTTTGAGCAGACGCACCTCAGATTGTATGTTTACAATGTGTGTTTTAGTGTGTTTTAGTATCCTATGCTTGTTGTTTATTTTGTGTTGTGTTTTAACAGGGTACCCATGAAAAAGAGAACTTTTCTCATTGGGTTTTCCCTGTATAAATAAATAAATAAAAAGGAAAAAATGTGCTGTAGTCTCTCTTTGTCCCTGGCTGTGACTCCAGAATACCACACGGTGATGGTGCTTCAGGAAGTACCCATGAAAAAGAGAACTTTTCTCATTGGGTTTTCCCTGTATAAATAAATAAATAAAAAGGAAAAAATGTGCTGTAGTCTCTCTTTGTCCCTGGCTGTGACTCCAGAATACCACACGGTGATGGTGCTTCAGGAAGTACATCCCCTGTTGGCCGTTCTTTATGAGGGAGCTGATGGTGGACTCCCTCTTGAGGTCCTGGTGATGGTGGTGCAGAGAAAGTGGAAGAAGCTCATGGTGGTAATAGGGGAGTCTGTCAAGGTGACTGGGGGCTGGGGGGCTGGGATTTTCCTGAAGTCCACGATTATCTCCACTGTCTTCTGGGCGTTGAGCCCCAGGTTGTTGTGACATTCTTCCCCAGCCACATGCACTGCCTCCGTCAGTGATCTACCTGCACGTTAAGCTGGGAGAGCTTGTCCTAGAGCAGAGCAGGGAGGATGATGTCAAATGCAGAGCTGAACTCTACAAACAGGATCTTTTCATAGGTTCCCAGGGAGTCCAAATGCTGCTGGGGGTAAGCCACTCCACTGTGGCCCTGGATGTTCCAGCAGTCTCCCATCCAAGTAGTAATCAGGCCCTGTGCTACTTAGTTTCAGAGCGCTGACGAGATCGGGCATTGGCAATCAGGTATACCTACTAGTATATGTATTTGTTTATGCCACAGTACTTCACAATTTTGAATGACAAGAAATTTTCACAATTCTTCAATTCACAATTCTTCTCACAATAATTGTAACACTACAATTTGATATCTTGACGTCCCCATCTCCAACACAAATGTAATTTTAATGTACTTGCATGTGTGTACTCAAGATTTCAGGCCATTCCTGATGCAACAATGTTAGATACTGTTAAACAACAGCACTGAAGCAAGTTGTACAAGTTGAACAAGTTGTGTGTCATCAGCAATCCTAATTTGACGGTACACATTGTAATATAACTGGACTAAATGACCTTCTAGATTGCAATCCAAATTGGCCTTAAGAGCTCATTTGCATCTTTGTCAGGAAAATCTTCTACACATATTAATATCCATAGTTGAGGGGAAGGGATATGAGAAGGGATGTGATTTCATGGCACTACAATCGATTTGGCTTTAAAAACATTGCTTGATAAAGAATAAATTGTAAGCCTTTGACATTTGTGTGGTGGTCTGTCTTTTTAGTAAAATATTGTATTATTGTAATATTATTGTAATTGTAATGTTCAGAAAGCACATTTTCAATCAAAAAAGGCTTAATATTTTTTTATTATAAACAATTATTGAATATTTTTTAGATCAAAAGTATTATTCTGGATTTTATTTGTATAATTAAATGGACAGAAATTATATTATACATATATTTTGAGTCAAAATTTCCATTTTTCTTTTCACTGTAGCCATCCAAAAAAAATGTTTTTACCATGCTAAATTCATTAAATCAACAACTTGTCTTCTCGCTAATTCACCATCGAATTATTGATGAATCACACATATTCCAATTTGACCCAGATCGCGCGCTGATGTCACAGGTGTGTAACCATGACCTTACCAATTCTCTTCTTTTAGGTCAGTGCTAACAGCTGGTTTCTCCTCCATAGTTCAAAGGCTTACTCCATACTCCATTGTCCATGTCCTTGTGCATACAGCTGATCCTATAGACCCGCTGCATTGTCCCATACATCTGAAAAACAGCCTATAGGCCCATATTACAAATAGGTCACATAAGAAATATCTAACCCAGTTGCTATAATTTTATAATATTATTCTGAAGCATGTGTTTTTCACAGCACCAATTAGCCTATAATAAATCACTATTACCCACTTCTTAAATCTAGTAAGATGTTAGGGCAGTGGTTCTTAACCTTTTTGGAGGTACTGAACCCCACCAGTTTCATAAGCGCATTCACCGAACCCTTCTTAATATGAAAAATAAAATTGGATTTTTTCAAATTCAAAACATAGGTATATATTTTACTGGTGCACAAAATGAACTGTGCATCAACATCAGTGTGTTCAAAGAACAACATTTTCACACAAAAACATAATCATGAATATTTACTGCCAATCAGTGTGACTTCTGCTGTTGCCGTTCAGAGACCAGTTCAGAAATGCACCTTCACCTTGGCAAGTGCCACTCTCATGTCATTTTCGCAACAAAGTCTGTTCCTTTTCTTAATGTTTTATGTCCAGCATCCTCGAAAAGGATTGCTCGCAAATATATTATATTATAGTATAGTAGTTATAGAAAAGGACAAGGGAAATGGCCCCAGAGGCAGACCTTTTGGCCCTTTTGGGGGTGCCAAGACCTAGCCCTAAAAGGAGGGCTTTGATACAGGCTCGACTCAAGGGCCTTTTCCGTGGTCCTTTTGGCCCTTTTGGGGCCAGGCCGGTGCAAAGACTTAGGCAAAAAAGAAGAGATTTCATACAGGATAGACTCTGGGGCAATTTTTCTGGTCCTTTTGGCCATTTTGAGGCTAGACTGGTGCCAAGACTTAGCCCATAAATTAGGGTTTTCATACAGGCTAGACACTGGGGACTCTGGCCTGGTCCGTTTTGCCGTCTTGGGGTCATGCAATTGCCCAGTCTTAGCTCAGAAAGGAGGGCTTTGATACAGGCTTGTCTGTTGGGACTCTGGCCTGGTCCTTTTGGCCCTTTTGGGGCCAGGCTGGTGACAGGTCTTATCCCAAAAGGGGTTTTGATACAGGTGATTTCCCTGGTCCCTTTGGCCCTTTTAGGTGCAAACTGGTACCAAGACTGTGAGATCCAAGTTTAGTTTATGTATACGTTCGTATAGGAAATCTACACAGTGTTGATATTTTGTTATAAATGTGTAATTTTATGTTTCTCGGATAAATAATTTGGTTGTTCAAATGAGCTAAATTCATTTGATTACATTTGTTTTATTTGTAGAATTTATTTGTAGTCTTTTGCCTACTCTGACGTAAATGTGTTACTGTCACTTTAAGAGAGATAGCGCTAAGGAACCAAGCCCCGAGCAGCCAAGATGGCCGCCCATTCAGGTCAATGAGAGCTGCTCAGTAGCGCATGTCGCCAGTTAGCCTTTAGCTCTTCGGACATTGCAGCCCAGAAGTGACGTAGGTCTGCGTCCGGTTTGCATACCATGTGATTGTACTGACCAATCAGAGAGAGTTACTAGAGCAGCGCAGAGCCCAGTGTGAGATACAGCGAAATATTAAACAACTGGTTTTAAGAAACTTTTTCACTGACAATGGAAATAATTCTGGTCCTTATTAAGTACATGGAATGTATGATCTAACATTGATTTCTTAAAATACGGATTTTTAATCACATCATTCTACAACATGTCAAATGTGTTCAGATGACATGTTTATCTACATGCAAAACATGCTAAAGTCATGATTAAGTCCGTATTTCGGTTTCTTGTCAGAACAACACTGATGGAAACGTAACATCGATTAGTTTATACTTGGCATAACATTCCATTTCCATAGCATTTATTACGTGATTTAGTTTTTTAGGCAGAAACATTTCAGGACATCGCTTCTGAGTCGCAGGTCCATGGCCCGGAGATCCGTGGTGTTCATTAGTTCCATGATTTGTTCAGTTATTAAACTCATAGATTCATAGTTTTACGCCTGTAGCTCATTCGAGGCATTTGGGCTCTTCCACGGCATCTCGGCCCGTTCACATCACCTACACGCGCTTTGATTGGTCTAGACGGTCACGCGCTGGCCTAGAGTGGCGCGCTAGAGCGTAGCTGAAGCTAACAGCTTTAAATGCGTTTTAAAGACAACTGAAGAATCTTAAAATTGGAAAAAGTCAATGACCCATAAATAAGTAAGAATTGCCGCCATATCCGACTTTTTTGAAAGCTCTACGTGCTCTTTCAGCCGAACACAAGCAGTTTTTAGTTACCTTGCGCTCTAGGGAAAAAAAGCTTTCTGGACGCACGATGCAGTACCAATGGAGTGGCCACTGGGGTAGTCTGCGACATGCTGCGGCTAGCCATACCCTATCCAGATATTATAATAGATCCATGTAAGGAACACGCAAGGAAGGAGCGCAGGAGACACAGCGCAAAATACAGAGCCAAAAATGATTTTCTTACCGTAGTATTCTATTTTTTGAGAATATCTGTATTTGATTACTCCTGTAAGAAGTGTCACAAAACTGTGGATTAAACTTTGTTTTTACATCGGAGTCCCGTGGGAGTTATTTCTCCTCAATTATAGTACACGAGTAATACCATCGGCAAAAACAAGACCTCAGCACACACAAATACTTTGCCCAGAAAGGTGGTCTTTGATTCAGTCTAAAATATTAAGAAAGAAATCACAGGACGTACATCACGACAGTCACAAGTCGACAACTGAGCGCACCAAACACGTGTCACGAATCATATGAGTCCGATGTGTGTCTTGACCTCCGCCGAACCCCTGGGGTTGACTCACCGAACCCCTGGGGTTCGATCGAACCCAGGTTAAGAACCACTGTGTTAGGGTTACTATTATTACTCTTGAGAATAATGCAGAGCTTGAATAATGCTTTTATCTTTGGGGAAGCAGCTAGACTTCCTCATGTTGTAAATATAGCTTTGAATGGATGAACCAAATTAGATTTATCTGGTGGAACTAAAGGGATACAATTGTGGCAAGGCAAGCTCAGTCATGTGACTAAGTCACATGAGACCATAAAGGTCAGGGGTCGGGCATGTCACTTCATCTTCCTGGGCAGGCCGAAGCACATGTGGTGGCTGGTGAGATGATTGCTCTTTGATGTTTTAACAATTGTTTGTTAAAAGACTGATTTGTACATTTAATACATTTTAAAGGGTCTAAAAGTCCTGTGTTGTTTTTAAAGGTACGCTTTTATATTTTATTTGATTATTTACCTAATGTAACTGTTAATACATTGCAACCGCATTTTTGTTTACAGGCTAAGTGCGGGTTTCCGTTTTATATAGTGCCGTTTTAATAGAGTTTTATATTGCGTATTTTAAACAAATTTTAACAGTAGTTGGTGTCGGTCCTGAGGTTGCTGGGGAGGATTGGGGCTCACTTTAGTGGGTGATTTTATTTATAGTTATTGGTGATGGTGGCGAGTGAGTGTTTTATGTTATGGTAATGGTTGTTTGCTTTAATCTTGTTTATTTTTGTCACTTATAGTATGCCTCTCCCTCCCCAGCTAGAGTGGACCCTCACCAATGAATCAAACCTTTTTATATTGTTTTAAAAGCTGCCTTTAAGGCTTTGACCCAAGCAGGACAAAAGGGAAACTGAACAGAGAAGGAAGGGTGTTTCTATCCCTTATGTGTCTGGCCTGTCGGAAAAACTGCAGAGAATTTTTAGACAACACGAAGTCCCTGTTTATTTTAAACCAGGAAACACTTTAAGACAAAAACTGGTTCACCCAAAGGACAAGTTGCCGACTCAAAAACAGAGCAATGTAGTTTATTCGATCCAATGCAGTGAAGAAAGTTGTAAAGAACGTTACATAGGTGAGACGAAACAGCCTCTACACAAGAGGCTTTATCAGCACAGAAGAAATACTAGTTCAGGACCTCAGAGTGCCGTGCATCTCCATCTTGAAGCCTCTAATCACTCGTTTGAAGACGGTGAGGTGAAGGTTTTAAGCAGGGAGAAAAGATGGTTTGAAAGAGGAGTCAAGGAAGCTATTTTTGTTAAAAAAGAAAGACCTTCTTTAAACAGAAATGGAGGGCTTAGGTTTCATCTTCCTGTTATTTATAATGGGATTCTGAACCCCTGGAAAGGTAAAGGACATTCAGATGCTAATCAGGTACTCAGGGTGGTTGAGCCAGGGTCTCACAAAGACAAAGAGGTTTCTAATAGCCCATTAAGATTCTGAATAGGCTAGCTCGGTAGATACAAGGGGGAGTTTCTGTTGAAACAAACAACTCTTTCTACTTCAGGAAGGCTCCTCCCAATGGGCGGGTCTTACCACAGAACAGTATTAATATCGGAGTTCTCGACCTAAATTCTGTTATTGACAATGACTCTTGGATGAGAGTCGAAACGTCTATTTCTTCAAACTGAGTCCAGATGACTACAACTGAAGCTTTTTCTACTGACTGGCTTGTTTTGTAATTAAAGCAGACTCGCACCCACGGAACACGTAACCAGTGTTACACAATGCTGACATTGTTTTTCTAGTATCATTATCATTTTTCTTTGTTTTTTTCTTGTTGTTTTGGTGCGCAGGCTTTATTAGACAAGATAGTCTTAGAATGAAAGGGGGATGAGAGAGAAAGGACATGTAGCAAATTATCAGACCCAGGATTACAAAACTAAGACCAGCATATGTGCTGCGGCCTTACCACTGGGCAATTCTAATGGTTATCATAAAAATGGAGTAGGTCTATAGCCATTGTCATCTTTCCGCACATATAAAGTCAATTGCTTAATATTTAACATTGCCAAAAATATGTCATGTGTTTTAATACTTTTAATAAACACCATATTTTTATATTCTTCTATTGACACTCATTATCACTTGATTATTTTATGCATAATTCATTGATTTATGAATGATCACCTATTAATCCATTTCAGTATTATAAAAATCTAGCACTGTGAGCTTTTGAGCATGTTATAACAGTTTTCCCTCCTTATTAGTCACAGAGTAACAGTTTACAGACCTGATCCTCTGTACCCTGTTCTTGGTCAGCCTCCCTCCGAGTACCATCATCTTTCTAAAATAGTTACCTTTTTGACCCAATTGCTCATTGAAGTTTGTAATCACTAGCATAAAAAAACAAAAAAAAACTAATGTTTGAGTCAGTCAGTGTCAGTGAGGGGGGAAATGATCCTTGTTCTTTCCTGCCACTATTTTTAGTTTTATTACATATTTACGTGGTGGACAAGGTCACAACACACACAAACTTTTATGTCGCTAGCAAAAAAAAGTATCTTCCTGCCCTATTCTGATATTGGACCAAATGTTGGCAAACACTGTCTTCCAAATACAAGCACAAAGATGGGATACACATGGGTATACAATGTACAATTAAGCTATTCAGACACTTGAGTCATCACCCCAAACGGGTGTCCAAACGTGGTGTCGCTCAGTGTTTTGATTGTGATCACAATTGGAAATCTTGGAACATACAAGGGTATATTAAGTACTTTAATCTTTTTAAACCATTGACGTACAGGGAGCCAATAGTGGCGTTTAAGCACATACTGATGTTGTGTCCATGGGCAAGGCACTTCAACCACATCGCCTTCTTTGTCACGTTAGCATTCTGATTGTTAGCAGTGAGTGGCAAAACATATGAGTTACTGGTGAGTGGGGGCATTTTCTCAAAAGTTCAAACCTAAACTAAAATGAGAAAAAGCTGCTACAGTGTAATAACAAAAAGGTTTATAACTCCTACTTGACATAATAAACAGTTGTAGATAACCAGATAAACAACAGCTGATTACCTTAAATAAGATGAGATGCTTCTCCGTTGTTGAGGAAATGAATTGTGGTTAATTGTTGTGGAGTAAGTTGAAGTGTCCTTTATCTCTGTCCATATCCCTGTTCTGTTCATCATTTGGTCCATATCACAGATCATATACAGCTTTGGAGCTGTACACAAGCTGACCGCTGGGGACAGTTCAACAGTGGAAGCTAACTTTAAGTTATGCAAATTTGTGGTCCCTGATGTACCGGTAACTTGTTTCTAGCTCTCACAAAGCCTTTGGCACATAACTAGTATTCACATTAATTACTTTTTTGGCCTCTTTTTTTGCTTTAGAACAGTCTTTTCAGACGAAAAGAGAAGCAGATTTGATCACCTCAAAGCCTCATATAGTGACACACAAGGCTCTTTCTTACAAGTTTGCAAATGTTTTCTAATTATGAGAGTGTGTCACAAAGTTTTTTTTCTTTTAACAATACATTTTCATTTGAAAACATTAGATAATTTTGTATAAATGCAAAATAACTGATTGTTTATCTACAAAAATGGAGCATAAATGCAACCTGTACAGAAAACTCCTATCAGTACAAAATTACAGATATTTACTCCAAAAAAAATCAAAGGAAAGGGAAGATTATGGCTCGGTTACATTGTTTCTTGCCGTCATAACCATGTCTGTTGTCTGCTACTATGCTCTCTTCCATGCTCACATCAGAAAACTCTTTGAAGGAGGCGCCTTATGTCAGAGCTAATCCGATTCTTCTGTGTATGCTGCCAGGCCTGCACTACATTACATTATCTTGACTCCTGCCTCTAAATCAGGCCTGTTGTAGAATAAAACGTGTCAGAAGCTATTGCTCTGGGAGCACAAAGCATTTGCCAGGCAACGTCTTCACAGGGAATCAGAAGAGGTTGACCAATGGAGCAACAACAACTAGAAACTTTGCAATGGCTGAAGCCATTGCTAGAATATGTCTCTCTCTCTCTCTCTCTCTCTCTCTCTCTCTCTCTCTCTCTCTCTCTCTCTCTCTCTCTCTCTCTCTCTCTCTCTCTCTCTCTCTCTCTCTCTCTCTCTCTCTCTCTCTCTCTCTCTCTCTCTCTCTCTCTCTCTCTCTCTCTCTCTCTCTCTCTCTCTCTCTCTCTCTCTCTCTCTCTCTCTCTCTCTCTCTCTCTCTCTCTCTCTCTCTCTCTCTCTCTCTCTCTCTCTCTCTCTCTCTCTCTCTCTCTCTCTCTCTCTCTCTCTCTCTCTCTCTCTCTCTCTCTCTCTCTCTCTCTCTCTCTCTCTCTCTCTCTCTCTCTCTCTCTCTCTCTCTCTCTCTCTCTCTCTCTCTCTCTCTCTCTCTCTCTCTCTCTCTCTCTCAAAATTGTTGTTGTTTTGTGGCGGTTGGCATCCGAGTGTTGCATTACCGCCAGACTTTATTCCTTAGACTGTTGTTGCTGTTGTTATTGTTTTATGGCAGTCGACAGCCGAGTGTCTCATTGTATCCTATAGAAGTTCAAAGGCAAAAGTAATGTACATCCTCTGGACAAGTGCCGCTTAGAATTATTATTCTCTCTCTCGCTCTCTCTCTCTCTCACAAAATTCTAAAGAATAAAGCCTAAAGAATAAAGTCTAAAGTACTAATTAAGTAAAAATTCTGCAAAAAGTACTACTGTGAAAGCGATCGTAATGAGGTATAACTTGTTGAAATCGGTTAAAGCGTTAAGGAGTTGAAACTGGCTAAATGGAGTACTAATACTTTAGCAAACTCTGTAAAAAGTGCAAGCTTTTCAAATGTCAAAGCTCACCTACTACTGTGAAAGCGATCACAATGAGGTATAACATGTTGAAATCAGTTGAAGCGTTAAGGAGTTGAAACTGGCTAAATGGAAAATCATGGGAAATATAATAAAAAATTTGTGACATCACTCACAATACAAGAACATATAGTGTCTGCGTGACATCACGCGGGCACACAATGACCAGCCACTACTAGGTACTACTACTAAATTGGCCCAAACAGAGTACTTTTGATTGTAAAATTGGAAACATTCAAACATGTTTATGTTATACCAACCTAATATTAATGTTTCAAGTCTTAAAGGTGTGGAAGCGCATTAATGTAAAATACAACATTTTGAACGCTTCACTTCATTGTTGGGTTGTCATAGGGATTCCGGCGTAATACAGCTGTCCTCGCCCCAAGTTACTCTCTTTGCAAGGCTAGACTGCCAGATGAGCGCTCCAATAAAACTTGGTTTTTTGTTCATTTATTGGAGAACAGCATACAGCTGTTGTCCTTAGACCAACCGTAAAACTGGAATACAAAATATGGCATTAGCTGCTGACATGCAACTTAAATGCTAGGCTAACACATCGAGTTCACCCTGGAGAGACTCAGACACAAAAGCAGAAGAGATGTTTTTGCGAACTTTATTGCAAAGTTTATTTGGCGCTCAGACCCCGGTGGAAGGCGTAGCGATCATGGGCACTCCATGATTTGATTGAATTAGATACCTTCCCCCCGGAGCCTGGTGGTGGTAGATGTGGAGAGAAGGTAGAGAGAATAATAGATGCAGACATTGTCTGACTCCATCGCCACCACAGACATTGTTGATTCATTTCTCCCTGTGGCCCTCAGAGGCAACTGTTGTTGTGATTTTGGGCCTTACAAAAATAAATTGATTTGATTTGATTTGATTTGAGGAGGAGCAGGGGAGGTGGTGGGTCGCAGATACAGTTTGAAGCGACTGAGCCATCAGCCTGAGCGCTTAAATGCCACCGCCTGTGCGTTGATTGGAGCGGGGAGGAGTGACTGAGAGCGTTGATTGGGGATGAGGAGCAGGTGTAGGGGCCATGACGTGGACGTCCCCCGTCCTTTTACCAATCCTTCTTGGCCGGGAAAAACTGCATAACCTCTTTGGGATAAGCGCAGAAACCTGGAAGAGTCCATGGTGAAGTGAGGGATCTGACTCTCACAGACGGACAGGCGGACGCCCGCTTGAGTGCGATGATGGCGCTGGGGAGAGGGGTCCATCCATGGAGGCCGACGCAGATTTAGGTTAGGTCTTCCAGGTGAACTTACGCAGGCTTCATTTCTGTTCAACCTGCTCTAAAATAATACAGAAATCACCCAAAATCAATAACAACTTATAATTTTACTTCACGATACTTACAGACAAATATTGTCCAAAGCAACAACACGTATGTTGTATATTTCAAAACACCTATGGCATGTTCTTACAGAACCATGGCAAAATTCATGGGACTGTGGGTGGGACTGTTGAGCTTCATAATGAGTGATATACAGTGGCTGAAAATGGTATTTGAGGTCACAATTTTTCTAAACATACAAAGTTGCTATTGAACTTGCCCGTAATCATGCAAAGATTATGCATAGACTTTAAAATGTAATGTAATATAATATATTATGGACCCATGGAACGCATGCAGGGAAGTGGCACCAAATTCTGAGCTCTAGGTACAAACCATCTTGGTGGGCCCATGCTATTTGAATCTATGCACTGGGCTCCCAGTCCAATGCCCCTGAAAGCATTAAGAAAAGTGCAAAAAGGCATGGAATATTAGGCTATATAACCTGTACCTGAATGCAATTTAAAAAGATTCCCATGCACTTTTTAAAATTTTGGATAGAAAAAAATGCCAAAAAATGTCCAGCCTTTGTACAGAATGGGTCTAGAAACCTTCTGTTAATGTGTCTAATACTCTCCCGGAGCATACATGTGTCCATGCACATCACTGGTTCTGTGTTTTTCTATGGGAAAGCCAATCAAACTGAGTGTTTAGACACTTGTAACAGATCGACAGTGAAAATAACCACATGAATAGGCTTGTATTTAGCGTAACATGGCAAACGCAAGGTTTTCAAAAGTAAATTTGAAAGCACAGTTCGACAGTCTTTCTGAACTTGGGCTCCATCCATAACTATCCCAGGAATGTGCTGTGCTGATGCTCTCTATGTATATGGACTGGGATACGTGCCCATGCTGACGTCAGGCATCAAAAAAAGGTTGGATTATTTTTTCTGAAATCAATGCGCACATGACATGCTGCTCCCTACGCGCGTCTTGCGAGGATAGTGTGGCTATTCTCATTCACTTTTAATGCTAGCAAATAGACGCATCCTATGCATGCGTAGGGCGAAATAATGCGTGCATTGAGGCCTTGGCCTAAGGCTGTAAGTTTCAGTGTCTAACCTGGCCGGCAGAGTAAACACCTTGAAGCATGGAATTTGCAAAGGAATTGTCTTAGTCGGCATTGACAGTCAGTGTGCAGTCCTTTATTTATGTTGGGGTCTGACAAATGAAGCCTGCGTAAGTTCACCTGGAAGACCTAACTCCACCTGCGTCAACTGCCATGCCAGGGCCATCTCTCCCCAGTCTCCAACGCACCCAAGCCGGGCGTCCGCCTGTCCGTCTGTGAGAGTCAGATCCCTCCTTCGTGCGGAACTCCTCCAGGTTTCTACTTTTCTCCAAGGAGGTTTTTTGTTGTTTTTCCTGGCCCGAGAAGGAGGGTCTAAGGACAGGGGACTCCCGGGACATCGCCCCTCGGACCTGCTCCCCATCTTCAATCAACGCACCCAAGTCACTCCTCCCAGTGGCACAGCGCACCTCTTCTGCTCCCAATCAGCGCACAGCCCCATTTAAACCCTCATGCAGTTGGCTCGGCCTCTTCAGACTGCGACCCACCACCTCCTCCTCTGCATCCCTCTATCCTAATCATCCTCTCTACCTTCTCACCATATCTACCACCATCAGTCTCCAGGGCCCTGGGGGGAGAGAGGAGAGAGAGACACTCACCCATGTCTCTCTGTAGGTTTTTGCCTCTGCGACAGCACGAGCCGCGGCTCGCTTGGCCTGCCGATACCTGTCGATGACCTCAGGAGACCCACAAGCCAGAGTGTCCTGATAGGCCTCCTTCTTCAGTCTGCATACATAACATGTGCCTTATTTCCTACCGTCCAAGTTTTAAGATCTGACTCAATTGGCATATGACTTGCCTGAGCTGTTTCTTTACCATGGTCTCAAAATGCTGTTGTAGAAATTTAACCTTAAACCACAATTTCTGCTTAAAGCTGGATTCCCTTTTTGAACAGAAATAGTATCCTTCAGTCCTCTTTTAGACCAACTCTTCTCCTTGTTAAAGATCTACTTCAAAAGAGTGGTTTGTGTGTACGTTTAGATGAAGATGCACAGGGCTCTGCCAACCCGAATTTGCATGGCTTGTGTGTTGCTACAGCTTTTTGTGAACTGACTGTTTTAGTTTCACAAATGTAGCGCTCTTTGTAACTTTCCTCACTGCATTGGGTTGAATACACTACATTGCTTTGTTTTTCTGTGGGCATCTTATTATTAGATGTAAATGTCTGCAAGAGTTAGTTGTGGCAAATCTTCTCTGCTTTTAATTGGTGTCAGCGACTTGCTTGGCAGTTTTTGAGGCTCAAAACTTCTGTCTTCTTTAACTAATGTCCCTTTTCATTGTCAATGAGATGCGCAAATTTTTCATGTAGTATCATGACTATATAACAGCTAAGATAGGCTGAAACATACTGTGACTCAAAATGGCAATGACAACAAACATGTCATATGATTGCAACCCATGTAACCCTTCCCTCCATCTAAAATTATGATATCAGCAAAGTCCAGAAAATTAACACAACCTATTTCTTCGTTTCCACTTCCTTTCAGTGATTTTTTTTAGGACTTTTGCCCATTCAAAAGATATGATCTTTTATTTTGAACTGTTAATTGCTGTGATTTTCATTACCCTGAAATGCATGGATTAGTTTGAGAATGTATGAGAAATTGTAAAGCGACTTTAAAAAGTGCTCCATATTCATTTTTATTTTGAGTATGATTAAAATCTAAATTGCACTTGTTCTTCAAACTGTAAAAGAGATGAAAATTCACTCAGCTGTACAAACTAACCAGGCTTAACCCAGTACACAAATACACACCATAGACTTAACTGTTCCTTCCTGTTGCTTATTGCTCTTATATATCTTAAACCACAGCAGCACCATTATACAGCAGATCTGGAGGAGACTCGCCCACAGCCACCAACCACAGCCAATCAGTGACCAGCACAGTTAGCAAACGGCCCGCAATGAATTGAACTTTGAACCTTAAAATGAACTAAATGTAAAATGTACAGGAAATAGGTCATGATGTTTAGGCGTCGATAAACAGAAAGGTGCTTTGATTTGTTATTCTAGCAGTTCAACATTAATCCTGTAGAAATATGGCGGTTTATCACAAGATCAAATCAGCGTTTAGAGAGAAATTATTATTTTCTGTTTATATCACCTGAGTTTGCATTTTTTTCCTGTCCAATCATCTTGCTTCAAAGCACTCCAGGAGCCAAAATAAGCCAGGGCAACAACTGTGAACAAGCTAGCTCGTGAAAGTTTAAATTTAGTTAGCTCTTCTCTTCAGACAGATATTTAAGTTTTATATCCCAAGACTCAAATCTGTATCATCTGTATTATTGTAACTTTTCCCCGGTAAATGTGTACCTTTTACTCCCATTACTGTATTATAAAGAAGAAAATCAGACCACTGCGAGCTGTCATTCTAATTGCAAAAAATATTTATTACCCCAAAAATATGGTATATTCATTACTTTCTATGTAGTGTATTTACATCTACAAATTAGAGAGAGTTAAAATTCTGACCCATTTGGCAGGAAAACCACAGTTTCCGTGGCAGCAAACAACATGACCTTAGTCAGAATGATCACATTTCTTGGTTGTTTTGGATTTCCAAGAAAATGCAACAATCGATTAATTATTAGTGATCTCATGGCTTGCTGCTGGAAATTTCACAAAACAAACTCATGTTTTGCTCTTTTTCTTCTTGTTCAGCTGTATACTTTCTAAATAATTTGCCTCTATCTTACACTCTTGTAGAATAGGAAAAAACACTTTCCTCACACCAACAATGGAATGTCCTCCTTGTTTACATCATGGATCTATTATATTATTGTTTACATCCATAAATCTGGTTTTCCTCATAAGTGTTCCTGGCACATCCAACCTTAGCCTCCTTCTACCAATATATTCACTCTTCCTCCTCTATACATGTCAATACTATGCCTACACTGATCCATGCATTTTATTTATGGATTGTACTTGTATGTATGAATATACAGTCTTCTACGATTTTCTATCTCCACTTCTTCAACAGTAAAAAAAAGACATCACAAAGTGTGCGTTATATAACGTTTGTCTCTCAATCATGGACTTTTCCGCAGTATGGCATTAAAATGTTATCATTTAGGTGTTTACTGTGTAAAGTCTAGATAACAGGTTCTTTTGTTTTTCTAATTAGGACTTTGTTTGGTGGTATATAACTTATATAATAATATATTGTATTATAATAATACTTTATATTGTATTTATCATAGTTTTATATGTGAAGTTGTATTCGTGTAGATATTTTGAAAAATGAATAAAAAAAATAAACATTCAGAATGACCTAAAACCTAAATCCTAAACCTATGTCATCAATATGCAACATGCCATTGAAAATGTAGGCGAGGCAAGTTTATTTATGGAGCACAATTCGTATACAAGGGAATTAAAAGTGCTTCACACAATAGGAAAAAATGTATTAAAATCACATAGACATGACAGAAAGACTGTTCAAGATTTTAGCTGCACTGAAACGCAGATCTCCTTGAACCGACACCTTAACGTGGTGGAGGGGTTTGAGTGCCCGAATGATCCCGGGAGCTATGTTGTCGGGGGCTTCATGCCCCTGGTAGGGTCTCCCAAGGCAAACAGGTCCTAGGTGACGGGTCAGACAAAGATCGGTTCAGAAGCCCCCTATGATTACAACACAAACAAGGCAGTTTACGTCGCCCGGATCGGCGTCACCGGGGCCCCATCCTGGAGCCAGGCCTGGGATGGGTGCTCCATGGCGAGCGCCTGGTGGCCGGGTCTTACTCCACGGGGCCCGGCCGGGCACAGCCCGAAAGAGCGACGTGGGGCCGCCCTCCCGTGGGCCCACCACCCGCAGGAGGATCCATAAGGGGCCGGTGCAGAGAGATCTGGGCGGCAGTCGACGGCAGGGGCCTCGGCGACCAGATCTCCAGACACAGAGACTAACTCTGGGGACATGGAATGTCACCTCGCTGGGGGGGAAAGAGCCTGAGCTTGTGCGGGAGGTTGAGCGATACCGACTAGATATAGTCGGCCTCACCTCCACGCACAGTTTGGGCTCTGGAACCCATCTCCTCGAGAGGGGCTGGACGCTCCACTTCTCTGGTGTTGCCCGTGGGGAGAGGCGGCGGGCTGGTGTGGGCTTGCTTATAGCCCCTCAGCTCAGCCGCCACGTGTTGTAGTTCACCCCAGTGAACGAGAGGGTCGCGTCCCTCCGCCTTCGGGTGGGGGACAGGTCTCTCACTGTTGTGGCGGCCTACGGGCCGAACAGCAGTGCAGAGTACCCGGCCTTCTTGGAGTCCTTGGGAGGAGTACTGGACTGTGCACCGACCGGGGACTCCGTTGTTCTACTGGGGGACTTCAACGCCCATGTGGGCAATGACAGTGACACCTGGAGAGGGGTGATCGGGAAGAACGGCTTCCCCGATCTGAACCCGAGCGGTGTTCAGTTATTGGACTTCTGTGCTAGCCACGGATTGTCCAAAACGAACACCATGTTCAAGCACAAGGGTGTCCATCAGTGCACATGGCACCAGGACACCCTAGGCCGGAGGTCAATGATCGACTTTGTTGTTGTGTCATCAGACCTCCGGCCGCGTGTCTTGGACACTCGGGTGAAGAGAGGGGCAGAGTTGTCAACCGATCACCACCTGGTGGTGAGTTGGATCCGCTGGCGGAGGAGGAAGCCGGACAGACTTGGCAGACCCAAGCGCATTGTGAGGGTCTGTTGGGAACGTCTAGTGGAGCCCTCTGTCAGTAGGGTATTCAACTCGCACCTCCGGGAGAGCTTCTCCCATGTCCCGGGGGAGGCTGGGGACATTGAGTCCGAGTGGACCATGTTCTCCGCCTCCATTGTTGATGCGGCTGCTCGGAGCTGTGGTCGCAAGGTCTCCGGTGCCTGTCGGGGCGGCAACCCCCGAAACCGGTGGTGGACACCGGAAGTAAGGGATGCCGTCAGACTGAAGAAGGAGGCCTATCAGGCCACTCTGGCTTGTAGGTCTCCGGAGGTCATCGACGGGTATCGGCAGGCCAAGCGAGCCGCGGCTCGTGCTGTCGCAGAGGCAAAAACCCAGACCGGACACCCTTCAGGGGTCGAAGGGTGTCCGGTTTGGGGACCACAGGATCTCATCTCTGCTGTTTGCAGACGATGTTGTCCTGATGGCTCCATCAAACCCGGACCTGCAACATGCACTGGGACGGTTTGCAGCCGAGTGTGAAGCGGCTGGGATGAGAATCAGCACCTCCAAATCCGAGGCCATGGTTCTCGACCGGAAAAAGGTGGCTTGCCCTCTCCAGGTGGGTGGGGTGTCCTTGCCCCAAGTGGAGGAGTTCAAGTATCTCGGGGTCTTGTTCACGAGTGAGGGAAGGATGGAGCGTAAGATCGACAGGCGGATCGGTGCAGCGGCTGCAGTGATGCAGTCGCTGCATCGGACCGTTGTGGTAAAGAGGGAGCTGAGGCGAAAGGCAAAGCTCTCTATTTACCGGTCGGTCTACGTTCCTACCCTCACCTATGGTCATGAGCTTTGGGTAGTGACCGAAAGAACAAGATCGCGGATACAAGCGGTCGAAATGAGTTTCCTCCGCCGTGTGGCTGGGCGCTCCCTTAGAGATAAGGTGAGGAGCTCGGCCACACGGGGGGAGCTCGGAGTAGAGCCGTTGCTCCTCCACGTCGAGAGGAGCCAGCTGAGGTGGCTCGGGCATCTGTTCCGGATGCCTCCTGGGCACCTCCCTCGGGAGGTGTTTCAGGCATGTCCCAGCGGGAAGAGGCCCCGGGGAAGACCCAGGACACGCTGGAGAGACTATGTCTCTCGGCTGGCCTGGGAACGCCTCGGGATCCCCCCGGAGGAGTTAGAGGAAGTGTCTGGGGAGAAGGAGGTCTGGGAGTCCCTGCTCAGACTGCTGCCCCGGCGACCCGGCCCCGGATAAAGCGGCAGAAGATGGATGGATGGATGGATGAAACGCAGATTCCCCATGTTTAGTCCTGACTCTGGCACCAACAGGAGGCAGGTCCATGTTTAGTCCTGACTCTGGGCACCAGCAGGAGGCCGGTCCATGTTTAGTCCTGACTCTGGCACCAGCAGGAGGCCGGTCCATGTTTAGTCCTGACTCTGGGCACCAGCAGGAGGCCGGTCCATGTTTAGTCCTGACTCTGGGCACCAGCAGGAGGCCGGTCCATGTTTAGTCCTGACTCTAGGCACCAGCAGGAGGCCGGTCCATGTTTAGTCCTGACTCTGGGCACCAGCAGGAGGCCGGTGACTCTAGGCACCAGCAGGAGGCCGGTACATGTTTAGTCCTGACTCTGGGCACCAGCAGGAGGCCGGTCCATGTTTAGTCCTGACTCTGGGCACCAGCAGGAGGCCGGTCCATGTTTAGTCCTGACTCTGGCACCAGCAGGAGGCCGGTCCATGTTTAGTCCTGACTCTAGGCACCAGCAGGAGGCCGGTCCATGTTTAGTCCTGACTCTAGGCACCAGCAGGAGGCCGGTCCATGTTTAGTCCTGACTCTGGGCACCAGCAGGAGGCCGGTCCATGTTTAGTCCTGACTCTGGCACCAGCAGGAGGCCGGTCCATGTTTAGTCCTGACTCTGGGCACCAGCAGGAGGCCGGTCCATGTTTAGTCCTGACTCTGGGCACCAGCAGGAGGCCGGTCCATGTTTAGTCCTGACTCTGGCACCAGCAGGAGGCCGGTCCATGTTTAGTCCTGACTCTAGGCACCAGCAGGAGGCCGGTCCATGTTTAGTCCTGACTCTAGGCACCAGCAGGAGGCCGATCCATGTTTAGTCCTGACTCTGGGCACCAGCAGGAGGCCGGTCCATGTTTAGTCCTGACTCTGGCACCAGCAGGAGGCCGGTCCATGTTTAGTCCTGACTCTAGGCACCAGCAGGAGGCCGGTCCATGTTTAGTCCTGACTCTAGGCACCAGCAGGAGGCCGGTCCATGTTTAGTCCTGACTCTGGCACCAGCAGGAGGCCGGTCCATGTTTAGTCCTGACTCTGGGCACCAGCAGGAGGCCGGTGCATGTTTAGTTCTGACTCTGGCACCAGCAGGAGGCTGGTCCATGTTTAGTCCTGACTCTGGGCACCAGCAGGAGGCCGGTCCATGTTTAGTCCTGACTCTAGGCACCAGCAGGAGGCCAGTCCATGTTTAGTCCTGACGCTAGGCACCAGCAGGAGGCCGGTCCATGTTTAGTCCTGACTCTGGGCACCAGCAGGAGGCCGGTCCATGTTTAGTCCTGACTCTGGGCACCAGCAGGAGGCCGGTGCATGTTTAGTTCTGACTCTGGCACCAGCAGGAGGCTGGTCCATGTTTAGTCCTGACTCTGGGCACCAGCAGGAGGCCGGTCCCTGAGGTCCTCAGAGTCAGAGATGGTTCATATTCAAATGTACACACATCTAACACAATTTTCTAACAACTAACTGTTGTGTAATTTATATGGAAGTAACATTATACACTTTACAAAAAATGTTACGTGGGGACAACCAGGCAAAATGTTTCGTAACATTTTAATATATAATGATGTTCATAACATACATAACATAACACAAGACAGGCAAAACATTTTACATTGTTTTCAGTTTGCTCTCTCAACATATAGGCTTTCCCATGGAAACATGTTTTTTTATTATTCCATTTAATCCCCTCACATCCACACATTGAAATAGGACACTGTAACTTCAAAGGTGTTTTATTACAATGCATTTTTAGCCCATTGGGACATAAAGATCAGCCCTTAAGGTAGCACCTGCACACATACCAAACTTTGTTCAAGATTTGTTCATATTAATTTTTTTTTATTTTTTTTAAATCTCAAAAATGAAATAATGTGTTCTTAATGGGTTAGGATTAATCCCCTCTGTAATTTAAAAAAAAAAAGTCTTATATGTCAACATGTAATGTACACCTGAGATTAAATGTCTGCATGGCCGTTTTTACACGCCTTAAGGCAAGACACCACAGCTGAATAGGAAAAAATCTTTAAGGACATCATTTTGAAACTTCTTCTGTAGTTTTCTAACCTAAATGTTTGAAAAATGTATCACAACTTTTTCATCATGGAATGTTTTCATTTTGAAAAAATAAGACATTTTATCTGCATTTATTGGATTAAAGAAAAGAGTGCATGTCGTTTCTCGAGGCTCTTCACTGGCTCCCTGTTGAGTTTAGACTCAAATTTGAATTTCTCCTCCTGACAAACAAAGCAATAAATAATATGGCCTCATCCTACCTCAAAGGTGCCATGGATATATCATCCAAACAGAGCACTTTGCTCTCAAAATACTGGACTTCTGGTGGTCCCAAAAGTCTCTAAAAGCACTAAAGGGGGTAGAGCATTTAGCTACCAAGCTCCTGTGTTATGGAATCAGCTCCCTGTCCATGTTAAAGAGGCCGACACAGTTTCTTTATTTAAAATGAGGCTTAAAATGTTCCTCTTTGAAATAGCTTATGGTCAGCCCAGTTAGGAACAGAAATAAAACCTAGGAGCAACTATGCTGGGGGAAGTATGGCAGCTTGAGCGCTATCCTCCGCTTCCTCCTACTTTTCTACCAACAATATTTAATATTTGAGTTCACCTGTGTGCATGTTTTTCTTCTTTCACTCCTTTCAGGGAGTGGTACTGTTTCCGACACTGCTGATGCTGAACTGTAGAGCTGGATCCTCCTAGACCGCTCTTTACTCTAGATAAATGGATCTTCTTCTCCGTGGATAAAATGTCTCGCTAGATGAATCCTGGATTCCTGCTTTTGGCTCCACAGTTTATCTGCAAATTGATGGTTAGTACGTGGATGAGAGACCGTTGAAACACCAGGGGCCACAGTGGGGCGACTAGAGGGAATGTCGTTGTATCCAAATAACTTCACACACGTCTAGTATCGATCAGGTGTGTGTGTGAATGGCTGGTGGTGGTCGGAGGGGCCGATGGTGCGGATCATTTTTGGCGTTACAAAAGTAAATTAAATTGAACTGAAATAACTATGTTGTTGACATTACAAAACATTTACGGCGGAATTTTTGTATACATAATTTTGTATTTAAGTAAACAAGAGCTACTGACAATTATTTTATCAGTCTTTGAATTGCTGTATCAACAAATCCTTCATAATCTTGTCAAATACAAGACTGGAAAGTTTGGTGTGTGTGTGTGTGTGTGTGTGTGTGTAGGTGGAGAAAAATGCATTTTGACAGAACGGCCTTTAAAATTACAATGCCTCATAAAAATGTTTCCATGTTTAAGTTTACATGTTGAGAGAGCCAACTCGCGTGTCCACAGATCTGAACAGTAATTTGCTTATCTACATGGGCAAAAGATACGTTTAATGCCATACGTTGTAACATTGACAAAACTTTCCATGGAGAAAAGAAGGTTGTAGACTCTCCATTTGAAAGGTTACAAAATGCAGCTTCAATTCTGTCGTATTCATTATTATGCAACAAAACCTTTCAAACAATCTCTTTCTGAAAAGTAAAAGCTATGCAGAGGTTCACCTCACTGTTATCATATCCAGTTGCATAATCATCTTGGTAGACCTTTGCCGTATCATAATTCCGCAATGTCCTAATTACATACAATTCTGTGCCTCTTTTATGACATCATATGATTGAATACGGATTTCATGTTAGCCCAAGTTTAAAGAGCCTTTCATTGGGTTCTGAGAAGAGGAGGCTGGTGTGAGGCGTGTACCCAAACTTTACTTCCTTAATTTCCAAACAGACCCTTCTGCTATGCTATGCTGGATGCAAAGCTGGTTTATGTTGCCATTTCTCTGTGAACTCTGGTTGATCGGAGAAACTGATGGTCTTGGGTACAAATTCTGGGCTAGATGTGCTTGGGTGTTTCTCTCGCTGCTTCACTAAAATGGACTGTGTACGGAAAACAGAAACGGAAATGAGTTTCTCCATTCTTGCTCCGACTGGGCAGAGCATAGATTGCTTGTGTGTTAAAGGTAGGAGGAGATAAAGGACATTTCAACTCACCCCACAATAATTTATCCCCTCAACACACAGACAAAAAAACATTATTTTAGAACAAAAAGATAATCAGTTCAACAGTGTGTGATCCCAAAATCTGTGCCAGGGATAAATGTCAGCGTGGCTGCAGTGTTATGTTGTTTATCTGGTTTTCTACTATTGTTTAGCCTATGCAATGTTAGTTTATTAGATGTTAGGTATAAACTCTCATAGGAACGTGAGAATGTCAAGCCTATTTCACTCTTTCACACAAAATGTTTGAGTTAAAGATTATGTGATAGTAAAACAGACCCTAACCCTAATTCAAAACTCATATCACACCTTAAATCTAAGATGAATGTTAATTTGATGAGGCCATTTGTGAAAAAACAAAAATGGGTGAATAAAGTACTTTAGGTTACTGCATTGATGTCTGATGACATCAGCTTGTCCTGGCTCGTTTTTTAGAGACTATTGACCACCAAAGCACCTTCAATTAAAATAAAATCACAAATTCACTACAACAGTGTGGTCAAAGTGCTGATGTAATCATTTAAGTGCTTAATCCTACATTATAACTGTAGCAGAAAGAACTGAAAGGAAAAGTCATGAGGAGTGTGTGGGAGGATGATGTGCGTTGATCAGGTTCATATTGAGATGGATACATGGTGTTTTTGTTGCTCGCAAACATTGCCCCTATCTTACAATGAAGGCATTCTTTCCTTGCTATAGATGACTGGCCTTTCTGAATCCAAATTGTAACATTTGAGTTCTTGCATTGGCTAATGAACAGAAATGGCTTTCATTATGTTTCCTCAAAAAAGGTATCTGGGCATGTGCATGAATGTGTCTTAACCACTTTACCACTGGTGAGAACAGGACTCAATTTGAACAGGAAGTTGAGTGGGTGGTAAAAATTCTATTTTACATTCATTACAGCAGAGTTTTATAATCAAGCACCACCTGTAAATATTCCTGTGATTATAAGCAATGTATATGCATCATACCACCACAATAAGTGTTAACTGTCTCGAAAAGTGAATGTAAAAAAGACTTATTTCATTCAAATAGTATACATTTATTTTACATAAAGTCTTTATAGGACAGGACAGTTGTTTTGTGGAATGGTCATCATACTCTCTTAACCCCTGCACCACCGGCAAAGTGCTCTCCTTCCTTTCTCAATGAGTTATATAAGTTGAGTTATATGTTATAGTATAGTACTTCTTACTATGCTATAACTAACAACTTTACTAACTTTGTAAGCCTGTCAAAAGACACAAGTTTCTTTTACTGGAATGTATACAGTGCAATTGAACAAATAACTATAAGAACAGTAAAGATTTTGTGCTTAATGTATATGTGAACAATAAGGCAAGTGGCATAGTAATGTTCTTTTCAACAAAATGTTTCCCATAAAAGTACAAATGGTATAGGTAGGTTGTTTATATATGCACATTATATTACTGTTACATACAGGCTAGAAAACATGAGCATGTAAACAAAGTATGAATAAAAAAGTTCATATTGATATTGAGACATCTTTGTTGCGTTATGAGCCAAGAGGAAATAAATAAAAAGGTAAAACATAGTCCCACAGATTTCACTGGCTGTTGCATTGTCCTCGTTGGTGTTTCTGACTCAGCACCTGATGCTGCAGAAGGTCATGTACTGTCCTTTGTTTGGACCAGTCTCTTCCAGTGCAGTAATAGTAAAGAAAAAAAAACAAGCTAATCCTTAAAGCTAGGCCAGCTGTGGGACATTTTTAGCTTCATTTTGGTGAGAAGTACCATTATAAATCCATGCAAAACTATTAGAAATCACGCCTGGTATTTCAGCGAGTTTCTTTAATATAAGCAAGTAATGTAGCTACAAATATTTTTCTATTGATAAGATAATGACAGTTAAAAAAATAATAATAACAAGAACAACAAGAACAGCAACAACAACAACAACAACAACAACAACAACAACAACAACTCTAAAATGCATAATGTTAGATAGGTGTGGTTCTGATAGATATAGGCTTTAATGTGCCACAAATCATGACACAAACATCTTCATAACATGTGCACGGTATCGACATCTTAATATTTGCCTCATATGGATCGAGCGTCGCCTATGATCGCATCTGTCTCATTTGTAAACAGTAGTGTATTTTCTAACAAGGCGATCAGATGGCTAACGGACGGGGCAATTAGCTGGAATATTGCCGTAATGAACGCTCAGGATTGTGGAACACAGTGTTAGCAGCCGCACACAGATAACATGAGCAGAGTTACGACGCGCTCACACTCGGCATTGGACGAGTGATGTTCCAACTGGCTGGATACAGTAGTGATTGCTGATAGTGAGGGCCTCGCACGTCACATGAGCCGGGAGGGAACTGGACGTTGTGGAAAGGTCAAGATTAGAAGGCTGCTGTGAATAGCACATAGCCATTACAGGGCCAAGGAACAGCCTGTTTGGGTGCTTTATTCAAATTTGTACACGGTGTGATGCAATGTTTTGGTACTAGCATTGATAAATTAGCATATATGTATTGTTGTTGCTGTGATATAATAATTGCATACAGTGAGCCTAATTGTGTTGAAGCTTTGTAGTGACATACGTGAGGTCTTTTGTCGACCTGGACTCAAAATTATGAAAAATCTTTTAGAGTAATATGCATTTCAGCGTTGTGATTCTTATATTTATGCTTTTGAGTACTCCGTGAAACACTTCTACTATATGTATGTGTGTATAATGAAAACCATTGCAACAAGTCAAACTGTTTTTCATTTCAAAAATTTTATTTCCTCTTAATTTAAGTCTCTGCATTAAAAATGAACAGACAATAAATATACATTCACAATAAAAATAGTTCAGATTGCAAACACATTCAAGTTTACTCGACCATTGAAAGTCTTCGAGCTCATGTAAACAGCCTTTCCCTCTTCATAAAAATCTCTGTTTAAGAGTCTCTTTTTTTTTGTCATTCATCGGGTCAAAAAGGCATGACGTCAACACAACACATCAGCACTCGCCGCTTTACAATCAAGAAGCCACATCACAGGTTAAGCTCGTCTTGTTTGAACAAACTGAGGCTCTAAAATGTCTCGTGGGCTGTGTGTGCTGCTGTCTTTTTTTTAGATAGTCGGAGCCACCACGGGTCCCGCTATCCTTGGAAACGGCGCTGCAGCGCAAGGAGCGCACATGTCCAGTTTCTTTTAGGTCAGCGGCTCGCCACTGACTCTCTGCTTTGTCACAACTTATTTGAAATAATCTGTTTTAGCTAATTACGCACCTCTCTTTGTCCTTGCCCTGCCCACCGCCTATCGCCTTTTCCTTTATGTACATGAGGTCGCTGTGCACGCTAGGCCTCCGCGCGCTCGGCGTCACAATCCCGTACGCCTCCCCGATATCTTTGAGCTTCTTGTTCTTTAGCGACTTCCTGTGGAGCAAATCGCAGTACTGCACGGACACTTTGCGGTGCAGGTCGGGGCTCATTTCATGAGGTAGCTTGGCCAGCGTGAACAGAGTCTGAAACATCTTGTCCACGTTTTCATTGCGCTTGGCCGAAATCTCGAAGTAGGCGCACTTGTCGTCGCCAGCCACAAGCTGCTCGATCTCCTCTGGCTGGACCTCTCGGTAGAATTCGCGGTCACCCTTGTTGCCGCAGATGACCAGTGGGACGTCGATGTTCTCCTTGATTTTGTTCTTGAGGCAGGACTTTGTCTCGAAGATCTGACGTTTGAGACGCTGCACCTCCTGGAATGAGTCTCTATTGTCCAGGCTGAAGACCAGAATGAAAACATCACCTGAGGAAAATAAACAAAAGGAAACATTAGTCACATAATAATAATAATTTCAAGAAATAGACATAAAGTTGTAGGTTATAAATGCTGTAACTACCATAATTATAGAAAGCCAATATCAATTATCATTACAATAACTATTTTCATACTATTTGGTAATTTTCAGTAAACTTTTTTCCAGAGATTTTCTTCTTACAATGATATAATTTTACCACAGTGAAATTAATTTAAGTTTGGCTACGTTTGTTGTGTATTAATAAGTATTATTGAGTTGGTAGTAGACTGTTATTATGACAATTATTACAAACAGCCATGCATTTCAAAAATAAAAAAATTAAAAATAATAAATCAATTTAAGGCGGAGTGATAACAAAGTAATGTGACAAGAAAGGAGATCGGCTGTCACACTGTCGCCTATTCTGCCTCTTGACATGAGCAGACAATATTATTTTCTACAACATTTTCAGGAAAATAACTTTTCATTCGCTATTCTAAGGTAAACTTTCAATGCGTAAGAAAGTTTAAAAAGCCAACTCTACTGTAACTCAATAAAGTAGTGCACGGGTGGTTCGCTGTACGCACCTGTCAATATCGACAGTCTCCTCATGGCGGGAAACGGGTGATTCCCAGACGTGTCCAAAATGTCCAGCTGGTAAACGTCCCCTTTGATGCTGTAAAGTTTCCTGTGAAAGTCCTCAATGGTCGGCGTGTACTGCTCCTCGAATCTCCCGTTCAAGAAGCGAGACACGATCGCGGTTTTCCCAACTTTCGTGGAGCCGAGTATGACCATCCGGTAGCAGTTCTTGGCCGGGATGTCGTAGTCACTTTCGGACGGGGACATTTTCTTAATCATGGCGAAAAGACGCTGCGTAGAGTCAAAGTGAAAGTGTCGTTGAGAGTTGTCTGCGCGGTTCTGCTTGTACAGCCGATGTGCGCTCCGTTTTATAGTCCCAGTAGCGCGGCCCCTCCTCCGGTTAACGTCACGGACACAAACACACACACACCGGCGGCTGCACGCGGTAGATGGAGCTAAAAAAAATAAAAAAAAATAATAAAAAGAGCTCCCCATTGACTTCCATTGCTGCCTCAGTCCGCTATTTCTACTGAACTGACAGACAGAGTTGTGGGAAAAAAAACGCATGGACTGCATTGGGAAGACAGAGCAAGCTTCCACAGAATCATTGATGTCCCCCTGGTTACCCCGGTTACCCTTTGTACCAAAACAAAACCAAAAAGGAAATGAGTTTTTTTTTGTAACTGGTTAATGTGTCTCGAGGCGCTTCCTAATAACTAATAGACCGGTAAAATGTGACTGCATGGTTGTATGGAGCAACACGTGTGCACAAACCTAATGTTGCTCGTATAAAGCAAGGATTTATTTAGGCTATTGAAGCAGCTAAGAGTGCAGTAATAATTGCCGTCAATAGAGGGCACTCATGCGTGGATACAAGTTCAGATCAGATGGCATGACCTGCTGTTATTGTGAGTCTGATGTGTGCATAATGTATTTATTTATTATTACTCAGAGGAACTAAGATGACCTTTTATTTTGTAGCCTATATATTTTGACAATGCATAACAAACATCTTGTACACAGGATTTTTGTTTTGTTTTGAAGATGGGTTGTGGGGCCTGTTGTTGAATAGCCCTCAGAATCAGAATCAGAAAACAATTGTCAATGAACAAAATTCACAAACATATGAACTTGTCCTGGTGATTCGATGCAACACAAACAACAAATCAATGAACAATGAATAGCTACCAGACATAAGCCCTGTTTTATGTGCTAGGTTTGCAACATTGGGAATCTATAGTGCACATTTTTCAACAAGGACAGGTTTGAAAACAAGATACTGTGATTTTAAAGGAAAGAATTGTGCAACTTTATGCAATATGTTTGAGTGTTTGTGTTGTAGATAATTTTTAATCTGCAGCTGCACCTTCAGTCAGTCAATTTGGTTAATCAATTGTCCATGTCTCACTGTCTCTGTGACAGGCTCATTCTGTAACCATCTTGGTGGACTTTAGTAAAGTTTTATGCCAGTTCGTCTTTCGTAAGTAGGTATCACTTGACATACAGCGTATATTTGGTTTCACTCGTCCTGAAAAAAACATTGATGTGTGAGTAAAAAGTGGTTTCAAATTTGTTAAGGCAAAAGAGATTATTCATTCTAATAGGTCAGTTTAAATTAATGCTGAAAGGTTTTGAAATGGGATCTCGGTTTTGTAACTTTCTTGTGACTGTTTATTATGACTGCGGTCATGGCCAGACATCCTTGACAAATAGATTCATCTCAATGGGATTTTCGGGGTTAACTAAAACATTAAATAAAATAGCAGATACTTGAACATAGCCATAAAGAGTATTATGTTATGTATGTGTAAACCCCAGTTGTCCAGGGAGGATCCAAGAAAAAAAAAGTTGAATTCAAGTTTTTAAGAGTTGTTTTGCACTACATACAAGATTGCATGTTGTGTAGTCTGATCTGGAGCAGTTCCCACAGAGGTTCTGTGTGTGACTGGCCCCTGAGCCTCTGCACAGGCTTATGATCAGAAGGGCCATTGTCTGTGTGAGTGATCCTGCTTGTTACCCAGCTACACTGTGCGTCAGAGCGCTCACCAGTCAAACAACTTTAACCAGCGGCTCCTTAGGCACTCTACAGCACAAGAAGACTTAACACAAGAAGAAAGATGAAGAAAGATCATAATAAATACATTGCTGTTAAAACGTGTCCCAATGTATTTTTGGGCCCAAAGACTCAAGACATGTAGCACATTGTCAACATCCCACGTGGCAAACATGTGTTATCCACTCCACCACAAGCAGCACAAATAATCAATTCTGATATGGTGGATCTGGCTATTCACTGTGTGAGAAATGCATTTTGTCTGCTCAGTGGCCTAAGTGAATAGTCTAATCATGAATCAGTGGAAACATTTGAGAAAAAGTAGCCTTCATACAGTGAGAAAGCCCTTAATTATTTTTCTATTATTCTATTATAAATCTTAACCTTTTAATTATGAAGACGCTGTTTAGTAACCTGGATTATGCTAGATTGATCTTTGTCTGAATTGAGTTCATTACATTAATGAATATGGGAAGGCTCTCGCCGAAATCTGGTTTTATGATTATACTTCTGTGCCTAATCTGTGTTGCAACACTGGAATTTCCCCATTATGGGACAAAGAAAGGTTATCTTATGTCAAAAAAAATACTTCTTATTTGTCAAAGCATCATAACGGCAGTTAGGTGTTAAATCCAGAGTTCATAAAAGCATTCTCATCTTCTCATCTACAAATGAATCGAAAAACAAAATAGTATTTTTCCTAATATAGGCCAAAGTACAGCCATCATCGCCATGTTATTTTGGTTGGGCTTGTTTTGACTTCCCAAACTGCGGCTCTGTGATTGGTTCATGTCCCTAAATGCCATGTGATTAGCCTGTTTACCACTGGTAAGTACTGCAAACCAATCAACTGGAGCATAACAAGATAGATTCTTAAGAGTTTGTGAACTCACAAAAATCATGCGAATTCATCTTGCTGGCAAGGTTAGCTGTTTAGTACTTGAAGAAGAAATACAATGCCATCATAGAAATATAGACAGCTCAAAGAACTCTGCCTTTCTTAGTATTCTGCTTGTAATGTCTGAAGAAGGGCTCTGACCCAGTTTCACATGTGGTGTTTTGACGACAACAAATTTGTGTTGAAAAGGTTTTTTACTAATCCTTTAATTTGATCTATAAACTGCTGTAGTTTGAATAACAGAGTCAGCTGAAGCGTGAGATTTTCTTATAAATATTACATTTTAAGTTTTCTAGTCCAGTATATGAGATACAAATACTGTGTCAAATATTTCATGAATAAAAACGATCAGTCCATCATTATTATTTGTTTGACAGAAGTTGGAGTGGAGCCTGCAGTGACACGTGAGGGATCAATGTTCTCAGTCGTCCATAAAGCCACTCATCCTTCCGTCTGCACTTATCAAATTTCACACAGAAATGTCTGCTCCAGGAAATATATTAGTGATGGAGTGACTACTTTGGCACAAGTAAGTCTGCTAATGTTTTGTCAGTAGTTAATTCAAGACGACACCCTTTGACTATGTACATATTACTAAACTGAAACAGTATTTCTGCCTTATCAGCAATAATTGGTGAATTAAATAATGCTATTGATTTTACTTCAACTTAAACATGATAAAGAAAAGGGGCTTTAAACCATGACGCTGTAGAGTTTTATTATTAATACATACAAACATACATTCACAAGCAGGTAATACAGTTCGGTATGGGTGCTTGAGTTTGGTATGGCAGATTTTAGTTTTACCTCCACAATTGTATAACTGACAAAGCATGGACTTTTCCTGTCTACAATATCTCTGGTTGTCTTTGATAGTACAAAATTAGCATAGCACAACATAGCACTGCGAAAAATATTGCAGTTTTTGAATCACACCTAATATTAGTTTAATGTGTAGAAAGGTATTTTATCTGATTTGGCCATTTGGCCATTAGAACATTTAATTTACATGAAATTATGTCAAAAGGGTATAACAAAATACAACAATAATATGATAGCCATTAATTGAAAATTGCATTTCTCTAAAATAGTGAACCCCTACCCACACAAAGCGTGTTTTATAAGTCCAAGCAGTTAGCAGTTAATCATCTTTCAAAAAATACAGTTTTTGTGTGGTATGGAGATCATTTACTAAATTCTACTTGCCTTTTGGAAAAAAGGAAAAAGTAGTAAGTCATTTAAACACCGAAGCTGAGACTGAGTTATGCACTCGTTCAATAATCTTTATCTATTTTGTGTTTGTTAGGTATGAGTGAACAGCTTTAACACAGTTCAGGGCATAATCATTTCCTCTCAAATGGTTTCGCCGGTGTCCACATGACAGAAAGGCATCCTGAGCAATAGTGGGATCTGATGGCGTCTGGGAAGGAGGCCATTATTCCTGTTTGCTTCGCTGCATTCTCTCCTGGTAGATGCGCTCTGTGAATGGTCTGTAAATACAGCAGAACAAACATGAAAAGGGACAATAAATCAGAGAGGAGAATGCTGTACCACTCAGTGCCAGGACCCTACATGTGTTCACTGAAGCGTCCAATGTGTCTGCACATGTACCCCTCCATGTGACAGGCACCACCCATGTCAAAGTCTGCAGCAGTACCATCTCTCTCAGAACCAGTGTGGAAAGCCATTCATCATTTCCTTGGGACAAAGAAATCTACAGAAAACAATTTAGGCAAACGTTTTGTATTATTAAAAATAAATTAATTGATTATGGCTAAAAAGTGTTTATTCAAATATATGCGTTTGCTTAGGAACCATGATTCCAAAAGTGTTTATATAGGACCTTTGTTGAGAACAGTGGCTAGAACAGTTATTGGAGGTTGTGAGTTGAATTCAGAGGATTCCCAAATGTAATAGTCTTAAAATAGGCCTGATACATTTCAAATGCAGTTATAAATGTAGTATCCTAGTTTTGTCCAACCAAATTAATTTATATAATATAGTTCCTATAAATAACATCTAAACTACTACGTTGGCCTAGTTTTTAAGTTTTGGGGTCACAAATGCCAACTAAAATTGTTCCTCATTTGACTTATTCATTGTTTTATGTTGCACCGAATCACCAAGACAAGTTCCTATGTTTGTGAATTTTGTTCATTGACAATGACAACAAATCCTTTCTGATTCTGATTCTGATAGAGAGATTAATAGATATAAATTATAGTCGTCTAAATGTCTATTTTCAGTACTCAGTGTGGGTCCTAGAAAACTGAAATCACAAATGTAAAGTCGCATCCAGCCATGCATCCCACTTTCTGTTCACAAATTCACCCAAATCAGATGATCCAGAACCAGTGCCATGGGCTATAGACAAATATAACTCCATCCGAGCTCCCCTCACAGCTTGAGGGGAATTGCCTTCCTTTCTGCATGACAGTTGCTTATGAATGACAGAACTGGGAAAAACTGTGGGGACATACATGTGTGGCATTATGTGCTGTAAGTGGGCCCTGACATCTAAGGGCCCGGGGTCTCATTGGCTGTTAGCGCTAGCTGTCAAGCAATATAAGGGTTTGCCTCTTTGTTGTTCTCCCTTCGATTTCAAGTGCTCCCCCACGTCACTACGGTTCCAGGTTTTTCAGGGCTTCACGGCAGCACAGGCATTTACGTATATACAGAATATACAGTATATTTGTGGACAGGTGACTTGTTCGTTACCCATAATGGTATTGTAGCTTCTCAGGTGTAGCTGCTCAGGTGACGCTACCATTTTGTCCTGCTTTGCATGTTGCTACTGCCATTACTGTTGCCCGCTGCCTGTTATTGCCCACTGCTGGGACTGTATGCCGTGCTGCTCTGTGTAGAAGTCCTCCCTCTGAGTCTGACCTGAGCTGTGCTGGGTCAAGCACTTAACTGCCTCGCTGTGCGTAATTACACACTGGACGTTTTCACATGCCACTAACTATAAACTCTTTAGCTGCTTGAATCTGACTTATTTGTGGAACAGTCCACTGTATACTCTTATATAAACCCGTGTGCAGTTCCAATAGTGCATGTGACTTTTAATATTCAGATTTTTTGTTCCCAGGAGTCCAGGAGTGTCTAATCTGGTGTTGGTGATGGTCCGTCTGGTGGTGTGTGCAGTGCACTATTTTGTGTGAGGCATTTAGATGTCCTCGTTTGTTGCCCCCCAGCCTCAGTTTGCTTTATTTGCTCTCTTTGGGTGACTAAAACTTCCATTTTCCTATTAACTATATTCTTCAATAAACATTGAGAAGGAAATCCATTTCTCTTTGCCTTATTAAGCTGTATGCTTTAGGTGCTGTTAATAATCTCCAGATGAAACTCCAGAATTGAGTTAATGTGCAAATCCAAAATTAAAATCTATAAAATCTTCCACCTTGCCACACTTGTATACCGGGGCTCTCACTCACAACTTGTGACCCTGTGACCTTATCAAAAAAGGCTGGGTCCCACATACTGAGAACCTTTGTAAGAACTGCAATGTTTGATTTATTCATTTGCTGTTTCAATATCAATTATGTTTATCATAGCAAGATTCTACAGCTGTGTGGTCATTGCGGACACAGACAGCGACACACCTGCTCTCGCTGAAGCCACCTACATAATGAGAGCTGATGAGTAAGTACAAAGAGCAGCTGCTTCCAGAACGGGCTGCTCATGTGTTGTGTGTCAGGGAGGACAGAATCCGAGTCTGTATGTAGGCCAACTATAAAATACTTTTTTGACAAATGTCCGTGGCATGAAGAGGATAGACACACACAGAAAACATACACAGGTCTAATGTTCTGTTGTATTAGAATAATAAATAATACATACCCTTCAAATTGAATTGCAACCTTGTATACCACTGCTACAACTGCAGTCAGCATCAGACCAACGGGACTTGAGCCACTAAAAACACACAAAGCATGACAGGTTAGGTAAAATGTATACGATGAACCTATTTTTCACCCGTTAATCAGTGTTGAGTTCATCATTATGCATACTGAAGAGGTAGAAGTAATTGGCTCCCATTCAATTTGCTTTGTGCCGAGATTCAAAATAGTCAATATGGCAAATAATGAATAGGCAATGTGACAAAAATATATATATATCGTTATCCTCATATCGATCAATCGCAATTTTCAATCTGATCATTTATTATAAACAAATAAAAAAGGCTTTCATTAATAATTTTGTGAAGATAAACAAAACCGAATTTGAATGCTGGCCATTAAAGGACCTTCCAAGTCTGAACTCAGCTCCAAACACAGGCTTTTACTGACAAGGATTGGCTGTGGAGCTCTTAATTTAAAAGATTCAAGCATATCTTTGATGATTAGAATGGCGTGAATCTCAATTAAAATTGAATTACAGAGTTCTACTTATAGCTGTATTTTCAAATTCTTCCGTTCATTCTTGGTTTGTCATGTTCTCAAAGTACTCACAAGTATCACCTAAACCATTAGATCTGGATCTGGTAAGTCCAAAGTAGTTCAGTCTAGGTGTAAGATAGAACTGAACCATGGCAAAAGTACATTCTAAGCAAGGATAAACCTAGAAACTTGCACTAGCACCTGCTAGTACACTATATCACATATATATAGTGGTATACATACCGACTGGAAAGAAAAGAAATACAAAGAAAGGAGCACAAGTATGAAAGTACAATAGTAGGAAAGTTCACATGAGTTAAAAAATAATCTAAGTTTACATCACATGAAACAGCTTTGTGTAGCCGGAGAAGGCTTTGGACCGTGTCCCTCGGGGTGTCCTTTTGGGGGTGCTTCAGGAGTACAGGGTCCGGGGCCCTTTGCTCAGGGCTGTCCGGTCCCTGTATAATCGGAGCAGGAGCTGTGTTCACATTGCCGGCAGTAAGTCAGACCTGTTCCCAGTGCATGTTGGACTCCGCCAGGGCTGCCCTTTGTTACCGGTTCTGTCCATAGTTTTTATGGACAGAATTTCTTGGCGCAGTCAGGGGTCGGAGGGTGTGGTCAGGGGTCGGAGAGGTAGGGGACCACAGGATCTCATCTCTGCTGTTTGCACATGATGTTGTCCTGATGGCTCCATCAAACCCGGACCCGGACACACGGAGTGTGAAGTGGCTGGGATGAGCACCTCCATTCCGAGGCCATGGTTCTCAACTGGAAAAAGGTGGCTTGCCTTCTGCAGGTGGGTGGGGAGTCCTTGTCCCAAGTGGAGGCGTTTAAGTATCTCAGGGTCTTGTTCACGAGTGAGGGAAGGATGGAATGGGAGATTGACGGATCGGTGCAGTGGTCGGTGCAGTGATGCTGCATCGGACTGTTGTGGTGAAGAAGGAGCCGAGTCGAAAAAAGATGGATTGAAGGATGAAACACTTGATACCTGATAACGCCCTCTATTCTCTTCATGTATAAATGCAGTTTCATTCATCTCATACAGTATACAGGCTGCGAAATAGATGGGGGCCCGGGGCCCGTAGGCCCTCAAATCGCCGGAGGGCACGGGGTTTTAAATAGGAGGGGGCCCACCGTCCCCTGTATCGAAATTCCTCAAAAAAAAATCAAGATTTAATAAGTAATTTGGCCATATTTGGGGCATTTTCATCGCTTATGTTTTGTTTTGAGAGACATGCCCACTTCTCGCTTCTCATTGAGCGAGCGGTGTCCGTGATCCAATTTTGTTGAAAGCGGGCATCTGGTTGGCCGCTGCGTTTGTGTCGCGTTCGGGTGTACACGGAAATGCCCGATCTAATTTTGTGCCAAAAGTGATATCTAGGTTGGCGGGCGTCAATCTACTCCGCAATTCAGTCTTCTTAAAGTTGTTTGCAACAAAAGCTGTAGTTTTGCACATTAGGGACAATGTCAATGTGGAAGTATCTTGAAGGGGGAAAACCCCCACCACCAAAAAAACAAAAAAGTGACAGATGAACAGAAGAAAAAAAAAATATATATATATATATATTATGAGAAGAATGATAGGTAGGGACAGGCAGTATATGGAGTCGTGGGACACACCTTTCCCCTGGCATCACTATGACAGATTATTGTACTGCACCGTGTGTTTGGCCTTACCTCAAAAGGGATACAAGGCACAGGTATTTATTTGACAAGCTTTGGTATTTAACAGAACTCTTACAAGCTACTATTTTAACAATACTGATACTTGATTTGTTCCCTGACAAGAAGATTATGATTCAGAATATTTCATGATCTCTGGTTTATAGGAATTCAGTATTTGTGCTCTTCATATCAAATAAAAGATAAAAGTACTTTAAATTGTTTTACATGCTAATAACGAGGTTTAAAACAACAAATTTATCTTGTCCTTATGACGCCGCGATGCCGTGCGCGCTTGTGGGCCCCTGAAATTGCTGGGGGGCCCCTAACTTTGAAAATCTATTTCTCAGCCTGGTATACTACAGTTCCATGTCATGCTTGTGTAGTTTGCCAAGCGCTTGTTCAAGCCATGAAGCCGGGAAAGGCTTTGTTGTGTTGTGTTAAAAGAAACAACAACAACAACAAATGTATATTTAATTAGATACACACAATATTTTTTTTTTCTTAATCTATGTGAATTTAATTTCATTGTGTAAGTAAATTTGCATTATTTTACAAGCGGGTGAAGAATAATTACAGATAAGTTTCACAAGGAGAGAAACTGAGCTATTCAAGCAGCACAGGCTATGGCATCTTTCCAGTTAATCATATTTCGGGTAAAGCGATATCGCCCTTGAATCAAATCATATTTCCAAGTATTTATCTATCTATCCATACATCACTGGCAGATTTGAGTAAAATATGAACATATTTGGCACCAGGACTATTAAAATAAATGAGACCATTTTTATTATTTTTACATGTTATTTTGCCAATTCTGCAACACCACAAATGAACTGAAATGTTTCAATAATTCTAATTTTCAACCAAAATATAATTCAGAATTTTGAGAATTGTGACCCAAAGACACGGAATAAGAATGACACACAAAGAATCACGACCCTATTTTTTGTTGCATGGAACAAATGGACTGCTTGCTGTATCAGTCCCCAAAAAAATTGCAGATAAATACAAATAACTACATTTAACATTAATGAACAGTTCTGTTTGGTATAGACCATAACTATTAATAGGGTTAATAATATCACTATCTATTACAGTATTATTTACCCCTCAGACACTGACAGGGTCTTGTCAAGCTAATGAAAGTACCCTGGAATGTCAGTGCCATGTAATGACACATTAAACATGTGTCATTACATGCGACCCCTCGTGTACAATCTGACTAGATTGACCCACTAATTCTGAACCATCTGCCATCAGCATCGCTCAGCAGGCTTGGTTTTGTTTTAAAATGACCAAAATAAGAAAACAGTTAAATGCTAGACATCAATGACAGAGATTGCCTTGTTTATTTTGACTGCAGTATGGTGATAAAGACTGTATAGTTGTTTTTATTCTTATTAATAAGTTTCTATTAATAATTTCGGAAAGCTGATTTGATAAAGTAATTAAGATCTGATTTTGATATCTTAACTCTTTTTGTGTGTGTGTCCCATACCTTCCTCATTAGCCTAAAAAGGGTCTTCTCAAATGTATTATATTTATGGCAAAATCATGCCAGGATTCACAAGTTCTTTGTTTTTATTCACACTATACAAATGATACCTGACCTGGCCTTTTCAATAACCTTATTGCAGTCTCTTGTGCACACGTAGGAACTGCAAGTAATCAGAAGGCCTAGGAGCATACCCGTGTTTGAAAAAGAAGTCACTAAAAACTGACCTACTTCTGATAAGAGAGAGTTCAAAAGAGTCATGGAAATCTGCCCCACAGTATCAACATAATGCTACACTTTCCAGCATTATATTATTGTAAATAACAATATCATAAAGACTGGACAGTGCATGTTAATATCATTAACATGCATTGTCCCAACCAAATAAACAAATTATTATTTTTCATTTTAATTTAACTTAACACAGGACAAAGCCACTACAAGCGTAGATTTCAGCTTGTAGCTGTTTGAAATGGGCGACATCCTTTGCTTGTCCCTCAATCTTATCAATAAGTTTAGCATTACACACACAAGGTTTCTTTTTAGCTCTTTTGCTATGATGAAGATTATTTGATTGATATTTGTCTTCAACATTATCTCAGAGTTGTACATAGAGACCACTAAAGTAGACTTGGCCTGCGGATAACCCCTATCTTCAAAAGGGATAAACACTGTTGTCTTCTTTCTTGTAAAGAAAATATCCCTACACAAGACCAACACATGAATATTTCTTTATGTAACAGAAGGCCAGAAGGGCATGGTGAACAAAGAGTGAGAAAAAGTAGACACTTAAAACCTGAGTCCCTGCATATGTCTACTATTTGTAGATTTCATGGTCTTGTTTGCTCCATTGAATTCCTGAACTGTTCCGTGAGGCTCTTGAACAGGCTTCAACAAACTCTCCAGCTGAGCTGCCGTTAGAACTAATTTGCACAAGTGTAATGAGTTTGCATTTTTCTTTAATGACAAAATTCAGGGCATTAAAAATGCTAACAATTCCACAATGCAAAAACTAACCCTAAAACCACCTAGACCAAAATGTTCAAAGAGCCATATTGGACCAAAAAAAACAAATCTGTCTGGAGCCGCAAAAAATAAAAGCCTTATATAAGCCTTATATGACGGGAACACTGGCTGTAAGTGTATATTAGCTAGTTTAGCCTACTATCAAAATGACTAGGCTACATAATGAGCATTCCTGATTAAATGTTTATTTTGCCCTTTAGCGCCCCCTGGAGAGAGTGACGCACCACGTGACTACTCTGCTATACGATATTTGATGCTTTATGTTAATGTATTATGTTTTGTTGCATTGATGAAAATAGAAATAGAAATGCAATTAAGTAATCAGATTTTTTGTGTAATTTTTTATTTTGAGGATTTGAAAAAAAAACAAAAACACAGTTCTCTTCAAACCTCAATAACAATACAATCCTCTTCTCTTTTCCCCGTATCTGGGCAACAGTGGAATCGAACACAGCCTGCAATTATATTTGATCATTTCAGAGTTCACATACCTTCATAACAGCGCTGCCTGTTTGATATCGATCACACAGCTCATCACAGACAATTGAGTATGTTGGAGCTGAATTAATTTCCTTGATTTGCCGATTGGTGATGCTGCATGCCCTTTTAATGTCCCTTTCCTTCATTGTCTTTGCGGAGAATTCTTCATGTCATCCTGGAAATGTCTTTCCAAATTACTCTTCAAAGCAAACATGCAGGCAATCCTTTCGCATTGGCAATAAAAACAAATGATTCGGTCCATTCTTCCTTGAATCCTCTGTTCTCATCAGCTTTCTTTCGTTCAGGTTTGTTTACAACAGATCCATGCACGTGCCCGGCACTGCTCCGCCCATATGCCTTGCGCTAATAGATCCATAGCAACAGGCTGAAATGTGTGTCGCAGGCTATGACGCAAATCTTTGTTGACAGAAATGTTATATTTGGTATAAACATTTTTATAGCATTGGAAAACATTAAGATTGTTTGCATCATGTTTGTCCTCCTACAGAAACCATATTAAATCAAATAATTTATCCCCCCCATTTAGTTTCATTTTCATTCATTTTTGAAAAAGCTCCAGGGATCCACTAGGAGGGCGCTAAAGAGCCGCAGGTTGCAGACCCTTGACCTAGACACTTAGAGCTGACTCACTTTGCACCTGTAACTGACAAAACTGTCCAGGAGATCAGTTTGTTAGCACCATTCACTCACATAGCCAACATGTCACTTCAATCTTCGACATTCCCAGTGTCTTTGAAAACTGCAGTCATAAAGCCTCTCCTAAAGAGAGCAGTCTTGATGCTGCAATACTGAGTAATCACAGGCTAATCTGCCCTTTTGGGGCAAAGTCTTTGAAAAGTTTGTTTACCGAAAGCTCACGGATTTCCTCTTAATAAACAACTAATTTGATGTTTTTTCAGGTTTTATACCTCATCACAGCACCGAGACTGCTGTTGTCAAGGCGACAAATGACATCCGCCTGAACACTGACACGGGCAAAGCCTCAGTCTTAATTATGTTAGATCTTGAGTGCTGGATCCTCTTACAGAGACTAGAGGACTGGGTGGGCATCACTGGCACTGCCCTGAATTGGTTAAGGTCCTATCTGGAAGACAGAAAGTACTTTGTTGGTAACTGTGTCTCAGACCACATGACCCTGACCTGTCGGGTGCCCCAAGGGTCAATCCTGGGACCCCTTCTGTTCAACCTCTACATGCTGCCGTTAGGTCAGTTGATACGCAGCGTAAATGTGTCCTATCACAATTATGCAGACGACACTCAGATTTATGTTTCACTGACGGTGAATATGGACCAGTGGATTCACTCTGTCACTGCATCCAACAGATCAGTGTGTGGATGCAAAACAGCTTTGTCCCGCTGAACTCAAGACAAGACTGAAATCATCGTCTTTGGCCCACAGAAACAAAGAGAAAGTGTTAGCGTCACCTCCAGAGTCTCGCACTAAAACCTACAAATCAAGCTAGAAATCTGTGGGTAATAATCGTAATAATTGGAGACCTATCCATGTATTTGTATCCAGTAGATTAGAATACTGTAATAGCCTGTTCACTGGCCTGTTCACTGGCCTCTCGAAACGAGCTGTAAAACAGCTGCAGTACATCCAAAACGCTGCTGCTCGGGTCCCAACTAGAACCAGGAAGTACGATTACATTAGTCCTGCTCTCAGGTCTCTGCACTGGCTCATGTGGCTCAGAGAATAGACTTTAAAAAAGCTCTACTTGTGTACAAGTTTCTCTATGGCCTAGGACCAAAGTACATCTCGGACATTTTAGTGCCATATGAACCATCTCGGACTCTGAGGACCTCAGGGACTCAGAGTCAGGACCTAACATGGGGAATCTGCGTTTCAGTTTTATGCAGCCAAAATCTGGAACAATCTTCCTGAAGATGTGAGACAGACCCCTACTCTGGCAATGTTCAAATCCAAGCTAAAAACTGTTTTGTTTCGCTTTGCTTATGACTGAAATGATTTTCTTTGCACGCTTCTCTTTTATGTCTTAAACTGTGATTTCTGTCATTTCTTTGTGATTTTAATGCATTTTTTTCTTGTTGTGTGAAGCACTTTGAATTGCCTTGTGTACGAATTGTGCTCTACAAATAAACTTGCCTTGCCATAACTGCTCATCAGTGGCAGTGGCAGTTATTCATATAAAAGACAAGGAGAAACCAGTATTATGGTACTAACCTGGGTTATAAATAGGCATCTCTGAACTTGGACATACATGTTAATACATATATTTTTCAAAGATTGTCCGGATTATAAAGCACAATGCAATTTTTCAATGCAATGAAATTTGCAACTTGGTCGTAGTTATTCACAACGAAGTGTGGTGCATTTTGTAATGTTCAGGAAAGTAGGCATTAATAGCTTCATGAGTATTTGAGTGCTTGCCTGGCAACATGCTTGCTTTATATTGCAGTCTCAGTTGTCATCGAGATCACACATTCCTGCTTTTCAGGAAATTTGCACCTACGTGTTGATTATCAGCATGCCCCTTGTAATTTAGATGTATTCTGTATTGATAGGGCTATTTTTCAGCCTTGGCTATAATGGGCTGTATTTTGTGATTGGTACGGATCAAGAGATCCTGGGATATCATGTGTACACCGTTCAAGAAAATGTATATGAAATTAATTTATCATTTACCATTTATAGATCCAAAGCATGTGTTAATAGGTTACCAAAAAAGGTGAATCTGATTTATATAATATATATATTCAAATAAAAACTTACATAAGTGCTAAACCGAGGTAGTTGGCAGTGCTTCCCCAATACATGGGGTTGTCTATTAGGTTGAATGGAAAACCTGTCACCTTCTTGTCCATCAAGATGCCAAAGTAATCACCTGAAAAATACCAGACAGAAACTATTATTGGAGACAACATATTTACAGCGTCCACAATACCATTTTGTAAAGGTAAATGGTGGCATGAACAATGGGAAGCATTGAATAGATAATTGGAACAAGACTTTTTTTTTTTTTTTACAAAATTACAAAGAGTTGAAACTTCCTCTTGCTGTGTGAACCACACAATAGCATTTAAATATATTAAGTAAGACTAGTTTGTGGCCAATTGTCAGACCAATCGATCGTAACTGGTTCATTGAGGGGGTGTCTACAAGGAAAAAAAAGAAAAGTGAACTAGGACACAGGTAATAGTAACCTGATCACTTTTTATGGCACACTATGTAATGAATTGTCCTTTTATTGTGCGCAAACAAACGGACGTAATCTGACCCATTTTAGGCTTAAAAGTGTGGCAGGACATGAACATTCAAATGGTATTCAGTAGGTCCCCCAACCTGCTGCATTAACACATGTGGTGCAGGTGGCCCTGTTTTTTATGTATTTATTTTTTCATTCACCATTATTATACAACAATTTCGATTACGTCAAGTCAGTTAAACCTGACCTCAAAACGGACTACCGCTAGCCATTCATATTCAAAGGAAGAGCGTTGTCCATTCTGCTGCGTCATTTAATTGTGATTATATAGTCAACCTGGATTTTTTTTTTTCCAGGTATGCCGTTAGCTTAGAGGCTAAAGAAGTAGGTTTGTGAAAAGTCTCTGTGGTTTTGAAGCTTGGTCATTGATCCGGTCAACCCGTTGAGGCCATGTGTAATTAGATTGTGTTGATATGTTTGTTTTTGCTCTAGAGTCGAAGCTTCCAATCATTGGGTCATGGTGACTCAAAGAAGCTTAATATAGAGCCAAGAGGACGCACTAATTCCCAGCCCACCTCCACAAACGACATATTCCAGCAGGTGTTTAGTGCTTATGTGTGGAAAGAACTAGATAGGTTGTCTGGCCAGACAAGACTACATGATTGTCCAATACTTTATAAAGACGTGTAGTCTGGACACTGTGTTCAGATGGATGTGATAGACGGTGGATTAGTCAGGTACAAACAAGAGTTTGCAATGACAAAAGGCTGAAAAAAGTAGATTTTAGCTTAATTAACGAATGAAAGAGATAATGCTTGTTTATTTGTGAAAAGTAGTTTGATTTTGTTCCCATGTGTCACTGTAATAAACAAACCAGACTACACAGATCTGTATGAGTTTGACCAGAGACACAGTCATGGATCTATTATGAGCTTGATTAGACACCAACCCTCTATGAGTGTGCCAGTTTGATTAGTAGCAACTCCAGAATACATGCGGGCTCAGAAATAATCTCCCATAGAACTTCAATGCATTTATTGAGTAAACAAACTGTCCGTGCATCCACAAATGTCAGCTATTGAAGGGATTCCTTTAAATTTTGACAACATTAACATGTTTTAAATGCTCAAAAAGCTTTAAAAACAGCCTATCTCCACTCTGGCTTTCCATTAGCTGAATCATTGCTATGATTGGTCAAGACTGATCACATGGGGCATGATTCTGTGGTCACATTGTTTGTTTTAACAGTGTGCTCAGGGTGGTCACAGTGCACATTTTAAAGTCCAGAAAATGTACGTAAAATAGCATCTGGTGTGGAAGTGGAATATGGAAATTATGTCACTTTGATAACTGCAGCGTTTGCAATTACCTATTTGCAATCATTCAATAGTGTACTGTAGATCCTAAAATGCTCACTAGTGTGTAAACCAGACCTGAGTATTTGTGGCCCCAGGGTCAAGATGTGGCCCTCGGCATGTTTTAATCTGGCCCCTAGAAAGATTTGATTTTTTAACTGTCTGTAACATCTGTCTGCACTTGTTTATTATATTATTTATTATATATTTATTTTATTGTGTAGAATATATATATCCTTGACCTACTTTAACAGACTTCACCCAATTTGCAAAACCGCCATAACACTGTCTTGAATACAAGATGTCCATGCATAGATTACCCCCCACGCAAACTCACACCTTCTGCTTGTCCGGTTGGCCTTATTCTGTTACCATATTGGAGTGTATTTGAACTGTGTTGAAGTGGGGGCTGGTTGGACGACAATGGTGTAAAGACAAAATACCTAAAAACAAAACATTTGACGCAATATAAATGTCTAAAAAAAATAAATAAAATGTGTAAAAAAAATTAAATAAGTGTTTGTTTTCAAATGTGATTTTCCCCGTTCCATCGTGATATAGCCAAACAGCCATCAACATGTATTCTGCAATCAAGTGAATTGTTTTGTTGAAATAAGGTGACTTAAAGGTTGAATGGACGATTTTTTTGAGTCTTATTTCCTCGTGGCGTGGACTGCCAATTAGTCCTGCTTACGTATCAATCATAAAACGCACCTACCGCTCACCTGCAGCTGCGTGCGGCTCGTCCCCACTTTCCGCATGTCTGAGCGCATTGATCTATCATAATATAGTTCCCTCAGTGTACGGGACAAAATGAAGACGGAGAAAGACTGTTCGAGCTGACTCAGAAGAGACGAAAATCTATGGGAGACGAGAGATGCGATGCGATCTTTCGCGCTAATAAACAAACACACGTGTGTGTTGTATCAGTCCGCACGGGGGAGTGGCATGTGCACTTCCGCCTGCGTTCTCAAATCGCCGAAAAATCGTCCATTACGCCTTTAAGTTAAATTAAACAATAAAACAACTTTTATTGTTTTTTGTTGATTAAATTGAAATAATTTCTTCATGTTGCCTGGAATAAAATGGCACAAAAGATCATGGTCTATGAATTTGATAAACTGTGACAGCCCAGCCCATTATATACTATAGTTTGGTTATTGTTAGATCCCATGCTATAAGGGTTAGGGTTAATTGATAATGCAATTTGATATATTGTATTTTCCAAACAATAAGATGCAGTTTATATATAGAACAAAATTGGATGCTCTGTGATGCTGTGGACACTCACCCAGGAATGTTCCAGTAAATCCCAGAGCCAAGAAGCTGCTGACCACCAGCACAGTGCCCACCACCATAAGAACCACACCAGTGTAGTGCACTTCAGTCCTCTCCAGCACCTCCCACCGGGGCTGTGCCTTCATGGCCACGGTCATACTGAACAGAAGGACAATAAGTGCCATCAGAACATGCTGTATTCCAGAGCTTTTTGGTCTGCAACAAATGGAAGAATGACATAATAAAAACCAGGTACAGTGAATGGAATGCTAAAAAAAAAAACTGATCGTTTTTTTAATGACTCATATCATTGCACATTCTCAAAAAAAAAGAAAATTCTTAAGGTAATGCATTAATTCAACGCTATTAGAGAAAAACCTCACATAAAATTGGCTTAACATCTCACTGTTGCACTGTTGGGAGGATGAAACCTGAAGATCTCTTTCCTATAACAATATTTAGTTTTCACATCCAATGTTTAGACTTCAAAATAATTAAGAACATTTTTAAGCATGGTCACTATATATACAAGTGTAACAATACCATAGAGGTTATACACGACTTGAGTAAGGATTAAAATATACAGATTCGTGCAGATAATAGAAATCCTCTAATTAAGCTCTGTAGAAATTAAATAAATCAGCAAGTGAGAATGTGATGTTCAAGGTTTCTCCTGACAGAAAATAAGATTCTCGGAGGAGCTGAAACATAGAAACTGAATGAAAAAACTACGCAAATCTACAAAATTAATTTAATCCTCTAAAGCATTAGTGAGGCAAAGTAGGTCTTCAGCCACTAGCCAAGTGTATGAGAAGCTATCTTTAACTGTATAAATATTTTCTAATAACTTGTGATCACTGATATTTCCAAATGCTACTGCCCAGTTTGTTGAAATACAGACGACATTTTTGACAACTGCATAAATGATTAAAAATAGCAAAATTCACGCCACATATATATCCACATAAACATTTTTCTCTTTCCATTGGCTTTTTTTCCTCACATATTTGAAGCGTGTCTATGCAAATATCAATATAGATGGGGTATTTAGAGGTATCTATCAGAACTTTTGTCAGCATCATATAAAGGATATGTGTAAAAAAATGTAATAGTCTACAAACACATTTTTTTTCTCCCATAGTAATTTGGCAAAGGGTGCTGGAGAGAAGATTAATTCACATCAGTATGTCCAGGTCATCAAAATGTCCAGATCCAATGAGGGTTTTCAAAATGTATAAGGATATGTTTGCTTTCAAAATGGCAGCTTCGTTAAGAGCTTGTTATGACCAAAACCTGAGACTTACATAAATTCTTTGAACTTTTGATCCCCCCCTTGTCTGTCCTTTTGTGTTATTTTGTGTTGTATAAGAAGTCTTTCAGCCTCACCCTGCACACCACTGGACCCCAGATTTTAAACTAGTCATGATGAAAAGATTCCCAATGACGATTCTAATGGAAAATCAGGTGGAAGTGGTTAGAATAACTATATTTTGTTTTTTTACTTTTGTTTGAGCTGTCAGTAAGTGTGCACCTGTAGGAAGCTTCTGGAATAAAATACACTTCCTGCTTTGGCTCAGAATCCTAAAGTAGGTTTGGGGATGTTTGGAGGAAAGTAGGTCAGCGGGTCAGCACTGAGAACTTTATTCTTACGTTAGGTGAATAGACATGACCACTGCTGGTCTTGACACTTCTGGGGGAGGCGTGCTGCTGGGATTTGGATTGGAAAACAAATGTGTAAAGGGAAGGACTAAAATGATTACATGTAACAGTGAATTGTGCACTAGTAACATTTTGAATTAATTTTGTTTATCAAACGTTTCCCAAGAAGGACAATACAACTAAATGTTGTATTTGCGTGTAAAGTTTTTGTACATTTGTAACGTATCAGACATACACTATTATGGACGCATAAGAAGAAAATGAAAGAACTCAGGCCATGCACTGTCTATTTCAATGTGAAAATACTGTTGCATCGTCATACACTGCTATTCTTTTATCTTCAATTCATATTTTAAACTAATATTTAGTTGTGCTGAAAAGAGGTTACATATCAAGCCTAGGTATGGCATGGAGTGACCATGAAAATGGAGTGACAAACCCTGATCCTTCATTACTACATTTCTAACTCTTAAGACTTCACTTAACACCACACAACTTTGAAACATTTCTCAATTTTCACATGCATTGGATTATCTTGGATACTAATGCAGAATGAGTCATTAGTTAGGATCATTCAGTCGTCACTTTTTAATTAATTTACACAACAAAAAAGAAGATTAAATTGGTCTGTTTTTCATGGGCAGATCTGCACATTTCCAAGTTCCACAAGTTTTGTATCACAGCAATAAATCTACCAAATCTACCAGTTTGCTTGACATAATTATTATGTCAAGCAAACTGGTAGATTTGGGAGAATCTGATCATCACCAGAATCCACCCATTGAAAAAATGAAATAGTCTTTTTCACAAAGCATTTTTAACTTCAAATTGAAGCGCGTTAGCCTCTCCGTCTGTGAGAGAAGGATCTCTCCCTCACTGTGGTTCCCCCAGAGGTTTCTACATTCTCTCTAAGAGTTTTGTAGTCTTACCTTGCCGAGAAAGAGGGTCTAAGGACAGGGGATGTTGGGACATTCGCTAATTTTCTATGACCACTGTTTAATCTGTTTTTTACTGTCACCTTAACAACAAACCAAAACAGATTGAGAGGTTTTCTCACAGCAAAAGGTCAGAAACGCAGGGCGCAGGCAGTGTGTGCATCCAAACCTAGAAATGGACATGGCAATGGTCAATATAGAGTGGTCTTCCAGGAAATAGCAATGTATAAGGTCTAATATGGCCCTGAACAAGATTTTCTTGTGGAGCCTCAAGAATTAGGTTGACCCACATCTTGAATCTCTAATGTCTGTGCAAACCAAGAAGACTCGGCGATTTCTAGGTATAGTGCTTCAAAGCAGTTACATAGGATTGTAAATATTAAACTAATCAAAATCAGATTAAGAAACCAATGCTAGTTTGGTTTTAAAATACTGCTGCACGGGTGATGATCTTTCAACTGCATCACGGTATTTCAACCCAAATTATGCCGTGGGTGTCTTCTCATTTCTGAAACAACCATGTGGAAAGAAAAATCCAGTGGTCATGAAAAATATGTCAGGGATGCCCTACTCATTTAAAGAAGTTTTGACTGCTCAGAGTGCCTCATTACTTCATTGTTGTGAAACTCATTTACAGGGCTCTTTCACTTTTACGCTTGATTAGCACCTGTGATTTTTGAAGACTCTAATGCAGCACCCACTAGATCTGTTTTTATGATTAAAATCAATGTTTAGTCAATTATATAAATCTATATATTATGCACGTACAGGAATTACAAAATAAGCTGAGAAACAAAGGAGCACCTCTCGAGGAGATCCAAACTGGGCCATACTTTATGTAACAACTGTAGCAGGTGCAGAGACAAATATTGGCTCTCGCCTTCCCGTGCAACCGCCTTCCCGCGCAACCGCCTTCCCGCGCAACCGCCTTCCCACCTGTCCATGTTTTCTGCTGCGTTTTGCGGCATACCAAACGAAGCTCAGTAATTCACCGTTGATGATTGTGTAGTTTGCGATTCAAATAGTAGTTTGTCCTGACAAATTGCAGGATTGTGCTGAACGCAGACCTGAGGGAGAAAGAGAGAGAGCATCGGTGACCCGCGACTTTTCATTTATGTTCAGGGGTTCAAAAATACCAGAGTTGTGGCAGAAAGAATAAAGTCTAAAGAATAAAGTCAAAAGAATTAAGTATAAAGAATAAAGCCTAAAGAATAAAGTCTAAAGAATAAAGTCTAAAGAATAATAATTCTAATGCGGTACGAGAGGAAATGTCCCATCAAAATAAAAGAGGAAGAGGAAGTGAAGGCATTCATTGCGCCTCTGCTGGCCAATTGTGAAAATACACAATATCTGCAATGCACTTTTTTCATGGCGTCTCGAGGAGAATATAAACAATGAGTTTCAAACAAATCAGACAATGTTGAATTTTTCACACATTGGGTAGGGAGCGCTATAGAGTAAATTTGTTACATGGGTATTTATTTCCAATCAGACAATAAAAACGCATTAGTGAGTGAAATATGAGCTCCGTGGATGTGGTCTGCTGAGAGCGAGGAGGCTCCGAGGGACTGCTTCAGCACCACTGTCTGGACTGAGCTTTACGGCCATGGGGAGGACATCAACACCATCACAGAGTGCATCACGGACTACATCAACTTCTGTTTTGAGAACACTGTTCCCTCCCGAACGGTGCGGTGTTTTCCAAACAATAAGCCATGGATTAACCGTGAACTGAAGGCTCTGCTGAAGGAGAAGAAGAGAGCCTTCAGGTCAGGGAACAAGGAGGAGCTTAGGACTGTGCAGAGGGAGCTGAGGAGGAAGATCAGGCAGGCGGAAACCGGCTACAAGAGGAGGATGGAGGAGCAGCTGCAGCAGAAGAACATTCAGGGAGTGTGGAGACGCCTGAAAACGATCTCGGGCTTCAAAATCCCCCCTGCCCAGACAGAGGGGGATCAGTGGGTGAATGATTTAAATGCTCACTTCTTGAGATTTGATCGGTCACCTGCCCCTCCCCCTGCACAGCTGCATGCTCCCTCTTCCACAGCTGGACAATGCCTTGTATCCGTTCCTCTTCACTTCTCTGCCCCGGACCATCAGCTCCCCACTTCGCCTGGACTCACCCATCCCCCCAGCACACAGTCCCCCTGCCATCCACTGACTGTCACAGCAGCACAGGTGAGGAGTGAGCTGAAGAGGATTAAAGTGAGGAAGGCAGCAGGACCTGATGGCATCAGCCCCAGGCTCCTTAAGTCCTGCGCAGATGAACTGTGTGGAGTTATGGAGCATGTCTTCAACATGAGCCTGAAGCTGAGGGTGGTACCACAGGTCTGGAAGACCTCCTGTCTGGTACCTGTGCCCAAGACACCGCGCGCCAAAGACCTCAACAGCTTCGGTGGCTCTCACGTCCCACCTGATGAAGACACTGGAGCGGTGTGGCCTGCTGGAGCAGCAGCATCACAGAGAGGGAGAGGAGGAAGCTGGACAAAGTCATCAAGAAGTCCAGCTCCGTCCTGGGCTGCGCTCTGGACTCGGTGCAGGAGGTGGGGGACAGAAGGGTCCTGGCTAGATTCACATCTATGCTGGACCATGAGTGTCACCCCCTGCAGGACACTCTGTCCGCTCTGGAGAGCAGCTTCAGTGACGGACTGATCCACCCTCGCTGTGTGAAGGAAATGTTTTGCAGGTCTTTCCTTCTGCTGCTGTCAGACTTTATAACAAACACTGTTAGTCCTGAACACTCACAATACTGACCTAACCATGTGCAATTCCGTCATATTCATGTGCAATTACTGTGAAATTCATGTGCAATTCATGTGCAATTATTGTCGTGACACATATTCATGTGCAACTACTGTGGTGATCACATGCAATGGTATTTATTTATTTTTATCTTTATTATTTTCCCCCTCCATCCCTTGTTGGGAAATGGGAGGTTTTGTCTACAGGAGTGTTTTTCAAACTTCCTATAAGTTATCTGTTCTTTTCCTCTGTATCTACCTCTGTATCTACCTGCGTTATAAGAATGAAATTTCCCCATGTGGGACAATAAAGGATTATCTTATCCTATCTTAGATCATTTCCAATAGGCATGACTTGTCCTTGAAAAAACAGGAAATTAAGCCTTTTTTGAGGGCGTATTACGCGGAGACCGTAAAGAATATCAACATTCTTTTGGATATTTATTAAATTTCAATGTCTTTAGATGCAAAAGGTGTTGTTTTGAGCTCAATCGGACAAAAAACCTAGGTAGTACGATTTTGAAAAAAAAAAGTCAAGCGTGGCGGTGCCACTTTGATTCGACATGGCTGACTTCCTGTTTATCATAGAGCAATGCTGCCAGGTGCGTTTTACTCGTCAAAGGTAGCTCTATCACTGTCCCAAGTTTCATGTGCCTAGGCCAAAGATTCAGCGTTTCATGTTTTTTCTTTTTTGAACTAGTCGGAACTGTTGCAACGGGCGTTCTAGCAACCTCCATTTTATTGGAGTTCGGGCCGAGCCGATCGCGTCTATGTCCCCATGTGTGACGTTCATCAATGTTAGGGGGTCAAAAATGCCAGAGTTGTGGCAAAATTTTACCATGCAAAACTATAATAATAATAATAAGAAACCATGGCAAGAACGTCTCGATCCATTCCATTCTGGAAGGCTCGAGTCAAAAATATGTTGACATAGCTTACTGCATCTGTGGCAGAATCCTAACTGGCCTGAACAGCATGTAACCATATAGAACACAGGATTCTGCTTGTCATAAAATACAATGGAAGACTAAAGGGCATAAAGACAATGTGCACAACCTGGTAATACTGAGGACTACGAAACGTCTGAGGAATAAAGTCTGGCGGTAATGCAACACTCGGATGCCAACCGCCATAAAACAACAACAACAACAACAACAACAACAACAACCTGGTAATAATAGACCAATGACACAAAAAACGGGTTCAATTTATTATTCACTTCATTGGCTAAATTCAAATACTAAAATGGATAGATAATACTAGATAATACTAGAAAAATTCTGATAATGCAAAAGGTATAATATTTAGTTGGGCCTATATATTGATGTAATAAGATTCTATACTGGCTTTTGTTGGCCTAGAATGTCTCAGAATGTTTGCACTTTTTAGTGATCAAAGGCAGTTACATTTTATAGGATGTAATCTAGCTATTTTCAGTCTCAGCATTGGTTCAAATTGGTTATCGGCAGATGCATAAATCCAAAGTACTGATCATAGATTTGAAGAACAGAACAGCTTCAATACAATGAACAGCATCTAATCTATTATTGCAACAACAGTCAACTAATTAAGCAATAGCAGTAGTAATATGTCGGTGTAATCCCTCATTCGTCCAGGCGTGTTCAAACTGAGTCCAGATGACTACAACTGAAGCTTTTTTCTACAATAGCAGTAGTAATAGTTATAGACTATGCTAAAAATTTGGTCTGTAATACAGTGAGTTGAACACCCTGCGATTTTGCGAGTTCACCCATTTAGAAATTATGGAGGGGTCTGAAATTTCCATTGTAGGTGCATTTTCACTATGATAAATCACATTGTATGATTTTGATAACCTTTATTTGTATGTTATTGCTGCAAATACATATTTGAACACCTGAGAACATTAGTGTTAATATTTGGTACAGGAGTCTTTGTTTATAATTACAGAGGTTTCCTGTAGTTCTTTATATAGATCCTGACCAGGTTTGCACACACTGCAGCAGGTATTTTGGCCCAGTCCTCCACGCAGATCTTCTATAGATCTGTCAGGTTTCGGGGTTGTCACTGAGCAACACAGAGTTTCAGCTCCCGCCAAAGATTTTCTATTGGATTTAGGTCTTGGAGACTGGCTAGACTACTCCAGAACCTTAATAGCCTTCTTACTTCTGGTTGTCTGCTTCGGGTCATTGTCATGTTGGAAGACCCAGCCACAACCTTTCTTCAATGCTCTGACTGAAGGAAGGAGTTTGTTTCCCAAAATCTCGAGATACATAGCCCCATTCATTATGTCCTTAATACATCACAGTCATCCTGTCCCCTGTGCAAAAAAGCACACACAAAGCATGATGATTCCACCCCCGTGCTTCACAGTAGGGATGGTGTTCTTGGGATGGTACTCATCCTTCTTCTTCCTACAAACACGGCAAGTGGAGTTTATACCTGGACCCTCTGCAGTTTGCCTACAGAGCCATCAGGTCTGTAGACCATGAGATCAACCTGACCCTCCACTTCATCCTGCAGCATTTGGACTCCCCTATGATAGGATCCCGTTTGTGGACTTCAGTTCTTCTTTCAATATAATGATCCCTGCTCTGCTCCAGGACAAGCTTTCCCAGCTGACGTGTCTGACTCCATCACTGACTTCCTGACGGATCGGAGGTAGTGCTTGCTGCTGGGAAAGAATGCCTCAGATCCTCGGACGATCAGCACAGGATCTCCATAGGGCTCTGTACTTTCTCCTCTGCTCTTTTCCCTGTACACAAACTGCTGCAACTCCAGCCACGACTCCATAAAATTGATCCAAGCTTGCAGATAACACCACCCTCATTGGGCTTATCTTGGATGGGGATGAGTTTGTCTACAGGAGGGAGGTGGACCGGCTGGTGTCCTGGTGCAGTGGTAACAACCTGGAGCTCAACGCACTGAAGACATTGGACACGATTGTGGACTTAAAGGCATAGGACCTAGGACCTCAAGTGGGTGCACACTATCAGCTCCCCCATCAAGAAGGCCCAGCAGAGGATGTACTTCCTGCGGCAGCTGAGGAAAGCCAAGCTGCCAGCGCAGATGTTGGTGCAGTTTTACACAGCCATCATTGAGTCCATCCTCACCTCCTCCATCACCGTGTGGTACACTGGAGCCACAGCCAGGGACAAACAGAGACTACACGCATTGTGCACTCTGCTGAGAAGGTGATCAGCTGCAGACTCAGGGATGAACAGGTCAGATTACAGCAGACACTTCTCACCCAGGGGCGTGGCTATTTGAGACATTCCCCTCAGGCAGGAGGCTTCGGTCCATCCGAACCAGAACCAATAACTTTTAATTGCATGGTTCGACCGTTGCACCATTTCTGACCATCTGTAAATTTTGCATATATACTCAGACCAAGTCTATTTATTATTTTTATTAGTGCATTTTAAATTTTATGCATGCCTTATTTGATATATTTTTTCTCTATTATTATTATTCAGTGTTGTACCTTACTGCTGAAGCAAAATCCTAGTTTATAAATTTTGACAACAACTAATCGATAGATCAAAGAGCAATCGCTTGATTACCGGTAATCGAATGGTAACGTAATCATTAGTTGCAGCCCTAATAACATTTTTTAAAAACTCTGAAACAAACAGAAAAAAAAAAAATTATAATAATAATAATAATAATACATAAAAATAATCAATCAATAAAAAAAAATAAAAAAAAAATAAATAAAAAAAAAAATCACACATTGGTTCCAATAATAGCTGAAGAGAGAATAGTTGAACAGGTGATCGGGTCTACACTACATGCATGCAGCCAAAACCCTGGGTCTATTTACAGAAAATCCATCTCCAGAGGCCTTCGTACATGGACTAAGCAGGTTTCAATCAGGCTACATGGTGTTCCGGAGCCCGCTGCTCTATCCTGGTTTAAGTATTATTACATTACACAGAATTCGACTCCACCGAGTCCTTTTCTACCTGCTGAGAGGAGGTAATTGCAGCTTTGACCATTACTGGCTAATACGTGGCCCATGTAGCACATGACGGCTTTTCAGAATTCATACTGCCAGCAAGAACTCTATGGCCTTACATTTAATTTTAAAGCCATATACTGTATTTCACCAGGACTCAATGTTTTAGGCCAGTACATTTCTAAAGTCCTTACTTATTGAAATAACCTCGCCAAGACTGAAAGTGGAAGAGACTTACATAATATAATGTAAAACAAATTTTAGAAATTGTTTGCTGTTTGCTAAGTTGTCTACACCGCAGACATTTCATCAGGTTGTCCAGATTTTATTGTTGTTAAAGCACAAGCAAAAACTGGTGTGTCATTCCGTAGCAGTTTGTTCCATAAAGAATACTTGCCCAACAAAATTCTAAGACAGAAGAGGCAAAAATATATCATTTATCTGGTTGGTGGGAGGCGTGGGTGCTTTTCTTCAGTACACTGGCACATAGTGGACTGGCACATAGTGGACTGGCACATAGTGGACTGCACGCCATGAGGTGGTTAGGATTAAGAGAGGTGACAACACAACCCGCTGCTCAGTGAAACCGGCATTTTCAGAAAGTGGAAATTAACTGTTCCATTAAGAACAATTATGAAATAGGTCTAGTCAGCACACAGCTGGCTGTTATTATGAATCTATTTCCTGATGAATGGTAACAATACAGAAATTGAGATTTGGATAAACTTATTGACTGAATTGTCTTTCATTAATACATTTTAATCAATGGGTGAATTCAGGCTATGATGTTAAATCTGTGCGTGAAATAAAATGAATAAAGGATGTTATTACCATAAAGTCTGCAATGTTTCTTGTCACAGACTGATACTAAAATGTCTCCATGTTGTTTTAAAGGTTTGTTCTATACAACTATAACTATACTAGCTGGCCATTTAAATTGTATTAATAATACTTTGACTATTGCCTATGTAATACCTGAATTATTTGCTTTTTTAAGCGATCTGACTTACCTGTGGCTTCGGCACACATTAAGCAGCAGGATAATGAATCCCAGGCTGTAACACGCAGCATTTGGACTTCCAAACAGAGCTGTCAGTCTCTGAGTGCGGTGCTCCCATCTGGCCACCTGGTCAACAACATTCACATACAATTAGAAAGCCAATTTAAATATTAAACATTTGAATTGAAAAACAAAAATGTGTTTTTCACAATGAATAGTTGTAAATAACATTTATTATATAATGCTCATAAGATGATGACAGAATGGACAAGTTTGTGGTTTACAAGTTGTGTGGCAAAGGCAAATGATAACTATGCATTTGATGAGATATACCATTTAAATGCACCATTTAGAGGGCAACAACATTGTAGACGAGTGAAGGTCTATTGTGTTGTTCAAGAAACTGTCAAAAGCCAGAGTGTGGTCTTGGCTGGCCAGGCAAGTGAGGCATGACATTGTAATGTATTAATTGATTTGCAAAACTATATGAAAACGGTCTCACTCTTTATTCACTTTATAAACACAATTTAACGGTCCCTTTGCCCCTCCTCAGGTATGAAGTGTACAGGGTCCACCCAAAAGCAAACAAAATCTATAGAAAAATGTGAAATCATCATCAATCCATTTGTATATCAGACACCAAAAAAACAAAACAAAAACTTTCTATTGATAGCTCCTTCACTACCCTAGAGGATTATGCTAAAAATACTCAGGTGTACTGCTGAAAAATCACTAAAGCTGTTATTACACCATTCATCAAATACAAAAGACGGAGAGAGAAGTGTGCAGATAAGAGAAGCCTGCCTGGCAGAACTAGCCACTCTTTAGCGCAAATTCAATCAGGACTGGAATAACAGGCCTCTCTGCTGTGCCCATAATGCCACTTAGACCCAAGATGAAGCCGCGCGTACAAACCCGGCATCGCAGCCACCTCAAAAAAGGGACTTGTGACAGCTTCTCGTGATCTATGACAAAAAAATAGTGCAAGGACTATTGAGACCTCCCTCACATGCCACCACTAACCACATACATGACTTGCGTAATAGTCCCAAAGACAGATTTGAAGAGGGTACATGGATGCAACAGGTGTAGAAGGACACAACAAGTGGACCCTTACCAGCACAAAATAAATTAAAGTATGATTATTAATGTGCTGTTCTCTCGAAGGAAAACGAAGACAGAACAAGAACAAGGAGAAACTGATTAAAAGCTCCTTAATTCAGATCACTCTAATTGAGTTTTCTGGTGTTTTGTGGACAGCTTGTCAGATGCAGTACAAGAGATGAGAAGAGGGGACAAACTAAATAAAGATACACAAAGGTTGTGAGTGCTTTAGCCAAAAATACAACACCATTCAGCCAAATCTGTATAGCTCAATGAAGCGTTACGCAACATTATTTTCTCACTTTACTTCGGAAAACTACTTTCAGGTTCACCGTGTTCCAGACCAACGTTGCATTTATGTCATCTTTGTATTTTGTACCTTTCTGTTCTGAAATTTGAACAAAGATACACACAACATGAGGCTTTTAAAATATGAATGACTGTCTCGATTAGGCAAATTTAAATAAAATCATCTTAAATTATTACATGTCACAATGTCAGATTTGTCCAGGTGAAGGGCAGAAACACTGACTCAAACCTAGGTCACATTGAGTAAGGAACCATGTCTCCAATCAACAAACCTAATCCCAAGCATGAAAGGAGACTAAATAAGATAATTTGTTTGTTGCTATGCAAAATCAAAACCTGGACAAAAAAACACCAGACACTCCTGTTAACACTGATGCATCATAGCAACTATAAGACAAGGTTTATGAGAGACCTTGACAACCAGTACAAACCATTATATTCAACGGTGACATCAGACATTTGAGACAACTAAGCCATTGTGAGGTAGGTACACATGAGCTATTGCATCTTAACTTAATACTGTTTTTAGGTTACAACGCCCCACAATAGAACAATGTTTATTTGTTCATGCAATTTACTTTGTTAGCGCCAAAGTATACATACATAAATAGTAACAACAACAAAAACTAAAAGTAAACATTACTTACTAGCATGAATGTAGGGTAACATACTAGTACAAGTACTGTAAGGTTATGAATGTCCACCCACTTGTGAAGGAGGGGGGCATTCAGGTTTGATATTGATTAAAGGATCAAGAATTCAAACATGACACACTGCCTAAGTGTGGGTAAGTTTGAATCGTATTTTTAAGAGAAGAATGGGGCACCAGCCGGATAATCGGCAATTTAATAACTCTTGATTAATTAGAAATTAATTTGCTCGTTGATCTAAAGGTTTGAGAACGTAACCGTGACATTGACCCCTTTTCTGGAAATGAAGGAACACTTTACCAAATGTGGGTTATGAAGATTTAATGACCAAATAATTAAACAGATAAATATGAATTAGGAATATGCAAATGAGTCGATAACAGATGGAAAACACTAGACATGATGGTTCTAGATCTATCTAGGTGTGTGTTAGAGTTAAGTCTAAGATGAAATTCAGCCTGTGAAGTGCATTCATACGAACGGAACCAGAAGCTGTGATCCTGAGGAGACGGGCCTGCGTGGGGTCCAAGGGCCTGCTTGGGGTCCAAGGGCCTGCGTGGAGTCCAAGGGCCTGCTTGGGGTCCAAGGGCCTGCGTGGAGTCCAAGGGCCTGTGTGGGGTCCAAGGGCCTGCTCTGGAGTCCAAGGGCCTGACGTTGTCTGGCCAAAGAAGGACTGGATCGGTTCTGCGATCTGCGTTCTCCTTGGCTCTGAGGCGTTCTCCTTGGCTCTGAGGCGTTCTCCTTGGCTCTGAGGCGTTCCCGAATGAAAAGGCCGTCGTGTTGCTCCACCGATGTGGCTGGTCTAAAAGGCTGTGGACTTGAAAAGTTGCAAAAGGTCCTTGCTTGATTTTGCGTGATGCAGCATCAATCACGTTTTAAAAAAAACGGGCACAGGTTTCTTAGTTCCGGGAGGGAACATTAGCTTCTCTTGGAAAAGTCTTTGTCCCGTAGCGTAGCATCGCTCAGCTAACTAGGCCCGAGGCCTGCTCCCAAGGCCTCATGGACCTTGCTGGTGGGACCCTGGATGAAGGGTCGAGCTTCGACCAAAACCCCCCGCGGGGGTTTTGGCGCCGTGGCTTCAGCCAATCAGCATGCACGCTGGGGTCAGAGCTGATAAGGAGACGATCTGGCTTTAGGCCACAAGAGTTACACAAAAGGTAAAATTGTCCACAAAACAAGTTATGAAACAGTTAAAATTACATGTTAAACACGATATCACAATATGTACATGTAAAGTCATCTGGTGGACACATTTTTGCAATCTGATGATTGTCTATTAAAACCACTAAAACCGCATAGTCTTTCAGCGTTTTAGCGTTTGTCTTGGAGAGATCGTTACTCTCTGTAATCCAAAAGGAGTCATTTGATGAAAAGTGATTTTCAAAGTTCAGAGCGTCTCTGTTGTCACTATTACATCCTCTTTCTTCTGAAGGGTGTAAAACTCCACACAGGCAGTAGATAACACCTAGCCCGCATTCCTGTCACCATGGCAACAGGGGGAGGACATCTGCATATCCTACATCCCCCCCTTTTGTGGCAATCTTCGCCCATGATACGAGGTTGGCACAACTTGGCGCTGATGAAGATGTCCATGGTCCGTTGTCACAGAGGTGGCTTGGTTCTACGCTAACTGTGTGGCAAGTTAGGCTAGGATGTGCCTCACTAAAGCTAAGGTGTACATAGACTAATGTTGGTTGAAGTCTTTAAATGCCAAAATAAATTTGCAAAATCAAAGTTTTGCTAATTTATTTGGAGAAATTTCAGCAAAACTACCTGTCTTTGGAGGTGGTAACTAATGCTAAGCTATTAGCTGAAAGCTGATGAAGGCTGTGTTCTTAGCAGGGAGCTAAGTTCACTGCTATTAGCGATGGCTAATAGTAGAGAAGTTGTGGCTATGCACATGAATTTATCAAAATTTTGAGATTCATAAATTTTGAGATGGCTGTTGAGCGATTTACCGAGGCAGTCTTATCAAAACAAAAACGAGGTTGAAAACTAAGCCTATGAAAGCTAAGGTTTACATCAACACAAGAATATTTTGCAAAAATTGATAAGAAAAAGATTTTTGAGCAAAATCTGAGAATTGTTTGTTGACAGTATTGAACTCCGTTGTTCAGAGTTTGGTTGCAGTCATATTGAAAACATTAACCTCAGTAAAAGAAAGGTGCATAAAGATTAGTTAGAGGGTTGGAAAAGAGGTTAGTAGAAGTTAGGACTGCTCCCCCCGTGGTTGAAGAAGGAATTGTTGTTTAAGCAGCTCAGCATTGCTTGTGTAGACGCTGAAAGGTTTGTGGGTTTAGGTTCACAAGGACGGGCTTTACCCTATTTTGTGTCTATTTACAAAACAGAAACTGTACGTTTCATGTTTATGTACAAGAGCGCAGCTTGAGCTCTAAATAAAGTCCGTTGTTCTGGACTTTCGTTGGTCTGTTTCAGGTTTTAGGGCAGTTATGAACTAACCATTATACCTGGCAAAATACTATGCTGTGCTGGTGTTGTTAAAGCAAGTATTTTGTTTTTCTCCGTCCGCAGGATTGGCTACAGGTGCACCTGTTTCTCGTGTCTTTTATCACATGCTCTTAAGCATGTAGACAGCAGGGTTCCTCCTAATGCCAATGTCTTTGTCTTGTTTGGGTGCCTTTGGGACTTCACCGAGGACTTTACTGACTGGTTAGCTACCCCCCTGTGGTTTTGACACATCACGAGGGGAGGCGAAGTGAATGTGTCTTGGAACACAAAGAGCAGACACTGTAGGGCCTGTGGGCGGGACCAAAGGCCGAACATGTGCATTAAGGAAATCTCACGAGCAGCGTTTGTATCAGTGATGACAAGAAAGGAAGATCAGGGCTGATGCAGGTGTGACATTGGCCGACAGGGAAAATAAGGAGTGGGTGGAGGAGGGGCCAGAGGTGGTCACAGAGGCTGCAGCAGAAGAAGGGGTGGGATGGGTGGGTCTGGGTTGAGCAGAACCATGAGTTGTGAGCTTAGGTTCTGAATCAGCCTGAAAAGAGAGTGTCATAAGTGATAACTGCTGTGCTAAGACGATTCATTTTGAGATTAGTCTTGTTTGTCAGGTTAATCTTGTCTAAGTCTGTCTGTGGGCGTTTCTGCTCCAGTGGAGTCGTGTCCCGGCACAAGAAGTTGATTTGGGCTCTTAAAGACATGTTTTGTGTCAATTTGAGGCCTGTTTTTCTATCTTTCTGATCCCTGTGGTTTGGGAAAGATCTGTGTGCCGCTGAGGCGGTCTTATAAGTCTGACTTTTGTTCTTTCCGTTCACAACAGGCAAAGGTTTTTGCACTTGTGCTGAAAGTGTCAGCTGTTTAAAATCGATTAGGGGTTCAAACCGATTAAGTAGATCTTGACCTACAAGGAGAGGAATTGAGTTGAGTGAAGACAAGAAGAAGGGATGGACTACAGTCACAGGTCCGATTGTTAAGCGGATTCGAGCCATTTTGGTGAGGACAATGTTAGTGTCCGCGTACGGCTGGACTTCAAGGGAGCATGAACTGCAGTTCAGTTTTCTTCCGTTCACATCAATTGCTCTCTGCAATTTGTTGAAAAGCACGTGTGACATAACACTGATGTCAGCAGCTGTGTCAAGTATTGCTTCTTGTTGGAGCTCGTTGTCAAGGATAGTGGGCAGATAAAGTTTTTGATCTGGGCCCTTTTTAAGAAGGTTGCATAAAAATCGTCTGAAAGGACGTTTGGTTTGGTTGTCAAGTGCATAATAGTTTTGAAGTTCGTTTTCTGAACTCACTATTTGTGATGCACTGTTTTGACTAAGAGCATGTTTTGGTTTGATGCTGGGTCCAATTTCTGCTATGTTAAGCTCAGATTGGCTAATTGGGCTTAGCATGGGCTCTGGGATGCCCGGGAAAAGTTCACCATCCTTTATCAGCTGTTCAGACTGCTGTAAGGAGGTTTCCACTTTGGTCTGATGGTTTAAAGTGGCTGTCGTGACTAGCTCAGTTTTACCATCACTGTAAGACAGGTCGGTGTCTTCACCTTCAGAATCACTGCTTTGTTGCTCGTGTACTTCTGGTGAGATTGTTTCAAAGTTTTTGTTATACTTTGATTTTCTGTTCTTATCATGGATGGTGAAGTGACCCCCCTTTTGGAAATTATGTTTAGTTTTGCAACTCTTTGCATAATTAGGGTCTCGTTCACGCTCATTGATATGAACTGTCTCAAGGTTGTACAGTGTGCTCACACGCTTTCTATGCTCTTGTTGACTAGGGACCTGATTTGGATAATTTCTTCGCTTCTTTGTTGGGCGAGAAGTTGTTTTTGAGCTGCAGGTGTCACAGTCTGGAGTCTTAAACTGTTTTTGGCAGTTTGACTCGAGATTAGAGTCCTCAGTCTGCTCTGTGGTTTAGCACTGATTGTTTGTGTTTAATAAACGCTCGGTTAGCTAATTCATGCAGCTGGCGACTTGTCTGTGTACGAGGACATGCAGCAATACCAAGGTGATAGTTGGTGGTGGGATGAAGATTTTCAATGAAGAGTGATTTGAAGATCAAATCTTCCTCCATTTCAAACTCATTTCTAGGACCAAAATACGTGTCACGTAGCCTGCAATAAAAAGCCAGTGGAGACTCCTGTCGAGATTGCTTTACTGTGAAAGCTGCAAGGAGGAACGTGTTCTGCCCGTCCGAATACTCTTCGGTGAGAGCTTTGGTCAGAAGACGATAGTCAGCCTTGACATGGGAAGACTGTCTGTCAATGAATTTACTAACATTCCGACTGGAAGTTAATTTTATCAAAGCGATTTTGTCTTTTACTGTGGCATGGGGGAATATTTCCCAGAAAAATTGAACATCCTTCAGATAGGAGTCAATTTCAGGAAGCGACCCGTCAAATTTGGGTTCAAAGCGTGAAATTCTCTCTGCCATGCGACAGAGATCTTTGAATGAGACGCTGTAAATAGTGTCATTTCTGCCACCATTTTCTGGAGTTGACGTTTCTGATTTAAAACGTCTCAGCTCTAAGATGTTTTGCTCAAACTCCTTTAGCGCTGTCTTGTTTAGCTCAGCGCGTGCTTCGGCTAAATCCTGTTGTTGTTCGGAGATGATTTCTCCTGCTTTGTCAAGATCTGAATATGCAGAATTCAGTTCTTGTTTGACCTTTTCATGTTTTGATTTCATGATCTTCAGGTCATCTGAAAGAATGTTCTTTTCCTCTTTGAGAGATGCAACTTGTGTGGCAAGTTCATCCTTTTGTTTCTCTGCATAAATCAAAGCTTCTTCTTTCTCCTGAAGTTGCTTATTTGATTTTTGTAGTTGTAAGTTCCTTACAACTGCCATTTGTCCTAACGGCTGGGTTAGGTTATGGTCTTGTTGACTTTCTCTTACAGCCCCATTTACCAAAGGCGATGCTTGGTATTTCAATTCAAAGCGGTCAGGTGTTTGCAATTTACCCAAAAAGAGTTTTTCAGCTAAAATCTCTAAAACTCGGTCAAGGACGTCTCCCTGACCAACAATAGAGGGCGCTAGGACTTCCATTTTGTATGGAGACTCTAGTCAGTTGCTCTGTTAAAACTCATATAGCAAGAACATTTGAAATCCGCTTAATTAGGACTAAGGTTGAAATTTAGCAGCTTATAACTGTCCCGCAGTCATGCAGCTAAAAGGTCCCAGGAAGTGGATGAAGTTTCACAAGTTGCCTAATCGTTAATGAGTTGGAATTAACTATTTAGGTTTTGTTTGTGAATTATCAAATTGGTTGGAATTGCTTGGATGGGAATTCATCACACTGAGGCTTGAATAAGCTTGTAACGTGGAGTCGTAAACAAGCTGAAATAAATCAAATCAGATGAACTGATAAGATTAGAAAGGGTTAGAGAAAAGTCAGATAGTGAAACACTGAGGAGAGAGGAGAGGTTTGTTTTCAATAAACCTTTAACCAACCTCACAGAACGTCTCCCCTTTTTCCTTGGTAGGAGGAGCATGCGGTGTTCACCAGAAGCGGCGCCGGTAGGCGGGCTTAGGGAAGTGACGTCATTGAGACGTCCCCACTCTCCAAATTTGAATCTTAGACCCCCCTCTGGGTCTCTGGTTCTGCTGGAGGGTAATCTAGCTCAGAGCACAGACAAAGGGTCGTAAAATCAGCAGGAGTCTGTGACGTGTCACAGAGAGGAGAGGGATTTTGCAGTTAGTATTTTATAATTCCTGGATACTCGCAGACAAATTAGTAATCAATACTTTGCAAGAAATATCGGTAATATACTATAATACTGGAAACTTGCAGCTATTAAGTATTCACCTAAAAGGCCTTAAAAAAAATCATCACAGAAAAATAATGTATGCCTGTGCAATATATTAGACTAGTCAAAGATAAAGAAAAATGTGGCACCTTTTTCGGTATCACAGCGATCGCATAAAATGAAAGCTAGTTAGGAAACTAGAAGCTAGAAGACTGCTCAGCAAATCATGGACTTTTGGCATTATTTCCGTCACAACAGCTTTTGTTTGCTTAGGTCAATAACTCATCATTAGTGATTCAACATTTCCAGAATAAGTTTACTCACAGTCTCACACGGGGCACCAATTATGTAGGGTAACATACTAGTACAAGTACTGTAAGGTTATGAATGTCCACCCACTTGTGAAGGAGGGGGGCATTCAGGTTTGATATTGATTAAAGGATTGTTCAAGAATTCAAACATGACACACTGCCTAAGTGTGGGTAAGTTTGAATCGTATTTTTAAGAGAAGAATGGGGCACCAGCCGGATAATCGGCAATTTAACAACTCTAAAATCAGATATCTAGATTAATTAATTAATTAATTAGAAATTAATTTGCTCGTTGATCTAAAGGTTTGAGAACGTAACCGTGACATTGACCCCTTTTCTGGAAATGAAGGAACACTTTACCAAATGTGGGTTATGAAGATTTAATGACCAAATAATTAAAACAGATAAATATGAATTAGGAATATGCAAATTAGTCGATAAAAGATGGAAAACACTTGACATGATGGTTCTAGATCTATCTAGGTGTGTGTTAGAGTTAAGTCTAAGATGAAATTCAGCCTGTGAAGTGCATTCATACGAACGGAACCAGAAGCTGTGATCCTGAGGAGACGGGCCTGCGTGGGGTCCAAGGGCCTGCTTGGGGTCCAAGGGCCTGCGTGGAGTCCAAGGGCCTGCTTGGGGTCCAAGGGCCTGCTTGGGGTCCAAGGGCCTGCGTGGAGTCCAAGGGCCTGCTTGGGGTCCAAGGGCCTGCGTGGAGTCCAAGGGCCTGTGTGGGGTCCAAGGGCCTGCTCTGGAGTCCAAGGGCCTGACGTTGTCTGGCCAAAGAAGGACTGGATCGGTTCTGCGATCTGCTTTCTCCTTGGCTCTGAGGCGTTCTCCTTGGCTCTGAGGCGTTCCCGAATGAAAAGGCCGTCGTGTTGCTCCACCGATGTGGCTGGTCTAAAAGGCTGTGGACTTGAAAAGTTGCAAAAGGTCCTTGCTTGATTTTGCGTGATGCAGCATCAATCACGTTTTAAAAAAAACGGGCACAGGTTTCTTAGTTCCGGGAGGGAACATTAGCTTCTCTTGGAAAAGTCTTTGTCCCGTAGCGTAGCATCGCTCAGCTAACTAGGCCCGAGGCCTGCTCCCAAGGCCTCATGGACCTTGCTGGTGGGACCCTGGATGGAGGGTCGAGCTTCGAAAGAAACTCGGATGGAACTCGCTCTGGAGCTCGGATGGTACTCGTCTGTAACTCCCTGCTCTTTCCTTTTGTCTTACCCCGCGGGGTTTTTGGCGCCGTGGCTTCAGCCAATCAGCATGCACGCTGGGGTCAGAGCTGATAAGGAGACGAGATCTGGCTTTAGGCCACAAGAGTTACACAAAAGGTAAAATTGTCCACAAAACAAGTTATGAAACAGTTAAAATTACATGTTAAACACGATATCACAATATGTACATGTAAAGTCATCTGGTGGACACATTTTTGCAATCTGATGATTGTCTATTAAAACCACTAAAACCGCATAGTCTTTCAGCGTTTTAGCGTTTGTCTTGGAGAGATCGTTACTCTCTGTAATCCAAAAGGAGTCATTTGATGAAAAGTTATTTTCAAAGTTCAGAGCGTCTCTGTTGTCACTATTACATCCTCTTTCTTCTAAGGGGTGTAAAACTCCACACAGGCAGTAGATAACACCTAGCCCGCATTCCTGTCACCATGGCAACAGGGGGCATGGCAAATTAACAAATTAATTTTTTATAAAATTTGATACCCATAATCAGGTGAACTTAGTTCTAGTTCACCAAGAAACATTTAGGGGATCTTATTGTTGTAGAGAGAGTGGATTCATACAAGTCCCTGGGTGTTCATCTGAACCACAAACTGAATTGGACTCATAACACAGACGCACTGTACAGGAAGAGCCAGAGTCGGCTCTACCTCCTGAGGAGACTCAGGTCTTTTGGAGTGACAGGGCCACTCCTGAAGACCTTCTATGACTCTGTGGTGGCATCAGCCCTCCTGTACGGTGTGGCCTGCTGGAGCAGCAGCATCACAGAGAGGGAGAGGAGGAAGCTGGACAAAGTTATCAAGAAGTCCAGCTCAGTCCTGGGCTGGGTTTTGGACTTGGTGCAGGAGGTGGGGGACAGAAGGGTCCTGGCTAAACTCACATCTATGCTGGACCATGAGTCTCAAAATATTTTATTTTTCAATTATTTCGCCGACTCACCGACCGGTCTTTCCTTAGCCGCCGTGTCAAATATTTTAATCATGCTGGTAAACCTATCTTTCATCCCACATGACTAATAACACAATGCGCAACACATGTGCATTTCATGTTCGGTCCTCCACGTGCTTCAGCAACAAAACAAAACGCGCAGAACGGAAGATATATTGCTTTCTACAAGTTGGTGTGCCTCTGTCGGCTACATATAACATGTCACGCTCAAGCCCCCAGCAGCCAAGATGGCCACCCATTCAAGTCAACTCTTTGGACACTGCGCTCTGATTGGTCTAGACGGTCACAAGCTGGGCTAGAACGGCGCGCTAGAGCGTAGCCGAAGCTAACAGCTTTAAATGCGATTTAAAGACAACTGAACCATTTTAAAATTGGAAAAAGTCAATGACCCATAAATAAGTAAGAATTGCCGCCATATCCGACTTTTTTGAAAGCTCTACGTGCTCTTTCAGCCGAACACGAGCAGTTTTTAGTTACATTGCGCTCTAGGGAAAAAAAGCTTTCTGGACGCACGATGCAGTACCAATGGAGTGGCCACTGGGGTAGTCTGCGACATGCTGCGGCTAGCCATACCCTATCCAGATATTATAATAGATCCATGGTCACGCTCTATCACGGTGTGACTTGATTTAAATTTGACTTACGCAACGCATTCTGGGATTGAAACACGCCCAGCAGCATCATCACAACAAACATGGCGGCGCCTCGCATGTTCCCCCCGCTCGCCTTCGCTACCAAAATTAAGGATAACGACGTACAAAAGGTCGATTGAAATATCTTAAAATCGGGAGATTTAGTCTCCAGATCGGGTTGATAGACGTTTTCCGTCATTGACTGTTGAAGCCTGACCCCTGGTGGTCACTCCAAGTCAAAAAATGGCAAAATTTTGATCTTTTTATTTGCCTTCAAAGTAAAAAAAAAATAAGAATTTGCCTACCGTCCGACCCACTTGAAAAATGTTGGGTCGGGTTACAGCAAACAGACAATTTATTTGGGCTAGCCTTATTTGTAAATTTCTATAAAAATCCAGTTTGTCCAAGCCAAAGGATTCTTTCAACTCAAAGCTCTTCAAATGATTCTCCTTTACAATCTGGTAAAAGACCCATATACCCTTTGTTGTCCAGACTTTAATTCTTGAGTCTGTGGTGTAGGCATGACATTTTGATCGTAAGCCAACTTAAGATTTTAACATTTGTCTAGTTTGTGTCTTTTGATCAGCTCCCTCTATGTTGCAAGAACAGACTTCACCCACGGGTCCCCCCCCCCCCCGAAATTCTTATGTGTCTTCTACTTCATTACAAATGTTGCTAGCTGTGAGAATGATAACGTGGTGTGTTTAGTTTATCTCTTATCATTAGTCTTGCAGTTGACCTCTTTGATGTTTGCAAGCATTTACCTCGGGCAGATAAGAGACTGAACATACTATATCACCTTATGCTGTTCACTAAAAGCTAAGACAATGCTAAAGCGTTCTCCTTAAGTATGGAGCCATGAATCATGAGATACAGTAGGTCACATCAAGGAAACCTGTTTAAATGTAAGGACTTGATATCAGGTGGTCTGGATCTGGTTTAGGGTGCTATTTTGAGACCAGTTTATTCCAGTTTGGTCCTTTTCTAGCCCTTGCTTTGTCTAGGTCTTCTCCAGGTTTAGTTACAGGGTTTAGTCCCAATGTCTGTGACTGAATCCTTGTTTGAACGTATTATACAAACTGACAAAGTCCTGGTTTAGTTTAGACCTATATATCCCAATTTAATATTGATTTAGTCCATCTTAGTCCAAATTTATATAATTTTATATGTTTTTAAAAAAATATCAGGACAAAACTTTCAGCGCTTCTGGCTAAGGCTGTAGTCAACAAAAGAAAGTCTGGGTGAACACATGCGTTGCCGATCAATTAGTTGACTAAAGATGCAAAATCTCTCAAATGTATTTAATAACTCTATGTACCATAACATTAAAACTGCTCGGGAACAACAATTTATACAGAAAAGTAAAAGGAAACTGATGAAAATGATTAACTCCCAAAACTTTGGGTAATTCACGTCGTGCCTTCTCCTTTTAGCTTTTGTTCCATATTAATCCTAATAATCTAAATAAAATAATTAATCGACTACGACGCCAACTGATTAATCACTGAATGATTAAAGGACTACTTCCGAGATGCTGTTATATGGTGCAGAAAGTTTCATAATCACTGGTGTAGTGTATTTGTTGTGGACATCAATGCCCTTAAGATAATAGGCGTGTTCGAGATAGAAAGACCTGCGCAGATCGGATTGGCCAGTTTAACCCTATTGGTCTTGCATGAGGCTGCTGGCCGTTTTTTCTATGCTCTCATTGGACACTTCAACTTTCAACTCACCCAGACAAGTCACAGAAACACAAATCATGCACATGAGTCATAGCCTTAGCCTCTTTTGACCCTAGAGTGTGTCCACACTTCAAATCCAAATTTATAAAACCCCAGAGGTTTTTTTTAAGGATTTATAACATATAGAACAATACAAAGAACATGACAGAGAGGGGGAACATACAATGTACATAAAACAAAACAAAAAATCCGTGAGCAACTCATGGTGGAGGAATAAAGATAAAAGCAGCAGGAACTAGTGTGCACTTATGATTTTGTCAGAATGTGCTGTGGATAGTAGAAATAACTGGGACAGAAAACCTGCAGTTGTTGTGTGCTAAAGGCAAGAGACATTTCATTCTCCAGTCCCAATGTACAGTGTGTGGCTGGTTCTGACAAACCTACACAAACCACAACACTTTAAAATATATCTTTGATGATCAGTTCCATTTGAAGCAGACTGTTTGGGGCATGGTTTGGTTTATGTAGTGGATGGCATGAGTATTGTCCTTGTGAATGTAGGTCACTTGGCAAAGCATTTTCACCGTCGCAGTGAGAGGATCAGATGATGTTTAATATGCAGTTCTCCCGGCTCAATTGGCTCCAGTACCGCATATGGCCCTTTTGCTAATGCATGTAGCAAGGCATAGCCTGCAAACATTGTGTTTGACCACAACTCCCTGGTTCATTAGTCTCACTAATAATAACTCTAATTATAAGATACAAGACTAAGACTTCATCCGCTAAGCCACAAAAGTGTGTCACTTCATCAAAATATGGTATTTATCTTCACCAGTTGAGCACAAGTTTTCTAAAGGCTTCTATTGCTTCATATACAGTAGGCGCAAATAATCTAAACATTGTTAGTAAAAACACATTGTGAAGGATTCTTGAGACACATTTTACCCTTATTTAAAACCAGTACCCAACCTTTTTAGTTTTTGGATAAATGAGTGTATTTGTATTTCCCCCCCAGAGATTATTTTGTAAAAGCAGGACTTTTTTGACAAAATGAGACCACTGCACGCTGTCTGCAGCCAATAATAAAGTATTTTTTTCTTGTCAACCAGGAAGTAAGAGTAGAAAGAAGCGCTCGGATTGGCTGCGCTTGGGTGGTCCCCCAACTTCACCTCCCTGTCTGAAAAAGGCTAAGCACTCGACTGAAAATGAATGCACTTGAATACAAAGGGTTTAGGAGAGCTAGGGATGAGTTGGACAGACTTACAGACCTACTTCCTCGTCTCAGTTAGAAAATTAAGTACCCCAACTGTAAGAAAATAATTGAAGTAGGCAATGATGCTCAAAAAGAGAAAGCTGAAAATTAACAAAAATCATTTAACCTATTTTAGAAATTGATCTCCAATTTTAAGGGTCTTCGGGCCAAAGTAAAAGAAGTCTGATTGTGTTAAACATTTCAGTAGATGTAGATGTACAATTTGCAATTTGTATTCAAACACAAAACATCTTCTGTAATAACGTTTATCACAAGCACAAGGAAGATACTTTTGATACATATTCAACATTTATCTGACGTTCGAACTAAAAGCTTTTTCTTCTAAATTGAGATAAAGAAAGAAAACATTACATGTTCTCAAATGTCACAGTGACCTTACAAACAAATGCAAGTTTGAAATTAATTAAGAGTAAGTAAAAGTAAATTCTTAACAAGGACAAGCTATGTGCTGATAAATAGTTTTTTCAGTATAAGAAAAAGTTGTATTTCTTGAATAAATAAAAACTTTGTCCCCTTCTTAGTCCTATCAGCTGAATGTTAGATTGACATGGCAGAGTATTGCTTTATGCAGATGGAACACGTCCGGCTTGAAAGGTTCCATCTCCTCCCAAATCCCTCCCAACACTTGTAATGAAATGAAAAACTACCCGCTGGCATTCGTCTCTTTATTTCTCCACGTCCTCCTTTCACATAAATTCAGATTACTCACTTGGATGTTCTTCTTCTATCTAAGGATGAATGGGAGAATGTGACTAAAAAAAGACCGATACAAACCCTTTGCCAACCTCCAGACTGTATTTTTTTCAAGAGAGATAAGAGATAATATTCAAGAGATACAGTACAGTGCAAGAAGAATGAGCAAAACAATGTACCTTAATGTGGGGAAGCTGGATTATGTGGTCAAAAGTAGGAGACAGACTCACAAATAAAATTCCCTTTTAAACCAGATTTATTGCAATCTACAGAGAGCCATCAGCCTCTCCTCAGCTTTTCCATATGATCTCTTCCTCTTCACCACCACCAGTGAACACATATCAAATTGACTGTGCTTTGAGTCTCAGAAAACACTTTCTACAGGATCTCCTATACCACTAAGTCCATAAATCATTACCAGACTACTTTAGTATATTCCTGCCATCAAAATCCTGTTTGTAATCCTGTTGAGGGAACACCTGACTCATTACGTTTACATGTACAGAAAACTCCTTCTGCACTAAATAATCCAATTCAAATCATCTTTGTCCAAAAGCCTGTCAGACCTCATGTTCAAATCTACAGCCCAGCTCACACGTGGGGGCAGAGAGATGTTCAGGTATGTCAAGTAATTTAACATTAGCACTAAAACTAGTTAGAATTGCTAATAAAGTGCACATAATAACCACACTTTAGGCAAACATAGGTAAGCAACAATAGGTAAGTGACAACGTATTTACAATGATCATTTGATTTTCAGGAGGAAAGGCATTTTTCAAAAGTTATTGTTTCTTTTATGTATTTAATGTGTGAATGTAAGCAAGACTTACAAGGACAGCAAGTCTTGATTACTATCACTATGTTTTTACTACTACTACGTTTTGCATGCATACACTTGATTTAAAATTGTGTGGCCAGCCATGGGTATTTAACAAGCAAAAAAAAATACTTAAGCCATAAATTCAAAGGCAGATGTAAAAAAAAAAAAAAAAATTAACCAACAAACACATGGCCTGGGGAAAAATGTAGTCATTCAAGGTCCATGGCATTCTGTCACCTGATAGCTTATGGGGGTTTGACAGGGCAGTGTTTACTCCGAATTAGGATAGTTTTCCATAGGTTTAAAAACATGATTATTTGACAAACTGAGTTTGACTTTGCTTTACCAACAAGTCCCATTTTATTGTGCCTTTTTTCAGACTTTCCTACTCAAACCATTTACACAATAAAATGTTTATTTAATTTAATGTTTAAACCTTAACACAAAGAGGGAGAGATGGAAGAGAAGGAATCATAGACCACAGCCACTACAATGAATCATCCATCTAATTTATCCATTGGCCTATTCAATTGTGAAATCTTCCATTTTATTGCTTAGTGATTAAAATACACATACCCACAGGGTCAATGTTATATAGATGTGGCAAAAATCTGTTAAGTCAACCCCTCCTACTACCTGTCTTCACCTGGCTCATGTACCTGAGACAACAGCAGCACTGCAGTGACCCTCTGTGGACAAATAGAAAAATATTGACAACTTTACATTAAGCTAGAAATTAAAGTATGATATTTTGCATTGCATAGCCAATCATAGATGTTGCAGTACTATACAAGTCACCAATGCTCCTCTCAACTCTTACCTGGCAATTCTTCTGCCTCTTGCTCTGCTGCTGGACTCTGCACACCTTATCTTACCATTTATTCAGTTTGGAAGTCTACAAACTGTCTCTGGCACTACAGCATACAATGATTCATACAAAAGTACAGACACGCACACACTGAGTTTCTCTATTTTTCTGATATACAGATACTGTCAGTGAGGAGAAATCAGGCAAGACAACAAACAAGTATTGACTATGACGTATGTGTAAATTACATAAATTGACTACTTTATTATTAAAGATGCCTTTGTTGACCTAAAATACTCAAGATTAAAGGAATAATTTTGCTTAAAATATCCTGGGGGAGGACCCCCTGCGGTTTTATCCAGTTTTCCTGGCGTGCATGCAAACATAGTGACTGATGGAAAGCCATGTGCTAGCATGTTTGAAGGTCAATAACTATACAAATAATGCATAATATGTGTTCAATAAGAAAAACCTTGAAACTGTATTAATTAAGTATACAGCTCATTGCACATTTGTCATGGTTTTAGTGACTAAACTTATCCAACTATTAAACCACCGGATCACTGCTTGACTGGCAAATATAGTTTTAAATATGCAACACTGTACTTTTAACGGTGCAGCAGTTTATATGTGTTATCTAAAAAAAAAAAGATATTACAGCATTGTCAGCTGAAGGCACAAAAGTAGAACAGGGTGACCAGTTTCCTCCCAGCAGCATCTGTGTCACTCTGACATGGAACTAACGTGACCATAAAGTCAGATAATCACCTCCACGTGGGATACCAAGTTAGGGAAGACTTAGGTGAGTACAAAAGGGGGGTAAAAAGAAGCATTTCACACTGGCCATTGAAACAAAACAACGCTTAATGTTTCTCTCGCAATGGAAGCCCACGGTCTACATTTTAAACAGAGAATTGAGAGCTAATGGGGTCAAATGTAATGTGCATGAGCTGAGCGATTGCAGAGATCAGATTTACTCTATATGTGGGATTACACATTGCGAAGTATCAGACAGAGACAAATAGTGTTGGATTTGAGTAATCTGGTTATCAAAAGTGCTCTTTTCTGTGGAGCCCACTCAGCCATGGTGGAACATGCAAACTCCACACAGAAAGGCCCGGTGTGTTACGGGAGTTGAAGACCTTCTTAGTGTGAGGTGAGAGCGCAAGCCACTCTGCCACCATGCTGCCATATTTGGATGATATTTTTACAATGCGCCAGGAATGTGCTAACATTTGGCACCATTATACCAAAGCACATTCCTTGTTTGTAAATCTGATTAACTACAAAAGGGCAGAAATATCACTTTTTGATGTAATTTTCATTTCAATTTTAATTTTAATTTTAATATTAGACGATATACGTGATACTCCAATTTTACATATCTTCAAAACAACAATTGCAATATTATCACATTTTAAATATACCGGTATGTCTCACCTACATTCCAGACAAATCAATTGCATGATCTCCATGGAAAAAAGCAGAAGACTCCATCAGAAAATGTAGATGTAACTAATAGTGCTACCAAAACCACAATAAGCAGCTCTATAAAATGTACACATAATGCATTCTACATAATTTGGCCAATCAAGCCAAATCATATTATCAAAGCCCTAGGATAAAAAAACAAAAAGACAACACAAACATAACTCTATAGATGTCTTTAGCCATATGCCACTTCCTGTGCCTCCAGAATGGCCCCGCACCAACAAAAACTATTTGTATTGATTTTTATCCAAAGACAAAAGGACCTGTGGTTTGGTCCTTAAACAGAGAAGATGGTAAAAGTTGATAAAAGACTTGGTCCAAAGCAAATCATATAGACAGTATGTGGTACCAGATCAGATGCATGCTTTTTCATATCAAACACCTGTTAATGCTCACATTTTATGATAAATGAACTGGAAACCAAAATAAAATATAAATCCACAGTATGATTCGTGTTTTCATACATAGATTACTCCTCAAAATAAAATAACAAAGTAAATGTTATAGGTAGAAATAATAGAATATAAATAGAAAACTAAAACTGCTGTATTTGTTGTGTTGGATTTCAACTGCACGTCTGTGGGTTCATTTATCGCAAGCCGCAGTTATTGATAACACACATGAATAACAGAATACATTTGGATCCCTTAATCAACCATGTGGAGCCTGGTCAAAATATTTAGTGTAATGAAAGGAACTAAATGGAAAAATGACTTTGCATTTCTAAATTACAGCCACATTATTTCCTATAATAGGAAAAAAATTATAGGAATCCAATTAAAAAAAATCAAAAAAATCTGTTACAATGAGCGGCTGCTACCATTGAATGAAACTGAACGTTTTCAGCCCAAAGTGGGTGAGGGGCAAAAGTGCCCATGCTGTATGTTGAAGACATCCATGAAACAAAAGAATTTTGGGTTGTAGTGGTATTCCGATGCCATATTTTTGGATCTTCTGATCCAATACCTATAATTGGCCTCAGAGAAACTGATACAGAGCACCAGTCTGATTCCAAACTTGGATAAAAGCAACAGTAAGTTTCCACTGTGAATTTCACCAACATTCTGCTTTCTGCACAGGTTAGTTCATTGCAATGTTGTAATGACCCAATTCATTTGAAGATTTGACCACTAATGAAAATAATGATAATGATATCATGATAATGAATGATAAAACTGAGATAGGAAATGCTTCCTGCCCATCACCCAAACTCTATAGTACAATCAATCCATTATGTTTGAGCCAACTACAAATACTATAAAGATGTAGAATAATATTGCATTATTATTTTTTAGATAAACAAAACCCTCTCAAACATAAATGCACAACATAAACATAAGGCACCTTAAACAATATACTTTGTATGCAAAATATTTTCATAATTACAACAAGACCTGCAACCACAACATATGGTGCCAACGTGATAATTTAGTTCGGCTTCTACGTCCAAAACTCAAGCAAGAAGCCCAACGCTCCATGTGCTTGTTATGAGCCTAACTGAGGTTAAAGGTCCCATAACATGCAAAATCGACCTTTCAGAGCTTTTAACCTTCTTACATTGCTATTTGTGTGTGTGCTAAGTGAAGTTGACTTGTTTAAATCATATTGTACAATATTGTACATGGCCCACCTCTGGGCTAACTACAAAAAAGGTACCTTATCTTCCTCATAACTAAATCTGAAAATGTAATCCTATTGTCACGTAGTGCCACGTAGCGCAATACAATACCAGTCCAAGATGTGGAAACACTAAGTGCAAACTTAGTAGAAAGAGATTTAGTTGTAGTCATCTGAACACCGTTTTTTGAGAAAAACAAAACATTTCGACTCTCATCCAAGAGTCATTCTCAATCTGCGGATCAAGTCTGGGAACTCAGATGTTTATCCTACTCTGAGTAGGCCCTGCCCACCGGTGGGACCTCCTGGGAGAGAGCGGTGAGAGTACAGTACAAACGTTTATACAGTACTTTTATTTGTTAAACAAATGCTTGGGCCTGTAAAAAGGTTTTGTTCCTTGCTTTCAATGTTTTATGGAGTATTTCATTGTATAATAACTGTAAAAAAATACTTCGCGGATTTCGACTCCCGCGGGTTCTTCTTGGAACGTAACCCCCGCGATAAACGAGGGTTCACTGTAGTCTCAATAGCCCTGCAATGGGCTATCAAAATCCTATTGTGAACTGACTTCCACTCCCTCCTCACCAAGTACCTGATAAGCCTCCGAATGCCCAGGGCAACTCCCGCTTCATGGCTTCAACACACGATTATGCACAACCAAAAGGTTGAATCTTAAACCTCCTTAAACCTCTGGTTAGTTTTATTCAGGGACCAGAATGGGTGACATCGAAGGAAAACTTAAGCTTTTAAAAAAGAGTAAACAGAGGTTCCAATCAGAGGTGCTAAAATTACAAGTATTTGTGTGAATAGGCAAAATCAATGTCAGAGATCATCATATTTTCTGGTCCCCTGCCCAATGGGATAAATGCTGAACTGTACAGCCGCTTTTAACATCTAGTTGGTGCCCTCAAAACAATGTAGTATTTGTTGACAACTTTGTTTTGAGGAAAGCCTGGGCTCATACACCTGGGTTTATAGGCAGGGATGGCATCCATCCCACTTTGGAGGGTACATCCCTTTTAGTTTGAGAATTTGACCCATACTCATCTAAAAGGGACCAGACAGAGATGAGTCCTGGGGACCTAACTGTATTGTAAGATGCTCCTCTGTTACTGTCACTGAGCTCTCACACGCACAGTCACAAATTAAGTTGTCAGATTCAAGGCAAAGACAGACTGTGTGTGTACTTAGCGCAAATAATGCCAAAAAGTCAGGCCAAAGTTTAGGCCAAATTACTGATACAAATAAACAAATAAATATGTAAAAGGTGGACTGCCCAATATTAGGTCAATTTCCTTCAAATTGCTCTTTTTATAGAAGATAATATGTTATAATATGTTATAACAGGCTAGGAACTTGCTTTGGTGATTCGGTGTAACATACAACAATGAACAATGAACAATTTACTGCATGTCATTTGATTCTGCTGACAATAGCTTTAGCCCCAGTGTAAGTGATCAATTTGTTGACATGACCATGAATTCTCTGAAATCTGGTCATGATGCTGCAGCTCAGTTTAATCAGAAGGTCATTAGTTCAAAACAAGCCTCCCTCCTCCACAAAAAGTCACATAGTAGACCTTTAAACCTGTAAAGACTACTTCTCTCCAAGATTCAAATGGGGCCACTGTTTATTATAAGACCACTTGTGGCATAGTTGTTTTTCACATGCCGCTGTGTCCAATCCTGTGTCATAGGTTCTCAGTGCACTCTGAGGCACACAGGGCAGTGATTGGCATCCATTCCATCACCATGCACATGGACATAGAGTTTGTGTCTTTTCTTCTTATCCTGCTACACAGGGTGCAGGGACAATGTGCAGCCATCTCTATATCTTATTTGACGCCAGTGTCCAAAAGCTTGTCCAATGTTGTCTCTCGTCTGGGATCTAGTGGGGACTCTTCTACGATTTCTCTTTCAAGCCTCCTCCAACATCGTCTTTGACTTCTTGTATCCTTCGGGCATGACAAACTGGATAAAATACTAACACTAAAAACAGCTTCATGTGTATACCTGTGCCTCAGGTAAAAGACTCTTTAAATTTAGTCAAGCTCACTTTTGGTTGAATGTTGAAAAAAGCTTCAGGTTAAAAGATTCCAGCTCGTTCACGTTCAGCCATTGCAATAAGTGTGCCGAAGTAATTATCCCCAGCAGGTAAAGAAGGAAGTGATGGGAGTTTGCTTCAAGCAGTCTTTCATCCCGCCCCAAAGCTGAGCAATATGTAGGCCACAGACATGCTCAGGCATCCCACTGCGCCATGATCAGGTGTGGCGAGGAGTGAAGGTCAGAGGAGCCTGCAGAGCCAGCGCCTCGAATGATTCCATCAGGAGTTCCGGAGGTTGTCAGCGGGATGTTGTAACGTCCCACAATCAGGTCATTGTGCCATGACGTTTGGTGGCACTGTAACCTTATGGCCCTGCTGAGGCTGGAAATGAAAACTCAGACTCTTGAAATTAATTTCCCCCAGTTCATTTTTGATACACTTACGCTCACACAGTCTGATCTGTTGGCGAACACGCACTCAGCGGTGAAGCCTTGCTGAGTCTGTGTCTCCAAGAGGTACATGTCGTTCTGTGCTGATGCAAAGTAGTCTTCCGTTTGTTCAAGAGGCAAGTTAATTTGTGTATTTCTTCTCGTTTGTAAAATGATGACATTCACAGATGACAATGCCTACTTTTCACCTCCTTGTGAGCTATTCAAAGCAGTACTGAACTAGTTCAGCAGAAAAACGGTGCAATGGTGAAGTGTAGGCCTTCAAAGTTTAACACTGGAAGAATAAAAATAGCAATGGGAAACAAGTGAACATGAACAGTAGTCTGTAGTATTATACTATAATTTTAGTGGTTCTTATTTCTCTACTCTTACGTTCTGTAGAATTGAGATAACATGGAGTAGGTGTGGTCAGTTCAGGGGCTATTCCTCCTATTCGAAGAAGTCAGCAAGAGTCAAGAGATGAAGAATGAAAGCACAAAATAATGTTATCATAAGTGAAAAAAAAGCCGATAATTACTACTACGTATGGAGAGATCCCCCAATGTCTCTCAAAGCACAATTGGCTACACAAAATATTCTTCAGTAATCATAATTTGCAAGTAAAAACATCTAGCTCTATATATAACCAACTAATAGAAATACCAAATGATTTCCAGAGGTTGTTTCCAAAGATGATTAGCACACATACTGTCCCTGAGCAGAAGCGTTGGGTCACACCGTCCTGTACAGCACTGGAGTTTTGACTTGACTACAGCAGCATTGGTGGATTGTTTGGGTCAGACCAACCGTCTCTTGTTACTGAGCTGACAGGGGAACATGCACCTCCAATGGCCTACTACACATTATTTTTTGGGGGCCCGTAAAATTGATTCCACGGGACAGTATATTGTATAATGGAAATTAAATTGGGAAATTATATGCAGTCGAGAGCCAGATTCGAACATGCAACAGGCATATGTGCCATCCACTCGACCACAAGCGGCACTGCAACACTTACTTAAATTTAGTTGTATCATCTGGACTTCCGTTTTAAGAAAAACAAAACGTTTAGACTCTCATCCAAGAGTCATTCTCAATCTGCGAATCGAGTCTGGGAACTCAGGTTTTATATCCTACTCTGTGTAAACCCTGCCCACCGGGCGGGACACTCCTGAACAAATGAGGGATTACACACTTAAACTTAGACATACTCTTTGAACACTATTCTTGGGAAAGACCAGTTCAGGAGATGAACGTAGGTGGAAACCCAATTTAGCAGGTCACTACCCATAGTTCTGGAAATGAATTAACAATGAATGAAAAAAATCCAAGGAAAACAGAATGTCTTGGCGTGTTTTATCTGATGAAAAATATCTTTGCAGCAAAGAGAGGGAAGAGCTAAGTCTTATTCTGTGCCGACTACAGTTTTTATCCATAGTTATTCAGATCACATGGGAAGGGTTGGGCAAGGAGGAGAGACAATGAAACCAGTTTGTACCAGGCGCCAAGTGAAACGCTGTTATGATAGCGTTATAAGGTCTTTTTAGAAGTTTCTCACAACGCTTTATCAATTCATTATTTCATTTCCAATTACACCATTCACTTGCATGATATGATTTCTAGTAACCGCCACCACTCCGTTACCCACAGGCCCTGAGTTTCGCTGCAAAGCCCCTGGCCCTTCGCATTTTCACCTCTTTTCTCTTCTTCCTTGTGAACTAAGAAGCTCCAGGTAAACCCTCAGGCTGCAAAAAAGGACTGCTAAACTTATTTTTTATGTTGTTGGTAAATTTATAATGCACATCTTTTGCAAGAGCAAGTTTGGCGCATTTCTGTGTGCCTGCTGCATTGTCGTCAGTCTGGACTTCCAGTCATTCATGAATGTACATCTACGGAGATTATATATAATGCATGTTTTGACTGGGTTTCCCCACATATTTAATTTGGTCTATCTAGCTAACCTAAACTCAAATCAAAATGTTAATGGTGGTTCAATTTACCTGAAAGTTAAGCCTTTCAGCTAAATTGACCCACCATCAGACTTGATTTAAGCAAACATCTTGATGGTTCTAATTGCCTCAAATACATTCATTATGAATATAGGAATGTGTTAATATAATATGCATGGTCAATTGCAATGCAATACTTTATAGCCAGAGTGCAGCAACATGATCATAGTCATATACAGCAGTTTTGTGTCATATCTTTAAGATTCTGCTTCTTTCATAATTATTATGGCCATAATCATTATTTAAAACCGTGTCCACACAGTAAGAGCAGAACATGAAGTGTACAAAGAATGCATCTTCTACTGCCTGTTCCATCAGGAGTCATAGCACATGGGGCTTTTCCCAGTGTCTTTGGGCCTTAGGCAGCACCTTACACAATGTTCCTGACACTTTCAGGGCTGCACACGTCTAAAAGCTGGAGCAAAACAGCGCTGAGCTCTTGCAATGTGCTGTGGAGGACACAATGGCTCAACAGAAGGATCTCCTGTGTCCCATTCGAGAATGTGTAAATACTGCACTTGTAGGTGCTCATTTCACATTTTACGTTTGTGGCCCACCATAAACAACTCTAATTTTCCCAAAAATCTCTTTGAGTAACTTTCAGCTGAAGTGTGGCTCAGTTTACCTGATCATGTGCCTCATTTTACCTGATCACTGCTCTTCTCCATAATGTTAGCCAGCTGACTTTTCAAATGCTCTAGAACAAAAATATTACCATTTCATTTTCTCAATTAAGTCTCAAAATATAGCGAACTGTCCTTAGTGCTTATAATAACATCATTTAATGCCAAAGATTTCTTTAAATTAATGTCTCTGGTAAATTACCAAAAATTAGCTCAATTTGACTTCACCTCATACGGACCTACATTAATTTTGCTTGGCACATGCATAACGGACAATTTCTTGTCCCAAATCTGAGTCTTATTTCCTCGTGGCGTGGACTGCCGATTAGTCCTGCCACGTATCAATCATAGCACGCACCTACTGCTCACCTGCCGCCGCATGCGGCTCGTCCCCAGGAGAGCAGCATGTTTCCCTGTGTCTAAGCGCATGGATCTATCATAATATAGTTCCCTCAGTGTACGGGACAAAATTAAGACAGAGAAAGACAGTTCGAGCTGGCTCAGAAGAGATGCGATGCGATCCGTCACGCTAATGAATAAACGCACGTCTAGCCGCGATGCTTTTCTCTGCATCCGCACGAGGTGAGTGCGCATGCACTTTCTCAAATCGGTGAAAAATCGTCCATTACGCCTTTAAGGTATGTTAATGTTGCTTTATTTTGTCATATTATTATCATGAATTCTATAGGTTTATCTGGGGATTTCATGTTTTGAACAACACAGGGAAATGGAAGGACTGTTGCTGCTTCTTTAACATTAGACGGCCTGTGACACAATTTCAATTTCAGTGATTATAAACAGTGAAATCAACGATTTTTTGGAAAGTTAGCAGAGGAGTCAGACAGTCCGCTCACTGTGTATTGGACTGATAACAACAACACGTGTGCAGCGTAGAAAAACAAGAGTCGCTGCACAGAACAGTCATCACAGCAGCGGCTCAGACATGGGCAATCTCCTCTCACTGCAATCAGGTAAGCACGTAGGCATGTTAGTTACATTAGGTTCATCGATAACCGTGATTATTTAGGTCACAATATAATCGTAAGAACAAAAAATATATAATTTACCTTGTCTTTTTTTGTCATTTTTAACTATATTTTGTTTGTCAGAAAGTTAAATTGTGTAGTCTTTCACAAACTTGAGGAAAAGTAACATAAAACAATGGAAATTAAACAAAATTAAAAGTGGCACTGTGGTGTTGCCCGGTTGTCAAGTGGTATGGCACAGCACACGTTTGCAAGGCTAAGTGCATCCGGCCGCAGTGTCGTGAGTTTGATTTCTGACTCCGACATTTACTGCATGTCCTCCCTTCTCTTTCATCCCCCATTTCACACTTTCCTGTCAATAAACCTCTGGGAACAAAAACTTTAAATCAAAATAATCAAAATTGTCTGTCCGTCTGTGAGAGTCGGATCTCTCCTTCACTGGAACTCCTCCAGGTTTCTACGCTTTTTTCCCAAAGAGGTTTTTTTTGTAGTTTTTCCTGGCCGAGAAGGAGAGTCTAAAGGACAGAGGACCCTGGGACATTGTCCCTCGCCACCACAGACATTGTCTGACTCCCTCGCCACCACAGACATTGTCTGACTCCATCGCCACCACAGACATTGTTGATTAAGTTCTCCCTGTGGCCCTCAGAGGCAACTGTTGTTGTGATTTTGGGCCTTACAAAAATAAATTGATTTGATTTGATTTGAAAATAAACAGGTTGCCTCATGTTTGCACTCAACGTTGTGGCGAAAACTTTCAGATGACTTGTTAGATTTAACGCGAGAAGCCTGTAGTCCCATTTCCTCCAAAGCATAAAAGTATCCTGTACATCTTTCCTACTCTCTGCACACGCTGTGTGTGTGTTGTGTGGTGTGGTGTGTGTGTGTGTTTTCACTTTTTAACCTTTGTACTATCTTCAAAGATAGTGAGTGCACTTTGGCATTTTTGGCTAGCCCGAGGGTTAAGACATTAAAAATCAGGAAGTCAAAAGTTAAACCAGTGGTTTATTTAGCACGTCGTAGGCGATTGGTGAAATTTTGAAATCTTAAAAAACACAAAAGGACTAAAAGAGGAATATAAATTGAAACAAAATCAGTTACTTACTGAGTAACATTGTATTGTATTTGCTTTAAACCACAATAACAACAAAAAATGGGTAAAGATAAAATGTAAAAAAACAACTCGTTGGAAGTACACCATACAATTGATGTAATCAACATTCAATTCAATTCAATTTATTTTTGTAACGGCCAAAATCACAACAACGGTTGCCTCTGAGGGCCACCGTTGTTGTGATAAAGCTAAATGGACTACTGTGTCTCAATAACTTTTTTTGATCTACACAATCATATTTTCGTGAAGCTTGGACTACAATCCAAAATACAGATGACGTCAATATACATGTTAACAAGCAGTATATTGTGAAAAGTTCGACTTAGTTCAACATTTGAACAGGATATATAACAGCCTCATATGAAAAAGAGGCTGATGAGGTCTGCCCTGATTGGAGAGACAAATGGACTCATGGAGTTGAGAAACACAGCATTCAGGTGTTCTCACTTCTCCTGCATGACACTGATTGACCATTGTGCATCCAGGTCACAGACTAAACATAGCTACCATTTCAGTTGCTTCTAAAAAGGTTCAATGAAATCAACAGCGCTTATTCTTCTTATTTAGGGAGTTTCCAGGGCCATTATCTGTGGCCCTTTTTCCAGTTGTGTGATGTTGCTGATGTCGACAGCAAAGGAGAAACTTTGGAATCTTTGGAGCATACTTTTGGCGTTAGGGAAGAGAGCCACCATCACAAACAATGGATGACACAAACTGAACCAATGGACTGGACCGATATAATAAATGGACATTTGAAAAATAGAGAAAAAATATTCTTGCAAAATATTCAAGACTACAAATTTAGGACCTTCTGACATGTTCTCTGTATGGATCTGTATGGTAATTATATATAAAAGTAAACAAAATAATAATTTAAAAAATGCAACATTAGGGAGTGTCCTTACTTTTGAGCCATTTTGCCACCACTAAATGCTTATATATGGTAATCAAAGGTTTCAGCATTTGGTGGAAAAGACTAAATTACTGGTAATTTTTGGTAACATGATTCATTGCACGCTTACCACATTCCAGAAGAGAGGATTGAAGATGATAGCAGTGACAGCCACACAAAAAGTTGGCTCAGTGAAGTCAATTAGTGTGAGAATCCCTTGCACCGGTGCCAGGTCCATCTGAAAGAGACGCAAAATTCACACAGTACAACGGGGGCCCAAAGAAACATCTCATACAGGTTAAAAACAGTTTGATATTTGTCTCTTCTCTGATTGACATTTTCAAGTGGCATGAAAACACAAACTGTATCACTTGTGTAATAGGTACTTGTGAGAATATAAAAGTCTGTGGTTTCACAGTTTAGGCCCAATGACGAAGAAGACAAACAATGTGCGTTTATAAAGCAATGACTTCAGTTTCAACCAAAGTCTATATTTTAATACAAGGCAACAAGGTCATTATTTATTTGTCTGCAATGCATTTATCTTGCTTTTGGGGAACTACAAGTTGTTGGAAATATAAATATTAAGCATTTCAGGCCAAAAATATTAAAGGTGGACAGCAACTGGTGTTCCACAGTTTGGCATTCAAATTATCTATCATGCATTTGTTTAATTACAGGTGCTTTTATAAAAATAACTACACCCTGTGACATCACCTACTTGTCTCTATGTAGACAGTTAAATGCCATACAGTATGGTCTTCTCTGACTAGAACCAGGAAGTACTCTCACACACTTGCTCCCTGTGGCTCAGAGAATAGACTTAAAAGCAGATCTGCTTGTGTACAAGGCTCTGCATGGCCTAGCACCAAACTACATCTCAGACATGTTAGTGCCATATGAACCATCTCGGACTCTAAGGACTTCAGGGACAGGCCTCCTGCTGGTGCCCAGAGTCAGGACTAAAATGGAGAATCATGGTTTCAGTTTTATGCAGCTAAAATCTGGAGCAGTCCTCCTGAAGATGAGAAACAGGCCTCTACTCTGAAAACTGTTCTGTTTATCTATGCATTTGACAGCAAGTATAGCGCACAATGTGCTGTAGTCTCGGTTTGTCTCGCCGTTTGTCCCTGGCTGATTCATTTCAATCTTTCAACAAAAAACTTTACTCTAAAAAAAGATGAAGCAAACTCTTTTTTGGATACTCTCATGAAGTGAGAGCAAAATAAAAGATTTTGACCTGAAATAACTAGAACTAGAATTTTATGGCTGTAGTACAGAATCGTGGAGCTGTCATTGGTGCTTAAATAAAATCACAGTTTCCCCTTTTTTAAATTATATTGTGTTTATTATTAATACTTCATCATCACATTATTTCTGGTTAGTATCCAAATAAAACATTAAACCGTCAATTGTTTTAAATAATAATACAATTATAATTATACAAAAAAAGTGTTATTTAAGCACCATTGACAGCTCTACACTTTCGTACAGATTAATTAATTAGAAACTTAGACGTGTTGAGCTGGTCACAAGGCTGTTTTACTCTCTCTGGTTATAGTTCTCTATTAAGTCAATAATTGTGGCAAAAAAAAAAAACTAAAACAAATATTAAATCACAGCGTTGCTTCTCCTGAATCATAAAACTGAAATGTGACATCAAGCGTGCACGTGCTGTGCTTTTACTCTGATACTCAACTTCCGGTCTCAGTTAGCATGCCGCCGCCGTTAGCTCCAGCTCGTTCAAACCGTGGAAGCTTCGATTCAAGGCGCTGTCACGGGATTTAGGACTAAAGCGTTTACCTGGGTGTAGTCGACGTTGTTGAGCCCTCCGCAGCACTCGAGCACAGACGGGTTTTGTTTCTCTCCTCTCCGTTCGCCGTCGTCGCACATAAACCTCCGAAAATAACGTAATCTCCAGATAAAGAGACGCACTTGCAGCAGACGTTGACCCCGTTTATCGCGTAGTGTCAGAAGCACGCGGTTTTTGGTTAAAAGCCGAAAGTCCAGTCCCAGTGCTTTGTGGGAAATGCTGTCATTCAACGTTACATTAGTTCTACGTCTATGCACGCATATTGTCAATAACAAACTTCTTGATCTTATCTTATTTGAAGGCTTGTTTTACCAGGCTTCTTCTTTGTCCAAACCTGTCCTTGTGGGTTCACCTATATTGTAAAGCGCCATCTATTGACACTATGCGTTTAAAGCCCAGTTCACACCAAAGTTTTCACCTTTTAATATTTTTAGATGAGCGAGCACTGGAAATGTATTTAGTTACTCACATAGGTGGGTAGATAAGCCAAATTGTATACTCAAGTGAGTAACATTAAAACAGAGTAGAAATAAAAAGTAATGAAAACCTTCATTTCTATTCATTCAGTTTAACAATTTTGCTCTCATGAATTACACATTATTTTTCATTGATCGATCTTGTAATGATAATGGGAAAGAGTGACCACTGCAGTGTTGCAAGTTTGAATCCCTATTCCTACAATTTACGGTATGTCCTCCCTTCTCTCTCTCTCTTCAGCTGTCCTGTCTAATAAAGCCTATGAACCAAAAAATCCTTAAAATAATTCAAATAAGCAGTACACTAGGTAAAAGCCTCCTACTGGATAATTACTGCATGGGTGAGGATTTTCCATCTGCAACACGGTATTTAAACCCAACTGATGCAGCGAGTATTAAAGTCAATGGTCATAACAGACGCACTGACTCTGGAAAGAGGGTTGAAGCAGTTCCTCCCTTTTGTTTGCTTTGTACTTGGAATCATTACAAAACATTTCATGGTATTACAATGGGACAGAACATAAAATTGCCTGCTATGGAAATTATGTCGTGATATATTTAACCAAGCCAGAAATGTTCATACCTAATGTAATGCTTTATGATATTTGTCCAGTGTCTGGATACAAACTGAATGTACAAAAAACTGAAATTCTCTCTTACTGGCGACCTCCTTTGACCTTTAGAACAACCTACCCATTTAAATGGCTAACGGAAACCCATAAATATTTAGGTGTAGTCCTTATAAAGAATTAACCATCTTGAACAAAAAACAGAGACCTTTTTTTCCGCTATAAAGAATTACTTTGAAAAATTGACTCTTATCCCACACTTGAGTCTAAATCAAAGGATTTAAACTATAAAATTGAAAGTTTTGGCCATATTTCTTTCTTCAAAGAAAATCAAATTAAAAGCTTTGATATGTTGAAAGAATCATTTGGACTTGGAGAAAAAGGAGTTACCATAACCAAGAACTTAAAGAAATGACCAATATAACCCCCCTGTACATATCAAGGCTTACAAATCAGAACTTTCGAGCGGGAATACTATCTAAATTATATCAATGCATTTATAATCTGGACAGCCACTCTACTGAATTTATTAAAACTCTCATTTGTTTTTGACAAAGAGTGGGAAAATGTATGTACATCCAAGTGGAGAACCACAAAATCACATGTTTGGAGATGTTGTGAAATTCTTTCCACCAGGACCACCAAAATGTAAAAGTAATGTAAGTCTATGTCAAAGTGCCCATTTATCACAAGGAAATGCTAACTGCTAGAGAAAATGTGGCAGCCGTGAAGCTTACCATTACCACATGTTCTAGGACTTTCCTGTTGCTCAAACATTTTTGGACTGACATTACCAAGGCACTGCAGACCACCCCGCTCAATTTTAGAACAATGAAAATGGGCCTCAAAACTCCTGCCATGGATATAATGAATGGATACCTTTGGAACATACTTTTGGCTGCAGGAGCCATCACAAAATAATGTATGATGAGTTGGCATTGCCACTGTGTTCTGAGCGTTGAGCTGAGAACCAGGGCATCAGTCCATTCATCAGCATCGACTGTAGAGACTGAGCCCATGATCAGTGAACATTTGGATTTTGATGTAACTGGTTTTATATTGTTATTGTAAATTTACATTTTTAAAAATCTAATCTGTATTTTGTTTTTGTTCCCAGGTTTCTTTTCTATATGGTGTAGTGCTGGACGCTGATCTGGAGAGCTGTTTAATTTTTCTGCTCAATGAAAATAAAGATTTACTACATCAATGTCTATTTTCACTTTACTTTATGTGATTGTTAACATGACATTGTAATAGCTATTACACATTTAAATAAAACACATTTAGTTTATGCAGAGTAAATAAAATGTTCATTATATTGCAGTGTCCTGCTGTATGCTGCAGACTACAGGGTTCAAAGTCCTTCTGCACCTAAACACCAAGACAAATTCAATGGTTATTATATTCTAACCACTCGAGTATCAAACAATACAGTATATTATAGTAAATCTTTATGACCTGTCGGTCACTGTTAAATTTGATTTACTTTTATTTTATTTCACTTCTACATTTACTTTTATTTTATTTGACTTCTACATACATTTATGACGTACTCATCTATGACAGGAGAAACAGGATCTATTTTTCTATGTACACCTAATTAAAAAAATATTTACCATTGTTTATTGCCTTGTTAATTTCAGTCCAATATTTTTGAGCAACAGGACAGTCCAAAAACATGTGACAGAGGTTTGCCTTCTGGCTGTCACAGTTTATCCAACAGACCGTATTTCCTGGTGAATAATGGGCTCTTTGACACAGTGTTATGAAAAAACGTAACGCAAAAAAATCCCCCCAGATATGTGATTTTGTGGTCCTCCACTGGGATGTACCCACATTTTGCCACTCCTTGTCCATCAAGACTAGATTACCTTCTATTTTCTATTTGTTTTGAACATAGTGGTGTAGCTGTCCATATCAGCAATGTATTGATCCTTATCCTTAGGCCCGAGCGCCACAAGCTGGCGAGAGGCCTATTAATCTCGTAAGGCCGTGCAAAGCACGGCTGCGAAAGTGCGCACGTAGTGCGCACGAAATCGAGCGCGAAGCGCTCGCCCACTTCCAAACACTCACTAACGCACTCCTTCACTCATGCACGCCCCGTGCATACTAATTAGTAGTAGGAAAATGGAACATTACCGAAGCCCGTGCAAAAGTGCGCACTAAACGAGCACTTTACATTCGCGGTCGTCATCTCAATGAAGCGGTCGTCATCCCCATATAAAGCACTCATTTGCGCTAAGTACCTCACGAATACGTTCCCCATCTCTTGCATGTTCCGTGCATATAAGCATGTAATGCAAAAATTTAACATTATTTGAACATTGAACATTGTTGGACTCCGCCAGGGCTGCCCTTTGTCACCAGTTCTGCTCATAGTTTTTATGGACAGAATTTCTAGGCGCAGTCAGGGGTCGGAGGGTGTCCGGTTTGGGGACCACAGGATCTCATCTCTGCTGTTTGCAGACGATGTTGTCCTGATGGCTCCGTCAAACCCGGACCTGCAACATGCACTGGGACGGTTTGCAGCCGAGTGTGAAGCGGCTGGGATAAGAATCAGCACCTCCAAATCCGAGGCCATGGTTCTCGACCGGAAAAAGGTGGCTTGCCCTCTCCGGGTGGGTGGGGAGTCCTTGCCGGGTGGCTGGGCGCTCCCTTAGAGATAGGGTGAGGAGCTCAGTCACACGAGAGGAGCTCAGAGTAGAGCCGCTGCTCCTCCACGTCGAGAAGAGCCAGCTGATGTGGCTCCGGCATCTGTTCCGGATGCCTCCTGGGCACCTCCTTAGGGAGGTGTTTTGGGCATGTCCCACCGGGAAGAGGCCCCGTGGAAGACCCAGGACACGCTGGAGGGACTGTCTCTCAGCTCGCCTGGGAATGCCCCCCCCCCCTATAAATAAGATAAGATATTCCTTTATTGTCCCACATGGGGAAATTTCATTGGTGCAACGCAGGTAGATACAGAGGTAGATACAGAAGAACAGATCACTTATAGGAAGTCTGAAAAACACTCCACATCTCCTATAAATAAATAAAAACTCCCATAGACAAATAAATAAATACCATTGCATGTGATCACGACAGTAATTGCACATGAATATGTGTCACGACAGCACATACATTGCACATGAATTTCACAGTAATTGCACATGAATTGCACATGAATTCCAACAGCAATTGCACATATGACAGAATTGCAAATGGTTAGGTCAGTATTGCGAGTGTTCAGGACTAACAGTGTTTGTTATAAAGTCTGACAGCAGCAGAAGGAAAGACCTGCGAAACCTTTCCTTCACACAGCGAGGGTGGATCAATCTCTCACTGAAGCTGCTCTCCAGAGTGGACAGAGTGTCCTGCAGGGGGTGACACTCATGGTCCAGCATAGATGTGAATCTAGCCAGGACCCTCCTGTCCCCCACCTCCTGCACCGAGTCCAGAGCACAGCCCAGGACGGAGCTGGACTTCTTGATGACTCTGTCCAGCCTCTTCCTCTCCCTCTCTGTGATGCTGCTGCTCCAGCAGGCCACATCGTACAGGAGGGCTGATGCCACCACAGAGTCGTAGAAGGTCTTCAGGAGTGGCCCTGTCACTCCAAAAGACCTGAGTCTCCTCAGGAGGTAGAGCCGACTCTGGCTCTTCCTGTACAGTGCGTCTGTGTTATGAGTCCAGTCCAGTTTGTGGTTCAGATGAACACCAGGTACTTGTATGAGTCCACTCTCTCAATGTCCCGTCCCTGGATGTTCACTGGTAAGGGGGCAGTGGGGTGGCGTCTGCGGAAATCCACCACCATCTCCTTGGTCTTCCAAATGCCCTGTTTCTCCAAGCCAAATGATTCTTTCAACATATCAAAACTTTTCATGTAACACCATCTAGTGAAAAACTTGTATATCTTTTGTATACACTTTTTTATACCTTGAATCTCAGGCCAGTACTATTTGGTACAAAATCTTGGTCATTGGCCAACAGTGTTGGGCAGCGTTACTTTTAAAAGTAACTCATTGCATTATCTCATTACTGCCCTGGAAAACTAACGCGTTATGTTTCTGCGCTACTTTGTTATAAAAGTACCACGTTGGAGTATTCAACACAGCAAACAGAGCAATGCTATCAGTGGAGCTAATAAACATTTTGTGTCAGTGAGTTTGTTAAGTAACTGTTAATTTTATTTCTTGATGTTGAGCCATTGTAAAGAGTAGTGTAAAGAGTGTATTTTATTATTATTATCAAATCATCTATTTTAAATTTGCGTAGTACTTTTATAGATTTATAGAGCAAACAGAATCAAAAGCTTTCTCAGTGTTCAGACTTATTATTACAGTCTTGTTTTGTTGTTTTTGTATCAGAATCAGGCACAATGATGGACGATTTGAAGCAGACTGGCACATGGCATGACTCCAGGGAGGTATTAAAATGTCTCTGAAGACGGGGGTCTGTGAGAACGGGGGTCAGTTCTTCGGCGGCAGAGACACAGCTTTTTGGGGGTTGGATTTCTGATATATGGTTTGTTATGTGTAAAAATAGTCTTATGTTATTAGAGACTATTTTTTCACCTATCTTGCCTGTGTATGAATGTCTGGGTAGTGAATGAGGAATGCTATGTAACTTACTGGCGGACTCCATATAAAAGTCCTATTCAATTTGTTGTTTTGGAGTACAAACTGAGCTTGATTTATCACAGAATGTTTGAAATAAGAGGGTGACAGCTTTCTTTTGATTTTACAAGGCAATACAAAAAATAAAAATGTTGTATGAATTGTGATAACATCGAAGTTGTGGTCTGGTTCCAAGAAAATAGTGATATATATTTTTTTGCCATATTGCCAATGCGAATCCCTAGTATCTGTAACATGCACTTCTGGTTTCAAAATAACTGATACCTGAACCTATCATTAGATGTTACCGTATATACCAGGGACACATCTATCACAACATAGAAGTCTCTTTTGTGTTTTTAAACTGGTTTTAATCATCATTGGATTTCGGAACCAAAGTGCGGAGCTGTGATAAAAAGTGATTAACTAACAAGTGTGAATCACAATTAATCATACAAGGGTCACAAGGCGTTATTCTGAGAGAGCTAAAAAAACAAATCCAAAACGGGTGAATCTTAAACACCAAGAATATCTCCTGTGAAAAAAAAACAATAAGGAATTTCACAAGAAGATTGGGATATACGTGTCTGGAAAGCAAGTAGCATTTCTCTCAGACGACCGAGACCACATAATGCCAGAATTATCACCCCAAACTGTAAAAGGAAAAGTCATAAGAGGATGTTGGAGGGAGACTTGTCCAGCGTGCTCAGATGACGTGGCAGAGAGGGGGAGATAAGGGGGGTCAACAAGGCAGGAGAAGGGGAGAAAGCAGTTCAGAGGACGCTCTGAACGTGAATGAATTAGAGGAACTAAACCCAGCTGGTTTTAAATTTTGGTATTGAAAGCGCTGTAGAACAAATTTGGGGTTTTTGTTTGATTGACAACAATCAATTATAAATATTTTATTAAACTTGATAAAAGATGAAGATTAATTCAGATTTTTATAGATGGCCAATATTTTGGGGAATGTGATCACAGACAGGACACTTCCTGTCCCCGACATAGAAGACAAAAGTTGTGTATTTACGGTATCGTGTTTTTTGAGTGTACAGAACAAACCTATGTTTTGTTTTGTTTTGTTTTATTTTTGGACTTGACAAAATTATCTTTTTGGACTTATTGGTATGAAAGTACAGGACAAAAAGACAGAAGTGTTTTTAAATTAGAATCAAATGCAGGCACGGGCCTGGGAGTGATAATATGGGTAAATGAGTGACTACTGAAGTTTTTGGACATAGGAGTAGAACGGGCAGTAAGTAAAGTGATAGTAAGATAATATCAGTAACTTATTTATTTGTATTATCATGAGGAAACCTCATATTGCGATGTAGACGTAAGTGAGGGAATAAGTTAAATAGTGACGTGCGGATGTCCTCCTTGGAAAAACATGACTGTGTCATTAACTAAAGCAATTGATGCAGAAGTGGGGGGACATGGGAGGAAATGGGTCATAAAGATAGTCAGAGATAAGGGGCTATTGACTGGCAAAGACTCTGGAGGAGTGTAGAGCAGCGTAATGCAGGAGAAGAATACATTTTATGAGACCCGCAGATTACCTAAAGATAGTGAAAACTAAACAGGGGGATGGGTATTGAAACATTTAGAGTTTGAAACATTTAGAGTTTGAAACTTTTAGAGTTTGAAACATTTGGAGTTTGAAACAAATGGTGGGGGCCCAGCGCCGTGGAAGGGGGGGCTCAGCCAGGGATGTGAGCACTGATGTGTGACTGAACTGTGAAAGGTCAAGAGGTGACATTGCGGAGTTGGAGTGACAGACGCAATTCCATCTCTTCCTTGATTACATCCTGGATTAGTGAACGTTGTAAACTATCTGGATTATTGAATTTTGTTTAAATGTAGAGGAGGGATGATGTACGAGTAAACAAAAAATTCCGAATCAATAATTACTAAAAAAAATTGTAAACAAGAGAACTGTTTGAAATACATTGAATTGTCGAAAAGACTTGGTTTATCACCGCAGCAAGATCGTGTTGGAGATGTGTTGTTTGCAGAGAGACGAGCTAAAGTGGACGGAGCCACACCGTGTCGTTCTCACCATTGGAGGGACGAGATCATGGGTGCAGCAGACAACACAGCACCAGATCCATAAGCAATCTACAAAACGCAGGACTTCGTTTGTATGAGTTTTGTCCAGAGTCTACGGTAGAGTACGATACTCTGCTACAATGGATGTGAACACAGATTCTACGATGCGCAAAGCATTATACTCTGCTACGATAAACGGGAGACAGAGGCTACGGTGCGCAGAGTACCATACTCGGGACAATCGGGACAATCGATCAACATACACAACTGTGTATACCGGTAAATGGGAAAATAGAGGGAAGAAAATAAGTGATCAACTTGAAAGGTTATGAAATGTATAATGTACAATGTATAATTGACATGACAGTAGCTGAAGAAACACAATGGCATATTATACAGCCACTATTGTTTACACTAACTAAGAGAGTTTTTTTATCTGCTACAACATAACTACATGCAATGTTAATGAGATTATGAATTGAGATGGGAAATGTACCAGTTCATATGTGTTAAAGGTGTGACCGAAGCGAGCAGCGGAAGAAGGTATCTTAAGAAACCAAGCGCGAGGACGTATGGTGGTGTGGGGACACTTGTGGGGCGTTGTGCCTATGTATCCCTTTTGTGGCCAGCCATGGTCATAACAAAGATCAGCATCACCCAGAACCATACCGCAGGGTCAAGGTCGAGAGGTTAGTGGACAATCTGGTCCCAGTAGCACCTGACACTACGTATTTGATTCTATTGGGGTGTCCAGAGAGGTCCCTAACGAGTCAAACTGACTGACCAGAGAGCAGCGGGTGTGAGGGCCTTCCGCTTGTTTTTGCGATATTTCCCATCACACCGCACAAAATTATAGACAGAATAAATTGTCTGTTTGTCAAATTACAGAGATTGACCAATCTGACTCAAAATTTAGGACATTAATATAGACATGTAGACATGTTGTGGGCCGAGAGAAAAGGAGTGTGTTCAATATTTGAGAACTGTGCTTAACTTTTGAGTGTAAAAGTGTCATTTTAACACCAATATGAATGACATGTTGAAAACTGAAAAGAGTAATGTGTTTGGCATATGAGACAGTAGACTAATTCTTTGATAAACAGGAGGGAAATGTGATAAAATGTGAATATATGATTATATTTCTGTGATGTATTTTATCTGCATAATAGTGATATATTATCTGCATCATTAGTCTAAGAGAAAAACGGGTGTGTGACAAACTGCATTTGTGAAGGGGTCGTAAAGATGGAGCAACGGAATGTTTACTCAGGGGAGTTTGGGTAACACCCCAGGGGGGGAGATGCACCCCCCTTGCAGGCTTTATCTCTACGGAAAAATACCAAGTGCCTTGATGTGAAGCTGACCAATGAGAAATGTGACCCTCCTATTCCAGAATATCTAATAAAACCAACTTGCATGAGAAAAACGGGGTGAGACGCAGGAGGATCACGCAGGCTGCGTACCACAGCCTGGCTGACGCAGTCCCAGCGTTTTCTCCCAAGCTTGCCATACAAATGTCTGATATTTCTGTGTCGTTTCATATTGCTTTATGAACTAAAGTGTGTAAGTCAAAGAAACTACATCTCTCCATGTAAGGGCCTATAAATAATTACTATTATCAATGCATTCAATTACTTAAACAAGCATAATGCAGGTATATACAGAGAAAAGACACAAAAAAGTTACGTGCTGTATCTTTATAGACAAACCTTACATAAAATAACAGCCTACATTAAAGGTGGAATGGACGATTTTTCCATCAATTTTTTTTATCATATTTCCTCGTGGCGTGGATAATTCATTTGTCCTGCCACGTATCGATCATAAAACGCACCTATCGCTCACCTGCAGCCGCGTGCGGTTCGTCCCCACGTTTCTGCGTGCCTAAGCGCATGGATCTATCATAATATAGTTCCCTCAGTGTACGGGGCAAAATGAAGACGGAGAAAGACAGTTCGAGCTGACGCAGAAGTGGACAGAAATCTACGGGAGACGAGCGATGCGATGCGCTCCGTTGCACTAATAAACATACGCACGTGTGTGTTGTATCAGTCCGGACGAAAAATCGTCCATTGCGCCTTTAATATGTCGTGATAGTAAAACACGCTTCTTACATTACACTGTATATTCCACACTTCGAAACACATGTGTTATTGTCCTTGTCCCCTGTTATCTCATTACAAGCTGATCCTCCCCTGTGCTCCATCTCTAACTGTGTGTTTGGACTCCACCTGTTAAGCAGCAGCCGCCCCATGCAGAGGCCCAGACGAGCGGGGCGTACCTGGCCACGCTGCTCCCTGCCTCTGCATGTGGATCTCTCATCAGCTTACAGCGCCTAAGAGTCCACCGCCTCACGGACACGGCAAATGACTTCCAGCCAGGCAGGTACAGTATATTAGCACCGCAAATGTGCCCGTGTCTCCTTCAGTGCAGATGAAACACAAGAAGGACGGATATTATGAGCTGAAAGTGCCTACTCTAAAGACAAATGTATCAATGTATTTGATATGCTAACAGAAATGGAACTTAAACGGCTAAAATAGGAGGGACAGCGTGAAGAATAGCTACTCAAAGCTGGAAGTGGTTTCAACGTGATGCTGTAAAAAGGTCTGTGTAAAAAAAATACATCCACTCTGCAACTGAAAATTATATTAGTACTCGACAAGTCAGCTATTATTTAATTGACATTTGTTAAATGCATTTTTAACTAAATAAAAGGTTGAGATTTGGTGACTGGGTGCTTCTAGATTGAGAAAATTTCGATACAGTTTAGCATTATAGATACAAATCAGAAATGTTGATTTATTTATCTAATTATGATCAAATGTCTTTTGATTTAGGCTCCATGGCATGGGCAACAAAATCTATTCAGTTCGTTTTTGTTTCTATCAAAATGTCCACAGCTAATCTTGGGACAGTAAAAAATGTTCTTTGGAGAAAACGTCAAAAAACAAAATTAACAAAATTAGTTGGATCCATCTGAATTGGTTAAATAAGCCCAGGAAGCTCCATTCCTTCTCAATGACCTGGACATGCGTCATTGTCAGCCATGACAAGGACTGTCTGCTCTATGTTTCACCTTTTCAGAGACCACACTGTGAAGCTTTGGTGCCATTCTTTATTTAGCAGTAGCAGTAATTTCACTCACACGTGTGTTATTTCATGTTTTATTTATATTTTATTCGAATATCTTTTGTTTGTTTGCTTAATCTGTATTATTGACAGAGTACCCAAGAAAGAGAGAGTTTCTGTCATTTTTTCCCTGTATAAATAAATGATTAACACTACAATATTTGTTTTAAATATACTGTTGAAATTGCAAATTGGAAATAAGAGGTGTGTATTAAAGGTTGAATGGACGATTTTTTTGTCTTATTTCCTCGTGGCGTGGACTGCCGATTAGTCCTGCCACGTATCAATCATAAAACGCACCTACCGCTCACCTGCAGCCTCGTGCGGATCGTCCCATATTTCCGCGTGCCTAAGCGCATTGATCTATCATAATATAGTTCCCTCAGTGTACGGGGCAAAATAAAGACGAGAAAGACTATTCGAGCTGACTCAGAAGTGGACTGAAATCTACGAGAGACGAGAGATGTGATCCGTCGCGCTAATAAACAAACGGGGGAGTGCGCATGCGCACTTCCGCCTGTGTTCTCAAATCGCCGAAAAATTGTCCATTGCGCCTTTAAGTAAAAAGAAACTCCATGTAATAAGTAAAATAAACTCCATCCCTCCATGTAAGGGCATATAAATTATTACTATTGACAATGCACTAAATTACTTTAACAAGCATAATGCAAATATGTATGGAGAAAAGACACTCCTCCAAAAAAGTTACATTGTGTACCTTTATAGACAAATCCTTCATAAAATAACAGCCAACATTAATAAGTCCTGAGAAGGATGCATGAGCTTTTCGTAGTCCGTTTACTGGGTGTTATAGTTTTTCATGAACATCTGTTGTTTCTCCGCTTGTTGGGGGAATTCAGATCTAACAGAATCAGCGACAGCTCATTGTCCTCTCTGCTCTTCACACCTCCTTGATCTCATGATGCAACTCTCAAAGGTGAAGGCAAAAGAAGAAGGAAGGAGGTATTTTTGCCAATTTATATTCTTCAGCAAAACATTTCACTTTTCTGTCCCAGTACGACTCTCAAAAGCAAATCTGAACAATCGAACCATTCGACAAATAGATAAATCCAACTCCATTGATTGAGGTGAATCAAACCCAGCTCAGCTCATAATAAACTGTGCACATATGAACTAGCCAGTGCCATATATAGGCAGCTCAGGTACTGTAAAACATTTGCCCAGCTGATGATGTTGACTTTTCCGCCCAGAGCATGTGCCGTTCTTCCATGCACGCTCTGCACATCCCCTCACATGCACAGTGCAGCCCGTGAGCCAGGTCATTTCCACGGTGGGAAACATATGGGGCAACTGGCTGCAATCTCAGATGGTAATAGTTGTACACTATAAATGCTGTCAGTTGTTGATTGATGGGAATTAATGGCTTCTGTGTGTCCCACAATCATTTGCTCACAGGCAGATTGATTTTGCACATAATATGCAAAATCAACTTTAATGAGCTTTCAACCTTGTTACAACAGTGTTTCCTCATTATTAGTTTACACAATGTTGTATTTTGATTGATTCCTGCATGTCTGAGCTAATCCTGCTTATCTTGTGTGGCTCGAGCGCTCAGACAATTCCTGTTTTCACCTACCCCCTATCCCCGCCCACATCCCTGTACTTAGTTACGATCATTTGAAAAATTCCAGCTCAGAGTGACACATGTAGAGCTCTAAAATATCTCGTAGCCACAAATACAAACAAGTAATATGTTTAAGAGTCTCTTACTTGAGTAAATGTGTTGCTCCCTATTCCCACTATGAGAGACAATAGCTTTATAAGATAAGATAAGATAAGATAAGATATTCCTTTATTGTCCCACATGGGGAAATTTCATTGGTGCAACGCAGGTAGATACAGAGGTATGTTGTGTTCCTTACACCACTTATTCAGATATGATTTAGTTTTCAAACATTTTAGTTTTCTACACTTTGTGCTTTATTTGACTTATTTTTTTTACAATAACTCATAATTATAAATTAGATGTTACATCCAAACAGTTACTCAAACAGCTACTCTTACTTTAGTATCGTAGAAAAAGATTCAGTTATAATAATCTGGACACTGTCTTGAAGAATAACAATTTGTTTCACATGTGTTTCCACATTCATGAAAAAGTCATTCTCAGTCAGCATATTGAGAATGAAATTGGACATTGCATGTCATGGTACTATCATGATCGCACCTGTGTGCCAATTGTTCGGGAAAAATACTGTATTTTCTATTCTAATATTGTGGCATTGTTGCAAAAGATCCATGTCACAAGCTGAAAGCACTTGTTTTGTACTTGTGCACTCACAGTTGTGTAACATAAGCTTACATTTGAAAAGATGGTGGAAGAAAACAGAAAAAAAAAAATTAAAATGCCCCTTAATCTGCTGTCTCTTCCTGATAAATCCTCTTGTCAAGCTGCACTGAGACCTTTGACCTTTGACTGAGGCACAAAGGGGACGGGAGTAAAACATTTTCTATTAAAGCTGAACTTTGAATTTCCATCTGGATCAATGTCTATGGCATCTATCTACCTCCTTATCTACTTATTGTCACCTTATATGTTATTTATAAGCCATGACTGACCTCACCAAATTGCTCAAAATCAAATCAATACTGTGCATACAACTGCTTGAATGCAATATCTCTTTTGTTGGATATTTCAGTACTTTTACCCAGCAGCAGACAGAAAGCAGACCAATCATCACAAACCAACAAGGCCTCTCAAAACGTAGCCAAAATGAACTCGGCTCTGAGTGCATCCTGCCAATAACCCCATATTAAGCTTCATCCTTACATTTTTCCTGCTGAGTGCCAACCCGCCTTCATTCTCTCTCTCTTCTTCCATCACTCCATATGAAAACTAATGGCGCTGATAATTTTAGCCTCCCGGAGTACAGTAGTTCCGTAGTAGACTTCCCAGCCATGAACGTGTAACAGAATGGTAAATAAGGCAGGAAACAGGATCATTTATTAAACCAAATTGCATCGTTAGGAGGTCAGCTGAGTCCTTATCAACGCTCGGCATGTGCGTCGTCATTGTTTTGAACAGAGCACCTTGTCCTCTCAAGTAAGGGACATACGCAAGAACAACTGTATGCTAATGAAGGGAGATCGCTTTGGACTGGGGGATTACTGTAATATACTGTGCAGTCGGGCAACAAGATGTACTGATGGCAGATATGCACGTCACAGCAGTCGTAATAGAAGGAGATAATGGTGTTTTGGTGCAGGGGAGGTCCTCGTGGTTTTTACTGTAAACAAACATAACTGCAATTTGATAAGTGTTGGTGAAGGCCTTTGCAGTAACAAATCCTAAAATACCTTTTACTATTCCTGTCTAGGTATTTTGTGTTTTGTTTATGTTTATTTCTGTTTCACTTGGCTTTTTTAAAGGATTTTTTTGGCCCAAATGCTTTATTAGATAGCTTGAAAGAGAGGGAGAAACGGGAGGACATGCAGCAAATTGCCAAATTCGCGTGTCAAGGTGGACCTTTTTAGTTTGATGAGGTAGATAACTTACATGTATACATATAATGTTTTATCACAAAAAAATAAATAAATACACATATACAGTAATTTCACACAGAAACTACAACAGTAGCCGGTTAAACAAATATCTGAACAAAGCTAACACTTCACGGATCATCCAACACTTTACTTCTGTTCTGGTCTGAGCAAGGACTCTTCCAGCTCCAGTCTCCTGGGGTGTTTCACGTTCACCACATGCTCAAGGTCAAACTGGAACCCTTCGGGGTCCGGAGCTTTTTTGGCCGTTTTTGGGTACCTTCAATTTTGCCCTGATATACTATATTAAGAAATATTTACCAGACCAATGTTGGGTATCTTTTTTTTCAGCACAACCTCACCTATATGATCAGTTAGTTAGTTTTTCACTTTTACATACTATTTCAACATAACTGGACCTAAACACACACAGAAAACACAAAGTCCGTCTAGAAAAATTATGTTTTTTTCATTGTAAAACCCTCAAACATGCTCAACCAAGCATTTAAAAAGGTTCAAACTGAACCATAAGGTGCAAATATGAACACATAAAAGTATTCTTGTGATATATACAAGCAATAAACCACTATTTACCATAAAAAGTAGGTAAATCCTCAGGCGTTTTTCTATTTGTGCTACTTCTCAAAACAGTTTCTGTCCAAAATGACACAGAGAGCCACATCACAGGCCTTGTACTTCCATGTGAGTGATGTTCAGAAGGAACTCTAAACCAGGTCTAAACCAGGTCCAACCCAGGTCTAAACCAGGACTAAACCAGGTCTAACCCAGGACTAAACCAGGTCCAACCCAGGTCTAACCCAGGACTAAACCAGGTCCAACCCAGGTCTAAACCAGGTCTAAACCAGGTCTAAACCAGGTCTAACCCAGGACTAAACCAGGTCTAACCCAGGACTAAACCAGGTCTAACCCAGGACTAAACCAGGTCTAACCCAGGACTAAACCAGGTCTAACCCAGGACTAAACCAGGTCTAACCCAGGACTAAACTTGATCAACATGAAGTGTGCCCCTCATTTTGCTTCACAACAACTATATTACTGACAATGAAATACTTGAAATACTAAAACTCTCCAAAACTACTCAACAACAGCATGATTCCTCTCGTTCGTTCTTCCTCTTTGACGTAGACGGCAGCCGTCTACGTCACTTAGTTTTCATGCTGCGCGGTCCTAAAGCCGGCCAGCATCAGAGACAAAAGGTGGCTAATGGCGGTGAACAGACTCCCTGTGCGAGCTGTTGTGTCGTGGAGCTGTTATGTGACAACTAAAATATGTCCCATGCCCAATTGTGTAGAGGAAGAGACTCTGGAGCACCTTCTCATGGACTGTTATAGAACTAAGGAAATATGGGACCATCTAAAAACAATAGGACTCAATTTCCACTTGAATTACTGCTCCGTGGTGTACTGTCACTTACAGGAATCCTTCACCCCAAAGCGAACAGAACTCTTTCAGCTCATCATCTCCATCTGTACAATTCAGATCTGGAAAACACGGACAAAGTGTATCTTTCAACTAAATGTTATTAACGGTTCAACTGTATTCAAACAGATAATCACTGAACTCAAGAGACGAAGGACACTCAACACGTCCTTTTCCTGGGACATCTTGAATTTATAATTGTATTTGTATATAGATATGTATTTCTGAAATTTTGTGTACACTGTAAATGTATGTAAACATGTGAAACTTTAATAAAGTTGTTTAAAAACGCAAAAGCCGACCATGTTTCAAAACGCACCGGTGCGGGCGTCGACCCCGAAGGGCTAATATCTGTGGTCCCTCAAGACGGACCTTTTCGGCCCAAATGGGCGGTTCGTTCGAACCTCCCGAACCCCCCTTGGCTACGGCCCTGTTTACACCTATAGCTATGTACTAATAATACACATTTACACAATGTTAATATAATTCAGTCCCTATGTTGTTAGCCGCTGTAGGAAGCCAAGAGCAGTGAAAAATGTATCCGAATATATTGAATCTGTAGAAAGTGAATGGGAAAGCTCTTCCTGACTCCTGATATCATACAGTGAATCTTTTTTTAATGGCTATGAATCATTGTTGAACCCTACATTTTTATGGTATTTATTTTAAATTTGTCAAATAATCTGAAGTACAATGCTATGAGCAGGTGCAAACTGAAATTATCTGAGCTCTGAAATCTGCAAAACAACATAGAATTATTCATGGAATTCAATCAATCAAAATACAACACCGAGTCTCCATCATAACATTTGATCTTGCATAATATGTCTCTCAAGGTTGAGTTATGCTCAGTAAACCATATGTAAGTCTCTGCTTATGTCAGTCAGTTGTATCAGGCCATATCCAATAACACTAATCCCTGAAGTAACCAGAGTCTGACAGACCTGTCACATGTCAGCTGCAGGAGCACACTGAATACACCCAAGACAGCTTCAACTAAACCACTACCTTGCTTTTACATAATTCATGTGTTATGACATTTGACCGTTATCATAATGGCAAATCTGCTAATTGTATACTTTTATCTGTCCACTCCATCTATTCTCATTTTAGCTCTCACAGAACATGGAATATAATGTAATGCATCAGCAAGATTTGGGAAATGCCTCAGGCGTGGACTGACATCACAAGAGCAAATAATGGTATTTTGGTACAGGATTTGTCCATGTGTTAAAAGCCATTGACTTTACCTGTGAACAAATATAAGCATCCTAAACTACTATGTATGGCATTGTAAAAAAAAAAGTTGGAGCTCTTGTACTTTTGATGACTAAATGTCTATGTTTGACAGAGAACTCTACATTATATCATATCAAAGAAACGGCTCTAATCTCTATAGAGACAGCACATCTGCGGCGCATGGTCACAGATAAGGATAACCTTTCACTCATCACACTGAGATACACCACTTTGCCCACATGCAAGGTTAGTAAAATAAGCCAGTTTCATTCGCAAAGTGTTTGCTCCATGCCCTCAGCTCTGATTCCTGCTTTAATGATGCATGCTAACAGTATGCAAACACTGACAGCATGGATCAATGGACCCTCACTGGTTCACTTTGATGGGAAGTGACCGACATCATCACAGTTCTGTACATAAGGAAATCAATAGAACTCAGAACAACTCTAAAATCAACAATTAACTCTATAGTTGAGACTAGAAAATACTGGGCTTTTTCTTTGTCAACACCAAGGAGGTGTCCCCCCTCCCTCCCCTGAGTAACTCTGACCACAATCTTGTACATCTGTGGCCTGTGTTTGAACACATGTGCACAGGCAGCCTGTGGTGCCCTGTGTGGTGAAGAGGTGGACTGCTGAGAGCGAGGAGGCTGCCCTCAGCACCACTGTCTGGACTGATCTATATGACCCACATGGGGATGACATCAACACCATCACAGAGTACATCACGGACTCCATAAAGTTCTGTTTTGAAAACACTGTAACCTCCTGAAGTGTGCGATGTGAGGAGAAAAGTCAGGCAGGCAAAAGCCGGCTACAAGAGGAAGATGGAGGAGCAACTGCAGCAGCAGAACATTCAGGGAGTGTGGAGGAGCCTGAATACCATCTCAGCTTCAAAGTCCCTCCTGTCCAGACCGGAGGGGGACTTACAGTGAGTAAACAATCCAAACTCTCACTTTCTTGAAATATGCTCAATCACCCAGCCCTCATGCTCTCATTTCCACAGCTGGACAATGGCCCACACCCATTCCTCTTCACACCTCTGGTTTGGCTCATCAGCTCACAACTACAGAGTGGATTCTGGACTACTGAGTTATGATTAGTAAACTATATGTAAGTCTCTTACTAGGTAAGGCTTAGGTCAGTCAGTTGTATCAGGCCATATCCAATAACAATAATAGCTGCGTAACCAGAGTCTGACAGCACTGTCACATGTCAGCTGCTAAATGTACACTTTTATCTGACCACTCCATCTATTGGATCCTGGACTACCTCACAGACCGACCCCAGTTTGTGAGAGCACGGGACTGTGTGTCTGACACTCGGACCTGCAGTGTGGGGGCGCCCCAGGGCACTGTCCTCGCGCCCTTTCTCTTCACCCTTTACACTGCAGACTTCAGACATGACACGGACAGCTGTGTCCTGCAGAAGTTCTCTGATGACTCTGCCATCGTCGGACTCATCACGGACGACGATGATGCGGAGTACAGAGGACTGGAGCAGGACTTTGTGGACTGGTGTCAGCGGAACCACCTCCTCATAAACGCGGGGAAGACCAAGGAGATGGTGGTGGATTTCCGCAGACGCCACCCCACTGCCCCCTCACCAGTGAACATCCAGGGACGAGACATTGAGAGAGTGGACTCATACAAGTACCTGGTGTTCATCTGAACCACAAACTGGACTGGACTCATAACACAGACGCACTGTACAGGAAGAGCCAGAGTCGGCTCTACCTCCTGAGGAGACTCAGGTCTTTTGGAGTGACAGGGCCACTCCTGAAGACCTTCTATGACTCTGTGGTGGCATCAGCCCTCCTGTACGGTGTGGCCTGCTGGAGCAGCAGCATCACAGAGAGGGAGAGGAGGAAGCTAGACAAAGTCATCAAGAAGTCCTGGGCTGTGCTCTGGACTCGGTGCAGGAGGTGGGGGACAGAAGGGTCCTGGCTAGATTCACATCTATGCTGGACCATGAGTCTCACCCCCTGCAGGACACTCTGTCCACTCTGGAGAGCAGCTTCAGTGAGAGACTGATCCACCCTCGCTGTGTGAATGAAAGGTTTCACAGGTCTTTCCTTCCTGCTGCTGTCAGACTTTATAACAAACACTGTTAGTCCTGAACACTCGCAATACTGACCTAACCTAATACTGATGTGCAATTCCATCATATGTGCAATTACTGTGAAATTCATGTGCAATCCATGTGCCGTCGTGACACATAATATGTGCAATTACTGTCGTGATCACATGCAATGGTATTTATGTATTTATGTATTCATTTATTTGTCTATGGGAGTTTTTGTTTATAGGAGATCTTCTACTGAGAGTGTTTTTCAAACTTCCTATAAGTGATCTGTTCTTTTCTTCTGTATCTACCTCTGTATCTTCCTGCGTTGCACCAATGAAATTTCCCCATGTGGGACAATAAAGGAATATCTTATCTTATCTTATTTTCATCTTAGCTCACACAGAATATGGAATATACGTAATGTAATGCCCCAGGGCACTGTCCTCACGCCCTTTCTTTTCACCCTGCAGACTTCTGACGCGACTGTGTCCCGCAGAAGTTATCTGACGACTCTGCCATCATCGGACTCATCCTGAATGACAACGATGCCGAGTACAGAGGACCAGCGCAGGACTTTGTGGACTGGGTTCAGCAGAACCACCTCCTCATCAACGTGGGGAAGACCAAAGAGATAGTGGTGGACTTCCGCAGATGCCTCTCCGCTGCCCCCCTCACCAGTGAACATCCAGGGACGGGACATTGAGAGAGTGGACTCATAAGGTACCTAAGTCCAGCTCAGTCCTGGGCTGTGTTCTGGACTCGGTGCAGGAGGTGGGGGACAGAAGGGTCCTGGCTAAACTCACATCCATGCTGGACCATGAGTGTCGCCCCCTGCAGGACACTGTCTGCTTTGGAGAGCAGTTGCTGTCAGATTTTACAACAAACACCGTTAGCCTTGAACCGGTGTCATTCAGCTTTTTATATTTCATGTGCAATACGTTTATACTCATGTAATACTGTGATATAATGTCAATCTGTGTTGCAACGCTAGAATTTCCCCATTGTGTGACAAATAAAGGTTATTTGATCTTATCTTAGATTGTAGAAAAAGGTTCAGTTGTAGTCATCTGGACTCAGTTTTAGAAAAATCTAAACGTTTTGACTCTCATCCCAGAGTCATTGTCAATTTGCGAATTTAGACCTTATCTTAGATTGATTATGCCTCACAGATTAGAATTTGGAAGCTTCACAAGTCTGTAGACATTATTTATTCACGCTGCCTACGTGGTGTCAATAATTATTATCCTCAGCTGCCATGGGGTCAGCATTTTATATATTTTGATCTGTGGCCTTAAAAGCATGTGGTTTATAAAGCATTTGTTTGGACTGAAGTTTATTTTATTTTTAATGGATCCTAATGATTGTCTTCACAAAGTTATTTGATCAATAAGTTTTCATAGGAATGCTTAATGGGCTGTATAATTGTTCAGAGGAAGTCAGTAACAAATTCAATGCAATCCGCCCGTCTTCAATTCAATTCAGTTTATTTTTGTAATGCCCAAAATCACACGAGCCGTTGCCTCGAAGGGTAACAGTGAAAAACAGATTAAACAATTTCTTCCAATTAAATTCAAGTGTAATTGTTTGGCAGTTACCTTAAAGCGGCATAAAATGTCTACATTTAAATCCTTATTTTCAAACTGTGTAAGGAGGAAGTACTTAAGTCTTTTTCCGAGCTCTCCCAAACCTTTTGGCGCATTCATAGAATTCACACACATACTTTTTGTTGTTGTTGTTGTTGTTGTGTTATGGCGGTTGGCATCCAAGTGTTGCATTACCGTCAGACTTTATTCATCAGACTTTGTCGTATTCTTTAGAAGTTCTTCTTCCATTGCTTTGGTGTTTGTCTGCTAGCACAGCTTTAGAACAGGGTAGACCACCAGTGCACAGCCAATCAGCTCTCAGCTCAAAGTCACATGGCTCTTTCTTACAAGTTTATAACAGATAAAATGTTTCTAATTTGATAACAGCTGTAAAGAGTGTCACTATTGTTATTATTATATAGCATAGGTGTCAAACTCCGGCCCGCCAGACGTTTTAATCCAGCCCGCCGAACATTTGTTATTATTATTATTTTTTTAATCGAGTCATAGAACCGTGGTTACATCCGTAACGGTTTTTATCGCTAAAACTAAGCGTCCCACAATGCCGCCGGTGGCCGCCGCTCCCTCACGGGGCTCTGCTGCACTGCTGTGTGAGCAGCCGAGGCAGAAGTGCACTTTAGGCACTTTTGAGCAGAAGTTTAGTGGTGTGTCATTTCAGGTGTACAGATAACTACACAGACGTGGAAATGTTAGTTAGTACACTTGAGAAGTTTATTTTGTTATAAAGTCAAATGTTTATCTCTGTGTGGAACAGTAGATCAACTCTGAAGTTGTAATGCACATAAACTGAAGCACAGTATTGGTGAAATTACACTTGTTTTTCTAAATACATTTGAGTTTATGAGAACAAACGTTTTGCAATTTTTTTTTAATCGATCCAGTAATTGCTTCAAAACAGCGTAGGCTATATAAAGCTATTTATTTCTTATATTTTTAATAGTTTTATGTTTTATGTTATGTTCGGCCCACGGCCCAAATGAGTTTGACACCCCTGCTATATAGTATAAGAGTATAATGGTTTTTTCTAAGAGTTTATAAGAGCTTTTCTATAAGAGTGTTTTTAAAAAAAAAAAAATTAAAAGTTATCCGTTTTTTATTAGGTATTTACTTCTGTACCTACTTTGTGTTGCAACACTGGAATTTCACCATTGTGGGACAAATAAAGGCTTATCTTATCTTATCTTAAAGACAGTCTGGATTTTGTCACAAAGTTCTTCTTTTAAAACACACTTGTAGCTTTAAACCACAATGTTCACAATGTTCTCCATTTTTGCAGACCCCACTACTGCTTTATGCGGTGCACAGAAATAGTCGTAATAACCCTTCCTCTACATCTAAGGCATGCCACTCGTGAAAGACTACCTGGCCGCACTTAAGACCACAATTATACGGGTTAATGTGGATGGACATGTATTTAAAAAGATTATGTGTGTACGCAATACTTTTTATAAAACAAACGGCGGCGGATATGCATGTATAAAAATCCGTGTGCACATGGCCTTCGACACAACAACAGTATGCACTTTAAATTCAATTACATTTGTTTTTGTTACAACTGAAATTGCAACAGCAATTGCCTCGAAGGATGAACCCCTTGAATGACTTATAGGAAGCTAAAGTTAATTCAAGCCTTCCAATTAGAAGGTTATGACAATTGTAAATCTGTGACCTAAACGTGTTATTTCCCATGCTAAGGCTTTGTTGTACTAACGCTTTGATGGAGAAGAATGTGTCACACTCGCAGCGGGGGGACACTGAAGACAGACCAGAGGAAAATTATCGCACTTTTCTAAGTCATTCTAATTTGATCAGGATTTGTAGAGATGACGGAGGTAGAGACTGGTAAATTTGGCTGAAACACTCTCACAGTGTGAGTCACAGGGGTAGAGAGGAGATTAAAACTCGTCCCGTCACTGTTTAACTCTGCAGGCAAATGAAGACATTAAGAAGAAATTGTAGCAGAAATTATTAAATAATTAAATTCACTTCTAAAATAGGATACATCAACTGGAGCAAATTTAAAATTCAATGTAAGTATTTAATGTAAAAAAGAAAAAAATAATAAATACTTAATCTTTGCATATCAATCACCCAATGTTTTGTTGTGGTCCTCCACTGGAATGTACACACATTTTTCCACTCGCTGTCTGTTAAAGCAAGATTACCTTCTATTTTGCATTTGTTTTTAATATAATCGGTAGATTAGCTGTCCAGATTAGAAATGCATTTGTATAATTTATATAGTATTTACCTTGAAAGTTCTGATTTATAAGCCTTGCTAAAAAAAATAATAATAATAACAATTACAGGGATGTAAGAGTCATTAGTTGTGTTCTGTTATGCATTAATGTTGTGTTTTTAGTTTAAAAGTGCATATTTGATCTATGCTTTAATTTCATTGCATTTGTTTTCTTATGCCGCCATCTAGTGGACACTTTAAATGTCGCAGCACATGTTTCAAACAAAACTTTATTTAACCGGAAGTAACAGCGAGCCATGAAGGCACCAGGCACGGCCGCACGCAGTTTTGGCTGCTTTTGGAGATCGCAGATTTCTTTATTTTGAGGTTGCATTGCCGGTATGTATGTTGTACGCGTGCACAACAGCTGCATTTATGTTATTTTCTATAAGCCAGTGTCCAGTATTGAATTTGACTTTTCCATCTCTGCAATATGCTAATTACACGCTAACCACGTAGCCATCAATATTGCGTCATCTAGTCTACTTTGTATACATATATGTGGATTTGTTTATTATTTATATGTATTGTAATGGACATGTTTTGATTTTAAATATGTCTATTTTCAGTTTCACCTTTTCAAACACCATTAAACCTGCTAAAAGACAACGTGTCTGCAGAGTCTTTGACGTGAGAGAGGAGTTAAACCGGCTAAAGTCTCATAACAGCACAAGTTGGTTTAATTTATTGGCTATAATAACTTCTAAAAAAGTTATACCTATAAAAGTCCTGTTTCTCCAAGTCAAAGGACTCGTTCAAGCTGAAAGTAAAATCTGGTGAAAATGTTTTATACATTTTGTAATCCAAATCTTTCCAAATCTCAGGTCAGTACTATTTGGTACAAAACATTGGTCATAGTTGAAGATTTTAACATCTTTGTTTAGTTTGTACATTTTGACTTGTTCCTTCCAAGTTGTAAGTACAGATTTCACCCAGGGATTCTTAACTTCCTTTAAATTACCCAACCGTTTGTCATGTTCCAGTGTTGAAAAGGCCCAGCATTCCCATTCTGCCAAGAAACTGACATTTGTTCCCAGTAGCCAATCAGAACTCCGGCTCCCCCCTGTGACCCCTCTTGCAGGGTTGTGGCCAGGTTACTGGGAGCAGAGAAAAGATTGTCTACATATAGAGAGGTTGCATAAAGTTCTGTTAGAGCCTGTTCCGGTCTCCCGTTTAGTTATTTTGGTGTTGTGTGCGTAATATAACGTAATGCTACGAGTGCTATCGAGTAATTCATTCCTGATGCATGATAAGTTTACTGTGTGCCATATTACCGTGTAATAAGTGTTGATTGGATCATTAGTGCATGTGTGCCTTGTGACCTGCTGGATCATTTCTCACTTCTACATCTCTTCTTCTTCTTCTTTTCTTCTCTGTTTACTCTTTATATGCTACCATTAGGCAACATTATTAGAAAGCATGGCATTAACTTCCACTGCTATGCAGACGACACTCAGCTGTATTTATCAATGAAACCTGATCAGAGCGATCAAGTAGACAGACTTAGTACTTGTGTGAAGGATATAAAAACCTGGATGACACTAAACTACCTGCTTCTTAACCCTGAAAAAACCGAGGTCATTGTGCTTGGCCCTAAGCATCTACGAGACGCTCTATCTGAGCAGATAGTCACACTGGACAATGTCAGTGTAGCCTCCAGTTCTACTGTAAGAAACCTTGGAGTCTTATTTGACCAGGAGCTCTCATTTAAAGCTCATATAAATCAAGCTTGTAAAACAGCCTATTTCCATTTGCGCAACATCGCCAAAATCAGAAGAATTCTGCCTAAAAGTGATGCTGAAAAACTTATCCATGCATTTGTAACGACTAGATTAGACTACTGTAACTCCCTGCTTGCAGCGTGTCCTAAAAGCTCCATAAAAAGCTTTCAACTGGTTCAAAATGCAGCAGCAAGATTACTAACAGGAACAAAAAGAAGAGAGCACATTACACCAGTGCTGAAGTCTCTTCACTGGCTCCCCGTCGAGTCTAGAATCAAATTCAAAATTCTACTCTTGACCTACAAAGCCATAAATGACATGGCCCCATCCTACCTCAAAGATGCTATAGAACCATATCATCCAAACAGAGCTCTTCGCTCTCAGAATGCTGGCCTTCTGGTGGTGCCAAGAGTCTCTAAAAGTACTGTAGGAGGTAGAGCGTTTAGCTACCAAGCTCCTGTGTTATGGAATCAGCTCCCGACCCATGTTAAATATGCTGACACAGTCTCTTCATTTAAGTCCAGGCTTAAAACGTTCCTCTTCGAAATCGCTTATGGTCAGAGTAGTTAGGAACAGAAAGATAAACCCACAGCTTCAGCTACGCTGCCCTAGGAGTAACTATGCTGGGGGAAGTATGACAGCTTGAGCACTATCCTCTTCTTCTTCTGACTACTTATGCTATCAAACAATATTTATTTTTTGATTCCACTTGCAAACTGTTCACCGCCTTCTTTTCTTTCTCTCACTCCTGAGGACCTGTGGACCCAGATGCCCCTCCCCTGGTGAAGTGGTCCCTGCCCTGTGTGGACGGTCCCTCATCTGCCTGAAGAGTGGCTCCAGTTCGCCTCAGTCGGTCCCTCGTCTGCCTGAAGAGTGGGTCCAGCTCGCCTCCGACGGTCCCTCTTCTGCCTGAAGAGTGGGTCCAGCTCGACTCAGACGGTCCCTCTTCTGCCTGAAGAGTGGGTCCAGCTCGACTCAGACGGTCCCTCATCTGCCTGAAGAGTGGGTCCAGTTCGCCTCAGTCGGTCCCTCTTCTGCCTGAAGAGTGGGTCCAGCTCCAGTCTCCTTGTGTCCGTCTGTCCGTCTGTGAGAGTGGGATCTCTCCTTCACTGGAACTCTTCCAGGTTTCTACGTTTTTTTCCCAAAGAGGTTTTTTTTTGTAGTTTTTCCTGGCCGAGAAGGAGAGTCTAAGGACAGAGGACCCTGGGACATCGTCCCTCGCCACCACAGACATTGTTGATTCATTTCTCCCTGTGGCCCTCAGAGGCAACTGTTGTTGTGATTTTTGGGCCTTACAAAAATAAATTGATTTGATTTGATTTGATTCTTTGGTGTTTTTTGGCGGCTGGTATCCAAGTGTTACATTACTGCCAGACTTTATTCTTTAGGCTTTATTCCAGAGGTGACTCTTCTTCTTCTTTGGTGTTTTTTTACTGCTTTGGTTATAACGATACAATTCTGTAAAAGACTGGCACTAAATGGACAGACAGCTATGTCATCAACAGCGGGTTCTCTTAAAGGACCAGCACAGCTTACAAGCAGACTCCATATGCTGAGTGATGTCATGTAATTTTAAGTTTTCATTGGCTTGCCTTGTTTATGGTCTTTCACTTATGTCTTATTATTTATATGCATGTTCATTTATGTACATTTTGCTGTATTTTCTTTCCTACAGAACTATACCCATATACACCAACTTTGAATCTAAATAAATCGTAAGGAAAAACATCTTACTGGTTAAGTTATTTTGTGGACACCTTGCAGTGGGTCAGAGTCAGACAGCACCCCCTAGTTTTCTACTGCCAGTATAGTCTGTACAGGAACCCCCAGATGAATTGCGGCAGTGGGTCAAGTGGGTCGAGATCGCACATTTCCAACCGGATTTTTCTTCTTTGGTCCGGTTCAGAGTTCGATTGCGTGTTCACAATTACTCAAACAAACCGAACCAGCGAGGCAAATAAAAATAAAAGGCAAATCAAAAGTGTATTGTGAATGAACCCTAAGATACAATATGTGGAGCCACTCGTCAACACGTCAGGCTGAGAAGGAAACATTAGCACTTATTGTCGGTAGGGGATGGCTAAAGCCTGACTTTCGTAACAGCAAGTGAGTCACAATCACTCTGAGCCCCCCCACATCTGCAGTCGCCCATCTGTGAACGGTACATCACACTTGAAGACATTAATTGCATAGTTAGGAGTGCACTTACAAGGGTTGTGTAATTGCCATATTTTTCTGTTAAAAAATAACCTGCAATATCCAGAGGCCATGTCATGTCATATCAAGAGGTACTGTATGTCCAGAATTTCTTATGATGACTAACAAGAGCTTTTTATAGAGGTAATTGACCTTGTTTGTAATATAAATTGATGAATGTTTACCTCATTAAAATTTTTAGAGACAATTTTTATTCCAGAAATTTGAACTAATGCCCCATCAACCCTGGCATCCAGTATGATTGATTATAAAAGGTAGATGTTAAGAAAATAAATGATACAAAAGTTTGTTGATTGGATCATTACATTGTGTGGAACTGACTTTTCCGGGGTCTCAGGAAGAATACAGGCAAAATCCTTTAATTTAAAGGTTACCAATGTAGCTTAACTTTTATTTTTGCAAAAACAATACATTTTCTAATGTCAGCTAACTTGCCTCTCTACAGATCCGACCAGACTTGTCCTGGTGGCATGGTTGAATCCATAGAGATATATTTAATGCCATACTGTGAAACCAGTCATTCGTCCAGGAGCACAGACTTAATTTGGATAAACTGATGTAGTTCCAGTGATGGTGATCTATACAGTGGCTTATAATAGTATTCGTAACCCTAACCCACCCCTAATTTTTTAAAATGTTTTAAAAGTATTCAGCCGCCCTGAGTGAAAACTTACAGCAAGTCTTTTTGCGAATACCAGCTTTGCACGTGAACAGACTTTGAAGAAGAGAAGATTTTGCCAATTAATTTTTGCTAAACTGCTCAAGCTTAGTCAGATTTGATGGAGAGCGTTTGTGAAAAATTTTCAGATCTTGCCACAGATTCTCATTTGGATTTAGGTCTGGACTTTGACTTTGACTCCATCCATCTTCCCATCAATTCTGGGCAGCTTCCCTGAGTGTCTACAGAGCCGCGGCGCGCGGCCGAAACTGCATAGGTTTTTTGTGCCGTGGCTCCTGAAACTGCTGGGCTATTTGACCGCGCCGGGTTAGGGTTAAGGTTAGGGTAAGGGTTAGCCATGAGGCTATATGGTCGTGCCGCGGCTCCTGAAACTGCTTGGTTATTTGACCGCGCCGCGGCTCTGCAGCCAGGGCCTTGTTTTAATGGCAATTATTTCATGGTGGTGGCAGCATCATGCAACATTTTGGTCAGAGCACCTTTTTTCCACGTTTGTTGAAAAAGTCCTGTTTGTAGTCCCGCCATGTGAAGAGACAGATTCCCTGTCCTCCTGAGCTGTGGAGCTCTGCAGCTTCTTGGCTGCATCTCTGATTCTGCTCTTCTTGTTCAGCCTGTAAGTCTTTGTAGGTTCATAGACCATTCTCAACCCTTTGTCACTGATTCCATGACTTGCACGTTTGCAGGTGTCAAAAAGGATATTTCAATTTCAATTCAATTCAATTTATTTTGTAACACCCAAAATTAAAACAGCGGTTGCCTCGAGGGGCAACAGTGAAAAACAGATTAAACAATGTTCATAAGCATCCTGTGTCCTTGGACAAAATGTCCCAAGTTCCCCTGTCCTTAGACAAAGGGTGTACAGACTGTGACCCGGGGGGCAAAAGAGGCCCTCAGGCCTTCTGCTAAGTTGGCCCAAACAACAAAAAGTTGTACTTTTTGCTGTAAAATTGAAAAAATTCAAACATGTTTATCTTATACCAACCTAATATTAATGTTCCAAGTCTTATTAGTGTGGAGGCTCATTAAAACTATGTCAAATGCAAAATTTCGAATGGTTCACTTCATTGTTGGGTTGTCTGTGGCCCTATGCTCCGTCTAAGTTTCAAAATGTGGCCCTCGGTGAAAAAAGTATGGACACCCCTGTCTTAGACCCTTCTCGGCCAGAAAAAACTACCAAACCTGAGGTGCTAGGCTAGCTGTGATGCTAACTCACGCAGCCGTGATGCTAACTCACCTAGGAGTCTCTAAAATGGACATTAAAAGTGGTGACATAGGTGAAGAAGTTGGACACACTTGACACACAAAACCTGTGTCATTTGAATCTGTGCCCAAACAGATGAGGCCATCAAACGCTGGAGGAAAAGAGTAGGAGAGCTGATTTACACAGTGAGTGCCATCATTTCCGCATGATGCGCTTTAGAATTGGTTGTAAGTGTGAAAGTTGCTTGTGGCTGCAATTTTCGCATTATACATTTGGTATTTAGGCAGAAACACTGTTGACAGTATTTGTGCATCTCTCTCTTCTACAAAGTTAAAATAGAAAGCTTAAGCCCTGATGCTGTTTTCAGCGTGTCCTCCATTAATTTTCATCGGTCACTAAACAGTCAGCCAAAATATTCTTTATTACTTGTCTAAATGCCTGCTACTGGGCAACTCGGGGTCACAGCAGCAGAAAATCAACCCTAAACAAAACCTTTGCAAAGCCAGATGTTTTCAAAAGGGGCAAACTATGATGGAAAGTAAGATAAGATAAGATATTCCTTTATTGTCCCACATGGGGAAATGTCATTGATGCAACGCAGGTAGATACAGAGGTAGATACAGATGAAAAGAACAGATAACTTATAGGAAGTTTGAAAAACACTCTCAGTAGAAAAGTGGTTCTCAATGGGAAACCGTGGCCTCTCCCTCAGAGGAAGGATCTCCTGTCACAGCTGGGAGGGAGCATATGGCATCCTCACCCAGAGCGCCTTCACCTGTACCTGTGGCCATTGAAGGGCCGGACTCTGTGTTGACTTCTTGTGACCAGGCAGTTATCCAAATAATCCTGAACGCTCGTGCTGCCTCGACGAGAGCGCTGTATGAGAACAGATGGAAACTGTTTGTTAGTTGGCGTGGGACTCGTGCACTGCTCTGTCCCAGTACTACTAAACTACCTTCAGACGTTATTTGATAAAAATCTTTCGGTTTCGACTATTAAGGTTTATGTTGCGGCCATTTCAGCCCGCCATTCCTTGATTGAAAATCTGCACCATCTGCTCTGAACAAAGTATCTGAAGCAGCAATGGATATAGCGTCCTCCTGAGGATGATCAGCACTGGAGTCTGTCTGGTCTTCCTCATCATCTAGAATGGGGCTAGGCACAGTGGGAGGACCACTAGGTTTTAGACTGAGGAGCAAAGACAAATTCAGAAGCCAAAGTATAATGGAAGGTAATGAGCCACTTCACTATTTTCATCAAATTCCCCAGGATTAATGCCAGAAATGAACCCAAGTAGGACACAAAAAACTGATCAAATACCAGAAATCACCACAAAGCTAAAGAAAACTCACCTGGCCTTCGTACAAATCCATATTACACTCTTCTCAAGTCTTTTGGTTATGTCTAATGTTTAGATGATGTATATTCCTTTCTAAAGTGGCCACACTTATTGGATGTGTGGAGCATATTTTTTTAGTCAAGTCTAGAACGATTGTGAGGATTCAGGTTGTTGCTGTGAGCGTATATAGTGGTACAGTGGCGGCTAGTGAATTTTTTTGTGATTTCCTGCATTCTGGTGCATTTTAGGCATACTTCTCAACCTATTTGTCATCCCAGGGGGGAGATAACGCTTAGTAAAGCGGGAGATTACCCCCCAGAGCGGGAGGTTTCAATTTCTCTCAGAATTAAGAGAAATTAACAAGTAAATACGAACGAAAATACCGGAAGTCGTGCAACAGGACTTGTAGGACGCATAGCCGTCCCACTTTTGACTCAACGATATGTTTCTGTACTTAACAGACCGTGCACAATTGAGCCGGTACTTGAATTGACCAGTCCATAAGTCATCTGAGACGCCACTATCTTTCACGTTGTTCACTCTCATGGTGTGGATTTCATTGTTCATTGTGGGTTATGTTCACTTCTGGCTTGTCAGGTCCGAGTTGTTTTACAATGAGCTTTTCCTCAAAAGTTCTTCTTCCAAAGGGATGCAGATGTAAGGATTTGACTGAATTTGGGGCAAATTCATCCGACGTCGCCATTTTACACATTTCGCTGCTGGAATGAAAACACCTGTTAACAAGCAACTGCAGTGGTGCATCTTGGTACTTTGGGGGCGCTAATCTTCAGCGCCCCAAACCCATAAAATTCCTCGACCATGATTGGCGGATGTGTATTTTTTTTTTGCCTAGCAGCAGGGGAGCCATTGGCTTAAATACAGCACAATGGGGCTGATCGAACAGGAGCCCCGGCAAGACAGCCTATTGGCTACTACACCAAAAATGATAAACTTTCACGTTTTAAACGTGGAACTTGAAAATGAATGTAAATATAATTCTGGAGAGTTCTAAACCCATAAAGCAAAATCATCAATAGCATCCAATTAACACATGTTATTAAAAAAAAAACAAAAAAACAAAAAAAAAAACAGGCAGTCAGGTAAGGGGGAGCGGCGCCCTAGCGCCCCCTATGGGCGAGCCGCCACTGTAGTGGTAGTTAGTCCTAATTTGGATACTTAAGAAACTCTTTATTGCTTTTGTGGCTCTTTTGCCTCTACTCCAGACTTGCCATGCTTATGGACTGTGGTCTAATGTTTTCCGCTTTACACGTGGTTGCCAAGCCAAGCAAAATGTCACACAAGTTCTGATGTCCGACCCCGAGAATGACTGGAACTGATTAGGCACAAGAAAATTGGGTTAAAATTGTGTCTTCAGCTCTAGAGAAACACCAGTTCAATTGATAGCTTTTTACCACCCAGTACAAAAAGAATGATATGTCACTGAAATGAAATAAGTGCACAAAAAGCTGACAGTAAACCAGAAATAGTATATGCTATTTACTCTATTCCAAGCCAGGTCTCAGAGGAACACAAACTTGGAACTTCCGAAAGTCTTTTTGGTAGTTTCAAGATTAAAAAGTATAATTCCGGTACATTTGTAAAATGGAAAAACTGAACTTTTACCTTGAACTTAAACATGGACAAATTTAACAGACATTGGCAAAGCATGAGCTAGAGGTTGCGACATGATTTTATAATGTAATTTAAACATGATGACAATGTATTATCTAGTTTTTATTTAAAATGGTATGTTTAGGGAAAGCTAAAATATATATAAAAAAAATAGATATATATATTTTTTTCACTTTATAAGCCACTAATAATTCCCAGGATCTTTTTTCTTTGGATGGATGAACGCTGAGTGTACTGAGAATTTGGCTTGTAATCAAAGGCTCTTAAAATTTCATGAAACCTATTCAAACGTCCCAGCGGCCGCAGCTTTCAGACAGCTAATGGACCACTCTGACTGTGAACAATTAAAAATGTTAGTACTAAAATCACTTCCATTTATGTAACATACTTCATGTTAAGTAGATTATGTGGCTATGCATCTTTGTAGCCAGTGTTCTCGAAGCTTTCCTTACAAAAGTCAAGTCTGCAGGAGGTATTGAGTGCACTGTGCCCAATTTTTTCTGGCTCCACTTGCAGCTGTTATACCGGGGCACAAGGGACCCATGAATTACGCTGCCCTAGGAGTAACTATGCTGGGGGAAGTATGACAGCTTGAGCACTATCCTCTTCTTCTTCTGACTACTTATGCTATCAAACAATATTTATTTTTTGATTCCACTTGCAAACTGTTCACCGCCTTCTTTTCTTTCTCTCATTCCTGAGGACTTGTGGACCCAGATGCCCCTCCCCTGGTGAAGTGGTCCCTGCCCTGTGTGGACGGTCCCTCATCTGCCTGAGGAGTGGGTCCAGCTCGCCCCCGACGGTCCCTCATCTGCCTGAAGAGTGGGTCCAGTTCGCCTCAGTCGGTCCCTCATCTGCCTGAAGAGTGGGTCCAGCTCGCCCCCGACGGTCCCTCATCTGCCTGAAGAGTGGGTCCAGCTCGCCTCAGACGGTCCCTCATCTGCCTGAAGAGTGGGTCCAGTTCGCCTCAGTTGGTCCCTCATCTGCCTGAAGAGTGGGTCCAGCTCCAGTCTCCTCGTGTCCGTCTGTCCGTCTGTGAGAGTCGGATCTCTCCTTCACTGGAACTCCTCCAGGTTTCTACGCTTTTTCCCAAAGAGGTTTTTTTTGTAGTTTTTCCTGGCCGAGAAGGAGAGTCTAAGGACAGAGGACCCTGGGACATCGTCCCTCGCCACCACAGACATTGTCTGACTCCATCGCCACCACAGACATTGTTGATTCATTTCTCCCTGTGGCCCTCAGAGGCAACTGTTGTTGTGATTTTGGGCCTTACAAAAATAAATTGATTTGATTTGATTTGATTTGAATCCTGAAGTGTATTTCATAAAGTACGTTTGCGTGGCCTTCTCCAGAAATATAATAAACTTAAAACGATAGATATACTAATGGTCATAAGCTCAAGCAGGGAACAAGACTGCACATAGTACAACAGGCTGCTTTTGTGGGAGTTACTGTATACAAGACTACTCTAGTGTATCAAAGTTTTTCCTATAGGTCAAATTTGTATTCAACATTGGTTTATACATACTTAAAGTATATTTAAAGATGACTTACAATGCATTTATTTCATATTTAAAGTGGGTGTACCCGACTTTCTTTTTTTTCTTTTTTTTTCATGTATGGTAATACCAATAAATTAGTTTTGCTCCAGTGCAGCTAGCTATATGGTAAAAGCAGCTTTTGGGGTGTAATTGAGACTGTAGTGCACTGTCTGAATCTAATTGTAGAGCCTTTTTCACTAAAACAGTGTAGAGCAGACTTGTTATCATGCTAGTTGTTGTTAGCTTTACCATGAGGGCTCTCTTGCTATCTCTAAAAGTTGTGAAAAGCACTTAAACTCAGAATGCTTTAGGTAAATGAGCAATACATGCAGATAATATTCCTGCCAACATCTTTATTTTGTTAAATGAATGTTTAAGACGATCAGAAAAATGTGTCAGTTGCATATGTAAATTGTTGCATGTTTCCTATCTCTTGTTTATAATTTCTTGTATTTAATGTATCTAATGTATCTGGGACAACAAGGAATATCTTATCTTATCTTATCTTATATTGTACTCAGTGCCTCTCACATTCTGCATTTGTGTATTATGTGTTGTACTGATTACATAGAGAAGGATTCAGTTTTACAACTCAGCTCCTGTCATTGTTCACTTTTAGCTTGAACGTTTTCTTGACAAACTGCCACTTGATCAACGTAAAACCATGATTAATATTTACTACTGGTTCTATCCTATCAAACAAAGTAATTAGAGAACTTGTCATATGCACTTCAAGCTGAGGGAACACGGTTATAAAAATGTTAGTTGAAGCTCACAGTCAATTGTGCTTTTGAATATGTCTCCTTTAAGTATTCTCAAAGTCAGTCAAAGTTTTTGTAGCTATTCTTTTGCATGGCATGACTTACATTCACGTTCCAATTCTCAACATTCAGTTCTAATCTTCATTCCATTCAATACATGCAAATGAAGAGAATGCCTTCAGAAATTAAGACACTTTTCATCCATTCAAACCATTCGGCAGTTCATTTGTCAATGCTTTCATTTTGTTCCCCATCAGAAATGAGTCAAGGTATAATGAAGTTGACAAGAAAGCCATAGAAAAGAACAGTTATTAAAGAAAAGAAATAGTCAGGTTAAATGCAGACATGAAATCAAATAAAATTGGGTCACAGCTAATCTTGCAGGCATCAAAGGTTGAAAAACATTCTACAGCAAATTGCTTTCACGTGAGAGTCTAAAGATGCAAATTAAATGTGAATTATAAAAAAAATACTAAAAAAGGTTTAAAAAGAGAAGGGGAAAAAATATATCAAGCTGTTGTCCTTTTAATTGTCCTACAGTTGGGGTTTGCACCACGTGTCAGAAGTAGAAGTCCTATGGGATTTGAGGTTGAATGGCCATGTCTCCTAGCAACACTCTCAACATCTTGGTTTTGACATGCTCACGTGCAGATGGAAGAGGCTTGTTTTTTGGCATTTAAAAATCCCAGATCAATCTGTGTTCATTGATTGTGCTTGATTCCTTTGACTGTTTATGTGAGATTAAAGGATGTAAGGCTGGATTGTTTTTTGGAGACTTAGTGAGACGACAGGCGCATGGGGCGTCCTTTGAAATAATAGTGTGGGAAAAATCAAACTTTAATCTCAAAAGAGCGAATATAGATGTAAATCCACAAAAAAACATCACTAAACAAAATGAGTGGATTGACAAGAGCACTGACGCACAACAACAGAACGCACTTGTTTTAGGCTGTTACACTACATTTACTTCTTAGCTAATTTATTGCTTTCACTCTTACTCTGCGGCTGGGAAACAAACCTGGCTCTGGGATTGCGGTGAGGCGACCGGCACAGAGGCACGGACCAAAACTAAAGTGCTAGTACTAGATTTTTCTTTGGGTCACTGAAAAGCGCTATATAAATAAAAGTTATTATTATTATTATTATTATAGATTACAAGAGTAGATAAAATTGAGTATTCTAACACGTTACCAGCTAACGCAATACCCCCAACACTGGTCTTACACGTCTTAATTTGATAAAAACAGACAAAAAAAAGTTTTTAAAAATCTGTCTGTTCACTGTCAATGTATTTTCACATTGCTTCAACTCCACAAGCCACAACTTCCCTAGTGTAAACTAACAGAGCGAGGCAACCAATCTGTGCCACCAGGTTCCGCCGACCTGTTATGCCCGTTGCCAGGTCACACACTTATCAAAGCGTTCGAATGGTCAGTGATTTACAGCCCTTGCTCAAACGCCACTTTTTAACTCTTCATTATTTGGTACCATATAACAATTACATTTCCATAGCCTTAAATGTGCTGCACCTGAATTTTACCATCTTAAAAATGTGAGAACCAGGGCATTCTAAACTCTTTGCAGCGGTCCAAATGTATTTCTCACTTATCTGATGCATTCCGAGTATAGTAATTATTCCCCGCAATGAGTTTAGAAGCATGTTTCACAACTTTGAGAGCCAAGAGCCCATCAACGGTAAAAGTTAACCAACATTAGCCTGTTAAAAGTGAACTTGTTGCTTTGTGGCGAAAAAACCCTCTGTAATTTTGGAACAAAAAAAATTTACTAGAAATACGCTTGGTCACGTAAAAGTTCGAAAAACAAAAAAAATTGACCAAAATGTCCATAGGAAAGCCAAAGGTTTACGATGGATTTATTAGAAAGTTGTGCCCATTATTTTGATAAATAAAGGGTGAAATACCACAAAATTATCCAAAGGTATGACAAAAATCCAGAGTAAAGCATACTATGTGTAATACTTGGAGTATTGCTCCACTCCCATTGCTGCTGAGTACTGGTGCAGATACTTTGAACTTATCAACACAGTGTGCATTAGCATTTCAAGGCCCCAGAGATAAACAAGCTTATTTTTGCATAATTAATACTGCCACAGTGTTATATAAGGGATAGAAAGGCCAACCCCCTGCAGAACCTACTTCCTATGCCTTACGTCATGTGGTCTCTAAACACTAATTAGGATGTAAGCATAACTATTGGAGTCAGTGGCTCAGGGGGTAAACGGGTCATCTTATAGTATCTGAAGTATGTATGTGGTGTGTGAACAGAAAAGTGTCTTTAATGCAAAAAAGTGCAATCCAAGATGCATTAGGAGTGTCCATGCAGTTTGCCGATATATTGGGCCAATATTTGTACTTTTTAGCGTATTGGCTCCAATCTCCAGCAGAGGCCAATATCTAGTTTGAGTCAAACAGCACCTAAAAATGTGTATAATATTCACTTTGGTACGAAAAGGGAACTACAAAAAATGGGACTATAGGGCTCTCTGATCCAGTTGGTGGTAAAACAAGATTTTTGATGAGTTCTATAATTTTGGGGAAATAATCTATAACAGCCTTACATATTAGCTCAAAAATATCGGCAGAGCTTGTCGGCAATGAGTCTCGATTTGGAACAATCAGTATCTATGGGTGAGTTTCCACGGGCCCTCTGGTTCCCCCACCAACCCAAAACAGGTAAACAACGATTTATGAACGGACGAAAAAACAAAATTACATACAATATATACATATATACATATATACAATATATATATACAAAAATAAATTGATTTGATTTGATTTGACGAACTATGCTAATACTACCATAGGCTACTGGCCCCAAACTTAATGCATAAACAAATGGGTTTTACAGCATAAAATATAGCAGCATATAACCCAAACCCTAACCCTAACCAAGGTCTCTAAGAACATAGGTACTGGGGACATAGTGCTGCCCCGTCCAGATCAGTGTGGGGGTAAAACAAAGTTTTCTTTTTTACTTTCTGAAGTAACTTAGTAATGTAATTCATTACTTTGAAAATACATTAAATTACAGTTACTAACATCAACAACAATGCTTATGAAGCAAATGCAACTGTCTTCTGTGAGGATATAGCCTAAACAAGAAGCAGCTTCTAAAAAAGAAAAACCCTTCAGGCAACGCACTCCACAGCGCAGTGCGACATGGCTGTCATTTGATGTGCGTCACAGCTCTTGAAAAGTCTTGAAAAACACTCTTTGGGAGTTTCAAATAGAATTTTGACAAAAACAGAGACTGTGTGAGGAGGGAAAAGACAGTGGTTTGAGCAGGTGAGTTTAGCGAGAAACAATGAAGAAAAGCAAAAGAGGAGCAGGTGCTTTTCTCTGCTTCAGCTGCAGTTCTCGTGCTCCTTCTGTTGGTTACAGAGTGCAGATGTGAAGAAAACGCATGTTTTCAGCATATTCCAGGTGCGTGCCCTGTGTGTGCACAAAAAATGGAGGCGCCTGTTTTGCCGCGCTGCAAAGCGTCCCGGTTTGACCTTCACACAGTTAGGTCACACCTCCGAGGTCACACAGTCAGGTCACAACTCAGAGGCAAAGATCAGCAGCTTTTTGGAGTGCTTTCCATTTCAATGGTTGATGTTATGTCATTTCAGATAGAAAAAAAAACTCTATTTAGATGTCATTAATAAAATGTAAAAGCACATATTTGATTTATGTATACCATATTACAAATATGGTAATCCCAAAGTAATGTAACTAAATTACTTTCTTGAGGCAGTAAATATGTAACTGTAACTTTTTCAATGGAACTTCCCCAACACTGGTTCTGACCAAGGCTCGCACAAGATCTGGAGATAAGCACTGCGGTGCATCAACCACAGCTCCTGAGGAGAAGCCCCAGCGGCATTGAAGGGTCAACCGAAGGTCCAATCGAAGGGTCAACCGATTGGAACCAATTTGAGCCAATTCACCAGGAGGGCCGCATTTGCCCCCGGGCCAAAGTCTCGACTTCCTTGCATTATATTTACAGTAATTCCCACATTATGCTGTATGGTGGCACAGGAGGTAAAAAGTATAGTATATTTGACTCTATGGGAGAGAACATTTGCATAATACATTGATTTAACACCTCGCTCAGCCTGAACCTGAAGCGGTGGACTTATGTAGAAGGACTGCTTTTTCCATGGAGATGTTATTGCTTTTCCTAAAATGTTCCACAGTATGGCATTGTACCTCTCTCCATGGAAACAAGGGACGAACCACCAGGTCAAATTGCAGGTCAGATCTGTGGAGAGGTGACCCCACTCACAGGAAGAAAGCATGTTTGATACCATATTGTGGAACATACCATGCCAAGTTATGACATCACCATGGAGACAGGCCCACCCCTAACTAGAAAAGTCACACCAAAGTACACCAAACCTGATTTAGAACATAGATACAAATGTAATGGTACATATGGTACAATATACAAAGGTTTACAGTGAGGTAAGATGTGTGAGAGCGCAAACAGTGGAACAGTGTTGAGTCCTGCAGGTGCTTAGTTCCTGCCAGCTCCATTGTACATCGTGTTGTTTGTGCGCGTACTAGAAAACAGCACGTGGATGAGTTATCTGCAGAAGAGCACACAGCATGGCCTCAATCCCCGGCCAAACATCAGCAGACTCCACAACACAAACTTTCCCTCCTTCTTCTCCGGTGAGCGCCATTCTAGGGTAAAAGAGGTCAGTGCCATAGAAACATAATACTACTTTCCAGCCAAGAGTCTACGAGTAGCATGTTTGTACTGAATGTATGTTTGATTTGATTACAGTGAAGAACTATTGCGAGAATGTGAAAAAATAGAAAAACTAGATTGAACTTGAATTTCTCCCACAATTTTCAGTGTTGCAATGCAAAGTACATTTCCTGGTTTGGTCTGATATTATGATTAGTGATCAGGAAGTCAAATTATACACCGGAAACTTAACTGGTATGATTTATTTATTTATGTATTAATTTTTTTATGAGCTAAATCTTGAGTCATCCAATCTGTCGTAAGCACTTCATAGAAAAAGGAAGCTGATTTGCTGCCCGGTGGTCCAGTGGTTAAGGCACAGCACACGTATCCCGGGCTCCAGGTTCAGCCGGTCGCAGAGTTGTGTATTCGATATCTGACTCCGACTATTTACTGCATGTCCTCCCTTGCTGAAGCTGAGACCCATGAATATATGAGCTTGGATAACACCCCTAAGCTCAGTGTAAATGGCTATAGTAATAGTCATAGGCATTTGAATGCTGCGTGATGCATTTTGATGGAGAACGGTTTTATGTAGTGAGAAAAAGAAGACACACATCCAGGCTCCCTTTTAGAAATCATGGAAGCAATTGTACACGGCTCATACTCACATGCAGGAGTCTTTGGTGGGGTCACTTTCCTTCGACGCTTTGGCGGTTTACAACCGGTTTTCCGTCCTGTTGCCATAGCAACCATGGTCAAAGCGAAGACCGATGAAGGCTGTGGTGCAGGGGGTAGATGGTTGAAGGAAAGTTTTCTTCATTAAGGCAATTTCAGCAGTATGTGTCACATGAGTTTATTATTAGATTATTGTGGCAGTGACATTTATTTTTGAGTGACTGAACCCTAACCCCTATTACAAAAACACTGCTTACATATAATCTAGCCTCAGAATTTCTCACAGGAAGCCTGGAACCTGAGATTTGTCCAAAAAAACTTTGGTCATAGCCGTGAACTGCGTCTTCAACGCTTCTGGTCTTGTAGTAACGTCTATAAATCTTATAAGACATAAACAATAATGCAGTGGACACCAAGCTTTTCACAATTGGAACGATCATAGTTTTTCAATTTTGACCTGAGGACTAATTGTTTTCATTTAATTTCATTGATTTTATACAGGAAATTATTAAAACGGATATGGACACACACACATATGGATTAAAGTAAAACTGGATGAACTGGAATGGGTGGGTTAAAAACATATTTTTTTACAATTATTTCAAAAAATATATAAAACAGCAAAAAAAAAATTCATATTGTGGAGGGGGGAAAAGCAGTCATCCAGACCCGAAGGCTATATTGTTTTCAAATGTCAGAGCATTACATCTGGACATCATTGCAATGATGGACCCAGACAGGAAGTCTGCTGTGAATTTAAAATGGCCTGTTGTACAGTCTGACCACAGGCTCCAACACATCATTGGTGGTGAGTGACCAGACAGGCAGACAGTGTGAGACATTGGTGCAGCAGGTAAGTGTTTGACACAGACAGGGACAGCCTGATTTAGTTGTAGACAACTTTTTGCTGTACAGATTTTGAGGGTGTTCTCTCTGTAGCCTTTGTGACGGGGGAGAAGTATTTCTAATTTATGGCCTCAAATTTCTATTTCTTTTCCACCAAATAGTATTTGGTTACGCGATTTAGCCAAAACTTCTCCACAATTTAGCAAATTTTACACACAAAGCTTAAATGTAAATGTCACAGAAGTTTGTTTAAGGAAAACGCCCATAACTTCTGTCTTCTTGGAGAATATACATATAATTTACTTGTTTGTTAAAATGTCCCTGTGGGCTCGCTTACACTGGTAAAACTAAAATTTCTGAGCACCGATCCAACATTCATAATTGTGATTAGAAAAAGCCCATTGTGAGCACCTTGAGATACTTGAGAATTGAACAAATAAAACATTTGAGCCAATATAAACTTTCAACTACTAAGGAGAGAAGTCTTTTGGATTTTTACATTGGTATTTTGAGCCCCAAAGGACTAGCCTTGTGCGCATGTTTGGAATAGATCCTACATCGGGTCTGTTTGTGCTTTTCATTTCTCGATTTTAATTCCTTCAGATCAAAATGAGGCAAGCACATTTAAGTTCATGTGAGTTCAAGTCCCAGCCTAATAGTGCTATAATTGCCTTAAAACATACTCTCAACAGTTGTTTAAGATGAAGGACTGGTCTGTAGTCTACGTGTGTCGGGTGCTCTTCATGCCACTATTAGGCTTAGGCTAATAGGCGACATATTTGGTATGACTGTCTTTTACTGAGATTAATTTAAGCCAATTCTACAACCAATAACATGTCGCCATGAATAGCCAATGTTTTCCGCATCTGTGCCCAGCTCGTAGTTTATTGGCCCATTTAGCCAATGCGGACGTCTCATAGCGCATAACAACACATTTTTGAATTTGTGGCTAAATTGTGGGAACAAAAATTTGCATGGTGTCTTGAATATTGTTTATTGCTAATCTACCTGAAAATAACAAATAATATCACATATAAATTGCTCCGGAGTATAAGTACAAGTATATAAGTATAAATATAAGTATAAGTCGCACCTGGCCAAAACTATTAAAAAAGGTGCGGAAAATACGGTATCTGTGAGGAAATTGTCAACTTACCTCTACTTGATAAAACAAATCATGCAAACGTTATTTGGAACTAAACCACACCACAACTGTCCTGTCAGAAACAAAAATGTGCAATACAGTAGATTAACATGTAGCATTATAGTACAGAAAATGTTAAACCCTAAAGTAGGCCAAATGATAACTTTCTTGATAACTTTACAAAATATCATTATTACCACATATCATTCTTGTTTCATTTTGATTTGATAACAGTGCTGTCTTTGTGGAAAAAAATTGCTTACCTCCCAAATGGTACTCACGTTTTTGAGTCTGATTTGACTACAGAAAACAACTAACAATGAGTAAAATAACAACTATACTTACTTACTCAGTACTCCATTAGTGACGATTCAGAATTCAGATTGCAGTCCTAGTCCTGGCTGAAAGCAAATTTGATTTTACCCATCTGTATTTTTATTACAGTTTACGCAGTCGGATTGTGCTTGAAATCCTGAAGATTGCAGTGTTTTTAAGCTTGTCAAAAGCAGAGAACAGCATGTAGTGGATCTGTAAGCAAGAGGCTCCTGATCCCAAGGTCAGCCGTTCAAATCCCGCTCACGACGTAAACATCATGGGGTTTTCAGATCCACTGACTGTGGTGCGATCATTGCCTCGGGTGAATATTGCTGTTCTTTTTATTCTTTTTTCTTAACCCATCTCACCCTCAGTGTCTGCGTACGCTAGAGTGTGAATGTGTCAATGTATGGTTCCTTGACATAAAGCGCTTTGAGTCTGTTGCAGGTAGAAAAGTGCTATTTGAATGTGACCATTTTACCATTCTCAAATTCCTGAGACTGCGAGATCCAGAAATCATGACTCACATAAAAGGTTCTTTCAGTTATAACTGTGTCAAGGCAAAGATTTGTTCAAGTGCGTGGGTGTAGGAAATGTGCAATGGCAGGAAGTATATAATTCTATCTGTAGACAAAAGTAGCAAAGACCGTGTATCTCAAAGTGAACTGCGACGGTAAAATGAAAGGAAGGTCAAAAAAAGAAATGAAAGGCACATTGACATAAGAGACTTTATCTGGAAGTTCAGTCTCTGGCACTAAGCAAAACTATAAAACTTAGCTTTGGGGGGAAAATAACATTACAAATTGCAGGCTAATAGATTAATCCCCCTGTCAATCACTCCCTTTGGAAATTGGAGCGACTGGGTTGGATCCCAGACCCTCAGGTTTTGTAAAGTAGTCTGTCAAAACGTGTTGGGAATGGCTGGTCAGGCAAACAACTCTTAGCTTTATCACAAACCTCAAATCACTTACTCATCACGAGTTGAATGGCCCTCTTTCATGTCACTTCAAGCATTGGCCCATGTTCATATATTAATCATTACTCTGTATTCTTCCCTCTTACTTACCCGCACTCATTACACATAAACATAGATGGATCCTAGAGTCCGAACTGAGATGGGGAAGAAAGCCTTTCAGTTCTGTACAGAAAGACGGTAGACAGATTTTTTTTGTTTTTATTTTAATTTAAGACACGTTTTTGTTTAGAAAAATAAAACGTCACCAACACCACATCAACATAGCATCTACACGACACGACAAAGAAGTCTTCTTCAGTGTCCGAAATGAACAGCCTCAAAAGGACGCCAGTCTCTCTTATGTTGTCGCTCTCATTGTCACTTTCATCTCTTGTGCTTTCCTCTTCAAAAGAAACAGTCCTGCCTTTCAAAACCCGTTGGTGACGGTGGATTTTTACACACCGCTCCATGCTGTCAGGATCCACTTGCCGACTTGACCAAATGTTGCTCTTCGCATGCATCCAGTCTTGGTGAATGATTACCGGCCGCCTCTAGTCATCCAAGCCTCCCATTCAACTCGGAGTGCTGTTTTAATGCACGATTCACGCTGATGTCCAGTGGCTGCAAATATTTCGTTGCCCCCAAGAATCCCACCTGGAATTGAGTTTGTTCTCTTGGCGGCTGCTTTCACAGAATCTGTTATATGGGCCCTCATGCTGTCCATTACGAGCAATGCTTTTTTCCTGGGGAAAACATGCAGTGTCGTGAGTTGTTGTTGTTGTTGTTGTTGTCGTTTTATGGCGGTTGGCATCCAATTGTTGCATTACCGCCAGACTTTATTCCTCAGACTTTTCGTAGTCCTCAGACTCTGTCGTAGTCCGTAAAAGTACTCCTTCCATTGCTTTGGTGTTACAAAGCCCATGGAGGTCATGATATGTCTTTGTGACTAGAATAGTTGTTGTTGTTTCAGAGACCAACACCATCGAAGAAGAAGAGCTAGTCTCCGGTCTGGAGAGACGGGAGATGGCGGAGGAGAGTGGATCGGTGGTCGAAGACGTTCTGGACGGCGTGGAGGAGCAGCCTTTTCTGGCTGCACGTGCCCGGAAACGTAAAAAGTCCTTTAGCTCGTCCGAGGGTTCTGGGAATGAGCAGCAGGATGAGGCTGAAGCTATTGATATCCGGAGTGAGAGCAGAGACTGTAAGGTGATCATAAAGCTTGCACAGGATAGTGCATCCTTTAAGGAGTGGAATTCAGTGGCATTGTCAAAGAGCCTAACTGTAGCTGTGGGAGTGATCAAGAGTGCGAGTGTCCTTAGAGATGGCTCGCTGCTGGTCGTGTGCAAGGACGCGGCTCAGCAACGGAAGGCGGTTGGAACTAAACGTCTGGGTGGAAAGGACATTCTTGTGTCTGATGCTGAAAGAAACACGGTCAGAGGAGTTATCGTAGGTGTCCCTACGGCAACGTCTGTGGATGAAGTTAAGGAGAATTTGACTGGAGCTACGGTGGTGGACGCTAGGCGGTTGAAGGTGACCCGGTCTGGGGTAAGATGTGACAGCTTGTCGGTAATGGTAACACTTTAAGGGAGGTGCCTGCCTAGTAAGGTGTTCATTGGGTTCATGTGCCATGACGTTAGGCCATATGTTCCACCGCCCCTGCGTTGCTTTAAGTGCCAGCGCTTTGGGCATATTGCAGCGGTCTGTAGAGGGAGGCAAATATGTGGTAAATGTGCAGGAGATCACGAGTATGGGAAGTGTGACGTGGGAGCAAAACTGAAGTGCTGTAACTGTGGGGAAGAACATAGCTCTACCTACGGGGGATGCAGGTTTAGCAAAAGAGCTGCTGAGGTGCAGAAAATAAAGGTCTCTCAAGGTATATCCTATGCAGATGCAGTCAAGAAAGTTTCAAGTAACGAGTTTAGAGTAAATAGAGAGAGGAGCCAGCGCTGCTCCCAGCCAGGGCGAAATGAGAAAGGCCAGCGTGGCTCCCAAGAAGTGTAAAGATTTCAAGAGTGGAGGTCCCAAGTGTGCAGGTTTCAGAATTAATGAGAATACCCTGGTTGTGGATAGAGAGGATTTTGTACTCTTTATGGTGGATGTTGTAAACTGTGCTGCTCAGACTCAAAGCAGAACTGAAAGGATCAGGATCATTGCTAAAGCTGCAGGGAGATTCCTTGGAACAAAGGAGCTTGATTGGGCAGATATAGAAAACAGGCTAAAGGCGCTAAATGGGAGTCTTTCTCGACTGCATCTGCACAGGATATACCCCGAGGGACCTTCATTTTATGCACCTCAGCAGCTCTCCTGCCAAACCTGCATCCCCCGTAGGCAGAGCCATGTTCTTCCCCACAGCCACAGCACCTCAGCCTCGCTCCCACGTCACACCTCCCACACTCGTCTGATCTGCTGCACATGCACCACATCTTTGCCTCCCTCTACAGACCGCTGCAATATGCCCAAAGCGCCGGCACTCAAAGCAACGCAGGGGCGGCGGAACATATGGCCCAACGTCATGGCACATGAACCCAATGAACACCCAACTAGGCAGGCACCTCCCTTCAAGTGCTACCACTACCGACAAGCCGTCACATCTCACCCCAGACCGGGTCACCTTCAACCGCCCAGCGTCCACCACCGTAGCTCCAGTCAAATTCCCCCTAACTTCATCCACAGACGTCGCCGCAGGGACACCCACGACAACTCCTCTGACCGTGTCTCTTTCAGCATCAGACACAAGAATGTCCCTTCCACCCAGACGTTCAGTTCCAATCGCCTTCCGTTGCTGAGCCGCGTCCTTGCACACGACCAGCAGCGAGCCATCCCCAAGGACACCCGCACTCTTGATCACTCCTACAGCCACAGCTAGGCTCTTTGACAATGCCACCGAATTCCACTCCTCAAAGGATGCACCATCCCGTGCAAGCCCCATGAACACCCCACAGTCTCTGCTCTCACCCCGGACATCAACAGCTTCAGCCTCATCCCGCCGCCCACTCCCAGAACCCTCGGACGAGCCAAGGGACCTTCTACGTTTCCGGGCACGTCTAGCCAGAAAAGGCTGCTCCTCCACGCCGTCCAGAACGTCCTCGATCCACTCTCCTCCGCCATCTCCCGTCTTTCCAGACCGGAGACCAGCTCCTCCTCCTCCTCCTCTTCTTCCCTGGTGTACCATCGCAGCCCCGTCGCGTTGCTGTTGTTGTTGTTGTTTCCATGAGATGCCTTATTGCTGTTGTTGTTGTTGTTTCCATGAGTTGCCTTTGTCATTGTGAGTTCGAGGCACAGTGGAAACACGTAGGCCGTCTGCTCTTTGTGTGGTCATCCAGACTTCCAGAATGCTTTCCAGTTCCGGCCATTTGCTTTTATTTCCTCTGAAAGCGTTTGTCGTCTTTTTACATTGACTAAGTTCTCCCCGCTGCCGCCTCCAAAGTCGCACCATTGATTAATTGATACCAAGGTTAAGTGCAGTGGCTCTATTTCCTTCTTTGACGCAATTGTCGAAGTTTAGTCTATAACAGACTGCGAGAGGCGACGCTCGTTCTCAAGGTCTTAATTTGATGAAAACAGGGAAAAACAGGCAAAACAGTAGCATGCAGCTGAGATTCGACTTTCCACAAGATTTAGCTGTGTTTTATATCGCTGTTGCTTGGGTCTGATAAAATGGCATGACGTCAGCTTTAATTGTTTGTACCAGTCCACAGATAATCAGAAAGTACACAGAAAGTGCATCGTGACCCATATGATAAATAGGACACAGAAATATAATATAAATACATGACTATAATTTGATCAATATTCACACCATATCAATTGCATATAACTTAAAAGCTGCATTATAAGCATTTCTTTGTGTGTTTGCCATGATGAGGCAGTGTGCATGATGCGCAAAATCAAAAGTGGACACTAGGTCTGTCTCACTTTTGCGTTTACTGCAAGAGAGTGCCCCCCGCATCGTTAACCCTGCGCCACAGGGTTCAAAGCGTGGGAAAAAGCAGCAATACCTGACTGCTGCTGCCTCTTGACTCGGTCACTCTTGATAATGAAACTGAAAAATGTATCACGTATTTTAAAGCACCATGTCAAAGCATACTATTCACGTAGAAGTACAACCAGGACTTCCCTGTGAAATACTGAGATGAATGGAGAACTGTGGACTGTCTTCAACACCAATATTCAATTTGACTCTAACACAATGTATCACAGATGTTAAACTACAACAATGGAAATCTGCTCTTTATGTTGCAGCTCCCATTAAAACAGAAGGTTAGTAGGCCAAAACATGCCTCTCAATGGTATGATAAATAACTGCGTTGACATAAACAAAGCGTTAGAAAATTAGAAATACCATTTCACACAGAGGGGTCACAAAAGCATGGAAAATCTATTCATATTTAATACACGTCACTCAAATTACACTAGACTTCTATTCAGCAAACTAGCCAAGCTAACAAACTGTCACTGTTGCAAGTGTTAAAATAACAAATAATATCACATATAAGTCTCTCCGCAGTATATGAATAAGTATAAGTAAATAAGTATGAATATAAGTATAAGTCACACCCCGGCCAAAACTATGAAAAAAGGTGTGACTTACACTTCGGAAAATATGGTATTTTTAAACAATAAAATCATAACAATTTGAGATAAACTAAATGACATTACTCCCACTATTAGCACTGAGAAAGCTGTAAAATTAGCGTCCCATATAAATCCATCAGTAACACTAGAAAGGTTCATTGCTGTTGATCAAGCCGAGATAACTTAAGCCAGATTATCTTCTTAACATTATAAATACCTCATTAGAAAGCGGTTATGTTCCACAGTCCTTCAAAAATGCACTAAACCTCTACTGAAAAAGCCTAATCTTGATCTTGACCTGTTGGTAAACTATTTCAAATCTTCCCTTTGTCTCTAAAATCATTAAAAGAGTTGTAGTTAAACAGCTTTGTTGCCACCAATAGACCAATGATTAATTTGAAATGTTCCAGTCAGGGTCCAGAGCCCACCACAGCACTGAAACTACACTAGTTAAACTCACAAATTATTTGTTATCTGCTGACGATGGACTGGTCTCAATCCTGGTTCTGTTGGACCTCAGCGCAGCGTTTGACACCATCGACCACAACATTCTACTGCAGAGGTTAGAATGTGATGTAGGTGTCAGCTAGGGATGCGTACCGCTACGACGGACCGGATCCGGACTTGTAAAACCGTTTCGGTTCAGGTCCAAAAAAAACGAAACATTCTATATCCTTTACACATTCTATATCCTTTACGTTCTATATCCTTTACGTTCTAGAATCTAAACCATCCTAAACCTTCCATAGATCGCAAAATTCGCGCTGTAAAAGACGTAAACACTGACATCGCTGTCAATGGCGCCCGGAGCCATCAGCGACGCACGCGTCTTCCAGAAGTTGAAACCGGCGCAATGAGTTTAAAGACGCGAGAGACCGAACCTTCGGGAAGATCGCTGGCTTAATTGAAGCGTTTGAAGCCGCCGCGTGCGTTGCCGCTTGTGCCGCTCCATGAGTTAGTTTAACGCTTGTTAAAGGAGCGGGTGGTTGGTTTGGTTTGGGTGTAAATATTGTAACTTCTCGCTCAGGTCAGTAATGCTGGTTTAGTGCTCACAAGTTGTCACTATTTCTTGAACAGAGTTGGTTACTGTGGGCCGTAACCATGGTGATGGAACAGGAATATCAGAAACTACCTCGTCTCCTGAGCCGCTCCGCCCCAGAGACCACGCGCACGCGCACTAGAGACTAGGGTTACGCTGTTATAACATTATGCATGGCATGAGTTCAGCCGGACTCATTAGGTCCGGACCTGAACCTAAACCTCTGGATTCGAATCCGGACTTGAAACTGAACGTGGGTTTAGGTATGCATCCCTGTCAGCCCTTAGCTGGTTTATATCCTATTTATTAGATAGGTACCAATTTGTTAATGTAGACCTTGTTCATTTATTTGTTTGGTGCAGTGCATGTTAATGAATGTATTGTACACGATACACATGCTGTAAACATGCTGGAGGGTTCAGTACTTGGTCCAATTCTGTTTACTTTTTATATGCTGCTGTTAAGTAACATTATTAGACATTAACTTCCACTGCTATGCAGATGACACTCAGCTGTTTATCAATGAAACCCGATCAGACCGATCTAGTAGACAGACTTAGTGCTTGTAGGAATGATACAAAAAACATCTGCTCCTTACTAAAACGTATCTGCTTCTTTTTAGACCAAGAGCTTTTGTTCAAAGCACATACAAATCAAGCCTGTAAAACAACCTACTTTCATCTGCTTTTTTGCAAGTTCTCCCACTTAGAATTATGGAGGGGTCTGAAGTTTTCATCGTAGGTGCATTTCCACTGAGACAGAATCTTTAAAAAAAATAAAAATCGAGAAATCACAATGTATGAAGTCAAATATTTCCTGTAGTTCTTGACCAGGTTTACACACACTGCAGCAGAGATTTTGGCCCACTATTCCACTCAGATCTTCACTGTGGGCTCTTTGGGCCTGTCGCTGACCAACAAGGAGTTTCAGCTCCAACGATTTTCTATTGGATTTAGGATTTAGGTCTGGAGCTGGAGACTGGCTAAACCACTCCAGAACCTTGATATGCATTTTACGGAGACACTCCTTGGTTATCCTGGCTATGTGCTTCGGGTCATTGTCATGTTGGAAGACCAAGCCACGGCCCATTTTCTCATGCTTTCCTACATCATGGTGTGGGTCCCTGGTCACTGACAGGCACTTTCGCAGCCGTGCTTCACACGGCCTTATTGAACTAATAGGCCTCTTGCCAGCTTGTGGCAATCTTACGACGGTGCTCAGGTCTCTTCACCGGCTCTCCGTTTTTGAATCAAACTGAAAATTCTCATAAGCCATAAAAGACTTTGCCACATCCTACCTCAAAGTTGCTTTAGTGTTATATCATCCAAACAGAGCCCTTTGCTCTCAAAATGCTGAACCTCTGGTGGCCCCAAGAGTCTCTAAAAGCACATTAGGAGGTAAAGCATTTAGCTACCTAGCGCCTGTGTTAGGGGATCAGCTCCCTGTCCATGTTAAAGAGAGTAACATTTTTGAATTTGCTTATGGTCAGGCCAGTTAGGAACAGAAATAAAAACCTACAGTTTCTCAGCTACGCTCTTACTTTTCCTGTCAGCAATATTTAATATTTAATTCACCTGTTTGTCTCCTTCTCCCACTCTCCTCGGGGAGTGATACTGTTTCAAACACTGCAGATGCTGACCTGTAGATCCGGATGCTCTTCAATAGCCTGGAGGAACGGTCTCTACTGAAGATGAAGAGATTTTCATCTGCCTGGATGAACCACCATCTTTCCTCCTGAGTGGTTCTGGCTCCAGAGTCTATATACAAATGGAAGTGTGTCAGCCTGTATGTTTGTGGGAATAGGATCCCTTCAGGATTTCACTGTGGTTCCCCCCGAGGTTTCTACTTTCTCTCAACAGGTTTTGTAGTCTGTCCTTGCCGAGAGGGTTAGGGGCTGCTGGGATATTTGCTAATTTCCTATGAACATTGTTTGATCCGTTTTTCACTGACACCCTGCAAGGCAACTGCTGTTGTGATTTGAGCGTTACAAAAAATAAAGTTAATTGAAATGGAAATTATTGATGGATACCTGGGGTGAGCAATGAGAAAATGGATGACTGGGATGGAACCAACAGTCAAGGACTGGACAGAAATAAATGTGGGCTTTTACAAAATGGAAAAAAATACTTTTACTTAAAGGCGTAATGGACGATTTTTTTGGCCCAAATCTGAGTCTTATTTCCTTGTGGCGTGGACTGCCGATTAGTCCTGCCACGTATCAATCATAGAACGCACGTCCTGGCTCGTCCCCAGGAGAGCAGCACGTTTCCTCGTGTCTAAGCGCATGGATCCATCATAATAGTTCCCTCAGTGTACGGACAAAATTAGGACGGAGAAAGATGGAAATCTATGGGAGACAAGAGATGCGATGCGATCCGTCGCGCTAATAAACAAACGCACATGTGTGTTGTATCAGTCCGCACAGGGGGAGTGCGCATGTGCACTTCCGCCTGAGTTCTCAAATCGCCGAAAAATCCTCCATAATGCCTTCTTTAAAAAAAAAAAGGTCAACTACCAAAATAAATGTCAAATAAAATAAATAATAAATATAGAACAAAAAGGCAATTCAACAAAAACAATGACAATATTGTCAATGGTAAATATCTGTTATGAGCTTCAACAGTGTAACATTGGATGTGTATATGGGTATCTGCTGAAAAAAATCCACTATCTCAATCAATCTCGATGTAGCCAGTGAACAGGCAAGAGGAGTGAACTCAGCCCTCCCAGTAACCCGAGTCAGGCCTGGATTACCTGGTGAGAACACTATGGTGATTCATGTATCCATTCAACGCTGAATATAAAGCACACGTCTGGTGGTGTTTCCAGTGGGTGGCCCATTGCATCATGTAAGAGTCGGGTTCAAGATCACAGAGCTGGTAATACTTGACAAGACACTGTTCCATAGCATGCATGCATATGTCCCAGCCTCCTCCCTGGTGGTCTGTGGTGCACTGAACTACACAGGGTCTGGTGGAAGTAAATGTATTGGAGAAATTTCAAGTCATGGATATGAGCAATTATCAATTTCAATCCAAAAATAATCTAATGGATGTACATTTTTGAAAGTTGGTCATGGTGCGTTCTATGTGTTTAAACTGAAAAGAAAAAATACATTTGGTCATGGGTATGGAAATCTGTTTTGATCATATGCATGAAAGTGAAATGAATGATTGTATGCATTACTCTTTGTTGCAAATGCTAGCTCTTCATAAGCAATTCTTTGCTCCTTCTTTTCTATCCTTTGTTCAAAACATTGCAGTGAGCGGCGTATTATGGTAATTTCTTTAATGAAATCATTTTCCTTCCACTTTCGAATTACTGCCTCCGCAGTACTCACTTGAACATTCTGATTCTGTGTCATTTAAAGTTTTCTTACAAAAAATAATTTAATTTAATCTAAGGATTGATTCCTTAGCATTTGTGGGTAGCACGTTTAATAGTTACATTGTTAATAGTCGTAATACAGCATGAACTGAGACATAATTCATAATTAATAAATAGTATATTCATTACTTAAAGAACCTGAACCCATTTTTTTCCATGAAGTTTTGCAGTTTGTTTTGCTCCAGTACAGATATTTTGAATGTGAGTGCAGCTGTTAGTATCAAAATGAGACCAGTGAGTACATTCTGAATCTAATTATAGAGCATTTTATTTTCAGAAAACCAGGAAGTGCGCTGTTAACATAACACAGAGAGTTGTGAAAAGGGCTTATAAACTCTTGCAGTAAATAATGTTGAATGCATTATTACAACATAAGTGAGCAATAACTTTGGAATGCTTTAAACCGTTTAAAATAAACAAGTTCTGTTTTTCCTGTTTTTAAGACAGAAAAAATCAGGTACAGCACCTATAATTAATACCCCAACTCCTAACCACTTAATTAGGTAGTTACTAAGCCTGAATAAATCTTATTTATTCATTATGAATTAAGTGTTTGTTAATGCTTTAAGGCCAATTAAATGGTCTGTAGCTAATATTTTTCATGTAAAGTAACATCTGTTTTGCCCCAGCACATATATTGAACGTATACTGTAAACATACAGTATACATTCAGTTGTTAGTACAGTTGTTTGTACAGTTTGTCATGTTTTTAACAAGGTAAAAATTAGGTACAACATCTTTAATATTTAGCTATTATAAAGTGTAGGGATAACATGCAAACTACATACAGACAGGCCCCACACTGCCAGGGAGTCAAACCCAGGATCTTCTTGCTGCAAGGCAAGAGCACTAACTGAAAAAAAAATCACATCTTCAATATAATTTTAGCCAATGTATTTATATCTTAAAAAAAAAAAGCAACACAAGCTGAATAAATCCAATAAGCGTCTTCCAAAAAACACTATATAAAGCAAATACATTTTTACAGTACATTACTTTAGTCTGTTCGGGCTGCAAAAGGGTCTGAAGAAGAAAAGGGGGAAAAAAGCAAGTGTCATTCAAAGCAGTCTTGAAGTACAAGTAGTTGACTGTTACACCAGAGGAAGTACGTGTAACGTGGATTTATTGTATTGTATATTGTATAATCAACCTGATTTGCTTAAAACTAAAAACAAACTGCTGAAATGAATAGAAATTATAGTGTATTCATAATTTTATTTAGGATTACACATAATTTAAAATCAAGCGTTTTAGAGAGCTTACCTTCATAATATGATACAAAAGAAAGTATCAGCGAAATATCAGCTCGAGCAGGGATGCCCAATACGTCGATCGCGATCGACCGGTCGATCGCAGAGGCAGTGGGGTCGATCGCACCGAAGCGCGCCGGAAAGATCCGGAAACGCCACGCGGAGGTCAGTCAGTAGTGAGTAGATTTATTCTAGGCAAAGCAAGGGGCCCCACCGCTGACAGCGCTGGAGCGCAAAGCAGTCGCTCAGTGCGGCTCGCAAAGTGAGCCACGGAACGCACAAGCTCAAAGGAGGAGAGGGAGGGAAAGAGAGAAGAGGAGACAGGTAGTTCCAGAGCGTAATCTTCTGAATGCTTTTTTATTCTTCACAAATCTGTTTGTTGTTGGCGTTAGCCAAAGGAAAGTGACTTTCTCCAAGTTTCAAGCCCCTCCCCCGAGCGTTACCATGGAGATCATCTCACTAATAAATTATATAATGCTTAGAAGAGCTACAATGAGGGGTCAATATGCATACATTTATATTATTTAATCCATTTGTGGCCATTTTATTTTTAAATTAATACGCTGTATTAAAGAGTGGGAAAGATAATTGTCGTTGAAATATTTTTTTTTAACATAAATTACACATCAATAAAACACACACTTTGCTTCGCTAACATATCTGGGGTGCGGAGTTTATACGCCTACCGTATTTATAGTCACGGCGGAGAGTGGGGGGGCGCGAAGTGTTTTCTTCATCTTAGGGGGGGCTTGTCAGAAAATGATTGAGAAGCACTTCAATAGCCTAATTATGGATAAACAAAAATAAAAACCTGTTTGATACTGACAATAAAAATAATACTAAATTATACAATAATTTAGATCTATAGGTAGATCTTCGGGCTTTGTTGAACATAATAGTAGCTTGTGAGCCAAAAATGTGTGGGCACCCCTGAGCTAGAGTAAAGCTGCAGTTCTTGGGTAAGAAATGTTCGTATATTCATTTAAAAAGCTTAAACTTGTCTCGGTTGACCTTTCAGCGGTTTAAGAAACATGGTTAAAACCTTGGTTTGTTTATCTTCCTGGTTATTGTTTTATTACATTGTATTTAAATAGCGCTTTTCCACCTTCAAGGCATTCATTCAGCCAATCACAGTCATCGGAGAGGCATGGGACCCCGACATCTTTTGCTGCTAATGACAATGCACAACGGCAATGCAAAAAGGAAGAAAAAGAGGGGGAATAAAAAGACTGGAATGACAATTATCTCATAACATTTGTACTGAGTTCTGCAAGTTTCAAGAAGCAACAATTGTCAAACCTCAATATGCAATATTCTTAAATCATAACTAACCTTTTGAAATGCTGTAATATATACAAAACTTTTAAGCAACAAGAAAACCTGCACAAGTGTGATAACTCACTTTGGGTCGAAGTGACTTCTAAAATGGCTGAGGAGGTGGAAACAAGAGAAAAGATCACAGAATGAAAAGGGGCTCTTATCAAACAAGACTTCTCTGTAACTCTATTCGTCTGATTGTTTGATTGACAAACAGGTCATTGGTACCTGTGCAGCAGGTTTCCATGACAACTGTCTATATTTACAGCTGAGTGTCAGCCGGGAGCGATATAGACTGCCCACAGGGTTATAGCGTTACGTCTGTGTGAAGAGCCACATTCAGGGAGGTTCAGCCTTAGTTATGCAGTTGTGCAGTTATGACCTGCACCATGAGGAAAGAACAACTCACAAGTGTCACAGGCTTTTTGGATATTTTTTGTGTTTTTAATCTCTAGGTAGTGGTAAAGAGAGGTCATGTGTTTGCACTGTATTTACTAACTTGCACACGGTTCATAGTGCTTTTAGTAAATCTAAAGAATTCATGGTTAAACATTTTGTGTCAAAATAGGTTTGACGTTCTGGTGTATGAGCCGAGCCTTCCACATAAACTCACTCTCGTCACATTTGTCTTTCTGATGTGCTCTGATTCAATCAAACTCACTGACTGCATTTCTCGCACAGCTTGTTTTCTCTGTGTCTCCTCTGTGTGCACAACCCTTACATTGATACACAAATGTTTTCAGGGAATTCTTTCTGACTTTATTACCAAAGTTAGGAAACCCAAAGGGACTTGTAAAAACTCCTGAAACTTGAGCAGTCCAAGTTTGAATGAGCGGGTAATTCATCTCCATGCGTCATGTTCCAACAGACCCGGGGTTATGTCTTAGTCTAAATTTAGCTGTGATTCCAGTCATGAATAATGTACAAAACACTAAGATACAGCTGCACTTCCCTGTCATGAGCGGTCACAGACCATCATCAGCACGTTTGGCTGCCAACTTTGGTACGTTATGTTTCTATGTAAGCAGTCAAATTGTACTTTATGGCTTCACAAGAAAAACAAGTGTTTTCCAAAGCAAGCATTTAATTAGTAATTGGCCATTGCAGATTTACATCCAAGACGAGTAAAGAAAGCAGACAAGGGAATATGCAGGGAACTGCAAATGTAGAATAGCAATGTTATTTATTAAATAATACAGAACCAACCTCGATCAACGCTCTCAGAAGTCTGTCTTTGGCCCACAGTCACTCTCTCAAAAAACAACTAATCAAGTTAAAAATCTGGGGGTGAAAATTGACTAAAATGAGGATTTATTTATTTTATTTAACATGTACTTATATTTTACAGTTTTTTACAGTTTTCTAACACTTCCTCGTTAAGAAAATTAGAAAGTTACCATTACATTTTGTTAGCTGAACTCACCAGGACAATGAGTGCATTTCAGTAAGATATTCTTACACAAGTGACAAATTTTGTAACTTGTGGATTGAAAAGAAAACACATACTTTTAAGAAGACAAAAGAAAATGTAGTCCATGGATTGGAACTGCTAAGAAGAAACGGTGTCCTTTTCATTGTTTCTGTAGTTACAACTGCACCATTTCCTAAAAGAAGATTTAAATTTAGTTTTATTCGAGCACAAAGAGAAACTTTGGGCTTGGTGGAAAAGAACACACTTCAGCATAATTATGTCTGTTTTTGTGCGTCATTCGCAATCCAAAAAGCAGAAGCCACCTGGTTCACAGTCAGCTAGATTCCCAGCACTATAAAAATACAAGGGCCTAGATGAGATAAACCAAGTAAAGGGGAAAAGGTGTAGTGTCCTGGAATTACTGTGAAATTAAAACCTACAAAGCAGCACTATCGGCAAGCAATCTGCTCTCTGGGGTTGTGTAAATCCCACAGTTCGCTGTTACTGACCGGCAACCATCAAGTGGTGGAAAAAGTGAGCCAAAGGTAACCAGGCCTTAAATGAACCCAACATGGAGGCTAGAATGAAAGATAAAAGTGATGATACTAGATAGGAGCTACAGAGTGCATTTGCAGTAAAGTTCACTGAGTTTTACAGCAGTTTTTTGTAAAATGGCATCTGGCTACATCATTGGCATCCCCATCTCTAATGTACCAAAAAAAAGAATGAAAGCTTCCTAAATAGATTTTAAAAATAACACGCAAGCAGGTTTTATCATTTTGTAGACATTTAAAGTTGAAAAAAGAGTTTAAAGAACATGGATGTGTTTTATTCCAAAGAAGAGTTTCTATTTGCTTCCGTAAGTGTCTTAAGTGTCTTAGCAGGAAAGGGTTAATTGGTCACAGAACAAATTTTGCGCAGGATTCAAGTGAGGTTCAATGAGGTATACGAGACATATTTGCACGATGCTAGATGGTACACCTTCAAACTCAGCTTTTTTTCATGTTATAAAGTAAAATATATTTTGCCCCAATACAGATGTGAGTGAGAATGAGGCCATTGTGCACTCTCTTCATTTAATTATAGAGCATATTAATCTAAGCAAATCAGGAAGTGTGCTGTTAGCATGCTAGTTGCTATTAGCTTTACCAGGAGGCACTATTACCAGGCCAATTTTCTATGTAAAGTGTATTCATTTTAGAATAAACCTAACAAAAGTTCTTAATTTCAGTGACAAAGCCTCATGTCCAAAGCCCTCCCTCTGTAGCACTTTATTTTAGCGTGAGAGAGAGGAACACAGATCTGTGTCAGTCGCGCCAGGTGTTCCGTGGGTTTTGGGCAGTTTTTCAGACGCTCTTGCACGGGTTTGGATGCTGAAGCATGACAATGCTGTGACTAATTAAGTGAACTACTTCTTTCGACTGTAAAAAGCACCTTTAAGTGTAAAAAAGTATGTAAAAAATAATGTGGATCAGTGTTTTGATCACATTACTCACATTACTAATCTTAATTAGGCTGTTTAATGTTGCCTTATATAATGATTAGATGTTATACAGTATGTGTAGCTAATGATATACACTTCTTAGATAACATGTTGACCTTCCACACCAGGAGAGCTGTACATCATTAATATTGATATCAAGACATTATTGTGATTTCAATAAATAATTGTGAATAGGATTCGCTGTCTGAATATTCATCTTCTCTTTCAATTGTTAAGCATCTTATCAACTATATGTCAACAGGGGCTGAACACATGTTGTCCCTGCGGGAAAGCTTGTTCTGGCTATTTGTTAAGGTTTTGAGCGCCTGGTGGAGAGGAGGCTTATCTTAATGGGACGACATACCAGGCGGCCTGCTTGTATCCATAACAGAGGAGTTCTGTGTGCACGCTTTCGTGCACGCACTCAGACCACAACATTAGAATATGAGATAAATAGGTCAAGTAAACAATGTTGATCTATTATGGTACTAATAAAGGACATTGATTAGGTTCTTAAAGTAATTTATATTAATATGACTGTTAAATGGCTGCACTGAAACAAATAATATTTACAGAATATCCAGTTAACTATTATTTGTTATTTAAAAAATCAATTACTGTAATTGCTGGTCTTTTTTAAAAGAAAATACATACCTGACCTCTGATTTGCTGGTCCCCATATTGATCCTACAGAAATAGGCTGGCAAACATTACAAACTTGAAATCATAAGAACAATAACTTTGTTGAAATCAATACATTTTATTCGTAACTTGCAACGCATATTTTCAGAAAAAATATTTATTTTATTGGGCAGTGAGACTTTTTATATACATTATATGGTGACTGGCTTCTAGGTGGTAAATATTGACGAAATATTTGATGAAAATCAGAAATAGTTTATTGTTTTTAGATATTTTATTTTAATAAGGCTGTATGCTCTAAAGCTGCTATAAAGCTGTCTTAGACTGTGTATAGTTCAGATAGCAATTAAAATGATCAAATACAACAACAACTAGCCGAATGATGGGCTGTGCCCTTGGACGATTATTTTGGGAACATGTCTACAAAACTGGAGAAGAACAATGCCACAGAGAACTGGGCAAGTCATGCTACACCTAGGCTTGCTAGCTACGCCGCAGCGCCGGCCCCCATCTCCACAAACCGCTCCGGAGGAGACCAGGAGCGAGATAGACCCAGTGATTATTGCGGCTTTGCAGGAGATAACTGATAAGATTACAAAGACAGGAGACGCAAAGATCGACGTGGCCCTGGCGGACTGGACGGCCGAGCCACAGCAGTTGTAAATGTAATCATCCGACTCCGGTCCCTACCCTCGTACCAACCCCTCGTCTCCGAGTTTGTGTGAAGTGAAAATGAAACGAAAAAACCTGAAGTTTGAAAAACACGGTCTCAACCCTGCAAGCCAAAGTTGCAGATTTGGTACGTGTTCTGACTGATGAAGTAGACGACCTGGAGAATCATAACTGCAGAGGTTTTCTGAAGGGAAGGATGTGGTCAAGTTTATGCAAGCTCGAATATCTAAAACCTCCAACAAAAGCTTGGAAAATAAAGCTTGGCCATGCACACAATTTCAAGTCCGTTTATAACTTGTCTCGTCGCTGACCAGACCAAACGAGCTCCACGTCTCATTCTTCAAGCAAGAGTAGTCAAGAAATGTAAAACCTTTGATCAAGTGAAACATCGCCTGAGACAGAAGAAAGTGGATTATGCTTTGCTTTATCTTACAACGAAGGCTCAATGTAGATGGAATAATAAAAAGATTTACCTCACCGAAGGAGCCCTCACATTTGCTGGTACGCTGCTCGATCCCTGAGAAGTTTGACAGTTTCCCCTTTGTTTAAATTTTTTTTTTGTAATTTGTTTGTTCGATTATTATGTTCTGTTGTTGTGGTTCATGTGTTTGTGTGTTGGGTTAAACCAGAACGTTGTGTAACAAAAGCAGATATATAAGAATTATTTCAACATGGTAAACACAATGGCATCTGAAAAATTATGAATAGCATATTTTAATGTAAATGGGATACTGAGTCCAATTAAGTGGTCAAAGATAATGACAAAGATGAGAAAATAAATAATAAATATTATATATGTTGTACAAAACATCTAAAACATCAAAAATTAGCTAAATTTGATGATAACAGACTTTACTATTCCTCATACAAACATAAGAGTGGCCATATTGATCTCAAGCAGAATAACTGTTTAACAGAGGTTTGAACACAAAGATAAAAATGGCAGATTTGTACTGATCAAAGCAACAATTAATGGAAGTGTGTTTACATTGATAAAGATATATACTCCTCCAGGAAACAACCTCATATTTCTATTTCCATTTCTATACCAAAACGCAATAGAGCTGATTGATCTGAGAGAGACTGGAACTTACACGTTCAGACGACATTAGATGTCTTAAACTAACAAAGTACTGGTTAACCTATAAATAATACATAATATTCACCTTATTCTGGACGTCCGTATGGGCGCTGCCATACGCCATGTAATCCTTCTTCCAATTAGTTAATATTGCCGACCTTGAGAGAAAATACAGACTAAAAAGCCGTTTTTGGGCAGCCCACGGAATCGGTGCATTGTTGACGCGTTGGCCACATGAACATTGGATATTTTACACAAATCAATCTACTTTATATACACTTGCAAGACAAAGTATGTAAACCCTTAGGGATTACAGTACTTTGATTTCTACATAAATTGGTCATAAAATGTGTTTCACAGCAATAGAAAAACACAGTCATTTCACAGTGCAGGGTGTAAAAAGTATGTGAATCTTTGGGTTTAATAACTGGTTGACCCTCCTTTGGTAGCAATAACCTCAACCAAACATTTCCTGTAGTTGCTGCTCAGACCTGCACAACAGTCAGGAGGAATTTAGGACCATTTCTCTTTGCAAAACTCTTTCAGTTCAGCAATAGTCTGAGGATGTCTGGTGTGAATCGTTCACTTGAGGTCACGCCACAGCATTCCAATTTGACAGAGGTCAGGACTCTAGTTTTCTTCTGTTGAAGCCATTCTGTTGTTGATTTACTTCTATGCTTAGGGTCATTGCCCTGTTGCATCATCCATCCTCTGTTGAGCTTCAGTTGACGCACAGATAGTCTTAAGTTTTCCTGCAAGATCTTGGTGTGTTGTGTCTTTTTTCTCCACACATAGCATTGTGTTGTTTTCAAACAACTCAATTTTGGTTTCATCTGTCCACAGAATATTTTGCTAATAGTGCTGTGGAACATCCAGGTGATCTTTCGCAATCTTCAAACAAGCTGCAGTGGTTTTTTTTTGGACAGCAGTTGCCTCCTCCGTGGTGTCCTCCCATAAACTCCATTGTTGTTTAATGTTTTCCCTATTGTAGATTTGTCTACAAAAATGTTAACATGTGCCAGACATTTCTGTAAGTCTTCAGCTGACACGGTAGGATTCGTCTCGGCTGCAGACTTCCATCTCTGCAGGACCTGTATGTCTCCAGGACTCTGGGACGTGCAGGTCGGATCACAGCCGACCCTTCTCACCCTGGACATGGACTATTTGAGACACTCCCCTCAGGCAGGAGGCCACTCCCCTCAGGCAGGAGGCCACTCCCCTCAGGCAGGAGGCCACTCCCCTCAGGCAGGAGGCTACGGTCCATCCGGACCAGAACCTCACGCCACAAGAACAGTTTCTTTCCTTCTGCTGTTGGACTCATGAACACTTCTTAAACATTATCACTTTACCCATATTTTAACACAACTCACTGTTCACTTTCTGCACTACATTTGTATATCTGTACAACTGTAAATTTGTGTACATATTAAGCCTATTTTTTTATGTTGCATCAAATCACCAAGACAGTTCCAAGAAGTTCCTATGTTTGTGAATTTTGTTCATTGACAATATATAAACTTTTTCTGATTCTGATTCTGATCTTCACCTCATTGAGGATTCTACGCTGTTGTACGCTCTTGCAGTCATCTTTACAGGACGACCACGCCTAGGGAGAGTAGCAACAGTGCCTAACTTCCTCCATTTGTAGACAGTCCCTTTTACCGTGGACACATGAACATCAAGGCTTTTAGAGATACTTTTGTAACCCTTTCCAGCTTCATGCACGTCAACAATTCTTGATCATAGGTCTTCAGAGAGGACTTTTGTGCATTCAGTTCACATCAGGCAATACTTCTTGAGAAGAGCAAACTCAAAACTGTTTTTTATAGGGCAGCTTTAACCAACACATCCAATTTCATCACATTGATTGGACTCCAGATTGGCTCCAATTAGCTGTTGGAGAAGTAATTAACTTAGGGGTTCAAATAATGTTTGTTTTATGACCAATTTATCCAGAAATCCAAGTAATTCCAAAGTGTTCACATACTTTTTCTTGCAACTGTACATTTTAGCGGCGATACTTTTCCCTCGTTCTCCATTTAAACCAACAGAGTTCCCGCTGGACCGGAAGTGTGATTACAACCAAAGTGCTGATCATGTGGAAAAGATGGAATAATCTTTTAATCTTAATAGGTCAATAGGGTTGATCGATATCTGGAGAGAAATGAATCCTAATGTACGCCAATACACAATTTTTTCATACCCACTCAAGATATACTTTTTTATTTTCATCAAAGAGAGGTCCAATAATACAGAGGTTGACTTATGCACAAAAGTGAACATGCTCCTATTTACATCACTGTTGATCAGGAACAGAAACAAAAAACACAGATATAATGCAAGTCTACTCAATGACCCTCAATTTATAAAAAACAAGGTCAAATGAAACTTTGAGAGGAAAACTATAAGACTGAAGTTTCTCCACCAAAATGAGTTTGAAATGTTAGAATTGTGACTATTGTGTTCACACTTGCTCAGGTTTAGTCCTGGTTTGATCCTGGTTCAGTTCTGACATAAGGCAGGTGGTCACGTCTGCCACAAGTTTAAGATTATATTATTATTCTGAACTGCTTTGATAAATGAATACATTTAATCTTTCTGATTCTGGACACGACTGTTAAAGAGCAAATCACTCATCAGCGTTAACCAACATGCTCTCGGAACAAACAAAACCTCTGTGTGAAATCAAATCATCACGCGCGGTGAAGGCCCATTTTGCTCTCCATCTGGTGACCCTCAGTCTCAAAAGCTTGTCAAATATTCAAATGCGAACACAAGTGATTATTGAAATGTCAATTGTAGCATCAACTGGCTTTCTTAGTTACACAAAAAAACAATCTATGGCCATACAGCGCCATTTCACAGGCATAGAATAGAAATCATTACTGAAACTAGGAAAGATTTACTTGAAATGAAAACAAAATGCTTCTTGCAATAGATGCAATAAATACTGCTAATGACACTGCTAGTGGCCCATATAAATAATAGCATCATTAAATGACATGGCTGTGGTCTACTAGAGGAAGAAATTCTTGGTCAACAAAAGGCATGCCTTCTGCATTGATAGTATAATGGGGCATGGTGTTTTAATGGCAATATCTTTCAAACTTGTTAAGATCAGATACACAAAACAGCATCTTTAGAAGAGAAAAAGCAGATTAAACTGTCCAGTCACTCCAAAGTCTCCAGCTAAATCTCCCTTTGCCTTCCCATTTCTGCTCTTCAGCAGGGCTTAGACTAACAAAAGCTGGCTTTTGTGTATTTTCCCATGGTAATTACCTTTGCCACCAGTGGATGTGGTAACACAAATCCTAATGCAGGAACACTTCACAGCTAAAGTAACGTATGCTTTCAGTAGACACATTATTAAAATATGAGATGTCAAAGCAAAGGTTTAATGGACAATAACAATACAAGTCAGGCATGTGTCCTTTAATCTTAGGTAGACATGTCTTTTTGTACCATGTGTGCTATTGTCATTGAGTTTTCAAAACTATTACAAAATGTTAAAGAAACATGGTTGTTGTTGTTGTTGTTGTTGATGAATATACCTGTTTATAAAAGATATCAACATCACAACATGTTTACATCAAATTGATTACAATGGCACTGTAATCCACCCTATATATTTAGTATTTCTTGTGAATAGATATGCTTGTGATGGATCACTGTATTGTCCTCTGTTACTGTAAAGCTATAATAAAATCAAGGTAATAATGAGTGCAGCATGTGTCATAACCACAGAGGTGAATGAGTCAGTGTGGAGACAGACAGATCCAGTCCACAACAACAAACACAGACAAGAAGAACAAAAGGCTCCTGCTCACCCCCTTATCAGCGTCTACCTCTAAAAATACAACAGCTCCAGGCAACTGTAGGATCAAGTGTGGGCAAGTGGGGAAATCATGATACAGCCCAACTTCGGCTGGATAGCTCCAATAGGATCAGGGTGTCAGTGTGTTTTATATTTTGTAACTGCAATATACAGAATATGACCAGAACAATAATTGGCTGGGATTTTTTGAGAGACCCATTTTCTCTCAAAAGATGTTTCAAGAAAAGTAATACAAATTAACAACTAGGGCTACACCATAAAACTTCATTTTGAATAGAATAATGAATGAATGAATGAATGAATGCAGAAAATGTATGTTTCTGTGTGTTTGAAAATGTGCACTATACGTGAACTGTGAGCCATGAACCATTGCTTTTCTAAGAACCAAATGTTATTTCATGAAATCCATACAAGGTTCCCTACTTTTTTCTTTTTTTTAGATTTTTAGTCAATACATTTTTGTGAACTTCATGATACGCATATGCCATTTCTTCTTAATAGCTAGTTACACTCAGTGGTGAACTGTCTTGCCTCACAGCGGGAAGACAGTGGATTAGAAATTTAATCCATAGTGTGGCTAGTGACAACTGATAGTGTGGGATCTTTCTGAGTGCTTTTTTCATGTTACATATAGTGACACAGTTACATATTGCTATATTGCTCATGTGGATGACGTTTGCTGTTGCCCACTGCTCCTGAGAGGTTTCTCCTCAGTGATATTAAAAGATTGTCAAATGCAAAAGACACCATTTTCAATCCAGAAAATAAAGTCTTCCATAAAATGCTCCTGTCCAAGTACATTCACTATCTTTCAGGAGCAAATATAGAATACAAATAATACATATGACGACAATAAGGCAATTATAAAAAGTTCTGATGAGGCACATGCCACCTTGTCTCTATGGAAGTATTATTGCTTTACCTTTCATGTTCCCCATTATGGTATAAAATGGATCTACCTAAGGAGACAAGCAGATGACGCCGCCATGTTACAGGTCAGGTCTGGAGAGATCACTTTTTGTGAATTGCATTTGTTACGTCAGCAGCTCACGTAGCAGGGAGCGGGAAGACTCAGGGAGCAATTGGAAGCGTTTCAAAGCACTCTAAAGCGGACCGGTTTGGGCGAACAGAGCCAAGCGTATCTTTAAGGGGATCCATAAAAATAACTACCTGCCCAAAAGACATGGTAAAGAATCTGCAAATGTTCAGGAGGTGCATAGCAGTCACTTATGTTCCAGTGCTGAGCAACTGGTCAAGGGTACGCACACAGCCCAGCACTCTTCAGAGGAGCATTGGGGTTATGGTGCCCTCAGCTCGGGGCTAATGACACTCAAGGAAATCGACAGATGGCTGAGGTCGAGTCATTTGAGGCCTGCCGCAAACCAGTATGGAGACTATGGCCCGCTGTATTTACTTATTCACACCATCACACACATTTACACATATTCAGCCGGCGGGAGTGCAGTCATATGTCTCGTTTTCCACCGCTGCGCTGGTTTAACAACATGAAGGATCCCTGCATGAAGAGGACCATTAGTGAGAGCGGTGGTTGAATTTAAGATGAGTTTGTCCGTTGTTGAAGGCTACAGTCTGTGAAGTAGGAATAATTAATGAGAAAGTGTGTTTCATAAAAGGGCTGCATTTGTCCATTTACTGTTATACAACTAAAAGCTGTTTTGTCTCCAGGTTTTATGTGGAGCATATGTAAAAATGATTAAGAAATTCTAAGTTGTATTGTAATAATGTTACTACTAATGGTAAAGTTTTGTCTATACGAATAACCACATACGCATTAAGTCTGTCCAGAAGACTTTTGCCCATAATTTGTTCATTGCTATGGCAACAGTGCTAGATTTGAAACCCAAGGGCAAAATCAAAATTCACAGTGGAAAACATTCATTGAGATACATTAGCCAAAACTATGTTAAAAGTAAACAACTTCCTCCTACTCCTTTCTCATGTCATTCTCAAAAGAATAAACACATAAACAAAAGAGCTGTGGGCATATGACACTGACTCTGATTATTATCTGATTTCAGTCAAATAACATGCAAACCGCAAAATTTGATGTGAGTAGTCAGAGTTACAAGAAAGACATCAGATTACTTTTTTAATCAGAAATTACAGTCATTTTATTATATATTTTATGTTATATATTACATATTGAATAACCCCAAAATCTGATAATAAACAGATTTTCAGTGCACATACAACCGCAGCCACTGATGGTAACTATAGTATCACTATATAATGTCAAAACTTTTGAATGAACGGTAAGTTTAGTATTATTTGTTATAACATTTGGCGAGATAACAAAATCCCAATCTCAAAAATTAAAACACCACTCTCAAACAGAGAATCAAACCAAAAACGTTCTCCTCCATTAACAATCTACAATGATGCACTGTTGCCCCCTGCTGACGCTGTAATGCATTGCATTACAGCTAAAATGTAGCTCAGGCACGTTAAGAACTGTTCTCAATAAAGAGTAGGCTACCCAATGGTGACAGTTTTCATTTTTAGCTTTGGATGTTCTGCAGTGAGTGGATGCAGACAGTGGCACACATCAACATCAAAAACTCACGTGGAAACACTGTCAAAAACAAATAAATAATTCCAGACTTATACTTTCCTGCTCATGAGCATATTACTTGCGTCATGGCCGGATCAGCTTTTGAAGACAGTTTGACACAAATTGTATTCTAGTCAAACATAGTATTTTAGTATGGCGATTGACGCAAGAGCTGAAATTATCATGAATTCTGAACATGCAGTACCCCTCTAAACTCCCGGAATATCTTTTATTACTATTGCACAGGTTTATAGGTCACGAGACGTATCCTCAGAATTACTTGAGGAAAATGGGTGTCCATGTCATTTTGTTCCCTGGCGACATGTTGCGAGGGCCCTGGAATAACTATTAGTCACAGGCTGAGTCACTGGCTGGGTTTATGCATGCCCATGTGTTTTCCACTCACAGAGAGAGGGACAGAGCTTCAGACAAGGACAACATAGATGACCGTCAACAAACATTTTAACCTGCACTAAACGGCACAAGGCAATCAGTTGACATTTGAAAAACAGGGAGCATCTTAACTCTATTAAAGGGTTATCTGAGTCAGCAGGCTGTTGTTAAGATAAGATAAGATAATCCTTTAATATCCACACAAGGGGAAATTTCGTCAGATTATAGGAAGTTTCAAAACACACTCTTAATAGAACTCTTATGAACAAAAACAGAAAAACTCTTATTAACAAAACTCCTCTCCTATCTTAATAGGGAATGGCGGATAAAAAATAAAGATAACAATCAGATAATAATAAAATAATGATAATAGAATAAAATAAAAATAAAATAAAATAAAGTAAAAATAGGTAGCACAAGACTAGGTAATACTAGACTAGGTAATACTATAAGCAAGTAAGTAAACCGTATAAAAAACAAAATAGAACACTCTTATTTACAGGCATTGCACATGGTTGATTCAGTATTGCACATGAATATGATGGTATTGCACATGGTTACATCAGTATTGCACATGTTCAGGGCTAGCAGTGTTTGTTGTAGAGTCTGACAGCAGCAGGAAGGAAAGACCTGCGAACACACAGCGAGGGTGGATCAGTCTCTCACTGAAGCTGCTCTCCAGAGTGGACAGAGTGTCCTGCAGGGGGTGGGACTAGGGATGTGTACCGCTACGACGGACCGGATCCGGACTTGTAAAACCGTTTCGGTTCAGGTCCAAAAAAAACGAAACATTCTATATCCTTTACACATTCTATATCCTTTACGTTCTATATCCTTTACGTTCTAGAATCTAAACCATCCTAAACCTTCCATAGATCGCAAAATTCGCGCTGTAAAAGACGTAAACACTGACATCGCTGTCAATGGCGCCCGGAGCCATCAGCGACGCACGCGTCTTCCAGAAGTTGAAACCGGCGCAATGAGTTTAAAGACGCGGGAGACCGAACCTTCGGGAAGATCGCTGGCTTAATTGAAGCGTTTGAAGCCGCCGCGTGCGTCGCCGCTTGTGCCGCTCCATGAGTTAGTTTAACGCTTGTTAAAGGAGCGGGTGGTTGGTTTGGTTTGGGTGTAAATATTGTAACTTCTCGCTCAGGTCAGTAATGCTGGTTTAGTGCTCACAAGTTGTCACTTTATTTCTTGAACAGAGTTGGTTACTGTGGGCCGTAACCATGGTGATGGAACAGGAAAATCAGAAACTACCTCGTCTCCTGAGCCGCTCTTAGCTCCACCCCAGAGACCACGCGCACGCGCACTAGAGACTAGGGTCGCTACAATATGAATAAAATAACTGTATTATGTTGTGGTGTGATGTAGCATTTATTTAGGTGGGTTAATGTGCAATATACATATTTATACATCTAAGTAAATACTAAGTCAAAGTAATATTGTTCAATTGCTGGATTCATTAATTGGAGCTTGTATTTTGTAATATTATTTGTATTCTACAGTTTTTAAATATGGTCTTGTGTTTAATGCTGCAATATGATGTATTGTGTGTAGTGTAAAATATTTTCATATTCTATTTTTGATAGTGCTAAGTTGATTGATTTATAGTGGTTCTAGTTGACTGTTATGCTAGTTTTTGAAGGTTTTTACATGACTTTGATGCCAATGGATCTGCAAAATTAAAGAGTGGAAATGTATCTAAAGGCATTAAACTTCAGGTGTGGGGAACAGCCCAGTCAAACCAGTAACACACTTACAAACATAGTATCAGCTGAAACAGCTTCCCCAATACCAATACTCAACTTGCTCTTGTTCGGGAGTTGTTCCTCTAGTAAAACACATGAATGTGTGTTAGCTCGTAGCTTGTGATTTGTAAGTTGTAACTTCTGTTAATAAACAGTGAATAAACCAGACAAGTTGAGTTTATTTCAGTCTGCAGTTAAGTCCTTGTTCATGTGTCTTCAGCTTAATTTAGCCAAGTAGCTTGTGTTATGCTGTTATAACATTATGCGAAAATGGCATGAGTTCAGCCGGACTAATTAGGTCCGGACCTGAACCTAAACCTCTGGATTCTAATCCGGACTTGAACCTGAACGTGGGTTTAGGTATGCATCCCTAGGTGGGACTCATGGTCCAGCATAGATGTGAATCTAGCCAGGACCCTTTTGTCCCCCACCTCCTGCACCGAGTCCAGAGCACAGCCCAGGACGGAGCTGGACTTCTTGATGACTTTGTCCAGCTTCCTCCTCTCCCTCTCTGTGATGCTGCTGCTCCAGCAGACCACACCGTACAGGAGGGCTGATGCCACCACAGAGTCGTAGAAGGTCTTCAGGAGTGGCCCTGTCACTCCAAAAGACCTGAGTCTCCTCAGGAGGTAGAGCCGACTCTGGCTCTTCCTGTACAGTGCGTCTGTGTTATGAGTCCAGTCCAGTTTGTGGTTCGGATGAACACCCAGGTACTTGTATGAGTCCACTCTCTCAATGTCCCATCCCTGGATGTTCACTGGTGAGGGGGCAGTAGAGTGGCGTCTGCGGAAGTCCACCACCATCTCCTTGGTCTTCCCTGCGTTGATGAGGAGGTGGTTCCGCTGACACCAGTCCACAAAGTCCTGCGCCAGTCCCCTGTACTCCGCATCATCGTCGTCTGTGATGAGTTCGATGATGGCAGAGTCATCAGAGAACTTCTGCAGGACACTGCTGTCCGTGTCATGTCTGAGGTCTGCAGTGTAGAGGGTGAAGAGAAAGGGCGCGATGACAGTGCCCTGGGGCGCCCCCACACTGCAGGTCCGAGTGTCAGATACACAGTCCCGGGCTCTCACAAACTGGGGTCAGTCTGTGAGGTAGTCCAGGATCCACTCTGCCAGGTCATACTCCACACCAGCCGTCTCCAGCTTGTCCCTCAGGAGCAGCGGCTGGATGGTGTTGAAGGCGCTGGAAAGATCGAAGAACAGGATCCTCACAGAGCTGCCAGGCTTTTCCAGGTGAGAGAGAGAGCGGTGCAGCAGGGAGATGACCGCGTCCTCCACTCCGATGCCAGACCGGTATGCGAACTGCAACGGGTCTATGGCTGGGCTCACGGTGGAGCGGAGGTGGTCCAGGACTAGCCGCTCCAGTGTCTTCATCAGGTGGGACGTGAGAGCCACCGGCCTGAAGCTGTTGAGGTCTTTGGCGCGTGGTGTCTTGGGCACAGGTACCAGACAGGAGGTCTTCCAGACCTGTGGTACCACCCTCAGCTTCAGGCTCATGTTGAAGACATGCTCCATAACTCCACACAGTTCATCTGCGCAGGACTTAAGGAGCCTGGGGCTGATGCCGTCAGGTCCTGCTGCCTTCCTTACTTTAATCCTCTTCAGCTCTCTCCTCACCTGTGCTGCTGAGACAGTCAGTGGTTGGCAGGGGGACTGTGTGCTGGGGGGATGGGTGAGTCCAGGTGAAGTGGGGAGCTGACGGGCCAGAGCAGAGGTGTGAAGGGGAATGGGGGTGGGCCATTGTCCGGCTGTGGAAGAGAGGGCATGCAGCTGTGCAGGGGGAGGGGCGGGTGACCAATCAAATCTCAAGAAGTGAGCATTTAAATCATTCACCCACTGTAGATCCCCCTCTGTCTGAGCAGGGGGGATTTTGAAGCCCGAGATGGTTTTCAGGCTTCTCCACACTCCCTGAATGTTCTTCTGCTGCAGCTGCTCCTCCATCCTCCTCTTGTAGCCGGCTTCAGCCTGCCTGATCTTCCTCCTCAGCTCTTTCTGCACAGTCCTCAGTTCCTCCTTGTTCCCTGACCTGGCTCTCTTCTTCTCCTTCAGCAGAGCCTTCAGTTCACAGTTAATCCACGGCTTGTTGTTTGGAAAACACTGCACCGTCCAGGAGGGAACGGTGTTCTCAAAACAAAAGTTGATGTAGTCCGTGATGCACTCTGTGGTGGTGTTGATGTCCTCCCCATGGTTGTAAAGCTCGGTCCAGATAGTGGTGCTGTTATTGAGTGTCTGCGTAATGACATTTGAACAACTAGTACTTTTGGCAGTATTTTCAAAAGTATTGAGAGAGTGGACTCTTACAAGTACCTGGGTGTTCAACTGAACCACAAACTGGACTGGACTCATAACACAGACACACTGTACAGGGAGAGCCAGAGTCGGCTCTACCTCCTGAGGAGACTCAGGTCTTTTGGAGTGACAGGGCCACTCCTGAAGACCTTCTATGACTCTGTGGTGGCATCAGCCCTCCTGTACGGTGTGGCCTGCTGGAGCAGCAGCATCACAGAGAGGGAGAGGAAGAGGCTGGACAAAGTCATCAAGAAGTCCAGCTCCGTCCTGGGCTGTGCTCTGGACTCGGTGCAGGAGGTGGGGGACAGAAAGGTCCTGGCTGGATTCACATCTATGCTGGACCATGAGTGTCACCCCCTGCAGGACACTCTGTCCGCTCTGGAGAGCAGCTTCAGTGAGAGACTGATCCACCCTCGCTGTGTGAAGGAGAGGTTTTGTGGTGGCTGGATCAATGCTCGTTTGGGGCGTAGGGTGTAGACAAAGGATTCACGCTGACAAAGCTCTGCAAACTTTTCAAGGTAGTTTATTTACAGAGAAAGCAGTGTCAAATACAGGACAGCAGAAAACAGCGCCCTGGGTCCGCTGGTGATCAGGAAGACGAACCTCGTCTCTGGGCGTATCTCGCCTTTATATACTGAAAACGCACAAAGACCGATAAACAATATCTGACAGGTATGACCCTATCCATGTACCAACGGATTAGCCAATGAGAGAGCAAGATGTAAAGGTATCCTTATTTGGGTAGCACCAGGGGAGAAGTTACAGAAATGAGATCATGCGCTTACACAGATGTACACAAGGCATCTCAAGGCCTCGCAGCCAATGGAGACATCTCCCATTCGGTAGTTAATCAGATGTGGGCCCCTTACATTCCGTGGAATAGACATTTTGGTAGAAACACACATATTCCTAAAAGCCAGTCTCAGAATGATGCCTAACTTTGCATGGACCTAGTTTTAATACACTTCATATTCCTCCCTTCTGAGTGATTAAGCTCAGATCAATTCATTAATTAGACACGATCAGCGACAAGCGAGAGCAAAAACCTGCTTGTCGATGCTTACTTTTGTTTAGCCGTAAAAATTCTCTCGCGGCACCAACCGTCAGTTGTTCTGACCGATCTTGGCTACCACCCCTTCTGGCTGTCCTTGATCGTGTTATCTAGCGACCTAAACAGCCTCACTCCTTTGATTATCATTAAATTTAAGAGTAAATTTGTATTTCGTCTTAAGTTATTATCCAATTGAATCAATCCTTAATCGCTACTGTGTGAGGATATTCGTGTCGCCGCACAACCTAAACATCAGCACTGGATTATCAACAACACCTCAACACATCAACACAGGAGTATAATTTATTTCATCAACCCTTTACTTATTTAACCAAATCTTTTAATTAACCCTTTTATCATTCTATTATAACTCTTTTCACCACTCCTCTCAGCGATGATTATGTTGTCTTCAAAGGTGTTGGTATGTTGTGATGTTTGGCTCCAGCGTTCTCCTCTGATATTCTCAATGTCCACTCCAGTTATTGTCCATGTCCATTGTCCCTTTTTAACAGCATTTCAGCATCGTCCTGGGAACAAAAATAACTGAACAGTATCTTGTAGCTTGCGATCTTTTCATGTAAAAACATCCTCTAAAAAGTATTTTTTTATTTTTTATGTGAACAGAATATATATATATATATATATATATATATATATATATAAGTGTGATAATATAATGGTTAACCAAATTTAATAAGTAAAACAATCCATGGAATGTATACAACAAAAACAATAGAAAATAAATGTAAAAATGTATGTAATGGAATGTAATGTACTGTAATGTACTCCTCCCTTAAACCAGAACACTCCTTCTATGTGAGTGATAGGCTAACCATCATTCATGATCATGTGCATGCATCCCCTTTAAGGAACCATCACCATGAATGATAACTCCTGTTGAGTTAATCTAATTTACTATTAACTAATTCTAAACCCCATTTCCATTTTAGCTGTTGATGTAATAGTCAATGTTCTTGCTGTTTTAACAGACAACTTCATCTTTGCTGTTGTCCTAGTTAATGTTGATGTCAACGTTGACTCAGTCATCTTGTACTTAATCGTTAATGTAATCATTAATGCGAATATTTCTAAACAGCACCAACAACAATCTATAATTTTGTCTTCCCCTATAATTTTCTAATGCAAAACGCCATTCCTAATTTCTTCTAATCTAGATATTTCTCCCATTATTATAAAGAATATATCTTCTCTGATTATTTCCTCTTCCGCATTTTTCCTTAATTCAAGATTTCCCCTTTTTAGTCACTACTAAATTTAGCTTCCTATGTGGTTTTGAACCCAGTTATCAAATCAACTTCGTCAGTGGAAGTTGCTTAAACCCTTAGTTTAGAGATTTATTTCTGTTCCAATTGTCACCACTGTTTTCCCCATTTCAGACCGATTTGTCTGCAATGTCTGTAGAAAATTTCTCATCAAATGTTCCATCATATCTTAACATCTGTTTGCATCTCGTTCTCTAATAGCTTTAAACTATGGTTCTTACCACTAGTGCAAACGCTGCGTTGACATATGTGCACCCGTCACCACTCATGTGGTTTCATTTGAAATTGTAACTCACTTGAATGTTGTCAATGTTTAAACCTCTATTTTGCGAGATGATTTTCCAAAACGCTATTTCTAATTGATTTCCTACATTAATCTAGTCTTTAATCTAGTTTAATCCCCTTGAATCCTATTGAACCCCAATTTGATCTAATTTTATTAAATTTCTAGACTTATTCAGTTTTTTATTATTCACAAATTCTGTCTTTCACCAGAAAGATTCTGTTTGACAGGCTCCACCTCCTTATGATTGTCTACACAAAACTTCACTACACACAAACTTGGCAACAGATGATGCATCTCTTCTGTTCAAGTTTTGAAAGTAGTTCAAAGTAAATATTGTCTCTGGTTGGTGTCTAATTGTCTCTTAACCTCCTCCCTTGCACCATGCGCTAAGCCATGTGCTTCAAGAATAATTAGAACCAACAGTCTAAAAATCAAATCTTTAACATCTTTAAATCAAAATCATCTTTAATGTAATATTTTCTTTCAAATTCACAGCATTAAGACTTAAAGAACTTCTCCTCACTGCATTTTCACCGGTCACAAGGTTTGCAGCTTCTTCGGCTGTTCTGTTTACTTTGTGAGACTTTTAACTCTTAATTTATGTAGTACATTTAGCTATTGCTATGTATTTATTTATTATTATTATATTTTCCAATTCTTCTTGCAGTATGGTAACTTCTTTTGAGACTTTGTCTCCCTTTTTCCCAATAGTTTCTGTAACATTTGATAGAGTCTTTATGGCACATTTCTTGATTCAGTGAATAATTATCATGTCATCCATGTCTTTGAATAATCGTCCTTTATAGATTCTTGTTCAATTTCAGCCAAATTTTCTTCAAAAATTTCAGACTCTGTTTTAGTCCCATGGGAAGTCTTTCCTCAATTGTAATCTTCATGAATCGTTGATCTTCCTCTCGGATCTTCAGGGCATCTGTTAAACCCCAAACACCAGGCCCCTGTAAGGGTTTACCGGGCCTCTCTGTCGTATGGCTGGGCCGTTGAATCTTCCTACGAACCCGCTTCTGAAACCTCCTCTGCATTCTCCTCTGAAGCTTCCTCTTTCTTTCCTGCACTCACGGGCGTAATGACCAAGCCGTCCGCAATTGTAACATTCTGCTGAAGATCTCTTCGGGTTTCCTTTATTGAAATTACCTCTGTTGTAGTTTTCTCTGCCTCTATCTCCCCAGGTTTGTTGCTGGTTAAAGGCTGGTTTGGTGAAGACAGTCTGTGGTCCCCATGACCCTGTCTGTGGTGGCAGATTCTGAACCTGGTTTGGTTGTGTTTGAGGCAATGGCTGGTTCACTTGAGGATGATTTTGTATCACCATCGCTTGTCTCTTTTCTTTCTTCTTAGTGTCAACCAAATGCACTTGATCTAGCTTTTCCATCACCTCTTGGTCTTGTACCTTTTTCCGATATAGCTCCACGTGATGAGCTATGTGGTCTGAATAAACACTAATTGTCATGCTTCCAAGGCCAACCACTTTTTCCAATTTCCTTCTTACTGGTGCCGGCAAGCCTTTCTGAATTTTAGCTTGCAGAATTGATTTCTCCATTTGATTCAACTCTGGATTGTTGCCAGTGACATTTCTCCACACTTGATAAGCTTTTGATACGTATACTCTCGGATTCTCCTCCTGTCCAAGTGGTTGAATAATTATATTATCTGGATGAACGTTTGTTGGAAACATCTCACTTAATGTTCTCCATATTGTCCCTTTTCGAGCGACGAACAGCTCTGCGTCGTACACTGCTGTATTCGCATATTGGTTCAGTCCTGCTTTTGTCAAGACTTCTTGCATCCCTGCCATGCCAAGAATAGTTGCTAGTAGTCTCTTCCCATTGCAGCTTGTGTCCCCACTAACATCTCCTCCAGTTTAGCTATCCAGGGGTGTGCACCATCTTGGAGTATGGGCAACTTTTCCATCAAATCCGACATATCGACATTTTGCCATGGTTTGTATTCCAAACGTTGTCCTTTTATTATTATTGGGCACATCCTCTGGTTTATTCCCTTTGTCACTGTTCTGTCACGCAGTTCATAATGCGAAAGCTCTGAGAATGAAAATCGATGTTTACTAGATGCTTTCGGTCTGTTCTCCGCATCTCTCCAGGATGTTGAATCAGAATCATCACTCTGATCTTGAGTCTCCTTATTTGAATCCGATCCGTCTTCTGACTCTTCATCGCTGTCCTCTGTTTCAGTGTCATTGTTCTCCTTTTGTGTTTTGCATGTCACCTTTAATGACTTCTTGCCTTTCTTCTCCGCGGCAGCCAAACTCTCTTCACAGCTGGATCGTATCCATTCGCTGCTCCTTCTTCTTCATCACTTTTGTCATTTTTGGTGGACAATTTTCTGAGTTTTTGTTCAAGGGTTTTCTCGCTTGTCTTTTTCTTCTTCTTCTTGTTTTTGAGTTTTTGATACATTGTTACAGTTGTTGTAGCTTTACCAGTCTCTATTACTTGTTCATTTTCATCTTCAATTTTGTATCTTCCATCTTGAGTCATCACTTGGAGCTGTGGATATTCTTTTGCAATATCCTGTAATTTCTCGTAAGGTGGAGGCATCTTCACTGTTGCCTGCGTATTTGAGGATGATCTATTGATCTTTACCCTCACCTTTTCCACTTTTGGCTTATCCTTCTCCATTTCCATCTTTGTTTTCTCCCGTTTCTCTTTGTTTTCGAGCCACTTGATCCCTTCGTTTTCGAACAACTGCATCACTTCCAATTCAATTCTTCTCTTCTCTTTGCGTTTCCGTCCAATTCTTCCTCTCTTTTGGTTGGCTTTGTATGTTTCGATCAACACCTGTAGTATTTTAATTACGTCCTTCACAAGATGATTGTTTATCTGCACCAAATCCACTGTAGTATTTAGTCTTGATGTCGCCATCATGCTATATTTTCTTTCTTTAGATTTATTTTATTTTATTTTGTTAAATTAATTTACCTCAACGTAGTGTTTTCTCTAACACTTCTCAAGTTATTTAGTCCGTTTGATAAAAACTTCAAAGATCGTTTGCCAACCTCAGCAGATGTGAAAGAAATTGGTGTTCAATGTCAATCAAAAATCTGAATTATAACTAAAGAGTAAAAATAAATCCAATGTCTATCAAAAAACAAAGTTATTTTTATCTAACTAAAGAGTAACAATAAACAAATTCTAAATTATACCTTATCCAATTAACCTTAAGATATGAGAAAATCAAAGCTATATTTTTATTCAATTGAAGTTCAATTTCAGCAAAATCTCAGGATTTGCAGTGGACCAACTAAAAATGTAAAATTCTTAATTGTAGTACTATGTCACTGGTTATTCAAACTAGGATATAATAGAACCAACTAAATTTTTATCCAATTAAGTAGCATAAAAACAATTCTCTTAACTCACAATGGACCACGCCAATGCAACGGTTCTCAATTATAAAGATACGCCTTATCTTATGTAATTATGTGTAACCCCAACAATCAGTCATTGCCAAGTTTTTGCATAACAGAAGTATGTGATTATAAATGTGTAATTACACAGTCTTTTTTAATGCAAGAGTTTGTGAATAGAAACAAACTGGCCTTTTGCAAGGTCTTCTCCTCCAGTTGACGGCTTGGTTTCGTCAAACTGTTCTGCTCCGTTTCCTGTTTCCTTCTGTCACTCCGATCTCGTATGTTGTCGCAATAACAGAAAAGAAAAAACAGTGATTAGTTCACGTTAATCCTTTGCCAATTCAGGTTATTTCAAACAATTATCATAACATAATTTTCATCATGAATAATTTTCTTAATCATCCAATAAAGTATCTTATTTTTGTAATACCATCATTCGTCCTTCACTTATCTATTTATTTATTTATTAATTCATTCATTTCTTTCTATTTTCTCGTTAATTAACCTCTTTTCATCTCCAACTTCCTCCCTTTTATTATTAATCTTATAATAATAAATCGAGTACAGCCTGTGATAACAAACGGTCGAGATTGCCTCTTAGTCCGATGCATCTAACAATCTGCTTTTTTCTCTCTCTCTTTTCCTGCTACTTTTTCGCACCCTGCTCTGCCTCACACACACGTAGGAGGAGCCAATAGCTCCGCCCCCAATAGCGTTAACCTGCTCAGTCTTTCTTCCTGTCCTCTGTCTGGGCACTTCCGCCGTGCCTTCCCTCTTTCTCTGTCTTTCTTCACACCCTGTAGGAGGAGCTAAACTCCGCCCCCGACTTCTAAAAACTATCTCAAACGCGGTCCAGTTGTCCCCCTTGAAACATCTCTTAACAGACTCCACAGAGCGAAGAAATTGATATAAAAATGACCGACAAAAACGACTTCACACTCCGGATCAGCACTCACACAAAGACAACATCTGCTGCTCAACTTAAAGTAAATTTCTTTTTACTTAAAGTTAAACTTCACGTTTCTTCAAACTTAGAAAGACTATCTGTGTCCTCTCTCAGACTGCACCCTAAAAACACAATTTTACTCTGCAAACAAAGAAACGCACAAAGACAAAATAACCTTCGAGTTCCAGCCTCAAGGATAACTAACCAAAAAACAAAATCCCACATAAAAACCAACAAACAAACAACAAACTCGAGTAACGTAAAACGTATTGCATGCTTTTTAATCTCAACTTCAAACTGTAACAGCGCTAAAAACTAAATCTTCTCTCTTCAGTTTAGCAATTTGCTCCCCTCCCTTTCTCCTTCTCTCTCTCCGACACTCACTGACACCAAAACGCAGCAGCAGAAAGGAAAACGAAAAAGGTGGGGGCTTAGCGCCTGGAGCTCTCTTTAACCTTTAAACTTCAACAGTAACGTTACTTCTCAAAACACAAGGACCCATTCTGAGGGTCAAACTGTCCCCGGGGCACTACTTTATTATCTTCTTTTTCTTTCAACTTAAACTTCGGCGTTTCTTCGAACATGAAGAAACTGTTCCCAGGTACTTTTTATTCTCTTTTCAACACAACCACCTTAGGAACAATAATGCATTTATTTTTTCTCTCTCTCCTGGCCAGGGTTAACATCTACTACCGTACCGACTTTACGTCACGTCTTCCTCTCTCTCTTCCCCTCTCTTCTCCCCTTCTCTCTCTGCTCGGCGCACACAGACACAGAACTTCAGGCCGCACACACGGAGCAGAAACGAGAAATGAGCAAAGGTGGGGGCTAGATCTCACCTCTCTGCCGTTTTATTTCTGACAGGTTCTTTCCGTTAACCGTCTATATTTTCAGTTTTAGTTCAAAATACATTTTTGGACACGTATATCATCACTTAGATACTAGTCTGACTCTTCACCGAGGCCTACGGTAAATGATGCTAAATCTAGGGTCTTTGATCACTACGTCTCCTCAGTATTTAGACAAAAACAATTTATCTTTCCAAATTCAACTAACACATTTTTAGACGTGTCCCCCTTTCCCACACACGCGCCTCACCGAGCATCACCTCCACACAGCTCTTTAACGGAAACAGGCATAGGACAACAGCACTCACACAGCATCAAACCAAAGGTCGAAAGGTAAAACTCACCTAGGCCAATGATTTTCTGCTGTTTAGAGGCTTCGATCCAGTCTGCAATCCGTCCCGATTTCGTGACGCCATTTTGTGGTGGCTGGATCAATGCTCGTTTGGGGCGTAGGGTGTAGACAAAGGATTCACGCTGACAAAGCTCTGCAAACTTTTCAAGGTAGTTTATTTACAGAGAAAGCAGTGTCAAATACAGGACAGCAGAAAACAGCGCCCTGGGTCCGCTGGTGATCAGGAAGACGAACCTCGTCTCTGGGCGTATCTCGCCTTTATATACTGAAAACGCACAAAGACCGATAAACAATATCTGACAGGTATGACCCTATCCATGTACCAACGGATTAGCCAATGAGAGAGCAAGATGTAAAGGTATCCTTATTTGGGTAGCACCAGGGGAGAAGTTACAGAAATGAGATCATGCGCTTACACGGATGTACACAAGGCATCTCAAGGCCTCGCAGCCAATGGAGACATCTCCCATTCGGTAGTTAATCAGATGTGGGCCCCAGAATGAGGCCTAACTTTGCATGGCCCTAGTTTTAATACACTTCAGTTTCGCAGGTCTTTCCTTCCTGCTGCTGTCAGACTTTATAACAAACACTGTTAGTACTGAACACTCGCAATACTGACCTAACCATGTGCAATTCTGTCATATGTGGCGCAGCAGCCTAAATGCCGGAACATGTCGGCCTCGGTGAAACTGAGATAAACCCCAAAAAAGATTTTTTTTCCCCAAATTTGTGATTTTCATTTTTTTGCAGAATGTGCTAGTTGAAGTTATGAATAAGCCCCTGTGTGCTTCAGATAACACTATTGGTTGTCTTAAACGTATACATTAAGCTGGTCTTTTTCCTGCTCTCCTGGGGGGCGTCACCTTTTTCTAGCCAACGTATTGTTTACACTTTCCACCAATCAGCTGTGATCCGCATGGCTACAGCTGCGTGCTCCATGTTTTCCTCTCATTACTCCAGACCGTCTGCAGAGCACAGTCTTCAGAGCTTACATTTCCTGGACTACATTGCAACGGAACTGTTTACTCAGGTACACTTTTACTTTACTACTAAATTATTGCTTTAACGCTGTGTTTTAATCTTACTTGAATCTTACTTGTCTGCTCCGGTGGAGCTAATGCTAAGCTAACATGTTGCTTCAGTGCACTCTGCAATACGGGCTTAATGTGATTACTTGCTGTTATCACCATGTTATCGGGTTATTTTTCGGCGTGGGTTGGCCCGTGAGTTGTGTGGGTCGTGCTTTGTGTCTGTTTTATGGTGCTAAACCGGCTGTTAGCCCCACAGTCCGGAGCTAATCGCAGCTATTCGGAGCTAAATTGTAAGCTAAACTTTGCTATGTTATCGGGTTATTTTTCGGCGTGGGAAGAGAAAAAAACTACAACTCCCGATACCACTTCTGGTCACGTGGCTTACATACGTTGCACGTCACGCACGCACTGCGTCACTCGAACCAATCACGCGCTTGCCTGGCCATAATCAGCTTCCTGTGTGTCTCTCTGTGCACGGTGTTGGGAGAGACAACAGGACGGCTGAACCAGGTAAGCTTTGCGACTAAAACACTAAATCACTTTAATTTTAATCACTTTAATGTGCGCCGGTTTTAAACTCGAGTGTATGTTTATGTTTTGGTGTGCTGTTCTGCAAGTGTTTTGCTTTTACGAGCCGTGTTATCTCAAGTGAGCTAGCTAGCATCGCTAGCCGAGGGCAGATGTCCCAATATCTCCGCGTTTTGCATCTTAAATACACCGTTAACGTCACAATGTGAACTGTTATCTGTGAAGCGTGTTATTCCCATATTACTGTTAACCCTAATCCTTTTTTTCCCCTTTTCAGAATTGGCAAAGACACCCTGACTGACATGACCTGTCTCTACGTGAAGTCTGCTAAGGAGCGTGGTAAGTGTAAAACATTATTTTGGTGATTTTCATGTTTTAATGATTAGAGTATAATTAACCATAAGCAACATCTGTTTTTCAGGTGAGCCTGCAGTTTGCTGGCCACACCAAATTCTCCTCTGATTGCGGCTTTGGACTTATCATGCGAGCATACATGAAGACCAGGGTTGACGCTTTGGAAGACTTCGCTGAGGTTAGTTTATATTATTTGACTACTGTAATGTGTAAACATTAGCCTGGCAAAACTTCAGTGCTGCTCTCTGCTTAAGATTTGTTTCTTCTGTTCTCATTTTTTTTACATTGTCGCCCTTGTCATCAGGTAGTGGAAAACAGCTCTCCTGAGTCTCACCTCAATATCCCACTTCTTCAGACGGCTTCCAAAGATCCAAGAGTTATCAGCACTTCAGGTATTTATATTGAAACTCTCACATTGTGTTAAAAAAATAGTTAATGAGTGTTTTATGTGAAATAGTTAGCCATTTCTCAAATGTCCTGTTATTTGTTTACAGCTTTGATGCCAAGAGTCGAGAGTCACAGCACAGAAGAGTGCACAGACGAAGAAGAGGATGAGGATGTGATCTCTGATGTAATTGGACTCTGGTGGTGTACATATCATATCTATTATCTATTATCTCATATCTCATATCTCATATATTCAAAGCCATGGACCCGTTGCAGTTCGTATACCTGGCCCTGGCATCTGTTTATAAGAGTTCTTCTATTAGGAGTGTTTTTTAAACTTCCTATAAGTTGCTGTCCTTTCCCCCTGTATCTACTGCGTTGTAACATTAAAGGCTATCTTATCTTATCTTTTGTTGTTTGTGTTGAATCATTCAGTGCACCATTGTTGGTGCACTGAATCACCTGTGAATTATGTTTATCGACAAATGCAATGAACCCTATTCTCATTCTGATCCAAGTATTTCCATTTTAATACAGTAACTTCTAATTCTGATTCAAGTCCAGTTACCATCAATAACAACACTCCTCTTGAGTCTTCAGTGACAGCTGTAGGGGGAAGGTGGTGTCAGTGTGACAGGGGGGAGGGCTTATCTCAATGAGATGCAAATGAGCCCCCCTGTGACTCTGGGCTCACTCCGGTGAGAAACTTTGAGCCCCGTTTTCTCAGTGAATGGGTTTGAGAGTTGTATACATTCAAATGACCACAACTTACTCAAATATTATCAGATCTACATGAGTGAGACATCATTGGAAAGCTTTGAATTCACACTTTCAGAATCTGAATAACTCAAAATGTCTCCGGGTAGACATGTACCTGCTTTATCCACGGTCAGACACATATGTGCAATTGCTGTTGGAATTCATGTGCAATTCATGTGCAATTACTGTGAAATTCATGTGCAATCTATGTGCTGTCGTGACACATTCATGTGCAATTACTGTCGTGATCACATGCAATGGTATTTATTTATTTATTTGTCTATGGGAGTTTTTATTTATTTATAGGAGATCTTCTACTGAAAGTGTTTTTCAGACTTCCTATAAGTGATCTGTTCTTCTGTATCTACCTCTGTATCTACCTGTGTTGCACCAATGAAATTTCCCCATGTGGGACAATAAAGGAATATCTTACCTTTATTTTTCCATTTATAGGATGAGAACACAAGATGCTGACAAGCCATACGCCAAGAAGCCTCCAAACGCCTTCATGATCTACAAAAAGGAGCAGAGGGAGACAATCATGTTGGAATTCAACATAAAAAACTCCGCACAAGTGAACAAGATTGTTGGGGAGCAATGGCGTATGCTCTCGGCGGAGGACCAAGCCCCGTACTTTGATAAGGCGCGGGTGGCCAGGAGGGAGCATGAAGCCAAGTACCCTGGGTGGTCCGCTAACGACAACTTTGGGAGAACGAGGAGAAGAAAGGCCAACACAGTGACTCCCACATATTACAGCCTTCCTGCAGCCCCTGTACAGCCAGGATTTTACTACAGTTGTACGATGGTATCACAGGAGTACTATCACACTGCCCTGCAAATACCAACCCAACACAAGCCACAAATGTCATAGGTTCTGTTGCTCCATTTCAGCACACACTCTTCCCCACTGTAAATATGGTACCACCAACCCACCAACACCTATAGCAATCAACCCCCCGACCAACCAGGCAGCATCTTCTACAGCCCACCCAGCAGCACCCACCAACGACAGCAGTAGTGCCATTCCACATGCCAAAGTTCTGCTGCTGCCAGAAAAGCCACCCAAACACAAGCCTGGAGCACTTGGCAAACTGGAGAAGATTTATGAGGAAAATGAGACATTTGGACTTCCATCCAGAATCACAAGGTCAAGAGCAGCTTCAGGTTGAAACTCCTCCTTTGGGACAAGAGAGCCATGTAAATACTAGATATATCATATTATTATTTTTTACTATGGATTACTTCAAATAAATCAAAAGTTGCTTTCAGTTTTTGAATCATTATTGTTGTCAGAGTGTTATTTTATGAATTGTTCATAAGGAGGTAATAAACCAGTCTTACTGCTGATTAGGGCTGAACAATATGGCAAAAGGATTGATGCTGTGATATTCAAAACGTTTAAAATGATGTTTCTTTGAGTATGACATTTCACAGAGACGACCGACTGCTCATTCGATTGTGCCTTTTTTCAAACATCATTTTCCTTCTCAAACCGTTTGCACAATAAAAACAACCCTGCACTCAAAACTTATAATACAATGAAGTTTTAAGTAATGTTCTTGATAGATGTTTGGGCCATAGCACAAATAGAAGGAATCATACTACAATGAATCATCCAGTGAATCCATTGGCCAATCAAATTCTTCCATTTTATTGCACAGTTATTAAAATACACATAAACACAGGGTCAATATTTCATATAAATGTGCCAAAAATCTGTTAAGTCAGCCCCTCCAAATTACCTGTCTTCAGCTGGCTCTTATACCTGGGACAACAGCAGCATTACAGCGCCCCTCTGTGGACAAATGGAAAAACAACACATTGACACCAACTTTACATTTAGCTAAAAATGACAGTATGATATTTTCCAGAGCCCGTAATAGTCATTGCAGTGCTATAAAGGTCATATACTAATGCTCCTCTCAACTCGTACCTGGCATTTTCTCTGCCTCTTGCTCTTGCTCTGCAAACCCAATCTGACAATTTATGCAGATTGCTTATTATACATACAAAATGTATATATACATTGTCACTGTCACAGACTCGACCTGAAATGTTACTTAGTGCACCTTTGAATATAAAACACACAATTTGCCCAATATTTAAAATAGACATTCACAGTAACTTTACTTTAATACAGTTACACTTTTATTTGGTAGTATTCAGAATATGGATACATTCCTAAAAAAACTACAAAAACCGAAAATCCGCTCCATGTTGACACGCACACCAGAATGTGATCATTATCTGATTTCTGGATATTAAGAGTATTTCAATGACAAGCAAAACTCAAAATCTAATTTGGGTAATCAGATGGATTATGATCAGAAATAAATCGAAATTGTTTACCTATCATTTTTGTAGGAGCCAAAAGCCCCGATAGAGATGTAGTGTTGGGAGCGGCCACAGGGTGTCGCTGTGGGAGCATGGATCTATATGGGTGGGACAGGTATAATGGATCTATTATATTATCGGTTGCTAAACGGACAAGCACACAGTTTGATGACCGCTTACGGCGGAACTGTTTATGTAGTGAAAACGTTCTGGTGATTATGGATTTTATTATTGATATGAAATGAAGCACTGCTTGGACTGGTTTTAAGAGTCTTTGTAATTAATAACGGATACTATGAACTTTGGAACTGCCTCGGTGAACTTTCTGGGATCACACAAAACAGTGAGCTAGCGTGTCAACAACTAACATGCCGTCTGCAACGTAAGCAACTCGAGTTGGAGCTGGCTTATACAATTTTAATAAACTTTTTACAAAAGACATCTGATAATATCAGCATTTTTCTCAAACATGGACATTCCATTGTATCTGTGCATTTCCATATGCACTTGTCTGTGCACCTGTATGTTGATAGGGCTGTGCATGTAATGATATTAAAGTATATGTGTCCTACACTATGCTATAAGCTGTAAATAAACAAATCAATCTCTCATCAGATTTTGAGTGCATTACATATGGTCAAATTGAAAAAGGCCCAAAGTAGTTTTAATCCTAAAACACGTTGTTACATAATAATATAATGCAAATCAACACGAAAGTCCTCAGAATCCAGTACAATGAATAACAAACGTGAGTGCTTGGCCCATGTAATGGAATTTCATACACAATACATTTGATTTGAAGTATTCAGTATTCTTCCCAACATTTTACTGTCTTCGAAGAAAGAATTTCAAGTCAAGTGATTAATACAAATCAAATTCAGATCAGATCTTGTGGATGAAATGGTCGTATATATATATATATATATATATATATATATATATATATATATATATATATATATATATATATATATATATATATATACATATACACAGTGTTGGGAAAGTTCACTTTCTACATGAACTAGTTCAGTTCATAATTCAAAATTTTGAACTAAGTTCACAGCTCAAAAAATGAACTAGTTCTGTTCTTTCAATATTATGCAATAATTGCTAATAAATTATTTCCACAGCCCAAATACAACCACAGGCAGCAATTATTGTATTAGTTTATTGCTGAAAATATGTGTCAGATTTCATCTTCATATCCAATTTTGAATCCTTACCCAACCAGTATTTACATTCACATTGAGGGGACAGACTTCCCCCATATGTTGCTGTCCATTCAGCACCACACTAGTTAATCTAGTAAACTAGTTTAGTTAAATTAAAGGACAGAATAAATAAAACATTTGTATTTTTAATAATAAAACTATTACTACTCTCACCGAAATAACAAGAGTAAAATAAAACAGCAGCCCAGATTGTCCCTTAAGGCACTTAGCCCAATTACCCTACCAGGAGGTGGCGCTGGTCCTTAGCAGTAGGCCTGGGACCCGGTACAGTCCCACAGTCCGGCTGGGGGCCAGAGCCGACACTCAAAAACTCCAAACGTTGATATGTTACAGTCTGCCAGTGTAGAATGGGGCCCGTGCGAACGTGCCCGAACCCACCAAGGGCACTTGGAGGGAAGTTCTGGGTTTGGGGTCGGAGGAGAGACGTTCTGGGTTTGGGGTCGGAGGAGAGACCCGCGGGGTTACAATCCTATAATGTACAATATTTTGGGAAACTAACTCTCAGATGGATGTCCAGAACCGTGCGCAACAAGCGAGGGAGAGAGGAAAAGAGATACATACCGGTGCTCGAATCTGTGCACAATGCGCGCTGCGGCTGGGAGGAATCCCGGCGCACAAAGCCTGCATGTAACGCCACGCACTACAAACAGTGCTAAAATATAAATCTATGGAAGCGAGACAGCTTACCGGGGCGTTAGACCTGGGGAGCGTGCGGCACGAGTCATACGGCAAGGTTTGAGCAGGGTTTGGTGAGCGCACGATGCGCAAACCAACCTGGTTAACACGCTGGTGTGATCGCTGGCTTTAAGCCTAAACTTTGTGGTGTTTTTGTGGCGATCAGAACGAATGCTCCGGTCCTCGTGCCGCTTGCACTGCTCCCAGGTGGCGGGTGAGAGGGTCAGAGGTGAGAAGGGCCAGCACAGGTGAGGAAGCCTCGTTTTAAAGGCCCAGGTCACAGGCCATAGGCTGTCAGCGGTTATGAGGGCCTACTGCCACAAGTACATCATTAACGTTAAGGATGCGCTCGAAGATCGGCTTCTGCATCCACCTGTGCAGAGCAACGTTGCCGCTGCACCGACGTGCCCTCCGCGAGATACTGCAATAGATAACTTGAATTTAACTCAAATAATTAATACGTCATCAGAACGCTTCAGACGCAAAGCTCGGACGCTTGATTGAAGGATCAAAATGACAGGAAGTAACAAGCCAAAGCGCCGTGGACCGTCCGGTTACCGCTGTTCTATCGGTCATCACCACGTCCAAGTTGCCAACAAATAAACTTGACAAAAGATAGCAATTCACGACTATCAAGGTAAGAAAAGACACAACCTTTAAGGCTAACAACAATTAGCATTAGCAACTACTCACGCATTAGTCTGTTTAATGTAGCTAAACCATAGAAGTCATGAGTAAATAGGTTAATACTAAGGTATCAAAATACAATATATTTCATGATGTAGACATGGTATACGCTCGAAATGTATATGTAGTGCAAATAATTGTGCAGCTGAAGTCCAGATTACACAATTTCACGCATTCTCCTTTCTACCTTAGCCCAGCAAATCCAGATGGTAATGGGTGATAGAACATTTGATACTAGACATTGCTTTTTGCATGTCTAGTATCAAATGTGGTGGAGGGCGAGCTAGTTGTGAGCGCTAGGTGCTCTAGGTCCATGAGAAAAAACAGGAGCTTCACAGACTGCAGCTTTGGAAACGGACAGTAATCCGGTTGGCTCATGATGTTCAGAAGTTGGCTATTGAGTTAATATGTTTTCAGTGGTGTTTTCTGCTGCGTTTGCTGTATATTTTTTTCAGTTTTGGTTATTTTTCAAACTATAATGTATAATTTAATCAACAACTTGTTGTGTTATTCAATGTGTATGTACTCTAACACTTCAAGTGCTATAGATCACATTGAGAGCAGAAAAGGATGAATTGTGGCCTCATCGTGTGCTTGTGTGGCTCAGGTCAAGTGTTTTGCAACCTTCAACCGTCTTGCAGCACTTCTTTACCAAACTGCACATTATTCCCAGCTCCAATTGCAGGCTGTTCCTGCTGAAAATCCTTTGGGATTACTTGGATATACATTAAGGAGACGTAACTACCTACATGACATGTTTCAGGCAGATACTAGCTAATGGTTAAAATAATATTTGTGTTTTTGTCTTTAGGGAATCCATCTGTGAGCTTGTGGTGCGAAAGCCAAAAACGGTTGGGAAAACCAATCTTCAGTCCACATTCTACAGAGCATATACAGGTACAATTAATTGTTTAAGGCGTTTGTGCTTAAGAGGTTTGTTTCCATTCTGTCATGTCTTTCAGGACCACTTCCTGACCCTGACATTCTGGCATCTGGGGAGAAACTACGCCAGCGGCAGCAGCAGCCACCTCCTATGGCTCTTGTTCTGGATGGGCTGCCTGAAATGGAGCTGGTTCCATCTAAGTTTTGGCCTGCGCCACAGAAGTCACCTATGTCATAACAGTGCCCTCCTGAGAAGTCCTCCGGCATCATCCTCCACCACATTACTCCTGAATTCCCTGCTCTTCCTCTGATGCAGCACAGTTTATCCACCTTTTGTTTTGTGCTCACCTTGGTGCAGCTAATTCGTCACCAGAGATCTCTGCTGAAATTGGCCCTGGAACCAGGGAGCAGTCCAGATGTGCTGATATCCTGCATGGACACAGCTTCGCAGACCAAGACTGACCACTAGCCACTGCCGTGATGCATGGAAGGGAAGTGCAGAGCCTGCATCTGCTGCTACAGCGCATGCAGCTCGGTTGATTAGAGGGTCGACTTTCCAAACATCTGCCACGAAGCGTGGTCTGCAAATGGAGTCAGAGGAGCTAGTGAGCTACACTGAGTTGATGCGTGTCAATGTGCTCCCTGTAGGATTCATCATTCGTCCTGATGCACCACATCTTGGAGCGAGTCCAGATGGCAGTGTATGATCCATCAGAGTCGCCCTCATTTGGACTGGTTGAGAACTGGTTGAGGTAAAAAGCAGCACTGAGAATGACGTTTCCATGGTGGCATATCTCAAGGTTGTGGATGGAAATGCCAGTCTGAGGCGTTCACACACGTAGTACTGGCAGGTGCAGGGTCAGTTGGGAGTCTCTGGCTTGGAATGGTGTGTCTTTGTCACTGACACACTGTCAACAGTCACTGTCGAGCGAGTGTGGCTTGACGACGCTTTCATTTCCCAAATGAAATCCAAACTGGACATGTTTTACTACAAAACCGTTATGGATGTGTTTATTTCTTTGCTATAAGAATCATGTAAAATATTCATTGTTTATATATTTATTGCTCCGATTTCAGATGCAATTGTGGCAGAATGGTCTGCGGGCAGACTATGCCACTTGGAGGCTGTTCCTATTGGCTAATCGCTATGGCTGTTGACCAATAAAAAGCGCACCTGTTTTTCATTCATTCTCTGAGCAACGCACTTCCTGGGTCCTTGGGTGTTGCTCCACGTTCCTCCGCTCTCCAGGTAGTTGTTGTCCTCTGTTCATAAGATTTGATCATGTAGTTTTACTCATAATGTAGTTTGTGTGGTTCAGTGCCGTGGCCTGTCACCTGGCGCCGCTTTGGTTAACGCTCCGATGTGATCTCTGCGGATTGTGGTGGTCTCGCTGTCATAGCCCCACAACGCCTGGTCCCGTGCAGCTAACCTGGTACGTCCTGAGCTGGAGACATTAGTCGGCAGCCTAGTGTTCGGTCGGCTATAACAAGATCTCTTTTCCAGAGTCCATGTGATTTAAATATGAAAAGTTGTACAGCAGAGCAAAACGAGGTGAAAGAAAGATATAGAGGAAAATTATACAGAATGTGAACTGAATGTTTAATTGTGTTTTTGTTTTTTCTTTTGGTCTTTAAATGTTTGGTGGTGTTTTTTTTTTCTTTTCTATTAATCGTGGATTGTTTTTTTCTTTTACGTTTCTGTGTGTTTATAGACCTTTATTTTTTCTTAGATTTTTCAGTTATACAAGGGCTAAGTATAAATATTGTGTTATAAACGTGGATTATAAATGTTAATATCTTATTATTAGTGTTAGTATATCATCATTAATATTAATAATATGTTATTGATGGTTAATATCGATAGTGATGATAAATAATAATTTTAAAAAAATGCTAAATACAATTCAATATATGAATGGGTTCCTTGAGTGAAGATAAACAAAAATAATAAATCCCCTTTATATCGCATTTTGAAGAGTCACAATCAGCATATTGCAAAGACTGAAATTATTTAAGTAACATTTCATCTCTTTGCAAACAAATGATCCTGTCTTATTTTGTAAATGTTACAAGAGGGTTTTATTTTCCTCTTTTTGAGCGTCAGTGTATTTCAACCTTGTAGTTTAGACTTCTGTTGTGAAATGCGTGTGATTTTTGGATTTGTTTAGGAGTTCATAATTTAAAATGTTTCAAATGAGTTTTTATCAACATCATATTCCAAAATGTATATTTTACATTTTCATCCAAGAATGAAAATTGAATGAAAGGAACGAGAGATTAGATCCAAATTCATCTTTTCAATCACAGAGCCCTAAACCAGAGCAGAAACAAACTCAACATGCAAAGAACATGACTTTACATGTCGTGTGAAGCAAAGCAATACCAGGTATATAGTTATGTCAGACTTTATAACAAACACTGTTAGTCCTGAACACTCGCAATACTGATCTAACCATGTGCAATTCCGTCATATGTGCAATTACTGCTGTGATTCATGTGCAATTACTGTGAAATTCATGTGCAATCCATGTGCTGTCGTGACACATATTCATGTGCAATTACTGTCGTGATCACATGCAATGGTATTTATTTATTTATTTGTCTATGGGAGTTTTTGTTTATTGGAGATCTTCTACTGAAAGTGTTTTTCAGACTTCCTATAAGTTATCTGTTCTTTTCTTCTGTATCTACCTCTGTATCTACCTGCATTGCACCAATGAAATTATCTTAAAATTAACAAATGTACAGGATTTTCTAGTTCAACTGAATGAGCAGAACATTTTGTCAGTAAAAAATAGGTTGCTGGCTAAAACTTGACTAAAACTAAAAATGATTTCAGTCAAGACTAAAACTAAATTAAAATGTGTTTTTATTGAACAGTGTAAAAAAACAGGTAAAAAAAAACAACAGATAAAAATACTGTACTTAAGAGCGTTTCCAAGAAGAGTTACGAGGACATCTGCTGGACACAAAAGGGATAGAATAAATGAGAGAAAAACAAATCATGAATATTTTAACAATAATATAGGCTTTATATTTGCAAATATATGAAATCACATTGCCAAACTAGCCCAGGACGGAGGACTTTGATTTAGGCTGGACTGCGGGGACTGTGGCCTTCTCCTTTTGGCCCTTTTGGGGCCAGGCTGGTGCCAAGACCTAGCCCAGAAAGGCGGACTAGATTTTGGGGCCTGTTCCTTGTCCTTTTGGTCATTTTGGGTCCAGGCTTGTTCCAAGACGTAGAACAGAAAAGAGGACTTGATTCAGGCTAGTACCAGGGAGGTCTAGCCTGGTCCTTTTGGCCATTTTGGGGCCAGGTTGGTGTCAAGATTTAGCCCAGAAAGGGAGCTTTTATAAAGGCTAAACTCGGGGCCTTTTCCTTCGTCCTTTTTGCCGGTATGCTGGTTCTTTGACTTAGCCCAGAACGGATGGCTTTGATTTAGGCTGGACTGCTGGGAAACTGGTCTGGTCCTTTTGACCCTTTTAGGCCCAGGCTGGGGTCAATTCTTTGACCAAAAAGCTGGCCTTTGAGACAGGCTAGAAAAGGCTAGACTCTTGGGACTCGGGATTGTCCTTTACACCCTTTTGGGGCCTGGCCGTTGCCAACATAGCCTATGACTAAGGGCTTTGATTTATGCTAGCCCGATATTTTTGGCCCTTTTGGGTAAAGACAGACCCCAAGTCTTAGGCCAGAAAGGAGGGCTTTAATACAGGCTAGACCTAAAAGGTTCTGGCCTGGTCCTTTTGGCCCTTTTGGGACCAGGCTTGGGCCAATTATTTTCCCATAAAGAAGGCTGGGGCTTGGCGGGTTCCAAGACTAAGACCAGAAAGGAGGGCTTTGATACAGACTAGATTCTGGGGCCTGTTCCTTGGTCCTTTTGGACCTTTTGGGGAAAGACGGATGCCAAGTCTTAGCCCAGGAGGGCTTTGATACAGGCTAGCCCAAAAAGGCTCTGGCCTGGTCCTTTTGGCTCTTTTGAGGCCAGGCTGGTGTCACGACTTAGCCCAGAAAGAGGGGCTCTAATACACGCTAGCCTTGGGGTGCCTGTTTCTTTGGCCCTTTGGCCCTTTTTGGTGGAATGCTGGTTACAGGACTTCCAGGATAATTTATTTGATTCAGGATAGACTCTGGGAGCTCTGGCCTGGTCTTTTTGGCAATTTTGGGTGACCCCCAAAGGGCCAAAAGGACCCTGGGTTAAGACTGGGCAACAGTCTTAACCCAGAAAGGAATTCAGAAAGGATTCAGGCTAGACTCTGGGAGCTCTGGCTTTGTCCTTTATGCCCTTTTTGGCCAAGGTGGTGCAAAGGCTGAGCCATGATAGGCGTGTTTTGATACAAGCTGGATTCATTTGTCTATTCCCTGTTATTTTTGGACCTTTCTGGGCCAGGTTGGTAACACGACTTAGTCCAAAAAAGAGGGCTTTGACACAGGCTAGATTCTGGGGACTGTTCACTCGTCATTTTGGCCCTTTTGGGGCCAGGTTCGTGCCCAGAAATGAGTGATTTGATTTAGGCTAGACTCAAGGACCTCTTGCCTTGTTCTTTTGGCACTTTTGGGGCCAGGTTGGTGCTCATTCTTAGCACTGCTTTGATACAGACAAGACCCCTGGGATTTTTCTGTTGTCCTTTAGCCCTTTTGATACAAGCTTGGCACCTAGACTTAGCCCAACAAGAAGGACGTTGATTTCTGCTAGACTCTGGGGGCTCTGGTCTGGTCCTTTTGGTCCTTTTGGGGTTCAGTCTTGACACTAGCCTGGCCAGATCCTTTTTGGTCCAGCCTGAATCAAGCCCTCTTTTTTGTTTTAAGTCTTGGACCCATTCTGGACCCAAAAGAACAAAAGGACCAAGGAACAGGCCCCAGAATCTAGCTTGTATCAAAGCCCTCCTTTCTGGGCTAATTCTTGACACCAGCCTGGCCCCAAAAGGACCGGGCCAGAAGCCCTACTTTCTAGCCTGAAAAAAAGTCCACCTTTCTGGGCCGTGTCCTGGAACCAGCATTCCACCCAAAAGGACCAAAAGGACGAAGGAACAGGCCCCCGAGTTTAGCCTGTATTAAAGCCTTGACACCAGCCTGGCCCTAAAAAGGCCAAAAGGGCCGGGCCTAATCCTTTTTGGTCCAGCCTGAATCAAGCCCAGAGCTCCCTGAGACTAGCCTGAATCAGGCACTCTTTTCTGGTCTAAATCTTGGAACCAGCCTGGACCCAAAAGGGCCAATCTGACCAAGGAACAGGCCTTAGAATCTAGTCTGTATCAAAGCCCGCCTTTCTGGGCTAAGTCTTGGCACCATTATTCCGCCAAAAAGGGCCAAAGGGACCAGGCCAGAGCTCCCGCAGTACAGCTTAAAACAAAGCCCTCCATTCTGGGATAGGTTGGCAACAGCATGGCCACAAAATGGTCGAAAGGACCAAGCCCGAGTCCCAACAGTCGAGTCTGTTTTAGCCTGTATCAAAGGAATCCTTTCTGGGCAAAGAATTGGCTCCAACCTGGCCCGAAAAAGGCCCAAAAGGACCGGGCCAGAGCCCCTTCAGTCCAGCCTTAATCTAAGCCCTCCGTTTTGGGCTAGGTTGGCAACAACCTGGCCCAAAAAAGGGTCTAAAAGAATAAGCAGGAGTCCCCAGTCTAGCCAGTTCTAGCCTGTATCAAAGCCCTCCTTTCTGGTCTAAGTCCTGGGACCAGCCTGGCCCCAACAGTGCTAAAAGGACGGTGCCAGTTCCACCTTATTCCAGCCTAAATCAAAGCCCTCTGTTCTGGGCTATGTTGGCAGCAGCCTGAACCTAAAAGGGTCAAAAGGACCAAGCCAGAGCCCCAAGAGTTGAGCCAGTCCCGGACTGTATCAAAGCCAAAAGGGCAAAAGGTCCAGGCCAGAGACCTCGCAATGTAAGCTAAATCAAAGCCCTCCGTTCTGGGCTAGGTTGACAACAGCCTGGAACCAACATTTTCAAAAGGACCCGCCAGAGCTCCCAGAGTCGAGCCAGTTCTATCCTGTACCAAAGGCCTCCTTTTTGGGCTGAGACTTGGGACCTACCTTTCCCCAAAAGGGCCAAAAAGAACAGGCCAGCGCTGCCTGAGTCAACCCTGAATCAAATCCCTCCTTTCTGGGCTAAGTCCTGGAACCAGCATTCCGCCAAAAAGGGCCAAAAGGATGAAGGAACAGGCCCCTGAGGCTAGCCTGTATTAGAGTTCCCCTCTCTGGGAAAGGGGAACTCTTTACACCACCTTGGCCCTAAAAGGGCCAAAAAGACAAAGGGAGAGGCTCCAGAATCTAGTGTTTATCAAAGCCATCCTTTCTGGGCTAAGTCTTGGCACCAGCCTGGCCCTAAAAGGGCCAAAAGGACCAGGCCAGAGCCCCCGCAGTCCAGCCTCAATCAAAGCCTTCTGCTCTGGGCTAGGTTGGCAACAGCCTGGCTCCAAAAGGGGAAAAAGGAAGAAGCCCGAGTCCCAAGAGTCCAGCCAGTTCCAGCCTGTATCAAAGCCCTCTTTTCTGGGCCAAGACTTGGCACCATTCTGTCCCCAAAAGGGCGAAAAGGACCGGGCCGGAGCGTAAATCAAAGCCCGCCGTTCTGGGTAAGGTTGGCAACAGCCTGGCCCCAAAAGTGTCAAAAGGACGAAGCCAGACCCTCCAGAGTCGAGCCAGTTCCAGCCTGTATCAAAATCTTCCATTCTGGGCTAAAACTTGGCACCTGCTTTTCTCCAAAAGGGCCAAAAGACAGGGCCAGAGCTCCCAGTAACCACCCTGAATCAAATCCCTCATTTCTTGGCTAAGTCCTGGAACCAGCATTCCGCCAAAAAGGGCCAAATGGACGAAGGAACGGGCCCCCGTTGCAAGCCTGTATTAAAGCTCCCCTTTCTCTGCTATGTCTTGAAACCAACCTGGCCCCAAAAGGTCCAAAAAGACAAGGCCAGAGCTCCCAAAGTCTATATAATCCTGGCCCAAAAAGTGTCAAAAGGACAAAGCCAGAGCCCCCAGAGTCGAGCCAGTTCCAGCCTGTATCAAAGCCCTCCTTTCGGGTCTAAGACTTGACACCTGCCTTTCCCCAAAAGGGCCCAAAAGACCAGACCAGAGTTCACAGAGTCTTCTCTGAGTCCCGGAATAAAACCCCTCCTTTCTGGGCCAAGTCCAGGACCCAGCATTCCGGCAAAAAGGGCCAAAAGGACGAAGGAACAGGCACCCGAGTTCATTCTGTATTGAAGCCCCCCTTTTCTGGGCTAAGTCTTAACACCAACCGGGCCCCAAAAGGGCCAAAAGGGCAAGGCCAGAGCTCCCTGAGTCTTCCCTGAATCAAATCCCTTCTTTCTGTGCTAAATCCTGGAACCAGCATTCCGTCAAAAAGGGCCAAAAGGACAAAGGAACAGGTCCCCGAGTCTATCCTGTATTCAAGCCACCCTTTCTGGGCTAAGTCTTTGATACCAACCTGGCCCCAAAAGGGCCAAAAGGACCAGGCCAGAGCTCCCTGAGACTAGCCTGAATCAAGCCCTGTTTTCTGGTCTAAGTCTTGGCACCAGCCTGGACCCAAAAGGGCCTAAAGGACAAAGGAACAGACCCCAGAATCTAGTTTGTATCAAAGGCCTCCTTTCTGGGCTAAGAATTGGAACCAGCCTGTCCCCAAAATGGCCTAAAGGACCAGGCCAGAGCCCCCGCAGTCCAGCCTAAATCAAATCCCTCCTTTCTGGGCTAAGTTCTGGAACCAGTATTCCGCCAGAAAGGGTCAATAGGACGAAGGAACAGGTCCCCGAGTCTAGCCTGTATCAAAGCCCTCCGCTCTGGGCTAGGTTGGCAACAACCTGGCCCCAAATGGGTCAAAAGGACCAAGCCAGAGCACCACAGAGTCGAGGCAGTTCTAGTCTGTATCAAAATCTTTCATTCTGGGCAAAGACTTGTCACCTGCCTTTCCCCAAAATTGCCAAAAAGACAAGGCCAGAGCTTCAAGAGTCTACCCTGAATCAAATCCCTCTTTTCTGGGCTAAGTCCTGGAACCAGCATTCCATCTAAAAGGGCCAAAGGGACCAGGCCCGAGCCCCTGCAGCACAACCTAAATCAACACCCTCCCTTCTGGGATAGGTTGGCAACAGCCTGGCCCCAAAGTTGTCAATAGGACCAAGCCCGAGTCCCAAGAGTTGAGCCTGTTCCAGCCTGTATCAAAGGAATCCTTTCTGGGCTAAGATTTGGCATCTGTCTTTCCCCAAAAGGGCCAAAAAGACCACGCCAGAACTCCCAGAGTCTACCCTGAAAGCATATCCTTCCTGTCAGGGCTAAGTCCTGGAAAAAGCATTCCGCCAAAAAAGGTCAAAAGGACAAAGGAACAGGTCCCCGAGTCCAGCCTGTATTAAAGCCCCCCTTTCTGAAATAAGTCTTGGCATCAGCCTGGTCCCAAAAGGGCAAAAAAGGAATTTGGCCAGAGCCTCCAGAATGGAACAGTTCTGGGGGCTCTGGAACAGGCCCAAGAATCTAGTTTGTATCAAAGCCCTCCTTTCTGGTATTAGTCTTGGCACCAGCAAAGCCCCAAAAGGGCCAAAAGGACCGGGCCAGAGCCTCCGTTCTGGGCTAGGTTGGCAACAGCCTGGCTCTAAAAGGGTCAAAAGGATCAACCCGAGTTCCAGGAGTCAAGCTTTTTATAGCCTGTATAAAAGGCCTCCTTTATGGGAAAAGAATTGGCCCCAGCTTGGTCCCAAAAGGGCCAAAAGGACCAGGCCAGAACCTTTTAGGTCTAGCCTGTATTAAAGCCCTCCTTTCTGGGCGAAGACTTGGGGTCTGTCTTTCCCCAAAAGGGCCAAAAAGACAGCATAAATCAAAGCCCTTAGTTCTAGGCTAGGTTGGCATCAGCCTGGCCCCAAAAGGGCCAAAAGGGCTAGGCCAGAGCTTCCTGAGACTATCCTGAATCAAGCCCTCTTTTCTCATCTAAGTCTTGGAACCGGCCTGGAAGCAAAATGGCCAAAAGCATCAAGGAACAGCTCCCAGAATCTAGCCTCTAGCCTGTATCAAAGGCCTCCTTTCTGGGCACCAGTCTTTCCTCAAAAGAGCCAAAAAAACAAGCCAGAGCTCCCAGAGATTACCCTGAATCAAATCACTAATTTCCGCCAAACTGGGCCAAAAGGACGAAGAAACAGGCCCCGAAAGACTAGAGTGTATTAGAGCCCCCCTTTCTGGGCTAAGATCAAAAGGACCAGGATAGAGCCTGTTTGGTCTATCCTGTATCAAAGCCCTCCTGGGTTACGACTTGGCTTTCCCCTGTCTTTCCCCTAAAGGTCCAAATGGACCAAGGAACAGGCCCAAGAATCTAGTCGGTATCAAAGCCCTACTTTCTGGTCTTAGTCTTGGAACCAGCTTGGACCAAAAAGGGCCAAAAGGACCAAGTAACAGTCCCCAGAATCTAATCTGTATCAAAGCTTTCCTTTCTGGGCTAAGACTTGATGCCAGGCTGTTGCCAACCTAGCCCAGAGCAGAAGGTTTTGATTTAGGTTATATTGCGGCGGCTCTGGTTAAACCTTTTGCCCTTTCGGGGCCGGGCTGGTCCTTCAAACATGCAGTCATTAAACCTCTTCTGAAAAAGCCTAACCTAGATCCCGACCTATTGGTAAACTACAGACCTATTTCAAATCTTCCCTTTGTCTCCAAAATCCTTGAAAAAGTAGTAGTAAAAACTCTTTGTCGCCACCTGCAGGACAATAACTTATTTGACGTTTTCCAGTCAGGGTTCAGAGCCCACCACAGCACTGAAACTGCACTAGTTAAAGTCACAAATGATTTGTTATTAGCCGCTGATGATGGACTGGTCTCAATCCTGGTTCTGTTGGACCTCAGCGCAGCGTTTGACACCATTGACCACAACATTCTACTGCAGAGGTTAGAATGTGATATAGGTGTCAGAGGAACAGCCCTCAGCTGGTTTAAATCCTATCTATCTGATAGGTACCAATTTGTTAATGTAAACCAGAGCTCCTCACCATGCTCTAAAGTAATTTACGGTGTGCCACAGGGTTCAGTACTTGGTCCAATTCTGTTTACTCTTTATATGCTGCCGTTAGGCAACATTATCAGAAAGCATGGCATTAACTTCCACTGCTATGCAGATGACACTCAGCTGTTTTTATCAATGAAACCTGATCAGAGCAATCAAGTAGACAGACGTAGTACTTGTATGAAGGATATAAAAACCTGGATGACACTTAACTACCTGCTTCTTAACCCTGAAAAAACCGAGGTCATTGTGCTTGGCCCTAAGCATCTACGAGAAACTCTATCTGAGCAATGTTAGTGTAGCCTCCAGTTCTACTGTAAGAAACCTTGGAGTCTTATTTGACCAGGAAGTCTCATTTAAAACTCATATAAATCAAGCTTGTAAAACAGCCTATTTCCATTTGCGCAACATAGCCAAAATCAGAAGAATCCTGCCTAAAAGTGATGCTGAAAAACTTATCCATGCATTTGTAACGACTAGATTAGACTACTGTAACTCCCTGCTTGCACCGTATCCTAAAAGCTCCATTAAAAGCTTTCAACTGGTTCAAAATGCAGCAGCAAGATTATTAACAGGAACAAAAAGAAGAGAGCACATTACGCCAGTGCTGGAGTCTCTTCACTGGCTCCCGTCGAGTTTAGAATCAAATTTAAAATTCTACTCCTGACCTACAAAGTCATAAATGACAAAATTCTCTGCAGTTTTTTCTTTTTTTTTTTCTTGCAGTTTATGTGTCTGGCCTGTCGGAAAAACTGCAGAGAATTTTTAGACAACACGAAGTCCCTGTTTATTTTAAACCAGGAAACACTTTAAGACAAAAACTGGTTCACCCTAAGGACAAGTTGCCGACTCAAAAACAGAGCAATGTAGTTTATTCGATCCAATGCAGTGAAGAAAGCTATTTTTGTTAAAAAAGAAAGACCTTCTTTAAACAGAAATGGAGGGCTAAGGTTTAATCTTCCTGTTATTTATAATGGGTTACTGAACCCCTGGAAAGGTAGAGGACCAGGACATTTAGATGCTAATCAGGTACTCAGGGTGGTTGAGCCAGGGTCTCACAAAGACAAAGAGGATTCTAATAGCCCATTAAGATTCTGAATAGGCTAGCCCGGTAGATACAAGGGGGAAGTTTCTGTTGAAACAAACAACTCTTTCTACTTCAGGAAGGCTCCTCCCAATGGGTGGGTCTTACCACAGAACAGTATTAATATCGGAGTTCTCGATCTAAATTCTTTTATTGACAATGACTCTTGGATGAGAGTCGAAACGTCTATGTTTTCAAACTGAGTCCAGATGACTACAACTGAAGCTTTTTCTACTATATATATATATATATATATATATATATATATATATATATATATATATATATATATATATATATATATATATATATATATATATATATATATATATATATATATATATATATATATATTTTTTTTTTTTTTTTTTTTTTTTCCACTTGCAAACTGTTCACCGCCTTCTTTTTCTTTCTCACTCCTGAGGACCTGTGGACCCAGATGCCCCTCTCCTGGTGAAGTGGTCCCTGGCCCGTATGGACGGTCCCTCATCTGCCTGAAGAGTGGATCCAGCTCGACTCAGACGGTCCCTCATCTGCCTGGAGAGTGGCTCCAGCTCCAGTCTCCCTCGCGTCCGTCTGTCCGTCTGTGAGAGTCAGATCTCTCCTTCACTCTGGAACTCCTCCAGGTTTCTACTTTTCCCAAGGAGGTTTTTTGTGGTTTTTCCTGGCCGAGAAGGAGGGTCTAAGGACAGAGGACTCTGGGACATCGTCCCTCGCCACCACAGACATTGTTGATTCATTTTTCACTGTCGCCCTCAGAGGCAACTGTTGTTGTGATTTTGGGCCTTACAAAAATAAATTGATTGATTGATTGAACAGGCTCGACTTTTGGGACTCGGGCTTGGGCCTTTTGAGCCTTTTGGTGCCAGGCCGTTGCTAACCTAGCCTAGAACCGAGGGCTTTGATTTAGGCTGGCCCTGTCCGTTTTGTCCTTTTGGGGAAAGACAGACGCCAAGTCTTAGCCCAGAAAGGAGGGCTTTGATACAGGCTAGACTGTAAAGGCTCTGGCCAGGTGCTTTTGGCCCTTTTGAGGCCAGACTGTTTCTAACTCGGCCCAGAACGGAGGACTTCGATTTAGGCTGGACTGCGGGGGCTCTGGCCTTCTCTTTTTGGCCCTTTTGGGGCCAGGCTAGTGCCAAGACTTAGCCCAGAAACCTGGCTTTGATACAGACTAGACTCTTGGGCCTGTTCCTTTGTCCTTTCGGCCCTTTTGGGGCCAGGCTGGTGTCAAGACTTAGCCCAGAAAGGATTAACTGTTGAACCCCAAAAGGACCAAAAGGACCAGACCAGAGCCCCCAGAGTCCAGCAGGAATCAAAGCCCTCCTTTCTGGATTAAGTGTTTGAACCAGCTTGACCCCAAAAGGACCAAAAAGACCAGGGAAAAGGCCCCAGAATCTATCCTGAATCAAATCACTTATTTCTGGGCTAAGACTGGGAAACTTCCTGGCCCCAAAAAGACCGAAAGGACCAGACTAGAGCCCCCAGAGTCCAGCTTGAATCAAAACCCTCTTTTCTGGTCTACGTATCTGCACCAGCCTGGCCCCAAAGGTGCAAAAAACAATAACCAAACCGACCCCAGAATCTAGCCTGATTCAACGCCCTTCTTTTTGGGCGTACATTTTTTCTGGGTACCAAGCTTGTATCGAAAGGGCTAAAAAAAAACAAAAAAATCCCAAGAGTCTTGTCTGTATCAAAGCAGTCTATTTTGGGCTAAGAATGGGCACCAACCTGGCCCCAAAAGTGCCAAAAGAACAATGCCAGAGGCCCTTGAGTCTAGCCTGAATCAAAGCACTCATTTCTGGGCAGAGACTGGGCACAAACCTGGCCCCAAAAGCGCCAAAATGACGAGTGAACAGTCCCCAGAATCTAGCCTGTATCAAAACCCTCTTTTTTGGACTAAGTCGTGTTACCAACCTGGCCCAGAAAGGTCCAAAAATACCAGGGAATAGGCAAATGAATCCAGCTTGTATCAAAACCCGCCTATCATGGCTCAGCCTTTGCACCACCTTGGCCCAAAAGGGAAAAAAGGACAAAGCCAGAGCCCCCATAGTCTAGCGTGAATCAAAACCCTTTTTTCTGGGTTAAGACTGGGCAACAGCCTGACCCCCAAAGGGCCAAAAGGACAAAGAAACAACCTTGAGAGTCCAGTTTGAATCTAAGTCCTCCTTTTTGGGTTGTCGTGGCACCAGCCTGGCACAAAAAGGACCAGTAAACAGGCCAAAGAGTTTAGCTTGAATCAAATACCTCCTTTTTGGGCTAAGTCTTTCCCCAAAAGGGCCGAAAAGACCAGGCCAGAGCTCCCAGAGTCTACCCTGAATCAAATCACTCCATTCTGGGCTGAGTCTTGGAACCAGCATTCCGCCAAAAAGGGCCAAAAGGACGAAGAAACAGGCCCCCAAGACTAGCCTGTATTAGAGCCCCTCTTTCTGGGCTAAGTCGTGACACCAGCCTGGCCCCAAAAGGGCCAAAAAGACCAGGCCAGAGCTTGTTTGGTCCAGCCTGTATCAAAGCCCTCCTGGGCTAAGACTTGGCATCTGTCTTTCCCCAAAAGGTCCAAAAGGACCAAGGAAAATGCCCAGAATCTAGTCTGTATCAAAGCCCTCTTTTTTGGACTAAGTCGTGTTACCAACCTGGCCCAGAAAGGTCCAAAAATACCAGTGAATAGGCAAATGAATCCAGCTTGTATCAAAACCCGCCTATCATGGCTCAGCCTTTGCACCACCTTGGCCCAAAAGGGAAAAAAGGACAAAGCCAGAGCCCCCATAGTCTAGCGTGAATCAAAACCCTTTTTTCTGGGTTAAGACTGGGCAACAGCCTGACCCCCAAAGGGCCAAAAGGACAAAGAAACAAGCTCGAGAGTCCAGCCTGAATCTAAGTCCTCCTTTTTGGGTTGTCGTGGCACCAGCCTGGCACAAAAAGGACCAGTAAACAGGCCAAAGAGTTTAGCTTGAATCAAATACCTCCTTTTTGGGCTAAGTCTTTCCCCAAAAGGGCCGAAAAGACCAGGCCAGAGCTCCCAGAGTCTACCCTGAATCAAATCACTCCATTCTGGGCTGAGTCTTGGAACCAGCATTCCGCCAAAAAGGGCCAAAAGGACGAAGAAACAGGCCCCCAAGACTAGCCTGTATTAGAGCCCCTCTTTCTGGGCTAAGTCGTGACACCAGCCTGGCCCCAAAAGGGCCAAAAAGACCAGGCCAGAGCTTGTTTGGTCCAGCCTGTATCAAAGCCCTCCTGGGCTAAGACTTGGCATCTGTCTTTCCCCAAAAGGTCCAAAAGGACCAAGGAAAATGCCCAGAATCTAGTCTGTATCAAAGCCCTCCTTTCCGGTCTTATTCTTGGAACCAGCTTGGACCCAAAAGGGTCGAAAAAAAAACAAGCCTGAGTCGTAAGAGTTGAGCCTGTTCTAGCCTGTATCAAAGGCCACCTTTCTGGGCAGAGAATTGACCCCAGCCTGGGCCCAAAAGGGCCAAAAGGACCAGGCCAGAACCTTTTAGGTCTAGCCTGTATTAAAGCCCTAATTTTTGGGCTAAGACTTGGTGTCTGTCTTTCCCCAAAAGGCCCAAAACGACCGGGCCAGCCTAAATCAAAGCCCTTAGATGTAGGCTAGGTTGGCAAAGGCCTGGCCGCAAAAGGCTCAAAGGACAATCCCGAGTCCCAAGAGTCGAGCCTGTTCCAGCCTGTATCAAAGGCCTTCTTTCTGGGTTATGAATTGTCACCAGCCTGGCGCAAAAAAGGGCCAAAAGGACAGAGGTCAGTTCCCTTCCTTCTGGGCTAAGTCCTCGGACCAGAATTCCGCCAAAAAGGGCCGAACCCGTATCAAAGCCCTCCTTTCTCGGCTAAGACTTGGCAGCTGCCTTTCCCCAAAAGGGCCAAAAAGACCAGGCCAGAGCTCCCAGAGTCTACCCTGAATCAAATCGCTCCTTTCTGGGCTAAGTCCTGGAAAAAGCATTCCACCAAAAAGGGCCAAAAGGAGGAAGAAACAGGTTCCCAAGACTAGCGTGAATTAGAGCCCCCCTTTCTGGGCTAAGTCGAGACACCAGCCTGGCCCCAAAAGGACCAGGCCAGAACTTGTTTGGTCTAGCCTGTATCAAAGCCTTCCTGGGCTAAGACTTGTCATCTGTCTTTCCCCAAAATGTCCAAAAGGACCAAGTAACAGGTCCCAGAATCTAATCTGTATCAAAGCCCTCCTTTCTGGGCTTAGTCTTGGCACCAGCCAAGTCCCAAAAAGGCCAAAAGGACCGTGCAAGAGCCCCAGCAGTCCATCCTAATTCAAAGCCCCTGGGTTCTGGGCTAGGTTCGCAACAGCCTGGCCCAAAAGGGCCAAAAGGACCAGGCCAGAGCTCCCTGAGACTATCCTGAATCAAGCACTCTTTTCTGCTCTAAGTCTTGGAATCGGCTTGGAACCAAAATGGCCAAAAGGACCATGGAACAGGTCCCAGAATCTACCCTGTATCAAAGGCCTCCTTTCTGGGCAAATACCTGGCACCTGCCTTTCCCCAAAAGGGCCAAAAAAACCAGGCCAGAGCTCCCAGAGACTACCCTGAATCAAATCACTCATTTCTGGGCAGGTATTCCGCCACAGGTATTCCGCCAAAAAGGCCAAGACATCAAAAAAGCAGGACCCCAAGACTAGTGTGTATTAGATTCCCCTTTTCTGGGCTATGTCCAAAAAAGACCAGGCCAGAGCTCCCAGAGACTACCCTGAATCAAATCACTCATTTCTGGGCAGGTATTCCGCCACAGGTATTCCGCCAAAAAGGCCAAGACATCAAAAAAGCAGGACCCCAAGACTAGTGTGTATTAGATTCCCCTTTTCTGGGCTATGTCCAAAAAAGACCAGGTCAGAGCTCCCAGAGTCTACCCTGAATCAAATCCCTCCTTTCTGGGCTAAGTCCTGGAACCAGCATTCCGCCAAAAGGGGCCAAAAGGACGAAGCAACAGGCACCCAAGTCTAGCCTGTATTAAAGCCCTTTCTAGTATGTATCAAAGCCTCCTTTCTGGTCTAAGTCTTGGAACCCGCCTTGACCAAAAAGAGCCAAAAGGACCAAGGAATAGGCCCCAGAATCTAGTCTGTATCAAAGCCTTCCTTTCTTGGCTAAGTCTAAGCACCAGAAAAGCCCCAAAAGGACCGGGCCAGAGCCCCCGCAGTCCAGCCTAATTCAAAGCCCTCCGTTCTGGGCTAGGTTGGCAATAGCCTGGCCCTAAACGGGTCAAAAGGACCAACCCGAGTCCAAAGAGTCGAGCCTGTTTTAGCCCGTATCAAAGGCCGCCTTTCAGGGCAAAGAATTGGCCCAATTATGGCCCAAAAACGGCCAAAAGGCCTGTTTCCCTGCAGTCCAGCCTAAATCAAAGCCCTCCATTCTGGGATAGGTTGGCAACTGCCTTGTCCCCAAAGGGTCAAAAGGACCAAGCCAGAGCCCCCAGAGTTGAGCCAGTTCTAGACTGTATCAAAGCCCTCCTTTCTGGGCTAAGTCTAGGCACCAGCCAGGCCCCAGAAAGGACCAAAAAGACCAGGCCAGAGCTCCCAGAGTCTACCCTGAATCAAATCCCTCCTTTCTGGGCCAAGTCCTGGAATTAGCATTCTGCAAAAAGGGCCCTAAAGGACCCGGCCTGAGCCCCCGCAGTCCAGCCTAAATCAAAGCCCTCCGTTCTGGGATAGGTTGGCAACTGCCTTGCCCCCAAAGGGTCAAAAGGACCAAGCCCTAGTCCCAAGAGTTGAGCCTGTTCTAGCCTGTATCAAAGGCCTCCTTTCTGGGCTAAGAATTGGCACCAGCCCGGCCCCAAAAGGTCCAAAAGGACCGGGCCAGAACTTCCAGAGTCTACCCTGAATTAAATCCCTCATTTCTGGGCTAAGTCCAGGAACCAGCATTCCGCCAAAAAGGGCCAAAAGGACGAAGGAACAGGCCCCCGAGTCTAGTCTGTATTAAAGTCCTTCTTTCTGGACTATTAAAGTCTTGACACCAACCTGGCCCCAAAAGAGCCAAAAGGACCAGGCCAGATACTTTTTTGTCTAGCCTGTATCAGAGCCCTCCTTTCTGGGCTAAGACTTGGCATACGTCTTTCCCAAAAAGGCCAAAATGACCAGGTCAGAGCTCCCTGAGACTAGCCTGAATCAAGCCCTGTTTTCTTTGAACCAGACTGGTCCCAAAAGGGCCAAAAGGACAAAGGAACAGGCCCAAGAATCTAGTGTGTATCAAAGCCCTCCTTTCTGGGCTAAGTCTTGGCACCAGCCAAGCCCCAAAAGGGCCAAAAGGACTGGGCCAGAGCCCCCGCAGTCCAGCCTAAATCAAAGTCCTCCTTTCTGGGCTACGTGGGCAACAGCCTTGCCAAAGGACTTTCTATGGCCATTTCTTTTCTGCTATAAATACTCAAGATTGAGTCACATGATTTGGTCACATTGTGCCCGGTCACAAATTAACCCCTTCTAATTTTTTTCAGTTTTCTACGACAACTAACTAGTCTTTTATGATTTATTAAAGATCTAATTTGGAGAGGGCGCTAGAGAGCCATTTTGATAGCTAGCCACTCCATTTGCATATCATTGCGTTCAAGTTTGAAATATTCACAAATGCTCCATTCAAATTTCCCCCCAAAATGTTTAAGAAACTAAATTCCAAATGAGGATACCCAAAGGCGTATCAGCTTCAAAATGATAACATTTAATTGCTCATGGGCTTTTGTGTCTTGTGGCCAAATTTGAAGAGGTGCACTTTGTGTGCTCACATTATTCATTTTTTAAGTGAGCTTAATGTTTTTACTGCAACTTTGTGACATCGGGTTCCCATTGGCCCCAGGTTGATTATTTTTTGAGTTGGTGCTACTGAGCCGTCGTTCAACATCACTCACTTAGGCCGCTGGTTATTTTATTACTTGGTTTACGGATCTGCCCGCACTTGGATTATTGATTTCTAATTTCTAAATTAAATTAATTATTATCCAAAAAAATGTATAAAGTACTGCCGATAACGCAAAATAGCATTAAATGAAATATAAAAAGCGGTATTAAGTCAAAAGACAAGAGAGCGTGAAGCAATTTTTCGCCAAAATCCTGCAGGAATCCTTTATTTTGGAAAGTATTGTACTGACGCTATGTGTGTATGCACGATGCATCATGGGTATTTAAAAGGGAGTCACCACAGTGCTCAGCTCTCCATGTTCGCATAACCGTATCTGGAGTCCATATCGTCTTGAAAAAATATGCAAGTGGTGATCGGAATGATACAGTTGGAGATATACTAAACAGACACCTGCCCAACAAAATAATGTGACCGCGATGTCATGGAAATCATGTGCAGCAGCAGAAGCAGCGATGCCTCTGGACTCCTCCAAAGTTCGTACTCAGAGGTGCCAAATTCATGAAATGTGTTCTTTGTCATTTATATTTTTCCTGCATGTTTTATGAAGAAAAAATCTTCTGAAATTGAAATTGTATTTATATTTCGTCCGCCTGTTCAATATATTTCATTTAAAAATCTGTGAACCAAGTAATAAAATACTTGCGGCCTTACTGAGTTCTACTTTTCAATTCCTCTTTTAAGCATATTCCTCCATATTTACTACTTGATTAATGTGTTTTTCTGGCCTTGGGATACAATTTGAATAAGTCCCTCGCAGGGACAATTGTCGTCCCCCGGCTCGAGCCTAATAATTACGTCGAGCATTTTTTTTAGTATTTTGTCACAGGATTTTGTCACATTGTGAAAAAATTGTGCCACTACATTTGCACATCATTGCATTCAGCTTGGAAATCTTCAAAAAAAAGCTCTATTAACGTTTTCCAATTAAAATATTTTAACCTTTTTTTTTTTTAAATATAAATTGCCAGGACGATTCTTGTCCTTCGGCTCGGACTTAATAATGCATAATATGTGTCCTTTAAAAAATGCTCCTGAATGTTCCGACTGTGTTTCTTTGCTTTTCTCAGCCTAATTATTGTCCGTGTAGCTTTTGTTTCATGTACATTTACTTTAAATGGCAAAGTGTTAAGGGAAATTCTTCCTCTGTTGTTGCTGCAACTCTACAGAGCTTTGCTAGATTGTTTGCAAACGACAGTTGGAGATTTAGGACACTTCGACAAATGGACTGAAAAACATCCTATTTAAGAAGATGTAATGTTATCACCAAAAATCCTATCAGTATTAAATGTTAGTGTTGCTGCATTGTTCCTGTTGTTTATCTGCTTTTATTTTCTTCTATTATATGTCAGGTATAACTAAAATGTGAAAGGGCTGCTAGAATCTACTAAAGAATGTAAATGTTAGTTTTCACATTTTAGTTGTCTTTTGAGCTCTATCAGGGGGAAATGTTCTCACCATATTACCACTCACTGCCAAAATTCAGAACGCCGTAGAACCATTATAGCCCTACCAGGTTGGAGACCTCTCGTTCTGACTCTTTTATATAAATCCTAATCTGCACAATCTCCTGAGAGTGAAAGCAGAGGTCAGCTCCATTAGCGCCTTGTTCCCCTGCTTCTCACGCATGGTGTAAACAGCACACAGCCTGTTTACCTTTGCTCTCTAATGCTCCGCTCATGTTTGGAGGAGCAGACAGGAGCTATGTGAGAGGGAGCATAAACTGTTTAAATCTCCAGCCCTCCTCTGTCCACGAGGTGCACGTCCCATCGTCTTTAAGAGGAACTGCTCAACATTTCTGCGTAAAAGAGGTGAAAAAGAGTTAAGAGGTTGTCAAGATGTTAGAGGTAACAAGTAAACAAAAGGAAGGAAAGCAGGAATTCTTTAAAAATATTTTTTTTATTGGAAAGATGTGCGGTAGATGTGCTGCTTGAAAGTTAACCCAAGTAAGACATCTTACATTAAAACATGTGGAAATGAGGAATGAATTGCAAATGAAATAATTTTAGCAATTTGCAAACTGTTGTACTGGACATTCTGCATGAATTTACCCATTTGGAATCTGATCTGAGTGTTTTACTTTCAAAACATTTGAGCATTATCATTATAGGTGCAGTCACCCATTCACACACACACACACACACACACACACACACACACACACACATTCCCAAATGCTAATCGGCTAATTAGCCCACCAGTTTCTCTGTACAACGTTCTATATAAAAATGCAATGATTTTAAAATAGAATGGAATTTCAGTATAAAAAAAGTTCTACTAGAGTAGTTTTTTTAAATCAACAAAACAATATAATTCCTTTTTACCACCTTTGGATTTTCAATCCCAATTTTCGTTAGTTGATCACAAAATACTAGATGCTATTGAAATGTGTGTTCCTTCAAAGCGATTTTGCACTGTTTCCTGGGAGCCACAGTCTCACGGATTGTGAGAAAATTTCACATGTGATACAGGCAGTCTGAAACTACTAAAAGGAATTTCATGGTGCTTTCGATGTATTGAACCATTATACAAGGCATGTCAGTGTTTGTCTTTGGTCCCATTCCCACACTGAATCGAGTTGCTGAGAGATTCTGTAAAACTCTGTAATTGAACCCCTGGCTTAGCTCAGTTTGCAGGTTCATCAATTTCATTAACAATTTTACCTTGTTTTGGGATTGCCCCTCTCTACCGTTTGTTTGCAACTGAATAGGCTCGGAGGCCATCTACTCGCAAACAATATGCTTTGCGCCAGGGCTCTCCAATAGGTGGTCCGCCAAGTCCAGACCCCGAAGCAATTTGGTCTGGCCCCCCAGCCCAATTTCCCACAATGAAAAAAAACATTAAAATTTTTTAAAATTTTATTTTTTTTCCGGTTCAGTGCTCTGCGCTGCTTTGCTGCAGCTCCGCCGTTAATCACGGCGGGCAAGAGAGACCCAGTTCTGGCATCGGAGTGGAGGACGCCGTCATCTCTCTGCTGCACCGCACTCTCTCTCACCTGGAGAAGCCTGGCAGCTCTGTGAGGATTCTGTTCTTCGATCTCTCCAGCGCCTTCTACACCATCCAGCCGCTGCTCCTGAGGGTTCACTAGCAAGGACCACAACCCCATGTTTGATGCAACAGATTTATTGAAGAACGAAAATGAATAATAAGTATGTATAAGCAATGGATGCCGTTTTGGGGCTTCGGTAGATGAGGGCTGTAGGCTCCCGGGCCTTTGAACCCCCTGTCTGAAAGATAAGCAGAAGATTTAGAAGGGGTGGGAGGGAGGGGCATGAAGTAACGAACGCAGGTGTAATTGATTGGCCTGTTTAAATACTGTGGCCGCCGGAAGGGACGTGGAAGGGGGTGTGGTCCTGCTCCCGAACTTAAGATAACAGACTTATCTTCATACAAGCTGGAGACGGCTGGTGTGAAGTACGACCTGGCAGAGTGGATTCTGGACTACCTCACAGACCGACCCCAGTTTGTGAGAGACTATGTGTCTGACACTCGGACCTGCAGTGTGGGGGTACCATACCGGCACCGTCCTCGTGCCCTTTCTCTTCACCCTCAGACACGACACGGACAGCTGTGTCCTGCAGAAGTTCTCTGACGACTCTGCCATCATCGAACTCATCACGGACGACGATGATGCGGAGTACGGGGACTGGCGCAGGACTTTGTGGACTGGTGTCAGCGGAACCACCTCCTCATCAACGCAGGGAAGACCAAGGTGATGGTGGTGGACTTCCGTAGACGCTACTCTGCTGCCCCCTCACCAGTGAACATCCAGGAAGGGACATTGACAGAGTGGATTCAAGTACCTGGGTGTTCATCTGAATCACAAACTGGTCTGGACTCACAACACAGACGCAGGAAGAGCCAGAGTCGACTCTAACCTCAGTTTTTTTTGTAATAAATAAAAAGTAAATGTCAATCTTTTGTATGAAATGCAGTTCCTCATGGATGTATGGATTAACAGGCCTGTGGGGTCATATTGTGGTATTTCTATCATGTGATTGTGAAAGTTAATGATAATGAATATGTCTACAAAGACACGACAGAAATGACTGTGTAATGTCTCTAAAACAGCGGTGCACTCTTGTTGTGCTGTCTGTGGTCTGTCGAGAGATGTTTGTTTGTATAAATACAACGATATTTTGTTTAAAGTACTGTATCACGTAGAATATATTATGAATATGATTAATTACTACTGATATGATATGTGCTTGTGAGATAGAAAATAATCTGCATAGTCTGAGGAGTCCACAGCCTTGAATAGGAGATGAGCTTCTCTGTATCTACCATCATTGGCCACAAATAAGTACAATGTTAATGTTTATAATTTAGTTGAAAATAGAGGGTGTTGTTCAGTAATAAAGGAGATGACTGTGGCACTGGCTCCCACAGTTAGAGATCAGATTTGACCAGACTGATAATGGATGATTCTAATTCTGAAACACTGACAGAAATATCTAACACCAACAGTAGAATCTCCATGAGGAGGTGTCCACAGCCCTGGGCCCTTGACTGAGATGAACAATCTGAACACAAGCTTCAGTCACAGGTTTCACCATATAATACAGGATGTATTATATGCACATTACTGTGTATAGTTTCTTTTATCTTTTCCCACAGTGAAATTCATGGAGACAACTTGGCTTGTTACACTGAGTCAGGTAAGACATTTCCCCTTTTTCAAGTCCTGAAAACATGTCAACTCTTTTGGAGTTTAAAAAAAAAAAGATATATATATTATATACATATATATATATATATATTAAAAAAATGATATATATATATATATATATATATATATATATATATATATATATTATATATACATACATGCACACGCGCACGCACACCCACGGACATGCACGCACACACTCCAGACCATGTTCTTTAAGAAGAGTCACTCTTTCACAAGTTTTCTGGACTTGAAATTACAATGGTAATTGTTTTTATTTAATTGAATCATTGTGGAATAAAACATTAATATATACTGCCCTTAAGATATTTAAATACACTTTGTAATAGGTGTAGTAATTGTAGTATACAAAGATGTTTTATGTCTAAACTTGTGTTGTGCCTTTGGTTTTAACATGTTTTTTTTCTTTCTCTTGGTTCAGTCTAATGTCCTGACCCGCCATTGGACTGGGAGATCTGGACTGGGAGATCTGGACTGGGAGATGCCTTCAACAGCAAAGCACCCTTTTCAAACAAAGACTGTGTGGATCTGTGTCAGGGAACAAGGACTATGACTTGAATGATGAGATTATACAGCCAAAGGAAGATGAACCGTATGAACACGTTAGTCACCAGTATTGTGTAGTTGAATAAATGGAAGCTTGGGAAAATGTGTAGCTTCTTGTGTTTGGTGTGGTAATGACACTCTAAAGCTTGTCGCTGGTGCTGTACCCCTAAATGGACAAAATTGGTAACATTGGCTAAAGGTGCAGTTTTGTTCCCTGGGGTAAAACTTTCTCTCATATGATACAAAATGCACATGCTCGGTGGAGAAGCTTAAAGTTTTGGCTGCAGGTGTCAGGGCCTGTGCAATGGGCCATGTGCAGAGGCAGTACAGGCTGCAGAGAGAGGGGCTTACACATCACGACTCAAATATCATCTTTATCTCTTTAATTATTTCTCTTTTGGTGGTTTATCATTTTGCATGGTTTAATGTATAGGAGCCAAATTTGTAATAGTTTTGTTTATTATTACATGTAATTGTACTCTTCTCACAAAGTCGTTAGCATTGAATGCTGAGAATAAGACCAGCCTGACCGAGGATATATCAGTTTGAAATAGAAGTCAATATTCAGTAACATGTCATGTGGTCCTGCAGTTTTGGTCCCAGTATAAGTGATCAATTTGTCGACCTGATCATGAATTCTCTGAAGTCTGCTCTTGATGCTGCAGCTCCTTTAAAACAGGTAATTAGGCCAAAGCGCGCCTCCCCATGGTACAATGAAGAACTGTGTTCACATAAACAAAGAGTTAGAAAGTTAGAAGGATCATTTCGTCGCACCCACACAGAAGAATCCCTAAAAGCATGGAAAAGTTGCCCAAACCAGATACTATTCAATAGAAGTCAACAAAAGCAACACCAAATTTCTTTTCAGCACTGTAGCTAGGCTAACAAACTGTTACAGCGCAGTAGAGCCCTTAATCCCAGCTTCTCTCAGCTCTGATGATTTCCTTCAATTTTTTAACAATAAAATAAAAACTAATTATCAGAGATAAATTAGATGAAATTACACCCGCTATTAGCCCTGAACTAGCCCAAGCTGTAAAACTAACGTCCCATATAAATCCATCAGTAAATTTAGGTTCACAGCTGTTGATCAAGCAGAGATAACTTCAGCCATTATGTCCTCTAAAAGCTCAACTTGTGTCCTAGACCCCATTCCAAGCAGACTCCTCAAAGACATTCTCCCCCTAATTATAGACCCTATCCTTACTATAATAAATACTTCACTCGAAAGTGGCTATGTTCCACAGTCCTTCAAACACACAGTCATTAAACCTCTTCTGAAAAAGCCTAATCTAGATCCCGACCTATTGGTAAACTACAGACCTATTTCAAATTTTCCCTTCGTCTCTAAAATCCTTGAAAAAGTTGTAGTAAAACAGCTTTGTCGCCACCTGCAGGACAATAACTTATTTGAAGTTTTCCAGTCAAGGTTCAGAGCCCACCACAGCACTGAAACTGCACTAGTTAAAGTCACAAATGATTTGTTATTAGCTGCTGATGATGGACTGGTCTCAATCCTGGTTCTGTTGGACCTCAGCGCAGCGTTTGACACCATCGACCACAACATTCTACTGCAGAGGTTAGAATGTGATGTAGGTGTTGGAGGAACAGCCCTTAGCTGGTTTAAATCCTATTTATCTGATAGGTACCAATTTGTTAATGTAAACCAGAGCTCCTCACCTTGCTCTAAAGTAAATTACGGGGTGCCTCAGGGGTCAGTACTCGGTCCAATTCTGTTTACTCTTTATATGCTGCCGTTAGGCAACATTACCAGAAAGCATGGCATTAGTTATGTTGTTGTTCAGGACATGTTAGTCCTGAACACTCGCAATACTGTCATATTCATATTCATGTCATATAAATTACTGTCGTGATTCATGTGCAATTACTGTGCAATTCATGTGCAATTACTGTCGTGATCACATGCAATGGTATTTATTTCTTTATTTTATCTTTATTATTTTCCCCTCCATCCCTTGTTGGCAAATGGGAGGTTTTGTCTATAGGAGTTTTTTTTTTATATAAGAGATCTTCTATAGAGAGTGTTTTTCAAACTTCTATAAGTTATCTGTTCTTTTTCTCTGTATCTACCTCTGTATCTACCTGCGTTGCAACAATGAAATTTCCCCATGTGTGGACAATAAAGGAATATCTTATCTTATTAACTTCCACTGCTATGCAGATGACACTCAGCTGTATTTATCAATGAAACCTGATCAGAGCGATCAAGTAGACAGACTCAGTGCTTGTGTGAAGGATATAAAAACCTGGTCGACACTTAACTATCTGCTTCTTAACCCTGAAAAAACCAAGGTCATTGTGCTTGGCCCTAAGCATCTACGAGATGCTCTATCTGTGCAGATAGTCACACTGGACAATATCAGTGTAGCCTCCAGTTCTACAGTAAGAAACCTAGGAGTCTTATTTGACCAGGAGCCTGTAAAACAGGCTATTTCCATTTGCGCAACACAGCCAAAATCAGAAGAATCCTGCCTAAAAGCGGAGCTCTACGCTCTCAAAATGCTGGCCTTCTGGTGGTCCCAAGAGTCTCTAAAAGCACAGTATAGGTAGAGCGTTTAGCTACCAAGCGCCTGTGTTATGGAATCAGCTCCCGGTCCATGTTAAAGATGCCGACACAGTCTCTTCGTTTAAGACCAGGCTTAAAACGTTCTTAAAGCCACGAACCCCTCAATCGAAGACAGTGAGATGAAGATTCTAAGCAGGGAAAAAGATGGCTTGAAAGAGGAGTTAAAGAGGCAATTTTTGTTAAAAAAGAAAGACCATCATTGAATAGAAACGGGGGTTTAAGATTCACCCTTCCTGTTGTTCATAATGGAATCTGCTAATCAAGTACTCAGGGAAGAGAAAGAGAGTGGGCCAGGGACATAAGAGAGACTAATAGCCCATCAAAGGACCAATAGTAAACAAGCGGCTAGTTGATAGAAAACAAAGAGGTGTAAGTATCGGTTGAAACCAACTACTTTTTTTCATCAGAAGGGTGGGCAGTGGGCAGGGCTTACCACAGAATAGGATAAATATCTGAGTTCCCGGTCTAAATTCGCAGATTGAGAATGACTCTTGGATGATTGTCGAAACGTTTTGTTTTTTTCAAAAAAACGTAGTCCAGATGACCAAATGACCTACAACTGAATCCTTTTCTACAATTTACAGTTGAATTTATAGATGTAGTACAGAAACTGAACAGTGCAGTGAGTGATTGATTATATACAGATAATACAGTTACCCACAGGTTATCGTTTGGGGTGTTTTCATCATTTGAGTATGTATCCTTTAAAATTAGGCTAAAACTGTCTTCATCCATACTATTTGTTGTTTTATATAAGCCTCTCCAGTACTGCTTTTAATTGATGACTTTATATGCATGTCATTTGTACTGACTGTGATGGTTTGGTCATTAAAGAGACACTGCATATTAATACAAACTTTAACTGTAATATGCCAAAATTAGCAAAAAGGCTATTTTCCACCTGTAGTCCCATGACAGCTGTTACAGTCAGCCGAAAACAGCGAAAAGCAGTTTGACTGATGGTGCTTTTCCTGAAGCGGATAATAAAGTTTCCTCTCGCTACTCCTCGCTGAAAGTTCTGCTGTGGCTGGTGATTCTGATGTTAATAAATTGACTGTGGTGGAGATGACAGACCATGAATGACTGTGTACAATAAACAGAGATATAGTCTACACATAATATCTGTGTCAGACAAGCTAAAGAGATTGGTGCTTAATCAGCACACTCCAGCTCAGCTGCCATTAGAGCTTCCACTTCCAAGTGCAATGAGTTTGCAGTCTTTTTCAATGATAAAGTTCAGAACATGAAAAATCCAGAGTACAAATAACAACCTCACAGCCAGGTAGACATCTGGAGTTAATACATTTTGCATTTGTGGCAGACAAAACTGTCCAAGAGATCGGAGCTTCACCACAAGTCGGAGCTTCTCTACATGCGGTCTCGATGCATTGTCTCCCAGATTTTTTAAGTCTATGTTGAGCAGTCTGTTGACTCCAAACACTCAAATATTCAATATGTCGCTTCAAACATTCCCAAGAGCCTTAAAAGCTTCTCTTAAAGAAGAGCAGTCTTTATGCCACAGTGCTAAATAATTACTAGTCTCCAGCTTGTCCCTCAGGAGCAGCGGCTGGATGGTGTTGACGGCGCTGGAAAGATCAAAGAACAGGATCCTCACAGAGCTGCCAGGCTTTTCCAGGTGAGAGAGAGAGCGGTGCAGCAGGGAGATGACGGCGTCCTCCACTCCGATGCCGGGCCGGTATGCAAACTGCAGCGGGTCCATGGCTGAGCTCACGGTGGAGCAGAGGTGGTCCAGAACCAGCCGCTCCAGTGTCTTCATCAGGTGGGACGTGGGAGCCACCGGCCTGAAGCTGTTGAGGTCTTTGGCGCGCGGTGTCTTGGGCACAGGTACCAGACAGGAGGTCTTCCAGACCTGTGGTACCACCCTCAGCTTCAGGCTCATGTTGAAGACATGCTCCATAACTCCACACAGTTCATCTGCGCAGGACTTAAGGAGCCTGGGGCTGATGCCGGCCTTCCTCACTTTAATCCTCTTCAGCTCACTCCTCACCTGTGCTGCTGTGACAGTCAGTGGATGGCAGGGGAACTGTGTGCTGGGGGGATGGGTGAGTCCAGGCGAAGTGGGGAGCTGATGGTCCGGGGCAGAGAAATGAAGAGGAACGGATGCAGGGCATTGTCCAGCTGTGGAAGAGGGGGCATGCAGCTGTGCAGGGGGAGGGGCGGGTGACTGATCAAATCTCAAGAAGTGAGCATTTAAATCATTCACCCACTGTAGATCCCCCTCTGTCTGGGCAGGGGGGATTTTGAAGCCCGAGATGGTTTTCAGGCTTCACCACACTCCCTGAATCAAATCAAATCATCAAATCAATTTATTTTTGTAAGGTCCAAAATCACAACAACAGTTGCCTCTGAGGGCCACAGGGAGAAATGAATCAACAATGTCTGTGGTGGCGATGAAGTCAGACAATGTCTGTGGTGGCGATGAAGTCAGACAATGTCTGTGGTGGCGAGGGACGATGTCCCAGGGTCCTCTGTCCTTAGACTCTCCTTCTCGGCCAGGAAAAACTACAAAAAAACCTCTTTGGGAAAAAAGCGTAGAAACCTGGAGGAGTTCCAGTGAAGGAGAGATCCGACTCTCACAGACGGACAGACGGACACAAGGAGACTGGAGCTGGACCCACTCTTCAGGCAGAAGAGGGACCGTCTGAGTCGAGCTGGACCCACTCTTCAGGCAGAAGAGGGACCGTCTGAGTCGAGCTGGACCCACTCTTCAGGCAGAAGAGGGACCGTCTGAGTCGAGCTGGACCCACTCTTCAGGCAGAAGAGGGACCGTCTGAGTCGAGCTGGACCCACTCTTCAGGCAGAAGAGGGACCGTCGGAGGCGAGCTGGACCCACTCTTCAGGCAGATGAGGGACCGTCGGAGGCGAGCTGGACCCACTCTTCAGGCAGATGAGGGACCGACTGAGGCGAACTGGAGCCACTCTTCAGGCAGATGAGGGACCGTCCACACAGGGCAGGGACCACTTCACCAGGGGAGGGGCATCTGGGTCCACAGGTCCTCAGGAGTGAGAGAAAGAAAAGAAGGCGGTGAACAGTTTGCAAGTGGAATCAAAATGAATGTTCTTTTGCTGCAGCTGCTCCTCCATCCTCCTCTTGTAGCCGGTTTCTGCCTGCCTGATCTTCCTCCTCAGCTCCTTCTGCACAGTCCTCAGCTCCTCCTTGTTCCCTGACCTGAAGGCTCTCTTCTTCTCCTTCAGCAGAGCCTTCAGTTCACGGTTAATCCATTGCTTGTTGTTTGCAAAACACCCCAGCGTCCGGGAGGGAACAATGTTCTCAAAACAGAAGTTGATGTAGTCCGTGATGCCCTCTGTGATGGTGTTGATGTCCTCCCCATGGCCGTAAAGCTCAGTCCAGACAGTGGTGCTGAAGCAGTCCCTCAGAGCCTCCTCGCTCTCAGCAGACCCACATCCTCACCACACGGGACACCACAGGCTGCCTGCGCACGATGGGTTCATACACAGGCCTCAGATGTACAAGGTTGTGGTCCGAGCTGCCCAGGGGAGGGAGGGGGGAAGAAGAATAAGCCTCTTTGGTGTTGGCAAAAAAACAAGTCCAATGTTCTATTGTTTCTGGTGGGGCAGGTAACATACTGGGTGTATGTTGGTAGAACAGAAGAGGGAGAAGCGTGGTTAAAGTCACCAGAGACGAGGAAGAGAGCCTGTGGGTGCTGTGTTTGCAGCCTACAAGTGCAGGAGAGCAGTGCTTCACAAGCATATTCAGCATTGGCAGACGGGGCCACATAGACTGCGATCAAAATCACATGTGAGAACTCCCGGGGCAGATAATATGGCCTCATGCCAATAGCCAATAGTTCAATATCCCTGTTACATAGCTGCTCCTTCACTGTGCAGTGTTCGGGTTTGGACTAGCTCGTGTTCACATACACCGCCAGACCTCCACCTCTTTTCTTCCCGCATTCTCTTGTTCTGTCCGCCTGCAGCAGATGAAAATTGTCCAAACCTACAATAGAGTCTGGCATTTCTGCTGTTAACCAGGTCTCTGTGAAAATCAAGACGCTGCTGTCCCTATACATCCTCTGGGACCGCATGAGGCTCGCTATTTCCGTCATTTTATTTTGAAGGGACCTCATGTTACCCGTGACTATGGCGGGAAGAAGTTTACGTCCAGCCCTTCTGCTTCTTTGCGTTTTCCTTAGGATGTCCGCCGGGATAACGTGACAATCTCCGGGTAAGACAACGGTTCTCCGCAGTTTCATGAGTTCTTCCTTTGTGTAAACACGCACCGGCGCCGGCCGAGGGGCGCGGGGGGGCTCGGAGCCGAGGCACATCGCGACGACACGATGAAAACACTCAATCTCAATCCAAAACAAGTTGAATTAAAGCGATTCCAGTGCGTGTCCCGATCGTTTGTGAAGTTCCTCGTTTATATAAACATGTACCGCGGCACACCGTACGTCAGCTGCGGCCGGAGGGCGCGGGGGGAGGGGGGGTGGGGGCTAGCTCAGAGCTAGCGTACATCACGACAACATGACGAAAAACACTCAATATTCAGCCGAAAAAAGTCAAAAACAGTTGAATTAAAAACCATTCCAGCGCGTGTCCCTATCGTACAATAAAATAGAAAAAAAATATTTACAAAATATAGAAGATAAAGCACAATAAGTGTGAAAAAAGTGTGAGAAAAGAGTGGAGCGTTTACACCGGGCTGCCAGTTGTACCAGCGCCTTTGTGACAATGTAATACTGAGTTGGGTAAGGATTCAAAATTGGGTATGAAGATGAAATCTGACACATAGTTTCAGCATTAAACTAATAAAATAATTGCTGCCTGTGGTTGTATATGGGCTGTGGAAATAATTTAGAAAAAGTAAAGCATAATATTGAAAAAGAACTGAACTAGTTCATATTTTGGAGCTGTAAACTTAGTTCAAAATTTGGAATTATGAACTATGAACTGAACTAGTTCATGTAGAAAGTGAACTTTCCCAACACTGCCACTGCATTCAACAGATCAATGTGTAGATGCAAACAACTCTCTCCAGCTAAACTTGAACAAGAAATGATTGTTTTCGGCCCACAGAAACAAAGAGAAAGTGTAGCAGTCATCTCCAGTCCTTCGCTCTAGTCTAAAACCTACAAATCAAGTAAGACATTTAGGAGTAGTAAGGGATTCAGATTTAGTGGCCACATCAAATCCATAATGTCCAGCAGGTTTTATCATCTGAAGAGCATTGCCAAATAAAAATATATAGTGTCTAAATCAGACTTAGAGAGACTAATCCATGCATTTGTTTCTATTATTAGACTATTGTAACGTCTTCTCACTGGCCTATCCAAACAAGCACAACAATCACATTAGTCTTGCGCTCAGGTCTCTGCACTGGCTTCCTGTAGCTCAGAGAAAATGTTTTAAAGTAATTAATAAACAGGGATGTTTAATATGATTCATAATTGATGTATTAAACAATTTGTTGTAATGTTTTTTTATTATTTACATTTTATTTTAGTATTTAAAACAAATGCATGATCAGAGAGCATTACACAAAGCAAAATTGAGTCTGAATGTGATCCTTTCCATTTCCATATGTCCACTACAATGACCGTCCAGTCCTCGACCGTAGGCAGAGTTGGTGTCATCCATATTTTTATGATTACCCTTTTTCCTGCCGCCAGAAGTATGCTCCATATATAACCATTTATTGTGTCCATTGCAGGAGTTTTAAGGCCCAAAGTCTGTGTCCTTAAAACACATGATAATAGTGTTATCGTCACAGTCTCCCTTTTCCTGTGAATAATGAACTCTTTGACATGATGTTATGAAATAACGTGACACACTTTTCCAGCAAAATTCCATCCAAACGTGGAGATCTCAGGTTAGTTCTATTTCTTACAAAACCTTTGTCATAAGCAAACCATCTTAATATTTTAAAATATTTGTTTAGTTTGTATGTTTTGATTAGCTCCTTCCAAGGTGTGAGAACAGATTTTACCAGGGATTCATAACTTCTTGTAAATGACTCATCTGTTTGTAATCTGCCAGTAAGGCATGTACCGGAACCTACTGCACAACATTAAACAATATTTTTCCATTGAGCTGAAACAAAGTAATTTCACAGACGTTAAACGCTAAAGAGTTTGAAAATCTGATTCAGGGTTTCCTGCCTTGAGATTGATTTTTCCACTCCTCAATAAGCCAGTTCAGGAGAGTCTGGAATAGATAGAGAAATCTGGTTTAATAGCTTAATTAATTAATATATTTTAAAATTGTGTTTGCGATGCACAATTTAATTATAGTTATATTTTACCATTTATAATCATTATTTTACATTTGAAACATAATTTAAAATGTCCTTTTAGTAAATGCTTTGTTTTTACATATGTAGCCCTAAAAATCCTACACATAATTACATTGCATTATGGCCTTGTTGCTGGTTCAATGTGCTCAAATGGCATACTGCGCGCTGTGTAAATTGGGATACAGGGGTCAGATCAAAGCCTGGGGAATGGTTGGATGGGGAGAACAGGGTGCCGAGCATAGGCGGAAATCACAAGGGGGTCCCGATCCCCCCTGTGTCCCCCTCTCCCCTCACAGTGTCCCCCCCTCCCCTCGCAATAGAAGTTTTATCAGTTAAAAACTATCTATCAGAATGTATATGATTACTATTCACACACACCACTCACTCTTATTATATAAGTCTGAAAGTCTGAAGAGAACCGATCTACCCCTTCAGTTGTGACACTGGTCTAGTCCGTTGCATGGTGAAGTGCACTTCCGCCTCATTTGCTGCTGTACGTTTTTTAAATTTTGTCGCGCCGAGGCAGAACTTCTGTAAAACTTTTTTCTCTTGAACCAGCACCTGCATTTAGCCAAGCCCAGTATAGCTACTCGTAAGTATCATTCAGGACTTCAGTTTTGCTCATTCACCTCTCCATTACTCTGTATAGTAAATAAGTTTTCAAATGTGTTTACAGTCATTTCAAAACATGGCAAAAAGACAAGAGGCCTATTTCATTTCGCCAAAACGCCTAGTAAGTTTCACGGTGAAGCAAATGTAAACCATAAACCTTGAACAGTTATTATAGCTAAATGTTGTAGGCACGGGATCTGGAAGAGGGAAACCTTAACTCAACGTATCAGGTAAGTTCACTTGGTTTAGTGATTTAGACTTCCTGCTAGAGGAAAACAATGAGTACACACTCGCTGGGTACAATAACTGAACTCGGAAGTTGATTCAATAAATAGTAATTAAAGCCTGTTACATATCCCTTCCGTGTGACCCGAATTTGGATTCTCGTAACTAATGCGATTTTAAAGCTGCTGTGCTCCTTATGTGCGCTGACTTGTGTAACTATTAAACATTGATGTTAATAATGATTTACAAAGCCATAAATGACATGGCCCCATGCTGATGATCCCTCATCTGCCTGAAGAGTGGGTCCAGCTCCAGTCTCCCTCGCGTCCGTCTGTGAGAGTCAGATCTCTCCTTCACTCTGGAACTCCTCCAGGTTTCTATTTTTTTCCAAGGAGGTTTTTTGTAGTTTTTCCTGGCTGAGAAGGAGGGTCTAAGGACACAGGACTCTGGGACATCGTCCCTCGCCACCACAGACACTGTTGATTCATTTTTCACTGTCGCCCTCAGAGGCAACTGTTGTTGTGATTTTGGGCGTTACAAAAATAAATTGAATTGAATTTAATTGAATAATGACTGAAACAGCCAATATACAGCCTACATTATTTTATACATTACAAACTTGTCTATGTCCTTATAAGTTTTCGCAAAAATATTGACACAAATTCCACAACACAAGGCTCTTTATCCAATAGGAGGCATTGTTTAAAACACATGAGAGAAAAAGATAAGAGTAGATGCACGTGTGTCAGTATTTAACCTCAATATTACGCTTTGAGGACTGGTAAAGCTTCTACAGAGTGAACAACATACTACATTCTCCTGTGCAGCCAACTGTTGGTGGAAACAACAAGTTTTTACTTGAATCTTACCTACCAGTGCCATGCTTTATGCCATGCTTTTTTGCTGTATCTAGTAGGATATTTATGAATAACCTAAACTCCCATAGTGGTCTCATAGTGTTTGGTCATTAAAGTAATGCTTTTGAACAGTGTTGATCATTTAAGTAATTTTCCTTAGGCTGTTTTAGACTTTCAGACTCAGGCTGATCAGTTGTTTTTAGTTATATAAATGTTTTGTGTTCTGTTAAGATAGAACCATTCGATTAAAAAAAAAAAAGAGAGGGAAAATAGGTTTACATACATAATAGATTGTGTTAATGTGTGTGATAATTGGAGTTTGTTACAGAAATTAATTAAATATGTTCATATTGTTATGTTTATTTTGTTCAACCATGATTGCACTTTATTTGTAAGTAAACTGATTTCTGAATACATTTTGTTTAAAGGGCAAATACTTAGATAAGTATTCAAATATAAATCATATTAACAATGTTGTTGTATTTTTACAACACCATTTAAAGCGTTAAATGCGTTGGACCCCACCTACTGAGAAACTGAGAGTTTCCTCCCGGGTTGCGATGGCAGATGCACTGGAAGGCGGTCGCACGGGTGGTGAGAGCCATCATCGCTACGCATGGCTTGAATTAGGCCCGAGTTGAAGGACGAGAATCGTCTGTATCCGGGTGGCTGGAAAATTTCAAAAATTGAGTATTAAACAAGGCCTAATATGCCCGTGAGTGGTATTGAAATTAACTCACTGAGTTCTAATTTTTAGTGAAGACCCCCTGAAAAATATTGAAGAAAGACGGCTCAAAAATTTATTAACATGGGGCCAATTGGAGCCTGATGCCAAAAAATGCAGACGCTCACTCCAAAAAATAGTTATTGTAAGGACATGTAAAAATAGTATTACACCCTAAATCATACAGGAAGTTGGCAGAATTGGATCAAACATGACTCATGACAAAAGCTCGTCACTTTTGGCATCTCACACTTACAATTTGGCCATAAGACACAAAACTCATGAGCAATGAAATGTTATAAATTTGAAGCTGATACGCTTTTGTGTGTGGTAGTCGTAAATTTTAAACTAAATACATTTTTGGGGAAAATGTAAAAGAAAAATTATTTGACTTTTTTTTTTTACTGATGGATTTTAATATATATATATTTTCTCCCACAAACCACCCCAATTTTGACCCCCTGAACATGAACAAAAACTTGAAAAAACTACCCAAAATTCAGGATCAGTAGTAAAAAAGTGTTATTGGTGTCTAAAAAAATGTATGATGCAAAATGACTAGCTAGTGCCACCTCAAATTTCAAAATATACCAAAATATATTATGGCAATGATGGGCCTTTTTCCTTGTATACTTGGTACAAACATCCGTCATGTCAGGACAAGTAAAAAATTATACTATGAGCCCACCCTAAACCTACTGGGAGTCAGCCATTGTGGGCGGAACCCAATTTAACACCTCATATCGGTGTAATCCCTCATTCGTCCAGGAGTTTCCATTCACTTCAGTTGTAGTCACATGGACTCTGTTTTTAAGAAAAAACTAAACGTTTCAAGACTCATCTGAGAGTCATTCTAAATCTGCAAATCAAGACCTTGAACTGAAATATTTTTGCTACTCTGAGTGGGCTCTGCCCACCGGGCATCCTGATAAAAGGTGTTATTGGTTTCACCAGAAACTAACCCTCTTTGTTTACCATCAAACTAGCCTCTTTGTTTCCTATCAGCCCTTTAAAGGGCTATCAGCATCGGCGGAGCCAGGGCCTGGCTTTGGGGCTTGAGCCCCGAGTGTGCTCACTTTAATCATGCCGCTATTTTCATATTTAAATGTTTTAAAAGTGAAACAAGTCATTTGTGCAGAGCGGAGGGTCACTCTCCTGTTATTGGATGCCTTTTTCTCTTTACCCGTTTCATTGGTTATTTTGTTGAACTGGTGTATTATTGGCTGCATGTAGAAAGTGGGCGGAAGCATAGAAAGTGCACGGTGTTTACAGCAGACAGCACGTCATGCGATTTTATCATGGAGCCTTTTCGACATCATTTACCAGGTTTTGCAAAAAGTGAAGGGCATAAATAAGAGCAGATCGACTGGAAAAAGAGACATTCAAAACATGTGCTGCAAAACAAAGTTTATTTAACGTAGAATAGACAACAACAGCACATGATCGTTCAAACGATGAATTAATTGTGGTTGTAGCAGTGGCTCAGAGGTTTTGTTCATCTACAAAGCTAAAGCAGAGAAACTACAGGACAAACAGCTCATTGGAGAGAGAGAGGGGGGAGAGGGAGAGAGGGAGGGAGGGAGGGAGGGAGAGGGAGAGAGAGAGAGGGAGAGGGAGGGAGTGAGAGGGAGATGGGGGGGTGTCTGCTAAAGGTAAGACTTTCTACAAAAAATAAACTAAATCATATCAGAAGTAGCAGTGCAAAAAGCACAAATGGTCAAATCATTTATCGGTCATAAAGTAAGAGACTGTTACGTTATAACTACACATTGGCCTTGCTAGCTCGTGAGGTGTAGCATCTGAGACTCTGGACAACAGGGTCGTGAGCTCGAGCCCTGTCGGGAGAAAGGATTTTTCATGTTTGTTTTGTCACTGATTGTTTTAAATCAGAAAACACCAAGATGTACAATTTATTGAAAAAGTAAATGTAACTAAATGGTACCACCTCTGCTGTTCTGTTCAACGTTTTTGAAGGGAGGAGGTCTCTCAAAAGGCAAAAAGGCCATGGTCTGTCTTTGCCTTTGGAGGGTTACTGTATGTACAGAAAATACAGTATTGGGGGCACTAAAACCACATCATATTAGCCTGAATGAACCCCCTCCCTTTCTTTTTGGGCTAAGCCCCGGATGTTTAGAATGTCTGGCTCCGCCTCTGGCTATCAGCCTCCTATTTTATCCTGGCTTACGCTCTCTCCTCCCTGAGTAACTGATTAGCATCCAAATTCCCTGGGCGTCTACCTCTCCAGGGATTCAAAATGATAAACGATCAGAATCTTAAAGGTTGAATCTTAAACCTTAATCTTGATCCTTTTATCAGGAAGTCCTGGTGGGCCCCCCTGGGGCTCCTCCATGTACTGTTTCCAGGGATTCAAAATGATAAACGATCAGAATCTTAAAGGTTGAATCTTAAACCTTAATCTTGATCCTTTTATCAGGAAGTCCTGGTGGGCCCCCCTGGGGCTCCTCCATGTACTGTTTCTTAAAAGCAGCTCATCACTAATACACAGGGGGAGTGCACTGCTCGTTCTCCATGGATGAGGGGCTCATGCTGTTCACGCCAAAGTTTTTTTTTTCAGAAGTTTGGGTCCAGATGGGACTTGGGGCCCAAGTCAGGTCACGCCCCATCAAAGTCTAGGAGAATCAAATCGGGGCCTAAATCGAGCAAATGAGCTTGTAGTGTATACCAGACATAAGACATGAATGTTTTTGGATAATTTTTACTACAAAGCAGAATATCAACGGAATAAGTATACTTGTTGAATGTTATAAGATTGTATTTCACAAGAGATGTATAAAGGTTTTGGCTACAGGTCACGTGTGTCCTTCTTGACACACATGACCTGTACAATGTCTGATGTTGTCTCAAGTGCAGGATGTGCACATAATACTCACTGTTTACATTCTTGTGTGGTGCAGAGATCATCATGCTGTGGAGGGGACAGGAGCTACCCAGAAATGCAAACACTATGTCCAGCACACACCACTGGTCACACTGGTCAAACAGGTGTTTAGCAGCATCCCTCTGTCTCCATGACTGCCACACAGAGGAAACATCTGAGGGAGGTGGAGAGGTTAGAAGAGCTGAAAACAAGCATTACTACTGAAAAAATGGAAATGTAATTTTAACTAAGCCTATGATGCCATGTACAATTACTGCACTGTTTGGTTAAAGTGAGCATGGACAAACATGCTTTTGGTCACCTTGGGATTAGTATTTCATGTTTCCTGACTTGAACTAATTTGGGAAATATACTTTACATACTACTCTTCCATTTCCAGTTAGGTATTGGAAGGCCATCTGTTGTCAATACTGGAAAGGAACAGGAACATAGTCAACTAGAAAATCTGCAATGGCTGAAGCCATTGCTGGAGTGTCTGCGTCTCTCCCTCTCCCCCCATCTCCCTCTCACTCCCTCTCTCTCTCCCTCTCCCTCCCTCTCTCCCTCTCCCCCCCTCTCTCTCTCGCTCTCTCTCTCTCTCGCTCAACTGGCTCCGTCCCAAAATTCTAAAGAATAAAGCCTAAAGAATTCCGCTGACACTCATAATGCCCAAATTCATTTTAAATGGGGAAAAAGTACTAATACTTTTGAAGATTCTGCAAAAAGTACAAGTTGTTCAAATGTCAAAAGTAATAGCACACGTACTACTGCGAAAGCGATCGTAATGAGGTATAACTTGTTGAAATCGGTTAAAGCGTTAAGGAGTTGAGACTGGCTAAATGGAGTACTAATACTTTTGCTAATTCTGTAAAAAGTACAAGTTTTTCAAATGGCAAAAGTAATAGCACACGTACTACTGCAAAAGCGATCACAATGAGGTATAACATGTTGAAATCGGTTGAAGCGTTTGGAGTTGAAACTGGCTAAATGGAAAATCATGGAAAATATAATTTAAAAAAATATGTGAAATACAAGAACATATAGTGCCTGCGTGACATCACGCAGACACTCAACTAATTTAATAAAGCACGTTTTGCTGTCAACACTATTTGACCTTTAAACCTGTTTGTTTATGGACCTAAAACATGCGCAGAAGACAGAATTTTAGCTGCGGCACAACAATCCGGAAAAAAAATTAGATTTTATTATTTTTGAGGAAGACAAGCTTGTAAACATCAATAATGAAGCAACCATGACTGAACCAAAATACAACTCCAAATATGTATTTGTTGAGGGAACAACAATATAACAATTTGGTATAATATGTATCTTTTTTAAGGAAGGGCATCTGATGTAACACCATCTTCCCATGAGACAACCCAAAAAACAACATTAAAGCCGCGGCAGCGGCGATGATGGCTCTCGCCTCCTGCGCGACCGCCTACCCGCCTGTCCATGTTTTCTGCTGCGTTTTGCTGCATACCAAACGAAGCTCAGTAATTCACCGTTGATGATTGCGTAGTTTGCGATTCAAATAGTAGTTTGTCCTGACAAATTGCAAGATTGTGCTGAACGCAGACCTGAGCAGGGATAAAGAGAGAGAGCGCCGGTGGCCTGTGACTTTTCATTGATGTTCAGGGGGTCAAAAATACCCGAGTTGTGGCAGGAAGAATAAAGTCAAAAGAATTAAGTCTAAAAAATAAAGCCTAAATAATAAAGTCTAAAGAATAAAGCCTAAGGAATAATAATTCTAATGCGGCGCGAGAGTAAATGTCCCATCAAAATAAAAGCGGAAGAGGAAGTGAAGGCATTCATTGCGCCTCTGCTGGCCAATTGTGAAAATACACAATATCTGCAAAGCACTTTTTTCATGGTGTCTCGAGGAGAATATAAACCATGAGTTTCAATCAAATCAGATGTTGAGTTTTTCACACAATGGGTAGGGGGCGCTATAGAGTAAATTTGTTACATGGGTATTAATTATTTCCAATCAGACCATAAAAACGCATTAGTGAGTGAAATATGAGCTCCGTAGATCAATTCCAATATGCCACTTTGATTCGACATGGCTGACTTCCTGTTTATCATAGAGCGATGCTGCCAGGTGTGTTTTACTCGTCAAAGGTAGCTCTAGCACTGTCCCAAGTTTCATGTGCCTAGGTTAAAGATTAAGCGTTTCATGTTTTTTCTTTTTTGAACTAGTCGGCACTGTTGCAACGGGCGTTCTAGCAACCTCCATTTTATTGGAGTTCGGGCCGAGCCGATCGCGTCTATGTCCCCATGTGTGACATTCATCAATGTTAGGGGGTCAAAAATGCCCGAGTTGTGGCAGATTTTACCATGCAAAACTATAATAAGAATAATAAGAAACCATGGCAAGAACAATGTCTCGATCCATTCCTTTCTGGAAGGCTCGAGCCAATAAAACTGTATAATATCTAATGCTTCGTCTTCTTTTTTCTCTTTCACACAAAAACATTCAACGTATATATTTGCATGTTTCTTAATATTAGCCATTTTGCATTATTTTTATTCAGGAAAACAAAGGATACAATAATTATCCCCTGAAGAGTTGTCAGGTACTAGTGGTTCGTGTACCAGCCCTTGAGAAACACTTTCTTGGAGCTATGACCAGGCATTTTCTAAAATTGATGCCCCTGCTATACAACTAGGGCCCCGGGCATTTTTCATTTTGTCAATGCTCCGAGAAGGACATTAAGGCAGCCATTTTTAGGGCTAACGAGGAGCTAACCAGGCAGTGACACAGGACTCAACTCTGAAATGGCCCCTGCCCTGTCAAACGTGGCCAATTGTACTGTCTGTTGTTTTGTCTTCCCATTAGGTTTATTATTATGTAGGAAATTGATTCATTGGGAACACCAGACCATACGCAATGTGAACTTTTGTCCCGTTGTATGTGTTGAAACTAGTAGCCTATGAGCATGCTATCCAATATTAGCAAATTTATGTCAATAAGAATTCAGGCCTTTTGAGCTAGGCCTGGTGATTAATGGTTTCTTCTGAAAGGGCACTTGGCACATTAGTCTTATTATTATTTGTAATTTAATTACAATGAAATACTTGCAAGACAGATCATTTTGATGCCATGCTGTGGACCATTCCAGGCCAAGCAAGAACATCTCCATGGATACGAACAGGGGGCATACCAACCAAAAACGTGGCCACCAAAAACGTGTTCTAACATTATCTCCTCATCATATACACAACTTCTCCTTCTCTGACCCTCGGGAGATCACTTTCAAATTTACCAGCTTTGTGATATCAAAGTAAGCGTTTTCTTATGGTAATTCCCTCTGCAGCCAGTAGATGGAGTGTTAACTGATAAAAAGTTATAAGTACTCCTCAATACATACATTATTTTAAGTTATAAAACATGAGATGCCAAAGCAAAGAGAATGTTTAAAGGAATAATATTCTTTATTTGTATTTTTAATAGCCTTTAAACATACTCTTGTGTACCGTTAGTTAGGCATCTCATGTTTTAGAAGTAGAAAATAAATTCAATTTGGCTCTTTGTTTATTTCCCATTTTGCTCGCTTGTGTAATTTCCCATTGCAGCCAGTAAATGGCTCCACCACTCAACAGTTTAAGATAGACATTTCACCACATAGGCTTGAAACATGACTGTTTACTTTCTAGTCTCAGCACGCAGTTGTACTGATCTTGATAAGTCAAAAGAAAGGCACAGAATGAGTCGGGCAATGATTCTCAGAGCCATGGCTGAGCTACATCAGTTATAGAATAAACATCAATTATCGCAGAGATTCTGAGCTTCTACTCAATTCTGATACAGGTGTAAATTAGTGTTACGGGCCCCAAGCTCCAGGGCTGCCGTAGCAGGAATTGTGCTATCTGCAAATATAGTAAAAAGCAAAAGCAATGACGAACCAAAGCGTTGCCTTTCATGTCCAGATCGCGTTTTTAATTGTTCTCAAACAATGATAATACAATGTACAATAAAAGTGCATTTGTCCACTAATACATTGCCACATATATAATTTCCCTGATTAAGTAACACATTTTCTTTTCTTTCACATTTCAAATAAAAGACAAATTCCACTGCTTTAGTGCAATAATAGCAACCGGCTTATAGCATGGACATTAAACACAAAAAATGTACATCTCAAATTGTCAAAGGTGAATCTACATTACAACAAATATACAGATCTCAAATGTCAATTGCATCATAAAGATAAACTCCCTAAATAAATGCTTAAACACTTTGTTTGAGTTACAAAAATAAAATACTTTGCACATGAATACTTATAATGCTGAATTAAAACCTTAACACTGGAGTTCCGGAATCCTTGCGATGTTTTGGCTATGAAATATCGCGTGATTTTGGCCGCGTGTAACTTTACTGCTAATCTGAAAGCTAACTTGCAAAAAGTACCAGTAAACATCGAAACAGTACCAACTACTGACGAAACATTAGGTAATGACCTTATAGTGCAATGTGTTGGCGGTTTTCACTGTACAATGACCTGCAAATATAGTAAAAAGCAAAAGCAATGACGAACCAAAGCATTGCCTTTCATGTCCAGATGTCGTTTGACAGAAACAGGAAGTTCAACCATCAAAACCAACCTGGTGCAACACCTTCCGCACAAAGGTTCCGCCTTACCTTTCCAATTTACAAAAAATCAGGAAAGCACTTAATAATGACATATACTGTGTCTAAGTGAATGTCTTAGTATTACTTCACCAAAATAACATATATATTTAATTACCGTACAATACCAATTTACCAAATAATAATATAACTAAAAACAATGTGGTGAAATAGTTTAGGTGCACCGCACGCTCCCCAACACTAAAGGTGGCTCCCGACACTTTAAAGCCTCAATTATGTTGTAACACTGAAATTTCACCACTGTGTGGATTAATAAAGGCTTATCTTATCTTATCTCCCAATGAAAAATAAATGCAACTACTTTCAATACACAAAACTGGGCATTACATAAGGCACAGTTACTGTATAAGGCATAGTATGGTATGGAATGTAAGGATTTACTTGGAATGGATGCATACCCCATGCTGGCATAGCTTGTACCCTGCATAGGCCAATATGACTCACAACTCCACGTGACTGGTACGAGGGCTGACCTAGGGAACTATAGGTAAGACTCTATGGTGGCCTCCTTTCTCGTGTTGACCTCCTGAGGGACAACTCTTCTATTGCTATCTGGTCCTCCTGTCCTGAGCCCATTTGAGGTGCAACTTGTTCAGTGTCTCTTTGACGTTCTGGTTCAATTTGTTCTCCTTGTTCGTTGTCATTTGCAGGGTTTTGGACAAGGTTAGTTTAATTTGGATATTGGTCCTCAATCAAAGTGTCTCTGTTCGGAATGTCTGCTTGGGATTGGCTCACTTGCTCTCTGGGCACAAACACTTAAAATTATGTTGGAAAAGTTTTAGTTACTGTTTGGTTCTGTGGCCTTGTTTGAGCCAATAGCGCGTCCTAGAGTCACTTTCAGAGTGATGATGAGTCACTTCCACTGTCTCTGTCACTCTGATTTTGGTTAACTTTGTGAGATTTCACACTTTTTAGGCCGTGGCTGCAGAGCCGCGGCGCGGTCAAATGGCCCAGCAGTTTCAGGAACCGCGGCACTGCCATATAGCCTCAAAGCTAACCCTGACCCTAACCCAAACCCTAACCTTAACCCTAACCCTGACCCTTACCTTAACCTTAACCCTAACCCTAACCCTAACCCTAACCCTAACCCTGACCCTGACCCTGACCCTAACCTTAACCCGGCGTGGTCTAAAACGGCACGGTCAAATAGCGCAGCAGTTTCAGGAGCCACGGCACAAAATAACATGGCAGTTTCGGCCGTGCGCCGCGGCTCTGTAGACACTCCCTTGATTTTAACAATCTCTTTGTGGTCTTCCTGAGCAATGCTAACAGGTAAGTCATTGGCAAGATGGAGTAGGTTTCTGTGGAGCACTCTAGTTCTTTCCTCATTGTTTACAGAAAATACTTTGTAGATGGGGACTGTCATTGATCTGTTCTTAAAAAATGTACACAGTTTGCTCCCAGTATTACCTGAGCTTTCCTGGTCCTCCCCTTTCACGTAAGTTGTGCACCAAGACACGATGGCCAGGTTCTAAAACAACTCTCACATGTTGGTCATAATATTTTTTCCCACGGGCACTGGATTGTTGTTCATAACCTTGTGGTGTCTCTGTTTTAAGGCCAAACAAGAGGTCCACTGGCAGGGGTTGCGCCCAAATATAAAGAAGTGTGGTGAAAAGCCTGTGGCCTCGTGTCTTGTGCAATTATATGCATGAACGATTTGGGGCAGAAAGTCTTTCCAGTTGCCTTTTTATTTTTCCTCCAATGTCCTTAACATTTGCAACAGAGTCCGATTAAATCGCTCTGCCTTTCAGGAGTCACAAAACGTCAGGCCAATAACACGAGACAGGAAACAGTTCAGGTTTAGGGTATTTATTACCAGCAGAGATCAAAACAAGATCGTAATGCGTAGCAAACAAATCGTGTACTGGAGTGGCATCTTTGAGATTAAGAGTGGGGCAGGCAATAGAGAAGGTCCTCTTTTGTTTCAGGTGTTGGAACTTTTAGACTTTCCATAGCCGGAGTGACTGCTTCGACTTGGGCACTGAGTCTCTGTAGTGTCAAGTCTTTGTTAATCTGTTTCACACTGACATTGTGCTTCTATTTGCTCTGCTCAGTGTTAGTGGCATGTGCCTGAGCCACTTTTGGGAAAACCACTACAACCAAGTCTGCGCTTTCTTTCACTCTCCTCTATGTGTTTTTAGATTTTGGCGAACACTTTCATGCTTTTCTCCTATGCCCTGACACATAGTGTTGAGAAATATGCACTGGATTGTGGACATATCATACTTAACTACTGTATCTGGTTGTCTGAGTGACTAAAGGATATTTTGTTTCAGTCCAATCATTCTGTATAGGAACTGTTGAGGTGTCTCATTTTCATGTTGTTTTGCACACATCAAATCTTGGAAAAGTCCATTGCTACTCTTTTCACCTAAGTGAGACTGCAGGAAACTTTTAAGCTCTGTGACTGTGAGATCATCTTTTATTGTTAGCATATCACGAAAGGTGCCAGGCTTAATTGTATGGAGTACTCCTCTGATTACATCATTTCCAGTGTGATTTTCTTCGAAACCCTCGTCCATTTGTTTACATATGCTATTGTAACTTATGTCAGATGTTGTATCACTTATCATTCCTCAGTGAATCTTAAACTCTTTATGAGACAGTAGTGGAAAATCTTTCATAGCTATCATGCTTTCACCACTGTGGCTTGGAACACGGTCTGAGTGAGAAAGAGAGTTATCGACTACAAGTGGCCCACCTGCTGCTTGTAGGACTGGTGTTGCCTGCTGACTAATGGAATGACGTGTATTAATTGGAGATGGGTGGAGTCGCTCTTGTTCTGGAGAGGCTGCCCCAGACAGGACTTGGTTAATTTGACTTGGAATATTCTCATAACGGGCGAGTAATGTCTGTGTCCCTGGTGCTTGCTTGTTGCTGGGGAGTATGGACAGTCTGCTCTGTCAAAGTTTAGTCTATAGACCTCGTGCAGCTGACGCCAGAGGGTGACGTCACACATGCGTCCGGACGGCAAAACAACCCGCAAGCGCTGCGACAACACTGCCGACACTGAACTTTTGCACCTCAAACACAACCACGAAAAGATGGTAATCTCGTGCTCAGCATATGGATGTACAAATTGACAGGGGAAGAAAGCGGGTATTTTATTTTATCGCTTCCCAAAACACCCAGAAAGACGAGTGAGATGGGTGACTGCGGTGAAGAGGAAAGTCTGGAAACCGAGTGCCCCCAGCAGAATATGCAGCGATCACTTCCCGAACAGTTAGTATTTTGAGCCAAAAGCTATTGTATTGAACTGTAACAGGCCTGAAATTAAAGATAGATTGTGCTAAGCATCGAAAGATGTAGCATAATGCTTTCATGCTTAGCATTTTCCGTTTTTTTGTATCAGAAAGTGACACATCTGTATGTTTCAGGTAAAAAAAAGTGATGACCCCCTGTCACCTGCCTATGTGCCATCCATTTTCTCTTTTCTGTCCTCGCCGGAAAAGAGGAAACGCACACGAGCGCTGGAGACATTTGGCCCTTAACTTGGCCTATGATCAAGAGACAGCTGATGGCAATGTCCCGGAGGATGTCCCGGAGGATGCCCCGGAGGATGCCGCCCAAATCCACAGGTTGCTGAAGAAGACATCATACATGTAGTACCAGTGGAAGTCAGTAGAGAGGACTTAGAGGCTGAATGTCAGAGCATGAGAGAAGAAATAATGGCGCTTAAGGAAAAAGTTAAAGGTCTGTCTCTAGATGAAGACTCTTTCATCAATAATGACACTAAGGTCAAGGACTTAACTGGACTTCCAAGTTTTGCATTGTTGAGGACCATAGTGACTAATCTCATTCCATTCTTAAGAGAGAAATCTGTGCTCACTCCTTTCCAGCAAGTTATTTTGGTCTGCATGAAACTCAGACTAGACTTAAATATGCAGTTTCAAGCTTACCTATTTGGTGTCTCCCGGTCTACTGTCTCCAGAATATTTAATGATGTCTTACATTTGATGGACAGACGTTTAGTACCTGCTCTCATTATTTGGCCTGAACATGAACAATTAAGATTATCTATGCCACTCTCATTTCAGAAAACCTTTAAGAAATGTGCCTGTATTATTGATTGCTTTGAGATATTTATTGAAAGAACGAAGGATCTGAAAGCCAGAGCACAGACATATTCCCAGTACAAGACACATAATACTATGAAGTATTTAATCGTGATTACTCCTCAGGGTACAATCTCATTTATTTCGAAAGGATGGGGAGGCCGAGTAAGTAATAAACATATTACTAATAATTGTGGCTTTCTTAACAATTTGTTACCAGGGGATGTAATCTTAGCCGACAGAGGATTTGATGTTGGAGACACAGTTGGTCTTTACAACTGTACTTTGAAAATCCCAGCCTTCACAAGAGGCAAGAAGCAGCTTGACCCACTAGATGTCGAGTCTACCCGTGCCCTGGCTTCTCAGAGAATTAATGTTGAGAGGGTTATTGGTCTCACTAGACAAAAATATTCCATGTTGCAGTCAAAGGTTCCCATAACATGTTTGCAAAGTGACCAATTCAATTTGACAACCCTTGATACATGTGTCCGTGTTGCATGTGCCTTGACAAATTTGTGCGAGTCAGTTGTACCTTTTGACTGAAACAGATAAACACATGAAAAAAACAATAAAATCAGAAATGGTGTAATTACTACCTTTTATTATCAAACTTCTTTTTTTTCTTTCTTTTTTTTTCTTTTGCAGTCTGGACAGAGCCATTTTCTTTTAGGGGATTTTTCAGCCCTAAGCAGGTCTGATGGAATTTGCCAATGCTACATGAGCCAGATTTGCATTCAATAATGTTCCCACAAATCTTTTCATTTTGGTAGTTGCAAAGGGAAGTCCCAAGAATTTTTCCCTGTGTTTAGGGCATGTTCAGTTGGTCGGCTGTACCATTTCCCGATCAGCTCTGGCATCACACCTTGAACAAAAAATGACTTGGCCTGGTCCACACAGCCATCAATAAAGTGCTTGTCCAGAGGAATTCGCTCTACAAACACATCATTCTCCCTCCAGACAACCAAGTCACAGTAGCGGTCCTCAGTGAGTAGTAATTGGAGCTGGACTTGATAGTAATATTCTTCATCCTTGTCCAGACAGAAAGATTTTCTTTCAGACAGTACTTCCAGTTCTTTTTCTTTAAGGCAGTAGGGACACTTAACTTCAATAATGCCCTCTCCACAGCACTGGCAGCTCACGTAACCATCCGGCGATGCTCCCAGGAATGGGTAGTCTGGATAAAGGTTAAGTCCAGCCTCCGAAATCTTGCTTTCCTGGTGTTTTTCCTTCAAGATATCACTGTACACCACCCTTGCAGTGCATTCATGGTCACAGCCATACCGTTAATACATAAAATTATTTTCAAATATAGCCCAAATCTAAAAACTGTCGTGTTTAAGATTCATCCACATGCAATCAAATTAAATATTATTATCCATGCACAAACATTGTTGCATCTGTTGTGAACTTGTAGGCCTCAGGGTAACATATCCTTTGATCAAGGACACCGATGGGTTGGCTGGGTCTGTCCTGCATGCCGACTTAAACGTAGAGGCTGTGATCCGCCCGGATCTTTGTTCAAACCAGATCTTAGACTTGGCCAGTGATCTGGTTTCCATCTCGATTATTATAGCCTGAAAATATACACATGTTTTTATTGTAAACTTTAGATGAAAATATTTATCCATATAATTAAGATCAGCAACACCTTTTATGATTTGCATTAATATACCTTTTCACGTGTTACTTGAATTGAAGGAAATACATCTTTGCAGGCCTGGATAAACTCTGGATACTCTGAATATTTCCATATTTCTTGTCGAACAAATCACTCAGAGGCTGTGGAATCCTCAGTAAAATGGACATGGGCTCATAGTTGGGTGCACACTTGGGAACCAGGGAAAGGACAGCACACCTGACCCCAGTGTCCATCAACTGATCGTACAGGTGGTCCTTTTCCTCAGCAGTAGGGAGTGGGATGTCCCTAGACTTTGTCATCGGTTGTTTGGGCATCACTCCCTGAGACTGAAGACTATTAAATTTTTTGGCTGGGCTGGTAAAGTCAATTTCGTGACCCTCAGCAAATTCTGCCTTGCCTCCTGAAGCATCTGCCCATACACATGGGAGTGATGTGCAAGTCATGTCCTTCAGGGTTTTCACTGCAGCCTCGAGGGCAAAGAGGGTTGCAGCAATGTGGCTACAGGCTTGACCCAACCCTGCCATACAAGTACAGTGACCAGTCTCCACTTGTCCATCTTCCAGGACAACAATCCATACTTTCAATGGTGTCACAGATAAAGCCTGGGAATGAGTTACCTGTAATGTATAAAATTAAGGTACTGTCAGGGAGGTTGAAAGAGTTAATGATAAGTTGAACTACTATTACTTCTCTAAGCCAAGAGGTAAAATTATCAAAATTGATCAATTAACAAAAATGTATATATATAAAAATGGTGCGTCAGTGCCACTTCCTGAATAAATTAAACATTTTGAATTGAAATTACACTCACCTTCGACATAATTAAAAACAATGGCTTATTCAGCACTTTCCACAGCTGGACTCCACTAACCCATCCTGACACAAAATAATTGTAAGCATCTAAACTTTTATAAGCTTTCATTGCTTTTCCTGTGAAGTGGAAATGATGATTATCTAAATAATTGTACTGGTCGTGGTACGCGAAGTCCGGGATGTTGGGAAAGGACGTGAATAAACTTGCAGGCAAATTATAGGGGTCCTGCACCCCGACAAGTGAACTTTTGGCCACATATCTTTTCTTTAGGTCACCATCTAAATGCTCGACATATTTGGATAATGTATGGTTGGACGAATGACCGCTCATTTTGGATACAATCTGTGGAATTGGGCTCTCGCTGTAGTGTGCAGGTGTAAGCATGCGCTTGTTTTGCCGTCCGACCAAACAAGTCACGTGACATTTGTCACGTGTCTGCACGAGGTCTATAACAGACTGCGAGAGGCGAGGATCGTTCTCAAGGTCTTTATTTGATGAAAACAGGCAAAACAGTAGCATGGTGTTCATCTTGCAGCTGAGATTCAACTTTCCACAAGATTTAACTGCCTTTTATTTAGATGTTGCTTGGGTCTGATAAAATGGCATGACGATGGCATGATGTCAGCTTTAAGGTGTTTATACCAGTCTTTAAGATAATCAGAAAGTTCATTGTGACCCTTATGCAGTAAGATCATCGTGACCCATGAAAAATAGAACACAGAAATATAATATAAATGCATGACAATAATTGTGTCAATATCCACAGCTCACTACCTCTTGCCTCAGCTCCTAAAAGCACAGAATCTTGAATGCAATTAGTAACAGCAAGCCCTGGTCCTCCTGTCCCAGGATGGCTTGGTATGTCAAGTACATGGTGAGGTACTCAACACAGCTTTCCTCATCATCTTGGCTTAACTGTGTAGGATATGCAGATGTGAGTTGAGCTGTGAGCTGTAGCTGTGAGCTTTAGCTGTGAGTTGAGCTGTGAGCTGAGCCTGTAAATGTGAGTTGAGCTGTGAGCTGTAGCTGTGAGTTGAGCTGTGAGCTGAGCCTGTAGCTGTGAGTTGAGCTGTGAGCTGTAGCTGTGAGTTGAGCTGTGAGCTGTAGCTGTGAGCTGTGCTGTAACTGAGTAACTGTGAGTAGTAGTTGTGAGTTGAGCTGTGAGTTGTAACTGAGTAACTGAGTTGTAGATGTAGTAATTGCATGGCAGTAGAATGTGGCTAGAGGAATACTGTTGAGGAAGTTGAGTGCAGCTGGCTCCCACCACCAGGGGGAGTTGAGAGGTCGAGCTGCGGCCAGGGGCTGATGGTGACGTCTTCAGCTGCGTGCTGGAACCAGGAAGTGCGGACGCAGGCGAAAAGTGTGGATTTTAATCATCGTAGGTCTGGAACATGGTCTGGAACAAAGTCCCCCTTTTGACTTTCGGCCTGGCTGGGCGTGCGCACCGTGTGGCGCGCACAAGGCGGCGCGTGGAGCTTCTCGCAAGCTTCATTTTATTCGAGTTCGGGCTGAGCTGATCGCGTCTTTGTCCCCATGTGTGACATTTATCAATGTTCAGGGGGGTCAAAAATGCTCGAGTTGTGGCAAAATGACCATGCAAGAAGAAGAAGAAGAAGAAGAAACATGGCATGAACAAAGACTCGTCGCATTCCATTCCGTGGAATGGCTCAAGCCAATAACAATAATAACTAGAAAATTAGCAATGGCTGAAGCCATTGCGAGTGTTTGCGTGCTAGCGTAAAAGTACAGTATTGCGGTAATATAACATTTGGATACCAGCTAAATGAATGGGTGAAATAAACAATAAATATGTCTATAAACTCTGTGACCCGTGACTTTTCATTGATGTTCAGGGGGTCAAAAATAGTGGCAGAAAGAATAAAATCTAAATAATCAAGTCAAAAGAATTAAGTCTAAAGAATAAAGCCTAAAGAATAAAGTGTAAAGAACAAAGCCTAAAGAATAGTACTTCAGGCATGTAAGAGTACTGCATGTGCGTAAGAGTACTGGAAAAAGTACTAATACTTTTGAAAATACTGCAATACTGTGAAAGCGATCGTAATGAGGTATAACCTGTTGAAATCGGTTAAAGCGTTAAGGAGTTGAAACTTACCAAAGTTTTGATATGGAAAATATGATGATAAAAATATACTTTTAAAAATACTGCAAAAAGTACAAGTTGTTCAAATGTCAAAAGTAATAGCACATGTAATACTGTGAAAGCGATTGTAATGAGGTATAACTTGTTGAAATAGATTAAAGCGTTTAGGAGTTGAAACAGGCTAAATGGAAAATATAATAATAAAAAACAGTAGAACATATAGTGTCTGCATCATTACGCAGACACTCAATAAGAAGAAACCTGGCAAGAACAAAGTCTTGAGCCTTCCGTTCCGTTGGAACTCCATGACTCGAGCCAATGAATATTGCTCTTGTGATTAGCTATGTATACTTTTAAATATAAATACTCATAATTTTGAACACAATAATATTTTAGTGCAAATTATTGCACAAATACTTTATCTTTAATTATCTTAAACGGCCCGAACGTTTGTAGTCATTTTACCCACACTTTTGTTTGTGTTGTAGCATGCTGTTAAGCCAGGCTTGTTACACATTGCTGTGACTTCTTTTAAATCAGTATTGACCCTTTTTGAGCCTGTCCACCTTGTATAGGCTTATTCTATGATTCATAGTCTTTGACTTAGTGAGTGCTCAGAGGTCTGCAGTGTGTCCACAGCAGAGCAGACAGATCTCTGGAGACTTTTCTTGTTAGCACAAGGCCATTTTTCACAAACTAGAAAACAAAATTCCTCTCCCATTCTGTTTCCCAGAACTATCTCACTATGTTAGGCAGATTCAAAGATGTGATGTGTTCACTCCACAAATATTGGATGTAAATATTTTTTTTTTTTAAATGGTAAATTGTCACATTTCTTTAGGGTGGTCCATCAACACTCAAAAGTGCATTTCTATGGAAACAGCAGTGATACATTTCCTAAATTTTCCTTCTAATCTGAACGACATCACAATAACAGCAGTGGCCCGTGTGGCGAAATGGACTCGACCAGACCAGCTTAAGCCCAACCCTCTGAGTTTGACGAGTGAGTCTGACGGATTATTTTAAATGTTGCACCAACACCATGAAATTGTGAATAATTAAATATAGATTTTTAATGTTAAGCTTTAAATGTTTATTTTAATTATTTATTGACAAATATAATTCATTGTGCATTAATTTAATGAATTGTACATTTCATTAATTGTGCAACTTGTATTAATTAAGTATATAATTTATTCACTGATTAAGTGTTTAATTTTGGCACATAAAATCCTCCATAGTAAGGTTGACGTGAAAGAGCATTCAGTCCAAGGGCAGTGTGTTAGGGCCATTATTAAACCGACAGGCCACATATTGAGTGAATGATGAACTGTGTGTGTGTGAACAAGGGCGAACCCAAATGTGAAGTAATTAGAACTACATTTTGTGCTCACAAAGGTCGCTTCAGGGGGGGCTGTGTGAAAATCTTACTCAAATTGGGAATTTGGGAGTATTGCTACATTGTACAATATATTACATAAACAATTTATGTTGTCTGATAAATGCGACCTCGAAGAAGTACAAATTGACTATAGAAAATATCAAGTTAGCAGTAAATATAACTGTGAATAACCTATATTTGACCTTCATCAGACTAATTCTGATAATTTATTTGCTCAAATCACCCACACAGCTTAACAGCTTCAATGCTAGCAGCTACTATTTGAGTTGATTATAGCATTTAGTTGTTAATTCACATTCATTATTTTAACATAAAGATAATATATGAAAAATAAACATAGGGAAACACACGCGCGCGCACACACACACACACACACACACACACACACACATACACACACACACACACAGCTGCCATATCACTCACTTGTGCAAAAGCTATTTGTTTTAAAATGTGAAACCACCCATATGATGAACAGTATGTTTTTTTTAATTGCAAAATGTTCTATGAAATGAAATGAAATGTTCTATATTCGTTTTTTATGTTCTATATTGCTTAAATATGTTTCTTGTAAATATGTAATATGTCAATTTTTTCTTTTCTCATTTTTGTTACACACTTCCGACGTTATTGGGTTGATCGTATTGATTTTCGAATGTTATAAAACTCTTCTAAACTCTAACGCAAAATCAAGAACTAAGTACAGGGTTCAGATTAAGGATTTTCAGTTGTATAGCGGCGCTGCTAAACAATCCGTTATTTTTTCCAAATTTGTATAACAGTTTGATAATTGCATAGCAAAACACGAAAGTGACTAACAATCAATATTTTCCATTTATATAACACGATTATTTATTTAATATGTATTTGTAAACATTCTATTTAAAAAAAACTCTTAACAAATTAAGTTTTAAACACTTTTTAAACTTAAAAAAAATAAATAAAACATAAAACTTCAATCAACATGCATCGCATTTGAGAGAAATTGCGTCGCATTTTGTGATGCGATACCGCTTATTCTGAACCCTGAAGTAGTAAGTAAGTAAGTAAGTACAGGGTTCAGAATAAGCATTATCGCATCGCAAAAGGCGACGCAATTTCTCTCAAATGCGATGCGTTCGTCAGAAAAAAGGGCTTTTGTATCGCAGCTTTTGCGATACAAAAATGTGTGTTCAATTGTGTAACCAAAGCGCCTAAAAGTACTGATCACTCGTCAATCGATCGTCAATGTCGTCAATATATAAATTTGAAAAAATGAACGGATTGTTTAGCAGCGCCGCTATACAAGTGAAAATCCTTAATCTGAACCCTGAAGTACATTTTATTTGTACAGCACCTTTCATGGACAGAAGTCACAAAGTGCTTCACAAAAACACAGAATAAAATATTAAAACACAAAAAACTTACAGTGAGCAATACACATGCAACTATATACAGTCAAATCAGTCCCTAAAGGAACTGTAATTAAAAGGCCTGACAGAATAAAAAAGTTTTGAGCTGAGCCTTAACAACAACAGAATCCAGTGACAACAGGGAGATATCAGCTTCTGGATATCAAATGGAAATCATGATGACATGTTTTGTCATATGACATGTTATATATCTGTATCTGCATGTGTTGCACCAATGAAATTTCCCCATGTGGGACAATAAAGGATTATCTTATCTTATCATGGTTCAGAAGTTCCTCTTTTGACAAGATAAACACGTTCTGCCTGAGATAAATGCGACCCACCACACTGTCGCCTCGAACCACTGCTCACATCAGGGGGGAACAACATAAACATTCGTTCAGTGTCTGCGCGCCAGCTGGTGAGACACTTATCCACTTATACACAGGAAAAATCTTTTGGAGCCGGACATTGTGACCTCATCTGAGCTCGACCAGACTGAGTACGTGTCAAATCTCACTAATCTCTGCTTTTGTTAAAGGATGTGAGGATCTGCATTCTTTTTCCACAAACCAAGATTCAAGTCAATTTATTTTGTAGCACCCGAAATCACAACAGCAGTTGCCTCAAACGGCAACAATGAAAGCAGATTAAACAGTGTTCATAGGAATTTAGCAATGTCCCAGGATCCCGTCCTTAAACAAGTACATTCTCACCAAGGTCACTTTGCATAAGCCAGGCCCAACATAGGGATGTATAGGGATGCAATAATAGGGATGCAATAATACAGTTTTGTCACAATTTGATACATGGGTCATGATGTCGATTTGATTTTGATACGTAATTTGTTTTTTTTAAATATCTATCTTAGTTGTGGTCAAAGGAAAAATATATTCAACAACTATGATATTAACTTGAAACATTCCATACATTACAGCATGCCAGCTTTAAATGTGTATGTGATGAATCATGAGTGTTCAATGATTTACAGCTCTAAACATTCAACCTCTCAAACTGTTTTTATAATAGCCATTAATATAGGAAAAATAAAAAGATAAATGTCAGAAAAAGGTAGCAAAACGCAATTGGTTGTTGAATTACGAGTGGAATTACATTTGAATAGTTTGTAGGGGCTTCAAGTCTGACAACAAAGAGACAAAGCTCATGAAAGTAATGAGACAGGTCCTACAACTTTACATGACGTGTTAAAATGACAAGTAAACAGCTACAATTTTCACAACACCAGTTTTTAAAACAGAACACATGCATTAGTCCATGGCTATAGATAAGCAGAGTCATGATTAATCAACACATGTATTTGATCGTGACATCAGTATCGAACTCTTCAATATTATATCAAATAATGTTGCATCCGTAGTAGGAATGCATGCTTTCAGTAGTTTTTTTACTTAATTATAGTAAAATCATCAAGCTGAAGCTAAAGATGGCATGCTTGGTCCATTTTTTCCGAGGGTAATATCTTTATTGGTTGGTGCCCTGCAGGGGAGTGGGAGGGGCCTTTGCTGACGATCCACAGACACACTGCACAATGCGGAGCAGAGTTTCACTGCTGTCAGGATCACACTTCAACAGCTAACGTCACCTTTTTCTCATGGGATTTACACCTGCATAGAACTTGAAAATATTTTTGGGGAATTTGGAATTAAAAGGTCCAATTTAGAATTGAAATGTTTTGGGAGTTGCGGGGCGTTGTCTGGAACATGGAAAAGCTTTTGGTTTGGTTTTATAATGAAGAATAATTTTTTTTTTAGATTAGTCATGTTTGCCTTGCTGACACACGGGCAAAAAAGGATGGACAGAGCACTGCTGCTACTGCCCTGTCTGCTCCTCCATCACCAGGTACTCACACAATCAGTATTTAATTCCATCTGATTTCAATGTGTATTAGCAAATTCCAAATCTAATAAGTAACTTAAATTTTAATGTCAACATTTTTTAAAATAGATGTGTTAGGCTAATTGACATACTGTATAAAGTAGACCAAATTGAATACATTTTGGTTCAGGCATTTTACAGGTGGGGGAAAATGTTTTCTATGAGATGAAACATTTTGTGTAGTTTTCAGTTTTCAATAAGTCAAAACTTGTGCCATGTGAGTTTTAACAATCCAACAATTCCCTGCATGTTCTTCCTCCCCTCATCTCCATTTAACACTGAACTGTCTTTGACGGTAAAGACAGCAGGCCAAAAAATCCTTTAAATCTTAATAATTAATAAGTTATGGTTGTAAACATGCACTGTGTAACTTTTCAAATGAAGATGTTATTGCATTGCCTGGAATGTTACACTGGGGTTACTATTAACTTTCACAGAAGAAGAGTTTGAGAAATGTTTCGCAAGCTGAGGTCCGTGAAGTACAGCGTTTCTGCCAGTTTGCCAATTTCACATTATAATATATTAAGAGTATTATAATAAACAATTTCAAAAATTACCAATGAATTATATTTTATATCAAATAGTCTAATGATGGTTTTAAAATACATTTTAATGTTTGATTGCTCTTTCAAATTTAGATTTTAGGTAGAATATAGAGCTGAGATGTGGAACAGAATTCTGCTTTTATTCTGACCACAACATCACACAGTGGACACTGACTGAATGTGAATGTGATTGCTGATTGGCGTTTATACATGCAAAAAACCTTTTGTTCTTCTCGTTACTCTAAAGAGCAGAAAACGTAAGGGTTGCAAAGCGAATTCTATCATCTGTCAGTGCTCTGCTTCCTTCTTTCGGGTCGACCAGAAAACACACTGGTTGAAAGAGAGGACGCGAAACAATGACACAAACTCGTGGCACAAAACGTGTGTGTGTGTGTGTGTGTGTGTGCGCGGAGTCCAGCATATTCTGTCCATTTGCTTCAGGGTCTGTAAACTTTGTCCATTTCCAAATTTAATCCGAATGTCATTTTAAAAAATTTTTGGATTGTCAGTTAAAATGCCCATCCAGTCTTTGATTGTCGGTTCTGTAACTCAACATTTTGTGATATGTGTTTATACTGCAGCAAAAACTATGTTCCAGCTGTATGTATTTATTGTGTCCATTGAAAATACCAATGAGAGCCTTTTACAAAAAAACAAAACGCCAATGATTTGCCATACTACTTCAGAGTATAACTCACAGTGGTGGGTTGTGTATCCCTGTAGGGCGGTGCACCGTTACTCAGTTCCAAGCTTATTCTGGCTTTGAGCAAAACAAATGTACATGCAATTCTCTTGAAATAGTAGGAAACTGATATCAATTGCTACTGTTGAGAAAAAATGCAGCACAATTCTTTAGCAAGATCATTACATTTAACACTTTACTTTACATTCTGTGTAGACTACTAAGAATATTGTTAAATGGGCACTTCAAAACATTCACTTAGATTTTTTTATGTGCTACTCTTGTTTTTACTTCAGAATTATTTTGCTCTGGTATCTGTACTTTTACGTACAGTTGGGGTACCTAATTTTCAGTTCAGTGAATGTAAGGAAGTCTTTCTTTCACATTCCTTGTTCTCACAAATTTCTTGGCACATCAATAGTTTTCACATAAGGGTTTTTGTCCACTAGCACAACTTTAACTCATGTGAAGCAGGGGTATTGCACAGCCAACCAGCGCTTAGCCATGTGAGTCACTATATGATGCTGTGGGATCTTTCTTAAGTTTGAAAAGGTAATTTGTTTATTTGTATTATTATTATTTTATTTATTTTATACAGATACAAAACAGTAACAATACTTGGACAACAAACAAAACAAAAAAACGCAAAAGACAGACAACACAGACGTTAGACAAATAGAGGCACAATTGTCTATAAACTTCAGAGCCGTGTGATTATGTGTGTGTGTGCATGAGTGAGTGTGTGTGAGAGTGTGTGTGAGTGTGTGTGTGTGTGTGTGTGTGTGTGTGTGCATGAGTGAGTGAGTGTGAGAGTGTGTGTGAGTGTGTGTGTGTGTGTGTGTGTGTGTGTGTGTGTGTGTGTGCATGAGTGAGTGAGTGTGAGAGTGTGTGTGAGTGTGTGTGTGTGTGTGTGTGTGTGTGTGTGTGTGTGTGCATGAGTGAGTGTGTGTGAGTGTGTGTGTGTGTGTGTGTGTGTGTGCATGAGTGAGTGTGTGTGAGAGTGTGTGTGTGTGTGTGTGTGTGTGTGTGTGTGCATGAGTGAGTGAGTGTGAGAGTGTGTGTGAGTGTGTGTGTGTGTGTGTGTGTGTGTGTGTGTGTGTGTGCATGAGTGAGTGTGTGTGAGTGTGTGTGTGTGTGTGTGTGTGTGTGTGTGCATGAGTGAGTGAGTGTGAGAGTGTGTGTGAGTGTGTGTGTGTGTGTGTGTGTGTGTGTGTGTGCATGAGTGAGTGAGTGTGCATGAGTGAGTGAGTGTGTGCATGAGTGAGTGTGTGTGTGTGTGTGTGTGTGTGCATGAGTGAGTGTGTGTGTGTGTGTGTGTGTGTGTGCATGAGTGAGTGTGTGTGTGTGTTTGTGAGAGTGTGTGTGTATACATGAGTGTGTGTGTGTGTGTGTGCATGCGAGTGTGTATGTGTGTTTGTGAGAGTGTGTCTGTATACATGTGTGTGTGAGTGTGAGTGTGTGTGTGTGTGTGAGTGTGTATGCGTGTTTGTGAGAGTGTGTCTGTACGTGTGTGTGTGTGTGTGCATGTGAGTGTGTATGTGTGTTTGTGAGAGTGTGTGTGTATACATGTGTGGGTGTGTGTGCGTTTCCATGTACGTTTTTGTGTGTATGCGTAGATGTACGCGTGTTTGCATGTGTGTATGTTTGTTTGAAAAACAGTACAAATGTTTTGTATTATTATTACCATTCTCACCATGCTACCATATGTTGTCGTACATGTAGATGTAGTCATATTTTTCAAAATAGCATAATGTGTATAGAATCTTGATCCAGTTAACAAATGACTCTTCAAAGCCAAATCTTTATAGTGTGGTAAATAGAAATTTCCAGTTGACCCTATCGAAAGCTTTTTCTGTGTCTAATGTGGCTATGAGTGTGTCTTTCTGTTGTAGTGATGAGTAATGCATTAAATTGTATAATCTGTGGTTGTCTTCCTTTTATAAAGCCAGTCTGATCAGGATGGATGATGTGATATAACTTTTTCAACTCTATGAGATACTGCTTTACTGATCATTTTTATGTCAACATTTATAAGTGAGATGTGTATGTGGTCTTTGCTGCGTGTAGGGATGAGTGATATTAGGGCTGTGTTCATGTGGGGTGGGAATGCAGCGTTTTGTTTTATTTCTGTTATTGTTCTAGTGAATAGTGGGAATAGGGTTGACCAAAAATGCTTATAGAACTCAGCAGGGAAGCCATCTGGTCCTGGTGCTTTATTATTTTCCATTTGACTCAGAGCAGAGTGTAGTTCCTTTTCAGTGATTGATATTTCGAGGGTGTTGACTTGTTCCGAGTTTTGGTTGGAGGGTTTTATCGAGGAATTGGTTTATGTCTTCTTGATTTGGGTCCAGATCAGATGAGTATAATTTTGAGTAGTATTCTTGAAAAGTGTTGTTTATTTCAGTTGGTGAATTGGTTAGCTTCCCCGCTGAGTTCCTAAAAGAGGTTATTGCTGTTTTTTCTCTATTTCTTTTGATTTGATTAGCCAAATATTTTCCAGATTTGTTGCTGATATGGAAATTCTTGTGACGGAGTCTGTGAATAAGGAATTGGTTTCTTTTGTTTATTATTTAATTGAGCAAGAATTTATTTTTTCTTATTTCTTATGGATGTTTTCTGATGGATTATTTGCATGTAAGATTTCTAGTTCTTTTATTTTGTCTTCCAGTTGGACTTCTTTTTCCTTTTTCTTTTTCTGGACTGATTATGAAATAATTTCCCCCCGTAGTACTGCTTTCCATTTTTCCAAGAGTAATGTGGCTGATGACCCTGGAGAGTAATTTATTTCAAGGAAGGACGTCCACTCTCTGTTGAAGTAGCTGTCAAATTCTGGATCTTTTAAAAGAGATGTTGACACGTCATCTGGTGGGGTGCTTCTGTATTGCAGGTATGTTCCATGCGCGAGTTACTGGTGAGTGGTCGCTAATATTGATGTGGTGAATTTTAGTTTCGATGAGATTTGGTATGATTAAATTACTGGTTGGAAAAAGATCAATGTGGGAGTAAGTTTGGTGGACATTGGAGTAAAAAGTATATTCTCTGTCGAGTGAATGTTGTGGCCTCAAACCATCGCCAAGACCAAAATCACTCGTTGTCATTGTTTTATTGTTTTGGAGAATTGCATGTATTTGTTTGTATGTTTTGACCGGTCTATTGATGGATTGATGGCAGTGTTATAATCTCTCCCTATAATTATAGGGGAGTTGGAAAGATCTGAGAGAGAGGAGAAGAAATTTGAAAAAAAAAAAGGTGGGGTCATCAGAGTTTGGACCATGAATGTTGGAATATTGTTTATTAAAATGTTAATGATTATAAAATGGTCTCCTGGATCTGAAATGGTTTTATTGTGGCGAAATCTAATTTTATTGTTTATTAAGATGCACACTTTTTTTTGTTTTCAGTTATAGTAGGATTTAAAGTGTTTTAGGTTGATTGTGAGAGGTGGGGTAAAATGTTTAATAATTAGATGAAGACAGCACTTGATGACAGAATTGACTAATTATGGACCACAGATTGCAGTAAACAACACTGAGTACATTTACCACCAATGACATTAACAAACATGAGTGTACCATGGAAACAACCTGTGCGTGGATTTAAAAAGAAACAAGCTCATTCTATATAGAGTATTTTTAAAGAAATTGTACTCAATACTCAATTAAGTTACATCACACCGGCTTGTCTCGTCAAATCTCCTAGAAGACATGCAAGTGGCGTACACTACAGCCAAAAATGTTACATGACATCCTTGTTTTGCATCCCTTTTGAAAAAAAAGTAAATCATTTTCATTTAAGGTTAAAGTATATATTTGTCAAAATGTACAATGAGAAATGTGCTATGTTTAGTTAGAATGTTTAGTTGGGGAGTTAGAATAATATGCAATAATAACTAAGACCTATGGTAATTATCCCTGGATGTGTCAGATATCCGGAATGTTTCCTGACATATCCGGACGGATCTGATCTGTTAAAGATACTGACATATAGATATTATACGTTCGGATCTGGTATTTCAAAATATTTCAACATATTTTTTTTAGATAAAATTTGATACAATTATCCTTACAGGCGGTGTTCATAAAATTAATGGTTTGCGCCGCCAGCACTGTTGATCCAGTTTAAAATATGCGTGGCAAAAAGCTACTTTATATTTAACCATAAGATGGCAGCAGATCCATGGCAACAGATCTCTTGCCGCATGACCCTGACCTTGTGTCCTTTTCCAGCCCAGATCTACAATGGCGACTGAAAGGAAGAAAAGCTGACAGCGAGGGCCGCCGCTTCCATGATAAGGGACAATTTAAATATCTTTTACTGAAATACAAAATAACTGGTTCTGGCTAATTTGTCAAGAGATTGTGGCTGTTTTCAAGGAAATAAATATAAAAGGGGCACTACCAAACAAACCATGCTAACTATGACACGCTGACTAAGATTTAATGCGGTGAAGAATTGAAGCTGCACAGAGTCAAATGAAGATGCAAGGGCCAAACAAGAGAAGTAGATTTATTTGTTTCTGTTTGTTCCGTCGTAGATGACATGTGGAACAAAGTTACTGGGATTATTGCAGTGCAAGAGAAGTGGATTAGAAACACTTGTTACTCACTCGTTACCTGTTACTCTGTAACAATGTCAGGGAAGAAGGAAGCAAAGCTATATAACTTCACGGTATTATTCACCAGCAAGTTCCCTGTGCCAAACATCTGCGATGTGATCATGTTATGAAACCGATAATAAAGGCTATTCATTATATTTACTCCAAAGCCCTGTGTCACCGCCAGTTTCAACAGTTTCTCCTCAACCTCCAGACTGAATTTGGAGATGCTGTCTATCACAACAACGTTAGATGGCTCAGTTCGGGTTCTTCAGGGGTTTTTTGTTTAACTTTTGGGACCAAGCTGCAACTTTTCCAAAGACACCTGCCACAAGTGCAACCTAGTACCACACCCAGCGCTGCAAGAAATAATTACCAGTTTTCCTCAGAACAATGTAAGTGTGCAAATGAAGAGATATGCAGCAGACATCACATCTCTAGCTGAGGAGTTTCAACTGTGCTTTTGAGATTTTGCAGCTATTGAAAAGAAGATCACACTTTTTTCTTCACCTTTCACCGTGGACCCCAATGACATCTGCAGCTGGAGCTTATTGAGCTGCACTGTGACACCCACAGCCGCAGTCGATACACAGTGCACGCGATGCCTGAGGAGGAAACGCTAGAACCTTGCAACGCAGTGTCAGGATAAAACGCTGGAACCTAGCAACGCGGTGCCCGAGGATAAAACGCTGGAACCAAAGGTAAAAAACTGAAGCCTGGCAACTTTGAGCCAGAGGATAAAATGCTAGAACCTGGCAATGCGGTCGCCAAGGATAAAACGCGGTAACCAAAGATAAAACGCTGGAACCTGGCAACTCTGAGCCAGAGGATGAAACGCTGGAACCTGGCAATGCAGAGCCTGAGGATAAAACAGCACGACGTTATGAACACAGGTGAATGTGATCTGGATGCTTAAATAGTGTAGCCGCAGGAAGGGGCGTGGTCCTGCTCCCAAACTTAAGATAACAAACTTATCTGCAGTTGATATTTAAGTTTCACCCTTCACATTAGTGCTGGCAAGTTATTTGTTCATTAATTCAAAACTTCATCAAGGACACAAGGTGGTCCATAGTTACTTTACAAATCATCATCTGAGATGAATAAGTTCTGAAACAATTTTTGGTTTATTTGTGATCCAAACCACAATTTTGAATCTGTGTATCATTCTTCTTGAATTTTCTTCTTTTTTTTTTTTTTAAATAAAGCCATTTGCAATTGATGAGACTAAATCTAATCTCTCTTATAGTGGAATGCCTGTTGTTTATGGAAAAAGGACTCTGGCTCTGAAACTATACTTATCATGGAACATTTACACAACTACCAGGAGATTCTGGAAGTATAAATCATAGTTGGTAAATATTATTATGTAATAATATTATTATGTAATAATCTTATCTACTTGATTTTACAGCAGCTGAATATGTTGAAAGTCCTGCTGTTGTGTGAGTCATGAGACCAGTGAGAAGAAAATGCAAACAGAGAGCCTCAGTGGACAGATGACATGAGGAATGTCTACAAGTGCAATGTGGAGAGAAGCAGCTGAAGATCAACAGTGGCAAAGCTCTGATACAGTGTGTTTCTAATGAATGCATGGCTTCATCAAAAGTTAGAATTTAGCTGTCGCCCTCACAAGTCCATTGGGGCCATAGCACGACAGGCCCCTCTCAGTCCTATCGTATCTGTAAAATTTTGAGAGAAGACCCAGAAAAAAATATTGACAGATGGTAGTAGTGCCACCACCATGGGAGTTCTGACTGGAAAAAAAAACAATGTAAACAAATACATTTTGGCAATAAAAAAGGTTATGTCAGAACAAAAAAAAATGATTAGGGCGGGTTGCCCTAAATCCTACCGGAATTTGGCCATATCGGATCAAGCCCGACATTTAAAAAGTCACATATCATAATGTTTTGACATCTTTTCCAACAGGTCAAAATGTGCGAAATCATGTGCTATTAATGATTATCAGTTTGATTTTAAATAGAACACTGAGCATGGCCATGGTTGAATGTTCAACTAAATAAAACAATTTTGATGAATTCACTTTGTGACCTGTGGACCCAGATGCTCCTTGAGTCCCTGGAGAAGCGGCCTCTACTACATATTGACGGTTCTTCATCTGCCTAGAAGAGCTGGTTCTCCTCCTGAGTGGGTCCAGCTCCACTGTCTATCTCGCATCGCCTGTCCGTCTGAGGGAGTCAGATCCCTCCTTCACTGTGGAATTCCTCCAGGTTTCTACTTTTTCCCAAGGAGGTTTTTTGTAGTTTTTACTGGCCGAGAAGGAGGGTCTAAGGACAGGGGACCCTGGGACATCGCCCCTCGTCCCTATGGACACTGTTTAATCCGTTTCTCACATTCGCCCTCCGAGGCAACTGCTGTTGTGATTTTGGGCGTTACAAAGATAAACTGAAACTCAAATTGAAATTCAGAAATTATATCTGTTTGACATGGTAACTATTTAAAGAGAGTGTGTTAATACTGGAGAACAATCTCACAAAGTCACCTCATTCTTACTTGTATCATTTAAGGGGGGAAAAAATAGATTATTAGGTCATAGCCGGAAGACTAGAATCGTTCCGGTGAGGGACTGAAATTGTATCCTGGAGCAGGAAAAAAACAAAAATTTAGTAGTAAACAAGTCGGTAAACAAGACGGAAATTAGAACTCTGTGAAACGGCTCAGTAGCATCACCGCAAAAATCAATTAATTAAGTAAAACTAAATAATATTCTCAAAAATAGTTCATGTTAGAACATGTAAAAAATTATATTATGACCCCGTCCTAAATCATACAGGAAGTCCCTCGTGCAAATCCACAAAACCCTGGAGAGACTCAGACAAACACAGAGAGGACCGTTTAGCAAGCTTTATTACAAAGGTAAGACAATAGCGATTTTGGGCACTCCATAATCTAATTGTATTAGATGTCTCCTCCCCAGGGCCTGAAGACTGGTGGTGGTAGATATGGTGAGAAGGTAGAGTGAATGATTAGGATGAGAGGGATGCAGAGGAGGAGGAGGGGAGGTGGTGGGTCGCAGTACGGTCTGAAAGGCCCGAGCCAACTGTGTGAGGGTTTAAATGGGACCGGCTGAGCGCTAATTGGGAGCAGAGGAGGTGCGCCGTGCCACGGGGAGGAGTAACTTGGATGCGTTGATTGAGGATGGGAAACAGGTGCGAGGGGCCTTGGGAAAAAGTAGAAACCTGGAGGAGTTCTGCGTGAAGGAGGAATCTGACTGTCACAGACGGACAGGCGGACACCCTGCTTGGGTATGTTGATAGAGGCTGGGGAGAGGTGCCCTGGCATGGTCATCGATGCAGATGGAGTTAGGTCTTCCAGGTGAACTTACGCTGGCTTCATTTTCATTAATGCCACAGAAAAAGGACACCCCACAATGTTTGAGCCATGCCCAAATGTATACAATGTTAAACAAAAGCATAGTGAAATTCACATTCCTCTTTAGTGTCAGCACAGAGCTCGATGACAGCACCACATGTGAACCCAAACACTTAGGATGTAATGTGTTCAAACAAACCAAACTTGACAATTACATTGCGCCCTCCATTCAAGACGAGGCATTTCTGAAAACAATGGAGGAAGGACTAACAGAGAAAAAAGATTATTGGAGGTAATTGGACAGCGCCTTTGCCGGACCAACCTCAGGATCAGAAACTACTAAACAACAGGCCGCAAGCACTGAAGCGCTTGGAAGAAAGGAAGAAATTAAAGAACATTTCATAAACTTCATGGATGAAAAATTTATAAATGGACATGCAGAATTGGCTCCCTTTTTGGAAGCTGGAGAAGAATGTTGGTATTTGCCATTATTTGGCATTTATCACTCAAGAAAACCCAAACAAATTAGAGTAGTCTTTGACAGCAGTGCCAAATATGAAGGCATGTCTTTAAATTACGTGTTGTTAACAGGGCCAGACCGTAACAATTCACTGCTTGGAGTCCTCATGCTCTTCAGGAAAGATGCAGTTGCATTTACTGCAGACATTGAGCAAATGTTTTATTGCTTCAACGTTCGTCTGGAAGACAGGAACTACTTGCGTTTTTTGCGGTTCTGTGACAATGACCTTTCCAAAGACATTACAGAGTAACAAATGACTGATCACGTTTTCAGAAACAGCCCTTCTCCAGCGGTTGCCATATGTAAGATAAGATAAGATGCATCAGTCCATTCTGCGCTGTGAATGTGATCCAGATGTTCAGCAGTTTGTCACACAAGACACCTATGTAGATGATGGACTCAAATCCTTGGCTACTGTCGAAAAATCTGTCTCTATTGCAAAGAATTCAGGACACACTTATCAAATCCAACCTGAGACTGCACAAAAACGCAACCAGTAGAAAAGAAGTCTTGAAAGCATTCCCGTCCCACGTTTACCATGCTAAAGATCTAAAAGAATTAGACTTTGAAGCCGATTCTGTCCCCATTCAACGTAGTCCTTCTTTGGGACATAAAAAAAAGACTGATGCACCTTTAAGACTTCAGATGAGATTAAACCCTTTTCACTAGGCGAGGAGTTCAAACAACGATAAACAGCCTTTACAATCTATTAGGCTTCTTAGTGCCAGTCACTATACAGGGAAAATTATTCTACGGGATGAGACTGGGATGCACCATTGCCTCCAGAAATGGAAGAAACTTGGACACTGGAAAAACTCCCTCAAAGAATTGTCAAAGCTGTCGATTCCCAGAGTGTACACAGATATTTCTCCTTCTACTGCTGTAAAGGAAGAATTGTCTGTCTTCTCGGACAAGTCCACTCACTGGCCCAGACATTCTGTTGCAAAATCAGAGTCAGGGGTGTCCATTGACATATATAACCTTGTTGAGCCCAGCACCGACTAAGAAGTCAGACCACAGGTAGTGGCAGCCAACTTGGCTCTCAGGTATTCACAGAGTTTTCGTCATGGAAATCGCTTGCCCGTGCACTCGCTCATTTATTGCACATTATCCACAATTTCAGTTTAGCTTCGTGCAAACCTAGACAGTGCAATGGCTGGCACGACTGTGGAACAGGATGTGCAGCAGGATGTGTTTGCAGACGAAATCAAGTGTTTACAAAAACAAGAAAACACCCCAAAACCAGCCCTTTAAAGAACTTAGACCTCTTCGTGGATGAAAATAGACTCTTGTGTGTAGGTGGACACCGTGCTTACTCAAAACTAAATAAAAACAAAAAGAACCCTCGCATTGTTTCTGGATACCATCACATTGTAGTTCTTCTCATAAGACACTACCACAAACAAACTCATCACCTAGGTCACCTGTTCACAGAGGGAGATGTTAGTGCTGCAGGTTGGTGGATTGTCGGAGGCAAAAGAAAGGTTGGTACAATCATCTTTAACTGCACAACTTGCAAAAGACTACGTGCTCCTCTGAGCACACAGAAAATGTCTAACAGATCCCCCATTCACAAATGTGGGCATGATTGATCCATGATTTGTGTCTTCAAAAAGAACCAACAACTGTTCAGAGGCAACTGTTGTTGTGATTTTGGGCCTTACAAAAATAAATTGATTTGATTTGATTTGATTTGAACCAGAGGACAGTCAAAACAAAAGGTGGGCTGTAATTCATCACTTCATCGAAGTGATTGAGTCACTTGATATCAAGTTTCATTAATGCCCTCAGACGGTTTCTAGCTGTTAGAGGACCTGTCAAAACCATTTGGTCTGATAGAGGCACAAACTTTGTCAGTGCATACAAAGAATTTAAAATCAAAGACAGCACTCGAGTCTTTCATGTGCAGCTGAGCAAAGGAGAAGTGGGTCACATTGACAATGCAACTGTACTAACCTACTTGAAAGAACAGGGATGTACATGGACTTTTAATCCACCACACGCTTCACACTTTGGGGGATTGTGGGAACGAATGATTGGTCTTGCACAAAACATATTGGACACAATGTTTGTCCAGCTCAAAAACACTAAACTTACTCATGATGAGGTGTCAGCTATCATAAACGCTAGGTCAATTGTTCCTGTTTTAGTGGACCCTAGTGACCCATTTATTCTTACACCAGCAACCAGCAGGCAACTTTTCAGTGGTGGACCTCTATAAACATCAGTGGCGACAGGTCCAGCATCTGTCAAACATCTTCTGGGACAGGTGGAGGAAAGAATTCCTGCCTACACTCCAGCCACGTCGTAAATGGCAATCCAACCAACCAAATGTAACACCTAGGAGGACTGTTGTGCGCAAGGACAGTCAAATACCCAGAATCTAATGGCCTCTTGGACTCGCAACTCAAGTGTTTCCTTCTAAATATGACAAAGCCCGTACAGTAGAGATTAAAGTTGCCAAATTAGATGGTTCAAAGGTTTTTACTCGACCAATCTCTGAAATTGTTGTATTAGTTCCTTCTTGAGTGTTTATTACTGGCATGTAATCACGCCAGACAGGGAGTGTTCTGTCATGCATAAAGATGAAGTGTTTTAAGTTTTAAAAAGTGCATATTTTACCAATGCTGTAATTTAATTACGTTTGCTTCCTACAATGACATGTAGTGGACACTTCAGGTGTTGCAGGCAGAGCAAATGTTTCAAACAGAACTTTATTACACAGAGGTATCAGTGAGCCATGAAGGCTGCCTTTTGAGACCGCAAATGGTCTTTATTTTGAGGTTGCATTGCTGGTATGTATTCTGTACGTGTGCTTCTGTAACGTTAACTCAGTTAACGTTATTATTTGTAAGCCAGTATCCAGCATTATTACATTTGTCTGTAGTAACATCATTGTAATATGCTAATGATTATATGTGGACTTGTTTTATTGTTTATATGTATTGTAATAGACATGTTGTGATTTTATATTTGTCTATTTTCCAGTTTCACCTTTTTCGAACATCATTAAAATCTGCAAAAAGACCAACGTGTCTGCAGAGAGTCTTTGATGTGAGAGAGGAGTTAAACCGCTACAGTCATAGTCACAGTCATATGACATATATATATATATATATATATATATATATATATATATATATATATATATATATATATATATATATATATATATATATATATATATATATATATATATATATATAATTAAGGTTTTACCATTTGGAATATTGAGGGGCATATTTGAATGAAACTGATGTAAGATCAAATCAAAATTAAAGCCGCGGTAGCGGCGATGATGGCCCTCACCACCTGCGCAACCGCCTTCCCGCACGACCATGTTTTGTTGTTGTTGTTGTTGTTGTTGTTTTATGGCGGTTGGCATCCGAGTGTTGCATTACCGCCAGACTTTATTCCTCAGACTTTTCGTAGTCCTCAGACTCTGTCGTAGTCCATGTTGTTATTGTTGTTGTTGTTGTTTTATGGCGGTTGGCATCCAATTGTTGCATTACCGCCAGACTTTATTCCTCAGACTTTGTCGTAGTCCTCAGACTCTGTAGTCCTCAGACTCCGTCGTAGTCCGTAAAAGTACTCCTCCCATTGCTTTGGTGTTACAAAGCCCATGAGGTCATGATATGTCTTTGTGACTAGAATAGTTGTTGTTGTTTCAGAGACCGACCGGCTTTATTCCAGGGAGACTCTTCTTCATCTTCCTCTCCTTCTTTGACGTTCGGTGCTTCCGCCGTACAGCTTTATTCTTTAGGCTTCATTCTATAGGCTTTAATATTTCCACTGATGTCGCTGCTTGGTAGCCGTGCGTCTACGAGACTGGACGAGGACAGGAGACCACCCCCACCCCCATCTCGTCACTCTGATCACCCTGACTCCCCAAAAGCAGACCCCCATCACTCCGACTCCCATTTAGCACCTTTAGCCTGTTTTCTATATCTGCCCAATCAAGCTCCTTTGTTCCAAGGAATCTCCCTGCAGCTTTAGCAATGATCCTGATCCTTTCAGTTCTGCTTTGAGTCTGAGCAGCACAGTTTACAACATCCACCATAAAGAGTACAAAATCCTCTCTATCCACAACCAGGGTATTCTCATTAATTCTGGAACCTGCACACTTGGGACCTCCACTCTTGAAACCTTCACACTTCTTGGGAGCCACGCTGGCCTTTCTCATTTCGCCCTGGCTGGGAGCAGCGCTGGCTCCTCTCTCTGTATTTACTCTAAACTCGTTACTTGAAACTTTCTTGACTGCATCTGCATAGGATATACCTTGAGAGACCTTTATTTTCTGCACCTCAGCAGCTATTTTGCTAAACCTGCATCCCCCGTAGGCAGAGCTATGTTCTTCCCCACAGTTACAGCACTTCAGTTTTGCTCCCACGTCACACTTCCCATACTCGTGATCTCCTGCACATTTACCACATCTTTGCCTCCCTCTACAGACCGCTGCAATATGCCCAAAGCGCTGGCAGTTAAAGCAACGCAGGGGCGGTGGAACATATGGCCTAACGTCATGGCACATGAACCCAATGAACACCTTACTAGGCAGGCACCTCCCTTCAAGTGTTACCATTACCGACAAGCTGTCACATCTTACCCCAGACCGGGTCACCTTCAACCGCCTAGCGTCCACCACCGTAGCTCCCGTCAAATTCTCCTTAACTTCATCCACAGACATCGCCGTAGGGACACCTACGATAACTCCTCTGACCGTGTTTCTTTCAGCATCAGACACAAGAATGTCCTTTCCACCCAGACGTTTAGTTCCAATCGCCTTCCGTTGCTGAGCTGCGTCCTTGCACACGACCAGCAGCGAGCCATCTCTAAGGACACTCGCACTCTTGATCACTCCCACAGCTACAGTTAGGCTCTTTGACAATGCCACTGAATTCCACTCCTTAAAGGATGCACTATCCTGTGCAAGCTTTATGATCACCTTACAGTCTCTGCTCTCACTCCGGATATCAATAGCTTCAGCCTCATCCTGCTGCTCATTCCCAGAACCCTCGGACGAGCTAAGGGACTTTTTACGTTTCCGGGCACGTGCAGCCAGAAAAGGCTGCTCCTCCACGCCGTCCAGAACGTCTTCAACCACCGATCCACTCTCCTCCGCCATCTCCCGTCTCTCCAGACCGGAGACTCTCAGCTAGTCCAGAGCACACCCTCAAAGTCCAGAACTAAGCCTCAAAGTCCAGAGCACCCATGTTTTGATGGCGATTGCCCCAACACTGCATTCTCTTAGACTTTATTCTTTAGACTTTATTCTTTAGACCCCCTCCTCCCTGTACCTCCGTCACCTAGCAACAGAGACCCGCCGCTAATGCTGATACTAACGCTAATGTTAAGACCACGGCACGAGTGGAAATGTTCCATCAAAATAAAAGAGGAAGAGGAAGGCATTAATTGCGCCCCTGCTGGCCAATTGTGAAAATATACAAAATCTGCAATGCACTTTTTTTCATGGCGTCTCGAGGAGAATATAAACCATGAGTTTCAAACAAATCAGACAATGTTGAGTTTTTCACACAATGGGTAGGGGGCGCTATGGAGTAATTTTGTTACATGGGTATTAATTGTTTCCAATCAGACAATAAAAATGCATTAGTGAGTGAAATATGAGTTCTGTAGATCAATTCCATTAGGCGTGACTTGTCCTTGAAAAAACAGGAAATCAAGCCTTTTTTGAGAGCATGTTATGTAAGGAATGTCAATTTTTTTTGAATTTTTATTACATTTCAATGTCTCTAGCTGCAAAAAGTGTTGTTTTGAGCTCGATCGGACGAAAAACCTAGGACAAGTACGATTTTGAAAAAAAAAAAGTCAAGCGTGGCGGTGCCACTTTGATTCGACATGGCTGACTTCCTGTTTATCATAGAGTGATGCTGCCAGGTGTGTTTTACTCGTCAAAGGTAGCTCTATCACCGTTCCAAGTTTCATGTGCCTAGGCCAAAGATTAAGAGTGTCATGTTTTTTCTTTTTTGAACTAGTCGGCACTGTTGCGACGGGCGTTCTCACAAGCTCCATTTTATTGGAGTTCGGGCCGAGCCGATCGCGTCTATGTCCCCATGTGTGACATTTATCAATGTTCAGGGGGTCAAAAATGCCAGAGTTGTGGCAAAATTACCATGAAAGAAGAAGAAGAAGAAGAAGAAGAAGAAGAAGAAGAAGAAGAAGAAGAAGAAGAAGAAGAAGAAGAAGAAGAAGAAGAAGAAGAAACTTGGCAAGAACAAAGTCTCGAGCATTCGTTCCGTTGGAACTCCATGGCTCTCGCCAATTAAAGCCGCGCTAGTGGCGATGATGGCTCTCGCCACCCGCGCAACACTGCATTCCATCCATCCATCCCTTAGACTTTATTCTTTGCATTTTATTCTTTAGACTTTATTCTAAGTTAAGTTTAATGGCCCGTTCAAACCGCAAACGCCTATTCGCGCGTTATGGCGAAGTTGGACGCAAGTACGCATGAAGAAAAACGCAAATACGCCGCGTTCTCGACGCAGCGGAGCAGAGACGAAATATAGTAAGCAGACGCTATATATATTATATATATATTATATATAATATATATATATATATATATATATATAATATATATATATATATATAATATATATATATTATAAGAGATAAGAGATAAGATAATCCTTTATTGTCCCACATGGGGAAATTATATATATATATATTATATATATATAATATATATATATATATATATATATATATATATATATATATATATATATATATATCGTCTGCCATTGTTGTGGTGCCGGTTCTTCTCAGGTGAAATGTGTACGTACATCACCGGAGCGTCATCTCTGATTGGCTGCTGCACCGCCGCGCCGCAGAAAAGCTCAAAATTCTGAACTTATTTGCGGCGAACCGTTTTGATGCATTGATGCTTATACGCCCGTCAAAGCGTCTCGAGCGGAAAACGCAAAAGCGCGCCCGCCTCGCCGTGCTCCTCGGCGAATCGCGCCGCAAATAAGCGGAAGCCGCGCCGCAAAAACGCAGGAGGTGCTCGATGTGCGTTTACATAGACTTTGAATGTAAACTGGACGCTTTTGCCGCACCGGTCTGAACGGGCCATAAAGAATAAGACACTGAACCCCCTTTGCTCAAATTGCAAAAATATTTTCAATGTTGGGTGCACAGTGGCAAGAAGGAGCCATGGCCTCCCAAGAAGGAGATCATGGGTTCGATTCTTGGACCAGACCAACATCACATGATCTCTCTGGGTGGAGTCTGCATGTTCTCCCTGTGTTACCGTGGGTTCTCTCCGGGTTCTCAGGCTCCTCCCACCCTCCAAAGACATGCATGTGTTAGGCAAAATTGGCAGCTCTAAATTGGCCCTAGTGAATGAATGTGAGAGTGAATAATTGTCTGTAATGTCTATGTCTCTGTGTTGGCCCTTCGAGGAGTTGGCCACTGTCCAGGGTGTACCCCGCCTAAGGCCCAAAGTCACTGGGATAGGCTCCAGTCTTCCGTGACCCGGACAGGGAACAAGCGGTAGAAAATGAAAGAAGTAATTTTCAATGTTTTTATCGATTATATTTCTTTCTGCAGGCGCATGCATCGCTATTAGAGAGTCTAATCTCCAAACGAAGCGAGTACAAGGACAACTGTAGCAGGACTCTGGCTCTCACCACTCTCTCACAATCTGGTCAGGAAACTATTTTTAAATTGTATTTATCATATTTATAAAGGGTGCCATTTACTTGATCATATTTGGGAACCATTCACATCTCTTTGTGTTCCATAGGTGTGTTTTGTAACGGGAGCTTTGACTCGTTTGCCTGTTGGCCTCACTCTGCTCCTGGGAATGTGTCCATCCCCTGCCCCCCCTACTTACCATGGATACAGCAAGGTGCTACTTATAATAACACTACTATTGTTACTTCGATTTTTATTACCATTATTTACAATAGATACAGCATGTTGATTTAAAAAGCGTCATAATTTTGCTCACGAAAACAAAACAAAAAGTCATCATAATGCCTGAAGTAGATATATTTGTTGATTAAAGGTACTTGTATTTTGGCAAACAATAAAATGTGAACATGATGAATGAAAAGACTTTGCATTCAACCTAAAACATTCCGAAACACACCTTTTCCCCCAAGCCAATTTAAGAACACATTTGTTTTGGCTTTTTAATTTCCACATGAACAAAATGCTCAAATGCATAATTGTAATGCACCCGACGCAATCATACAGTACTTCTAAAACCCCTCTTTTACTTTTTAAGGTTAAAAAAAAAAAAGGTAATTGGCAAATGGCATGATCGTCAAACGAAACTGTAATTACTGGAATCATATTTATATTTTGCATGAATTCAGCCAGTGGAGTGTTCAAATATCTCTACCTATCAATTCAACAACGTACCGTAAATTACAATGTACTTGTTTGTTTACTTTTCATTGTCTTATACACAATTTAGTCATACACTTTTTTAAAAGTCTAATTCACATTACACAGCTCTTAAATATTGTTCCATAGCAGTATTTTCTCAGAAATGAAATGTTATTAAGTTCATTTAATTTCAAGCTCATTACTTACTCATTACTAAGCGGACTGTATTCACACATCAAAGCTTTTGGGACCAAGCTGCAACTTTTTCAAAGACACCTTTCACAAGCACAACTCAGAAAAAAAAATAATGACCAATTTTCTCCAGAACAATATGTCTATATATAATAGATATCGCATCTCTGGCTGAGGAGTTTCAACGGTGCTCTCAAGATTTTGCAGCTATTGTAAAGGAGCCACAATTTTTTCCTCACCTTTCACCCTGAACCCAAATGCTGGCCATCTGCAGCTGGAGCTTATTGAGCTGCACTGTGACAGACAGAGTCGCAGTTGGCACCAACAGCTCTCTCTTGTCAACTTTTACCGCCAGCTGGATAAAAGTAGGTACCCAGAGCTTCGAACATTTGCAAGAAAATGCTGAGCTTGTTTGGCTTGACATACGTTATGAACGCTACAAGAACCGTGCGAAAGTGACTCACCTGCGTGACATCTTGCACATCAAAATCACTGCCTTTGAGCCAGACATTACCTATTCAATGCAGTTGAGATTTATTTCAGTTTAATCATTAATTCAAAACTTTTTAAAGAACACATCATGGTCCATAGTTACATTTAAAATAAGTCATCTGAGGTGAATAAGTTCTGAAACTGTTTATGGTTTATTTGTGATACAACCCACAGTTTTGAATATGCATGAGTCAATATGTGTATCATTCTTCTTGGAAAATAAAATCCATTTACAATTTAAAAACAAAATTAAATTAAACGATACTTTGCATTGCATTTGATTTATTTTGAAACATGTGCCATTGTTGACTTAATTAATTAATGAATATTCAAAATCATCGAGTTGCTTAATAGCAACAACATACATGTAACATGAAAAAAGGCCCCACATGCTCAAAAAGGAATAGGAGGAAGCACAAGCTTATCCAGCTCTACCCCACATTTACAATCCATGTGAGTATGGCAAACACAGGCTCTTAATAAAGATGGTCCTACTGCATCCAGGGACTTCAAACAGATCTCATCAACCCTTGGAATATGTGAACAGCCTTATGAAAACCAGGAACAAGTCTCCCCATAGACATTTTGAGTTATTCACAGATTCTGAAAGTGTAGATTCAAAGCTATCCAATGATGTCTCACTTGTGTACTTCTGATAATATTTGAGTAAGTTGTGGTCATTTGAATGTATACACCCCTGAAAACCTTTTACTGAGAAAACAAGGCTCAAACATCCTCACCTGGGCCACAAGTCCTATAAGGCTTTTTCAGTTTGTCATCATCCCTTACTTCCGACCTCAATTAAATTCACTTCACAGAATTCAAATGCAAAAAAAAATCTTACAAAAAATCTGTGTAAAATAAAAGCTTTGGTAATAAAAACACAAAAGAACATTCATATTCATCACGCTAGCTGGATTTTACTAGCCAAACTTTAAACTCAAATGTAAGTGACCTGCATCTGACCACCAAAGCAAGTTCCTATGTGTGTGAATTCTATTCATTAGCAATGGCAATAAACATTTTCTGATTCTGATTCTGAACTTTAACCAGAGCAGTTTAAGCACTGATCAGGAGTCACGCTGAACCTGTTTTGTCCTCTTCCTGCTCTTACCCCACGGCCTCTTCCACGAGAGAATGTGTTACGTTCACGTCCTTGATTGTAGATGATTTCTGAAGCAGGTGTGTTGTTCTTTGGTCCTGTGGCGGATGGGACTGCCTGTGGTTGTGCCATAATGGGTTGTACTTGTCCCATGACCATTTTAATCGCCATAGCAATCTGCTGGGCACTGTCTGACACTGGATTATCTTCTGTTGCCGCAGTCATTACCTTGGCAGACTTATTTTCCTTCTTTTTATCATTCACCTCTTCTTGGAGCTTCTTGAGTTGTAATTTGATCTTTGCCATTTTAATTTTTTCCATATCCTCATTCCGTCCTTTTTTTTTCCTTCAGGTACTTAGCAACGTGATGTTGGCAGTTGGCATCAAACTCTTTTTCTGTCTTTGAGGAAAGACCAACAACATCAGCCAACTGATCCTGGACACATTTAGGTAGTCCTTTCACCAGAGTAGAAAAGAACATGAGAGTGTTGCCAGTACCAGGTTGTATGGGCTCTCCAGTTGCATCATGGAACTGTGCTTTAGCTCTTTGCTTATATGTAAAGTAGTCTTCATCATTTGTCATTTCCAGAGCCAGCAGTGCGTCAGGAAGGCAGGTGGGATACATTCCTTTAAGTACCTGAGTTAACTGAGGCTTTATGGTGGCAAATGATGTGGATGCTCTAACTGGAGCATGAATCTGTTTGGATACTTCAGAACGGATCCTGGCCGCCGTATTCTCATCTGTTGCTCTTATAAGAATTGCAGACACATCTCCCCAGCAAAGTGTTTCTCCTGCTGTATTCGTGGTCAATGCTCTGAGGAAGGCCGGTGCACCTTGTGTCAGTTCGGGCAATTTTAACATCAGCCCTTCTAGATCTTTCAGTGCGAATGGTTGGTACACTTCTTGGTTACTTGCAGTCATTCGAAGAGGTGCAATGAGAGGAGGAGCCTCTTCAGTGCTAGAAACCTCATCCTCTTCTTCCTTGGTACCCTTGTGTACAGGGAGCGGGTGAAGTTCTCCACTCAAGATAGCGTTGTCGTATCCATGCTCAGCCACCATTCCTGTGAATGCTCCCGCCACATATTGATTTGGTGTTGACATAAATGAGTCTGAACCTGTTTTCTTCTGTTGTTCCACTCCTCTTTGAATGTTGAGTTTCTGCTGTACTTGCTGCTTACTTGTAGCTTCAATTAGCCCAGTTCCTAGGACTGTGACTGGTTCCCCCTTTCGTCCAAGCTGTTTTTCTTGTTTCCTGCGTAGTTCAGCCGCCACTTCCCGTTCCTTTCCTTCCAGTAGTTGTTGTCATCTTCTTTCTTCATCTAAGTCCGAAGCCAATCCAGGTGGTGACCATGCATTGGTGGCAAGTTGTTCTTTTTGAGCCACTGTCTGCTCAAGCATGAATTTCCTGCATCTGTCTTTGTTCTTGAGTGGGTTCTGACGGGACCATAGTCAGAGTACCCGAGACTACAGCATGTTTTGTTGGCAGCAATGGTATGGTTCTGGTTGTATCTCTTCTCATAGATGAATCCATGGATGAGCCCTGCAGGGGAGGAACCGCTGGAGTGGAAGTGTGGGGAGCTGGTTTTTCTTGTTCCTTTTCTGTCATAATTTTCTTCAGTTCTTTTGCTAGTTGTGCATATGCGCTATGATGTTCGTTTCCAGAGGAGGGGCACTGCAGTTCTCCTTTGGCCAGAGGTGGGGGGGCGCAATAGCTGTGACGTCGACCTTGTACCCCAGTCTGCTCGCTCTCCTCATCTGTTCTAGAGTCTTCATCTTTGTTATTCGCTCCAAAAGAGATGCTCTTATCGCTTCTGTTTTTCTGTTTCATTTAGTTTTTCTGATTGTTTGATTCTCTTCTGGTTTCACCTGAATATTGGCCAAAAATAGTCTCTCTCTTCTGATTAAAATGTCTTTTGCCATTTTCATGTTTCACTGAAAATGATAATTTTTATTCATGTTCTTTCAGTTTCTTTTTGTCAACAGTTTTTCCTTTCACTGTCCAAATTTGATGTGTTTTGTAATGCAGGACCTTAGATTGATGATATTCATGAATACAATTCCATTGTTGTTCTGTGGGAGGAGCCACAGCTTCATCACTGTGATTAATCATTTTTTTCTCAGCATATTTTTGGAAGAGGTTCTTCATTCGTGTAGTTTGCTTTTTTGCTTCCTTTGGGTTTTGTTCATTTGCACGGATTGTGTTTTCAAGATCCTTCAAAAATGTATTCATTTTGACTGGAATAAGGTCCATTTTATTTAATTTATCTGTATCTTAATTTAAAATGTTTGATTATTATTATTATTTGATAATAAAAAAGTGTGGCAGTCAGTGGTATTTCAAAAAGAAACAAAACAATACAACTAATAATAATAACTATTATTATTATAATTTGAACAATAATTATAAGAATAATAATGAAATGAAATATGTTTAGGGAAAAAATTATATTAAAATTTAATTTTAAAATTAAAGTTTTAAAATAAAAATAAAAAATCGAATAAAAAAATAAATTAAATTAAAAAAAAATTAAATTTAAAATGTAAATAGAATACAAACTTGAAAAAATTAAATTAACTAAATAAATAAAAATTCCACCTAGCCACAGAGGGTAGTTAATCTTGTCAGTAGAATGCTTTAAGCCAAGTAATAGCTTTCTTAGTTCCCTTTAGTTACCTACACGTCCCACGTTTTATTTTTATTTATTTTTTCCGGAGTCCAACTCCCTTTTAAATCAGTCCAACTGATTGTACATACTTTTACACGTCCAACGTGTTTTGGAGTCCAACTCTTCTTTAAATCAGTCCAACTGATTGTCTAAACTAATGAGCTAACATTCACTAAATTCATACTTGTCTGCAATGTGGAAAATTTAGGTCTAGTTTTGGCAAATTTAGCATTTTCAATGTGCAGATTTTTGTAATAAATACAAGAGGTTTCTGCCTTACTTTTGTTGAATGTCCCAGTCACAATTGTGAGTCAAAAATAAACTGGCAATCCACTCCTCTTGTCTCTCTTTCGGCTCGGTCCTTGTTCTCCCATCATTCCCAGCTGAACCGTTCCTGGACGCTCTGCGTCGTCAGCCGACATCCAGAAGGGAATCGTTTAGAGCAAAATTCAGATGTTTCCTTTCCAAGCACGATGAGAGACCCGCATCCTCCACCAATTCTGTCGAAGTTTAGTCTATACAGACTGCGAGAGGCGAAGATCGTTCTCAAGTTCTTTATTTGATGAAAACAGGGAAAAACAGGCAAAACAGCAGCATGTTGTTCGTCTTGCAGCTGAGATTCGACCCGTCACAAGAATTAGCTGTGTTTTATATCGCTGTTGCTTGGGTCTGATAAACATGGCCTGACCTTCGCTATGACGTCCGCTTTAAGATTGTTTAGACTAGTCCACAGATGATTAGAAAATACACAGAATAGTTAAAATACACAGAATAGTTCATTGTGACCCATATGCAGCAAAATTGTCTTGACTCATGATAAATAGGACACAGACTTGACAATAATTTGATCAATATCCACAACTGCAGCAAGAACAGTCAACAGAACGACCACTGTTTTCCTCTCCTTCCTCTAATTTGGATCTAACGTTCTTCCTCCTCTTTAACAAATATATAGGTCAGGTAAATTAGCCATTGCTTGAATACCACTGCCTTATTAGAAAGAAAGTAAAAATCAAACAGAGATAGCGCTGTTTGGAAGCTGGAATACATTTTTCCAAAAATAGCTGCTTTAAATTGGAAACTGGATTAAAATTAACTCTCGGAGCCATTTTCTCTCTCAAGATGAAAGCTTGCTAAAGGACTATGATGTTTATTGAGCAATCATCTGATTGAAGACTTTGTCAACGGGATGAATGTACTGTGTAAAATGTAAATATTGTCAATGTTTTTTGCATTGATTTGTAAATGTCTTGTGGATATTTGAATCTGTGTAATTTGGTGATCAGCACACATTTCATCGGCTGCTGTTCAATCAGTGCATTGTGTGCTGTTTGGCTGAACTTGTCTCTTGAAACAAAGAACTTTTGAGACAAATAAAGATGTCAAATTTTTACGCTCACTCCTTCATAATACATGCCTGTTTTGTTTTTTTTGCTTTAAACTGCAGCACTCAAACTCAAATGAATGTCCCTCTTTGCATTTTCCAGCCAACAACTTTTATTCAGCCTTAATCGGTGATAATTGCACCTTCAAGACTGACTTGTCTCTTCAAGACCATCGCTCGCTCCTCTCTAGGAAAAGAGCCTGACGCTGTCAGAGCCAGAGCTTCAGACCAAGCGACCCATATCCCTCCCAGCGTGAACTCACCCCTTGGATTTGTCAGCTGCATCAACGCGGACATATAGACCCATCTTGGTTGAACTACTCAGCCCCTGCTTCTGGTCATATAGACGCACATGTTTCACAGTTAAACAGTTAACACAGTTAGACAGATAAACAGATAAATTCAAAACTCTACATCACTTGGCCAATTCTTTCACCTAGGCCTCATTTGGTCAATACATTTTCATAAACCACTGTTGGTAAAGTGTTCATTTCTTTCCAGTCACGGTTACGTTCTAACAAAGTATTTCATTTAGATATTTGATTTGAAAAAAGGGAATTGCCTCAAATTGGATGATGCTCCACTAAAATATAATAAATAAACTCTCATGCTGTGTGGCATGTTTGAAATCTTCATCCAATCAATATCAACTTTGGATGTCGCCCTCTTCCATAAGTGGGAGGACATGAATAAACCTACACCATTTGGACGAGTAGAGCTACTACATAAATCATAGTAAACAACTTTTCCTATAGTTTAGGGAGCGCTATGCCCTTATTTTATGACACCCACGTATGAATAAACTCATTAAGTTTTAAATATGTACCTACATGTTTTTCTTGGCTATCAGGACCGGTCAGAACAAGCTGCTCCATCAGTTTTCAGAACATCTGACTAGCACAGATCAGGGCAATGTGGGATATAGGAGGCCAAGAAAGATGCTCAGATGCGTCATTCATTCATGGCGGATTTCCATGAAAACGTGGGCCACATTTTTGGGTCATTTTCATGGGCTGCATGAAAACCTTGTAGTGACGGAAGTGACGCAACCGGTTTAGCAGGAGGAACTAATTATTTCCTGGTTCACTAGCATGGACCACGCCACAACAATGGAGTATGAAAGAATGTTTATCGATAATAGTGATGATGGATCAATGATGGATTGATGAGAGTTGGCTGGGTAGAGACTCAGGATGGGGGCTTCATCTCGGGGTAATCAGCCCAGCCAATTGAGACCCCCCCCTCGATAGAGGGTGATGTGTTAGGGTGAAGATGATAGAGACATGGGGTGGGAGGGTGTGGTCGTCATAAGGCGCTGGTACAGCTGGCAGCCCGGTGTAAACGCTCTCTCTTCTTTCTCACACTTATTGTGCTTTATCTCCTATATTTTGTAAATATAGTTAGTATATTTTTTCTATTTTACTGTACGATAGGGACACGCGCTGGAATAGTTTTTTAATTCAACTGTTTTTGACTTTTTTCGGCTGGATTTGAGCGTTTTTCGTTGCGTTCGTTGTGTTGTTGTGACGTGAGCTAGCTCCGAGTGAGCCCACCAGCCCCCCCCCGCGCCCTCCGGCCGCGCTAAAGTACGGCGTGTCGTCGGTACACGTTTATATACACGTTTATATGAAAGAGGAACTTCACGAACGATCGGGACACGCACTGGAATCGCTTTAAATTAACTTGTTTTGACTTTATTCGGCTGGATTGAGTGTTTTCGTCGTGTCGTTGCGATGTGTCTTGGCTCTGAGTCCCCCGGCTCCGGCCCCGCCCCCCGGCCGGCGCCGTACCGCGTTTACACAAAGGAGGAACTCATGAAACTGCGGAGAACAGTCGTCTTACCCGGAGATCGTCACGTTATCCCGGCGGACATCCTAAGGAAAACGCAACGAGGCAGACGGGCTGGACGTAAACTCCGAGAGAAGAGAGGGACAAACAGGAAGTCGGTTCCCGCCGTAGTCATGGGTAACGTGAGGTCCCTTCAAAATAAAATGACGGAAATAGCGAGCCTCATGCGGTCCCAGAGGATTTATAGGGACAGCAGCGTCTTGATTTTCACAGAGACCTGGTTAACAGCAGAAATGCCAGACTCTATTGTAGGTTTGGACAATTTTCATCTGCTGCGGGCGGACAGAACGAGAGAATCCGGGAAGAAAAGAGGTGGAGGTCTGGCGGTGTATGTGAACACGAGCTGGTCCAAACCCGAACACTGCACAGTGAAGGAGCAGCTATGTAACAGGGATATTGAACTATTGGCTATTGGCATGAGGCCATATTATCTGCCCCGGGAGTTCTCACATGTGATTTTGATCGCAGTCTATGTGGCCCCGTCTGCCAATGCTATGAAGATGCTTGTGAAGCACTGCTCTCCTGCACTTGTAGGCTGCAAACACAGCATCCACAGGCTCTCTTCCTCATCTCTGGTGACTTTAACCACGCTTCTCCCTCTTCTGTTCTACCAACATACACCCAGTATGTTACCTGCTCCACCAGAGAGAATAGAACATTGGACTTGTTTTTTGCCAATACCAAGGAGGCTTATTCTTCTTCCCCCCTCCCTCCCCTGGGCAGCTCGGACCACAACCTTGTACATCTGAGGCCTGTGTATGAACCCATCGTGCGCAGGCAGCCTGTGGTGTCCCGTGAGGTGAGGATGTGGTCTGCTGAGAGCGAGGAGGCTCTGAGGGACTGCTTCAGCACCACTGTCTGGACTGAGCTTTATGACCCACATGGGGAGGACATCAACACCATCACAGAGTGCATCACGGACTACATCAACTTCTGTTTTGAGAACATTGTTCCCTCCCGGACGGTGCTGTGTTTTCCAAACAACAAGCCATGGATTAACCGTGAACTGAAGACTCTGTTGAAGGAGAAGAAGAGAGCCTTCAGGTCAGGGAACAAGGAGGAGCTGAGGACTGTGCAGAAGGAGCTGAGGAGGAAGATCAGGCAGGCTGAGGCCGGCTACAAGAGGAGGATGGAGGAGCAGCTGCAGCAAAAGAACATTCAGGGAGTGTGGAGGAGCCTGAAAACCATCTCTGGCTTCAAAATCCCCCTGCCCAGACAGAGGGGGATCTACAGTGGGTGAATGATTTAAATGCTCACTTTTGAGGTTTGATCGGTCACCCGCCCCTCCCCCTGCACAGCTGCATGCTCCCTCTTCCACAGCTGGACAATGCCCTGCATCTGTTCCTCTTCGCTTATCTGCCCCGGACCATCAGCTCCCCACTTCGCCTGGACTCACCCATCCCCCCAGCACACGGTCCCCATGCCAACCACTGACTGTCACAGCAGCACAGGTGAGGAGTGAGCTGAAGAGGATTAAAGTGAGGAAGGCAGCAGGACCTGATGGCATCAGCCCCAGGCTCCTTAAGTCCTGCGCTGATGAACTGTGTGGAGTTATGGAGCATGTCTTCAACATGAGCCTGAAGCTGAGGGTGGTACCACAGGTCTGGAAGACCTCCTGTCTGGTACCTGTGCCTAAGACACCGCGCCCCAAAGACCTCAACAGCTTCAGGCCAGTGGCTCTCACGTCCCACCTGATGAAGACACTGGAGCGGCTAGTCCTGGACCACCTCCGCTCCACCGTGAGCTCAGCCATGGACCCGCTGCAGTTTGCATATCGGTCTGGCATCGGAGTGGAGGACGCCGTCATCTCCCTGCTGCACCGCTCTCTCTCTCACCTGGAAAAGCCTGGCAGCTCTGTGAGGATTCTGTTCTTCGATCTTTCCAGCGCCTTCAACACCATCCAGCCGCTGCTCCTGAGGGACAAGCTGGAGACGGCTGGTGTGGAGTATGACCTGGCAGAGTGGATCCTGGACTACCTCACAGACCGACCCCAGTTTGTGAGAGCCCGGAACTGTGTGTCTGACACTCGGACCTGCAGTGTGGGGGCGCCCCAGGGCACTGTCCTCGCGCCCTTTCTCTTCACCCTTTACACTGCAGACTTCAGACATGACACGGACAGCTGTGTCCTGCAGAAGTTCTCTGACGACTCTGCCATCATCGGACTCATCACGGACGACGATGACGCGGAGTACAGAGGACTGGCGCAGGACTTTGTGGACTGGTGTCAGCGGAACCACCTCCTCATCAACGCGGGGAAGACCAAGGAGATGGTGGTGGATTTCCGCAGACGCCACTTCACTGCCCCCTCACCAGTGAACATCCAGGGACGGGACATTGAGAGAGTGGACTCATACAAGTACCTGGGTGTTCATCTGAACCACAAACTGGACTGGACTCATAACACAGTGCACTGTACAGGAAGAGCCAGAGTCGGCTCTACCTCCTGAGGAGACTCAGGTCTTTTGGAGTGACAGGGCCACTCCTGAAGACCTTCTACGACTGTGTGGTGGCATCAGCCCTCCTGTACGGTGTGGCCTGCTGGAGCAGCAGCATCACAGAGAGGGAGAGGAAGAGGCTGGACAGAGTCATCAAGAAGTCCAGCTCCGTCCTGGGCTGTGCTCTGGAGTCGGTGCAGGAGGTGGGGGACAGGAGGGTCCTGGCTAGATTCACATCTATGCTGGACCATGAGTGTCACCCCCTGCAGGACACTCTCTCCGCTCTGTAGAGCAGCTTCAGTGAGAGACTGATCCACCCTCGATGTGTGAAGGAAAGGTTCCGTAGGTCTTTCCTTCCTGCTGCTGTCAGACTTTATAACAAAAACTGTTAGTACTGAACACTCGCAATACTGACCTAACCTAATACTGATGTGCAATTCTGTCTTATGTGCAATTGCTGTTGAAATTCATGTGCAATTCATGTGCAATTACTGTGAAATTCATGTGCAATCAATGTGCTGTCGTGACACATATTCATGTGCAATTACTGTCGGGATCACATGCAATGGTATTTATTTATTTATTTATTTGTCAATGGGAGTTTTTATTTATTTATAGGAGATCTTCTACTGAAAGTGTTTTTCAGACTTCCTATAAGTGATCTGTTCTTCTGTATCTACCTCTGTATCTACCTGCGTTGCACCAATGAAATTTCCCCATGTGGGACAATAAAGGAATATCTTATCTTATCTTACAAATGCAGCATTCAAAGGATGCAGTGGCTGGAACTGTTGAACCATTATTGTTATGTTTGCGTTTTGACTTTATGTGTGTTTCTGACTGACAGAATTCTAATAATTTATAGACAGCTCGAGGCGGGCCCACAGGGAGTGCCTGGAGAATGGGATATGGAGGCAGAAGGACAACTCCTCAGATCTGTGGAGAGAAGATTCCGAGTGTCAGGAGCACCATTACTTCAGAGAAAAGGTACGGACTAGTGATGCTCGCGTTTTTTTCAACCTACTGGTCAGAATTGTATTGTTCTGACCCACCCCTGCACCACATCATTGAAATGTGATGTGGTCTAATTTGACTATGGTTTTGCAAAGTCACCTGAAAGCTCTTAACTGCTAACAAAATGTAAGATTTGCACCTGAGCAAGGGGGCATTTTAGCAAATTAATCAGCCTAAAACTAACAATTTGGATCCAACATTCCTTCTCCTTTTAAACAATCAGAGACAGGGCAGGTAAATGAGGCAGGTAAATGAGCCAACGCTCATTGTTAGGAGAAAAGTGAAAGCAACACAGAGATAGTGCTGTTTTGGAAGTTGGAATAAAGTTTTCCAAAAATAACTTTAAACTGGTTTAACATGAACTCTCGGGAGCCATTTTCTCTCCCAAGACGAAAGCTAAAACCCAGCGAAAGGACTATGCTGTTTATTGAGCAATCATCTGATTGAAGACATTGTCCACAAGATGAATGTATTGTGTAAAATGTAAATATAGTGAATGTTGTTTGCATTGATTTGTAAATGTCGTGCGGATGATTCAATCTCTGTAATGTGGTAACGTGGTGATCAGCACACATTTCAGCTGCTGGTGATGTGTGGGTTTTTGCCAACCTGCTGGTCAGAATAAAGGGAATAATGATTTGCTAATATTGCATCTAAAATGAACGAGAATACAGAAAATGAAAAAATCTCTTGGTCGAGGTATCCCAGATCTCACGTAAGATTTTGATGTATGCAATATTTACAAGATAAAATTTATTTAAATTCATTTTGGGGACATTACTGAGCATTCTGCTTAGGGCACCCAAATGGCTAGCAGCGGCCCCGGGACCAGCCCCCTGGACTCGAGAATCGAGAGCAGTGATGTGGTAGAGGTCATGGACGGTGGAGAGGAGTGTGTCCTGGAGATGCTGAGCATTGGTAGCTGGAGGAGCCACAGTAGGAACCGGTGTCGGCGCGATCTGGTGAAGCGAGACGGTTGCGGCAGCGGGAGTAGCCGTGGCGATGAAAGAGACGTCCCGCTCAGATGTGGAGGGGAAATAGCGGCAGCAGTTAGCAGGAGGAACTAATTATTTCCTGGTTCACTAGCATGGACCACGCCACAACAATGGAGTATGAAAGAATGTTTATCGATAATAGTGATGATGGATCAATGATGGATTGATGAGAGTTGGCTGGGTAGAGACTCAGGATGGGGGCTTCATCTCGGGGTAATCAGCCCAGCCAATTGAGACCCCCCCCCTCGATAGAGGGTGATGTGTTAGGGTGAAGATGATAGAGACATGGGGTGGGAGGGTGTGGTCGAGAGACCAGAAACAACAAGAGATGCTGGGATAGGTCTGTACTGCCGAGGGAGAAGTGCTGAGGGAAGTAAGACCAGCGTTTGCGCACTTTACAGCCGTTACATACCTCAGAGCAGAGGTCTGAGCGAGGACAGAGACGTGTGGTTTGGACAACACATGGAAGAAAGAAAGAATACGGTTTTGTGGATGTTAGAGTCGTGCTAAAAGTGGAGCTAATGTGGAGCTAACAAGAAAACAAACTTCTGTAATGATGGTCTGTGAGGAAAACATCCAAACCTCTACAAACCTGGACAGATCAGCAGCCAAAGGTAAAAACACAGGTCAGAGTGCAATAAAGTATGAACATGACTGTCCAGCCATCCATCCATTTTCTTCCGCTTTATCCGGGGCCGGGTCGCGGGGGCAGCAGTCTAACCAGGGACTCCTAGACTTCCTCCTCCCCAGACACTTCCTCCAACTCCTCCAGGGGGATCCCGAGGCGTTCCCAGGCCAGCCAAGAGACATAGTCTCTCCAGCGTGTCCTGGGTCTTCCCCGGGGCCTCTTCCTGGTGGGACATGCCCGGAACTCCTCCCCAGGGAGGCGCCCAGGTGGCATCCGGAACAGATGCCCGAGCCACCTCAGCTGGCTCCTCTCGATGTGGAGGAGCAGCGGCTCTACTCCGAGCTCCCCCCGTGTGGCCGAGCTCCTCACCTTATCTCTAAGGGAGCGCCCAGCCACACGGCGGAGGAAACTCATTTCGACCGCTTGTATCCGCAATCTTGTCCTTTCGGTCATTACCCAAAGCTCATGACCATAGGTGAGGGTAGGAACGTAGACCGACCAGTAAATCGAGAGCTTTGCCTTTTGACTCAGCTCCTTCTTTACCACAACGGTCCGCATCACTGCAGCCGCTGCACCGATCCGCCTGTCGATCTCACGCTCCATCCTTCCCTCACTCGTGAACAAGACCCCGAGATACTTGAACTCCTCCACTTGGGGCAAGGACTCCCCACCCACCTGGAGAGGGCAAGCCACCTCAGCCATTCTCATCCCAGCCGCTTCACACTCGGCTGCGAACCGTCCCAGTGTATGCTGCAGGTCCGGGTTTGATGGAGCCATCAGGACAACATCGACTGCAAAAAGCAGAGATGAGATCCTGTGGTCCCCAAACCAGACACCCTCCGACCCCTGACTGCGCCTATAAATTCTGTCCATAAAAACTATGAACAGAACCGGTGACAAAGGGCAGCCCTGGCGGAGTCCAACATTCACTGGAAACAGGTCTTACTTACTGCCGGCAATGCTCCTACAGCTCCTGCTCCGGTCATACAGGGACTGGACAGCCCTGAGCAAAGGGCCCCATACTCCCGGAGCACCCCCCAAAGGACACCCTGAGGGACACGGTCGAAAGCCTTCTCCAGATCCACAAAGCACATGTGGACTGGTTGGGCAAACTCCCATGAACCCTCGAGCACCCGATGGAGAGTGTTCCACGTCCGGGACGAAAACCACTTTGCTCCTCCTGAACCTGAGGTTCGACTATCGGTCGGATTCTCCTCTCCAGTACCTTGGAATAGACCTTACCACGGAGGCTGAGGAGTGCGATCCCTCTGTAGTTGGAACACACCCTCCGGTCCCCCTTCTTGAACAGAGGGACCACCACCCCGGTCTGCCAGTCCAGAGGCACGGTCCCCGACCGCCACGGGATGTTGCAGAGACGTGTCAGCCAAGACAGTCCTACAACATCCAGAGACTTTAGGTACTCAGGGCGGATCTCATCCACTCCCGGAGCCCTGCCACAGAGGAGTTTGCGAACAACCTCAGTGACTTCAGCTTGGGTGATGGGCGAGCCAGCCCCTGAGTCCCCAGTCTCTACTTCCTCTTTGGAAGACGTGACTGAGGGATTAAGGAGGTCCTCAAAGTATTCCTTCCACCGTCCGACGACATCCCCAGTCGAGGTCAGTGGGCCTCCACCCGCACCGTAAACAGTGTTGGTGAGGCACTGCTTCCCCTCCTGAGGCGCCGGACTGTTTGCCAGAATTTCTTTGGGGCCAACCGATAGTCCTCCTCCATGGCCTCCCCGAACTCCTCCCAGGCCCGGGTTTTTGCCTCTGCGACAGCACAAGCTGCGGCCTGCCGATACCTGTCAATGACCTCAGGAGACCTACAAGCCAGAGTGGCCTGATAGGCCTCCTTCTTCAGTCTGACGGCATCCCTTACTTCCGGTGTCCACCACCGGGTTCGGGGGTTGCCGCAATGACAGGCACTGGAGACCTTGCGACCACAGCTCCGAGCAGCCGTATCAACAATGGAGGCGGAGAACATGGTCCACTCGGACTCAATGTCCCCAGCTTCCCCCGGGATATGGGAGAAGCTCTCCCGGAGGCGCGAGTTGAATACCCTACTAACAGACCCTCACAATGCGCTTGGGTCTGCCAAGTCTGTCCGGCTTCCTCCTCCGCCAGTGGATCCAACTCACCACCAGGTGGTGATCGGTTGACAACTCTGCCCCTCTCTTCACCCGGGTGTCCAGAACACGCTGCCGGAGGTCAGATGACACGACAACAAAGTCGATGCACAGAAGTCCAATAACTGAACACCGATCGGGGAAGCCGTTCTTCCCGATCACGCCTCTCAAGGTGTCACTGTCATTGCCCACGTGGGCGTTGAAGTCCCCCAGTAGAACAACGGAATCCCCGGTCGGTGCACTGTCCAGTACTCCTCCCAAGGACTCCAAGAAGGTCGGGTACTCTGCACTGCTGTTTGGCCCATAGGCCGCCACAACAGTGAGAGACCTGTCCCCCACCCGAAGGCGAAGGGACGCGACCCTCTCGTCCACCGGGGTGAACTCCAACACGTGGCGGCTGAGTTGAGGAGCTAGAAGCAAGCCCACACCAGCCCGCCGCCTCTCCCCGTGGGCAACACCAGAGAAGTGGAGCATCCAGCCCCTCTCGAGGAGATGGGTTCCAGAGCCTAAACTGTGCGTGGAGGTGAGGCCGACTATATCTACGACGAAAACGGCCTTGTTCGTGGACTCATCATAATGGGCTTTTGAACCGATCTTTGTCTGACCCGTCACCTAGGACCTGTTTGCCTTGGGAGACCCTACCAGGGGCTTGAAGCCCCCAACAACATAGCTCCTGGGATCATACGGACACTCTGCCCCCTCCACCACGTTAAGGTGTCGGTTCAAGGAGAGGGAACATGACTGTGTCCACACTAATGTGACTGTGAACACAAACACAATGACCTCATTTGAGTCACTACACAAATCATTTTGTCACTGAGATCAGCTTGAACTATGAAAATAGCTAGCTCATATTGAGTTTGAGCAGAAACATGTCTGTGATATGAACATTTCACATCATAAATCACATCAAAAGTCCATGTTCCTGTTCCTGCTGCTGCATAAATATGGACTCAGTCTTTCACCTGCTTCAGATTTGTGCAACAGTCTCCACAACTATTACTAGGCAGTAAAAAAGCTATTTATTTCTTATATTTTTAATTGTTTTATTTTGTACATAACATTTGGCCCACATTTTGACCAAAGAGTTTGGTTTGATGGAACACTGTGGTTCATGCACTTATTCTATATTTTCAAGGCCAGAGGCGTAACTTAACCTCCTTACTTAACGCTCCCACGTTTGTTTGAATTTAGTGGTGTCAGTTCAGGTGCACAGATAACTACACATACGTGGAAATGTTAGTGAGTACATTTAAAAGGTTTTTTAGATCTTGAGAAGTTTATTTTGTTAAGTCAAATACAATATTGTTCTGTTCCAAATACCTATTTAACAATATTAAACAATAAACTAAATGTTTTGCTCTGTAGATCAACTGGGATCTGAAGTTGTAATGACAGTATTGGTGAAATTACACTTGTTTTTCTTAAGACATTACAGTTTATGAGAACAAATGTGTTTGTAATTTATTTTAATTGATCCAGTAATTGCTTCAAAAACAGCGTAGGCTATATAAGCTCTTCTATATTTCTTATATTTTTTTTATTGTTTTATGTTTTACGTTATCTTCGGCCAGAGACCCAGCCTGAGCGTCGAAATTCGGCCCGCGGCCCAAAATGAGTTTGACATCCCTGCTCTATTCCATATGATAGGACAAGATCCAGAGTGTGCTTCTGACTGTGAGTTGGTTTATTTACATTTTGAGCAAAACCAATGATATCTAACAGGGTGCTGAAAGAATTACTGAGAGAGTTATCACTAACGCTCACATGGATATTGAAGGCTCCAGCTATAACTACTGTATCCCAGGCTAACACTAAGTTTGATATAAAGTCAGAAAATTTGTTAAAAACTCTGAATAGGGACCAGGAGGTAGAAAAACTATGAACAAAACTCCTTTTTGGTTTCTCCAATTTGGACACGTGATTGATAGCGTGAGGCTTTCAATTAACTAAATGCATTGTTAATTTTTGGACTCACATTTAGGCTTGAGTGTGATTTTTTATTTTTTTTTGTATAGTTCGAAGCCACTGTTTCATCAGGCGTGTAAATATTTCAGAATTTGTACATGATATGATTCAAAATGTTATATTCATTAAGAATAGGACAGTGATGGGACAGATTTTAAGCCCCCTTTTATACAATATTTCAATTGGTGTTAAAGATGTTTTACAAGTCTGGGACCAACTCGTTAGACAATATCAGTGTGAAACAATCATGGCATTTAGGTATGTTTGAAATTAATCAATTTGAACTTCAGGGCCCCACCCCGGAGCCAGGCCTGGGTTGGGTGCGAGCATCTGGTGGGTGGGTCCTTAACTTCAGGGGCCGAGTCGGGCTCAGTCCGAATGAGCGACGTGGGGCCACCACTTGCAGGAGGATCCGCGAGGTGCTGGTGCAGAGAGATCTAGGCGGCAGTCCACGACGAGGGCCTGTCCGACTGGATCTCCTGACACAGAAACTGGCTCTGGGGACATGGAATGTTACTTTGCTGGGGAAAAAGAGCCTAAGCTGGTGCGGGAGGTTGAGTGGCACCGATTATAGATAATAATAATAATAATAATAATAATAATAATAATAATAAGGCAGAGCAAGATAATATGTCTGTTTGCCGTAACCCGACCGAGCCGTCAAAATTATAGCCGACTGAAAAAAAAATATCAGCATTTTGTCGAAATTCTGCCAAATTCTTTTATTTTTCTTATATTTCGCCGACTCACCAACCGTTTTTTCAAAAAAGCGCCGTGTTGAATAATTTTGTATCACTGGAACTCGCTAAAAATATTACGAAGCCGAAAAAGAAATGAAAATGAAACTTAACACGAGCGGAGAACGTTCAACTCATTGTCTGTTGAAGCCTGACCCCTGGCGGTCCCTGCGTGTCACTGGCAGATTTTTAAAAAATGGCGACGGCAACATGTGTGTTCAGTGTGTCAGTGTCAGACCGGACGAAGCGAGCGAGGACGTCGACGATTCTACGACATGAAAATGGCCAAAAAATAAAATCATTTGTCCTGTACAAAAATAGTTTATTGGCTGGACTTATTAATGTTTTTGTTTTGTACATTTACGGTAGCATCTCTTTTGATAAATTATAATATTAACTTAATTTCATAGTTTTCACTTAATTCTTAATTAAATTCTATATACAAATTTGGAATTTTTTATTTATCTGTTGGGAACGTCTAGTGGAGCCCTCTGTCAGTAGGGTATTCAACTCGCACCTCCGGGAGAGCTTCTCCCATGTCCCGGGGGAGGTTGGGGACATTGAGTCCTAGTGGATCATGTTCTCCGCCTCCATTGTTGATGCGGCTGCTCGGAGTTGTGGTCGCAAGGTCTCCGGTGCCTGTCGTGGCGGCAACCCCCGAACCCGGTGGTGGACACCGGAAGTAAGGGATGCCGTCAGACTGAAGAAGGAGGCCTATCAGGCCACTCTGGCTTGTAGGTCTCCGGAGGTCATCGACGGGTATCGGCAGGCCAAGCGAGCCGCGGCTCGTGCTGTCGCAGAGGCAAAAACCCTGGCCTGGGAGGAGTTCGGGGAGGCCATGGAGGAGGACTATCGGTCGGCACCAAAGAAATTCTGGCAAACCGTCCGGCGCCTCAGGAGGGGGAAGCAGTGTCTCACCAACACCGTTTACGGTGCGGGTGGAGGCCTGCTGACCTCAACTGGGGATGTCGTCGGACGGTGGAAGGAATACTTTGAGGATCTCCTTAATCCCTCAGTCACGTCTTCCGAAGAGGAAGTAGAGACCGGGGACTCGGAGGCTGGCTCATCCATCACCCAAGCTGAAGTCACTGAGGTTGTTCGCAAACTCCTCGGTGGCAGGGCTCCGGGGGTGGATGAGATCCGCCCTGAGTACCTAAAGTATCTGGATGTTGTAGGACTTTCTTGGTTGACACGTCTCTGCAACATCGCGTGGCGTTCGGGGACCGTGCCTCTGGACTGGCAGACCGGGGTGGTGGTCCCTCTGTTCAAGAAGGGGGACCGGAGGGTGTGTTCCAACTACAGAGGGATCACACTCCTCAGCCTCCCGGGTAAGGTCTATTCCAAGGTACTGGAGAGGAGAATCCGACCGATAGTCGAACCTCGGATTCAGGAGGAGCAGAGTGGTTTTCGTCCCGGTCGTGGAACACTGGACCAGCTCTATACCCTCCATCGGGTGCTCGAGGGCTCATGGGAGTTTGCCCAACCAGTCCACATGTGCTTTGTGGATCTGGAGAAGGCTTTCGACCGTGTCCCTCGGGGTGTCCTTTGGGGGGTGCTCCGGGAGTACGGGGTCCGGGGCCCTTTGCTCAGGGCTGTCCGGTCCCTGTATGACTGGAGCAGGAGCTGTGTTCGCATTGCCGGCAGTAAGTCAGACCTGTTCCCAGTGCATGTTGGACTCCGCCAGGGCTGCCCTTTGTCACCGGTTCTGTTCATAATTTTTATGGACAGAATTTCTAGGCGCAGTCAGGGGTCGGAGGGTGTCCGGTTTGGGGACCACAGGATCTCATCTCTGCTGTTTGCAGACGATGTTGTCCTGATGGCTCCATCAAACCCGGACCTGCAACATGCACTGGGACGGTTTGCAGCCGAGTGTGAAGCGGCTGGGATGAGAATCAGCACCTCCAAATCCGAGGCCATGGTTCTCGACCGGAAAAAGGTGGCTTGCCCTCTCCAGGTGGGTGGGGTGTCCTTGCCCCAAGTGGAGGAGTTCAAGTATCTCGGGGTCTTGTTCACGAGTGAGGGAAGGATGGAGCGTGAGATCGACAGGCGGATCGGTGCAGCGGCTGCAGTGATGCAGTCGCTGCATCGGACCGTTGTGGTAAAGAGGGAGCTGAGCCGAAAGGCAAAGCTCTCTATTTACCGGTCGGTCTACGTTCCTACCCTCACCTATGGTCATGAGCTTTGGGTAGTGACCGAAAGAACAAGATCGCGGATACAAGCGGTCGAAATGAGTTTCCTCCGCCGTGTGGCTGGGCGCTCCCTTAGAGATAAGGTGAGGAGCTCGGCCACACGGGGGGAGCTCGGAGTAGAGCCGCTGCTCCTCCACGTCGAGAGGAGCCAGCTGAGGTGGCTCGGGCATCTGTTTCGGATGCCTCCTGGGCGCCTCCCTCGGGAGGTGTTTCAGGCATGTCCCACCGGGAAGAGGCCCCGGGGAAGACCCAGGACACGCTGGAGAGACTATGTCTCTCGGCTGGCCTGGGAACGCCTCGGGATCCCCCCGGAGGAGTTAGAGGAAGTGTCTGGGGAGAAGGAAGTCTGGGAGTCCCTGCTCAGACTGCTGCCCCCGCGACCCAGCCCCGGATAAAGTGGCAGAAGATGGATGGATGGATGGATGGAATTTTTATGCTTTAAAGTAAAAAATAAAATAAAAAATGTACCTTCCTAGCTACCCACTTGAACAAAACACCAAACATACAATTAATTTTGGATCTTTTTTTTGCCTTCAAAGTAAAAAAAAAAGAAGAAATAATCTACCTACCTACCTACCCACTTGAAAAATGGTGGGTCGGGTTACAGCAAACAGACAATTTATTTGGGGCAGCCTAATAATAAATCTTTTATTTATACAGCGCTTTTCAGGGACCCAAAGACGCTTGACATATACAAAAAGGGGGGGTATTTACAGACAGGGGGGGACAGCACGTACAATACACAATAATGAACAGATAAAATAAACAAGACAGGAGAGGTAGAAAGAAAATGATAGAGATGTAACGGGGGGAAGAAGTGTAGACAGTGGGGTAGAGGAGGCTAGGGGTAGGGGAGGTCATAGGCTTGGGTGAAGAGGTATGTTTTTAGGCGGGATTTAAATGTTGTGAGTGAGGGAGAGTGGCGGACAGGTTGGGGGAGGGAGTTCCAGAGTCGGGGTGCTGTTCGGGAGAATGCTCTGTCACCAAAAGTTTTGAGTCGGGATGTTGGTGCAGCCAGGGTGAGAGTGGAGGAGGAGCGGAGAGCTCGGGAGGGGTGGTGGGGGATGAGGAGGTCAGACAGATAGGGGGGGGGCTAGGTGGTGAAGAGCTTTGAAGGTGAGGAGGAGTATTTTGAAGTTGATACGCTGCTTGATGGGGAGCCAGTGGAGAGAGTGAAGAACGGGAGTGTTCACGGGACCGGGTGTGGGTGAGGAGGCGGGTGTGGGTGAGGAGGCGGGCAGCGGAGTTTTGGACCATTTGGAGTCTATGGAGGGAATGGGAGGAGATGCCAGTGAGGAGTGAGTTGCAGTAGTCAAGGCGGGAGGAGATGAAGGCATGGATGAGGGATTCAGCAGCGGGGAGGGTGAGGCAGTGTCTGATTTTGGCGATGTGGCGGAGGTGGAATATAGATAGTTGGCCCCATGCAACGTTTGGGCTCCGGAACCAATCTCCTTGAGAGGGGCTGGTAGCTAGGTGGACACCCGAAAGTAAGGAATGCCATCAGGCTGAGGAAGGAGGCATATCAGGCCTCTTTGGCTTGTCGGACATTGTAGGCGCACCACAGCTTGTGTTGTTACAGAGGCAAAATCCCGGGGCTGGGAGGAGTTCGCGGAAGGCATGGAGTACTCAAAGAAATGCTAGCAAACCATCCGACGCCTCAGGAGGGGGAAGATAAGATAAGATAGCCTTTATTTGTCAACACAATGGGGACATTTCGGTGTTGCACGCAAGGAGATACAGAAGTAAAAGAACAGATAACTTCTAGGAAGCTTTGAAAAAACACTCTTAATAGAAAAACTCTTATAAACAAAACTCTTTATGGTGCAGGTGCTTGAGGTTTTATGGGAGTTAGCCCAACTAGTCCACATGTTCTTTCTGGATCTGGAGAAGCGTTCGATCCTGTCCATCGTGTTGTCTTTTTGCGGGTACTCCGGGAGTATGGGGTCCAGGGACCTTTGCTCAGGGCTGTCCAGTCCCTGTATGACCGGAGCAAGAGCTGTGTTTGCATGGCCGGCAGTAAGTCAGACCTGCTCCTGTTGGACTCAGCCAAGGCTGCCCTTTGGCACCGGTTCTGTTCATTGTATTTATGGACTGAATTTGTAGGTGCTTAGGGGGGTTAGGGGTCGGAGTGTGTCCGGTTTGGGGACCACAGGATCTCATCTCCGCTGTTTGCAGGTGATGTTGTCCTGATGGCTCTATCGAACATGGACCTGCAACATGCGCTGGGATGATTTGCAGCTGAATGTGAAGCAGCTGGGATGAGGATCAGCACCTCCACCATGATTCTCAACCGGATAGAGGTGGCTTGACCCCTCTGGGTGGATGGGGAATCCTTGCCCCAAGTGGAGGAGTTAAAGTATCTTGGGCTCTTATTCACGTGAGGGAAGAACAGAGCATGAGATTGACAGCCGGATCTGCATCATTTGCAGTGATGCGGTCACTGTATCAAACCTAGACCTAAATGTTTAATATATATATATATATATATATATATATATATATATATATATATATATATATATATATACATACATGTTACCATCCCATGGTCCCAATGTCCACCACCACGGCTTTCCTCTGCACCTTGTCGACCACCACTAGGTCCGGTTGGTTTGCCATTACCATTCGGTCTGTCTGTATCTAGAAGTCCCAGAGGATCGTCGTTCTCCACCACCTTTGGAGGTGTTTCCCACTTTGTCCTTGGGGTCTCCAGCCCGTACTCTGCGCATATGTTTCTGTACACTATGCCAGCCACCTGGTGCTCCATGTATGCTTTCCCTGCCAGCATCTTGCACCCTGCAGTTATGTGAGGGATTGTCTCAGGGCCCCTTTAGCACAGCCTACACCTTGGGTCTTGTCTGGTGTGGTAGATCTGGGCCTCTATTGATCTGCTGTTCAGGCCCTGCTCCTGTGCTGCCATGATCACGGCCTCTGTGCTGTCCTTCAGACTCCAATGGCTCTTTCTAGCCATTGGTAGGATTTCATGATCAGTCATTTCAGTTATGTTCCGGTGGTACATCCCATGTAGGTGATTGTCCTCCCATGATGGTCCCTCCAGCACCTCATCATCTTCTGTTCCCCATTGTCTGAGATATTCACTGAGCACTTCATCTGTAGGAGCCTTGTCCTTGATGTACTTATGGATCTTAGACGTTTCGTCCTGGATAGTGGCTCTCACGCTCATTAGTCCCCGACCTCCTTCCTTACAGCTAGTGTACAGTCTTAGGGGGCTGGATTTGGGATGGAACCCTCCGTGCATGGTTAGTAGCTTTCATGTCTTCACATGTGTGGTCTGTATCTCCTCCTTTGGCCAACTGATTATTCCTGCAGGGTATCAGATCACTGGTAGGGCGTAGCTGTTTATTGCCCGGGACTTGTCTGTTATCGTTCCTTCTGGGAGTGAGACCCCCTCTGTTTGGACTTCCTTCCCTCTCTTAGTCACCATCCGCCCATACTTATCTAGTCCGAATGACATTCCAATATCTGAGCTGTAGATCCTGGTGGTGTGGATCAAGGGAGTCTGGTATTTTTGCCGATGCCTTTCTGAGCAGTGTTCATGTATTGATCCATATGCCCACTTATCATAGCCGCCATTATGCCCGACAGGGGCCTCCACGTTGTGGAGAGACAGTTTATTGGCCGATAGTTGGACGGGACTATGCCCTTTGAGGGATCCTTCTGGATCAAGATCGTACGCCCTTCGGTTAAGATAAGATAAGATAAGATAAGCCTTTATTAGTTAGAAATTTGAATGTTACAACACACAAGTAGGTACAGAAGTGAAGAGAACAGATAACTTATAGCATTTTCTTTAAACACACTTTAATAGAGGAGCTATAGGAGAGAAAAGAGAACTCTCGTTAAAAAAACCTTATGTAAGTAAAACTCTTATTTACTGCAGTTGTATGGACAGGTAATATTCCACCAATATGATTGACATTATGTCAGAGTATTGCACATGGATATGATAGCATTATGTATGGATATGACAGTATTGCACATGATTAACCGTTCGGGGTCTGGAGCTTCCTTCAATTTTGCCCTGATATACTACATAAAGAAATGTTTACCAGACCAATGTTGGGTATCTTTCTTTTCAGCACAACCTCACCTATATGATCAGTTAGTTAGTTTTTCACTTTGACAAACTATTTCAACATATTGGACCTAAACACACACAGAGAACAAGTCCTTTAGAAAGTAGTTTTTTTTTTTATTGTAAAACCCTCAAACATGCTCAACCAAGCATTTAAAAAGCTTCAAACTGAACCACAAGTTGCAAATATGAACATATAAAAGTATTCTTGTGATATATACAAGCAATTAACAACTATTTACAATAAAAAGTAGGTATATCCACAGGTGTTTTTCTTCTATTATAACCCTAACCCTATTTGTGCTGTACAGTTTCTGTCCAAAATGACACAGAGAGCCACATCACAGGCCTTGCACTTCCATGGAGTGAGGTTCCTTCTCTTGTCAGAAGGAACTCCAAACCAGGTCTAACCCAGGTCTAAACCAGGACTAAGCCAGATCTAAACCAGGACTAAACCAGGTCTAAACCAGGTCTAAACCAGGACTAAATCAGGTCTAAACCAGAACTAAACCAGGTCTAAACCAGGACTAAACCAGGTCTAAATCAGGTCCAAACCAGGTCTGAACTTGATCAACATGAAGTGTGCGCCTCATTTTGTTTCACAACAACTATTCTACTGACAATAAAATACTTACTCTCCAAAACTACTCAAAAACAGCACTGATTCCTCTCTTTCGTTCTTTCTCTTTGGCTATTTGTCATGTGACTGAATGTTTACATACTCGTGTGCACAAGCACACATTTTTTTTCAGTTCCTTTTTATCACAAAAGACGACAAAGTTATTATAATAAATGCAACACGCGCATAACAGAGCGCATATTTTTACGCACTTTTTATGGAATTGAAATGATCATAACTTTGGTTTTATTTGGTGGATTTTCATGAAACAATCACTCAAATGTAGCTACGGGTCTCCACTTATGCATGACGTTGACGGCAGCCATCCATTTTCATGCTGCGCGGTCCTAAAGCCGACCCTGTTTGCAAACGCGCCAGTGCGGTTGTCGACTCCGAAGGGTTTTAAGTCGGAATTGCACATGATAATGACAGTATACAGCATACACGTGTTCAGGGCTAACAGTGTTTGTTGTAGAGTCTGACAGCAGCAGGGAGGAAAGACCTGCAAAACCTCTCAGTGGATGGATCAGTCTGTAACTGAAGCTGCTCTCCAGAACGGTCCTGAAAGGGGGTGAGACTCATGGTCCAGTTTAGCCAGAACCCTCCTGTCCCCCACCTCTTGCACCGAGTCCAGAGCACAGCCCAGGACGGAGCTGAACCTTGTCCAGCTTCTTCCTCTCCCTCTCTGTGATGCTGCTGCTCCAGCAGACCACACCGTACAGGAGGGCTGATGCCACCACAGAGTCGTTTAAGGTCTTCAGGAGTGGCCCTGTCACTCCAAAAGACCTGAGTTTCCTCAGGAAGTAGAGCCGACTCTGGTTCTTCCTGTACAGTCTGTGTTGTGAGTCCAGTCCAGTTTGTGGTTGAGATGAACATCCAGGTACTTGTATGAGTCCACTCTCTCAATGTCCCTTCCCTGGATGTTCACTGGTGAGGTGCAGCAGAGCCATTCAGGGTGAGTTCCGTCCCTTAGCAGTGTGTTCATTTGGGTTGCAAGGCGCTCGTGGAGTGAGGTGAGTTTCTTAAGCCAGTATGCATGAATAGGGCCCAGTGCTGTCCAGTTTTTCATGCGTACACTTTTGCCGGTTGAGACGAGAACAACCTGTTTATTCTCCTGGTTTCGTTCTCTCTCGTGTACCTCTTTAGGCGGCTGGCTAAGGCTTGGAGCCTTTGCAGGGCCGGCCCAGCCTATAAGCGAACTAAGCAGCCGCGTAGGGCCCCGAGGCGTTAATAGGGCCCCCAATCTGGCAACCCGTCTTATGCGAAGTGCAAGCGCAGCGTGCGCCACAGGTGTAGTAGCGCTGCTGGCGCGGCAGCGCACAAAGCGGTAACATATAACGCACAAACCGCATTTATTTGTAATGACAATCTGGCAACCAAGGCACCAAACCTGCGCTGATTGGGCAACTTCATTGTGGCCGAGCAGAACGAGAGCAAAACATAAACACAACACAACGTGGTCCTCATGTCCAGAGGAATATATCCCCCCGATGCCGAAAAACGAAAGAAGAAACTTCTTGACGATGTAAAGAAACTGCAAACTCAACAACACTCTCCAGGTATTGAACTTATCTTACAAATAGACGGTTAATGCTGCTGTTCGAAACAACACGATTCTGTCACGTTAGTTCGCTCAGGCTGGAGGCGAGGAGAGCTCTGCCCCGTGCATAATATGTGTCTGAATGAAAGATAATAAGCTTAACATTTACACCAGCCCGGGAGTGTTAGCTGCAGGTGAGGCCGGTGAGGGGCGTCTGTGCCCCGGGTCACTAAGAGGCGGAGATCCGGTCCGGACGAGCGCCGTCTCGTCCAGAACCTCTGACGTGAGACTTTGGAGTGAACAGTGTGCGGCCCCTGTCCCGGGCCCCTGTCCCCGGGCCCCTGTCCCGGGCCCCTGTCCCCGGGCCCCTGAGCAGCCTCAGTTAGAGATGAGCGGGTTTGAGTTTGCGTCCCTCTCTCTCACATCACCATGTGTGAGATCAATCGTGACTCGTGATGTCTGTTTTACTTTGACTTCTTAAAGTGGAATGAGAGGAACGTAAAGGTTTATGCGTGTAAGGTCCTTCAGCCAATCACATCACAGCATTGTTTCATGCAGGAGTCCAGTGTGTGATGTTCTGATCAGAACAAACATTTATATTGTAATTCACTTTTAATAGATTTAAATTAAACATTTACATTTATTTAAAAAGCATCATTAGACTATTTGTTATAAATTATAATAAATTGATAGTGAAAAATAACCAGACATATTATGATTACGTCTGTTATAGAATAATACTATATATTTTTATGTAAAAGTGGCAAAGTTGCAGAAACGCAGTCTCTTCACTATAGCTGGGTTTGGACCTTCACTTCTCGTTCTGTTCATTCTCTGGGAATAACATGTTTGCACTGTTTTATCAGTGTTAATTGTTAATCAAGCAATGCTTATGCCATTTGTTTAATTTAATATAATTTGTTTTGTCACTTTGGCAAGAAGGATCAGTTGGGAGCAGTAAAAGATAAATTAGTAAGGATAACTATTAATTTTACATTTTCAGTTAAAATGAATCAATTTGATCATAATTATTTTTTATAGCCAATATTGTATTGAGTAATTAAGTACACTAATGTATTAATAACTGGCTTTAATCATTTTCTCCTGGCACAGTTTTATCACATCATCATTTTATAGCATTACAACCTCAACATTTTACTCTTACTTTAGCCGGCTGGACCACATTAAAATGCACCAGAAGACCCAAAAAAGGTCTGAAAATTTCTGGGGGAGAGCCCCCAGACCCCCCCCCCCTGTTCATTAATTTAAACTAATGTGCTAATGTGGCTGTAGACCCTTAACGCCCACAAATACGCCCAAAAACATATCTGGGACGTGTGTTATTTGTACAGGGAGTAGAGGTGATGTCAGCGGAATACCAAGTTGCATTGTGGGATTTAAGTTATCAATATTTGAGCTTGTGAGGTGTTGAGAATAAACTAACTGGCAAACGGATGCCCTGGAGTTTTGGTGCGCTTTGTTTGCGTTGAAGAAAGTTCCCATATGTGAATTGTTTACTGACAATGGCAATAAAACTGATTCTGATGACGTGGTGAGGGGCCCCCAAAAATGTTTTCGCTTAGGGCCCCCTGAAGGCTTGGGCCGGCCCTGAGCCTTTGTTTGGCAATTTCGAGCGCTTCAGGCATGGGCATCTGGTTGTACCTCTTGGGTACTTGCTTTCGCATTGCACCTTTCTGGGCCTCAGACAGTTGGCTCTACTCTCTCAGAGCTGTCTTGATCTTAGCCTCCAACCTCCTTTTCCATGGTGGGTATTTCATCTCATGGTAGCTCTTACGATAGCCAAGTGTCTCAAGGATTACTGCTGCTGAGTTGTATATCAGCTCATTGGTTTCAGTGATGGTTGTCGTAGGGATAGCTGTCAATGCTGCATTCACATTGTAACTACCGTGGTTTTTCTCGGTCTAAAAAAGGACATCACGCTCCATACTGATGTTTGTGTCCAGTCAGGTTTAATTGCAGATTTGACACTTTGACACCTTGACACCGTGAAAACTAAACAAAAACAGAAAATGCATCAGCAATAATGAATTACAAAACAGTATGAGATAAACAAACATAAGCATATTTACCGTGTTCGCCAACATGTGACCATTGGTAGTTAAGTGGTTTTCTGGCAGACGTTTGTCTTTTTCTTTTCTCTAGCCAGTCTTTTCTTTTACCGTTCTGTTTCACAGCTTCTCTCCCTCTATCTCTCTCCCGGTCTCTATTTATACTTCCGGGGCGACGCCCGTGGTCACATGATGACTTACACCGGTAAATATTAACTTAAATAAATAAACAAATAACAAAACAACCACAATGATGCCTGAGCCAACTTGGCGAGAAAACTCCCATGAAAATAAAAATGTTTGAGAATACTGACCAAATAGCGTCAGCTACACTCCCACCAAATTACCTTGGATAACAATTAAACTGTTACATTATACACTCATATATCTATACATCAAGGTAATTTCCAAGAAAACAAAACATTTCTTTTTTAAACATGTATAATCAATAACATCCAATTTAACTATTTTCTACAAGAACAACCAGCTTTTGAATAGGTCTTTCTACAACAGATAGCTTATGTAAGCGTTCACCCTTTTTTCCCAGTTTCCTGTCCCCTACTTGTAATGTCACTTTTCTCACTAGTCCATCATCACTCTCATGTACCCCAATAACTTTAGCAAGTGTCCATTCATTACGAGGTGTGTTCTCATCTTTAACTATCACAATATCACCAATCCTCATGTTGCGCTTAGGCGAATGCCAACACTGTCTCAGAGTGATGTTAGCAAGATACTCTTTCCTCCACCTGTTCCAAAACTGCTCTGACAGGAACTGAACTCTTCTCCAGCGTTTTTTTGCATACAAATCTTCCTGTACAAAGTTACCGGGTGGGGGAAATGGAATGGAACCTTTCATAGTGATTAAGTGATTTGGTGTTATGGGTTCTAAACCTTTGGGATCACTGATGCTGTCCACTGTAAGTGGGCGGCTGTTCACAATATACATCGCTTCGTAAAGAAAAGTTCTTAAGGATGCATCATCCAATCTATCAACACTTTGATCAAGAATCACAGCACGCTCCTTACTGTCCTAATCTGACACTCCCAGGCACCTCCTGCATGACTTGAACTTGGTGCATTCATAACAAAGTCACAGTGCTTTTCTGCCAGATAGGATTTTCTAGTTCACGTTTAGTTCCTGTGAAATTTGTTCCTTGGTCTGACCTGATCTGTCGCACAGGTCCACGAATAGCTATAACGCATCTTAAAGCATTAATAAACGCATCGGTTGTCATATCATCTAACATTTCAATATGAATTGCTCTACTACTTCAACATGTAAACAGAAGACCATACCGCTTGTACACTTTACGACCTTGTTTGGTATTAAAAGGTCCAAAACCACAATAAGTGAACAGTGGTGAAGGGTCGATGCGGTCGAAGGGTAGATCTGCCATTCTTTGTTGTTCAGGTGGTGCACGAGCTCTCCTAGACCACACGCACTGTCTGATGTACTGAGCTACTGCTTTACTTCCACCCACAATCCAGTAGCCGTTTGCTCTTATCTCATTCAACGTTTGTCCTCTGCCTTGATGTTGGGTCTTGTTATGATAATGTGCAATAATGAGACGGGTAACATCACAGTCTTTTGGTAGGACAACAGGATGTCTCAATTCAAAATGTGTGGAAGCCTTTCTTAGCCTTCCTCCTACTCTCATTACGCCGTCCTGTAGGAATGGATCAAGTTCAAAGAGTCTGTGGTTGCAGGGCAACTTCTGAGTCAATTTGTTTATGACCTTGTCAAACACATCCTTCTGTATAAGTTTGACTAGTGTTAACACCGCTTGTTGTCTTTCATCCACATTTGGAGGGTCTGTTGTGTTAATTCTCTTTGCCATCCGTTTGATGCGAGCAATGACTCCGACTGCCGTCGTCCATTTTGAGAATCTTGCCAAGTGCTCCTTTGTGTCACTTTGCTGTGTTGACTCAGTTTTTAGCACTTGTATTGTTTTTATTTCAGGATCTCCCACCATGATCTCTGGGGGTGTGCTTTGTTCTGCGACAATATCTCTGTCCCATAGAAACTTGGGACCAGTGAACCAGTTTGAGTGGATAAGGTCTGATACTTTTACGCCTCTTGAGGCGTGGTCCGCCGGATTTTCATTTGTCGCTACGTAGTGCCATTGTTCTGGGTTTGTAGTTTCTTGGATTCTTTGGACACGATTTGCTACGAAAACTTGAAATCGTTTAGCCTCATTGTTAATATAACCCAGTACCACTGTCCAAAAGTACTCTTGTCAATATTAAGCTCTAGTTCTCTTCTCAACATGCAGCTAACAGCAGCAGAAGTTAATGCAGCAGTTAGTTCCAACCTAGGTATTGTGACTATTTTGATTGGTGCCACTCTTGCCTTGCCCATGACTAATGCACAATGTACTTCTTGGTCACTTACTAATCTAATGTAAGAACACTGACCATAGCCTACACTGCTTGCGTCAGAGAAGTGGTGAAGCTCAACTCTCAGGACCTCTCCAAAGTTCACAGGCTTTAAACATCGGGGAATCTGGATAGAGCTAAGATTTTCCAAATCTGTCAACCACCCAAGTGGGAGACCTTAGCCTTAACTCTGAAGGAAGTGGATCATCCCACCCAATGCCTTTTAGACACATTTCTTGTAACACTTTCTTTCCCTCTAAAATGAAAGGGGCTAAGAACCCTAGCGGATCATACAGGGATGCAACAATTGACAATATACCCCGTCTGGTCATAGGTTTCTGATCAAGTGTTACATGAAAGAAAAAGTTGTCACTTTCAATGTCCCATCTTATGCCTAGCACTCTTTGAACTGGGAGGTTACTGTAGTTGAGATCAACATCTTTAATCTCCACAGCCTGTTCCGTTGCATCAATAGAGTCTATGACTTCCCTGTTGTTGGACAGGAACTTATGAAGGTGTAGTTTCCCTTCTGCACATAAAGCTTGTGCTTCTTTAACAAGTTTTACTGCCTCATTCACTGTTTCTACACTTATAAGACCATCGTCAACATAAAAATGTTTTTTAACAAAGTTAGCAGCTAATGGATAGTCCTTCTCATTTTCATTGGCTAGATGTTTCATGCCATAATTGGCGCATCCAGGGGATGAAGACGCACCGAATAGATGAACTTTCATTCGGTACTCTGAGGGCTCCGAGTCTGTGTTCCCATTTTCCCACCAAAGGAACCGCAATTAGTCTCTGTCCTTTTGACTAACATGGAACCTGTGAAACATCTTCTCAACATCACATATGACAGCAATGTTGTGCTTACGAAAACGACAAAGTACTCCTGTGAGGCCATTTGTAAGATCAGGTCCTGTTAAAAGGTGGTCGTTTAGTGCTGTTCCTTCAAACTTTGCTGAGCAGTCAAATACCACCCTGATTTTGTCTGGCTTGCGGGGGTGATAAACTCCTTGGTGTACCAAACGTTTCCTTGTGCTGGTTTTGACTCTGCTTTTTCTGCATCACCATCTCCCAGAACTCCTTCCATGAATCTTATATAGTCAGCTTTAAACTTTGGGTCTCTGTCCAGTTTCTTTTTGAGCTGCCTTAGGCGAGCAAGAGCCGATGCTTTGTTGTTTGGGAGCTGTGGGCGTGCTTTAAATGGCAAGGGCATTTCAAGGTGTCCTTTTTCATTTTGTTTGACTTGTTCATTGAGAATCTGAAGAAACTGGATATCCTCTTGAGATATGTCTCTATCATTTGGTTTGATATCTGTAAAATCTGACTCCAGTGCCTTAATAATGGCTGAAGGGGTCACCGGAGGAACCTCTTTAACAGACACTCTATGACACAAACCAGTTACATCGCTAGCGTTTACAAGCTTAGGTGCCCCCCCTCCTACAATGCTCCAACCTAGATCGGTCCTAATAGCATAAGGCTCACTGTCACCACCAACGATGACCTCTCTGGGGGGCTAGGGCTCTGGAACAATCATACCCTATCAAGAGTCCAACAGCGCAGTCCATTAAAGGGGGCATCTTTTGAGCTAAGTCTGCAAGGTGTCTCCATTTACTGGCTGTTTGACGAGTAGGGATATGAGCACGCTCGAGCGGAATAAAGTCTCTGGTGTAAGCTGGGGGTAACTCAAACTTAGTGTCTGAGTAGAACCCTCTAATCTTAAGTCCTCGTACTCTTTGACTTTTCACTATAGAGTCTCTTTTGACCATAGTGGCAAGCTTTAGTCTAACTGGCTCTGTAGCTACCTGCAGATTTTCACACACTTCCTGATCAACGAAGGTGTGAGTACTTTGAGTGTCCAATAAAGCGTACACCAAAGTTTCACTGTCGGGAGCATTAACTGATGAGATCCACACAGGAACAATCATTGATGTGCTGCAATGCTCACAATCTCCCACTGAGCACGAGAGTGAGGTGTTGGTTGAAGGGACTTATCTGCTGAGGCGCGGTCCTCATGCAGTGGAGTTGGGTGGCTCTTTTTGCATATGCCACATGTTGCTCTGTTTTTACAGTCTTTTGAAATGTGCCCCTTTCTCAAACACGCAAAACACAGTTTGTTTTCAAATATGCACTTTTTCTTGTCGTCTATGGACATTTCTCTAAGCTTTTGGCACTTGTGTATGATGTGGTCCTCTCCACAGCACATACATTTGCTTGAGTTTTGCAGTAGAAAATCTCTATCTTTTGAGCCTTTGGATTTTACTTGCTCCGCTGAATCTACATTAGTGACAAAGGTATTTGCCTTTGTGCCTCTGGTTTCTCTGATTTGGCTGTCTACATGTGGTTTTAGGGCATACAAGGACATGCGACATGTCCTCTGCGAGGACATGTCGCAGCCTCTTTAGAGATAAAGGACTCTTGAAAGCTCGGGTAGTCCTTACTTTTGTCTAGTGCCTCAGTGACATAACGATTCCACCTTGACGTTATCCAATCTGGGAGTTTTGTCAGCATCTTCTGGTTTTCCTCACAGTCATTGAGCACTTGTAGACCTTTTATGTGGGGCATGGCATGACAACATGTGTGCAGAAAGTCACCAAACTATCTTAGCTTAACATATTCCTTTCCATTTATCTTTGGCCATTTGTTAAGCTTCTCTCTAAATGCAAGCTGCACTACAAATGAATGTCCATATCTATCATTCAGCCTCTCCCACGCCTGTTGATATGCCTCCTCATCCTTTCTATAGAAAGTGCCTCCTAAAGTAGATTTAGCCTCTCCTGCTATGTACCTTTGCAGATAAAATAACCTGTCCACAGGATTTGAGCACCGTCTTTCTATGAGCGCTTTGAAACTTGTGCTCCATTCTATGAACTTAAGAGGGTCACCTGAAAACACAGTGGGCTCTGGAGCAGGAAGTCTAGTGAGCGCAACTGACTCATGAAAAGCCTTAACAAATGATTCACTCTGCATTGCTGGCTCTACACGTTTAGCATGAGATAATAGCTTAGCACTGCCTTTGCTATGTACAGAACTACATCTCTCATCTATCACTTTCATCTCTTCATCAGTATACACTCTCAACTTAGCCTGCATTCCCATAATCTCTTTCTGTTTTTCAAGTTTTCTAAGTTCTTGACGTTGCACCTCAATAGCCTCTTCCATGTCATTTTCAGCTTGCTTTGCAGCTAACTCTGCAGCTACTTCTGCTCTCTTTAATGAGATACTAAGAGTTTCTGAGGGATGTTCTGAACGACAGTTATGTGAAGGAGCTCTGGTGGCTGTAGACCCAAATATAGATCTCGCATAATCATTGTCCAAAAGTGCACGTAATTTGGCCTTCACTGCCACCGCATCAAACTCTCCAGCTTCTTCAATCAGTCTGTCTCTCATTAAGCGCATTAAATCAATGGTAACAGCTGTGCATGCATCCATTTTCCTTCTAATTTCTTGACTTGGAGCTGACAGTTTTACCGCAGCGTAGCTGGGAAACCTACAGTTTCCCAGCTACGCTGCCTTAGGAGCAACTATGCTGGGGGAAGTACGGCAGCTTGAGCACTATCCTCTGCTTCTGACTACTTTTCCTATCAACAATATTTAAATACACTTGCAATCAGTTCATTGCTTTTCCATTATCTCCTTCCTCTTCCCCGTTACGAGTGGTACAGGCACCTCGATGAGCTGTGGATCCAGATGCTCCTCAACTGCCTTGAGAAACGGTCTCTTTGAGAAACGGTCTCTTTGAGAAACGGTCTCTACTCAAGAGATCTGTCCAGAAAAGTGCAGTGCCAGGAACAGCAAAGATACTCAGAACCCTCAAGAACCCTCAAGCTCCCAGTATCTATATATATTAGTTGATAAATGTCATTCAATGATATTTCGCTATCTGGGAAACTTAGGGCTGTAAGATCAATCTGGCTTTTGGCTGGAAAACTTAGGGCTGTAAGATCAATCTGGCTTTTGGCAGGTTAACCATCATCACTGATACAAATATTCATTAATATCAATGCAAAGTGACATTAGATTTTTCTTTTGTTTCTGTTTGTTTACAGGAGGAGCAGCTGCTGCGTCAGAGTGCCCTCAGACTCCTCTCAGTGATCGGGTACTCCCTGTCACTGTGCTCCCTGTCTCTGGCTATGCTACTAATGGGAATGCTGAGGTCAGTACAAATCACCATGTGTGTTTTATTTCTCCATGGTGTAAATTTGTATAAATGTTTTTTTCATAAACCAGAGGTTGCAATGAAATTATCAACGGGGATAAATGTGGCTGCTGAAAACCAGCGTTATATTAATAAAACACCATGTTTGAAGTGGCTTCACCTACTGTATTGTATTTGCGGCATGTGCGCACAATGGTTCTCTGCTAAATCAGTGTCAAGGCAAAAAAAGGCACTCTTGGGGATTTATCAATGTTGATGTAAGCATATGGTGCGCCAACAAATGCCAAAACTGATGAGTAAATTTGTTACATGGGTATTTATTTCCAATCAGACCATAAAAACGCATTAGTGAGTGAAATATGAGCTCCGTAGATCAATTCCAATAGGTGTGACTTGTCCTTGAAAAAAACAGGAAATTAAGCCTTTTTTGAGGGCGTGTTACGTGCGTGTTAAGAATATCAACATTCTTTTGAATATTTAATACATTTCAATGTCTTTAGATGCAAAAGGTGTTGTTTTGAGCTTGATTGGACAAAAAACCTAGGCCAAGTACGATTTTGAAAAAAAAAAGTCAAGCTTGGCAGTGCGACATGGCTGACTTCCTGTTTATCATAGAGCGATGCTGCCAGGTGTGTTTAACTCTTCAAAGGTAGCTCTATCACTGTCCCAAGTTTCATGTGCCTAGGCCAAAGATTCAGCGTTTCATGTTTTTTCTTTTTTGAACTAGTCGGCACTGTTGCGACGGGCGTTCTCGCAACCTCCATTTTATTGGAGTTCGGGCCGAGCCGATCGCGTCTATGTCCCCATGTGTGACATTCATCAATGTTAGGGGGTCAAAAATGCCCGAGTTTTGGCAAAATTTTACCATGCAAAACTATAATAAGAAACCTGGCAAGAACAATGTCTCGATCCATTCCATTCTGGAAGGCTGGAGCCAACAATAAGAACCATGGCAAGAACAAAGACTTGTTCCATTCCATGGAATGGCTCGAGCCAATAAGAAACCTGGCAAGAATCTGTGTGTGTATGCTTTATTGTTTTAACTTGTAACTGTAACTTGCTTGTTGTTTTTAGCCTCTGTTAGCACTTTGAGGTTTCATTGAAATGTAAAGTGCGTTATAAATAAAATGTATTATTATTATTATAAGAACAAAGACTCGTCGCATTCTATTCCATGGAATGGCTCTAGCCAATTAAAGCCGTAAGCGGCATCCAAAGTCTGCCGGTAAAGCAAAACACTTGGATGCCAACCGCCATAAAACAACAACAACAACAACGGCCCATGGCGCTAACGCACCCTCATTGTGTGTGTTATCTAAGATCTAAGACAGCGACACATTGTACATGGCCAATGCTGTGCTTAACCAGTGCAAATTAACACAATTGTCGGTCAAATTTGTGTATGGATGCCCCGCTTGTGTAGATGATATTTCCCAAAGTTAAAGGTGCCATAACATGCTTTTTTTCACGTTTCGTAGTCTATAATACGTCACGGGTGGGCGGGGCACACACGCGCTCTGAGACTACGTCACGGGTTGGGCGGGGGAGCCAGATCGATCTTCGCAAGGGTGGGGGCGAATATCAAACCAAGCCGTTTGCATTTCCGGGTTGATGAGGGGGTCCAAGGTCTGGGTAATATTTCTTAACTATTATGTTAAGGGTGTTGCACAACCCTTATTATTATCAATTATACACTTAGGAAAGACTACGAAATGTGAAAAAAAGCATGTTATGGCACCTTTAAAGTGTGAAGCGTAAAAATGTGGTAATTTTAGAGAGTTTGCGATTTTCCCATAGGGATAACATGGGATGTTTCTGTCATCGCTACGCCGTACAAAATATGACTTTGGCTCCCATACTTTTATGATCGGGATGCCAAATTAGAATTTTGTGAATAATCTCATGTTATTTGGAAAAACTCTATTGTTTATAGGCCACTCTGAACATCAAATAGTTCAAATTCTGGGAGAAGTTTGCGGCTTTGTTGTGGAAGAAATTCTTTGATTGAGAATAATAAGAAACCAGCGGAAAACAATAGCTCTTGCCATTTCATGGCTCGAGCTAATAATAAGAATCCAGCGGAAAACAATAGCTCTTGCCATTTCATGGCTCGAGCTAATAAGAAACCAGGCAATAACAAAGACTCGACACGAGTCAATAATAATATTTTTAGCAAAAACAATATAGCCGTTTCCACTAGAACAACAAATTATACATCGTTTTGAAAGCTCGTCACTCCCTATCTTGTCTGGGTCCCCCACCCACTCCTCATAGACTTCCATTGATTTTAGCAGATACAAGCATGGCCCATGCCTGCGGCATGGACTCTCGCGTACAGGATGATGCCAGGAGTGTTTTTGGAGGAATCCAGCTCTTCGCGCTGCTGTTGTCAACAATGAGTGAATGGGCTGCGTCCGCATGTTTGGTCGAACAGTTGCAACAAGTTGCGGGAGCATTAGGCCCTCCGCCCTGCTGGGGCTCGGGCCTAATTAATCCATATATGAAGCGATAAGGATTATAAAGCGCACTGGCGGTTTTTGAGGAAGTAAAAGGCTTTTAAGTGCGCCTTATAGTGCGGAAAATACGGTATATCCTTATATGTACAGTTTGGCCTCCAGGCCCTTCCAAATCTGTCGTTGATAATGAATGGTATTCTAAATAATACAAAGGAGACTTAAAGACACACTAAACATTAGCACAAATGCACCACAAGTTGTCCGTGAAATATCCACAACAATATTTTACATGCTGCTCTTTTTTGGGGCTTATTTTTGTGGGGCTGCGGTCACTATTTCAGACCTTTTTCATTCTGTCCATAGCTATCGTTGAAAATCTAGCAACCCTGCTGTGGGATCTCATGATTCCGTGACAGTTGTGGGTAGTATTGGGCGTTAACAGTTCTCTTACTTGACCACTCTTGAGTATGCCTTTTCTGGTTTCAGAAAGCTCCACTGCACCAGGAACTACATCCACATGAACCTGTTTGTGTCGTTCATCCTGAGGGCAGCCGCGGTGATCTCCAAAGAGCTGGTCCTGCACCTCATGTATAGCCAGCTGCCCACTGATGACCAGGGCTGGAGCGCCTATGCCAGCTCCACGGTATAATCACACTAAGGCCATACGTGCACAGGTTCAACATGAGGGATTAAACCAGGGGTGTTTCTAGGATCCGTGGCTGGCTATAGCTATAGACAATCAAAAAACAATCAAAAACTCACACGCCACCTCAAAGCGCATTAGATTGCGCAAAGGCTGTACATTGGTGCATGGAGGAGTCTTGCACCAATGTGGCTTAAAACAAGGGCAGTGCTCATCCAAGCTCTTCATCAGCGCAGACACTGGAGTTGGAGCACAGGGACTCGCGTCGTGGCTCAATGCAGCAGGTGACGATGCCCTTTGTGTGGAGCTGAGGACATGACCACTGACCACCTAAGGCATTTTACAACAACATCATGCTTAGACAATGACCAGACAGTGCCTGTAATGTAGCCTTGGGCTTAAGCATCATCTGTTACAGGCTATATTTAAAACAATTAGGCCTACATAAAAGTGAACAAATAATCTGTCTTTGATCTGCAGACAGTTAATAATTTGAGTTTTCTTAGTATCTATGACTGTCCAAAAATGTAAGCCCACACTCAATCAACTGAAGTGCGCCCTCTAAATGAGTAGTGATGTCCAATCTACTTTTAACAAAAAATAAATAATCTTAATAAAATAATGGCTTGATTCCCCATGTTCTGATTATTATTCTGTTTGATTTAAGACAGAGAAAACAAATAGAATGCGCAAACTAAAATATTATAAAATAAATATGCCTACTTTTATGTATTCACTATTATTATCATATTTTTTATATTTTGCTTTAACTTATTAACATCTAATAATTTTAATCAGTTGAATCATCTTATTGCAATTCTCAGGTAGAGGTAGGCTATAGGTAGAGGTGACATTTGTATTCTGGTGAATTTTAGATTTCCTTTTTTTTCCAGGCCATTGCCCATTTTACTTGGTTGCATGGTTTTATTTGATGTTTTTTTTTTTTTTCTAGTGCTCCAACCCCCCTAATTCTAGCCCTTGAGTTTGGCTCCACAGCCCTTGCACATCTCTTCCCCACATACTGTATCACGTCTTCTCTCTCCTCTTTCCTTCTGCTCTGCGCTGTGGACTCCAGATAAGTATAAGTTTGCAATAAAAAAAAAAAAGCTTGACTTTGCCCTTGGCTTGCACCAGACAGAGACATTATCAGACCAATTAATGAGGCATGTAAAAATACACTAACAAACGATATGAGGCTGTGGAGTGTAGTATGTATGTAGAACAACCACAATTTTAAGTGGCAAACAAAACAAAAAAATTCCGACATGGTCAGGTGTCCGGAATGCATTAAGGGCGTGAAGGGCAGACTTAACGTAAAACCACATACATATGATTGATCGCAGGTAAGCTAGGCTAAATGAAAGACAAGATAATTAAACTATCCTTTGTTTTCTATGTGTTGTTATTGTGTAGCAACATCTTTTTGAGATAATACAACTTTTTGTAGATAATCTAGAGCGCGCCGCTCTAACCCAGCTTGTGCAGTACGGTCTGAACAAGTCCCCGGAGGGCAAGATGGCCGCCATTGAAGCCTATGGAGCGTGCTCATTGGCGCATGGCTCCAAAAAAGTGTTTTAGAGCATTACTTCGAGCTCGTCGGGAGCAAGCACGTCGACAGTGTGATAGACTAGAGAACAGTAAGCGCGGACTTTCGGAATATTTCGGCTTGAAATAGACTATTTACGTAACGTATAATGATGAATTGTTATATCCATCTATAAATATACATGTATCATGTTGTAAAGGTCTGATATTTAAGATAATTATATAGAAGTGTTAAGGTAAAAAGTGTGGTTTAATTGACAACGAATTACATTTGCTACAGGTGTAATAACGTCGCCGTCATCATTTTCTGTAGTTTTTGGTCTGGGTATTTATTTTGTTATTGATCTGCAGTCCTAATGTAACAAAACAATATAACAGACAAAAGATTAATACAACACAAGGAGATGATCACACATCGGCTTGATTTTAGCCAGTTTGAGTTGAGTTTTAAAGCTACAATGTGGGACTCCCTTATTAAGGAGTTTTGGAGTCTGTGTACTGTTCATTATTATTATTATTATTATTATCATTATTATTAGAATCAGAAAAGGTTTATTGCCATTGTCAATGAAGAGAATTCACAAACAGTGGAACTTGCTTTGGTGATTCAGTGCAACATAAAACAATGAAAAAAAGATAAAACAACCTGTATAAGTCAAATAGAACATACTGAATAAGATAAGATATTCCTTTATTGTCTACACATGGGGAAATTTCACGCAGGTAGATACAGAGGAAATGGACAGATAAGTTAAAAAAAACGTATCTGAAAAAAAATAAGTTAAGTTTAAAAAACACTCTTAATAGAAGAACTCTTATAAACAAAACTCCTATAGACAGAACCTCTCATTTCTTAATAAGGAATGGAGGGGGAATATAAATAAAGATAAAATAAAAACAGCTAGCGTAAGACAAAATAATACTAATAATAATGGTATAATAAACACTCTATTTACATCGGTTATATGCACATGAATGTGATATTATTGCGTTAAATACTGAATATCTCAGTATTTAACAAGACTTTGTTTCCATGGCTACGCAGTCTTCTGGTGAAAAGGACTTCTGTAAACTCCTCCGTTCAGCTCCATCGTTTGACTGAGGGACAAACAGAACATGTCACAGCTTTAGATTATACAAGTCAAAGAACATACACTTCATATGTTTGTCCTGAAGCTGCTTTACAGACACATGTGACACAGCAGTGGCTCTTTTGTAGAACAATTATTAGTTTTTTTGGTCATAACAAAACAAACAGACATTTTATAAATTCAAACTACTTATTCTACTCACTGTTTACTTTTAGTCGAGGCACAAGTTGTTATTATTAAAATACCTTTTGCTTTGGAGTCGTCAGGTGTTTACTTGAGATGATTCTGTGTCTGCAGTGACCTGTAGTGACCTGTAGTGACCTGTAGTGACCTGTAGTGACCTGTAGTGACCTGTAGTGACCTGTAGAGCTCTGGTAAGCACAGACAGAGACCAAACTCACTGGTCAAAACTCTGGAGAAGATGAGAAGGATAATCATTTGAACATCAATCTATTATGTACATTTAACAGAGAAAAGCTGGACAGATTTACATTTCGCTCTGTAACACAAAAGTTCCTCTTTTCACATTCATTTTTAAAGCTAGTACCAAAAGTTGTTTACTTATGCATAAGTTTAAACCTCAGAATTTAGAACATAAGTGACATGTTTGCTAAATCTCTGCACATATTCCATTGAAGTAAATCCATGACATTCCTATAGAAAACAGCCGTGTGCTTTGCTGTTTAAACACAGCACACTTCATTATTAAATTGGTAATAAAACCTCAAATGTTGTCTCAGCCCCTGTGAGTACACAACTGTCACTTTTAAATACATTTACATTTATATAATGATATTACCCATTTCAGCAAGTTACATTTGAATTATTGCTAGTTTTTGCACATAATACAAACATCACTATATTTCCCCTTCTTTCTCTAGTTTCCCTTGGTTTGTGCTTAACCTTTTGTCTCTTAGAACATTTTGTAGGAGAAATAATGAGTTATTTATTTGCAGAAGTCATGAGCCATCAAGACGTGTCGTTCCAATGCATCTTTTCGTGTAGCTAAACGTTAGCTTGTGTTAGCTTGTGTTAACTGTGTAATCGTTGCTTTACACTTCATATTGAATGATGTGTGAAAACGTGGATAATGTCATACAAACACAACTTACGTGTATCTTGCTTTGTCCCGTCTCGTCCTCTTTCTTCTGCTTGTGTTTAGTTTTCGTTGTTCTCCCGAGGCTCGTTCACGAGGATTGCGTGCGCGCTCGGTGCGTGTTCACCGTGAGCTCAAAAATGTATTTTTTTAAGTATTTTAGAAACAGTCAAAGAGTGAAATTCCATCCATCCATCTTCTGCCGCTTTATCCGGGGCCGGGTCGCGGGGGCAGCAGCCTGAGCAGGGACTCCCAGACTTCCTTCTCCCCAGACACTTCCTCTAACTCCTCCGGGGGATCCCGAGGCGTTCCCAGGCCAGTCTCTCCAGCGTGTCCTGGGTCTTCCCCGGGGCCTCTTCCCGGTGGGACATGCCTGAAACACCTCCCGAGGGAGGCGCCCAGGAGGCATCCGAAACAGATGCCCGAGCCACCTCAGCTGGCTCCTCTCGACGTGGAGGAGCAGCGGCTCTACTCCGAGCTCCCCCCGTGTGGCCGAGCTCCTCACCTTATCTCTAAGGGAGCGCCCAGCCACACGGCGGAGGAAACTCATTTCGACCGCTTGTATCCGCGATCTTGTTCTTTCGGTCACTACCCAAAGCTCATGACCATAGGTGAGGGTAGGAATGTAGACCGACCGGTAAATAGAGAGATTTGCCTTTCGGCTCAGCTCCCTCTTCACCACAACGGTCCGATTCAGCGACTTCATCACTGCAGCCGCTGCACCGATCCGCCTGTCGATCTTACGCTCCATCCTTCCCTCACTCGTGAACAAGACCCCGAGATACTTGAACTCCTCCACTTGGGGCAAGGACACCCCACCCACCTGGAGAGGGCAAGCCACCTTTTTCCGGTTGAGAACCATGGCCTCGGATTTGGAGGTGCTGATTCTCATCCCAGCCGCTTCACACTCGGCTGTAAACCGTCCCAGTGTATGCTGCAGGTCCTGGTTTGATGGAGCCATCAGGACAACATCGTCTGCAAACAGCAGAGATGAGATCCTGTGATCCCCAAACCGGACACCATCGACCCCTGACTGTGCCTACAAATTCTGTCCATAAAATCTCTGAACAGAACCGGTGACAAAGGGCAGCCCTGGCGGAGTCCAACATGCACTGAATCCATTATAAATATTTTCCTTTTGTCCAAGAATAATAGATTGTCTTTTATGATTTTTTTTTAATCTAATTTGGTAAGGGCGCAAGAGAGCAATTTAATTAGCTAGCCAAGACGTTTGCATTTCATTGCGTTTAGCTTGGAAAACGCTCCTGTAAAATATATATATATTTTTTTAAATGTTTAAGAAACGTACATTTTCCCTAAATTGCCGAAAACATATCAGCTTCAAATTTATATTTTTATTAATTTTATTGCTTATGGGTTTTGTGTCTTGTGGCCAATTTTGAAGTGCTTTAGATGAAAACTGTAGGAGGCGATGCCAAAAGTATGAGGTGCACTTTTGTCAGCGCCGTGTTTGATCCAAAATGGCCAACTTCCTGTAAGATTTAGGGCGGGATCATAATATCGTGTCCACTCATAAACTATATTTTGGAGTGAGCGTCATATTTTTACTACAACTTTTTTTGGCGTCCTGCTCCTATTGGCCCCATGTTAATTGATTTTTGAGGTGGCGCTACTGAGCCGTCTTTCAATACGGAATCTTCACACAAAATTAGAACTCAGAGTTCTAAATTTCGATACCACTCACGGGCATATTCGTCCTTATTAAGATAAGATAATCCTTTATTGTCCACACATGGGGAAATTTCATTGTTGCAACACAGGTAGATACAGAGGAAAAGGACAGATAACATATAGGAAGTTTAAAAAACACTCGAATAGAAGAGTTCTTCTTTCCGGCTCCTGGATACAATTTTAATAAGTCCCACTCCGCAACAATTCGTCCTTGGTCTCGGGCCTAATAACAATAATACATTACTAAAATCATATCACTGTTTTCTGGTCTGGCTGTCCGACATAAGGTTTCACTCAGACTAAACACCAGAGCCTAAGTCGGTCAGTCAGAATCACAAGGTTTATTTCCATTGTCGGTGAACAAAATTCACAGGCTAGGAACTTGCTTTGGTGAGTGGTTGTTTATTAAATAATAGTTAAAGTGGCAGGTGTTAGGAAGTGTTCATGAGTCCACCGGCAGAGTAAAAAACATATATATATATCTTGCATTTGTTACATTAATGCAGTTCTTTCTGCTAAAACTACCTTGACAAAAATTCTGCATGTGAGCGGGGTTGCATCTCCACAGATATGACCTGTAACTTGGCTAAGTGGCTGATTCTCTTCATGAGCATCAACAATTTTAAAGGGACACATATTCTGTCAGTGCCATGTCACTATATTTCAACCTTTCTTTGGTTGAGAATGTATGTAGTCTCTATGCACAATAGAAATAATCATTTAAGTAATCAACTTATTGAAAAAAATGAGTGACTGAAATATAAATATTGTTAATAAAAGTGCAGCACTTTTTGCCTGGTATGTTTCCCAATAATACATTAAACATATCTATCTTGCATTTGTTCAATTAATGCCACTTTTTCAGCAAAAAAAAACCCAAAACATTCTACATTCTTTCTGTGAGCGGGGTTTCTTCTCCACAGATATGACCTGTAACTTGGCCAAGTGGGGCGCCTGATGGTCTTCATAGACATTGATGATGTATTTTTTAGCTTTACTGTTCAAGCATTGTTCCCTCATAAACATACCTGGAATGGTATTTCGCTTAATTCACACTTGTTTGCTGAATGCAATTTAGTAATTCCACACCATTTTTTTGAGGAAAAAATATTAATGGTGACGCGTGCCTGCCCTTATGACGCAGTCTTGCACCCACCGCCCGTCAGTTTGGAGATTCGAGGAAAGGAGATAGTCCGTACTATAGCTAAAAATTGTGGGAATCAATCAAAAAAACACTCTGGGTACATATATGAAGCACAAATAGCAATGTAAGAAGGTTAAAAGCTCTGATAAGTCGATTTTGCATGTTATGGGACCTTTAAGCATGTGGGGCTGACTGGGTTTGTCTATTTCGCCTTTGTAATTCCCTCTGCAGTCATTAGATAGAGTTCAAACTCAATTCCGGACATGGAAATACCTAGACTAATGTTCTAGTCTTAAAGTTCTAAAACATGAGATACCAAATTACATTTAATTACATTTACATTGTAAGCCGTGTTTGCGGTTTAATGTTTGTAACCACTACCCCTCTCCCTTCTTCCTCTGCTCAGATATCAGTGCTGTGCAAGGTGACGCGGGTGTGCATGGAGTACTGTGTTTTCTGTAACTACTTGTGGTTGCTCGTGGAGGCCATGTTCTTGCACACGTTGCTTTTCTCTGCCGTGCTTACCAAGAAGCGGCTGCTCAAGTCCTACATGCTGCTCGGATGGGGTAACGGTTTGATTGTGATGATGAAGAGTTAGCATGATTTATATTGAAGGATGATATGTTGTTGTTTTTTTCAGGGACGCCTATCCTGTTTGTGACTCCATGGACAATGGTCAAAATCTTATATGAAAACACAGAGTAAGAATTATTGAATGCACTGTATGAACTGTAAACATATTAACCATTTTAAGGATCGTTTTTTCTGTGGTACACCAAATTAAATGTTCAGAAATACACTTGAAAGTTATTCCTTATGGTAGAGTGGTAGCGTAGAAATAAAAACTTTTTTTTTTCCTTCTAAATTTTTTTTTAATTTTATTATAATACCAACAAACATGAATATAAACAATACAGATTTCAATCATTGACAAAAAATCGTATTTCTTTCTCAAACCACATGTTTTTACGGACCAATCCTCCTTCAGTATAGAAGAGAAGGGTTAGGGTTAGGGTTAAAGGGCTCCACGATACATATCCAGTGTCATCCAGTGGTTAGAAGTTCCCCATGTTTACAAGAAATACTGCTACTTTCAAACTAAACCAGTGTCGTTCCCTAAACTGTCTTAAGACCAGCCTGTAACCTGGAACAAACTCGGTGCAAAGCCTTAACGATAAAGAAAATGCCGTCACCTAAAATACAGCTTACAAACAGATTTTACCACTTTCAGAGACTAAAGTAAATGAACAAAGAAAAATGTATGCATGTGTCCAACAGACAGAGAATCTGTGCCAAACATCAAGGTCACAGAGAAGGCTCTGATAGGAGATGGTGCAATAAGTCACATGATGCACAAAAACACATTCTTTTCCAACCATCACTGTTTCTGAGATAATGTCACTTCCTAATATTTTGGCCACACATCGACGAGTTAAACAGCTGATGTGCATGTTGATGCAGTGGATATGCGAAGGGAACAGACTGAAGTTTTGAAAAGAGACTTCTTGAACTTGATAAAATGGAAATTAAACTAAAGGGAATTCTTCCAAACATCAACAGGAAGATAAAGTTTAGCTGGCTCCTTCAGCTGAACACATGGCTGTCCGAAGAGTGCGCATCTAGAGGATTGCTCTACATAGAGAACTTCTATCTGTTCTGGAAACGAGAGGACCTGTTTGAGAGAAATGGCCCAAACCTATGAGGAGGCATTGGACTGGGCCTGGACAGGGTCCTGAGCAGATAGTTAGAGAAAGGAGAATGAGAGAAGAATTCCTGCTCCATCAACTTGAGACTAAGCCAATGTTTTAACATAAGCAGCAACACAACCACAGCAAAGGATTCATCAGCAGTCGTTCCACCACCACCAGCAGCAACGGATTCAGTTCCAGCTGCTCCACAATCCCCTCCACTGCCTCCAGCAAAGGACTCATCAGCAGCAGCACCACAACAATCTTCACCATGGCAGGCGCAGGAGTTTCCATATCCTCAATCCGTCCTTTCTTTTCCTTCTGGTACTTAACAACGCAATGTTGGCTCCAAAACTCTTCTGTTTTGGAGTAGAGACCAACAACATCAGCCATATGATCCTGGACAGATTTGGGTAGTCCTTTTACCAGAGTTGTAAAGAATATGATGGTGTTGTCGATTCCTGGTTGTATGGGCTCTCCAGTTGCATCATGGAACAATGCTTTAGCTCGTTGTTTGTAGGTGAAATAGTCTTCATAATTTTTATTTCAAGAGCCATCAGTGTGCTGGGAATGCAGGTGGAGTACATTTATTTTAGCACCTGGGTTAACTGAGGCTTTATGGTGGCAAGTTGTGTGTTTCAGATTTGAAAGACTACATTGCTCATGGGTTTTGTGTCTTGTGGCCAACTTTGAAGTGTTTTCTAGGAAAACTGTAAGAGAAAAGCAGGTTGGGACATGATATGACTCCAGTTTTCTGTCGTCTGCAGAAGGGGGGGCTGTGAGCTTGTAATTGGTGAGAAGCCGGAGCCCACTCCACACAGAGGCAGGGTTGTTGTTGGAGAACTGCTGCTTCAGACGCGTGTTGTACTGAGATCTAGCTCTCGACACCTCCGTGCTAAATCCGTACTTTGCATCTTTGTAGCGCTCTCTATCATTGTTGTGATAGAGAGCTGCTCTCTATCATTGGTGAAGGTGACTTTGGTGTGTGATGGTATAATGCTGTCCTCACAGAATCAAATTTATGACGTCACAGTGTCCGTGCTCCTCCACTGCCTCATTGGTCCACTTCTTAGAAGTCCTCACCACAGGTTGGGAGAGCTTCAGTCTCTGTCTGTACGTGGAGATCAGCTGACCCATGACGTGGTCTGACGAGCCCAACGCAGCCAGAGGGTGTGTTCCACCTACGGAGGGATCACACTCCTCATCCTCCCCAGTAAGGTCTATTCCAGGGTACTGGAGAGGAGAATCCGACCGATAGTCAAACCTCAGATTCAGGAGGAGTGGTGTGGTTTTCAGCCTGTTGTGGGACACTGGCCCAGCTCTCCATGGGGTGCTTGAGGGTTCATGGGAGTTTACCCCAACCAGTCCACATGTGCTCAGGTCCCTCGGGGTGTCGTGTGTGGGTCCTCCGGGAGAATGGTGTCCGGGGCCCTTTGCTCAGGGCTGTTTAGTCTCTGTTTGACCAGAGCACGAGCTGTGTTCGCATTGCTGGCAGTCATGTCAGACCTGTTCCCAGTGCGTGTAGGACTCCGCCAGGGCTTCCCTTTGTCACTGGTTCTATTCATTGTTTTTATGGAGAGAATTTCTAGGTGCAGTCAGGGGTTGGAGGATGTCCGGTTTGGTACCATAAGATCTCATCCCTACTGTTTGCAGACAATGTTATCCTGATGGCTCCATCAAACCTGGACCTGCAAAATGCACTGGGACGGTTTGCAGCCGAGTGTGAAGGGGCTGGGATGTGAATTAGCACCTCCAAATCTGAGGCCATGGTTCTCAACTGGAAAAAAGGTGGCTTGCCCTCTCCGGGTCGGTGGGGAGTCCTTGCCCCAAGTGGAGGAGTTCAAGTATCTCGGGGTGTTGTTCACAAGTGAGGGAAGGATGGAATGGGAGATTGACAGGCGGATTGGTGCAGCATCTGCAATGATGCGGTCGCTGCAACGGACTATTGAGGTAAAGGAGCTGAGTCAAAAAACAAAGCTCTTGATTTACCAGTCAATCTACATTCCTACCCTCACCTATTGTCATAAGCCTTGGGTAATGACTGAAAGGACAAGATTGTGGATACAAGCGGTGCAAATTAGTGTCCTCCGCCTGGTGGCTTGGCGCTCCCTTAGAGATAGAGTGAGGAGCTAAGTCACACGGGAGGCGCTCCCAGTAGAGTCATTGCTCCTCCATATCGAGAGGAGCCAGCTGAGGTGGCTCGGGCATCTGTTCAGGATGCCTCCTTGGCAGGTGTTTCGGGCATGTCCCACCGAGAAGAGGCCCCCAAGGACATGCTCGAGGGAATAAGTCTCGCTCGGGAAGAAGTGTCTGGGGAGTGGGAAGTCTAGGAGTACCTGCTTAGACTGCTGCCCCTGCGCCCCGAGCCTGGATAAGCGGAAAAAGATGGATGGATGAACATTAAATGGTGAATTGACCTGACGATTTCCTTCTGCATTAGTGTGGATTCACATATTAGCCTTCAGTTTGACTGTGCAGCATAAACTGTACAGTACAAACTCGGTCATGGTTCGTCAAGGGTCAAAGGAGACAACGAGCTGACCCACTTTGTGCACCGAAAAGTAGTCCCACTAATATGATTGATTCTAGACTGAAAACATCACTTAGGCCACCATTTTGTGTGGGTTAAGATAGGTACTTTTTTGCTATTTAATACACACTACCTCAAACTTTCACAATTGAACTTCCTTCCTATCTCTGTTTGAGAGAGGTGGGATTGAAACAGAAAGCAGTTTCATTTGTCACACACATGAACTAAGGAAATATCACATGAGGGCTCCATATGCTGAATACTCGAAAAATAAAATGTAGCCATTGGTCAATTTTCAGAAAGGCGTTCGAATCTTCCGAAGCCATTTTTTTTGGCCACGTAGGCTTTATTAGACCGGACAGCTTTAGGGTCAAATGTGCACTTCAAGGTATTATTTCTTTTCTTTTATTTACAACTTATATATCAACCCAAAAATAAACACAAACAGAGACTAACAAAATATTAGTCTGACTTTTGTCCCATCTATCCCAGTGTCTATTAAATATGTTAATTCCAACGTAGTTTTTTCCATGTAAATGTCCAATGTCATCCCTATAACAAGTTGCTTTTCAAAATAACTCGATCTACCAACACTGCTTCCTTAACGCTAACACAATGCTCCCTTAAAACTAGCCAACACTTCTCCCTAATATGAAAAACAAAGATACATTGTAGACATCAGGACACAATAAAAAAGACTACAGCAAAAACACACAAAGTCATATTCATAGCACTACAGATTTTTTTGCTATGCTTTACAACAAAAAACCTGGCTGTTTTTTTTAACCCGTTTCAGATGCTGGTCCATAGTGAACAGGTGGTTCTGGTGGATCATAAGAGGTCCCATCACCCTGTCTGTGCTGGTGAGTTATTTAAGTTTTTATTTTCAAGTACCCTTAAATTAAGAGGTTTCATTTACCATATCTCAGGGCCTCCTCCTTGGGAGGAGTACTGGACAGTGCACCGACCGGGGACTCGTTCTACTGGGGGACTTCAACGCCCACGTGGGCAATGACAGACACCTGGAGAGGGGTGATCGGGAAGAACGGCTTCCCCGATCTGAATCCGAGCAGTGTTCAGTTATTGGACTTCTGGGCTAGCCACGGATTGTCAATAACGAACACCATGTTCAAGCACAAGGGTATCCATCAGTGCACATGGAACCAGGACACCCTAGGCCGGAGGTCAATGATCGACTTTGTTGTCGTGTCATCTGACCTCCAGCCGCGTGTCTTGGACACTCGGGTGAAGGGAGGGGCAGAGTTGTCAACCGAACACCACCTGGTGGTGAGTTGGATCCGCTGGCGGAGGAGGAAGCCGGACAGACTTGGCAGACCCAAGCGCATTGTGAGGGTCTGTTGGGAACGTCTTGCGGAGCCCTTTGTCAGTAGAGTATTCAACTTGCACCATATTGGAGAGCTTCTCCAATAGCCCAGGGGAGGCTGGGAACATTGAGTCCGAGTGGACCAGGTTCTCCGCCTCCATTGTTGATGCGGCTGCTCGGAGCTGTGGTCACCAGGTCTCCAGTGCCTGTCGTGGCGGCAACCCCCGAACCCGGTGGTGGACACCGGAAGTAAGGGATGCCGTCAGACTGAAGAAGGAGGTCTATCAGGCCACTCTGGCTTGTAAGTCTCCTGAGGTCATTGACAGGTATCGGCAGGCCAAGCGGGCCGCAGCTCGCGCTGTCACAGAGGCAAAAACCCGGCCGGGGAGGAGTTTGGGGAGGCCATGGAGGAAGTCTATCGTTCGGCCCCAAAGAAATTCTGGCAAACCGTCCGGCGCCTCAGGAGGGGGAAGCTGTGCTTCACCAACACAGTACAGTGCTGGTGGAGACCTGCTGACTTCGACTGGGGATGTCGTCGGACGGTGGAAGGAATACTTTGAGGACCTCCTTAATCCCTCAGTCACGTCTTCGAAGAGGAAGCAGAGACTGGGGACTCAGGGGCTGGCTCGCCCATCACCCAAGCTGAAGTCACTGAGGTTGTTCGCAAACTCCTCGGTGGTGGGGCTCCTGGGGGGGATGAGATCCGCCCTGAGTACCTAAAGTCTCTGGATGTTCTAGGATTGTCTTGGCTGACACGTCTCTGCAACATCGCGTGGCGGTCGCAGACCGTGCCTCTGGACTGGCAGACCGGGGTGGTGGTTCCTCTGTTCAAGAAGGGGAATCACACTCCTCAGCCTCCCCAGTAAGGTCTATTCAAAAAAGGTACTGGAGAGGAGAATCCGACCGATAGTCAAACCTCGGATTCAGGAGGAGCAGAGTGGTTTTCGTCCCGGTCGTGGAACCCTGGACCAGCTCTATACTCTCCATCGGGTGCTCGAGGGTTCATGGGAGTTTGCCCAACCAGTCCACATTTGCTTTGTGGATCTGGTGAAGGCTTTCAACCGTGTCCCTCGGGTTGTCTTTTGGGGGGTGCCCTTTGCTCAGGGCTGTCCGGTCCCTGTATGATCGGAGCAGAAGCTGTGTTCGCATTGCCGGCAGTAAGTCAGACCTGTTCCCAGTGCATGTTGGACTCCGCCTGTGCTGCCCTTTGTCACCGGTTCTGCTCATAGTTTTTATGGACAGAATTTCTATGCGCAGTCAGGGGTTGGAGGGTGTCCGCAGGATCTCATCTCTGCTTTTTGCAGACGATGTTGTCCTGATGGCTCCATCAAACCCGGACCTGCAGCATGCACCGGGACGGTTTGCGTCAACACCTCCAAATCCAAGGCCATGGTTCTCGACCGGAAAAAGGTGGCTTGCCCTCTCCAGGTGGGTGGGGAGTCCTTGCCCCAAGTGGAGGAGTTTAAGTATCTCGGGGTCTTGTTCACGAGTGAGGGAAGAATGGAGCGTGAGATTGACAGGCGGATCGGTGCAGCGGCTGCAGTGGTGCAGTCGCTGCATCGGACCGTTGTGGTAAAGAGGGAGCCGAGTCAAAAGGCAAAGCTCTTGATTTACTGGTCGGTCTACGTTTCTACCCTCACCTATGGTCATGAGCTTTGGGTAATGACCAAAAGGACACGATCGCGGATACAAGCGGTCAAAATGTGTTTCCTCCGCCGAGTGGCTTGGCGCTCCCTTAGAGATAGGGTGAGGAGCTCGGCCACACGGGGGGAGCTCGGAGTAGAGCCGTTGCTCCTCCACGTCGAGAGGAGCCAGCTGAGGTGGCTCAGGCATCTGTTCCGGATGCCTCCTGAGAGGTGTTCCGAGCATGTCCCATCGGGAAGAGGCCCCGGGGAAGACCCAGGACACGCTGGAGGGACTATGTCTCTCGGCTGGCCTGGGAATGCCTCGAGATCCCCCCGGAGGAGTTGGAGGAAGTGTCTGGGGAGAGGAAGACTGGGGGTCCCTGGTTAGACTGCTGCCCCCGCGACCCGGCCCCGGATAAAGTGGTAGAAGATGGATGGATGGATCCTGTTTCTGCAAGTCAAAGGATTCTTTTAACATCTGGTGAAAAAAACATTTATAGCTTCTGTTATCCAGACTTTAAATCTCAACTCTTTGCTGCTAGGTGCAAAACCTTGGTCATGAGCCACCCAGTTTAAGATTATAACATCTTAAGATGTTATGTTTTGATTTGTTCTTACCATCTTGTAAGCACAGATTTCACCCAAGGGTTCTCCACCCCCTCCAAATGACACCACTGTTTGTCATCTGGCAATAAGGCCTGTACTGGAACCTACACAACATTAATCTCAATAATTTTCCATTGAGCTTCATATTCTGGGTTACACTGTAACACTCCCAAAAGGAAAATTCCCAATCAAAATTAAATATTAGGTTAAGATGACTTAAATATCCTTTGCCGCTGTGATGTGCAATTAAAAACATTAAATTAAAGAGACACAGCTTTAAACAACAACAAATTATATTGGAACACTTTAAATTATAACAAAATATTATTCCAAAAAAGTTAGTATATCGCTCCTTCAAGTCTTTAGTCTGTGCCCTTGGCGCAGGTGCTCCCAGCGTCCAAAATTATCCCCAAAGTTCCGGAAGTCAAAAAAATATTTCCACTCCAAACAAAAAAAAAACAGTTCTTAAATCCCACAAAAAAGGTAAAAGGCCGAATGACACGCGCCGCGGTGCGCGTGTCCAAGCGGAGCAACAAAACCAAACAAAAAAAGGAGTGCTCTCACCGGTCTGCGGCACTGGGTCCGGTTTGTCCAATCAGCTAGGCAAAGAAGCACCGCTCCAAACTCCGGGTAATAATCCTTTAACCGTTTGGCCTGGTGTCCGCACTAGTCCTTAGTCGTCCGGCTCGCAGCAGCCTTGCCGTGTCCAAAAAAGAGCGTGTGTCCACACGAGGAGAGGAGACGAGAGAGAGATTGACGAGAGGCAATTGAGAGCCCTGAGCGTGCACGCACCTGCGCAAAGTACAAAATAGCTAGATGACATTAATAATTACAGCGCACACATCGCAACAAGGAATACATATACAATCATATGTTGCATGTGCTACAACACTAGTACAGCCATGCTCTGATTTGAGCTGAAATAAAGTAATTTTTCAAAAAAGGTAAACCCCAGCCTCCTTATTCTTTTGATAATTGCAAGGTTTTGATACAGGGTTTTTTCCCTTGCCATGTAAATCTTGGGATTGCATTATTCTACTCATCAAACAGCCGGTTGGGGATAGAAATCGGGAGAGTCTGGAAAATATAGAGACATCTGGGCAAAACATTCATTTTTATAGTTTCAATCCTTTGACTTAGATTAAAGAATGAGATAAGATTCCATTTTTCAAGATCTATTTTATGGTCTTAAAAAGAGGAGTTTAATTTTTCTCCATAATTGTTGATACAGTAGGTCTCTATGGAGCACCACACCTAAATATATAAGGGATTTCCCTCGCTATTTAAATGCGTAAGTCTTTTAAAAGGTCAGAGGGGGTTGCCAGTAAAAGAGAATTTCAGTTTTTTTGTACTTTTAATTTGTATCCTGACATTGGACCAATTTCTGAAGAAAATGCATTACATTAAGAATGGAAATGTGTGGTTTGGTCAAATACAAAACAACACCATCTGCATAGCAGGCAACTTTATGTTCCATCCCATCAATGGTAACACCATGAATTGTTTTTGATTTTCTAAAAAAATGGGCCAATGGTTTTAAATACAAAGCAGAAAGGAGGGGAGACAAGGCTTATGTTGTCTTGTGATTGTCCTTTGGTAACGAATCCTCTCTGATCATTAGGCACAAGCTGAAGGAAGAGAATTGTCCAGGCGAGGGACTTATTAAAACTGTATCAGGGGGCAGGAAAAAAGCAAGAATTGAGTAGTAACAAGGATGAATATGCCCGTGAGTGGTATCGAAAATTAGGACTAATTTTGAATGAAGACACTGTGAAAGGGTTCAGTGGCGCCAACTTAAAAATCAATTAACTGGGGCCAATGGGAGCCCGAAGCCTAAAAAAGTTTCAGTAAAAATATGACGCTCACTCAAAAAATAGTTCATGTGAGGACATGTAAAAAAATATTATGATCCAGCCCTAAATCATACAGGAAGTTGGCCATACGGGATCAAATACTGCACCTCGAAAAGTGCACCTCGGCAAATATGTCCACAAGACACAAAACCCAAAATGCTATAAATTCGAAGCAGATATGCATGGTCATCGAGAATGTTAAACAAAAACGCAATTTTTGGAAATAAATCTTTATTTTGGAAATTGTTATTGGAGCGTTTGTGAAGATTTCCAATCGGAACACAATGATATGCAAATGTAGTGGCTAGCTAATAAAATGGCTCTCTAGCGCCCTCTCCAAATTCGATTTTAAAAAATACATAAAAGATTTATTTGTCATAGCCAACTTAAAATATTTATAACGGGTTAATTTGTCCGGGCACAATGCGAAAAAATCACGTGACTCTAGCTTGAGTTTTTATAGTGGAAAAAAAATTGCAGAAAAAAGGAGTTTCTGTTACTAGGCCCGAGTCGAAGGATGAAAATTATTGAGGGACTTATTCAAATTGAATGCTATAAAGTAGGAATTGACATGCCTTAACACCGGAGAATTATATGCACTATATGTTCCTATACCATGCCATAGTTTGGTAGCCACAGAGATATTATAAAGATTGTGTGGCATGTCCGTAAACATGCTATTCTGTATTACCCCTGGGTGCTGAGCACCCCTGAACTTGGAAAGCAAGAATCGCTCCTTGTTGTGGCTGCGCTTTGTATTATACAATAGTGGTTGCTTTTGTGTCTTTTCTCAGTCAAGTTTGCTCAGGACGCTCCAAATAGGCTGTGACAAATAAAATGCAAGTGACATTTCCCCCCCACAAAATATAGTAATGATAATAGTATGAGCAGTTACTCAGTGGTTTTGAGAATCCATCTTGTTCGGCTTCCACTGATTTGTTTGCAATACGCAACAGTGGTTTAACAGACCAATCACATGGTTTTTATGGTCTACAGGCGGGACTGGAACCAATCACAGAGCAGCATTGTGGTCTGGGCGGAAGTCAACAACCGAACCACACCAAACATATCAGTGCTGACTTTAGAAGATATGGACTTTTTTGTTTTTCAAAAACATGCACACAATTGCGCTTTGTACATTTGTGGATGAGAAAGATGACTGGAATTTTCTGACCGCTTGATTTAACACAATTTGAATTCCTTTTTCTCTTCTTCTTCCAATGAAGTATATTTTTTTAACATTCTGAGCGCTTTCAGAGACTTGCCATTACTGTGAAGCTGTAAATGCAATTATCCCTTGTTTATGCTATTACAGAATACATTAACTTTTTAAAATATGTTTTAGCTGTGGTTTATTACATAATGTGTCAAATTATAACATTATGTGATTTTATTGCATAAACCTGGTGAATCTGAGATTGTATTACATTTTGGATTGTTATGTATATGGCTGTGGCTCTACATATCATTATCCTGAAAACTATCCAAAATACTGAAAAAAATGTTTTAGCAATTTGCAGATCTTCTTAACAACTATTCTAATATTAGCAGATATTACAGAAGACATCAACCTGTAGTTACTGCAGTCTCCTCCCACTTCCAAACTATTTATTGAATGCTCTGCCAGTAATTCATTTCCAGTTTGCATGATAACAATAGTGAAGTGAAGTGAGTGAAATTGTTGTTGTAGGGTCGGGTCAGCCATTTAATCTGGTTACCCATGATCCTGTGCTCCCGTAGGCTGGTGTCGTGTGACAGTGTCAGTGCAGCACATTTCACAGTGATTTCAGGCTCTACGTTCTTCTGCTGTCTTGTGAGCTCATGTGATGTTACGCTCTCTTGTGTCACTTTATATGAGCTCAGTATGCTCATCCTGAAATGTGTGTGTGTCCTCAGATAATCTTCTTCATTTTCATCAAGATCCTAATGCTGCTGCTGTCCAAGCTAAAGGCCGACCTGGTCACCTTCTCCGACTACAGATACAGGTGCTTTGACACACAGTCCGCAAAGGATTTTGGTTTGGGGCATTTACAAGTTTCCCAAACCGCTCAAATATCCATGAGATTCAACAAGATTCAAATGTAGAACTGTTTACATAGAAATTAATGTTTCAAAACAAAACTAAATTAACCTTTTAATGGTAAAAAAAATCTTCAAACAGGCATCCATATGTGTGATGGATGAATATTTTAGTAGCACCTACAAAAAGAGAATAAATAAATCTATTTTAATCTATGGTTACACCTAACAATTGGAATCATGAGTGAGAAATATGCTTCATATTGAAGCATTGGATCAGCCCATATAGTCCATTTTATCACTCTAATTTTGTATCATGACAGACAAAAAGATGTCTGGGATAGTCCCAGTTTTCCTGAACTGGAAGAAAAAGGCTCTGTGCACTATTGGCTCTGGTGAGTTCAGGCACTAACAGAGTTATTGTCCCAACATTATATCTCTGTAATCCCTCAATCGTCCAGGAAGGTTCCATGGCAAAATAAATTGCAATTATTTGTACAAGAGTTTTGTCACTCATCCAAGTATCTTCTTCAGTTCCTTTAACAGAGTACTGGTGAATCACCAGTTGCGTTATATCTGTATGAAGGGAGGAGCTAACTACATTGAAACTAACACACCCTATCCACCTGCCCCTTATTAGTACTTCTTTTGGAATTTGCAATTGAGTGGGAATTCCTCTTACTTAAGTGGAGAAAAAGGGAAAATTCTCGCTGCTAAAATTCGATATACCAGTATAGTAGGTTGATTTGTGTGAAATGTTTGATGTTCATGTCCACCATCAAGTCAACGATATATGGCTTTTTGTCTGTGTAAAACTCATTTTCTGCTGAGATCAGCAGCCCTATGTCAACTAATGTACGTGGATGGAGGGACCCAATTAATGGCGGCGCCCACAGCACCTTCCTGAATAAGATGAATAGTTGTTTACAGGTTGCACCTTAGACTTCCCCAAATTGTGGTCTAAACTTTGAGGTAAAACCTCAACCATTTAGTTGCAACCACAACCATTTCAAAAACATTTGGTTTTAAAGTACATAGTTAACATTCTCTACATTTCACTGTTGCATTTGGCCATATAAAGATAACAGATCAAGATTACATATCAAGATTGCATATGCCCTTAATGCACAAAATACACCAATACAAGTATACACATTTCAACAGTGCATGCCATAAAACAAACAAGACAGTGTAAAATTGAGCTCTTTATGGCTATGCATGTTTAATATAGGGAGTTCTGTGCTGGCAATACACATGATACATATGATGTGAACACTTTACTGGAGGAAACTTTTGTGATTATAAGATGGTTAGAAACCTAAGGCTACAGATTATCACAAATTGAAAGCCAATTGTATTCACTATGTCCATTTAAACTGGAATATGCATTTTGCATTATTGCTTTTGTATGTGCCCTTGACATGATAATGCTCAATAAACTAAACCATAGTGTGTCATGCACCCTCAGCCTGGCACGTGCCACCCTGGTGCTGGTCCCTCTGTTGGGCATACACGAGGTGGTCTTCACGGTGCTGGTGGACGAGTGTGTGGAGGGCAGCAGCCGATATGCTCGCAACTTCATCAACCTGACGCTCAGCTCCTTTCAGGTCAGTCGCCAACTTGCCATGCATATGCAGTTAGTCTAATGGTTAACATTTTTTTCAATTGTTCCATTAAATTGTTGTTTTGAATAATGAATCTCTATTGACATTTATAATATGTTGTCAGTAATGTATTTACATAATTTTTTTATGAGCTAGAAGCTCATTTAGCTGTCACAAGGTTCGTTTTTTGAACTTCCGGCAGGAACAAAACGCACTTTCCAATTATCTTGAACTAAACCTATAAAGGTCTCACTATATTTTCCTATAGACGTAAAAAATGACCTGTCTATTTTTGTCCTTTCAGGGTTTCCTGGTGGCAGTGCTCTACTGTTTTGCCAATGGAGAGGTAAAGTTTTCGTAACAATCCACTTTTTAAAATTGAGAGGGATGGCAATGTCCAAAACAGTCTTCAGTGCATTGTTAACAGGACAGTCTCAAAACACGTGGTAATGTTTTGCCTCCTGACAGCGACGGTCTCTCCAACAATTTGCATTTTATTGTAAATAATAGCCACTTTGACATCAAAATTCTTTCCAGACATGGGATTTTGTGGTCCTTGGATGTACACACATTTTCCCACTCTTTGTCTGTAAAACTGAGATTGCTTTCTCTTTCCCATTTGTTTTTAACATATTTAGTAGAGTAGCTGTCCAGATTAGAAATTAGATATTATTCCCCTTGAAATTCTAATGTATAAGCCTTGATAAAGATTTAGGTCAGAGAGTTTTGATGGTGATTACGTTGTTTAATTTCTTGATTATAATAACTCCTTATTTGTAAATACCTATAAAGGTCTGTTTCTACAAGTCAAAGGATTATTTCATTATCTTTAAAATAATAATAATAATAACAAAATAAATACACGAATAAACAAAACAAGACCAGAGAGAGAACAACAACAACAGACATAAATCAAATAACAGCCAACAAAACAATAGAAACTAAAGCTCATGTAAACCCAAACAATTGTCCCACTTTGCCCACAGTCTGTCAAATTTGTCCATATTCAAATTGAGTCCAAATGTGATGTTTTCCATTTTTTGAATGTCCATCAGTCCAGTCCTTGATTATCGGTGCATTTTGTGTCATCCATTTATTTGTGTGGGCCTTTTTCGCTGCTGCCAGGAGTATGCGCCAGACATGGCTGCCGGTTGTGCCCATAGCAGGAGTCCTGAGGTCCAAGTACATTGTTCTAAAATGAAGAGGGATGGCAATGTCCAAAACAGTCTACAGTGCATTAACAGGACAGTCCCAAAACACATGATAGGGGTCTGCCTTCTGATTGCCACATTTTCTCCAACAGTCAGAATTTCCCTGTAAGTAATAGCTACTTTGACATACATTTTTTCCAACATAATTCTCTCCAAGCATGTGGTTTTGTGGTTCTCCACTGAGATGTACATACACTTTACCATTCTTCATTAGCCAGAACAAAGTGACCCTCACTTTCAGATTCAGAATCAGAAACAGAAAAGGTTTATTAGCCACATGAACAAAATTCAGAGGCTAGACACTTGCTTTGGTGATTTGGTGAAACATACAACAATGAACAATAATAAAAGCCAGATACAGTATATCAAATCGAATTAGGCATGCATTAAGAAAAAACAATTAAAATGCTGCTGACTCCCCTGTTCATCTACTCATCTGAGGTAAAGGATACAGACTGTTCTCTAGCTAAAGACTGCAGGAATCAATAAAAAAAAACACTTTGGGCACATATATGAGATACCAATAGCACTGTAAGAAGGTTAAAAGCTCTGAAAAGTCGATTTTGCATGACACGGGACCTTTAAGAAGTGTTCATGAGTCCAACGGCAGAGAGAAAGAAACTGTTCTAGTCGCAGGAGGTTCTGGTCCTGATAGACCGTAGCCTCCTGTCTGAGCGGAGAGGCTCAAATAGTCCGTGTCCAGGGTGAGAAAGGCCACCAGTGATCCGAGCTGCTTGTGCCAGTGTCCTGGAGACGTACAGAAATGACATACTGCAGAAATGGAAGTCTGCAGCCGATCACCTTCTCAGCAGAGCGCACAATGCACTGTAGATTTTTTGTTTTTTGTGTACCTAGCTGTGGCTCCAGCGTCCCACACGGTGATGGAGGAGGTGAGGATGGACTTAATGATTCTTCAGTTGGGAGAAAGATTTTAGGTTCCCACTAGAGAAGAGGTCCTGGATCTGCTGTATACCGGCATCCCTCGACATTTTAAAGCCTGCATCTGTGCATGACACTGGAAAATCGGGATTATCATAAATGGGGTCTAGAAATGAAGTGTCTGCGCACATTTTGCCAAGTTTTAAGGGTATTTTTTACGACAATGTTATCATTTAGCCCTTATATTAAGGAAATATTAATAATACATAGTCCCAGAGCTTCAAGGTCCAAATATGAAGAGTCAGTATCATTCTAGAATATTTAGTATTTCATGTTTTGTCAACTGGTAACTGTAGCTTTTCTAATTTCAGTCTTGTTTTCCTTTCCAAAAAATGTCCTAATTAACTGGTGGATTTACTTAAAAAAATAAAAATAATCAAGAATGATTAGGTAATAGCTGCATTGCTATAACAATGTTGGTAAGATTGATAATGATCAATGATAATAGAAGGGGTCCATCTTTGTAAGTCACTTAGTTTTGGTCATTGCATGATTCAGATTTAACTATGCTATGTCATTGATTTTGGGAGAGACAATTAGTCCAATATATTTGAATCCTTCAGATGATAATTTAAACGGTATATATTTAATTAGTTCTCCATTTTCTGATAAATTCACTGAGCACGTAATCTGTAGGAGCCTTGTCCTTGATGTACTTATGGATCTTGGACGTTTTGTCTTGGATAGTGGATTTCATGCTCACTAGTCCCCGGCCTCCTTCCTTACAGCTAGTGTACAGTCTCAGGGTGCTGGATTTGGGATGGAACCCTCCATGCATCAGGATCTTTTGTGTCTTAACATCTTCGGTCTGTATCTCCTTTGGCCAACTGATTATTCCTGCAGGGTATCGGTTCACTGGCAGGGCGTAGCTGTTTATTGCCCGGGACTTGTTCTTATCATTGAGCTGGCTTCTGAGGACTTGTCTCACTCGCTGTAGGTATTTGGCCATAGCTGCGTTCCTTGTTACCTCTTCGAGGTTGCCATTTGCCTGTGGGATTCCCAGGTACTTGTAACTGTCCTCAATGTCTGCTATTGTTCCTTCCGGGAGTGAGACTCCCTTGTGTGGATTACCTTCCCTCTCTTAGTCACCATTCGACCACACTTCTCTAGTCCAAATGACATTCTGATATCTGAGCTGTAGATCCTAGTGGTGTGGATCAGGGAGTCAATGTCTCGCTCGCTCTTAGCATACAGCTTGATATCATCCATGTAGAGGAGGTGACTGATGGTGGCCCCGTTCCTGAGTCGGTATCCATAGCAAGTCTTGTTGATTATTTTGGCTGAGAGGGTTCTGACCTATGCAGAACAGCAGTGGGGACAGTGCATCACCTTGGTATATGCCACATTTGACGGACACCTGTGCAAGTGGCTTGCCATTGGCCTCAAGGGTGGTTTTCCACAACCTCAACGAGTTCCTTATGAAACGCTCTTAGAGTTCCATTGATGTAGTGCAACTTCATGCATTCAATGGTCCAAGTATGTGGCATTGGGTCGTATGCTTTTTTGTAATCAATCCAGGCAGGAGAGACAGGTTATTGGACTGTACACTTTGAGGGATCCTTCTGGATCAGGATCGTATGCCCTTCGTTTAGCCATTCAGGGTGAGTTCCATCTCTTAGCAGTGTGTCCATTTGGGCTGCTAGGCGTTCGTGGAGTGAGGTGAGTTTCTTAAGAGTCTTATTATTTTAAGCTCAAATCTGGGCGATGCTGTACTGGTGTGATCCAGCATATATATTTTAATGCAAAAATATTGAGAGTAATGTCATGCTAGAGGTTTCTGTACAGGCCTTTCTGGCAGATGACAAAATTAAGTTTATAATCCCTGGGTAAAATCTGTGTTTACAACATGGAAATAAACTAAATAAAGTTAAAATCTTAAACTGTTTGGCTTATGACCGAGGTTTTGTACCAAATAGTACTGTACTATTACAAAACAAATAATGTTTTTCCCCAGATTGTCAAAGATGATCAGATAAAAAGCTTTGACGTGTTGAAGGAATCCTTTGTCTTAGATCAACAGAATTTCTATCGGTATTAACAAATTAGTTATTATAACCAAAAAACTAAACAAAGCTATGACCATTATAACCCTCTTACTGATTTGTTTTTATCAAGGCTTATAAATTGAACTTTCTTAGGGAATATGATCTAAATTATATCAATGTATTGCTAGTCTGGATAGCTACTCTTCTAAATATATCAAAAAGAAATTGGAAAAAGAATCCAACCTTGTTTTAAAAGATGAAGAGTGGGGAAATATATGTACATGTTAGTGGAGATGAACAAAGTCACATGTCTGTAGGGAATTTTGCACCAAAAAAAATGCTTCCTTAACTCCTCTTTCAAACCATCTTTTCGATATGTAGTTTATTCTATCCAATGCAGTGAAGAAAGTTGTAAAGAACGTTACATAGGAGAGACTAAACAGCCTCTACACAAGAGGCTCTATCAGCACAGAAGAAATACTAGTTCAGGACCACAGAGCGAAGTGCATCTCCATCTTGAAGCCTCTAATCACTTGTTTGAAGACGGTGAGGTGAAGATTTTAAGCAGGGAGAAAAGATGGTTTGAAAGAGGAGTTAAGGAAGCAATTTTTGTTAAAAAAGAAAGACCTTCTTTAAACAGAAACGGAGGGTTACGATTCAACCTTCCTGTAGTCTATAATGGAATATTGACACCCTGGAGAGGTAGAGGACCAGGACATTCGGATGCCAATCAGGTCCTCAGGGTGAGCGAGCCAGGGTCACACAAAGACAAAGGGGAGACTAATAGCCCATTAAAGTTTCTGTTGAAACAAACAACTCTTTCCACTTCAGGAAGGCCCGCCCAATGGGCTGGACTTACCATAGAATAGTATAAATATCTGAGTTCCCAGCCTAAACTCGCTTATTGACAATGACTCTTGGATGAGAGTCGAAACGTCTATTTTTTCTAAACTGAGTCCAGCTGACTACAACCGAAGCTTTTTCTACAATGGAACACTCGAATGAGGGATTACAACGACATAATTCAATATAATTAGTTTAATGTTTTGCAATTTTTCAAGTTCTCCCACTTAGAAATTGTGACTGACCGTGGCCAATCCAGTTACATGTCTACCCGGAGACATTTTGAGTTATTCACAGATTCTGAAAGTGTGAATTCAAAGCTTTCCAATGATATCTCACTCATGTAGATCTGCTAATATTTAAGTAAGTTGTGGTCATTTGAATGTATACAACTCTCAAACCCATTCACTGAGAAAACGGCTTCCAAAGTTTCTCACCGGAGTGAGCCCAGAGTCACAGGGGGGCTCATTTGCATCTCATTGAGATAAGCCCTCCCCCCTGTCACACTGACACCACCTCCCCCTACAGCTGTCACTGAAGACTCAAGAGGAGTGTTGTTATTGATGGTAACTGGACTTGAATCAGAATTAGAAGTTACTATATTAAAATGGAAATACTTGGATTACAAAAGGCCCTGAATAGAATCAAAGAATCAGAATGAGAATAGGGTTCATTGCATTTGTCGATAAACATAATTCACAGGTGATTCAGTGCACCAACAATGGTGCACTGAATGATTCAACACAAACAACAAAAGATAAGATAAGATAAGATAAGATAGCCTTTAATGTTACAACGCAGTAGATACAGGGGGAAAGGACAGTAACTTATAGGAAGTTTAAAAACACTCTTAATAGAATAACTCTTATAAACAGATGCCAGGGCCAGGTATACGAACTGCAACGGGTCCATGGCTTTGAATATATGAGATATGAGATAATAGATATGATATGTACACCACCAGAGTCCAATTACATCAGAGATCACATCCTCATCCTCTTCTTCGTCTGTGCACTCTTCTGTGCTGTGACTCTCGACTCTTGGCATCAAAGCTGTAAACAAATAACAGGACATTTAAGAAATGGCTAACTATTTCACATAAAACACTCATTAACTATTTTTTTTTTTTTAACACAATGTGAGAGTTTCAATATAAATACCTGAAGTGCTGATAACTCTTGATCTTTGGAAGCCGTCTGAAGAAGGGACTCAGATGCTTCTGCCAGTCCAAGTTCTTGACAAACACTTTGCCATCCGCCGTTCCAACAAGCTGTGGGATATTGAGGTGAGACTCAGGAGAGCTGTTTTCCACTACCTGATGACAAGGGCGACACTGTAAAAAAATGAGAACAGAAGAAACATATCTTAAGCAGAGAGCAGCACTGAAGTTTTGCCAGGCTAATGTTTACACATTACAGTAGTCAAATAATATAAACTAACCTCAGCGATGTCTTCCAAAGTGTCAACCCTGGTCTTCATGTATGCTCGCTTGATAATCTGCGTGGCCTGCAGCTTCTGATGTGTGGGAGAAGCTGTTTCCACAGTGATCTGAAGCTTGATGTACAAACTGCAGGCTCACCTGAAAAACAGATGTTGCTTATGGTTAATTATACTCTAATCATTAAAACACGAAAATCACCAAAATAATGTTTTACACTTACCACGCTCCTTAGCAGACTTCACGTAGAGACAGGTCATGTCAGTCAGGGTGTCTTTGCCAATTCTGAAAAGGGGATAAAAGGATTAGGGTTAACAGTAATATGGGAATAACACGCTTCACAGATAACAGTTCACATTGTGACGTTAACGGTGTATTTAAGATGCAAAACGCGGAGATATTGGGACATCTGCCCTCGGCTAGCGATGCTAGCTAGCTCACTTGAGATAACACGGCTCGTAAAAGCAAAACACTTGCAGAACAGCACACCAAAACATAAACATACACTCGAGTTTAAAACCGGCGCACATTAAAGTGATTAAAAGCGTGTGTTTTAGTCGCAAAGCTTACCTGGTTCAGCCGTCCTGTTGTCTCTTCCAACACCGTGCACAGAGAGACACACAGGAAGCTGATAATGGCCAGGCAAGCGCGTGATTGGTTCGAGTGACGCAGTGCGTAAGCCACGTGACCAGAAGTGGTATCGGGAGTTGTAGTTTTTTTCTCTTCCCTCGCCGAAAAATAACCCGATAACATAGCAAAGTAGCTTACAACTTAGCTCCGAATAGCTGCGTTTAGCTCCGGGCCTAACAGCCGGTTTAGCACCATAAAACAGACACAAAGCACGACCCACGGGTCAAGAAATACTACATAAGTATATAATTTGTACAGACAAAACGCCAAAAAATAACCCGATAACATAGAAAAGTTTAGCTTACAACTTAGCTCCGAATAGCTGCGTTTAGCTCCGGGCTGTGGGGCCGGTTTAGCACCATAAAACAGACACAAAGCACGACCCACACAACCCACGGGCCAACCCACGCCGAAAAATAACCCGATAACATGGTGATAACAGCAAGTAGTCACATTAAGCCCGTATTGCAGAGTGCACTGAAGCAACATATTAGCTTAGCATTAGCTCCACCGGAGCAGACAAGTAAGATTCTAAAGTGATCACGAGACCGCCTTAAAACACAGCGTTAAAGCAATAATTTAGTAGTAAAGTAAAAGTGTACCTGAGTAAACAGTTCCGTTGCAATGTAGTCCAGGAAATGTAAGCTCTGAAGACTGTGCTCTGCAGACGGTCTGGAGTAATGAGCACGGAGCACGCAGCTGTAGCCATGCGGATCACAGCTGATTGGTGGAAAATGTAAACAACACGTTGGCTAGAAAAAGGTGACGCCCCCCAGGAGAGCAGGAAAAAGACCAGAAAACTCCACATTTTTAACAGCTTAATGTATACGTTTAAGACAACCAATAGTGTTATCTGAAGCACACAGGGGCTTATTCATAACTTCAACTAGCACATTCTGCAAAAAAATGAAAATCACAAATTTGGGGAAAAAAAAGTAAAATGCTGTTTTTCTCAGTTTCACCGAGGCCGACATGGTCCGACAATTGCCGTGGCGAGTTACAATTATGGACGGGTCCGAATTTTTCATCGTTGGTGCATTTCCACAGTGAGAAACAGAGTCCGGAAATTATTGTATAATTTTTTAGTAATTGATTTGTATGTTGTTGCTACAATTTTTGCTGTAGTATTTCAACACCTGAGAAAATGTTATTACAATGTTATTATTTGGTACAGAAGCTTTTTATATTCATTTACAGAGGTCAAACATTTCCTGTAGTTCGTGGTATCCCTCATTCGTCCAGGAGTGTTCCATTGTAGAAAAAGATTTAGTTGTAGTCATCTGGGCTCAGTTTAAAAAAAAATAAAAATATGTCTGCGAATCAGGACCGGGAACTCACTTCACAAGAGGCTTTATCAGCACAGAAGACACTCGAGTTCAGGACCAGAGTGCTGTGCATCTTCATCTTAAAGCCACAAACCACTCTATTGAAGACAGTGAGGTGAAGATTCTAAGCAGGAAAAAAAAGATGGTTTGAAAGAGGAGTTTAAGAGGCAATCTTTGTTTAAAAAAAGAAGAAAGAAAAGGCCATCCTTAAATAGGAACGGGGGTTAAGATTTAAACTTCCGGTCGTTTATAATGAAATTTTGCATCCCTGGAGAGGTAGACAAGGGCATTCGGATGCTAATCAGTTACACAGGGAGGGGAGAGAGTGTGAGCCAGGGACAATAGCAGGCTTATAGCCCATTAAAGGATTGATAGTAAACAAAGAAGTTTAGTTTCTGGTGAAACCAATAACACCTTTTCATCAGGGGGTCCCGCCCGGTAGGCAGAGTTCCCAGTCCTGATGCGCAGATTGAGAATGACCCTTAGAAGAGAGTTGAAACGTATCGTTTTTTCAACAAAGTTTTCTGTAGATCTTGACCAGGTTTGCACACTCTGTAGCAGGAATTTTGACCCACTCCTCCACATATCTTCTCCAGATCTGTCAGGTTTCAGGGCTGTCGCTGACCAACACAGAGTTTCAGCTCCTTCAAAGATCTTCTATTGGATTTAGGTCTCCAGAACCTTCATATGCTTCTTATGGAGCCACTCCTTCATTATCCTGGCTTGTGTGCTTTGGGTCATTGTCATGTTGGAAGACCAAGCCATGAGCCATATCCAATGCTCTGACTGAGGGGAAGAGGTTGCTCAAAATATCTCAATACATGGCCCCATTCATTCACTCCTTAACACAGTGCAGTTGTCCTGTCCCCTGTGCAGAAAAGCACCCACAAAGCATTGTGTTTCCACCTCCAAGCTTCAAAGTTGGGATAGTGTTCTTTGGATGGTACTCTTCTTTTTCTCCCTCCAAACATGGCGAGTGGAGTTTATACCAAAACGTTTTATTGTGGTCTCATCTGACCCCATTACTTTTCCCCATGACTACTCTGGATCATCCAGATGGTCATTGTGTGAGGATGATTTTAAACCATGATGGAAAAGTGTATTCCTGACGTAACCTTTGAATCTGTGGTCCCAGCTCTTTTAAGGTCATTGACCAGCTCCTCATGTATTTCTAGGCTGATTCCTCCCCTTTCTTATCATCACTGATACCCCACAACCTGAGATCTTGCACCGAGGGAGATTGACAGTCATATTTAGTCTTGTCCTTGTTCTAACAATTGGTCAAACAGTTGAACTTTTTTCACCAAGCTGCTTGCCAAATACCCTGTAGACCTTTCCAGCCTTGTAGAGGTCTACAATTTAGTTTCTGGTGTCTATTCACAACTCTTTTGTCTTGCCCATGGTAGTAGTTGATGTCTGACTGATTTGGGGGGTGGGCAGGTATCTATATGCAGCTAACAAGCTCAAACAAGTGCTACTAATTTAGAATAATAAGTGGAGTAGAGGTGGACTTCTTAAATGCAGACAGATCTTTTGAGAGTGTCTTTTTCTGTTTCTCCTTCAACTCTATAGTAATGTAATTTTTTAAAATCTCACTTTATTGAAAATAAAAATATGATATTAAAGATCATAAGTGGATTAGAAAATGTGTATATAGGCAAACCCTAGGGTTGATATCACTCTTGATCAGTGATTCCCAACCTGGGGTATGCGTACCCCTAGTGGTACTGCCGGGGTACGTGAAAAATCCAAGGTAAATAATATAATTATCCTGTCATGTTATGTTTCCCCACGAAGATAATAGTACACTGGTCTCCAAAAGGCGGACAGCAGGCCACATCCGACTGCGAGACGATTTGGACTGGCCCACCACGAAGGTCCCTGAGAAGACTGTCTTCAGTTACATGGCTTTCATGTAATGACTTGTAATGCCACTAGTCCATAATTAAAAATATACAATTTAAAAAAGAATGCGGCGCTTCTGCGGTGCGTTACTACCGCGACGCTCTACGCTACTTTGTGACAGCTCCGCCGTGACCCGAGAGCCCCGCGTGTTTGGAAGTCCGCTCAACAATGAGGAACTTTACGCGCCGTGGCACCTGCGGAAAGCGTGTTTCCGGGCTTCGTCGTTGATTGAAAGATCTGCACGAGTTATGTGCGTGATGTGCGGGTTGTCCCATGCGTCGGGTTATTAAAGATGGACCGCGGTCTCCTCCCGGGACATGTGCTCTTCTGTTTTAGGCGCGTCTTAATTCATAAGCTCAATTCTCCATGACTATGTGTCTTATTCTAATAGTCCTGCTTTAGTCCTGCTTTAGTCCTGCTTTAGTCCTGGTTTAGTCCTGGTTTAGACCTGCTTTAGACCTGTTTTAGTCCTGCTTTAGACCTGTTTTAGACCTGATTTAGACCTGCTTTAGACCTGCTTTAGACCTCCTTTAGACCTGCTTTAGACCTGGTTTAGAGCTGGTTTAAACCGGTTTTAGTCCTGCTTTAGATCTGTTTTAGACCTGCTTTAGACCTGCTTTAGTCCTGCTTAGATTTAGACCTGCTTTAGACCTGCAGGTCCTGCTTTAGTCCTGCTTTAGTCCTGCTTTAGTACTGCTTAGATTTAGACCTGCTTTAGACCTGCTTTAGACCTGCAGGTCCTGCTTTAGTCCTGTTTTAGCCCTGCTTTAGAACTGACTATCAAAGCTTATGAAATCCAAGCAAGCTCAAGTGTCTCATTAAAGCTCAGATGACTTGAAAAGAACGAGGCCTATAGTGAGCCTGAGTATTAGTGTTTTGTTCCTGGTTTAAAGTTGAAATGCCTGTTTAAAGGTGACTTACTCAAAGGGGCTCCAATTGTTTTCAGTTAAGATGCCATATATTGCAAAAACAGGTTGATTATTTTGAATTCATATTTATTTATTTGTTTATATTACATATGTATTTTCAAGGCCACATATTATTCATATTGATGATTAATTTGAGTTAAAATTAAGACAATGCCTGATAATTTATTGTTCAAATAAAATTATTTTCATTGAATCAATTAGGTTACGTTCTATTTTTCTACTAATAATGAGTGAAGGGGTACTCATGGTTTGACAAAAAGGCTCAGGGGGTACACAAGACATAAAAGGTTGGGAACCACTGCTCTAGATATCAATTAACCCTAAATTGTTTAATGAATTTGCGAGTGCTTTTGGAGTTTGTTCCATTGCTGCCACAGATCATGGTTCCCTCAGAGTGGTTTGTAACAGAGCTATAACATTAGTATAGAAAAGGGTTGTCAAGCATACGTATGCGGCCTCCCAGACATTTTAATACGGCACACAAAACATTTCGAGTTTATATTTATTAATTTCTTATCGCTATATAGTGTTTTTATTGCTAAAACTACGAGTCCAACGATCTTCTGCTGCAGCCACCCCTTCCCCGTGCTGCTCGGTGCTGCTGGAGCGAGTGCCAAGGGCTGAGAAATGCTAACGCGCATTGCACACTAATCTAGACTTGAGCAGAAGTCTGAGCGGGGAAAGAGACGTGTGGCTTGGGGAAACACATGGAAGAAAGAAAGGAGACAGTTTTGAGGATGTTAGAGTTGTAGAGAAAACAAACCTCTATGATTATGATCTGTGAGGAAAACATCCAAACAAATACAAAACTGGACAGATTAGGAGCCATAGGTAAAAAACACAGGTCACAGTGTAATAAAGTATTAAAATGACATGAAGCTGTGATGAGCTCTGATTGTGTCCACACTAATGTGACTGTGAATGCAAACACAACACACTCATTTGATTCACTACATGAATCTTTAGTCACTAAGCTAAGTTTAAACTATAAAAATAGTTAGCGCATATTGAGTTTATGCAGCAACAGCCAACATGTTTGTGATATAAACATTTCATATCAGAAATCATAAGTCCATATTCCTGTTCCTGCTGCTGATGCATGAATATGGTCTTACACCTGCTGGAGATTTGTGCAACTGTGTCCACAAATAACTATTCTTATATTTTTCATTGTTTTATTTTTTTACTTTATGTTTCGCGACCCAGCGAGTTTTGAAATTCAGCCATGGCCCAAAATGAGTTTGACACTGGTACAGAAAGTGATATTGCTTCCTGGTGGCGCATACACATTCAAAAGAGTAAACCCCATTAATAGCGTCGTTAACCAGTACATCTTTATATTTATGTCCAGAATACTGTTGAAAAGCTATTTGGCTTATGCTTAGCACTGTATTAGGAATAGTACTAGTATAGCCAAATTCAATTAGTTGTTGATGTTTCATATGATTTAAATGGGTTTCTTGTAAATAAATATGATAGATTTTTTATTTTCAAATTGTTCTTCGTATCTTGGACAGTTTGATTCAGTTTAACAGACCGTTAACATTAAAGTGTGCCATTCGTAACTTTTGGGTTAATCGTATTTAATTTATCCCTATCCTAATTTACCAATGCAATGAAACGCTCTTTTTGAACACAGCACATTAGCACAAAAACTACAAAAACATAAAACAGAAGAAGAGATAAACTGAGAGACAAAAGGATTCATGCCAAAAACATGCAATGAACCCAAATTCCAATCTAGAGCCTTGTGGAGGTCTACTCCTGGTACCAATTTTTTCAAAGCACTGGATACACAGTAGGCCATCGGCTAGAATTTCTATCGTTTAGTTCTGGTCCACCGAGGTGGAGAATACAATTTTGACATTCTATAATATAAAGCTCGTAACAATAACCTCCAAAACAAAATTCCACAAAAAGATTTGCTGCCGATTTCTTGTAATCGGCTCTCAAAGACAGACCTATTTTTGTTAGCGCCGCAGACTAACTGTATGCAGTGATGTGGCAGTGACGCTATTTCGACCAATGAGCGTTAATTAAACCCTGAAAACCTTGCGCGCAGCTTGCTGTGATGCGGTTTGTATGTAAACAAACATGGCTGCTGACAGGCGAGGTTCTGCGTCTTCACAGCCACATGAACGAGAATATTCGTGCTGTTTGCACATCCTCGACAATTATAATGAGCAGACTAAGGTCCTAACTAAATCAACTTGGAATACTTTTCGGCGGATTGCGAAGGAATGGCTTGAATTCGGCAGAAAAGAAGCAAATGCCGTCGAAAAAGTGCAAAGCATGTTAGAGTATGAATACTAGGCCATTGGCTGAGATCTATAGGAGCCCCAGAAAGCAAGTTTCGTTCCACTGAGCTGGAGAATAAAAACTTTTTATATTTTCATAAAGGTAATATCATAAAGTATTCACACAAAAAAATCCACAAACCAACTCCCTGCAGTTAATGAGAAAATGTATCTTGAAGTTGACTAAAATGCGGGGAAATGGACGTTTTACCCTCTGGAGTCATATTTAGTACATAATAAGTCTTATTTATACTTAAAAATGTAATTAGCCCTATAATGTTTACGCGCAACCGAGTGCTACGGTAGGACCATTCAAAACAAAACAAAAACAGATTATTTAGGCTATTTTCTTCTCATATGTATGAAAAAATATTATTTTTGTGTTTTATAATTTTACAATTGCCGTGTGTGTAGGTTTCCTATATACTTCTATTTGGAGTTTCCCGTCCTGTTATTTATAATGGGATTCTGAACCCCTGGAAAGGTAGAGGACATTCAGATGCTAATCAGGTCCTCAGGGTGGTTGAGCCAGGGTCTCACAAAGACAAAGAGGTTTCTAATAGCCCATTAAGATTCTGAATAGGCTAGCTCGGTAGATACAAGGGGGAGTTTCTGTTGAAACAAACAACTCTTTCTACTTCAGGAAGGCTCCTCCCAATGGGTGGGTCTTACCACAGAACAGTATTAATATTGGAGTTCTCGACCTAAATTCTGTTATTGACAATGACTCTTGGATGAGAGTCGAAACGTCTATTTTTTCAAACTGAGTCCAGATGACTACAACTGAAGCTTTTTTCTACTATTGCTTAATTAGGCTTATATTTTACCACAAATATCTGGTTATTGTGTTGAAAATTATTAAATTCAATAATATCAAAAGATAATTGGCCTAGTTGTATTTGTTTTGTTAGACTGACGAAGTGACGAAGTAGCTTCGTCAGCCAGCGCAGGGAGGCCAGGGCGACACACACACCTGTACCGGCGTTTCTCTTACCTGCCCAAAGCATTGTAGCAATCACGGGGGCACATTTGATTGAAACCATAACTCATAACTCTGTCTCAAATTTCTCTCCCTGATACCATCATCCTCTCCATATTTCGGTCAACCGGACTTATATATTATATTGCGTCACACGTTAGGCGTACGTGTGCCGTCATGCCACTCTTGGTGAAATTAATTATTTTTCCCTTTTTTTAGATTTGTGTAAAAATATATTTGTGAGTTTATTGTATTATTTATGAAAGTGTAATGTTTTCTATGTCGATGTAATTCCTCATTCATCCAGGAGTAGAAAAAGATTCACTTGTAGTCACTTGGATGTCCTTCAGGTCTAATGATGGCGGCGCGTGCACAACGCCTGGCTCAGCGTCTCTCCAGATTTAGCGAAATAGTAGTTATCTGCCTACTTGTTTCAAGCCTGCTCACTCAGAACTGTCTTGCAAATATGTCGGTGTAATCCCTCATTCGTCCAGGCGTGTTCCATAGTAGTAGTCTTGCAAACACTTTCCATAGCCGCCAGGAACTTGTGGACATCGGATCACAAAATTTGGACTACTTTATGGATGGACTACAACTTTTCCCTGAGATCGCTAGGACCACCGAGACAATCAACCCGGCTCCGCCGACCGGAAGTGCTTGCAGGCGGCGTCGAGACCGTAAACAAAGATGGGGTAAGAGAGCTGGGCTAATGGCTAAGCTGAAGCTAACACCTCACCGGCTTTCCCTACCCAGCATTTTCCTCGCTAGTGTACGGTCTCTGGCGAACAAAATGGATGAGCTATGACTGTGGATCACCACACACAAATGGATTACAGACTGTAATATCATGATGATATTGATGAAAGAACTGCATGCTGCCATTAGCAAACAACAGACATCACATCCGGAGGCAGCCTTTATTGTTGCGGGTGACTTCAACCACTCCAACCGACTGTTCCCTCCCTAAATTTCATCAACATGTCTCCTGCCCTACAAGAGGAATCAAGACTTTGGACCATGTTTACACCTACATGGCTGATGCTTACAAAGCAGTCCCCCTCCCCCACCTTGGACAGTCTGACCACCTCTCTTTGTTTTTAATCCCCAAGTACTCACCACTCATCAAACGTGTGAAACCCACAGTGAGGACAGTTAAAGTGTGACCAGAGGGAGCAGACTCTGAACTACAGCAGCGGTTTGAATACACAGACTGGAGTGTGTTTGCTACCCAGGCCACACTGGACTCCCACACGGACATTGACTCTTATGCCTCCTCTGTGCTGGATTTTATCAACACCAGCATCAACAGTGTCACCACTCACAAACAGATTACTACATTCCCGAACCAGAAGCCGTGGATGAACAGAGAAGTCCGCCTACTGCTGAAGGCACGTGACGCCGCCTTCAGATCTGGCGATGCACAGGCCTACTCTTCATCCAGGGCTGACCTGAAGAGGGGCATCAGGGAGGCCAAGCACAGCCACAAGCTAAGGATTGAGGAGCACTTTAAGAACAACTCCGATCCCCGACGCATGTGGCAGGGCATCCAGGCCATAACTGACTACAAACCCACCAACACCACCCCAACATCCAACGACGCCTCCTTCCTGGACGAGCTTAACAGCTTTTATGCTCGCTTTGAGAGGGATAACCAGGAGCCAGCCATCAAGGCTGTGCTCACGACAGGACACCAACCCCTCACACTCTCCCTCACCGACGTGTCTGCTGCACTGAGTAGGACCAATGCACGTAAGGCTGCTGGCCCCGATGGCATCCCTGGACATGTGCTCAGGACCTGTGTTGGGCAGCTAGCTGATCTCTTGACTGACATTTTCAACCTGTCACTGGCCCAAGCAGCTGTCCCCACATGCTTCAAAACCACCTCCATCGTGCCAGTGCCAAAACATTCCAAAGCTGAAAGCCTCAACGACTTCCGCCCTGTTGCACTCACCCCCACCATCATGAAGTGCTTCGAGAGGCTGGTCCTGGCTCACCTCAAAACCTGCCTACCACCCACACTGGACCCCTTCCAAATTTGCCTACCGCCAGAATAGGAGCACGGAGGCACTACACGGCACTACACTCCGCCCTTGCTCACCTGGACAATAACAACACCTATGTGAGAATGCTGTTCATTGACTTTAGCTCAGCATTCAACACCATCATCCCCTCCAAACTGATTACCAAACTCAGTGACCTGGGTGTCGATGATTCACTCTGCAACTGGGTTCTGGACTTTCTAACCAACAGACCCCAGTCTATTAGGCTGGAAAACCACACCTCCTCTACACTCATCCTGAACACCAGCGCCCCACAGGGCTGTGTGCTGAGTCCTCTCCTCTACTCCCTCTTCACCCACGACTGCACGCCTGTACATGGTTCTAATACCATTGTCAAGTTTGCAGACGACACAACGGTGGTTGGCCTCATCAGCAACAACGATGAGACGGCGTACAAAGAGGTTCAGCATCTGGCAGTGTGGTGCGCCGCCAACAACCTGGCTCTCAATACCAAGAAGACCAAAGAGCTCATCGTGGACTTCAGGAAGAAGAGTGGACACACACCCCCATCCTTATCGACGGGACGGAGGTTGAGCGTGTCACCAGCTTCAAGTTCCTGGGTGTCCACATCTCCGAGGATCTCTCTTGGTCTCTCAACACCTCAACCCTGGTCAAGAAGGCACACCAGCGTCTCTTCTTCCTGAGGAGGTTGAAGAAGGCCCATCTGTCCCCTCTGATCCTGGTGAACTTTTACCGCTGCACCATCGAGAGCATCCTTACCAACTGTGTCTCAGTATGGTATGGCAGCTGCTCTGCTGCGGACCGGAAGTCACTCCAGAGGGTGGTGAAAACCGCCCAACGCATCACAGGTTCCTCACTCCCCTCCATTGAGACTGTGTCCCCCCCCCCCACACACACACAGAGACTGCACACACACACATACACACACACACCACACACACACACACACACACACACACACACCTCTGCCCCCCAGCCACTAACCCTTGCACTGAACTGTATATTATGTGTATTCTTCTTCATCTCTTCTTACTTATCATTTGCACTACCTCCCTCTACGGCTGCTAGTCCTCTTACACTCATCATTTGCACTACCTAGCCTATTGCTGCTAATCTCTCTGATACTTATCTTTGCACTACCTACCTCTACTGCTGCCAGCCCTCCTTGTTACTTATCTACAAACCACCTTCTTCTGTCAGTTACGACTTATACTGCTCATACCCCATACTGTCCCCTACTTTACATTTTGTATTCATTCACTAAATTCACTTTACATACTCTGCACTTTAACTGCTGTTTTGCACTTCTGGTTGATGCTAACTGCATCTCGTTGTCTTAATACCTGTACTAATAGACAATAAAGTTTAATCTAATCTAATGTAGCACTATATTAAAAGGTCCCATATCATGCAAAATCTATTTTTCAGAGCTTTTAAGCTTCTTACAGTGCTATTGGTACCTCCTATGTACCCAAAGTGTTTTTTTGATTGATTCCTTGATCTTTAGCGAGAGTACAGTTTATATCCTTCTCCTCAGATGTGCAGACAGACGGGGCCTACCCACAGCGACGCATCATCCCTGTTTCAGCCCATCCTCCAGGAAACACTACCTGTAACACACAAAACAAAAATAACAAATTAAGACTTCAATTGCCTTTAAAGTTCAGTTCATGAAATCTTTATTTAGGAATATCTCTGTTTCAAGAGTTCAAGTTATAATCCTTTGTTGGGCACGATATATAGCCCTAATCCAAGTTTCCTACCAGCTTGCTTAGGGTCAACACAAAAACCTGACCTGTAAACGAGGTCAAAAGGAAAATTTCAATTTAGGTTACCAATAACAATTTCATCTAACAAATCATCCAGAGTACCAACAAAAGGCACTTTATTAACATGAAAAACATAACATAAATCATCATCATCATCATCATCATCTAATTGCACAAACTTTCTGTTGTGCATTGTTTTTTGTTTTGTTTTTTTTCACTTCTGTGAATAGACTATAATAGGAACACTATTCCTGACTCTGCCATATCATTTTTGGGTCAAAAAAATAACTACAATGACTCTTTATGAATAACAAAACATAACTTTTTATTTTTTATTATCAAATAATCGTTGCGTAAGGCATGCTCTTGGTCGACTGATGATTTTTTCAGTTGACTACAGCCCTATTTGTTAGAAATCATGGGAGTGTGATCCCAATACCGAATATGGGGTTCCATGAAACAAACATCAAGGATACTATGCTACAAGCAGCAAACGCTCTATCTGAATATGGTGCAAAATTATAGATGAGTAAGTCGCTTGTGGCTTTGTGGAGTGACCCTTCTACATCTTCAGCAGGTATCTCACAATCCCATATTGTTTCGCCCCTCAACTTATACGCTTGATTGCAGCAAGACTAAGCTTCACCGTAGAAAAGGAGTGCAGCCATAAAAAAATATGTACATCTATTTTACCTTTTTTTTTCACTACTAAGCTGTTTATTCTGTGACTGGTCCTTTCACATCTAACCATTGCTATGTAATCTGTTCGGGTGCATCCAAAAAAGATCTTTCACAACTACAACTAATCCAAAACAGAGAACCTTGCCTTGCACCAGGATTTGCATTTAGAACCAGTGTTGAGAGTCATGCACAAGAGGTTTTCCTGGTTTGCTGTTGTTGTAGACTTATTGTTTTATGAAAATGTGCATGAACTACAAAAGCAACTGAGTCTCTTTGCACAGCTTCTGTCCTCTAGTGATCGGTATGGTTTTAACACAAGACATGCTTCACAGGGCCCTTTTACCATTCCACTACATAGGACTAATTCACTAGAAATAACTGTTGTACAGAGCAATAGTGCTGTAGTCATTACAATGCAGGCCAATAAACTGTTTTAAGAAATTGATGGAAGGTCATGGTCACCGGCTTGGTTGTGTTATAACATGTTTCCTTTAATGTATTTTTATGTAGTGTACTTTTGTAGAAACTTTTTATAGAGCATTTATAAAGTAATTATTTTATTGTAAAACCTGTCACGAACGGCAGAACGGAGCCAATTTACGGGGCTAGAAACAGGCAATGAATAAACAAGTCTTTAATGAAAATGGAACAGAAAAATGCAAAGTCTCTTGGTTTAGAGTGACGAAGACAAAAGATCTTTCCAGCAGTGGGCAGCGCCAGCAACCGCGGTGTCGGAGGGCAGATGAGAGGCGTAGTCAGGTCCGTTCCAGGTTCAGTACACAGGCAAGAAAGCGTTATCAGGGGATAGGCGAAAAGGGTAGTCTCAGGACGGCCCAGGGTCGATGACGGCAAACAGGAATCACGAGGGACAAGTAGGAATCAGAGTCATAAGTCAAAAACGTGCTGTAAATTGTCGAAGTCGGGATTCAAACTCACGGCACTCGTGAGTTTGGAGCCCGGCATACGTGGGCTGTGCCTTAACCACTTGACCAACGGGCAGCACAGATTTCCCTAGTTTAAACACCATTCATGCCCAAGATGGTATATTTTTCAGTGCACTTAAGATCCACTTCCAGCAATTGAGGGGTCATCGCCATTATGCCATCCAAGTCTCTGCAGGCTCCCAACCATGTCCGTATCAAATCAATCAATATACAACATGTCTATATAAATACCATTGTCAATGTAGAGTCACAATAATCACCCTGACCAATGAATGTTGTTCTGTCAATATAAGCTAATGTCAAAAACAAAAACAATTTAGAATAAAAAAGGATACGCAGATGCCATTTCAGTTTGGCATCCTCGTAATTTCATCTTGCGCTGCAATGCAGTCAGCATCTGTACCACCCATTCAAGCATTATGCCTTTCAGACCGTCTTCTTCACGGTCAATCTATGGCCAGAGGCTCACTCTGTAAGGCTTGTGTTGTAGCCGTCTTGTTAGTATTAGCTTGGAAGGTTACGTACTCACGTCAATGGACCTGTTTCTTTTTGTTATTATTATTATTATGAAGCCATTTTAGATCATTTTAAAATAAATAATTATTTGATATTATAACATTAACTAATGGAATGTTATTTATTTAAGGCATTTATGATGAAAGCATAACTTCAGGCAGAATTTTTCAAGATTTCTGCTAAATACTGAACATGTGACTAAACTAAATGCATCACACAGTCCTGTCTGCGTCCTAGGTCCAGGCAGAGCTGAATAAGCACCGGCAACTCTTTCTCTTCACCCACCACTTCAGCGCAAGGTGCTGCTTCAGGGGTACTCCGCTCAAGCAACTGTGGATGAGCACCCATGGGCGACGACGGCCCCAGTGTTCTGCCCACAGCGAGTCCTATGAAGAGGGCGGCCCTTCCAGCTCTCCTCGCCCCCCACTGCTGCCGATGACCCTGACGAGTGTGGCGGCAGGACACAGCGCCAGGGCACATGGCACAGGGCAGGGTGGGCGGACCAGGAAGAGTCTGTCCAGCAGTTATGGGGACATGACCATGGGAGAAACCATGGAAGAGGTACTTGAGGAGAGCCACTTTTGACAACAATCTACAAATGTCAAGGCCCTGTACTCCTGGCATTATCAAAAAAGTGAAAAACAGATTCTAAAGTGTTAGCAGTGTTCCAAACTCACCCCAAAGGCTTTTTAAGGTTCTACATTCCAAACACAAACAGATATTTTACGGACAAAAATGGAGGATAAAATATCTTTAATTCTTCATTACAATTATTTTCAAAGCACATTTCACAACTTTGAGAGGTTGAAGTGCAGTTTTGGCATCACTGCATTGCTAAAAATGACTAGATTGCTAACTGTGTAGCAATTAAGGCTATATGTAGACAGCATCATGAGTTCATCATATGAAGCTATCTCTGCCTGTTGCTACAACTGGATCACACTAGCATGTGCTAACCGAAGTTACATCAAATTGAAGGTTCCTTCACCTATATGCAAAATGAATGGTGAACCCATATTTAAGTATATAACATGTCTATCTAGGATATTGATATTGTTTTATCTGCTTTCCTCACCAGTAACATGTTAAAGAGGATGATTAAATATCACTACATTCTTATCAGAAGTTCACAAGTTCAGAAATTTCAACTTGAAGTTAGTTAACCTTTAGATGCCAGTTTTACTGCAAATGATCATCTCAAATTAAACATCAAAAGGTGTATTTCTGGAGACATGTGGATATTTGTATAAAGTAGGATGCTAAAGCCAGTGTTAATTTTGTCGACTAATGTTTTTTGTTTTGTATTAAAGCAACATAACAACCATAACAGTAACAGTAACATTTTTATCTTATCAAATGTCTTGAGTAACTGTGAACGTTAAATAATTATGTATTTTGTCCGTCGTCTCTTCTTGCTGTCTCTGGGCGGAAAACCAACCTTGCAACATTTGCCCACATCGGCCCGAAGACAACTCTCCTGAGAAACCCTGGATCTTTGGCATTTGGCAATGTTACATGTCTTATTATGATAAAGAAATAATACTAATAATTAAAGCCGCATGCGGCGATAAAGGCCCTCGCCCCCCTTGCGACCACGGGGTACTTGCCACCGCGAAGAGCACACCTCTAATCCCCCGCCTACATCACCCCTTCCTCACAAACGGTGCAAACTGTATAATACTTCATTCAACATTTTCACAACTACACGGTTCGATATAAAGTCCCCACTGGCTTTTATGTTCAGTGTGATGTGGAAAGTAAGTGTCTATTTTTAGCAGTTAATGACAAAGTACAAAGTAAGTTTAATCCCATTAAAAATGCCTGTAATCCAAAACGCATTTAAGTCTATGGCAGTGTTTGTCATGTTGCCACAGTAACATGCTTGCAGCTAGATGTATGCTGTCATTGGCTTTTTTATTTAAAATGGCAAGAAATGAAGATAAGATTGTTTTCTTAAGTTTTGGAGCAGGACCACACCCCTTTCCCGCCCCTTCCTGTGGCTAAACTATTAGGCAGCGTTTGTGACTTTGTGCACCTCCCTCCTTCCCTCTTCTAATTATCATTCTAATTTATGAGAATAAACACTTTGCATAGCTGGAGATGTGGTCATTGCTCGTGAAGGATGTCTGTGCCAAATTTAATTTGTCTACATCAAAGTGAATTTTTTCATCCCTTTCAAAATGCTTGTAAACCAAAACACATATAAATCAATGACAATATTTGTCAGGTTAGCATTTAGTAAATACTCAAAGCTATAAAAACTCAAGCTAGAGTCACATAATTTTCTTAAATTGTGCCTGGTCTCAGATTGCCTCCTTAAAAATATTTTCAGTTGTCTGCGATAAATAGTCTTTTATGAATTTTTAAAAATCAAATTTGAAGAGGGCGCTAGAGAGCCATTTTATTAGCTAGCCTATACATTTGCTTATCATTGCGTTCAGCTTGGAAATATACACAAACGCTCTATTAAAATCTTCCCCCCAAAAAATTACTACGAAATAGATTTTTTGGAATAATTACCAAAAATTGCAATTTTGTTTAAAAATTCACTACGCCGTCTTTCAATATTTTTTCATGAAACCTTCACTCAAAATTAGAACTCACAGAATTAGAACTCACAGAGTTCTAATTTTCGATACCACTCACGAGAATATCCATTTTTGTTTACTACTCAATCTTTGCATTTTTCCAGCCCCCGGCTCGGGCCTAATAATGGAAACTTTTTTTATGCCCATTTTTTTCAGCTATAAAACCTCAAGCTAGAGTCACGTAATCTTGTCAAATTGTGCTTGGTCACAAACTAACCCCTTATGATTTTTTTCAGTTGTCTACGACAAAAAAATTGTATTTTATGAATTTTTTTAAATCAAATTTGGAGAGGGCGCTAGAGAGCCATTTCATTAGCTAGCCACTACATTTGCATATCATTGTGTTCAACTTTGAAATCTATACAAACGCTACGTCAAAATTTTCCCCCAAAAAAATGTTTAATAAATATAGAATTCTTTTAATATTTCCATAAATAGCGATTTTGTTTAAAATTCATGATGACCATACCATAAAACGTATCAGCTTCAGAATTCAAACTGGCGCTACTGAGTCAATATTTTTTCACAAAACCTTCACTCAAAATTAGAGCTCACGGAGTTCTAATTTTCAATACTACCCACGAGCATATCCGTCTTTGTTTAGTACTCGATTTTTGCGTTTTTTCAGCCCCCGGTACCAATTATAATAGGTCCCTCGCCGGGACGATACTCGTCCTTCGGCTCGGGCCTAAAAATAATTTAAAAATATTAAAAATACAGAGATACCGTATTTTCTGCACTAAGTTTCGCATTAAGCGAAACAAGACGTGTATCAACAAAACCGCTTTGTGGTCAGTAAACACAACCAGATTTAACCCATAAATAAGTTTTTTGAGAAAATTAAAGGCTTTTAAGTGCGCCTTAAAGTGTGAAAAATACGGTAGTCATTTTTGTCCATATTCCCCAAAACTGCACTTTTGATTTGGTCCAAAAAGTCTCCAGAAACCCTTAAAATAAATGTAACTGTTGCATTTGTCTCCAGCAGATTAGACTGTAACTGCCTGCTCACTGGCCTCGCCAAACATCTGCAGTACATCCAGAACGCTGCTGCTCGGGTCCTGACCAGAACCAGGAAGTACCATCACATTAGTCCTGACCAGAACCATGAAGTACCATCACATTAGTCCTGACCAGAACCAGGAAGTACCATCACATTAGTCCTGACCAGAACCAGGAAGTACCATCACATTAGTCCTGTGCTCAGGTCTCTGCACTGCCCCCTGTGGCTCAGAGAAGAGACTTTATATCATTAATAAACTAAATATCATCATAAATCTAATTGAATATAATTATTAAACTAACTAAATCAAATGAATAAAGTATAATGTTCTATCTTTTGGCAGGATTTAGTTTAAAAGTACAAAATGTCAGTGTTTTGATCAAAGACAGTTTCTATAAATAGTTCAGTCCTCCAGCTGGTCCTGCAGTTGTTCAGAGGAGACACATAAATGATGGCACAGGTGCACTGTTTATGGTAATGATAAACTTTGAAAATGTCTCATGTTCTAATGTAAATGTTTTGTTGAACTCTGTTACATCTAGTGTTTTGAATGTTCTGGACACCATTGCCCATACGAAGGCTAAAATGGTTAAAAATAAGCAGAAGTTGCCATGGAGACATGATGGTTCGGTCAGGGCACAGAAAAGGGAGTGCCGCAGGGCCGAACGGAAATGGCGCAAGTCAAAGCTCCAGGTTCAAAAAGAGATTTACAAAGAGAAGCTGAACATGTAAAACCTAATCTTATGTAGAACTAGGGAAAGATATTTATCTGAAATAATTGGAAGCTGCAGTAACAACAGTGTCCTGTTGCCACAGTAACAGATGAACAAATCCTCCAGCTCAGCTGCCGTTAGAACTCATTTCCACATTAAGAGTGTTATGAGTTTGCATTATTCTTTAATGACAAAGTTCAGGGCATTAAAAATGCTGCAAATCCCACAATGCAAAAAATTACCCTAAAACCACCTAGACACGCAAATAGCTAACTCACTTTGCACCAGTAACTGACAAAACTGTCCATGAGATCATCACCAGTCTGAGTTCATCTACGTGCGTCCTCCATGTGTGACCCTCCAGATTTCTAAAGTCTGTGCTGAACAGTTTGTTAGCACCACTCACTCACATAGTTAACATGTCGCTTCAATCTGGAACATTCCCAATGTCTTTGAAAACTGCAGTCATAAAGCCTCTCCTAAAGAAGAGCAGTCTTGATGCTGCAGTACTGAGTAATTACTGGCCCATCTCGAATCTGACATTTTGGGGCAAAATCATTGAAAAGGTTGTTTACAACAGCTCACAGATTTCCTGTTAATAAACAACTCGTTTGATGTTTTTCAGTCGGGTTTTAGACCTCATCACAGCACTGAGACTGTTGTTGTCATGGTGACAAATGACATCCGCCTGAACGCTGCGTTTGACACTGTCATGCGATCCTCTTACAGAGACTAGAGGACTGGGTGGGCATCACTGGCACTGCCCTAAACTGGTTAAGGTCCTATCTGGAAGACAGGAAGTACTTTGTTGAAATTGGTAGCTGTGTCTCAGACCGCATGACCCTGACCTATGGTGTGCCCCAAGGGTCAGTCCTGGGTCCCCTTCTGTTCAACCTCTACATGCTGCCGTTAGGTCAGCTGATACGCAGTGAAAATGTGTCCTATCACAATGATGCAGATGAGTCAGATCTATGTTTCACTGTCGGCAGGAGAATATGGACCAGTGGATTCACTCTGTCACTGCATCCAACAGATCAGTGTGTGGACCGGCCTCTTGCTGGTGCCAGAGTCAGTGTGTGGATGCAAAACAACTTTCTCCAGCTGAACTCAGACAAGACTGAAATAATCGTCTTTGTCACAGAAACAAAGACAAAGTGTTAGCGTCACCTCCAGAGTGTCGCTCTAAAACCTACAAACCAAGTTAGAAATCTGGGGGTAATAATGGACTCAGACTTGAACTTTAACAGCCACATCAAATCAATAACATCAGCAGTTTTTTACCATCTAAAAAACATTACCAAAATCAAAAATATTGTGTCCAAACTAGATTCAGAAAGACTTATCCATGCGTTTGTCTCCAGTAGATTAGACTCCTGTAACGGCCTGCTCACTGGCCTCTCCAAACGAGCTGTAAAACAGCTGCAGTACATCCAGAACGCTGCTGCTCAGGTCCTGACTAGAACCAGGAAGTACCATCACATTAGTCCTGTTCTCAGGTCTCTGCACTGCCCCATGTGGCTCAGAGAAGAGACTTTAAAGCAGCTCTGCTTGTGTACATATCTCTCCATGGCCTAGCACCAAAGTAGATCTTGGGCATGTTAGTGCCATATGTACCATCTCGGACTCTGAGGACCTCAGGGACCGGCCTCCTGCTGGTGCCAGAGTCAGGACTAAACATGGACCGGCCTCCTGCTGGTGCCAGAGTCAGGACTATGCCAGAGTCAGGACTAAACATGGACCGGCCTCCTGCTGGTGCCAGAGTCAGGACTAAACATGGACCGGCCTCCTGCTGGTGCCAGAGTCAGGACTAAACAAGGACCGGCCTCCTGCTGGTGCCAGAGTCAGGACTAAACATGGACTGGCATCTCTCCTGTAATTGGAGGCATCCAATGACTCGTGCTTCTGCACAATTTTCTTGAAGGTCTTTAGAAGAATGCTCATCCGAAGAACTTCTTAGTTGTCCAAAATCCTCTTGATAATGACAGAATATCATAGAATATCTTGTATGAGTGAGACATCAAATAATGGCTTTCTGACTCTGTAAAATGCATCATAGAATGACAATTAGTTTACAAGAAAATAACACTAGTTAATAATTAAAGCAATATCTAAGGAAACTAAGAGCCACCTAGGATAAAAATATCAAGATTCAGTGGCTTGATCAAAATTTAAATATTCCGTAACAAATTTTGAACGCAGTATCTTAGGGGAAGGTTCTGCAGCTGCACTCTCTGGAAATAATATTGATATTGCTTACTATTGATGCACTTTTCAAGTTTTCATTTTTCCGGCTCGCCGCGTTCCTCCATGATGAGGATTGCTCGCCCTTGCTTCAAATCACTTCCCATCCACCAGCCGCACGGCCGATTGGCAAAAGAACAAGAAAATCATCAGTTCCTCCTGCTACGCGCCGTCTCCACCGCCGTTTCCCTTCCACATCTGAGCGGGACGTTTCTTTCTTTACAGTAGGTCCTCCTGCAGCCGCAACCGTTCTCTTCACCGGATCGCACGCCAACGCCGGTTCCTGCCGTGGCTCTTTCAGCTACAAACGCTCAGCAGCTCCAGAACACGCTCCTCTCCACTCAGGGCCTCTACCATGCTTTCACCGCTCTCGATCCTTGACTCCCTTGCAGAGATCAAGAGTGGTCATGAACCTCGCTCGGCCTATCTTCTCCAGCTAATCATCGATCCGAGGCATCGGGTAGGCATCGAACTCAGACATCGCGTTGAGCTTCCTGAAGTCAATGCAGATACGGAGAGAGCCGTTCTTTTTTACCACAATGACCACCGGGCTGCACCATTCAGTCTGCGATGGCTCGATCACCCCCAGGCGCTGCATTTCCTCCATCTCCTTCAGAAGCTCTGCTACCAGATGTTGAGGCTGAGACTGGTTGAGGTCAGCAAAGGTAGAGTCCTCTTCCCCCTCACTGTCCACCTCAGTCACTAGAAGGGACACCACGGAAACTGGAGACTCCTTCCACTCCTTCAGCAGGTTCACGTGGTAGGTCTGCTTTGTCTTTTTCTTGTCCGGGTGGTGGATGTCCCATATTCCGGAGAACTTTGTACAGGCCCTGCCACTTTGCAAGCAACCTGCTGTTAGCATGCTTGTTGTACCATGCCTTCTGGGACTGCTGGGCGGCACAAAGGTTGACCTCTGCTTCGTCGCAGTACTTGGCAAACAGCTCCCTCATTTCCAACACAAGCTGGACCACACTGCAATCACTAGTGGCGGTAGGTGGGGCCTCCCAGGTCTTCAGCAGCAGATCTAATGGCCCCTGGACATCACAGCCATACAGCAGCTCGAACGGGGTGAAATCAGTGGATGCTTGAGGAACCTCTCTGTAGGTCAGGGGTGGCCAACCAGTCAGAGACGAAGAGCCACATTTTTTACTGTGTTACCGCAAAGAGCCACATCATACACATGGGCACACATGAACATCACCCCATCCCTTCCTCTTACACACACTCCTCTGCTCAGCCAAATTATTATTATTATTAACAATATCATGTCACACACAACCATGATAATGACAGAAATTGACTCCTACAGTACCAAAGCCACAAGCCAAGTCATTTTCAACAACGAACATTGTGTCTCACACACACAAACTCTCAGTTCAACAAAGTCCAAAATCAAAAATCATTTACATACCATGTTGAAGTTCAATATTGCTGGTTTTCTTTTATATGAGGGCCGTCTTCCCGTATTTTGGACGGGGTATTTTGAAATGTGGACAGGCATTTTCGAGTGCAAGGACGGGGTCATTTTTATTAATACATCTCAGAAAAAAGGGAATATTATCATTAAATCGGGCCGGGAAGCGTTTGATTAAAGTCCACCTCGGCCCGCGCCATGACAGTTTACAAGTGAAAATTTGCATGCTACGCGCTGATTGGTCGACAAAGTTTGTGTGCTTGGCTCTTATTGGCTGCCGAACCGTGGTCCAGAGAATGCCGAAGCTCCACTTCTGTGCGGTTGAACGGCGCACATGCAGTTGTGGCGAGACCCGTCACCCCGGTTCAGTAACTATTCTTCCTGTTCCGGCAGATATTCAACGTGCATGTTGGCCCAGCGGTTAGCGATACAGCTTTGCGTGCAGTGGTTTGTGAGATCGATACCCGACATGAATTCTTAATCTTGCATTTTTTTCCTCGTCTCCCAACTCATTTATTTCAATATCAAATTAGTTCAGGGGTTTTGGCAGCATTCCTCTCTAGTCCTCTTTTACTATGTAATCAAAATGGGTTGAAGCTGAAAAGACGTAATTTTTTTTCGTCTCTCTCTGGACCCCCTCCCCCCTCAAAAGACGAAAGTGCTTCACATAAAATGTTAACGCGTTGATAAAACGATAGTAGCTTGATAGACCCTGCTCACCTCTAGTGAACATCTCTGAACATCCTTTGGTATGTTTATCAGTAGAAGTTATGAATTCTCCAAATAATGTCACCTGTTGCGCATTTTTATTTACTCAATCCACATGGTCCACGGCGCGCCGTGGCCAGCGCTGGGAGCGGGGCGGGTGCTCCCTCGCACGGGCCACTGTGCGCCGTGATCACAACGCACGTGCGCACGGGCCGCGGTGCGCCGTGCTCCCCCGTACGCACTCCCCGTGCTCCGCGCCGCACCCGCCGCCTAATGTTGGCCTAATGCTCGTTGCTGAGAGTTTTTTAACATTTCAAAACAATTACTGCCACAACAATGTATTGAAGCTTCAAAGCAACAAAAAGACTAAATGTAGGTTCAACCCCCCCCCCCAAGACGAAAAATATTACATCTTTTTAGCTTCAACCCATTTTGAGATGATCCCTTAAGAGACGAGGGGGGGAAAATGCATGATTAAGACCTTACGGACCTCTGCACTCAAAGTCGTGTCGCTAACCGCTGGGCCAACACGCGGGCCGGTTTCTGTGCAGCGCCCGTGCGCATCATGACCCTGCGGGCGCCTCCGCAGACGCAGAGCGCCGTCTGGCACGACACAAACACAAATGTTGATATGAACGTAAAAGAGCCGCATGAAACCAGGCAAAGAGCCGCGGGTTGGCCAGGCCTGCTGTAGGTGAAGAGCAGGTAGGGCAACCACTTGTCCCAGTCTCTTCCGGTATCAGTCACGAATTTCCGCAGCATCTTCTGCGGGTCTGTTTGAAGCGCTCAACCAAGCTATCCGTCTGAGAATGGTACGGGGTGGTCTTGATTGGCGTAATCCCCAGCTGCATGAGCCTGGAGGTGAAGTTATTTCCCTGGTTGGTCACTATCTCGTCTAGAACGCCAATCCTAGAAAACAACTGTACAAGACAACGCAGCACAGCAGGGGCTGTGACTATGCGAGGTGTACGAGAATGTACTGGTGGCCCCCACTACTTCGTACTAATGGGCCAACAATGTCCATAGCTACGCACCGGGATGGGGTGGAGATCACAGGCAGTGGTTGGAGGTAGGCCCTGTCTGATTGGCGAACATAAGCGGTTGTCTGTGGGGCAGGTTTTGCAGTAATTTTGCACATCTGTGTACATGGAAGGCCAGTAAAACCGGGAGGCTATTCGTAAAAACGTTTTGTTCCAACCAAGATTACCAAGTGTGTGCCAGGTGCAGGATCATCTTTCGACAAGACATAGACACCGTCACCCACTGCATACAACACATAATTCTCCAGATTACAGCACTTTGTCCCCCTTAGCCATATTCAGCCCCCCAACCACTTTGGCAAACACTGGTTTTAGAGACTCATCCTCCCTCTGCAAAACCCCAATGTATTTTGGTACCTCCCACATGTCAGTCCCTCCTTACAGTCATTTCAGCCCTTTTTCAAAACGCAGCTGGCGCTGAGACTTTTTATGACCTTTTGTGCCTCCCTCAAACAAGCTATTGTCCAGCGTTGAGAAGGGTTCAGGGTCTGGCTCTTTTGCTGGAGTGGATGTCACCCCTGCTCGGGCCTGGGCACGAGTGATCACGGCACCGGACAATCCTCTAGTAGACGTACAGTCTTTTGCCCCTTCTTCTATTAGTAAATCCAGCATCACCGGTAGGTACCACCCAAAGATGGCAGCTACAGGCAACCTTTCCACTACCCCCACGGTCAGCAAATAAGGTTGCTCATCCACCACCAAAGTGAGCTCAGTTGTAGGGTAGGAGTGTCTGTCATCGCGCACACAACAAATGTCTTCCTGCCGGCTATAATCCACCATGCCCGTTGGCACTAAATCCCTTCGGACCAGAGTCAAAAAGCTGCCAGAGTCTCCCAGGGCATTCACGGATCCACCATTAATAGTGACCTCCTTGAAACGCTGCTGCCTTCTTACAGCACCTCCATCTCCAGCACGGGGTGTGTAACAAGCACCAGTGAGTTTAGCTTTTCTGAGGGGGCAGAGAGAAGCTTTGTGCCCTGTCTGCCACATTGACTGGATGCCAGACCTGGGTCTCCAGGTGCATGTTGATTGGCTCTGGTTACTGGCTCCAGTTAGGAGGCACTGTCACACTGCTAAACTCACAACCAATAAAACTGAGGAGAGATGCAGAAAGAGCTCAGAGATGTTAGCGTCGTCCTGTGACTGAGACCTCGGTGCATTTCTCCTCGCGAGTATAATAGTTACCTTCCTGTGTCGTTCTTGTTTATCAAATGTTTTGAGCTTAACTCGGGACACGGAAGTAGACTAAGAGTCTAGAGAATTATGAGGTGCAGCATAATACAATATCCCTTACTGATCTATTAGAGAGGTGTTGAATGAGTCCCTTCTGACTGATCGAACCCCCAAAGAATGTCCGGAACAATACTGGGGTATAATTTGAACGGACGTGGAGGACCTGTTAGAGCAGCCAGAAACGAGCTGCATTCCCTTGCGCCTTGAACCGAGAGAAAGAATCATTCTAGTGTTGAGTCCAATGGTCACCTGAAAATATTTAAATGCGGGAGTCTGCTATTTCTGTGTTTTGACTTGAGAGGTGCACTAAAGTTATTCATCATAGGGACGAGAAGCAGATTCCTGGTCTGAAATGAAGGGCTTCTCCTGTAGGATTATGTGAATGCATGTTAGAGAAGACTAAGCGGTAGTGTGTATGGCAGCTGGAATGAGTTGAAAGGGGCTGGAGTGCGCTGAGCAGTCTTCGATGCATCAAGTGATCCTCTGAGGAAGAAAGAGGAAATGGAGAGAGCTGTGGAGGAGAGGTCGGTGTGATCTGAAGTAAATATTGAGAGCTTTTCAAAAATGTGTTACATTCAAGACTTTAATTTGAAATAATAAATAAAACAATAACAATGGAGCTGAATTTTCAATTTGACCATATTCACCCTAAATGTCATCAAATTCTTATCTGGAGCACGCTCTATTATAAAAATCCTTTTGAAACCTGGCTTTTATAGGACACATCCTAATCATGTGCAATCGATTTTGCAGACTCAATCTTATGCATGTTAGTTTCGGGCCATACATGCATACTTTTTCGTAAACTGGAGCAGCCTGCATTATTGTGGCATTAATGCCTGCTGCCTGCAGTCTGTCAGGTTTCCATTTTATTGGTTTATTTGATTTTGGGCCTTTTTGTGTCCTTGATATAACAAAACAGTGTATGACTTTTTACCTTACATTTTCACTTTATACAATAAATTTTATATATATATATAAATTACATATATATGTGTAATTTATACTTTTTTACTTTAGGCATGATTTATCGATCAATAATATTAGAATGAATTACCATTTTGCCTGATAATGAAGGTTATTGATGTTCTTACTTACACAAAATATCCACAGGTTCCTCATAGAGAACAAACAGTAAACTAAATATTATACTCTTCTACTGTAGTATAATCCAGACCTGTGATCATTTCTATCATGTAAAAGAGCTTTAATATTGTTCGATGATTTTAATAAGGTGTACAGTAGGCTACCATATCAAAGTATGTTTTTTGTTATATTTAGTTACTTAGTATGTAACATTACAAAAGGTTACATTTATTTACATTATTTACAGGGTCTACCATGCCACAGAGACAAACTACATCTACAATGTTTATCACTCCATTTGCCACAATGTGTTACCTTTCTTGTTTGCAAAAACAAGTTTTGGACTATGTATTTGAAGCATTTGGACTATGTATATATAGTGCTTCACTCTAATAAAGTTTCTTAAAAACTATTTGATTCTTTGGTGGTCAAGTGTATTTTGCACATGTCCGATGTCAACTGCAGCCTCGTGAATTTGATACCATCTCTGGTAAATAATTATTTTTTTATTTTTTCTATCTCCTTATATGTAACAGCGGGCTAGTAACGCTAGCTCAAGTGTCAATAAATCACTTTACAAAATAAACTAAGGAAAAATAGTCAGGGACGGTGGATGGAGGTCACATGAGGGTGTTCCTGGTGGAGGTCTGTGGGTTAAGGGACTGAGCGGAGGTCTGCAGCAAGCACCCAGCGCCAAAGATGGCGGTCCATTCAAGTCAATGGCAGCTGCTCATTGGCACATGTCGCCAGTTAGCCTTTAGCTCTTTGTGCACTATGGACCGGAAGTTACGTAGGCTCGCATTACCAATCAGAGCGAGTTACTAGAGCTGCGCAGAGGCCACTGTGAGATAAAGCAAAATATTAAACAACTGTTATTTTAGTAGCTCCATGGTGCGCACGGAGCGAGGAGTGAGCCAGCTGTCATTGTGTAATCATAAAATCAAGCTGGTTCACCCATGGATCTATTAAAATATGGGGTTCACCTTAAAGTCGAGCTCATGGTCTGGCCTTATGCTGTTGTGCCGCTTCTTTACTTTTACAACATTTACAATACATCAGAACTTTTGATTATTAATGCAATTTTGTTTTTATACATCAATTTGATTATTATATTTTATACATACAGAGTGCTAAACTTTACATTTTGTATATGCATTTACCATGTTGTCATCGCTCTATCATTCAATATTTTACTTTTATTATTCAGTGTTTTGTAGTGTATCGCAAATAAAATATAAAACCATAAACAAATGTTTAGTTTGCAAACTGTTTTACTGACAATAAAAATAATTCTAACTCTCATTAAATACATGGAACGTATTATCTTAATTTGGTTTATTAAATTACAGGTATTTTTTATCTGCCAATGCCTATCATTCTGCTACATGTCAAATGAATTCAGATGACATGTTTATCTATCTACATGCAAAACATACCAAAAGTCATCATAAGTATTTAGTCTACTTGGATGGGTTATACAGGTAACAACACAGATGACACTAAACGCAAACATCGATTATTTTATACCTGGCTGGCAATTACATTCCATTTCCTTGCTTTCTTTCCGTAGCATTTCAAACTTTCAGTTTTTCAGGTATAAACATTACAAGACAACGCTTTTGAGTAGTAGATCCATGGCTCTCAGACCCATGTCCCTCATATAAGATAAGATAAACCTTTATTTTATCCCACGATGGGGAAATTTCAATGTTGCAACACAGAGTAGGTACAGATGTAAATAATAAAAAGCAGATCCACAGCCTTCTCTGGTGGTCATTAGTTTGACAATCTGTCCAGTTATTAAACCTATGGATACTTTGTTTTACGCCTGAGGCTTGTTCACGGCACCTACACGCGCTGTATGGTATGGTCGGTTATATTACGCTTTATGGAAAAAAAGCTTTCTTGGTCGCACATTTTTTTTTTGGACTGCAGGACTGGCCACTGGGGCCGTTTGTGACATGTTGAGGCTAGCCATGCCCTATCCAGATAACATAGTAGATCCATGGTCAGCAGACACTCGTAGGCTGTGTCGCATAGCTCTGTGTCCTGAAACTGCAGCGTGAAACTGCGGGTAATTGTTGCTGCCTCCGGTCTGCAGCTTCTCCATGTCCAAGTCACGATGCGTCCCTCCTCTTCCTCCTCCTGCTCTCAGCCAATCCGCGGAAGCGTCTCTGCAGTGGGCGTTGCTTTCACTGGAGATTTAGGACCTTCTGTTCCGGGCTCGTAACGGTCTCTAGTTTCTCGCGTATCTTAATTTCCCTCGCACAGTCAGCCTCTCTCCGGTACGAAAGCTGCCATGGCGGAGCGCGTTGGGTACATCACTCGTGTCCAGAGCTTCAGCGCCTGTCACCGGCTCCACAGGTTGGTATCCCTGCGCCGCGCTCCGTACACAGGAGAGGGACTTCTGGGACTAAACTGATGAAAAACAGGACAAATTCAGGTCTAAGATCACTTCTAATGGCTGAACCAAGACTGCAACACCAGGACTAAAGGGCTGAACAAGGATAATAAAATAATTATCTTGTTAGTAATAATAATAATAGCAACAACAATAATACTAATAATAATACATTTTTGTAGTAGTGGACCGATATGGAAATTTTTTGCTTATACTGATATCAATGTTATGGGAAAAGCTTTCCCGATAACCAATATTAGGCAGATATTTTCTAAATGTTGTTATGCTATTTACAACACTTGTTTTGTTTATATACAACTTTTTATTCTAAAAGGATCAAATCTATTTTAAAATGTGTAGAACACAGAACACCCTTTTGGGGGGGGGGGGGGGGGGGGGAGTTTGATAGGACATGGGTGGTTTGTGATAGAAAAAAATGAATAATTATTAATGAATTAATATTTCTATCCATCCATTTTCTACCGCTTGTTCCCTTTCAGTGTCACGGGTGACTGGAGCCTAGGCGGGGTACACCCTGGTCAGTGGCCAACTCATCGCAGGGCCAACACAGAGACATAGACATTACAGACAGCCATACACTCTCACATTCATTCACTAGGGCCAATTTAGAGTCACCAATTTTGCCAAACACATGCATGTCTTTGGACGGTGGGAGGAGCCTGAGAACCCGGAGAGACATTTCTTAAAAAAAAAATTTCCCGCTATAAAAACTCAAGCTAGAGTCACATGATTTTGTCACATTGTGACTGGTCTTATAGTAAACCGTTAAAAATGTGTTTTGGAAAACAAAATTATCAAATTGGAGAGGGCGCTAGAGAGCCATTTGATCAAATAGCCACTACATTTGCACATCATTGCGTTAAGCTTGGATATATTCACAAATGCGCCAATAAATAAATAAAAAATGTTTAAAAAACCTTGTTTTTTTAAATTTTCCAAAAATGTCTATTTTGTCTTAAATTCACGATGACCACACCCAGCGCATCGCTCCAAATAATGCTTTGCTCATGGGTTTTGTGTCTTCTGGCCAAATTTTAGTGTTTTCAATGAAAACTGAAGGAGGAGATGCCAAAAGTACGACGAGGTGCACTTTTGTCAGCGCCGTGTTTGATCCAACGTGGCCGACTTCCTGTATGATTTAGTATGGGGGTCATAATATCATTTTTTAAAGGCGCAATGGACAATTTTTCGGCGATTTGAGAACGCAGGCGGAAGTGCGCATGCGCACTCTCCCGTGCGGACTGATACAACACACACGTGGCTGCAGGTGAGCGATAGGTGCGTTTTATGATTGATACGTGTCAGGACTTATCGGCAGTCCACGCCACGAGGAAATAAGACTCAAATTTATGCCAAAAAAATCGTCCATTCAACCTTTAAAGGCGGTATGGACGATTTTTCGGCGATTTGAGAACGCAGGCGGAAGTGCGCATGTGCACTCCCCCGTGTGGACTGATACAACACACACGTGCGTTTGTTTATTAGCGCAACGGAGCGCATCGCATTGCTCGTCTCCCGTAGATTTCTGTCCACTTCTGCGTCAGCTCGAACTGTCTTTCTCCGTCTTCATTTTGCCCCGTACACTGAGGGAACTATATTATGATAGATCCATGCGCTTAGGCACGCGGAAACGTGGGGACGAGCCTGACGCGGCTGCAGGTGAGCGGTAGGTGCGTTTTATGATTGGTACGTGGCAGGACTAATGATTTATCCACGCCACGAGGAAATATGATAAAAAAAAATTGCTGAAAAAAATCGTCCATACCACCTTTTACATGTTCTCACATCAACTATTTTTTGGAGTGAGCTTCATATTTTTACTGCAACTTTTTTAGCTTCGGCTCCCATTGGCCCCATGTTAATCGGTATTTGAGATGGCGCTACTGAACCGTCTCTCAATATTATTTCACAGGGTCTTCATTCGTCCTTGTTTACTACTAAATTTTTGCGTTTTTTCCGGCCGCCGGATAAAATTTTAATAAGTTCTTCACTGGTACGATTCTCGTTCTTCGGCTTGAGCATAAGAATTAATAGAAAATAGTACATATAGCCACAAACGGCAATGATCGACCCTTGATCGACCCGCTGCCACACCGCTGCCACCCCGGCCACCAACGCAAGAGGAGGCTCTGTAATTTGTTTCACTTCAAGTAGGTTTAGGGCGAAGGGTTTAACAACTCATTCAATGAATCAGCCAGAATGTAGAAAGGCACGATTTCTAGATGTGTGCAAATGTTTGTCACTTTTAGTCAATGTTCACTGGGTGAAAAATGTGGTTGTTGGTCCCGAGAAGAAGACAGAAAGAAAGAATGATCTTCCGATGCAAAAACAATGTTTTCCCATTTTTCAAATATCATAATCTAAACATTTTCTTTCGTCATGGTGTGGGTCCCTGGTCACTGACGGGTACTTTCTTTAATTTTGAGTGTTATTGGCCCTCTATACAATAATAATGTTACATTTTTGCATTACATGGATGGATGGATGGATGGATGGTTGTATGCAAGGAATTTGCATGAGTTGGGGAACGTATTCGTGAACTACTTAGCGCAAACAAGCGCTTTGTGCGCACTTTCGCACAGGCTTTGCCCGTTTAAACGGTAATGTTAAATTTTCCTACTACTAATTAGTATGCACGGGACGTGCGTGAGTGGAGGAGTGTGTAAGTGAGTGTTTGGAATTGGGCGAGCGCTTTGCGCTCGATTCCGTGCGCACTGCTTGCGCACTTTCACAACCGTGCTTTGCACGATTTTATGGAACTAATAGGCCTCTCGTCAGCTTGTGACACCCGGGCCTAATAATAATAATAATAATTTTGTATCTACAGCCCTGATTTGAGTGACAAGGAGAATGAGATGAATTATGGAAAGTGCAACAACCCCAACGGACATGGACACAACTACAAAGGTCTTTTATTTTATATGATTTTATTTTTATTGATGAATCTTCAATGTTATGTTGAGTTATGAATATAATAATAATAATTGTTGTACCTTGCATCCACAGTGGAGGTGACCCTGCGTGGAAGGGTGAGCTTCACATGTTCAACACAACGCGACACATTACCAAATTTGATGGATTTGGATAATGATTTTTATTATACTATTAAATACAGTGGAGGAAGAAGGACTCTATTTTGTACAACAGTATGGGGTGCATGCATGTGTGCGTGTATGTTTGTATGTATGTACACAGAGCTCAAAACAAACAGTTTTACTTAGCAGCAAATACGCGCCCAAAGTTCTTAAGTTAGGATCGTAAACAAAAATGTAGGGGCACAAAACCAAATTTAACAAAACCTAATGGATGATATCTTGAATTTGTTAATGGTGTCACACTTTCTTAATTTATATACCAACTCAGTTCTCACCTCACCCACCGCGGCCTTTAAGCTCGGGCCTGGGAGCTGGAGGGTTCTGCAGTATCTTTGCTGTTCCTAGCACTGCACTTTTCTGGACCGAGATTTCCGATGTTTTTCCTGGGATCTGCGCAAGCCATTCTTCCAGTTTGGGGGTCACTGCCCCAAGTGCTCCGATCACTGTGTGTGTGTGTGCGTGCGTGCGTGCGTGCGTGCGTGCGCGCGCGCATTTGGCTGGTGCGACTTATGGTCAGGAAATAGTGTGTGTATATATATTATAGTGTATAGTATAGTATTTTTTTTAAAATTGTGTTTCAGATTGACACTGTGACTGGCATGATCATGAACCTGACAGACTTGAAGAGATGCATCGAGGTAAAGATCATAAAAAGTGTTTGTGTGTATGAATGTGTGTGTGTGTGTGTGTGTGTGTGTGTGTATGTATATATATATATATATATATATATATTACACAATGTATTTCTTAACAATGTTTATTCAAAAAGAATGGACATGAGTAAGCGGAAGACCCAGTTTTGATGTTTATGTAATTATTATTTGTTTGGTGGGGTATTACCTTAATTATTCATCATAGTTTTACACCACACATTTGCACACATTTTTAGCAGCAGCTTCAAGTATTCCTCTGAACAATTTTTGAGAATCAATATTTCTTTACTGAAATAAAACCATGTATTTCATGCCTCAGTGTATACTTCTGGCTGTCATATATTATAACTGATTTACCTTAAATTACTTTTTCCCGGTGCAGGATGTGATCATGACTCCACTGGACCATAAAAACCTTGACAAGGATGTTCCATATTTTGCCAATGTTGTCAGGTATGTAGTGTCAAAAATATTGAAAACCAAAAAGCTACTTTCCACTACTTATATATGCTATATATATTAATATAAATATAAATATAAATATATATATATATATATATATATATATATATATATATATATATATATATATATATATATATATATATATATATATATATATATATATATATATATATATATATATAAATAATTAGTGCTGGGCAAGTTAACGCATTATTATCGCGTTAACTCATCACTTATTTAACGCAATCAATTATTTTAACGTGCGTTAACGCAGGTCGGATTCCCCTGGTCCACACCAGTTCTAAAGACAAACGCACCGGACGCACGTTCTCGACGCGCCGGACTCATGTAGAATACACTCAGCAGCAGACGTGCGTCCGAGTCGTCCTGCACATGCTCAGTGGAGGAGTTGTGCTGTGCTGCTTTTCTCGTGGTGTAAATGGAGTTTAATGTTGGACCATGGCTTTGGTTTATTAACTTTACAAAGTCAGCTGCTAGGCGCCAGCCGAGCCAACGAGGCTCACCGGGGGCCCGTGTGAGCAAGTCCCGATGGGGGCCCGTGTGAGCAAGTCCCGATGGGGGCCCGCGTGAGCAGGTCCCGACGGGCGCCGTAGCTGGGGAGATCCGCGAGAAGGGCCGGGCGCGCATCTTTATCAGATGAAAACGTGAATAATCTGGTGCCTTAGCAACTGGCTTAGTGCAGAGGAGTAAAAAAACATCTACAAACTTTTCTGGTTCTTTTCAATGCCCTGGCAGTGGAAATAAGCTTTAGTTTTGTGTTTGATGACATTGTTTAAGTTAAAATGTACACAATGTATTTATTTATATTGAACTGGTTAAGTGTTTGTTTGCACAACTAATGTTATGGCGCTTTAGTGTCAAGTTCTATGAATGTACAAACTGTACTGAAGTGTTTCTGGTTTAGGGACATTTGGTACTGGACTGGTTCTGCTGCTCCTAAAATGTGTTTTTAGTGTCTAATGTTTCATGAGATTACAATGTTTCTGACGTTACCTCTGAAGTCTGTTCATCTTTAATGATTGTGGCAAGTGAATACTTAATATTTTATTTAACTGCTACTGAATAAAAATGCTGATGCACTTTATACTTCTTTTGAATTAATTTTGAATTTTGCACGTAAAAATGCGATTAATCGTGATTAATTAGGGAAATAATGCGATTAATCGCGATTACAAATTTTAATCGTTGCCCAGCCCATATATAATATATATATAATATAAATATATATATTATATATATAATATATATATTAGCCAAACAGACACTGTTGTAGCTGTGCACTCTTTTGCCACCGCAACTTCTATATCCAAAAAGTAAAAACCTGATGAGATGTGTTTGTTGTTTGCAGTACGACTGAGAACCTGGCAGTGTATATCTGGGACCACATGGTGACGCAGCTGCCTGAAGGCCTCTTGTACGAAGTCAAGATCCATGAAACAGAAAAGAACATCATTGTCTACAGAGGGGAATAAAGATGGGACATAATCAGATCGCAAATCAAGATTTTATTGGAAAGGATTATTCTTTTATTGACACCACACACGACACAAGATAATACTACAGTGCAATAAAGTACAATATTGAAAGTTACAAATGCATTTGATAGGTAAGACTTGTTCACTTAAAGGTGCCATAACATGCTTTTTTTCACGTTTCGTAGTCTATCCTAAGTGTATATTTGATAATAATAAGGGTTGTGCAACACCCTTAACATAATAGTTAAGAAATATCACCCAGACCTTGGACCCCCTCACCAACCCGGAAATGCAAATGGCTTGGTTTGATATTCGCCCCCACCCTTGCGAAGAACGATCTGGCTCCCCCGCCCACCCGTGACATGTGTGTCCCACAGCTGTCAGCTCCGCGCTGCGCCGCTCCACGCGAGTGAGTGAGAAACGATAGAACTTCAGATCAACACTGCTTTGAGACTAAATAAAACTGGTATTAATTCGACAGCGTGCACAGAACAAATATATATATATATATATATATATTTATATATATATGTATGTATGTATGTATATGTATAAATAAATAAAAGTCTTATGTCCTTCGCTCTCTTATTTCCTGGTTGGAGGCGGGAGGGGGAGGGGGTGGAGAGGGGGGAGGGGGGATGATGACGCGTGCCTGTGGTTATGACGTGGTCTTGCATCCACTGCCCGTCAGTTTGGAGATCCGAGGAAAGGAGATAGTCTGTAATATAGCTAAAAACTGCGGTAATCAATCAAAAAAACACTCTGGGTACATATATGAAGCACAAATAGCAATGTAAGAAGGTTAAAAGCTCTGAAAAGTTGATTTTGCATGTTATGGGACCTTTAAACACTGGTAGTTTACTTGACATAGTGGTAATTCCATAACTGTTACCTAGCAACCATGATGTGCCAAAATGTGTGTAAATTAAACAAGTTATGATAAGACAAATTAAAATAAAGGACACCAACTCTTTCTTCTTTTTTTTCTTAGCAACAAATGCACCAATGTTTTGATGTGTTTTTATGAAAATTGCAGCCAATTTGAAAAAGAAATCATTTAAAATGTTCAAGGACAAATATTGGTAACTAATAATGCAAGATTATGAAGCATTTAAACGTTAGTAAATCGTAAAACATCATTTTTTAATTAAATTATTCTTAAAATCAAATTGTTGTGAAAAAACAGGTATAAATCTATTAGTACAATGCGTATTTGAAAGTAATGTTTATTAATCATTCATAAAGTAGAAAGAAACGATTAACAAATATTTAATATTAATTTACTAATGAACCAAACATTTATAAATTGCTATAAGGCATGTTTATAAATCAGTTACAAATCATTAAAAATGTGTTAACTGTTAATAATCAGTAACTAATATTGTTACTAATTATCTACTTTTAGGCATTTGTACAAATCATTTATAAATGTTTAAATATAATTATACTATATACTATTAATTCACTACAATAGTAGTATAATATGAATAACTCATTTATATAGCATTTGCCGTGTGTTATTTTAAAGTGGAGACAATTTATGTTACCAAACAATTCCTTAATTAAGTCAATATCTCGTTGTGTGAAAATATATTTGTTTTATGTTGATAATATGGTCAGCGTAATCCCTCGTTTGACTCTCCAAGAGTCATTATCAATCTGCTGATCGAGTCTGGGAACTCAGATAAAAAAAAATGCAAAGTCTTAAGATAAGATAAGATAATCCTTTAATATCCACACAAGGGGAAATTTCGTTGTTACAACACAGTAGAAACAGGAGGAAAGGACAGATTATAGGAAGTTTCAAAAAACAACTCTTATGAACAAAACAAAAAACTCTTATTAACAAAAACTCCTCACCTATCTTAATAGGGAATGGAGGGGGGAAATAAAAAGATAAATGAAAAATAAAAAGATAAAAATAAGATAATAATAATAAAATAATGATAATAAAATAAAATAAAGTAAAAATAGCTAGCACAAGACTAGGTAATACTATTAGCAGGTAAGTAAACAGAATAAAAACAAAATAGAACACTCTTATTTACAGGTATTGCACATGGTTACATCAGTATTGCACATGTTCAGGGCTAGCAGTGTTTGTTATAAAGTCTGACAGCAGCAGGAAGGAAAGACCTGCGAAACCTTTCCTTCACACAGCGAGGGTGGATCAGTCTCTCACTGAAGCTGCTCTCCAGAGTGGACATAGTGTCCTGCAGGGGGTGACACTCATGGTCCAGCATAGATGTGAATCTAGCCAGGACCCTCCTGTCCCCCACCTCCTGCACCGAGTCCAGAGCGCAGCCCAGGACGGAGCTGGACTTCTTGATGACTTTGTCCAGCTTCTTCCTCTCCCTCTCTGTGATGCTGCTGCTCCAGCAGGCCACACCGTACAGGAGCTGATGCCACCACAGAGTCGTAGAAGGTCTTCAGGAGTGGCCCTGTCACTCCAAAAGAAGTTCCGAGTTCTTTGCAAAGAAAGCTTTGAAACTTCAAGCAGAAACAATCGCACAGATATCCTATGAGGGCGCTCAAATCATAGCTATTGCGCCTGTCGATCAGCTCCTCAAATAGATTGCCAGCTGCCCTAAGCCTACTCCTGGTAAGGCCCCAACACTCTACTCGCCGCGGCCATAGGCCTCGGATACGTCTTAGCAGTGGTATCCACTCTGGTCCTGAACAAAATAATCCAGAAACTTAGGAATTGTTGGAGGCCACAGACCACTAGAAAATCTTGGTGGGGTAGGAAAAGGCTCCAAAACAAGGGAGTCCTGACCGGCGGTAATGTCAGATATCAGGTCGGAGAGGAAAATAGCGATGGCCTCCAAACACCTCACCAGACCATCATTTTGCAGATCTCCGGCGACATCTAATACAGGCGCCACCTACTGGAGCTTGGTAAAATCTGGCTAAAATCCTGATTAAATCTAATCCTAAACCCGCCTAAACTCCTATTCCTACCCCTATGTCTCATTTAAGTCTCCCCTGCATGCAAAACCTAGAGTTGAATATTTTTTTTATCCTAGAACGTTACCTTCCCTTTTCGGATGGACCAGCCACAACTCCAAGTTGCCTCCTTCAATAAGGTGAAATATATATCAAGATTGTTGTTTTCTTATATATAACTACTGTGATCTAATTTTATGCCTTAGTATTACGGCGCCTCCATCATCAGACCTTACAACGTTGTGCTGCTCAATGTTTTATAACCTTGATTTTACACTACGTCTAAAATTGGTACTAGTGTAACATATGATTTTAGTTAATATTAATTTCTGTTTGATTTACTTGGGGAATTTATTATTTGATTATAGTGTGTTGCACTTATTTTATTTTGGGAACATTTATTCTGTATATTGTTTCAGTAGAACCCTTTTTGTTGACGCACAGGAAGTCGAGTTGAGTTGAGAGCACGTGAAATAAAGAGACGGCTGCTCAAACACTGTCCTGCCGTGTTGGTCTATTTTAGCACAGGAAAATAACAGAAAACCCACAACATTATAAACTCAACTGTAACCCGCAATACCCACTGCCTCAGAGACTGGTGAGCCACAAGAAATAAGGGTTACACTAGCATAACCAGAGTTCTTGTGGTGTGGTTTATCAATCCCCTGTCAGGTTGACAAAGCCACCATAGAAGATAGCGGGCTGAAACCCTAGTAGCATAATCGATAGGATAAGACCCGACTAGCAACTGTCCTCATTTGAGACCCACAGTCAAGTAATGCAGAAGTGACCAGGTGAGGCTCAAAGGTTACCCAAATCATGCCACTCTGCACCACTTGCTGAGCTCGGTAAGGACATTCTTTTAACATTTGCCCAACGGCCAATAGGGTAGGGGAATAATCTACAGTCCTTTTCCGTGAATTCTCTTTAACCTTAAAGATGCACAACCAAACATCTGGTCAAAAAGGATTAAGCATTTTTATTGCCTAAGGACTAATAGATCACCTCCCCTGGCGCCACAGCAGTGACAAATGTGTCTGCAGGCAAAGCATGTGAAGAACCCATGATGGTCACATGGAGTGTGTGATTAGTAAATAACAGGACAATAGTGAAATACCATGCATCTGAAAAACCCATATGTCAAGTGTTCACTGTTGCCTCTAATCTCCGTTAATGTATAATGTTCTGATTTCAAGAAGTTAACAATTTTGTGTATGTCCCTTTGAGTTAAAGTACAGTGTATTTTTACGAAAAACAACATTTGCACCGGGGTTTTCATTAATAATGTATAGGAGAACGGACGAAGCCTGAGTGAGACCTCCCCTTTACCTTCAAAAGCCACGCCCCACTGCGTGAATATGCAAAGTGTTGGAAAAAAGGAAACTGCTCTCTTATCCTTTTTAGTTGCCGCTGCAGGCGGGGCTCTAAGCGAGCGTGGCTGCTCTGAGTGAGTGTGGATGCCGGCGGCTCTGGGCAAGCGGGTGGGGTGGATTGGAGCAGCAAGGCGTGGCATGGGCTGGAGTAGTATGCTAGCATGAGTCGGCGTAATGTTAATGAATGGGATGAGGGTTGAGCGAGAGCATGAGCGGCGCTGCTGTGGAATATAGCTGAAGCCCGAAGGCGATGTGAGTATGTGTGAGAAGGAAAGGCGAACATGGTAAGATGAGGTAGCGTGAAAAGCAAAAGCTGGGAAAAAAATATACTTAAGGTAGTATGCAAATGTGAAGATGAGAACCTGCCGGAATGCAAGAAATACAAGAAATACAATCTCCGAAGATGCCTGTGGCTAGCATGTGGCAGCAAAGCCAGACAGCTGAATGTGACGTGATAGTAATTTAGTGAAAGCATAAATTGTGAGCCTACGAGGTGAGAGGGTTGCATGAGAAAAGAAAAGGAAGCCGAGAGTTCACGTGAGAAGCGTAGGAACAACTGGTTGGCAACTGTAGGAATAGTGTAGTATAAGTAAGCATGGACGGAGGACGAAAAGATAGAATAGCTTAAGCCAGAATGATAATGAATGGTAAAGAGTCAGCGCATTGAAGATGGTACATTGATAGGTACATGAGTGTTTGAGGGCTAGCCTCGAGGCCCTGCGCTAAGAGCCTGTCCGGTGTCATAATGTGCTGGTAGCGAAGCTACACACGTCCTTGTATGACTACAGTTACGTTAGGTAACTTGGCTTTAGCTGTAGGTTGTAGCTGTAGGTTGTGATGTAGCATTAGGATGTAGCTTTAGGATGTAGCAGAGGGATGTAGCAGTAGGATGTAGCAGTAGGTACAGAGGAGGGATAGAGGAATTAGTGTCGAGGGAGTTGAGTGCAACTGCAAAGAAGGGGATGAGAGAAATTATAAGATGAGAAAGATTGAGAAAAAAGGAAGAGTTTTGAACTCGACATTGTTAAGGACACGGGATGCTGGGACGTTGCCAAGTCCCTATGAACATTGTTTATGAATCTATGAACCTCCAGACGTGGAACCAGGAAGTGTGGAGGCTGGCGAAAAGTGTATATGTATCATCGTAGGTCTGAAAGAAGTCCCACTTTGACTTTGGCCCATTGCAGGCCGGGCGCAATCCGGTCCCTAATGTCTGCCTGCGCAAAGCACCGGAGCGCGCACCGACGGCGCGCGGAAGCAGCGCACGGAGCTCACGCCGCACGGAGTTCACGCCGCACGTGGCGCACGTAGCTCGCAGCGCACGGAAACTGTGGTGCGAGCTGAGGCCAAGAAGCAAGAAGCGAAGCGCATGAGTCCCGTTGTTGGAGTAGAGATTGTGTGCGTGTGTGGACGTCCCGGAGGTAGGGGTCCACGGGAGAGGCGCGTGCGTAGGAGATGGTGTTCGGCGGTATAGGATCACGCCTACCCCGAGTCTGCGCGGCGGAGAACGGACCTGCGTTGGCGGAGAACCTCTGGAGAACGTGCTACTGGAGACAGACCGACTGAGAGACTGGAAACAGGTCAGAATATGATAAAAAACGCCTGATGATTTGTTCAAGCGAATGCTCTGGCTGACTGTCTCTCTGTCGAGAGAGCAGAGACAACAAGAGATGCTGGGATTGGCCTGTACATATATATAGGCCTTCTGGGTAATTAGAGGCATGGTCAAAAAGTGGAGGTGTGGTTGCTGGAGAAGAGGTTGAGGCGTGGTCCTGCTTCCGAACACAAGTTAACGAATAATGTCGTTAACTACACATAAATTAAAAAGATGTATAAGATTAAGTTAAATGCTGTAATCCTGTGTTCTGTGGTGTGACCAAAAAAAAAATAAATCACATATTTGAAAACAGGACAAGCTCTGGGTTTCACTGTTCAAGCTACAAGCTTGATTTGTAAAATTCTACTTTTATAAAAAACTTTGAACTTGCTACAATTCTATTTTTGAAAAGAAAAACATATACATATTTAACTAACATTATAGAAATATTTGATCATTTACAATATTTTTAACATGTGGCAAATTGTCATGAACCTGTCACACAGACAATTTGCCAAATGCTAAAATATTTCTAATATCCCAAAATGTTTATGCAATCCTTGTGAAAAGCGTTCCTCCTTCTGTATTTGACTCAAATGGAATATCACTCTGGCAGGACAGAAAAAAGCAGGCAATTTCCAGACGTCAAATAGCTAACGTAAAGATGCAGATTTGGCAACAATGACCTTAGAGTGGATGCAGTTGTGATGGTGCATGTCAGATTCAATAAGCAGGACAGAGGAGGAAGAGGAGACTGTTCTGAGTGGGGCATTAGGGACCTGCCCTGTCCGTAAACGAGATAATTGAAGGAGAGGACAATCGGGATGCAAAGGTCAGAGACATGCCAGGAAAACCGTGACTGCACCATTAAGAAGATGGCCCAAACATAGATGTTTGCTGTATGTGTATTCCATTTGGGAGATGATGTGGAGAGGTCAGAGATTGTCAGCATGCAGATCTGGGACTTCATGTAATCATGTTTTGTTTACATATTGTTTGTCTTCTGGAACAAACTACCCCCTGACATGCCAGGCATCACAGATTTTAACCTTTTTAAATCCAGGTTAAAAATGTATTTATTAAGACTGGCTTTTAACACTGTAATGTAATGACACTTTATTTTGTACAGTTTGTTTTTTTATTTAGTTTTATGTTTTGTATTGCCTTGATTTTATTGTGAAGCACTTTGGTCACTTTAAGTGTTGTAAAGGGCTCTATAAATAAAGGTTGATTGATTGATTGATTGATTGATTGATGTATTGATTCAGTGACATGGAGGTCATGGTTAACCAAACGGAAGAAAGATTGATATGGGTAGCACTCTTATGCATTATCATTCAGGAATCTATCTTACTGAAATCAATTAGGGAAAATCAAAAGTTTGTTTATCAGTGACGCCATTTTTGGGCGTCTGACTTAAAAGATTTATCTGTCCTGTATAACCTGTCTCCTGAAGTCTGTAATTTAGATCAATATGTAGACCTGAAATTGTCAGGTCAACTAAGTCCGGCGGTTTAGAAAGAAAGAAATTATAACCAGAGTGAATCAAAATAAGAGCACATGATATGCTGCATCATCCTGATGCAGTCTTTTTTTAAATAATCAATTCTATATCAAACAACATTAGTCACTACCTTAATGCAGACACATTCTAGCCAGAAAAAGGTGCATATCCATGCTCCATACTAAAATAATTTAGTTAAAAAGTTTAAATGGTGAAGTACATTCATGATTTGGAGATTATTTGTGCAAAAACAAACCACTAAGGCTTTTTCACATATAACATGTTGTCCCTTTGTTTTGATATAGTCTGACTTGCTATATGCACTTTCAGATGTGAACAGACCTACTTTCGTTTACTTACAGTAGCATTTGGAGATGTGATTGGCAGGGTTTATTCTATGCAAGGTTTAAATATTAAACCTTACTTTGATTGCAGTAGCATGTGGTGACTTTTATGGATGGGTAAGCAGACTTGGGGTGTTCAATATTCAGTGGATAAAACAAAAGGGAAAAAACAACAACAATCTAATAAGGCAAAAGCAAATAAAGCAAAGTGGGGCTTTGAACCCCAATCTCCCACATGAAGGGCTAAGGGGGGCCTAACCTACTGAAGTAAACTTCCATACCTTTTTTTTTTTAAATGTCCAAATTGAAATTTTTAACATTGACTGCATGGACACATATTTTAAATACACATTTACAACTGAATTAATTAAGTAAATACATTAAGAGGAAATAAAAACACAAACAATTGTTGGTGTTTCATAAAACAGCTTCTAAGTGGCATTAGTTTACCTGAACTACATGTGTAACATTTTACATTTTTATATTTAATCATCACAGACATTATTGCTGTATGGAAAGTTGTCATTTATAACTTTCTTTCATAGATTTTCTAATAACAAAAGCATTTTTTTATCAATAGAAGTTAAGCGATACTTAATGCTTAGCGTTAGCCTTATGCAAGTAATAAAAAAACCTGCTTGTTTTGTTGTCATGGTAACGTAGCACGGAGTTTGACAGATCACATGTCTCGGCTCGGATTGATATGAAATCAGCCGCTTTCAACACGAATAAAGCAGCAAACAGTTGAGCAGCTCATTTTGAGTCGTTTTGGACGTATTGTTTATACACAGACGTCTGTAGATGCAGTTTTAAGACGCAAACATGGAAAACACGGCGTGTGTGGCACTTCTACGTTCAAAAGGGCGCTCGAGATAGCGCCCCATAGTCGCTATTTTCCTATGGAGAAAACCATAGTGACGTAGTCACTTTTGATTGTGATTTGATTGGCTAAAAATCCCCATTGCTTTTCTATGGGACTCTTTCAAACCGCCCCACGGCTACGTAGAAAAGTGACGCAGGCTGCGCCAGGCCGCAGACCACGCGCCGCGCAAACAAAGTTTACATCTATATCTATTTATATATATATATGGATATATATTATTATTTTACACATTTACACTAATAAGAATATAAGATAGTTCTGAATAAATTATATTGTTTTTAGATACAAAATTGACGTAGTAATGGACCAACCGCTGCTGCGCCAAAGTAAGAATCATGTTTCCTGTGCAGTATTGCCCAGCAGCCTGTAGTGGCCACTAACAGACACCATGATTTCAGCCAAGATTTAGCAGCAGAGGAGAAACTGGTTTATTCAGATATTTTATAGCAATTAATTTATAATTGTTACACAAAGTAATTTTTGATTTTATTGCCTTGATTGCTCTGACCGCACGCCACTATTTGATTGTGTTTTCATTCATTCTGATAAGACTCCCTCGCCACCACAGACATTGTCTGACTCCCTCGCCACCACAGACACTGTCTGACTTCATCGCCACCACAGACATTGTCTGACTTCATCGCCACCACAGACATTGTTGATTCATTTCTCCCTGTGGCCCTCAGAGGCAACTGTTGTTGTGATTTTGGGCCTTACAAAAATAAATTGATTTGATTTGATTTGACTCTTTATTTCTGTAGTCCTTTCAGGCCTCTCTTTTAGCCCTAGTTTAGAATAGTCCTGTTTAAGACCCTTTTTAGACCTAGTGGTACTCGGAGGGCCAAATCTTTTTGGTACTTGGTGTGAAAGGTTTATAACCTCTGACCAAGAAGATGGGTTGAAACTAAATAAATAACTCAAAATCCATTAAACATTTGTAATATTGATAAATCAATTTGAGAATATACGTTTTTGCTGAAATTCACAGCATCATCTATGTTTTTCTCCATTTTTCAGGAGTTATCAGTGAGAGAGAAATGGTCGGGTTAAAACATTTGTTTGTGGTGAAGATGCTTTATTGCCTGTTTTTCCAAGTCTGCAATTGTGTGTCCCACCTCGCACGCAGCCACCTCACTTTTCTCTGGTTTGAATTGTCGTGGGATGAGGATGAATGTAGTGGACCTCAATATTCCCCTGGAGTTTAGAAGTTAGGACTGATCAAACGCTGAATTCTGCTCAATTGTACAAAACGTCTGACATTAGAGTTTGTTGCCCAGGTTCTCCATAGTTGAGGTGACCAAATGCCAGCCATTGGAGGTAGAGAGGTCATGCAGCCGGTGTCTATTCGCTCTCACTTCCCAATGCGGTGATTAAACCTGATGAAGTCAAACTTGACTTGGTCCATTTGTAGCTGATTATACAAATATACAACACAGCTCCTCATCCTCTTTCGTCAAAATTCATGACAGAGTAGCTGCATTATGACTTTACTATCTGTTGCATACTACAGCTGGCCATCAGTCAATACCAATACAAACCAATACAAAGAGCAAAAAAACTAAACTAAAACCAGAGAAAGTTATGACAACTCCTCGTAAACCCCAAGGACAGAATGCTCCTGCACCCACGTCACTAAATTAGGACACCATTACCACAAGGAAGTTTTGCGGTTATTGGCCTTTATTTAACCAGAAAGGTGTCATTGGGATTTAACAGCTCTTTTTCAGGGGAATCCTGGCACCAGAGGGGAGGAGCCTCAATTGCGGCAGTCCGCCTTTAGTTCCAATGCAAATTCTCTACCAACCCTGCCAGTGTGGAGTTTGGCGGTGCTTGCCGGGATAGCAGGAGTTCTATACAACCAACTCAAAAATGCAGCAGTATACAAAGTATTATGCAACACAACAAAGACACATTAAGAAAACAGGAGTTTCAGCATGAAAAGAAGAGAAAAAAAAACAAAAGGAATGTAAAAACTAGACTACTGAAAGGACTAACAAGGGTAGAAAAAGAGAGAGCACACCAGGAAAACTGAAATTCTGCAATATCAGACCACTGCAAATAGTAGAATCATGTCATGTATTGGGACAACTAAAAATAATAAGAAAAAAAGGACAAGCTATTGCGATCAGGAAACAAATAATGCAAACTCATTACACTTCGATTTGGAAATTTGTTCAAACAGCAGTTGAGCTGGAGGGTTTGTTCATCTGTTTACCATGGCAAACAGGACATACATTTATTTATTTCCCTAGAACCTGGAGCTTTCCCTTCGGCCCAGCGACACTCCCTTTTCTGTGCTCTGGCCAAATCATAATTTCTTCATGGCGCCTTCTGCTTATTTTTAACCATTTTAGACTTCATAGGGGCAATGATGTCAAGAACATTAGATGTAACAGAGTTCAACAAATAATTTACAGTAGAACATTAGACATTTCCAAAGTTTATCATTTCCATAAACAGTGCACCTGTGTTTTCATTTATGTGTCCCCTCCGAACAACTGGAGGACCAGCCGGTGGTTTGTGAATAACAAACATGTCAAAGAAGACACAAAAATCATTTTAAAACAGTGGACACAATCCTACCCTTGTATCATCGCAGAGAAAGCAGATAAACATAGTTTTCGATGCACAGTTTGCAATCTGTCAGTCAGTTGCATCGATAGCAAAGGCCATAAAGATTTTGAAATACAAATCTCTTCAAACTTATCTATCCGTCAGTGGTTCAACTCAAACTCAAAGAAGAAGCCTAGAGGGCCATCCATTTACTATGTACGCATCTAGGGGAGGAGGGGTGGTCAAAAATTGGCCAATTCTTCCTATGTACACAGTGCTTAAAAATGCATGATTTAGTTAAATCTCATGCATAGCCTCCTTGATAAGATGACAGCTCTGAGCCTGCTGTATTATTCCCTTCATATGATTGCGGCTCCAGACAGATTTGTGTTTTGTTTTTTATTGACCGATATGGCTCGTTGAACATTTAAGGTTGCCAACCCGTGCCCTAGTTCCAATTTTTTCAGTGCGGTCTACTGTTGATCCACGTGTTCATTCCAGGTGAGTTTTATTTACTATAAGTTGCCTGATCAAAAAAGGCATGTATGTGGGGTTTACAGTGTAATTCTAATGATTCTGGAATTGCAACCTCAGGACTTTAGCTGAGAACCATTTCCACTGCGTAACATTTCCCTACTATCTATTCTGATATTGTGTTAACTCCAATGGCGGAGCAGTGGGCCCCTGGACAGTAACATACACTCACATACAACACGTTCTGATAGTATTGATCTACTGTATGGCATTAGCGCACACACACGGGGGTATTATTTATGAAGCTTTCTGGTGCAGGCGGGACTCAGAGGTTATGTATCGTCTCCCCCTGGTGTATTGTGTGTGAGGGGGAGGGACCTGGAACTGGTGTGTGTGTGTGTGTGTGTGTGTGTGTGTGTGTGCGTGTGCGTGTGCGTGCGCGTGCGTGTGCGTGTGCCTGTGTGGGGGGGTCTGTCAGAGCAAGAAGCAGGTCCAGTGGAAGAATGATGGTTTTAATCTCAAAGGATCCACTGCACCAGATTATTGGACAAACAACAGTGTATCACTGTATGACAGTCACATGACTGTGTGTCAAATGTCCTCCTATCCTCCTATAATTCATGTAGTGTTAAATTGAGAAGGGGAATTGTCAAATATCGTTAGTGAATCTGCAGATGTCGTAGTATGGTTGATTAAATGTACTGTGATTATTAATATTTTTTTTTTATATAAGTCTGTGTTCACACTTGCACTTGTTTGGTCCTGGTTTGAGGTAGGTTGAGGTCTGACGCAGACTTGTTTTGGTCTTGTTCTAGTTTTGGTTCAGGCCTCGTCTAGTCCAGGAGTATATTATTATTATCAGTATATTATTATTATTATTATCTATTATTTCAGTTTTCAAAAATGAAAAAAACTCATACAATAATAATAGGTTCTGTTGCAGATTGAATATGCATCACTCACACATAGTTTGTTTGGTGGCTAAAATGAAAGTGTTGAATTATTTTCACTTTTCACTGTCCTGTCTTGCGGTAAAAGTCCTCAGCCGCTCATGGTGATCTGAACAACGTCCCTCGATTTGCATATTAACTAGGCTTAATATGCTATTCCTAATATGTGTATGCTAATGTGGGAGCCATATTGAAGGTATGCTTACATAATTGCCATTGTTTCAAAATTCTCTCGTTGGACACAACGCACAAACACAGGAATGCAAACATAACACAAACTAAAAGAGAAACTGCAAAAAGGGTTCATGCCCTGTTCAGTGTTGAAAACTGTTCGGGACTCTTTCAGACATGTGCTACACCTGTGAAGAGACAGTTGGCTCACATTGCACTCCACAACACTCACGGACCAAAAAGGAGTAGAATCTGTCCTGCAGAGAGCTCGGTGGAGCCCCAGTAGCACTTTTACCCAAACCAGTGTCAATCCTTTCCTCTTTGTTCAAAAAAAATGTGTTCTTGCAAAGAAATAAGTGTCAGGCAAAACATAAAAATCGTGAACACAAACACAACAATATTGAACATGTTGAAAAACATAAAACATACAAGAACACTGAAAACACAGGCACAGACGCTGCGAAGGCCGCTGTGTCCACTAGAGGGAGCTATTGCCCCACTAATAGAACAGCAAGTTTTTGCCCCTGCTCAGCCCCTCCAAACAGATGCGCTCGGCCCATTGGCACAACACACCACACAGTGGCACGGCAGTGGGGCATCCGACTGGATTGGCCACATATAAAGATGACTGGAGCACAGGAGCACAGGCCGAGGTGGTGGTGTGGCAGTGATCTCACACTCAAGCCTACTCATGAGCCCTAAAATTAACAATCTATTTCACTCATATGAAAGCCTCATGCTGTCAATCACGTGTCCAAATATGAGAAACCAAAAAGGAGTTTTGTTCATAGTTATCTACCGACCTCCTGGTCCCTACTCAGAGTTTTTAACCGAGTTTTCTGACTTTATATCAAACTTAGTGCTAGCCTGGGATAAAATAGTTATAGCTGGAGACTTTAATACCCACGTGAACGTGAGTAATAACCCTCTCAGTAATGCCTTCAGCACCTTGTTAGATAGCATCGGTTTCACTCTGGAGAGCAGCTTCAGTGAGAGACTGATCCACCCTCGCTGTGTGAAGGAGAGGTTTCGCAGGTCTTTCCTTCCTGCTGCTGTCAGACTTTACAACAAACACTGCTAGCCCTGAACATGTGCAATACTGATGTAACCATGTGCAATACATGTAAATAAGAGTGTTCTATTTTGTTTTTATTCTGTTTACTTACCTGCTAATAGTATCACCTATTACCTAGTCTTGTGCTAGCTATTTTTACTTTATTTTATTCTATTATCATTATTTTATTATTATTATCTTATTTTTATCTTTTTATTTTCTATTTATCTATTTTATTTTATTTCCCAAGAGTTCCCAAGAGTTCTATTGAGAGTGTGTTTTTTTGAAACTTCCTATAATCTGTCCTTTCCTCCTGTTTCTACTGCGTTGTAACAACGAAATTTCCCCTTGTGTGGATATTAAAGGATTATCTTATCTTATCTTAAAATGTAAAAAAAAACGACTCACAGTCATAAGAACACTCTGGATCTTGTCCTAACGTATGGAACAGAGATTAGTGACCTCATTGTCTTCCCTCAAAACCCTATATTGTCAGATAATTTCCTATTTACCTTTCAGTTTATTCTTAAAGATCATCCAGCCCTACAGAATAAAGTTATAATGAAAAGGACAATATCCGAAAAATCTTTCTCAAAATTAAAAGAAATAATAGAGCCAATATTCAGAGACATGTCATGGGATCCAGCTGAGAACAGCTTTTGTCCCAGTGTAAGTGATCAATTTGACGACCTGAAGTCTGCTCTTGATGTTGCAGCTCCGTTAAAGCAGAAAGTCATTAGGCCAAAGCGCGCCTCCCCATGGTACAACGAAGAAGAGTTATTAGCTGCTGACGATGGACTGGTCTCAATCCTGGTTCTGTTGGACCTCAGCGCAGCGTTTGACACCATCGACCACAACATTCTACTGCAGAGGTTAGAATGTGATGTAGGTGTTGGAGGAACAGCCCTCAGCTGGTTTAAATCCTATTTATCAGATAGGTACCAATTTGTTAGTGTAAACCCAGAGCTCCTCACCTTGTTCTAAAGTAACTTACGGTGTGCCACAGGGTCAGTTCTCGGTCCAAATAATTGATCGCGTTAAATAAGTGATGATAACGCGTTAACTTGCCCAGCCCTAATAATAATTGATTCCACCTGCAAACTGTTCATTGCCTTTTCTTTTTCTCACTTCGAGGACCTGTGGACCCAGATGCTCCTCTCTTGGTGAAGCTGTCTCTACACCGTATGGACGGTCCTTCATCTGCCTGAAGAGCTGGTTCTCCTCCTGATGAACTGGTTCTCCTCCTGATGAACTGGTTCTCCTCCTGATGAACTGGTTCTCCTCCTGAGTGGGTCCAGCTCCAGCCTCCCTCGCGTCTGTCTGTCCATCTGTAGGAGTCAGATCCCCCTTCACTGTGGAACTCCTCCAGGTTTCTACTTTTTCCCAAGGAGGTTTCCTGGCAGAGAAGGAGGGTCTAAAGACAGAGGACTCTGGAACACCGTCCCCCCCACCACAGACATTGCTTAATTCGTTTTTCACTGTGGCCCTCAGAGGCAACCGTTGTGATTTTGGGCGTTACAAAAATAAATGTAATTTAATTTAATTGAATGACTGGTTGCTCGCAGCACAGTTGCCTCATCAACTCCAAGAATATACAGAGTTTCTCCTATCGCATCTGGATTCCTTGGGTTTCACAATAAACTGGGAAAAGAGTGTCCTTGTCCCATCTCAGTGCATCAGGTTTATAGGCCTGCGATTGAACTCGATCGGACAGAATAAAAGTTTTATCCGCTTTCTGCTGAGGCGCACTGCTGCCTTACAGAACATGCCACAGAGTGTTAGGTCTGATGGTGTCTGCTTTGGCAGTGAGTCTTCTTCACATGAGGCCGTTTCAAAATGGGTTGCAGCGCATCATCTCGACCCTCATTCTGGTAACAGCGGCGTGCACGCTGTCATGGAACAAAAAGTTATTATCACAGACGCTTCCCTGCGCGGCCGGGACCACACATGTCCCAGGGATGAACCGAGGAGCTGATCTGCTCACTCGGGGAAATCCCTTGCTGCAAAGACTGGAAGCTTTTTAGCAGTGTTGTGAACCAGATTTGAGAGAGATTCGGCAGAGCAGAGGTAGTTGTTTTTGCGTCACAAGAGGACACACAGTGCCACCTGTTTTACTCTCTGATGAATCAGAACGCACCGTTGGGCCTGGACGCATTGGCACACGAGTGGCCACATGTCCTCTTGTATGTGTTTCCCCCATTAGAATGATCACTGCTACTCTCTCCAGGGTCCGAGAGAGGAGACACTAACTCCTCCTTGTGGCCCCTCACTGGCCTGCGATGCACTAGATGGCGGACATATTCCAGCTATTATCCAGTCACCCCCCGTGGCCTCTGCGTGTGCAGGGACCTGGTGTCACAAGAACGCGGGGAGATCGCCACGCAGGGAGATCTTCCACACTCACTAGGAGCGTCTTGCTTTGTGGGTTTGGCCCCTGAGAGGTTAAATCTCTGCAGGGCCAACACATACAACACAATACGATGATATTAAATTAATCGCTAAGGCATTAAATACACAGGATGAAAAGGTCACATGCGCACTCATTTTACTGGACGCTAGTGCTAGCCAACTAGCTCCGGTAACCACACAAATTAATGAACTCACCGACTCCCTCTTGTTTTATAGCTCACGGTTGACAATACGATGACCCGGGCTACATCCCCTTCTATATATTCTATTTTCTTATATGCTTTTTGTATGTATGTTTTATGCATTATACTGTCTGAATAAAGATTAATGTATTCTTTTCTTAATTTCCACACCTTATATCTGCGTACAACAGCTCTCCAAATTATTGAAGCCATGTTTAAATGATTAAATACAAATCCTCTTTTCTTTTCACCTACATAGAAACCTCTAACATGTTGATATATTTCAGTGACATATTTAGAATAAAACAAAACGATGAATCACATACTCACAAATTTCCATTTGATTGATGAGGTACGTGTAATCTTCCGTGTCAGACTTTAAACCATTGCATATGGCGGAAGCAGCTATCTTTACACTTAATAATCTCTTTTACCACTGCCTGATGGAATAAAATGTGGATAAAGCATAGGTGTCATCATTTGTATCGATATAAAACCATGAAAGTATAACCACATATAAGTGTTTTTGTATTGATTATTGCAGTAAAAAATGGTCAGAGCAGATCCATCTTTTTCGACATTAAATCAAGTCTAGGTAGAATACAACCTTGCCAAGATAAGAAGCCGATGCTAATGTCTAAACAAGGACTTGTAAAAACTAACATTATGTGTGTTAATCTTGGGACCATTTTGACCCTGAACTGCTAAACTCTAACCCATAAAACATTCCATAAAAACAAGAATGACACAGGAGGCAGTTATTTTACTTGCGTGAGGAGAAATGTTGGAGGTCTCAGTCACAGGACCTTCACGAATATCTCTGAGCTCTCTCTGCATCTCTCCTCAGTTTTATTGGTTGAGAGGGTTAGAGTTAGGGGGGTTAGTAACCCTAACCCAATGTCATATAACAAAGGATATTGTTTTCAGGTGAAACTCACAACGTAAAAACCCCAAAAAAGACAGGCTATTATCAAGAGGTTCTGCCCGGTGGACAGGGCTTACTCAGAGTAGGATAAATATCAGAGTTTTCAGACTAGAGTCGCAGATTGAGAACGACCCTTGGATGAGAGTCAAAACGTCTTGTTTTGTGTCGTGATGACTACAACTGAATCTTTATCTACAATGGATCATTTCTGCTGGACAAACAAGGACTTGTTTCCAACAATTCTAATCATTGACCTCTGCAGAATTAGTTGGTTTTGGGGATATTATTATGGGGATATTATTTTCTTCAATGTGATGAAAGTAGGCTAATGTGTAAGAATTTTAGTATTACACAGATTTCACATCTTAAGGGCCTGTGCCACCCCTGGCCACTCCTAGAAACACCCCAGCTTTGTACCTCCAAAAATCTGATTTAAATCCAACATATAATAATAAAAAAAAACTTGTGTAACCTTTCTGATATGTTTTTCTCTGATGTAAGGTAGACATCTAGAGCTTTTATTTAAATCTACATTCAAGACTTTTGCGTTTCATTTAAAAAAACTAAAATTACACATTTAAAAAGAAATGTCCCATGTAACACTCTCTTTGGTACACACTTGAGCTGAAATGTGGAGCTGATGATGTGCTAAGGCAGGGGTGTTCAAACTTTTTTTTTGAAACTTATATATGGAGCAAAGGGCCACAAACAACCTGACAATGTCAAATTTGAAAAAGTGATTAATTTGAAGTTTTACATTTGACATAGTTTTGATGAGCCTCCACACCTTTTCATAAGACTTGGAACATTATTATTAGGTTGGTATAGCATCAAATGCTTGAATTTTTCCAATTTTACAGTAAAAGTCCTTCTATTTGTTGTTTGGGCCAACTTAGCAGGAAGCCGGAGGGCCAACAAAAATTGGTCTACGGGCCGCATTTGGCCCCCGGGCCGTAGTTTGGACATGCCTGTGCTACGGCATTTCAACCGCACAGAATCCCGGTGCTGATGTGACGCTCGGAGAAGGGGCCGGACAACTGCACGGTACAAAGCGGGAGCGTGCGGCGCGGCGGAGGAGCGCGGCACCAGAGCAGCAGATGCGCGCACGCTACCGGGAGAAGCGGCGCCAGGGAGTAATTGGCCACGGATACTTAAATTCAACTGGAATAAACGGATTATGATGAGGATTTAAAGCCGAAGACGTGTCCCCGATTTTCTTCACCAGATTATATCCTTAACTCGTCTCTCTCTCTCTCTCCCGCTCTCTCTCTCTCCGAGACGATGGGCATAGACCGGCGGCGGAGAGCGTCACTGGCCCTTGCCCTCAACTTTCTCGCGCTGTTCCTGGCCGTGTCCGCGCTGACCACGAGCTACTGGTGCGAGGGCACGCGGAAGGTGGTCAAGCCGTTCTGCACCGGGCCTGCGAGCGCCACCAGGCAGGCGTTCTGCATCCGCTTCAACAGCTCCAACATCAACGACTCGCGCCTGGTGCAGTACATCTGGGAGACCGGCGAGGACAAGTACGTGATGAGGAAGTTCCACACCGGGATCTGGTTCTCGTGCGAGCAGAACATCAACATGACCGGTGAGAGAAGCAATGCAAGAGTAATTTGATCAGACAAGCTACTGATTTTTAATTTATTCCCGTAGTGATATTACAACTTTATTTTTATGACGTGTGCAAAACAAGAGATGTTAGGGTGAATTCAGGTAAAGTGAAACACGTTTTCCTTTTATCTTTGTTTTGGGTCTTGCTCTCAATTTAAATGATTGGTTTATGTGATAAACCTTTTAGAAATACGTTTTAATATTTCGCAGTAAGGCATAAAGGGTGATGAAAAATACGTATTAAGCCTTACCCGGACAGGATTACTTTACTTCTGGCCCTCACTCAATTTCTAATAATTATGGAGGTAGTCTAGAGCCTTAATCCCGTGCTGTAATTTGCAACGCAAAATTATCTCTACAAATGACTACAATTTTTCGGGCTCGTATTGATATGGGGGGTATTTATTTCCTGTGCGCATATGTAAGGAAAGGAGGCAGTTTTTGACTTTACATACATAAATGACGTGTTGGGTAAGTAACTCGTTAAGTTACTGTGCTACTTTGTCAGAAAAATAACGCGTTAGAGTATCTTGCATAATAATTAACATTATTGTATGACCTAGATCGTTTCCCAACAATCCCTTTGCGTTGCTGAACAAAATAACATAATCATTAAAATATACAATAAACAAGCAAAGCATGCATTTGACTGAGCTCTATTTATCTTTTAAATTGACAGATTGCCTGTCCTCAAGCAATGAAAAACATTGCTAAAACTAAATTTGTGGATTGGCAAGAGCACCGACGTTTTAGCACTGTAATTTATTTGAATCAAACTCACCACATCACTGTAACCCTGCATTAACTCCTCAGTTACACAATAGTGGTTATAAGGAAGGATAAGGAGTTTTTCAAAACATGCATCTGAAGTTGAAGTGTTTGGTACAAGGACTGCAATGATTAATCAAGTAAATCTAGTAATTTGATGACAAAAAAGCTTTGATTAGTATTTTATTGCTTTGATGATTCGTTTAATATACATTTAATTAAGAAACAGAGCACAGAACGACTTGTGGCGCTTTTGTTTCACACAGAGCTTGTTTTGCAGAACCAAAGCACAACAGAGGAGAGAGCGGCATGTTTTAAACTGACTAATGTGACTGGGAAGAGTTTTGTTGGCTGAAAGTGTTTTGAGCAGTAACTCTGGAATAATTTTGCTGCATTAGCGCCGTCTGCTGTTCACTTTAGCCTCTGTGTCTTTGTCCCATCATCGCAGACTTAAGCTACGTACAGACCGCAGACGCCTAATCGCGCCCGACGCAGAATTTGAGCGCGTGTACATTTGAAAGGTTTACGCACCGGACGCGCGCTCTCGACGCCCCGGGCACTATACACAGGCGCGCGTACGGCGCGCTCGAGCTCTGCGCACATGCGCAGTAGAGGTGTTGTCGCATGAGCAGTGGGGTTGTTGTCGGTGTGGCCTTTCATTGTGTAAAATTGCAGATATCGAGAGTGTTGTTTTCGCGTTTTTGGTTTGTTTCTGTCTCTGTATTCCACCGTGAATACATCGTACAGCTCCTTTCTCCCACACACGGCCACAATCAGTCTTTCGTCTGCCATTGTTGACATGCAAGGAAAAAGTGGCTCTTCTTGGGGAATTCCACGGGGAATACCGAAAATGTGAGGGGAAATACGTACGTACGTCACTGGAGCGTCAGCTCTGATTGGCTGCTGCGGCGGCTGCGGCGCATCTACTGCAGAGACCTGAACACATCCGCCGCTTTAGCCGCCTCGGTTGCATCATACGCGCTCAAAGGGTCGTGAGCGTAAGAAAACGCACCAATCGCGCCGCAAAAACGAAGAAATCGCGCCGCGGATAACGCACTACGCGCTCGACGCGCGTTTACATAGACTTTGAATGTAAACTGGACGCTTCAGCGGCCGCGGTGTAGAAGCCCCTTTTGTGTCACGGCCAGAAGTGACAAGCTGAGGCAGATACTGAAGGGCAGCAACAGTGCGAGCTCTAGTTCAAAAGCACTTTAGGGTTTAACACGTCCACCACAACCAACCAAAACCATGTCTGCATTAAACAGCATTGCATCTGTGAGTATACCAGAATCTCTTAGCTTTTGTTCTGCACCCTCACTAAATCAAATCAAATCAAATCAAATCAAATCAAATCAATTTATTTTTGTAAGGCCCAAAATCACAACAACAGTTGCCTCTGAGGGCCACAGGGAGAAATGAATCAACAATGTCTGTGGTGGCGATGAAGTCAGACAATGTCTGTGGTGGCGATGAAGTCAGACAATGTCTGTGGTGGCGAGGGATGATGTCCCAGGGTCCTCTGTCCTTAGACTCTCCTTCTCGGCCAGGAAAAACTACAAAAAAAACCTCTTTGGGAAAAAAGCGTAGAAACCTGGAGGAGTTCCAGTGAAGGAGAGATCCGACTCTCACAGACGGACAGACGGACACAAGGAGACTGGAGCTGGACCCACTCTTCAGGCAGAAGAGGGACCGTCTGAGTCGAGCTGGACCCGCTCTTCAGGCAGATGAGGGACCGTCGGAGGCGAGCTGTACTTTTAGAGACTCTTGGCACCACCAGAAGGCCAGCATTCTGAGAGCGAAGAGCTCTGTTTGGATGATATGGTTCTATAGCATCTTTGAGGTAGGATGGGGCCATGTCATTTATGGCTTTGTAGGTCAAGAGTAGAATTTTGAATTTGATTCTAGACTCGACGGGGAGCCAGTGAAGAGACTTCAGCACTGGCGTAATGTGCTCTCTTCTTTTTGTTCCTGTTAGTAATCTTGCTGCTGCATTTTGAACCAGTTGAAAGCTTTTTATGGAGCTTTTAGGACACGCTGCAAGCAGGGAGTTACAGTAGTCTAATCTAGTCGTTACAAATGCATGGATAAGTTTTTCGGCATCACTTTTAGGCAGGATTCTTCTGATTTTGGCGATGTTGCGCAAATGGAAATAGGCTGTTTTACAAGCTTGATTTAAATGAGCTTTAAATGAGAGCTCCTGGTCAAATAAGACTCCAAGGTTTCTTACAGTAGAACTGGAGGCTACACTGACATTGTCCAGTGTGACTATCTGCTCAGATAGAGCGTCTCGTAGATGCTTAGGGCCAAGCACAATGACCTCGGTTTTTTCAGGGTTAAGAAGCAGGTAGTTTAGTGTCATCCAGGTTTTTATCTCCTTCACACAAGTACTAAGTCTGTCTACTTGATCGCTCTGATCAGGTTTCATTGATAAATACAGCTGAGTGTCATCTGCATAGCAGTGGAAGTTAATGCCATGCTTTCTGATAATGTTGCCTAATGGTAGCATATAAAGAGTAAACAGAATTGGACCGAGTACCGAACCCTTTGGCACACCGTAAATTACTTTAGAGCTTGGTGAGGAGCTCTGGTTTACATTAACAAATTGGAACCTATCAGATAGATAGGATTTAAACCAGCTGAGGGCTGTTCCTCCAACACCTACATCACATTCTAACCTCTGCAGTAGAATGTTGTGGTCGATGGTGTCAAACGCTGCGCTGAGGTCCAACAGAACCAGGATTGAGACCAGTCCATCGTCAGCGGCTAATAACAAATCATTTGTGACTTTAACTAGTGCAGTTTCAGTGCTGTGGTGGGCTCTGAACCCTGACTGGAAAACTTCAAATAAGTTATTGTCCTGCAGGTGGCGACAAAGCTGTTTTACTACAACTTTTTCAAGGATTTTAGAGACGAAGGGAAGATTTGAAATAGGTCTGTAGTTTACCAATAGGTCGGGATCTAGATTAGGCTTTTTCAGAAGAGGTTTAATGACTGCATGTTTGAAGGACTGTGGAACATAGCCACTTTCGAGTGAAGTATTTATTATATTAAGAATAGGGTCTATAATTAGGGGGAGAATGTCTTTGAGGAGTCTGCTTGGAATGGGGTCTAGGACACAAGTTGAGCTTTTAGAGGACATAATGGCTGAAGTTATCTCTGCTTGATCAACAGCTGTGAACCTTTCTAAGTTTACAGGTGGATTTATATGGGACGTTAGATTTACAGCTTGGGCTAGTTCAGGGCTAATAGCGGGGGTAATTTCATCTAATTTATCTCTGATTGTTTTTATTTTATTATTAAAAAATAGGAGGAAATCATCAGAGCTAAGTGTAGCTGGGATTGAGGGCTCTACTGCACTGTGACAGTTTGTTAGCCTAGCTACAGTGCTGAAAAGGAATTTAGTGTTACTTTTGTTGACTTCTATTAGATTTGAATAATATCTGGTTTGGGCCTTACGCAGAGCCTGCTTATAGGACAGCAGGCAACTTTTCCATGCTTTTAGGGATTCTTCGGTGTGAGAGCGACGAAATAATCCCTCTAACTTTCTAACTTTTTGTTTATGTGAACGCAGTTCTTGGTTGTACCATGGAGAGGCGCGCTTTGGCCTAATGACCTTCTGTTTTAACGGCGCGACAACGTCAAGAGCAGACTTCAGAGAATTCATGGTCAAGTCGACAAATTGATCACTTAAACTGGGACTAAAGCTGTTCTCAGCAGGATCACATGACATGATCACATGACATGTCACTGAATATTGGCTCTATTATTTCTTTGAATTTTGAGATAGATTTTTCAGATATTGTCCTTTTCATTATAACTTTATTTTGTGGGACTGGATGATCTTTAAGAATAAACTGAAAGGTAATTAGGAAATGATCTGACAATATAGAGTTTTGAGGGAGGACAATGAGGTCACTAATCTCTGTTCCATACGTTAGGACAAGATCCAGAGTGTTCTTGTGAGTGTGAGTCGGTTTATTTACATTCTGAGTGAAACCAATGCTGTCTAACAAGGCGCTGAAGGCATTACTGAGAGCGTCATCACTCATGTTCACGTGGATATTAAAGTCTCCAACTATAACTATTTTATCCCAGGCTAACACTAAGTTTGATATAAAGTCAGAAAACTCTGTTAAAAACTCTGAATAGGGACCAGGAGGTCGGTAGATAACTATGAACAAAACTCCTTTTTGGTTTTTCATATTTGGACATGTGATTGACAGCATAAGGCTTTCAAATGAGTGAAATGCATTGTTAGTTTTAGGGCTCATGAGTAGGCTTGAGTGGGAGATCACTGCCACACCACCACCTCGGCCTGTGCTCCTGGCAGTCTGAAAGTTAACATGGCTGGGTGGGGTGGACTCATTTAGTCTGACGTAGTCGTCTTGTTGAAGCCACGTTTCAGTTAGAGCTAGAAGATCTATGTTATAGTCACTAATTAATTCATTAACTAAGAGCGATTTGGAGGAAATTGCTCTAATGTTTAGCAGTCCACATTTTACGTGTTTATTCATTTGTGTATTTGTGTCATTTGTGATTGTTATTTTCCTTAAGTTATTTGGTCTGACGCCTGAAATATTTTTTCTGAGATGTGACTTTTTGGCATTATTTGTACGAGGGACACGAGGGACACACACAGTCTCTATCTGTCTTGAATCTGAACACTTCACATGTAACAGAACGGGCGAGAGTTCAGCGACAGAGGAGCGTCTTGAACTGCTGCTCTGCACCTGGGGCTCATCCCTAGATGGTCACTTAACACGACTAAGACTATCGGTCAAATTCCGAACTAATAGGGATGTACCCTCCGAAGTCGGATGGATGCCATCCCTGCGTATGAGCCCGGGCTTTCCCCAAAACGCACTCCAGTTATCAATAAAGACAACGTTGTTTTGAGGGCACCATCTGGATAACCAGTTGTTGAATGCTGAGAGACGGCTGTACAATTCAGCATTGATCCGATTGGGCAGGGGACCAGAAAATATTACAGTGTCCGACATCGACTTCGCTAGGTCACACACCGCGGCTACTTGAACTTTGAGCACCTCTGATTGTCTCCGCCGGGCGTCGTTACCGCCTGCGTGAACCACGACTCGCCGGAAACGGGTCCTACTCCGCTTTAAGATCCTAAGGTTTCCTTCGATGTCACCCATTCTGGCCCCCGGGTAACACCTAACGCTAGCAGCTGGCAGCTTCACGTCTCTAACAATAGAACTCCCGATTACAAGAGTTTCTCTCGTGTGTTCAGCGGGCGTGTGATCGCTGAGGGGAGAAAATCTATTATAGACGTGAAGCTCACGGCGCTCTGAGGTTCGGCGTTTAGCGCCTTGTCCCCTCCGAACTGTCACAAAATGGTCCCTATTCTGTTCCTGGTCTAGTCCCGGCTGCACGGGAGACGCTGAGGGGCTGAGCTCGGCCTTACTGCTACTGCTAATGCTAATGCTACGCCCTGCAGCGCGGTCCGGTAGCCCTCGCGCTAAAACCGAACTATAACTGGACTTAAGCTCCTCTAAACAGCGGATCCGCGCTTCTAACTCCGTAACCCTGGCCTCCAAAACTACCACTACACTGCACTTCACGCACCTATCATCAGAGAAGGAGCCAGGGTTCTGACCCGACATATGACAGCTCAAACAGGTAAAGGTAGATCCAGCCATGACGCTAGCGGCTAGGCTACGCTAGTTCAGGCTGGAGCTAGAGAGTGAGGAGGGCTTTTTAATCCACGAAATACTGAAAAGCGAGCGGCTTGAGGCTCCGGATTGTTTGCGGAGAAATCAAACGTTCACTTTCGTGTATATGATGCGTAAATAGTGTGTATAATTCGTGGATTAATCGGTAAAAGGCTCTAAGAACGAACAGCTCTGAAAACGCGACACACTCACCGGAAATGACGTCACCGGAAACCAGTCACTAAAGACAGTCAAGGAGCAGCTCCACTCAATGGGACTTACAAATGTTGGCGTGGACTCTTGTGAAGTATCGGAAGGGTGTAAAAGTAAAGTAGCTAACCTTTTGCAGTACCAAGATATTTTCTCACGTCACCATCTGGACTGTGGGACTATCCAGCATTCCAACCAACTGAAGCTGAAAAATGACACAGTTGTGTAGAAAAGGCTGTCATTACTGCCTATCTTTTACATGTTCTGGTACACAACAGTTCCATGGCTGGGACATGAATCTAGGGCGGAAGAATAAACTGACTCAGAAAACAAATCAGTACGTGAGTTTGTGGCATGACCCGTATTGCCTCCCACCGAATACAGGTCACTTAGTTTCCCTGGATCTGGGGAGGGGCAGACTCAGAGGTAACACGGGGGCACTTGGGTCTAGTGTGACAAGACATTCAAAGCACAGTTTTTCTGGCATAGTGTGAGATTGTGGAGTGCCCTGTGTCGCTGCACACTCTGCAACTTGACTCCTTTGGGCGACGCTGGGAGGCATGAAAGGGTCTAATGTGCACAGCAGGATGGGCACTGCGCTCTTGCACTTTACCCAACACCTCTTGAAACATTTCAACCATTCGATTAAGAAGTCTCTCCTCTGACTGCTGGAGGTTTTGAGCCATGACTGGAACGCAGGCAAATGTTGTAGTGCCCGGGTTCATTTGAGACATAACTTGTTGTGCAGGGAGTGAGGCAAAACTGGTGGGACACTGTTCGGGCACGTGTACATCAACTGGTGGCAGACTAGACTGTTTAGGGGCCATTGCAGCAGCATTAACTCTGAGCTCTGCTGCACTGGATGCTCTTTGATTTGCCTGTACCTCTCTCTGGTAGTCATCAATTCTCAACTGCACATCTTTTGAGGACCACTCGTGGATGGGCTTCCATTTAAACGTGGCGGAAAGTTCTGGGCCTGGGCAATGCTTAACAAACATGAGAGCCACCTCGTGCTGCTTGTAGCATTACCTTATTTCCTCAAACCTTCTTGAGCCTTGTCAGCTGCCTTGTTCAACCTTATCCAGTGGCCAACAAGATACTCTTTGTTTCTCGGCAGGGTGGCATACAAGTCAGCAAGAGGAAGACACGAAGGGGAGACACTGAAATAGTGGAGAAGAATATCATAGATTATGTAGTTTTTCCTGGCCGAGAAGGAGGGTCTAAGGACAGGGGACCCTGGGACATCGCCCCTCGTCCCTATGGACATTGTTTAATCAGTTTTTTACTGTCGCCCTCCGAGACAACCGCTGTTGTGATTTTGGGCATTACAAAAATAAAATAGCTGGCGTGTCTGAAACATTGAGGTCAGGGTCACCACAAAGGGCTATTTTCACAACGTCTCTGGCTTTGCCCAATAAATGTCCCATGATTTTGCCTGTTCACGTAACGGCATCCCATTTTTCATTAGGTAAGTCTTAGTAATGTCAACTTTAAACGTCTGTAAGTCCCGGTCAGCTGCAACATGTACTGTCACATGGAGAGAATCACATTTTGACATCTCACATGTGGGGGAATTAGTGGGAACGGGAGTAGGAGTTTGAATGTCACTGGATATGTTAACAACACCAGCTGACATTAATATAGCTACTATTGATTCACTAATTTGGGCAACTAACTGTCCCACCATATCAGTAAGCTGGTGAATGGCATTGACATCACCGTTGGGTGTAGATGTTTGTACATTGTTACCAGTAAACCCACCAGCATTGGTAAAACCCCCAAACATCATGTTTGGACGTCCCAGGTTTCCACCATAAACCTCACGTCTCCATAAACCCCTAAGTCTAGGTAAAACAGGAGTGGTAAAATCATCCATGGTAATAACTCAATTGTTTGACAAAGTACTTGCGTTGTGTAAGTATGTCGGTGTAATCCCTCATTCGTCCAGGCGTGTTCCATAGTAGAAAAAGCTTCAGTTGTAGTCATCTGGACTCAGTTTGAAAAAATAGACGTTTCGACTCTCATCCAAGAGTCATTGTCAATAACAGAATTTAGGTCGAGAACTCCGATATTAATACTGTTCTGTGGTAAGACCCGCCCATTGGGAGGAGCCTTCCTGAAGTAGAAAGAGTTGTTTGTTTCAACAGAAACTCCCCCTTGTATCTACCGAGCTAGCCTATTCAGAATCTTAATGGGCTATTAGAAACCTCTTTGTCTTTGTGAGACCCTGGCTCAACCACCCTGAGTACCTGATTAGCATCTGAATGTCCTTTACCTTTCCAGGGGTTCAGAATCCCATTATAAATAACAGGAAGATGAAACCTAAGCCCTCCATTTCTGTTTAAAGAAGGTCTTTCTTTTTTAACAAAAATAGCTTCCTTGACTCCTCTTTCAAACCATCTTTTCTCCCTGCTTAAAACCTTCACCTCACCGTCTTCAAACGAGTGATTAGAGGCTTCAAGATGGAGATGCACGGCGCTCTGAGGTCCTGAACTTGTATTTCTTCTGTGCTGATAAAGCCTCTTGTGTAGAGGCTGTTTCGTCTCACCTATGTAACGTTCTTTACAACTTTCTTCACTGCATTGGATCGAATAAACTACATTGCTCTGTTTTTGAGTCGGCAACTTGTCCTTTGGGTGAACCAGTTTTTGTCTTAAAGTGTTTCCTGGTTTAAAATAAACAGGGACTTCGTGTTGTCTAAAAATTCTCTGCAGTTTTTCCGACAGGCCAGACACATAAGGGATAGAAACACCCTTCCTTCTCTGTTCAGTTTCCCTTTTGTCCTGCTTCTTGGTTCTCTTCACTCTGTTGAGAGCCCAAGCGGGGTAACCACAGGCTGAGAGGGCATTTCGGACATGTTTTTCCTCTTTCTTCTTGCCCTCTGAGCTGGTGGGCACACCTTGAGCTCTGTGTTGTAAGGTTCTGATCACCCCCAGCTTGTGCTGTAGTGGGTGGTTGGATTTAGTTCGGGAACTCGAATCTGTAGCCAGGAAACTAGCAGACAACAGGAATCACTTGAGGTTCAATCTTAGATGCAGACAGAACAACATGATCCCGAAGAGCCTGCAGATCAAATCACCGGTCAGAGGACACAGAGCAGAGAAGATTTGGAGAAGGAGCCTTATGCAGATGCTCAGTGAAAGGATCCAGGAAAACAACGTCAGAATTGATAAATTGAAAGGCAGAACAGGAACTTTACAGGAGAAATTAACCAGCATACTCCCTGAAGAAGCTTTCAAAAGAGTGCTGGATTTTACACAGACAACACAAGAAGCACAGCACAGGAAGAGCAAAGAACGCCAAATCAAGAAGTTCAACATTCTTTTGAACAAAAAGAATGCAGGTGAGGTCGAGCTAGACATTAGGACTGAGACAGACAAATTAGCGACCAGCAAAAAACAATTGGATTAAGAACCTATCAGATCGTGTTCTGACACAGGCAGAAAAGGAGGTGCTTTCTAAAGGTCTCAACTTTTCTGTCACCTCTAAACACATCCCTACAGAGGACTACATCACAGCCACTGAAACTGCAATTAGGAACAACAAAATGACTGAATCGGAGGCTACAGACCTGAGGTTACGTGTCACAGCGACCCTGAAGAGTGCCAAACCACCGCCTTCAAATATCACAGCTGAAGAGAGGAAAGCACTTTCAGCACTGGAAAAAAAAAAGAAAAAAAAAAAAAAAAAAAAGATCATAGCATCAACATCCTCCCAGCAGACAAGGGACGTTGCACTGTGATTCTCAACGCAGCTGATTACGAAGCCAAAGTCCACACCCTCCTCGAGGACACGACCACATACGAGCGCTTGAAAAGAGATCCGACCAGTGGCTACAAGAAGAAAGTGATAGACTGTTTACAAAGGCTGGAAAAAGAGGAAGCGATAGACCGGCCTCTGTACTACAGACTGTATCCTGGTGAAGCCATGCCTTGCATTTATGGCCTTCCAAAAATACACAAAAAGGAGGTTCCACTCAGACCCATAGTGTGCAGCACAGATTCCATCACCTACAATGTGGCCAAGCATTTAACAACTATATTGGCTCTGCTTGTGGGGAATTCGGAACATCATGTGGAAAACACGCACAACTTTGTGGATAAAGTGAAACATCTCCAACTGGACCCAGATGACCTCATGGTTTCATATGATGTTGTGTCCCTGTTCACCTGCATCCCGACCACTGATGCAGTAGCAGCAGTGAGGATCAGACTGCAGGAAGACACCACCCTACAGGAAAGGACCAAACTGACACCTGAACACATATGTAAACTGTTGGACATCTGTCTGAACACCACTTACTTTCAATTCCGGGGACAATTTTACAGACAGATTCATGGCTGTGCCATGGGCTCGCCCGTCTCTCCCATAGTGGCCAACCTGTACATGGAGCACTTTGAGAAGAAGGCACTGTCCTCATTCTCAGGCATAGCTCCAAAACTGTGGCTCCGCTATGTCGATGATACTTTTGTAACAATCAAGAAACAAGAGCTGGAAACCTTCTCTGATCACATCAATGCTGTGGACCCACATATTAGGTTTACAAGAGAAGACGCTAAGGAGAATCGCTTGGCCTTTCTTGATTGTTCCACGATCAGAGGAGAGGACGGGAAACTCCAAATAGAAGTATATAGGAAACCTACACACACGGACCAGTATCTGCTCTTTGGTTCCAACCACCCACTACAGCACAAGCTGGGGGTGATCAGAACCTTACAACACAGAGCTCAAGGTGTGCCCACCAGCTCAGAGGGCAAGAAGAAAGAGGAAAAACATGTCCGAAATGCCCTCTCAGCCTGTGGTTACCCCGCTTGGGCTCTCAACAGAGTGAAGAGAACCAAGAAGCAGGACAAAAGGGAAACTGAACAGAGAAGGAAGGGTGTTTCTATCCCTTATGTGTCTGGCCTGTCGGAAAAACTGCAGAGAATTTTTAGACAACACGAAGTCCCTGTTTATTTTAAACCAGGAAACACTTTAAGACAAAAACTGGTTCACCCAAAGGACAAGTTGCCGACTCAAAAACAGAGCAATGTAGTTTATTCGATCCAATGCAGTGAAGAAAGTTGTAAAGAACGTTACATAGGTGAGACGAAACAGCCTCTACACAAGAGGCTTTATCAGCACAGAAGAAATACTAGTTCAGGACCTCAGAGCACCGTGCATCTCCATCTTGAAGCCTCTAATCACTCGTTTGAAGACGGTGAGGTGAAGGTTTTAAGCAGGGAGAAAAGATGGTTTGAAAGAGGAGTCAAGGAAGCTATTTTTGTTAAAAAAGAAAGACCTTCTTTAAACAGAAATGGAGGGCTTAGGTTTCATCTTCCTGTTATTTATAATGGGATTCTGAACCCCTGGAAAGGTAATGGACATTCAGATGCTAATCAGGTACTCAGGGTGGTTGAGCCAGGGTCTCACAAAGACAAAGAGGTTTCTAATAGCCCATTAAGATTCTGAATAGGCTAGCTCGGTAGATACAAGGGGGAGTTTCTGTTGAAACAAACAACTCTTTCTACTTCAGGAAGGCTCCTCCCAATGGGCGGGTCTTACCACAGAACAGTATTAATATCGGAGTTCTCGACCTAAATTCTGTTATTGACAATGACTCTTGGATGAGAGTCGAAACGTCTATTTTTTCAAACTGAGTCCAGATGACTACAACTGAAGCTTTTTCTACTATGCGTTGTGTAACCAAAAATAATTTATTCCTGGACCGTGACTGAAAAGGAACACCCTCAAATTGTCCTTGTATTGCACCCGCAACAACTCAGATGAACGAGGCCAAGGTGCAGGTGAAGAGCAGGATGGCAGGAGGGCAAACAAGGGGTGGGCGTCGAGCAGATCGGGTGATCCAAAGGGTCACGGAACGAGTTTAACGGGTGCGAACGCTTTGTCACGCGATATACGGAAGACAGGACACAATGTGGAGTTGATCAACGTTACTCCCTCTGCAGACTGTGACAAGACATAAAAACACTTTAAATGTCTTCGTACAGCAGGCACACTAGCGCCCCTCTACAGGGTGCAGCACGGCACTGAGAGAGGGGGAGCTTACAACTTATACTGGCCGTGTTACTACCATGTCACACTGGATTCATTTATGTTGACTCATATTAAAATAAATAATTTAAGCAATTAACATATTTACATTGATGGGATTGGAATAAACACTTTGTGGGATTATGCACAAATAAAAACATACCTGTGACAAGACATAAAAACACTTTAAATCAGAATCAGAAAGGGTTTATTTCCACTGAATGAACATAATTCACAAACATAGGAACTTGTCTTGGTGATTCGATGCAACATAAAACAATGTCAAAAAGAGAACAATTTAAATCTGGTTTGGATAAAAAATAACCATAAGCTATATGATAAAAAATAAGAATAAAAATAACAATTAATATGTACACAAATTTACAGTTGAGTTTACATATGTAGTGCAGAAAGTAACAGTGCACTGAGTGATTAAATCATGGTTAAAGTGACAGTGACAGAAATGTTCATGAGTCCAGCTGGCTCACGGAAGTCAGAATTCCAATATGGCGGCGACCAAAATGGAAGTTACCGGCCCCAACATGGTGGCAACCAAGACCGGTCCCGCTGATACAGCTCAGGCAATAATTTTCTCTCTTGGGTCCAAATCCGCTCTCTTGTCCCTAACCCAGTGTCTGAAGCGTATCGCTGCCATATAATTATTGTCTTTTTTGGCCGCCACGAGGGCCGCCATATTGGAGCCAATTCTGACTTCCGTGAGCCAGCTGGTGTCTGATCTAGTGCCGACCCGCTGCGTGTAGCGTGCACTTTCGGTCTTTCAAAATAAAATAGCAAAATGATAAAATTCACATTTTAACACTTAAACAACAGTTAACAGTTAAACACATTTTTAACTCACACGTTACACAATGCCATTTGGGTATGGTCCAACTATTGTGCACAGGGCAAAATTAACAGGTTAAACAAAATAATAGCCCTCTGAAAGATTTTTTTATCAAAAGCTTATAAATCAGAACTTTCAATAATAATTCCATCAATGCACTGCTAATCTGGATTGCTTCTCTACTAATTTGTTTACTAACTGCAGACTGTTTTTAACATTTCCATCCCTCTCAAATATACAACATAATACACGGATACCTTTGTAAAATATAACCATGTGTGCATGATATTAGAACTTTATTCTGGAAACCCCTTTGGGTGTAAGATGTATGGATAATTTTATTTTTAAAAAAAAAGATGTTTAAACACAAAACAAGGAACATTACACAGAAAGTAAGTGAATAATATAAAATAAAAGCAGTTCATGTAATTTACTGTGTTTCTTCCTTTTGTCTCTTGCAGGTGAGAACTGCAGGAGCTTCATTAACGTCGCCCCAGCCAATGAACGAGGTGAGTACGCGTATATAAGTGACATTCATGTGAAAGCACAGCATCAGAATTGCGAAATTGCCAATGTGACTTTATGTAAGGTTAAATTATTCATTGCTTTAGTAAGCAAATTCCAAGTTTTTGTATTTTGCTCACATAGAATGACAATAAGCCTTTGATTCCATGATCTGCAGCTAGAGTCCAAGAAATATGTTTTTTTAATATACCAATTGTTTAGAATCCAAATAAACCGATGGTCTGCTGTCATTTTGGGCTGATATTGATCATCCATCAATCCATCTTCTTCCGCTTATCCGGGGCCAGGTCGCGGGGGCCGCAGTCTAAGCTGGGACTTCCAGACTTCCCTCTCCCCCAGACACTTCCCCCAACTCCTCCCGGGGATCCCGAGGCATTCCCAGGCCAGCCGAGAGACCTAGTCCTTCCAGCGTGTCCTGGGTCTTCCTCGGCTTCCAGGTGGGACATGCCTCCCCAGGGATGCGCCCAGGAGGCATCTAGAACAGATGCCCGAGCCACCTCAGCTGGCTCCTCTCGACGTGGAAGAGCAGTGGCTCTACTTCGAGCTCCTCCTGTGTGACTGAGCTCCTCACCCTATCTCTAAGGGAGCGCCCAGCCACCCTGCGGAGGAAACTCATTTCGATTGCTGGTATCTGCAATCTTGAGCTTTCGGTCATTACCCAAAGCTCATGACCATAGGTGAGGGTAGGAGCGTAGATTGACCGGTAAATTGAGAACTTTGTCTTTCGATTCAGCTCCTTCTTCACCAAAACAGTCCGATGCAGCGACTGCATCACTTCAGACGCCGCACCGATCCGCCTGTCGATCTCACGCTCCATCCTTCCCTCACTCGTGAACAAGACTACGAGATACTTGAACTCCTCCACTTGGGACAAGGACTCCCCACCCACCTGGAGAGGACAAGCCACCTTTTTCCAGTTGAGAACCATGGCCTCGGATTTGGAGGTGCTGATTCTCATCCCAGCCGCTTCACACTCGGCTGCAAAGAGGTCCCAGTGCATGTTGCAGTTCCGGGTTTGATGGAGCCATCAGGACAACAGTGTTTGCAAACAGCAGAGATGAGATCCTGTGGTCCCCAAACCGGCGCACACCCTCTGACCCCCGACTGCGCCTAGAAAATTCTGTCAATAAAAACAATTAACAGAACCGGTGACAATGGTTGGCTCTGGCGGAGTCCAACATGCACTGCAAGCCTCGAAATAACGGGCCGGACACGGTCAATGACCGGCGCAAAAAAAACAGTTTTGACCGACTCCAAAATTAAGGCTCCGGACACAATGACCAACGCAAATTTTTCGCCGTAATATATATTTTTAATAGGCAAAAACAGCGCGGTGAACATGCCAAAAGCGATTCCTCTGCACAAACTCGGGCGCGCTGTACTACAGACCACGATTATTGCTGTAATTATACAGCGGAGGAAGGCGCGGAGCGCATGTGCGCGGGCATTTCCATCGCTTAAGTTTCGTTTTGACAGACATGCCACTTCGCAGTCTTCTCGCTTCTCATTGGCCGAGTGGTGTCCGTGATCTAATGTCGATGAAAGCGGGCATCTGATTGGCCGCTGCGTTCGGTTGTACTCGGCAATGCCCGGTCTAATTTTGCGCCACAAGTGATATCGAGGTTGGCGGGCGTCAATCTCTCCTCAGTTCGCAATTCAGTCTTTTTAAAGTTGTTTGCAACAAAAGCTGTAATTTTGCACATTAGGGACAATGTCAATGTGGAAGTATCCAAGGACCCCGCCCCCTTTGGAGTTGTTAGCATCGGGGCAATGTATATGTTAGTAGTTTATTTTGTAGGCTGTGATTTTATATATTCCACAAGATCTCCTCGTGTCAAATGCTGTAAACAGTATTTATTTTGTATCTAAGAAATATTATTATATTAAATTAAACAGTATTAAACATCATGATCTCTGGTTTATAGGAATTCAGAATTTGTGCTCTTCATATCAAATAACAGATAAAAGTACTTTAAATTGTTTTGCATGCTAATAACCATGTTTAAAACAACACATTTATCTTGTTCTTATGACGCCGCGATGCCGCGCGCGCTTGTGGGCCCCTGAAATTGCTGGGGGGCCCCTAACTTTGAAAATCTATTTCTCAGCTTGTAAATGATAACGAGACATGTTAATAAAAGTTCATTTTTCATTAATTATGTTATTCTGTTTTCCTTTCCTTGTGACCGAGTCAGAATTAGCCATGACAGGTATCAAATGATCGGTACCTGTCATGTTGACCGGGACGTAGAAATAATTATTTCAAGGCTTGCACTGGGAACAGGTCTGACTTACTGCCAGCAATGCGAACACAGCTCCTGCTCTGATCATACAGGGACTGGACAGCCCTGCGCAAAGGGCCCCGGACACCATACTCACGGAGCACCCCTAAAAGAACACCCCGAGGGACACGGTCAAAAGCCTTCTCCAGATCCACAAAGCACATGAAGAACTGCTTCCCCCTCCTGAGTTTCCAGATGGTTTGCCAGAATTTCTCTGGCCCAAGACCAATAGTCTTCCTCCATAGATATGATTAATCATAATTATCAGCATAAAGAAAGGAAACTTTGATATTGTATTTTTTTTGTTTAAACTTGCAAATGTTCCTGTGAGAGGAAAATTATAATTAAAACACTTACCTGCCTACCATTTTATACAGCAGATTATTTTGACAATACAATATAATGGCCACAAATGGACGCTATGTTGACTCGCAGTTGACTCACACTGGTGTGGACCTCCATTTTTAAAGGACCGTTTTTCATCCAAAGTCATGTGTATGACAGACTATCAACAGATTAGGCATGTTGACACGCTGGGCTTGTCAGATAGACATACACACACATACACGTGTGCGCATGCCCGTGACTTGCATGGACGCATTTCTGCGGTATACCGCAGGTTCCCCCCAAAAAAATGTTTAAGTTATTGGTATTATGCTTGATAGTTGTAGGGTTTTGCTTGATTAATTTTTCACTGTCGCCCTCAGAGGCAACTGTTGTTGTGATTTTGGGCGTTACAAAAATAAATTGAATTGAATTAAAATTTTGATTTGGAGTCACAGTTTTTTAGCTTGCCTTATAAATCTTGAGATTTATTAGGAGATTGGGAGAAATCTAGGCAAAACATACATTTTTCTAGTTTCAATCCTTTGATTTAGACTTAAGAGTGGGATACGACTCCATTTTTCAAGATCTTTCTTTAAAGTGGAGGGGAAATTTTTTATGGAGCCCACACGTTAATATTGAAGGGATTCTGTTGGCCTTGGGTAAATGAGTAAGTTTTTTCTAAAGAACAGAGGGGGTCGCCAGTAAGAAAAAATTTTGTTTTTTTTGTACATTCTCTTTGTATATAGACATTGGACCAATATCATGACCGAAATACATCTCACTAAGCATGGAAATTTCACATATGGTCATTATGTGCATAGCAGGCCATTTTATGTTAGGTCCCATCAATTGAAACACCATAAATTGTTTCTGATTGTCCAATATATTGAATGGTTCCAAGTACAATGCGAACAATGTGGGGACCAAGTACAGCCCTGCCTCACCTGTCTTTCCAAAGTCAGTGGGTCCGTCAAGTGAGCCTTGATTTTTTTATTCTTGTTGTTGGACTGTCATAAAAAGCCCCAATATATTGTATTATTAACTCATCTATTTTGCCAGCTAATAACAGTTACATTGTCTTGTGTTTGTTATTAAATCATATCTTATCATTGGGAATTAGATTTGGGAGTATTTCTTCCAATCTATTGGAATGTGTGTATGTAGTCTTTTTATTGCACTTTGATTTCAGTAACAGTTATTTAAGCACCTAATTTATGGTTATGCTCTTCAGTCATGGCGGATAAATTGAGATTACCCAGAAAAGATTTTATTTCTTCATTGTTTCCTGTTATTTTGGTGAGATTTTTGAACCAATTTCATAATATATTTGGAGAAGAGCATGTAAAAAAATATTTCTTGTGAGGCCATGTCATTAATTTCCTGTAGTATTTGAGGGTTCTTATTTTCCAGAATGTAGCTTATAGGTATTGATGGCCAAATGACGCCTGTGGAACCAATTGTATCAATACGCAAGTCCATACCTCACAAGATGTTTCATTTGCACCTCTTGTGGTAAAAAAAAATAATCGACTCGATCTCTCATAATTCCACATTCTGGATGAACACTCTACACATTAGCCACACAAATACAGCCATTATTTGTTCGTATTGTAGTAGTCTGGGCCGCACTAATAGAGTGGGCAATTGTCTCTTTTCGATATTTGGAGCAGACCTATGAAGTTTTGCCAAAAGCTTAATGGAAACGCAGCTACTCTCTATATTTGCTGTGTTGAGTGTTATGGGGGTAATGTGGATGGTGGCACATGTTTTATTATTTGGATTATCCCAAACTTCTTTCCTACTAAGCATGCTTTCCTACCAAGCATACTAATTACCATACTCATTTTCTGGCTATATAGAACGAATTTTACAAAGAAAAAATAAATTGTACATATATGGGCCAAATCTGTCAATAAGCTGCAGGTGCCCACTTTGTAACATGAGATATTTACACATAAAGATAGAACACGGCATGAATTCTCATGTCAGTGCAGGGCGGAGTATAAAATGCAGACCGCTGGTTAATATGTTCGCGCGTCCAAATTCAGTTTCTCATTAGACTGATTTCTCAGTGAGTTGGATTGTAATAATACACAGCATTTTAAAGCTAACAAACATAGAACACATGTGAGCCTTACTGTCCCCTCTGTCCCTGATTACTCTGTGTGTGCTGATTTACCTGTGTCTGTGTCTTCGCATCTGGTTTGATCTGCTCCTGAGCTTGTACTTAGCGAGTAAGTGTTACGTTGTGACATGAGATATTTACACTGAATGATGGTACACGGTATTGATGCACGGGTTGTCCATGGGTCAGGTCTGACCAAAATAGTCTAATTTAATTGCGGCAGGTTCTAAACTGCAGACCGCCGTATATCGCATGTCCATGCTCTACGTGTATCTTTGCGTTTAGCTGCGTCTACAGTCACTTCCTCATTAGACTCATGTCTCTGTGAATATGAGTCTGATTGTAATAAAACACACAGCGGTTTGAAGCTTAAAATACAGAGAACATGACATCTCCCCTGGACAGTGACGACTGCCCACTGACGTCTTCTTCTACAGTGTGTTAAACGCTTGCAATTCCTGCTAGAGTTAGCCAATCAAAATCTAAAATTAGACGCACCGTTGTATGTCCAGGGTTCAGAGCTTTGGAAAAGAGCTTACATTCTGAAAAGATATTGACCGTTTGTAAGTTTATAAGTGTTTTGTTCAAGATTTCACTGTCGCCTTGAATTGTATTAAGATTGAGAAGAATCCCTTTGTTGTGATGTTTTGCAGGAGTGCTGTGGCTGTGCATCGTGGCAGAGTGCCTGTACATCCTCCTCCTGTCCACCGGGGGCATACTCATGTCCACGGAGGTGTGTCAGATAGGGAATGTGATCGACGGGCTCAAACTCAATGCCTTTGCTGCCATCTTCACTGTGCTCTCCGGTAAGACTGGTCAACATTAAAGGTGCCATATCATGCTTTTTTTCACGTTTCGTAGTCTATCCTAAGTGTATATTTGATAATAATAAGGGTTGTGCAACACCCATAACATAATAGTTAAGAAATATCACCCACCCCCGGATGAGGGGAGATGGTGATGCGTGCCTGCCCTTATGACGCGGTCTTGCACCCACCCCCCATCAGTTTGGAGATTCGAGGAAAGGAGATAGTCTGTAATATAGCTAAAAACTGCGGGAATCAATTAAAAAAACACTCTGGGTACATATATGAAGCACAAATAGCAACGTAAGAAGGTTAAAAGCTCTGAAAAGTCGATTTTGCATGTTATGGGACCTTTAAGCACAAAGCCCCTAAAAAAATCCAAGCATCATTCCAAGCATTTATTTCACCTCTGCACCTCTACACCACATTTTGCCGTATTTTCCGGACTAAGTCGCTCCGGAGTATAAGTCGCACCAGCCAAAAAATGCATAATAGAGAATAAAAATCCAAGACCAAGAACATCTTGAAATGCAATTCAAAATAATAACAGATTAGAGAACAAACAACGTGGTACACCTATGCTAATGTAACACCTTCAGCTACATGACGCACAGACGGACACAGATGCTAACAGTGGCACATTACCCACACCGGACTGGCTTCACGTTCAGTCGGTACCATCGACAAGATAGAGTTACACAAAGCATGAACCATCGATATTGAAGAAAGACTGGGTTACGCCAAGTATGAACCATCAATACTAGAGCACAACAACACAGTGAATAGGTGAACATGCTAACGTAACATTCAGCTACATGAGGCACAGACAACGAACTGCCGTAAGTGTCTGGTATGTTAACATAACAGTTATTCAGATAACTGTAGCATAAAGAACATGCTGACAAGTTTATCAAAGCATCAGTATTACCCCAAATCACTAAATCCATTGAAAACTTCTTCCTCGGTCAACACCAGACAATAGGCACCGCACGGCAAAAGCACATGCATCGATACCAAGTTTATTTTACAGTTGTACACGGAAGAAAAAGCTGCATTCATACCTTATAAATCGTCCTTGTTGAAGACTTCGGTTTGGTCCTGTTCTAGTCCTGGTTTAGTCCTGCTCCAGTCCAGGTTTAGTTCCAGGATTAGCCTCGGTTTATTCCCAATTTTGATGTAGTGTTTGCGAAAGTGTGAACGCAGCCTCAACATTGTTTTGAGTAGTTTTGATTAGTTCCGATTTTACTTGTACATAAATTATTGTGCGTCACAACCTCCCAAATCACAACCTCCTCATGTGATACAATCATGGATCTATTATAATATCTGAATATCAGCATGATGTAGACACCCCCAGTGGCCACTTCATCGGTACTGCAGCCAAAGAAATCGTGCAGAAAGCTATTTTTCCCTAGAGCGCAACGTAATGAGGGTCGGCGCGAGCGTGTGGCCACTGCCGTGGTTTGAAGTGTGTATGGTTGCCGTTAGCGTGATTGCCGCCGTGGATCGGCGTGAGCGTGGCTGCCAGCGGGGCTCGGAGCAAACGTGGCTGGGGATGGGTGATTGAGGGGGGATGGGGGGGAGTAGGGTCGGCGTAATGGTAATGATGAATGGGATGAGGGGTGAAGGAGAGAATGAGCGGCGCTGGCATGGAATATGGCAGAAGCCCGAAGGCGATGTGAGCATGTGTGTAAGCCTACAAGGTGTAAAGGTTGCATAAGTTGGCAGAAAAGGAAGCAGAGATTTCACGTGAGAAGAGAGTAGGAACGGCTTGGTTAGCAACTGTCAGAATAGTGTAGTATAGTAAGCATGAGCAGAGAGTGAAAAGATAGAATAGCTTAAGCCAGAATGATAATGAATGGTAAAGAGCCAGCGCATGGAAGATGGTACATTGATAGGTACATGGATTTTTGAGGGCTAGCCTCGAGGCCCTGCGCTAAGAGCCTGTCCGGTGTCATATGTGCTAGTAGTGAAGCTATACGCATGTTAGGTAACTTGGCTTTAGCTGTAGGTTGTAGCTGTAGGTTGTAGGTTGTAGCTGTAGGATGAAGCGGTAGGTTGAAGCGGTAGGTTGAAGCAGTAGGTTGAGGCAGTAGGTTGTAGCAGTTGGTTGTAGCAGTTGGTTGTAGCAGTAGGTACAGAGGAGGGATGGAGGAAAGCATGTTGATGGAGTTGAGTGCAACTGCAAAGAAGGAGATGAGAGAAATTATTACATGAGAAAGACTGAGAAAAGAGGGAGCAGGTACAGGTGTTAGACTCAATGAAACGTTTGAACTCAACATTTGTTAAGGACACAGGATGCTGGGACGCTGCCAAGTCCCTATGAACATCTGTTTTGAATTGAGTTATGCAACCTGGCTCCCGCCACCAGAGGGAGCTGAGAGGTCGAGCTGCAGGCCCGTGGAGCGATGGTGACGTCATCAGAGAGAGAGCGGACCTGCATTGGCGAGTCCTCTGGAGAACGTGGCTACTGGAGACACGACCGACTGAAAGTTCAGCCTGGGAACAGGTCAGAATCTGATAGAAAACGGCTGATGATTTTGCTCGAGCAAATTCTCTGGCAGAGACGACAAGAGATGCTGTGGATAGGCCTTGAGGTGTGGTTAAAGAGTGGAGGAGTAGAGGTTGAGGCGTGGTCCTGCTCCCAAACCTAAGTTGACGATTAACATATCCAACTACACAAACATTTGAACTGGTGCCCACTGTGTCTTTTACGTCTGGTGCGTCCTTTGGCGAAGGGCGAATTAACGAAGAGGATTTTATGTAATCCATAACTTTATTTTGTTCAGCAATTTCATTTTCTGGTAGTAAAGGAAGCAGTTATTTGTGTAGTTCAGTGGGCTACATACACAGTGAATCCATGTTCATCAGAAGTGAAGGGATTTCAAACACATTTTCTTTTTATTTGGTTTGTGCCTTCAGTTTATTCATGGCACTTTTATGGTCATGTTTGAGTCGTTCAATATTACTTTCCAAAACCAATTCACTTGTAGTTTTATTTCAAGTGAACGAAACAGATTTAATCAAATGCGTATTAAAAATCCATCCATAAACATTACATTTAAAATCAATAGACTGTGTAAATTCAATCCAAACAATTCAATAATCTGGATTAGCCTTTTAGACAACACCAACGCAACATATTTTTATGCCACGAAGTCCCAAACTCCATATCAAATAATTCATGGGGATACTGCTCACCCTCAAAACACGATACCCCATACATTAATTCATTAAATCAGCATCTTAAGCAAAATAGATTCCTTAATCCACACATCCACATAGTCCTACCTGTCTGCTGGAGAATGAATGGCGTTGTGTTTGTATGACTTAGCTCTAGCTCCTTTGTTTGCCGGCTAATTTGGGTGAGATGACTTGGCGAGGTGATTTTCATTCATTGGGGTTAGTCGTAATCGTAATCGTAAAGCTGACAGGCCATTACATCAGACCCAAACAACTTTTTAATCTTAAACCAAGTTGGTGCCGCAGACGAATGCACTGGTGTTTTAGTGCGCTTTTTTGGGTCTGTTTTTGTGTGCAAATTGTGTGTCAGCGTGCTCTTACACGCATGAAGAGCTCTTAAACATTAGAACAACAACTCCTATGGATCTAATCCCAGCAGCATCTGCTGCAGATTTTACTCTTGTTTTGGCTTAAAGCGTGAGACGCTGGAGACGAGGAAAGCGAGCGGGGGCTCTTGTGCGTCTTCGGAAACGCGGTGCACATCTGCTCTTACCTGGGATCTTCCTCTCCAACGTGGCCTCCTTGTACTTTATCCAGAGAGCAAGATCTAAGTACAATACATGTCTGGAGCAGCAGTTATCTGACAACAACCCCACTTCTGTGTGCAAGCCCAGAGCCCTCAACACTGCAAACTGCAAACTGGCCAAAGAACTCAATACATTTTACTCAAGGTTTAAGACCAGCCCCCCTCTCCTACCGTGGCAACCTCTGCCAACCCTATGCCTGACCCCCCACCCCCCACCTCCCCCATCACTCTCTTCAGTTCAGAGACAGGATGTGAATAGGCTCTTTCGGAAATCCAACCCCAAAAAGCTGCTGGACCAGAAGGTGTCTCCCCCTCTACCCTGAGACACTGCCACTTCCCGCTGGACTCCCTTGCAGTTTGCCCTCAGAGCCAACAGGTCTGTAGCCTACGCCATGAACCTTGTACTCCACTTCATCCTGCAGCAACTGGAATACCCAGGATCCTGTTTGTGGACTTCTTTCCTGCTCTGCTCCAGGACAAGCTCAGGACATTCTCGGACAACTCCATAGGGCTGTGTACTTTCTCCTCTCCTCTTCTCCCTGTACAGCATCCAAATATGCTCGAGTCCAAGACAAGACCATCATTTTTTCTTTTTTTTTTAAGTACCAATACAACCCACATTTTTGGTTGGGTAAAAATGTTACTGTGTCAAAAAGACAGCAGTCTTAACTAAAACCAGCAGGTTACGTGTGAGTCTGACTGCTTTATTTTAGTCCAGTTTAGACCAGGCTCGGGCATCTGTTCAGGATGCCTCTAGGACGCCTCCCTGGGGAGGTGTTCTGGGCATGTCCCACCGGGAAGAAACACCAGGACACGCTGGAGGGACTATGTCTCTCGGCTGGCCAGGGAAAGCCTCAGGATCATTCCAGGAGCTTCCCCCTGCGACTCGGCCCCGGATAAACGGAAGAAGTTGGATGGAGACCTGGCCTTGTGCTCATATACTTTCATAGTCCACATAATAAAGCATATTTAAGGTTTGCCTAGAATAATAATTGTTGTGGTCAATTGAGTCTCATCATGCTTTAGACTTTGGAGTGAAAACTCCAGGCCACTATGGTCTCTCTTAAAGGGAAACACATTTACCACAACATACGCCAAACCCAGCATCAAAACCTGGATATAGGTCACAGATATGAAATATGAAATTTGAATATGGCTGTGATGAGCTGAGAGCAGAGGTGTGTGCAGGATTGAGGCTTTGTGCTAATCCGATTGAAGAGCGATTTGTTGCTTTATATTTGATCAAAGCTGCAAGATGTAAACCAGGCACGGAACAAGAGAGCGCCTTCATAATAGTAATACAGGCCACAGAAGGCTAACATGAATGGAAATAAAACTAGAACATTTTAACTGAGATGTATCTTAGACCGTCTTGAGACAGGTTAGTTTTACCCTACTGATGATGTGTTGTTGCAATAGTAAACCTTTTAAATAAATTTTTGCAACAGCAAGGACCATTTAGTTGTGAAACACTGCCTCCTGGTGGTTTGTCTGCACAAGTACAAAGGCGATTCTTCTGAAATGAGGTCCAAATTATATCAAATTATGATCAAAGAGCAGAGTTGGGGGTAACGCGATAGCTGGTAGTAAAATTACTTTTTAAGAGTGACAAGGAATGTAAATGCATTAGTTTTGTGCGTCCATGTAATCAAGTACTCCCCAAGTTACTTTTTAAAATCAGTAACACGTTAGTTTTGGTTAGGTCTCATCTCCTCACCGCAATCCCAGAGCCAGGTTTGTTTCCCAGCCGCAGAGTAGAGAGAGAGTCGCAGCTCCAAATACTCAGCATATTATGTGGTGAGTTTGATTAAATAAACTACAGGCCTAAAACACGCATTTAGTTGTTGTGCGTCCGGTTGTGCGTCAATGCTCTTATGTTTTTCATTGTTGAGGACAGGCCTACACGTGCTTATTGTATCGCAGTGTATTGTGTTACTCTGTCAACATAAAACATAAATAAATCTCAGTCAAACGCATTTACTTTGCTTGTTTATTTGATATTTGAATGATTATATTACTGTGTTCTGTATTGCAAAGGGATCGTTGGCAAACAATATAGGTTATACAATAATGTTAGTCATTTTCAACTCAAGAGTACTCGAACGCGTAGGGCAGTGATGTGTTTGTTAGGGCAGTAACAAGGTAACGTTACTTTTAAAAGTAATGCTACCCAACACTGTTAAAGAGTTGATTGTTTCCAGTAATTAATATACAGCAGTAATGTCAACGCTATGGCCCAGAGCCAAATGCTCGCTTTACCCTGAGAAGTACTTTTTACTGCATGTTTAATGTGAGACACTGCAGGTGAATAGGAAGTAAAAAAAACATTTCGAGAGATATGAATTTGGAGCTTCTTCTGAAGTTTACTTTCATAAGTGTGAGAAAAAACTATAATTTTAAAGTGAATGAGGAGAGAGTATTTTTGAAAGTAGTTCCCACCCCACTCATTGCCCCTCCATAGAATTATTGAGCATAGAACTATATTTAGATCTGGAAGTTTAATCCTCAAACAATACATTGACACTCTTTGGGAGATTTCTTTCTGAGCCCAGACGCTGAAGTTCCTCAGAACGACCACTACTCACCTCCTTCCACATGCATGCACACTAGAGACAAAGCAGAGCAGAGAAGGGAATCAGATTCGTAAAAGGTCAGAGAGCGTAGATAGATCTACATTTGTGGGCCTGATGTTTATTTTTTCCGTAAGTGACGATTTGATTTGTAGGTATTTGAAAAAATAATTACCCCTGAGGCCATGTGCGGAAATGTTGTGTTTTTTGTTGCTTATGTAGTCATGGCTGTTCCAAAGTGGGGTGAAGTTAGATGGAATTTGTGAATTGGTAACATTTCCTCTAGGCTTTCAGAGTAGAGGCTATGGTTAGAGCATCAAAGCATTTTTGTCATTTTATTGATTTGGTTAGAAATGGGATTTTAGCTATATTTAATTATTTGCATAAGTTCTATTTCTAGCCATATCTCTGATATTAATCAGATTGGGTGATGTGAGTCCATTTGTAAATGGGGTTTATTTAAAATGGTGAATAGAGAGAGTGGACATCCTTGCCTCGTCCCCCTGTGTTGTGTGAAGCTTTGTGATGTTAGTCCATTGGTTGTGACTGTGGCAGATGGGGATGTGTATAGAATGTAGATCCAGTTAATAAATGACTCTCCAAATCCAAATCGTGTAGTGTGGTGATTAGAAATTTCCAGTTGACCCTATCGAAAGCTTTTTCTGCATCTACTGTACTGATGAGTAATGCATTAAATTATATAATCTGCGGGTGTTGTTGGATGCGTGTCTTCCATTTATAAAGCCGGTCTGATCATGATGGAGGATATGTGGTATAATGATATGATGTAATGCTTTACTGATTATTTTTAAGTCATGAGTGAGATGGGATGGTAATTAGTTATGAGTATGTGGTCTTTGTTGGGTTTAGGGATGTGTGATATTAGGGCTTAATTTAATTGTTTACTAAGATGCACACTCCTCTTTGTTTTGATTAATAGTAGGAGGAAAACAATGGTTAAAATTCCTGTAAACACATCCAATTGCATGTGTGAGGTCATTTTGTACTTGTCTGTGAGCCAACTCCATGAACGTTCCATGTTAAAAAATGTAATTGCATAGATTTATTAGATTTATGGAGGGTATTTTGAAAATACTCTGTGAGAATGTGTGTGTGTGTATGTGTGTGTGTGTGTGTGTGTGTGTGTGTGCGTGTGAGAGAGAGCAAAGGAGAAACTACAAAAAATGAGATGGAGAGTGATATGGTTAGAGTGAGAGGAGCAGTATATTATGTAATTTACATTTGTATTGACGTTACTAAAGGGGGTGGTGTCTTTGTCTCTGTAAAACTGTCCATCAAATAGTTTTGTATCTACTGTAATGACTTATTTTTTTTACTTCATCTTGCGCAGCTTCTCAAACATTTCCAAGCGCGCCCCCGTTTGGAGATAAAAAATGTATCCCCCCTCCCCTTCTGTAAAGTATGGTTAAGAAAAAAAATATATATTATTGCATATTATCCTGAAATAACAGTAATAATTTGAGTTTAAATAGGCTGAATTACCCTGTTTTTAGTTTCATTCACAGACTTGTAAGCGACTTTTCTGTTTCCGCTTTTCACAATTATAGCCTGCCAGTAACGGCAGAACACAGAGTGTCTCTTCTCCTGATCAAACAGAGCAGGTCAGTCACCTGTCTGCAGTGGGACCGCACAGAATTGGGGCTTCACTACAGTGAATGAGGCATTTCAAGGGGAGGACGCACTCACATTACTCCTTGCTCACTGTGGATCACTTTTACCAGTCCACGATTGTCACACACAGACTGCTAGGCCAATGGGGCAAAATCTGTATAGGTCTTAGTTTTTCAGTTTGTGGTGACTTTCAGGGGGCAATATAAATCCACTAGATTTAGATCTGTAGTAGTCAGGACTATCATCCGTAATAAGCTGTTAATTGGCAACATACCGATGGGATACGAAAAACACAAAGAGTGATTTAGAATGCAGAGAAAACACTTTATTTACATCTTAAAATAGCAGTGAAGGGATAGAGAGATCTATCATAATATAATGATCGGATAATATATAAATTATCACGTAATATCAAACTGGCCCCTAGTGGTGATATTATTAATGACACATTGAACTTCCAAACTAATAGTGAAACATTGATTACACAGTTTGGTAGATAATTCCACGTACACAGTAAATACATTAGAAATATAAAGTATAGTGTATATACATATTGTGATTTATGGTACATTTGTAGCATTTCGAGCATAATATCTGCTCTTGACCATGTCTTCATTCATCATCATCTGAATCAGAGTCAGATTCGAAATCAGATTCTCTTTCACTTTCTGATTTCCTATTCATACAATCTCAGTTGGAAATCTGCACAAGTCAGTGCACTAAACTAAATCAGACAATGCAGTTATGTACTTGCCACATAGTTCTCATGGAGAGCTGCCTAAATTACATGAATTTAACAAAGATGTGGGCTTTTAGTCTTAGTATGTCATATCATATAATTCAAGGAGGATTTGTGCTTGATATTCACACTTGGACAGCGGTTCCCGTCTTCGGGTTCTGGAATGGGCAACTTTGACATATTTGACCCTTTTGCATATTATATACTGCTCTGGTAGGACATAGCTGTTTCTTGGTGCTGAAGATTTAGATTTAGCTCAGTCTAGCACTTTTCCGAGGTGGAGTTGCAATGACATCATCAGGGTTGACGTCACTTTGTCTAGCACAGCGCTTGATAGCCCTTTCTATCTTAGTTTTATCAGTGAACCTCCTGTAGCATTGTTTGTGATACACTAGTTGATCTATACTAGGGCACTCTCCAAAAGTTGCAGCATTCCATGGGGGCTGCCATCTTGGCCCATCTTGCAATTTGATTGGCTTATTGACACTTAGCCACCTATTGCTGAAAATTATAACTAGAAATACTGAAGAAATATTGTGTAGCCCCCTATTGTCCATAGTCTAAACTAAGCGTAATTGGAATGATGAAAAGGGGCTAATTAAAAACTTCAGAGCAACCATTGGCATGGGAACTTTTTGGAAATCGCTTGAAAATTCTCTCTGAAATAAAAAATAAATTAAGTTGCCCCTTGAGAGTCAACATGAAATGGCAAGATACAGATTTTGCCCCATGGCCTTTTCTGTGCGATGCGTTTATGTTTCACATTTAGCACGAAAAGCATATAGGATCAATGTAGGAAGGAAAATAATGCAATTTTTTTTTTCAGATATACCGTATTTTCCCCACTATAAGTCAAACTTAAAAGCCGCACTTAAAAGCCGTACTTAAAAGCCGTACTTAAAAGCCGTACTTAAAAGCCGCACTTATATGGATATATGAATTATTTCTGGTTGTGCTTTCTGACCTTGAAGTGATTTTGTGTGGTACACGTGTATAAAGAAGACTTGGGACACTAGAGACTCAGATTCACTTCTAGAAGCACGTTTACGGTACTCCGAAACCGGAAGTCCCAACAACATGTATGCAAAGCATTCTGGGAACAGTAGTCCACCGCTACTCACAGCGCTTGTGGCGCTCTGTCAAAATGTAAACTACATCATCCGTAAGGAACAATGTGGATACCTAAATAAAGGACTCCAAATTAAGGACCCCAAGATGGCTCCTTCCAAGAGATCATGGGTCTATTATATCATCGCAAGAGACACGCTTACGCAGACTTTAAACTCTGGGCTCAAGTATCAGTCAACTGTGGTCAGAGCTTTCACGAAGGCCATAATCATCACTGAACTGCCGCGTGATTCGGAGATACATCTGGGGATGCGGGATGTAGCCCAACTGTTAAGCTCTGACACTGAAGATGGAACATTTGAGGGATTTGTGGACGAGGAATGAACTGAAAAAGTGAGTGTATTGTGTTTTATTTTACTTGTTTATAAGTGAGCAAGTTTGAGAATGGTTGTGAATATTCACAACAACTTTCAGACAAGCTCACTTATAAACACGTCTAAAATAAATGTTAGCGTATTGTCTTTTAGCGCTAACAGAGTGTGTTTTGATGTTGAACAATGTTGATCTGAATGAGTTGAACGCGTTTAATAAACCTCAACTGACTCTGACTTATCCATCTGTTTTGTTTTGCTTAATGTGCTTTATAGTCCGGTGCGCTTTATATATGAAGTATCCATAATAGACCATTTATTGATGGTGCACTTTATAATCCGGTGCGCCTTTCCATGCGCAAAATATGGGTGGTCAGAAGCGGAGCAAGTTTTAGACTCAAAAGGTGGAGGCAGGAGACAAGCGCGGGGACCTGAACATAAGCGCACAGAAGGACAGGGGAGCGACAGAAGCACATATTACACAAGAGGCTGAAGCCGAGACTCATTCTAAAGTAAATTGTGTGAGGGATAGAGGCAGGCTGACCCACTCCTCCAGTGCTCTCTTGTATTTAGAGATTAACCACGTGTTGGGCGTTTTTCTATCATGCGTAATGTGCGTACATTTCTGCCTTGTCGCTGAACTTGACTCCTAAAAGGTATACGCGTTGGAAGGTGATGTGCTTGACAGTCTCTGGTGTAAGTTTGAGCTGGTTAACCATGAAGTTCTTAACAGATTTTTCGGGGTTGTCGATGAATGATTCGGGAATGTCGGTGGAGATTAGATTGTCTCTCATACTGTAAATCCAGGATGGTTTCTCGCATTGCTTTGTTTTCGGCGATGACGGCGGTGGAACATTTAGCGCTGAGTGTGTCCATGGAGCTTTTTATTGATCTGTTTTCTTATGTGAGTGAATAGACTTGTTGTTGACTGTATTCCAGGCTATGGCTATGGTTTTGTGCCGTACTTAGAATAGTGAAAGTCTGGCATCTATGTTGGATAAGCACTCGTTGATTTCAACCAATATTTTGGAACAGCAGTTTTTGCTGTTGATGGTGGTGAGAATGAGGAAGAATCAGTCTAAACTGCACGTTTTGCACGGTGCACAGATTCTGTTGTGTCGGGGGGGGGCAAAAAATACCAGAAAGACGGAAAAATAGACAAAAGTTTAGATAAAAGAAAAAGTCGAGGGAAAGTTTGTTTTCTTCCTTGCAGCAACGCACTGCCATGTTGAATCGCACGTCTCGTGAGAGTATTGCACCCATAGCGACATCAGGCTCTCTTTGTCTGTGAGCCAACTTCTACACTATCACAAAACCACCATCCTACCACCATCCTACCCTACGCAAACATTTTATCAACACATGCATGTATTGTTGTTATTATCATCATCCGTTTTATTTTCTGTAGAACTTTGAACCGGATTCAAGGTTTCTTATCTTGCCATTCAAATCTTGAGACAGTTTTATTCCACTCATCAAACAGCCGGTTGCGGATGGAAATAGTTTTTTTTAGCATCTACTGCAGAATCCGTGGAGGAGTATGTTTCTATATCAACACCTGGTCTTCAGATGTGTCTGTGATCTCCAAACACTGCTTTCCTGCTCTGGAATATCTTTTCATCAACTGCAAACCATTCTACCATTCCATCATTGTCCCTGTCTCCAAGAAGCCCTGAAGCACTGGACTGTGGCGCTGATGTGTGTAGTCTTGAAGTAATTTGAAAGCCTGGTCTCGCCTTCACCTCTCCCCTGCTGGACCCTCTGCAGTTCGCCTGCAAAGCCAACAGATCTGTGGACGACGCCATCAACCTGGCACTCCACTTCATCTTGCAGCAAAAAACTGATCAAGTTTGTGGACGACACCACCCTCATCAGGCTCATCTCGGACGGGGATGAGTCTGTCTACAGGAGGGAGGTGGACCGGCTGGTGTCCTGGTGCAGCGGTAACAACCTAATGCCCAGAAGACAGTGGAGATGACCGTGGACTTCAGGAAAGTCGGGGAAGGATAGACTTGACTGTGCCACATATAGACCAATCTTAATTCTGAATGTGGACAGATTAAATAATGTTCATAGGGGCTTGGCAATGTCCCAATGTTGCAAAGTCCCCTGTTCTTAGACCCTCCTTCGGCTAAGACAAACTACAAAACCTCCTTGGAAAAAAGTAAAAATCTGGAGGAGTTCCACAGTGAAGGAGAGATCCGATTCCCGCGAGATAGACAGAGGAGCTGGGCCCACTCAGGAGGAGAACCAGTTCTTCGAGGCAGATGAAGAACCGTTCATATGGAGTAAAGACCCTTTCTCCAGGGAGTCGAGGAGCATCTGGGTCCACAGGTCATCGATGTGCCTGTCCCACTCCCGGCGGGGAAGTGGAAGAAGAAGAAGAAAAAGCAATGAACAGTTTGCAAGTGAAATTAAATATTAAATATTGTTTGATAGAAGTAGTGGTCAGAAGCAGAGGATAGTGGTCAAGTTGCCATAATTCCCCCAGCATAGTTGCTCCTAGGGCAGCGTAGTTGGGAAACTGTAGATTTTTTCTAACTGACCTGACCATAAGCGATTTATTGATTATTGTTATTTCCAACTGACCTGACCATAAGCGATTTCAAACAGGAGACTGTGTTGGCCTCTTTAGCATGGACAGGGAGCTGATTCCATAACACAGGCACTTGGTAGCTAAACGCTCTACCTCCTACTGTACTTTTAGAGACTCTTGGGACCCCCAGAAGGCCAGCATTTTAAGAGCAAAGAGCTCTGTTTGGATGATATGGTTCTATAGCATCTTTGAGGTAGGGTGGGGCCATGTCATTTATGGCTTTGTAAGTCAGGAGTAGAATTTTAAATTTGATTCTAAACTCGACAGGGAGCCAGTGAAGATTTGAGCTGTCATCCACACATAACCGCACATGTCTTTTAAAACTGTGCTTATGGAAAACTCTGACCAAAGTGAAGATTTTTGTAAACTCCGGTTTTGTGTTTGAGGGTGAACATGGATAACCGGTGTAGGTGTAATCCCTCATTCCCTCAGGCGGGTCTTACCACAGAACAGTATTAATATCGGAGTTCTCGATCTAAATTCTTTTATTGACAATGACTCTTGGATGAGAGTCGAAACGTCTATTTTTTCTAACTGAGTCCAGATGACTACAACTGAAGCTTTTTCTACTATGGATAACCGGTGTTTTAAGTTCCCAAACGTCACTGTTTGTGTGCTTTGTCCGAGTGTGTATGGCCTAAGTCTACAGAGAAGGAGAGAAAAGAGGTGAAGATGTGAAGAACCAGGGGCTGTGCAGCAAACTCAGGGCCTGGGGGTAATAGGGTGAAGGGGGGTGAAATTTTATTTTATTAAAAACAAAATAAAATCATAACATGAAAACAAGTGAATAGGCAGTGACCTGCGAAAATAGCATATCTAAAATTCACCAGAGTTTAGGAAATCACATATAATTTCCAAAGTTTTCCAGACCCGCCCAGACCCACCTGTTGTGCTTCTGCCTATAAACAAATTAAACTTGAATGTTGAAACTTGTCCTTGAGTGCCTTGAAGGTGGAAAAACACTACACTGAAGTGAAAGGCATCTGATCTATCACACAGAGATAGTGCAAGCAGCGCCCCCTGTGTCTGTTTTTCAGGTCTGCTGGGGATGGTGGCACACATGATGTTCACCACAGCCTTCCAGCTCACAGTTAGTCTGGGCCCGGAGGATTGGAAGCCTCAGACCTGGGACTACAGCTGGTCCTACATGTAAGTACAAGTACAAATACTTTGTTATCCAGAAATTGTAGACCAAACACAAGTAACTGCCCTCTTCTAATTGATATTTCAGTTTCAATGTTTCAGTTTTGAAGATTTTTGGACCCTAACTGAGCAGTGATTCCTGGCCTAAATCGGGATTATCAGTGATTCTCAGAGACTTTTGGTCTTAAGAGCATAAACAAAACATGATTTATATTATATAAAAAAAAAAACAGCAATGGCGTTATTAGATAGTGCGGACAAATTGTTGTTGATTATATGTGTGTTACGTTTTCCAACTAGTAATAACAGTAGATATTATCCTTCCACCTCCACTTTCTAAAGTTCACTTAGTAAAGTAGGATTTGTGGTGCATGGTAAAAGGAAATAAAGATGTTATTATATCTGTTGTCTTCTTAAAACGCTTCTCTGTGCGCTGGAGATGCAGACACATGTAACAAACTGATTTCAATATATGTTCAACTATCCACAACCACTGCCACTGATGAACTCTGTGACATCACACAAATTGGAACTACACTGACAATCATAAGAGCTTAAATGCAGGGGAAGTGGGAAGTGGGAATTAAAAAAACAGATTAGAACAATTTAAGAATAAGATCAAGGTTGAGGGGATAGCACGTGTGTTTACTGCATGTCATTCCCCGGTTCAGTCCCATTTCACACTTTGCTGTCCTGTCGGATAAAGTGTACGGGCCCAAACGTTCTTCACATTTTAGATGTTTTTTTTTTTTCTCGCATCTAATTGTTTTATACAATAAAGAGGAATACTCTTTTCATTTCTAAAGAAGAATGACGAGATTTTTTGTCAACTCTTGTACATTTGTTGAAAGAAAGATTATCATCAATCCAGATGTCCTAGAATTTGTAGTAGGTTACAGGATTTGAACAGGCTCTTTCTGAAATCCAGTCCCTGAAAAGCCGCTGGACCAGACGGTGTCTCTCACTCCACCCTGAGACACTGCGCACTGAGGAGCAGACCTGTCTTCACAGACATTTTTAACACCTCCCTGGAGTCATGCCCTGTCCCAGCCTACTTCAAGTTGTCCATCGTCATCCCTGTCCTGTTGGATTCAATATAACTGAGAAAATAAGACAGGACATGGTTGTTTAGTTAAGTGACTTTATTCATACTCCTCAGCCTCCTCGGGGAGGAGAATCCGACCAATAGTCAAACCTCGGATTCAGGAAGAGCAGAGTGGTTTTCGTCCTGGTCGTGGAACACTGGACCAGCTCTATACTCTCCATGGGGTGCTCGAGGGTTCATGGAAGTTTGCCCAACCAGTCTGATTTAAGATAGTTCCGGTAGATCGAAGAAGTGGAATTGGGGCGATTGTCGAAGTTCGGTGCAGAGCGTCAGATTTTGGGACAGTGAATCGTAAGTAGGAGTTGGCGGTGATTTGAGTATAAGTACGTTGACGGATTGACAGAGGGGAGTAGACTGAGAGTCTAGAGAATTATGAGGTGTGGCATAATAGAATCCCTTACTGATATACTAAAGAGGTGTTGAATGAGTGCCTTCTGACTGATCGAACCCCCAAAGAATGTCCGGAGCGATACTGGGGTATAATTCAAACAGACGTGGAGGACCCGTTAGAGCAGCCAGAAACGAGCTGCCTTCCCTTGAGCCTTGGACCGAGAGAAAGAATCATTCTAGTGCTGAGTCCAATGGTCGGCTGAAAATATTTAAATGCGAGAGTCTGCTACTTCTGTGTTTTTACTTGAGAGGTGCTCTAAAGTTACTCGTCGTGGGGACAAGAAGCAGATTCCTGGTCTGAAATGAAGAAGGGCTTGCCCTATAGGATGATGTGAATGCCTGGTAGAAGAGACTAAGCACTTGAGGACTGTCTAGTGCGTATGGCAGCTGGAATGAGTTGGAAGGGGCTAGAGTGCATTGAGTGGTCTTCGATTGATGCTGGCTTGAGGTGCATGCTGAGAGATGTCTCTTCTGAGAAAGAAAGAGGGAATGTGAGATGATTGAGCATCCCGGTGCCCGGTGACGGCTCCAGAGAGAGACAGCATCCCGGTTAGGGCTGCAACGATTTTTCGAGTAAATCGAGTAATTTAATTACAAAAAAGCTTTGATTATTATTTTATTGCCTCAATGATTCGTTTAATTTACATATTTACTTAAAAACATGTGAATCTGTGGCGTGCGGAGGGCACCGAACGTCTTGTGACGTTTTTGTTTCCCACGGAGCCTGTTCCGCCCACCACAACAACTTTGCTTCCCAGTCACACTCCTACGTTTAAAACATACCGCCCTCTCCTCTGCTGCTCCTTGAAACAGCCAATATCCATGAACACAGCAGGAGGACCGCGACCATGTTATACTAGAATCAGAATCAGAATAAGGTTTATTGCTATTGTCAATGTACAAAATTCACAAACATAGGAACTTGCCCTGGTGACACTCAAACAACAATTATAATAAATAATAAAAAATCTGATGTGAAACAGAAAACAGAAAGTCCGCAATAACACGGAGGCCAAAGTGACCGGCACACCATCGCCGCAAAATACAAAATGCATAGCCACTGCTCAAAACACCAGGAATCACTGGTTCCACCCAAAAAAAGTTTTCTAAACAAATTTCTTATTTGAAGGTATGTGACAGAAACGCAAATTAATTCATAGCTACTGTAATTGTTTACAAACAGACTGGTGACAAGTTAATCAGTCCTTTATATATTCTTTATATACAAACAGAACCGTTTGGACTGGTGAAGGGAAATGTTGCTGTTTTGGGGACAAACTTATGTGAAATTAAGAATAAAATGTTTTGGTTTTTTTTAAGCAGAAACTCAATTTGTTATTTGTTTATTACTTTGAACTATTATGTTTATTTAAAAAATGATTTACGGAATGTACAAAACATTTACCGATTAATCGTCGAAGAAATGAATCGATAGATTACTCAATTATTCAAATAATCGATAGCTGCAGCCCTAGTCCCGGTGCCTGGTGACGGTTCTGGAGGGACACAGTGTCCCAGTGTCCGCTGAGACCATGGTGAGGACGCGGAAAAGGCTCGAGTAGGATGTGGGATGAGTGATGGAGGGAGGATGAATAAAGAGTCAAAAGGCGATCGAATGGGGGACGGCAAGGCTGACGACAAGTGGATATTTATCATCATAGCATCTGAAAGAAGTGCCCTCCGATTTCGGGCCGATGCAGGCTGGCCACGGTCCGGTCTGCGTGAGACGCGCACGGGAGCGATGCACAGGAGCAGAGTGGGGAGTTGAGGCCTTAGCGGGAACTGTGGTGTGAGCTGAGGCCGCACAGCGGCTGGTTGAATGAGGGGGAGAAGAGCGAGAAGAAGGGTCCTATTAGCTATGGAGTAGAGGTCGGTGTGCGAACAGGTCAGAATCTTATAGAAAACGGCTCATGATTCTTGTTCAAACTGACGTTTTGGCTGACTAATTGTCTCTACGTCAAGAGAGCAGAGACAACAAGATATGCTGGGATAGGCCTGTATAAAGTGGCTTCTGGGTAATTAGAGATGTGCTTAAAGAGTGGAGGCGTGGTTTCACGTCGTATCGCTATTTTCGATACTTCTCCCGTTTTGCCTGGATATCATCTCTGCCTCCTTGGTTAGGATGCAATACGACAGAAGTGAGTTGTTACATCTGAACTTTGTGAGACCGGCCGGCGTGCCAGACATCACGCTACAGATCCCGGGTCTCATTCGAAGATGTCCTGTAACATCGATGGGGAAACAGGGAAAGAAGAGAAGGGAGAGGGGAAAACGAGGAGGCGTCCGGCTACGACTGAGGGAGATGCGGCTTAACCGGCTTCCGCTGCCCTCAATGACCCTGGGGAACGTCCAATCTCTAAGAAATAAAATGTATGAACTCCAGGGGAATGCCCGTTTCCTTAAGGATTACAAAGACTGCTGCGTGATCGCGTTTATGGAAACATGGCTAACCGAACGCGACCAGGACTCAGACCTGATGATCAGTGGCTTTGGAGCACCGCACCGCCTGGATTGGAACAGTGAGGTGACGAAAAAAACCCAGGGAGGAGGGGTATGTCTTTACATTAACCAAAGATACTGTACTGCTGTAACAGTGAGAGAACGCATCTGTACCCCTGATGTGGAACTTTTATCAGTGTCATTGCGCCCGTTTTACCTGCCCCGTGAGTTTCCCCAGCTCTTCATCACAGTTGTGTATATCCACCCCAGAGCACACGCCCCTACATGCTTGTAGAACTGTGTATGAAGTAGTACAAAAACTGCAGTCTATCTCCCCTGATGCCCCAGCTTTTGTACTGGGTGACTTTAATCATGTTTCCCTCAAGAAGACGGTCCCCAACTTCCATCAATATGTAACCTGTCCCACCAGACAGGATAAGACTATTGACCTATGCTATGGGTTAGTAAAGGATGCATACAGGTCACTTCCATTACCTCCTTTGGGCCACGGAGACCACAACTGTGTGTATCTCATGCCCACTTACAGGACTGTTCTGAAGAGGGAAAAGGTCGCTACAAAGGACATTAAAAATTGGACAGAAGAGTCTGTGCAGTGTCTACAGACCTGTTTCCACTGTACTAACTGGGATATGTTCATAGAGGCATGTGGGGGAGATTTAGATCAGTTAGCCGATGTAACCTGTTCTTATGCCGCATTCTGTAGAGACATGATTATACCGTGTAATAACAAGCCATGGGTCACAAAATCTGTCAAATCGAGCATCCAAGCTAAGAAACATGCCTTCAAACATGGGACTGCCTCTGAATTGTACAGCGCCACTAGAGATATGAAAATTGAAATTTTAAGGGCTAAACAGGATTATAAAACAACTCTGGAAAATAAAATGGCTGCAAATAACTTGGGCTCAACCTGGTCAAGTATGAAGACCATCGCAGGCACGAGCAACTCAAAGAAAACAAGCACCGTCACTTTAGAGGGTTTTGCTACAGATTTTAACCTTGCAAACAATCTTAATAATTTCTTTTCAAGATTTGACACTTATGATTTCAGTAAAGATGTAAAGGATCTTAGTAATACATTAGCTGACTGGAATCACTTCGTAATAGAAGAGGAAAATGTTAAAAAGGTATTCTCTGCAACGAATTCAAATAAAAGCTATGGACCTGACAATATTTGTGGTAAACTGCTTAGGTTCTGTTCTAAAGAACTCTGTCCAATTATACCTTCTTACAAAAGCAGCATGTCCCAAAATGCTGAAAGGATGCAGTAGTTGTCCCAGTTCCCAAAACCAGCCGCCCCCAAGTACTGAATGATTTTAGGCCTATTGCACTATTGACATCTATTGTCATGAAAACTTTTGAAAAACTATTGAGGAATGAAATCCTAAAAAAAACGGAGTCTGATATTGACCAATTCCAGTTTGCCTACAGGCCACACAGAGGTGATGAGGATGCCACGGTCACTTTGATGAACGTGCTTTTTAAACATCTGGAAGGAAAGGGAACACATGCTACGCTTTTATTTATAGATTTCTCTTCAGCTTTTAACACAATCCAACCCCACATTTTAACAGAAAGACTCCTAGAGCAATTTGATTTGAGTCACAATCTTGTTGGCTGGGTTTTAGATTTTTTAACTAATAGGACACAAAGAGTGCGAGTCAAAGGAGTACTGTCTGACCAGATCTGTTCCTCCACTGGCTCTCCTCAGGGCTGTGTTCTGTCCCCTCTCCTGTTCATTCTTTACACCAACATGTGCCACAGCAGCAGGGAAGACAGATTGATACTAAAGTATGCAGATGACTCTGTCATTGTGAGCCTGCTACAAGGGAACCAAACGAGTCATGGTCCAGTTGTCCAGGATTTCGTAGACTGGTGTGACACGTCCTTTTTACAGATGAACATCTTCAAAACCAAAGACATGAATATAGATTTTAGGAAACTCCCGAGGACTAAGGAACTCACCTGGATAAAAGGTCAGACAGTGGAGTGTGTAGATCATTATAAATATCTTGGGACTATCATTGATAACAAACTAAACTTTGAGGCAAACTGTGAAGCCGTGTACGAAAAGGGGAACCAGCGTTTGTACTGCCTGAGGAAACTGTCCTCCTTCCACATAGACAGAACAATGCTCACTATGTTCTACCGCTGCTTCATTGAATCAGTCATCTCCTTTTGCCTGGTGTCTTGGTTCAGCAACCTACCCTTAAAAACTAAGAACTCCCTTTCAAATTGAATCAAATTGTGAGGTGGGCTAGTAGGCTGATTGGAGAGCCACAGCTGAACCCAGAATCCCTCCTCAATAGGCAGCTACAGAGGCTCTTTGGGTCCATCTTAGAAGACGGATCCCATCCACTAAATGCTGAATTTCAGCTTCTTCCATCAGGCCGCAGATACATAATGCCTCTGTGCAAAACGAAGTGATACAGGGGCAGTTTTGTTCCCTCAGCTATTAAAATACTAAATAGCCTGCACAGCCCTCTTAACCTATTTATCTATTTATTCTTTTTTGTATCTATGATCGCTTTTACTCTGTATTTTATCCGCTGTATTCTGACACTATTAACTGTTTGTATACTTGTTATCCATGTCTCTATGTCTGGAGCACTAGTCGTCTCTGTTGTGTCACTGCCCGTTTTCTGTCAATGTCATTAATGTTGTCTATGATGTGTAAGCAGCCCACTCTTTTTACCTGCAACCAAATCTACCCTCGGGTACAAATAAAGTTACCTTACCTTACCTTTGGTTGCTGTAGGAGTAGGAGGTTGAGGCGTGGTCCAGCTCCCGAACCTCTGTTGTCGATTAACACCTCCAACTACATAAACTTTAAACACAAAGAAAGATAAACAACCAGCAATAAATACAAAGAAACTGTTAAAATATTGATAAATATTTATAATTATTATTGTGTTTTCAGACTAGCATGGAGCTCGTTCACTGCCTGCATGGCCTCATCCGTCACCACCATCAACCGCTACACCAAGACCATCCTGGAGTTCAAGCACAAGCGCCGGAACATCGAGAAGAACTTGAAGATCAAGCAGAAGCTCCTGGAGCTGGACTTGCCTCAGCAGGTGTGGAACATGTACCTGAACTCTGTCCCCAGCAGAGCTGAAGAGCTGCTCGATCTATCGTCCAATGGCCGGAGAGTTTCTACCACATCCATGTTCCTGGACCTGCCCGAGCCGCACTCTGAGGGTTACTGCTGACCTCAGACTGTGTGATGGTCTCTGCTGAGCCCAGTCTATATTATCGGTTCTGCTGACCTCAGACTGTGTTAGGGGCACTGCTGACCTCTTAGACTGTGTGAGGGGCACTGCTGACCTCAGACTGTGTTAGGGGCACTGCTGACCTTAGACTGTGTTAGGGGCACTGCTGACCTTAGACTATGTGAGGGGCACTGCTGACCTTAGACTGTGTGAGGGTTACTGCCAGTATAATAAGCTGCTCCCTCTGGTGGTGGTGTTACTTAGCGCTGCACACGTGCTGTTGTCCCTGATTGTGAATTAAAAGTAAGTAGCACAGCAGCATGTGACGAGTCAAACCTAAGGTCTCCCCTTCTGATTTTACTGTGACATTTGTTTGAAACATGATCTCTAATAATAAATGTGTTTTGTGCATTCTTTAGATATAGCATATTTCCAATCTACCTCTAAACTTTTAGCTGTGTTAAAAAATATATATTATATATATATATATATATATATTATATTAATATATAGTATATATATTAAGTCTGAACATCAAGTGTATTATTGGCCTGTGTGTGGTCAGTTTGCTTAAAATTATCTTCAAAATTCACATTTTTAAATGAAGAATTTGAACTCTGAACTATTAAACTAATCCTAGAATCCAATATATATATCATGTTTGTAGAGATGAAAGGCTTTGTAGCTTTTTAAACAGAAATTACATTTTGTAAAAAAAAACATATTACTTAAATAATAGCAGCCTTTCATTATTAGTCCAGACAGTCCAGCCTTTTAACTAACTATGTGGCAACTGGTGACCATGACCTGCTTACATTCCAAATTTGAATAGTATGTTTATGGTAATGAGTATTGTTAGCTACCTCAGCATTTAAACTTTACATGGAAACAAGGATTTTTTCCAATTTCACAAGTTTAAAGCTTATGAAATCCAAGCAAAAACTAGAGCTGCTGCTGCAATTCCCTTGCGTTATTACATTTATAATTAAAAGCCTTTTCATTTATTTACTAGGCAATAGTTTGATCCTTAAGCATTAAATCTTTTTTTTTTCATTTTTTGTTTTTCTTCCTACCTATTTCTGTGGCTCAAACTACCTGACCTTCGATGCTCATGATAATCTTCACTAAGTTACAAGTTGACTATTTCTTTGTGTTCGAAGTCATCAGTGAATGCATAGAAAACATGATTTCAACCACTTTGATGTTGTTCATCTTTACAGCAGACTTTTAACTCCGCCCACTCGTTGATCACCCAAAGGAGGCACCGCTAAACACGAACGCACCCAATGTAAAACTGATGTAATTAGGCTTAATTAACACTTGACACATTCAAATGCAGTGGTAAATGTAGATTCCAGTTGCCTATGTTAGTCATGGAAATGTATGGACTCTCTTTTTGAAGAATTCTCTCCAGAAAGAAGGAGACAGAATGTTGTCTTTGAAGTGCATTTGAAAACCTATTTGATATATTTGTTTTTTTCAAAATACAAAACCTCTTTTAGAATTGTGTTTTAAATGTTTTTGCTGTGGACAGAGTCTGAGGACTACGACAAAGTCTGAGGAATAAAGTCTGGCGGTAATGCAACACTTGGATGCCAACCGCCATAAAACAACAACAACAACAACAACAACATGTTTTTGCTGTTGAAATATGTCATGGCAATTCATTTAAAGTTTGTGATAAAAATGTGATAAGTTTATGTGTATCCATTTCTATGACAGAAATAAAAATGTGACACTGAAAAAACAAAAAACCTACTTGTTTGGGTACGCCATTCAGTAATTACTCAAGCTGTCCACTAGATGTCATTGTTCACAAAGCCTTAGTACTTTACGTTGATATGACATATAAATGATAGATAAGAAATATAATTAATTGTTAATGAAATATTAAAGGTATATAGTTATTGCAAAATGATAATGGAATTAGCGTTTAAGTTTTATGGTTTTATTACTTTGTTTTGTTTACCGTACTGTTTCTCATCCCCATTGGGTAAGCTGGCTCCGATCCTAAAAGTTAACTGTCAGTATAGTTGACAATTTATTCTCCACAACACTTTTTTTGTGAAACATAGCTTTTTCATGATCAAGCACAAAAAACATGAAGTTTTTTTGATACACGTCTACAAAATTAGACTGCTAATCACAAATCTGCATTGCTATGATTTCTCTTTTTTTAATGAAGTTCTCATTGCTAAACTGACTTTTTTCACAAATTATTTTTTAAACATAAAGCAAAATAAATAAATAAATGGGCAAATAATGAGGTTGGTATCTGGTATCCAAAGGAAATAGGGGTTAAAGCATACTGTAGAAAAAAATCTGAGTTAAATTTTGTCCATCGTTTATTGAATATGAGCTACTGAGTTCAGCTGATCTTTTTTTCATGGTGCGTATGTCAGTTATGGTCCGTGCAGTCCTTAATCATCGGAGCAGTTTGTCATTTTTTTGTGATTCCATCTGCCAGAATTACGCTTCATTGTTTTCCATGCTGGGTTTTGAGACCTAAATACATTGTTCTAAAATTAAGTGGGTTATATCAAAAATAGTGTGCATTGCCTTGTTAATTTGTGCCCAATATTTCTGTGCAACCTTCCCACTCCTCATCTGTCAAACAATTATCCTCCTTTTCCCATTTCATTTTGATTTTTAAATTTATAAAATTTAGTACATTGGCTGTCCAAGTCAATGACGTATCCATATACTTTAAATATAATTCCCCTTCAAAGTCCTGATTTATGTGCTTTAATAAAGATTTCAGTCTGAGGATTATAATTGTAGTTGGAATATTAGAATATTAATATAGATTTGTATCTTGTTTAATTGACACATCTGAGTATTTTGGATGTATGAACTTCTAACATACACAAATGAAACAACACGCAACTCCTGGTATGTTATTGACGAGGAGACAGCCATTTAAAAAAAACTTTTTAACCTTTCCAGTAGTTGCAGGCTGAGTACAGAGACAGCTGATTATCTTCCATCCATTTAAGTGCATTCATTATTCAGGACAAGAGCACTTTGCCTCTTTGTAGAACCTGGGAAGAGGATTCTTCCTTCAGGCCTGTAAAATGTATTGCCTATGGGAGATTAATTGTTTTTGAAAAAAATATTAAAATATTCTCCTATTTGTTTGGCATATGATTGTCATATTATTTTTATGGCTTGAAGATTTAATAGAAAAGCAAATAATATTGTGATGTTACATGAAGACAACCCATTTTTTACCCAGCTGTGTAAATAAAACCAAAACATTTCAAGTTTTCACATTTTTATTGATGGAATTATTTGAAAAGTGAACAATTGTCATTTTCTATAATTGTTCTGTTATTATGGTAAATGTATGCTAAAGTTAAATTCTGAGTTTCAAGCCCTTGAGTACACAGATCTACAAAGCAACAATTCTGTCATATTTGTGATTGACCATAGGGCTGGGTACTATTAAAAGGTACCAGTACACAACCAGATAAAAGTAAAAGGAAGTTGATTAATCAGTCAATTGTGTCTTGTGCAATTTTTTTTATTAGTTCTTTATTAGGAAAATAATGAGCAGGAGTTTAATCTGCCTTTTGAAGATGTGGTTTACTAGTACTTCTGTGTTCTTCTACTTCTCTGTGTTCACCGTTTTTGAGTCGGATCAAATCATTCTGAGAGCTTTGGCCAATGCCACGGGTTAGGGTTAAGTTAACTAATTGATGATATAGTCATCCACTCTAACATGTTTGGATTGGTTTGAGAGCAATATAAAAAGTTTGGCATGATGATACAAAAATACAGGTACAGAAAAATGTTGATGATCGTTTAAGTACTGGTACAAAACATTTTTTTTTACCCAGCCCTAATTGTGGACATAATATATGGATATATTCCAGAGTCACTTTTAGTGTACTTTTTCATCAATGTATGTTCTAAGTTCTATGCTTGGTTAGAGACAACCTTTCACTCACTAGAGCCAAGAATTTACAGTTGCCAATTTATCTAACACATGCATGTCTTTGGACAGTGGGAGGAAGCCGGAGAACACGGAGAAAACCCACGGGGAGAGAACCCACGGTAATCTCTCCACCCAGAGAGATCATGCAAAATTGGTCTGGCCCGGAAACCGAACCCATGATCTCCTTATCGGGAGGCAGGAGCTCTGCCACCTTGCACCCCTTGTCCAGGAAGTTCAGGGTTTATGGTGGGATCCAGGCAAAATAAAATGATGGAATTCAAAAGTTGATTTTACTTCATCAAGCGTAGTAAACATTGACCGGTAGGTATGCGGCAAACATAGATTACACTTTTCTGGCCCATATTGTTCCTTCACTTGCACATCCTCTTTGGTCCATATAAATTAATAATTTAATAGTTCTCGTCACTGCCAGCCAAAGTCCTGTCTGGACAGCTGGTAGAACCTCTCGTTATGTGGTCTGTAGAAGTCCCTAAGGCGCAGCAGCACGTTGGGGTCGATGGAGGCGTGCGTTCTGCCCTTGGTCTTGCCCAGGCAATGAGGCTTGCTGCTGCCCTCAGGTTTCTTCAGGCAGGGGAAGCCTTTGGTCTTGTTGAAGTAGAAGTGCTTGTCCGTCACGATACGCTGGAGACCAAGGAAATCCTGCACCTTGGCCAGCTCTCCGGCCGGGTCGCTTATGAGTCGCTCGCCGCTCACCAGGTGAATCTGATCCAGAGGGAACCATTCCAACCAGCGCTGGAGGTGCAGAGCGTACAGGCCAATCCACAGGGGGCTCCACTGAGCATCCATCTCGTCTGTCAAAAGAGAGAAGATGGATAAAGAGTTTTATTTCACATTTTGGTTATTTTAAATTGCAATGTCCAATGTTCAAAGCTACTTAAATAATGGACCATTGACATATGGCTTCACAATTCAATTCAATTATTTTTGTAACACCCAAAATAACAACACCAGTTGTCTGTCAAATTGTTAAATTTGGTGATGACATCGCTGTAGTGGGCGTAATCTCACAAAACAACTACCTCTGCCTGATCCTTTAACTCTTGTGTTTTCCTCAAATTAAAGTTGTCACACTAATTGCCCTTTTGGGTAAGTTTGCTTCTCTTATAATTCAACCATAAAATACAATTTTCTTTAAAAAAAATGGGGTTCAATTGTCAGACTAATGCATTGAGACCAAATTTACTACTTGTATTACATTGTTTTTATCTTTAAAATTGTAAAGCCCTATGGCTATGAAATTTCCATCGTCAAACTGGATGACATGGGCTGGCACTGCTGACATCAGCAGTTTCTCCATTAATTTATCATTCTATCTTAATTCTGTATATCAACGTTCATACCAATTTCATTAAAAGTCCAGGGCTGGGAACTTTTATTAAATATACAGCTCATAGGACCTTATTAAAATGAATATTTACATAATTTTGTATTTAAAATTTTATTTTCCTAATTTTAAAGATCCTATATTATGCTATTTTTCCCATTTCATAGTCTACCCTAAGAGCATAGTTGATAATAATAAGTAACATAATAATAAGTAACATAATAGTTGTTAAATATCACCCATATTGGGCACATATATGAGGTACCAATAACACTGTAAGGTTAAAAGCTCTGAAAAGTCTATTTGCATGATATAAGTCCTTGTTTTGGCTCTGAGTCCCCCGGCTCCGGCCCCGCCCCCGGCTCCGGCCCCGCCCCCGGCTCCGGCCCTGCCCCCGGCTCCGGCCCCGCTCCCGCCCCCCGGCCGGTGCCGTACCGCGTTTCCACAAAGGAGGAACTCATGAAACTGCGGAGAACAGTCGTCTTACCCGGAGATCGTCACGTTATCCCGTCGCAATACTGACCTAACCTAATACTGATGTGCAATTCTGTCATATGTGCAATTGCTGTTGGAATTCATGTGCAATTACTGTGAAATTCATGTGCAATCTATGTGCTGTCGTGACACATATTCATGTGCAATTACTGTCGGGATCACATGCAATGGTATTTATTTATTTGTCTATGGGAGTTTTTATTTATTTATAGGAGATCTTCTACTGGAAGTGTTTTTCAGACTTCCTATAAGTGATCTGTTCTTCTGTATCTACCTCTGTATCTACCTGCGTTGCACCAATGAAATTTCCCCATGTGGGACAATAAAGGAATATCTTATCTTATCTTAAGGCCCAACAAACTCAAGCCCAACCCAGTTTTTACATTTAGCCATGTATTGTGATTTGTTTTTTGTTAATGCTTTTTGGTCCAAACATTAGCATTAGAATGTATGATGTGGGATGAAATCCTTGAATGGTCACAGGTGTTTGACTCTGCAGGTAAACAGCAGACCAGTCCGTGTTTTGGGCAGGTGTAAGTATATGGACAATGGAACTAGACTTTGTTCATACAAACTCAGGATCAGGATTAAAAGAGGGATAACATATACATCTAAATATGTAGCTGGAGCTTTTGAATGTAGAAAAGTAAACAAACTAACATTTCTGAACAGCAAATTCATTTTTATTTTTTCAAAACCACAAGTATTTAGATCTTACATCAGTTTGATCACTAGTGCGTTTACTTTATTTTGGCCCCACTTTCCCCCGTTCTAAAATTCTGATCTTTCTGATGACATGCCATTTTAAAGGGTTTATAGGACTGGATCAAATCTGATAAAACATTTGAGAAATGGATGAGAATGTGTCCAGTGCATTACCTGTGGAGTGGTTCTTGAAGGCCAGGGTCTCAAAGGACGGTATGTCTGGGGTTTTGGAGATGATCTGAGTATAGTCCGATATTGCCCTGGTCACTGGGTCCCTCACCACCACAATCAGCTTTACATGCCGAGACATGGAGTACACTCGAGCTGGTGTCTCCATGGTGACAAAGTAGCGCGGTGTCTTCTCCATGACGACCTGCCCCTCCAGCGCTTTGGGCATCATGCTCCTGGCAACAAATCCAACAAAAGAAAAGATTTACTCCGATAAATGGAGCTGGAGCAGACTGTAATTCTCTTTGTCCCACCTCCGGTAATCTGTCAGCCAATCAGAACCTTTACCTTTGCTTGTCAACGAATCAAGCTCTTTATATAAGTCAGGCAAGTTTATTTGTAAAGCACAATTTGTACACAAAGTCGTTCAAAGACCTTTCAAAAAGATGTATTAAAATCACAAAACAAACAAATAAAACTAAAATAATGAAATAAAATGTTCTTAGACCCAACCAACATGATTAAGGTATTCCTCCATTTTTTGTTTCTAAGATGTCGTTGATTAGTTTCCTGTGATATATTTCATAGTGTTAAATCCTCAAGAGACAAGAGTGCAGTAGTGATCTTCTGCCACTCTACCACATGACTGCTCTTACAATCAATCAGACCGAGTGCTAAATCAAAGCAATAGTGAGTTGAAGACAAAAAAGGATTTTAAGAAAAGTTTTAAGTATTTTTAACTGGGAAAAAGTTCATAATCTGAAAATAGCTCAACTTCACCACAAAATCCAACCTTTTTGAAAACTGGCAGTCCCAGTCAGTCCCTGTCAGTCCCAGTCAGTCCCTGTCAGTCTTTGTCAAGCAAAACACAAGCAGTTTATTTTTACATTGCACTGTAAAAAATATTGCTTCCTGGACGGTAGAGGATTTAAGGTCAAAATAAAATAAGGAGCAGCTAGTTATGAGCCTATAGATTACAAAATACTAGTTTTCTCTGAACACTTCACCTCTTTCTCTTTCTTCCTTTCTCTCCCTTCTTTTCTCACTCCTTCCTCTCTAGTCTTCCCTCTCTGTCAACTCTTCTCCCCATCTCTCTCTTTTTCTTTCCTTTCTCATTCTTGCCTACTCCTGCTCATCCACTTCTCAGCCTTTCTCTTCTCATGTCTCCCATAAAGCGTGAGGCAGATGGGACTCGTTTAGAGATAAATGAGTAAGGAGGCCCCGGAGGAGTGCCTGGAGACTGGGTACATGTGGTGCACACCAGCCGTGCACCTGACCCACAGCCTGCGCACTTGCTTTTGGCCAGAGCTCAAGACGATAAAGGGGGAACAGCGGTCTAACGCTAATCCTTTGTGTAAGACCAGCGCTTAACCAAACCGTTAACAGGACAAAAAATTGGCTGGTAACTCTTTGAATTAAGGCTACAAATAACGGTTCTTTTTTTGTAGTCAAAAAGACAGCAATTATTTATATTGTACATTTTTAAATACTTTTTTTAAATATTGGTTGACACACAGGTTGAAATACCAGATTCAACGGAGGGTATACTGTTCCAAAACTGAGTGGGATGGCAATGTCAAAAACAGTCTGCAGTACATTGTTAACTGTCTGAAATTTTCAGACAATCCCAAAAAACATGGAGGCAGGCAGGAGGCAAACCCAAAAAAACCAAAAGGCAGCAGTCTAATACCTCGGGGATACCGAGGCGTTTCCAGGCCAACCGAGAGACATAGTCCCTCCAGCGTGTCCTGGGTCTTCCCCGGGGCCTCTTCCCGGTGGGACATGGTCGAAACACCTCCCCAGATAGGCGCCTAGGAGACATCCGGAACAGATGCCCGAGCCACGTCTGCTGGCTCCTCTCGACGTGGAGGAGCAGCGGCTCTACTCCTCCTCCAGTGTGACTGAGCTCCTCACCCTATCACTAAGGGAGCGCCCAGCGACCCTGCGGAGGAGACTCATTTTGACCGCATGTATCTCGCAGATCTTTTTTAACTCCTAAGATTTAGATTTTTATTCATAGAAGGATTCAAATTTAGTAGTGGACGAACACCATTATCATTGACGTGCACCCTTGACGGGTGATGGTGTGTAGGCTGGACCCATAGCCGTCTACGACACATTGCCACTTGCCAGTCTCAAAAGCACAGAACAACAAGACGCCATCTTGAAGCGGTGACTCGTGGGGTTGTGAGCCACACCGCTGCACTAAAGTAACACAAGCATTATTGAAACCTCAATATTGTAGGAAAACCAGAGTGAATCTACCTGGTGCAGAAGAGCATTGACATGAACACGCCTAACCGAAAATGCACATATTTTTCCATATATTTTCCAACTACACGCGTTCTGGACAGGTTTGAGCACAGTGCTTCTGACTGGAAACACCCCACTTAACAGGAGCAGAATGGACTGGTCTATCTACATCACCTGTTATGCCCCGGCCGTGCGGAGCGCAACTGCATGCTAAAGCTTTTGTTTCTGGTTTCAATCTGGACAATGTCCGAACACAAAAGATCTTTTTTTTCTAGTAGTAAAATGAGGGGTCTCTAAGGAGTACCACAGTCAAATATCTAAGGGTAGTGTAATATCTATAGGTCTTTCTAAAGGTCAGAGGGGGATGCCAGAATTAGATGATTCCAGTTATTTGTACATTCATTTCATATCCAGACATTGGACGATTTTTTTTTAATAAAATGCATCACATTAGCAAACTGTTGGACATCTGTCTGAACACCACTTACTTTCAATTCCGGGGACAATTTTACAGACAGATTCATGGCTGTGCCATGGGCTCGCCCGTCTGTGTCTACAACACAAAGCTCAAGGTGTGCCCACCAGCTCAGAGGGCAAGAAGAAAGAGGAAAAACATGTCCGAAATGCCCTCTCAGCCTGTGGTTACCCCGCTTGGGCTCTCAACAGAGTGAAGAGAACCAAGAAGCAGGACAAAAGGGAAACTGAACAGAGAAGGAAGGGTGTTTCTATCCCTTATGTGTCTGGCCTGTCGGAAAAACTGCAGAGAATTTTTAGACAACACGAAGTCCCTGTTTATTTTAAACCAGGAAACACTTTAAGACAAAAACTGGTTCACCCTAAGGACAAGTTGCCGACTCAAAAACAGAGCAATGTAGTTTATTCGATCCAATGCAGTGAAGAAAGTTGTAAAGAACGTTACATAGGTGAGACAAAACAGCCTCTACACAAGAGGCTTTATCAGCACAGAAGAAATACAAGTTCAGGACCACAGAGTGCCGTGCATCTCCACCTTGAAGCCTCTAATCACTCGTTTGAAGACGGTGAGGTGAAGATTTTAAGCAGGGAGAAAAGATGGTTTGAAAGAGGAGTTAAGGAAGCTATTTTTGTTAAAAAAGAAAAACCTTCTTTAGACAGAAACGGAGGTCTAAGGTTCAATCTTCCTGTAGTCTACAATGGGATCCTGAACCCCTGGAGAGGTAGAGGACCAGTACCAGGACATTTAGATGCTAATCAGGTACTCAGGTTGGGTGAGCCAGGGTCTCACTAAGACAAAGGGGAGACTAATAGCCCATTAAAGGGTTGAATAGGCTCGGTAGATACCAAGAGGGTAAGTTTCTGTTGAAACAAACAACTCTTTCCTCTTCAGGAAGGCTCCTCCCAATGGGCTGGACTTACCACTGAATAGTATAAATATCGGAGTTCTCGACCTAAATTCTTTTATTGACAATGACTCTTGGATGAGAGTCGAAACGTCTATTTTTTCTAACTGAGTCCAGATGACTACAACTGAAGCTTTTTCTAAATTGGAACACGCCTGGACGAATGAGGGATTACACCGACATCACATTAGGTCGGTATTTCTGGTTTGGTCAAATATTATCAACATCATCATCTGCATAGCAGGCAATTTTATGTTCCGTCCCATGGATTGTTTTTGATTGTCTAATAAATTGGGCCAATGATTACAAATACAAAGCAAATAGGAGGAGAGACCAGTTGCAGCCCTGCCTGACCCCTCTTTCCAGATTCAGTGGATCTGTCAGATGACCATTGATTTTAATTCTTGATGTTGGACTATTGTAAAGAGCCCCTATACTTTTTATAATCAAATTGTCTATCAGAGTCAAGAGCCTTCTCAAAGTCCAAACTCATTACTACTGCTTTGTTTTGTTGTTTTTTGTATTTGGCTCATTATGTGTAAGGATTGTCTTATGTAATCTTGTGTTTGCCATTTGTTAATGAATCCTGTCTGCTCATTGTGGATTAGGTTAGGAGTGTATTTGTTCCATTCTTTTGGACATAATTGAAGTGTATATACGATTCACATTCGTAATAGAAATGGGTCTGTATGAGGCACAATCCTGTTGGTCCTTGGCTTCTTTCCAACAAGGAGGGGTCTGAGTTTTCTTAAGTGCCCAGTTAAAAGTATCCAAAGGAAAGGGGTAGGTGTGTCTTTTAAAGCTTTAGACTACTCTGAGGTAAACTCCAGATTTCAGCTCCTAAATTCTTATTTTGTTAAACAAATTGAGGGTGTCCAGAAAGAAATTTTTATAATCTTCTTTATCATCAGGGATTTTTGAAAAAGGTTTTTAATAGAAGGATTCAAATGTTGATTGAATTATTTTGGTCTTGTTTGGATAATATTGCATAATTTTACCTGTCCCGTATTTTCTTAATTGTTGTTTTTTAAGTTTCCAAAATGGCCATTTAGGGCACACCTTTTTGGCATGGCTATCCTTCAACAATTAAATTTTTCTTGCAGATCATTAAGCTTTTTCTCCCTTTGTTTCTTTTTCAGGTTGCTTAATATGGTTGGACATTTTTTTCTTAAACAAAGGGCATTGAACCGCCACCATGTGTTTTTTTGTCTTTCCTCCAATTCTACAGAAATGTAGAGAGGATCATGATCACTTAGGTAAATTGTGCCTATATCTGCTTCATCTGTCTTTATTGAGAATAAAGAAGTAGTAAATTCTGGAATAGATTGTATGTGGGTTACATAAATGGGTATACTGTATGATTTATTTCCCTCCATATGTCAATCAATCCTATAGTCTTCAATAAGATATAGAACTTTTTATTTATTGTTCCTCCAGTGCCTCTTGAGTTCGACATGTCTAATGTAGGCTAAATTCCTAGTGAATGCCTAGTGAACAAATTAGGGTTCCGTCAGAGTGGTTTACAATCAGGTCCATGACATCAGCATAGAAAGGAATATCACTCCCTGGTGGAGTAAACACATTTAAAAGAGTTAAAACCTTTCTATATATTCCCACCAACCAGTACATAGCTGCCTTCTTTATCCTTACATTCAAAACTCTGTTCAAAACCTATTCGGTTTGAAATCAATAATTGCAACCCCCTTCAATGTTTGTCTTTGTATGATGAAAAATTAGATTTTTGTATAACAGAACTTCATTAGTTTTTGATGTTCAGTGTCATTCAGATGTGTCTATTTTTTATTTTCTCATTCTTGTTCAAATTCGTGATCGTTTGATTGGGTTCTGTTTCATATTGAAGGATGCTACTTGTAATACTTCTGATGTCATTGAGTTGATTGTGTTGATCTTACCGTTGATAACTTTTGAATATTTTTAATCTCTCTGGTCGTAAACAACCAACATAGACAAGAACTATAGGAACACAGAGCAGCTCAAAGGGTAAAAAAAGAAAGCAGGTTCATGCTGGAAACAGGCATCGAACCCAAAACCTGATCAAAAAAGATTGTAAATGGGATTAAAGACCAATCCTAATGAAGGCCCTCCCAAAAAAACTTCCAAGGCACTCCTGACACCAATCCTTGGAAATAACTGGATATTAAACCTCCCTGGATCACCACATACACCTGCTGCATGTTAAAAACAAATAAATTATGTCATGAGTCTCTTCAAATTAACAGAAATGTATCACCATGTGACCACTACCCAAACTGATACTTGTCTGGAATGCTTCACAAAATGACATTCAACATATCTGTGATCCATCTTCATTAAGATAAGCAGATGGCACCACCTGGCCAAGTTACAGATCAGATCTGTGGAGAGGCGACCTCGCTCACAGTAAGGATGCAGGTAGGTTTTTAAGGTAACGGTAAATATATGCATTCAAAGACAAGGCAGACTTCCTGACTCTCTCAACCTCGCCCCACTTGAGTCCACAGGGGCGAGCATGCTCTCTCTCTCTCTATCTTTCTGCCATCTTCATCAGCTCGCGTTTCAGCCTGTGCCTGTAACCCGAGTCCTCATCGATATAGACCTCTAGCCGAGCTGCCCTCGATTCACAGAAACTCACCACCACCACCACCCGTTTCCATTTGCTCTGCACTGAGTGCGCGGCGTTTAGCAGCACTTAGCCTCTTGTAACTGTGAGCACAACTCTCGGTCGGTCACAATACATCTACTGAAATTATGAGCTATTGTCAAACAATATTAGGATTCATAAGGGATAGTTGTCATATTTGGTCAAACGACTAAGGAGAAATACAACCAGTACAAATCTAGAAGGTGAAAATCCAGAACTAAACCAGGACTATGCAAACCAGAAAAAATGTCAAATACACCAGATTTAACCCCTTTTGCTTGGGGCCTATTTTTCCAAAAAGGCTTCAAAAAATGAAGCTGAGACTCTGTAGTTTTGGACTCTAACGTCTGTTTTACTCTAATCATAAGTAGAAACAAGTTCTACTCAGGAGGAATTCAGATTTTAAAACCCGCCTTGATTTTCTTTGTACAAAATGAGTATTGCTGGTTTCAGGAGGGATTGGCTGATCAACACTAAAGCACATTTATGGTTTTGACAATTCTTTTTCAAAAGTTGAAGCAAAATTCATAAAAAAAAATGTTTTAGGGACTATCCAGGTGGAATCCATGTAAAAGTCTATAACGTTTTCATTTTATTTTAGGATAATCTTATATTTGTGGGTTTGGAGTACAAACTGACCCTGATACTTCGCAGAATGATTGGTTTGACTGGAAATAAGTAGGGTACAGCTTTATTGTTAAGTACAGCATATCAAGCAGCTTGAGTTTCCTTTTATAAGATGGTGGACAAAATGGAATAAAGAAAGAAAGCGTCCAACGTCCCACACGTAAGCCCAGCTTAGAACAAATTAAACATTGAGACTAAATCAAAATGTGCTTTAAACAACTGGTAAATATGTTTACAAAAGTCAGCTGTTAACCAATCTGTCAATCGTAGCCCGTTTGACAAAAGCTTTGAGCTTTTTAAAAATACAGCTGAAGCTACACAAAGTCAAAAATAAGCTTTATGTACATCCTAGCACAAAAACTCACCAAGCAGGAAGCAATAAAATGTACAGACATTTGGTACAAGTTTTTTGGTAAAATGTTTAGTTTCTCAAAAGTTGCTTTGTTAGGCATAATACTGGTCAAAATTAGATCTAAATCAATAAATCTGGTCTTAACCCAGGTCTATTACAGATCTATTCCAGGACTAAACATGACTAAAATAAATCAAAAGTAGCAGTTAGCGAGATGAGCAAGGTTTCTTTTTGAAATGGAGCGTAATGTGGATTGTAGAGATGTCATTAAAGGCACAATGGACGATTTTTCGGCGATTTGAGAACTCAGGCGGAAGTGCGCATGCATCTCCATCTTGAAGCCTCTAATCACTCGTTTGAAGACGGTGAGGTGAAGGTTTTAAGCAGGGAGAAAAGATGGTTTGAAAGAGGAGTCAAGGAAGCTATTTTTGTTAAAAAAGAAAAACCTTCTTTAAACAGAAACGGAGGTCTAAGATTCAATCTTCCTGTAGTCTACAATGGTATACTGAACCCCTGGAGAGGTAGAGGACCAGTACCAGGACATTTAGATGCTAATCAGGTCCTCAGGGTGAGTGAGCCAAGGTCTCACAAAGACAAAGGGGAGACTAATAGCCCATTAAAGGGTTGAATAGTCTAGCTCAGTAGACACAAAGAGGGTAAGTTTCTGTTGAAACAAACAACTCTTTCCACTTCAGGAAGGCTCCTCCCAATGGGCTGGACTTACCACAGAATAGTATAAATATTGGAGTTCTCGACCTAAATTCTCTTATTGACAATGACTCTTGGATGAGAGTCGAAACGTCTAACTGAGTCCAGATGACTACAACTGAAGCTTTTTCTACAATGTATAAATATCACAATAGCAGACCTCCCCTTTCACTCACAATCAACCAAAAAATCCAACTTCTGTGAACTTATTGTTTTTTTTAAAAACTTCCTATAATCTGTCCTTTCCCCCTTATCTTATCTTCAGTCTACAACTGAAGCTTTTTCTACAATGGAACACGCCTGGACGAATGGATTACACCGACATATTAATACATTGTTATACACTGTTTGTCGCCCTTGAATCACACCTGTGCTGTACTCCCCTCCCTCCCTGCTCCTCCAGAGTGAACGCTCACTAAATGCCAGCTTCAAAAATCTGAATTGATTTTTTAAAAGCCATGTAATCTACAGTTTGTTACACATACACATGCAGGTTATTTCAAGTGTTTTTGTGAAAAACACTAAGGCAAAGTGACCTGTCGAATAAAGGTTTTGCTACAGGTAAGTCCAACAGAGATTTCAAGGCACCCCATCACGTAAACAAATGCCTGAAGAAAAGCCTTGTCTTGTTCCTCTCCTCCAAAAGCTCTTCCCCTTTTCTCAGCAATCTCAAAGACTGTTTTTCCCGTTCTCTTGCGACCTTCAGCCATTGTCTGTGCTCACAATGGACAAGCAGAGCTGGAATGATGAGGACACTGGCAAACTAACCCACGCTTGATCTGGGCTTTCGAAACATTCTCTGGGCTTCTGAAACATGCTCCTCTTCTAGTAGCAGAAGCGTGCGGAGAGAAAAAGTCAATGTAAGCACGTGGAACACTTTAATGACCAATCCTTGACATAATCCATGTGAATGTTATAGCTGTGATTGGCCCTCCGAAATCCATCATACCATCTTTAAGAGGCGAGCGTTGGGACATGGAATGCTAGTGACGAGCCAGGACGAAACTTTTAGGAAATCCCTCTTTTTGCCATGGATCTGCACTTTTGTTGACAATTCCGGTCGAGCGGGAACTCCCTTCATTAAGTGGAGAACAATGGAAAAGGCAGCTAAATATGATCTAAAGTAGAATATGTGCTGATTTGTGTAAAATGTTCTGTGCTCATTTGCGCCAACAAGTGAACATTGCACCAATTCCCTGTGCGGCCTGAAAACGGCTTTTTAGTCTGTGAAGAACTTATTTTCTCTTGAGATTGGCAGCCCTATGCTAATAAATACATGCGGAAGGAGAAATAAAATGAATGGCAGAACTCGAGGCAAGTTCTGGAATAAGGTGAATACAATACTATTATAACCGTGGCAAATCCAGAACTAAACCAGGACTAGATCAGCATTTAAAATTAGCCATTAAGAGCTAAATCTCAAACATTATTCAAGTGTGTAGTGCAGATATAATTGTCGGATACACAGTACACATAACTTCATATTAATATGCTTTCCTGCTCCAAAATTAGCTTTCTGGGCCAGTTTGGAATAGAGTGACTCCTAAATGGATTTTCTCATTTGATGCACTCAAATCTGCATAAAATATGAGATCAATACATATTTGATAGCACTTTACAATAAAACCTCTTATTGGGTTTAATTGAATTATACAGTATTCATCAAATCGGATTAGCCAGATTACAGTCTCTTAAAGTTCCTGTATAATGCGTTCTTCAGGCTGTTAAAAAAAACTCTTGGATTTCTTAGTTTTGGTGTTTGGTGTTGTTTTAAGGGGCACAATGCACAAAGAGCCTTAAAGGTTGAATGGACGATTTTTTTGGCCCAAATCTTCTGCCACGTATCAATCATAAAACGCACCTACCGCTCACCTGCAGCCGCGTGCGGCTCGTCCCCCGAGAGCAGCACGTTTCCGCGTGTCTAATCATAATCGTAATATAGTTCCTTCAGTGTACGGGACAAAATTAAGACAGAGAAAGACAGTTCGAGCTGACTCAGAAGAAGACGGAAATCTACGGGAGGCGAGAGATGCGATGCGATCTGTCGCACAAATAAACAAACGCATGTGTTTTGTATCAGTCCGCACGGGGGAGTGCACATGCGCACTTCAGCCTTAGTTCTCAAATCATCCATTATACCTTTAAGGAGTAAAATCAACCTTTGGGCGAGAGTTTTTTAATACGTTTTTTCGCAAGCCCGCCAACGTCAAAAACGGAAATTTAAAACATATATATATTTATTTTTCATGTATTCACTGATTTTCTGCAGTTGTTTTTGGCCAAAACTTCAATAAAAATAAAAATGTATTCTCCGAACGTCAGAGAGCTTTAAAACTCTCGCAACTCACAGGTTCTTAGATCAACCATAGATCCATGGGATCAACCGGTAGATTAACATGAAGGATGCGGGGTCGGCGTGGCTTTGGCTCGCATTCATTGAACTCGTCGTGTTCGAACGAGGAAATGAAGAATACGCGTCTTGACCGATTATATCAGAATTATTTTGTCGCTGCACAAGTCTGACTCATGTCGGCATTGTGACATGTCGGAGTCACACGTTCTCTTCTGATCGCATTGTAAGGACGCTACTTGTCCCGATGATCTGAGCAGCGCGTCCACGACTCGAGCGTGGGAAAAATTACTACGCTGTTGGATCAAATCACTGTGACCAAATTTAAGCTGCTCAATAAGACATTTTCATTCATTGTACACTTTGTGTTCCTGTCAAGACTCAATAAAGATTATCAAACCGACTTGTTTGGTCACGGGATGATTCATTTTCTGAGGATCTGTCAGTCTGGGACTACTTTCTGTCTGATCACTGTGAGTTCCACCTTCCATTAAACAGTTAATTTATGACATTGAAGGTATTTTTGTACACCGCAGTATAATAATGTTTTCAATGTCTTGCATTGATAACTATAATTATGTAGATAATGTAGAGAGGTGGGAGAAGGGCCTATATTCTATGAATCTAAGAAAATTGTTTAGAATAAAAATGTATTTTTAAATTCAACTCCGACTTTTGGATGGTAGAAATGTGATTTAATAATGGGAAAATTAAATTTTATTTTTTTTATTCCGTCCTCCCCTTTTAAAAATGCCAAGGAAAATCCGTGAAACAACAAATTAAAAAACTCTCGCCTTAATTAATTAAATGTTTACAAAAATCAACATGTATTCATATACATGTATGGAAAACAGTTAAAGCAACTCAACTCTGCATTTTATAAGAAAGGTAATATAGCTGCTAGAAGAGGGCGCAATTCTGTTGTTGCACAGATTTTAAAGTGGACATTCTGAGACTTTAACTGGCTTTTGGTCACCTTGGTGTTAGCGTTTCACATTTTATCATTTAAAATTATGGCACCCCATTTTACAAAATACAGCCCCATTTACAGAGTGTTACTTAGCTGTTGCAGTGCAGAGGAATGAACAGTAAAAGAAAAATGCAATAAAGGAAGCCATGAGCTAACATGCCTGCTATGCTAATAGAGCCATGTGTCTTCTTTGCACACAGTTTGAGAACGAGTCGGGTGATCGTTCATGAACTTGAAAATTGTGCAGGAGAAATCTGTTTTTAACCTGTGATACAACAATCCGGGGAAAATTCAAGCTCATAAATAGTATTCATAAAACAAGCGTGAATGAAGCAAAATTATATTCCAGCTATGTTTTTGATGAGGGAACATAAAAAAACCATGTTGAAGATGAAGGATGAACAACATCGTAAAATGAAACCTGAAAAGGCATAACATAAGAAGCATACTACGTGTTAAAAGCTTGAAGTTTTGACCCATAATTTAGAAATGATATTTGCTTTGGCATGTGTTCTCTGCAGCATGTGGTCCTTTATTGCCTCACAACTAATTTGTCCTTTGGGAAATAAGATCCTTCAATATTTAGTTCGTCCTCTGACCTTCCATCTGTTTGCCTCATAATAACACACAAAGTGGACTGAGAAGAGGAGTCTGATCCAATACTCATCCAAAACTAGTATTTTAAAAACTGTTTGTGTTAATTTGATATTGTTTTTGGACTGCTCCTCTCATCTGGTTACTTGTTACCGGTGCAATAGCTCTTGAGACAATATCACGTAGTAGTGTTGTCACAATACTTCAAGAACTATTTAAATCTCTTAGGAACAGGCTCGATACGTGACCACAATGATAATTAAAAAACACACACACAAGTTATAGTACTTTATATTACCATGTGGTCTTCTGATAAATCTCAAAATCATTTAAAATGTTCAGGATGAAAACAAATGACATTCAGACTAAATTTGGAAATTGACCAATTTGATAGACTTTGTACTAAGTAGGACTATTTTAATCTAAATGTGCTGTGATTTTGTTTTCTATAGATTTTTAGTTGATGGTTTCTTGTATTTTTATCTATATTATCACTTTCTGGTCGTGTTGTGTTCTGTTGTGTTCTATGTTCCATGTTTATTCTTTTAAAACTTTAAATGGTTTAGGAAAGGTCACATTTCACCCTATTTGTCTTAAAAAAAAAGATTGATACTTGTTCAAATTAGTATCTAGTTTCGATAGTTTTGATCAATATCAGACATTTTATCCTCTTGATAAAAGTATAGGAGTGAATATCATAGAAATGTCTAAATTAGTCTCTAATGAGTGTTTTTTTATATCTGTTTTTTATTATTTACTTCTGTACCTACTTTGTGTTGCAACACTGGAATTTCCCCATTGTGGGACAAATAAAGGCTTATCTTATCTAATACAATACCCATTGGTATCAGGATCAGATCGATATTGCGACACTTGCCATAGTACTTTGTATCACAACAAAAATCTCTGGAATTGCTTATAACGAGTTAACTATACCTTTTAAATGTGGGACATCACAGATTAGAGTAAACCGTTCGTGTCTCTGTAGACTGTGTTTTGTCAGGCTTCCCCCCAAAAAATTGTCAGTTTGCCGTAAACCCAACTGTTTTAAACTTTGTCAAAGTGATGCCAAATTTTTTTTTTTCTCTTATATCACCGACCGTTTTTCAAAAAAGCGCTGTGTTGAATAATTTGCACGAACAACATAAAGCATGAGCGCTTCCGCGGCAAAAGGATATGTGAGCAGGCAGCGCGTTACTATAGGGACAGTGTCCACAAACTGCTCAACAAAGAACAACTCAAACTTCGTGCTCAAGAAAGCCGCCACCAGCCCAACCCTGTAGCCGGTCAGGAAAGCAAAATCCGCGACGGCAGCACGGTCAGGAAACAGCAGCGCTCAGCCCGGTGGAATCGATGGGCTCGTCCGCCGGATAGTCACCAAGATGAGCGACAACAAGAACGCCGCCTCCCGGGATTACGCCGCCAGTAGAGAAGAGGTGGCTGTGGCCCAGGAGCAATTCTTCGCCCCGGAACCGCGCAGAGGCATCTCGGTGATTTTAGATTTAAAGGTCCCATAACATGCTAAATCGACTTTTCAGAGCTTTTAGCCTTCTTACATTGCTATTTGTGCTTCATATATGTACCCAGAGTTTTTTTTTGATTGATTCCCGCAGTTTTTAGCTATATTACAGACTATCTCCTTTCCGCGAATCTCCAAACTGACGGGCGGTGGGTGCAAGACCGCGTCATAAGGGCAAGGACGCGTCACCATCCCCCCTCTCCCTTGAGAGTCTGCTTATGACGTCATAAAGCAGACCCTGTATGTTCTTGTATTTTAGGATTGTAGGATTTTTGACGCGTTTCCACTCCTTAACACTTTCACCGATTTCAACAAGTTATACCTCTTTACAATCACTTTCACCGTCTTAGGGGGGCTATTGGTTTTGACATTTTTATATACCGGAATATTTGTCAGAGACTTACCAAAAGTAAATTGCTAATGCTAAAGCTAATGCTAACACTAATGCTAATACTAAATGTGTCTCTACAGGGAGGAGGGGGTGCATCCGGGTCACCGAGGCTCTCTCTCTCTTTTTCCCTGCTCAGGTCTGCGTTCAGCACGATCTTGCAATTTGTCAGGACAAACAACTATTTGAGTCGCAAACTACGCAATCATCAACTGTGAATTACTGAGCGTCATTAGTATGCCGCAAAACGCAGCAGAAAACATTGACGGGCAGGAAGGTGGCCGCGCTGGAAGGCTGAATATTTTTCAACAAATATTGAGATTTTTCAACACATGTAGTACTCTGACACACATGTGTTATACACACGCAGTACTTTCACACAAATGCAGTACCGTTTCCACAAATTTTGCACATTACACTTCTTTACACAACTAAACTATATGATGTTGTTGTTGTTGTTTTATGGCGGCTGGTATCCAAGAGTTACATTGCCGACAGACTTTATTCTTCAGACTTTATTGAGTGTCTGCTTATGTCATAAAGCATTGTTTCAAAGCCAATGAGTTCAACGCGGAGGACTACCTGGACTAAAACTGTGAGGAGACCTTGCTCAACACCCGGTCTGGAGAGACGGGAGATGGCGGAGGAGAGTGGATCGGGGATGGAAGACATTCTGGACGGCGTGGAGGAGCAGCCTTTTCTGCCTGCACGTGCCCGGAAACGTAAAAAGTCCCTTAGCTCGTCCGAGGGTTCTGGGAATGAGCAGCAGGATGAGGCTGAAGCTATTGATATCCGGGGTGAGAGCAGAGACTGTAAGGTGATCATAAAGCTTGCACAGGATAGTGCATCCTTTAAGGAGTGGAATTCAGTGGCATTGTCAAAGAGCCTAACTGTAGCTGTGGGAATGATCAAGAGTGCGAGTGTCCTTAGAGATGGCTCGCTGCTGGTCGTGTGCAAGGACGCGGCTCAGCAACGGAAGGCGATTGGAACTAAACGTCTGGGTGGAAAGGACATTCTTGTGTCTGATGCTGAAAGAAACACGGTCAGAGGAGTTATCGTAGGTGTCCCTACGGCGACGTCTGTGGATGAAGTTAAGGAGAATTTGACGGGAGTTACGGTGGTGGACGCTAGGCGGTTGAAGGTGACCCGGTTTGGGGTAAGATGTGACAGCTTGTCGGTAATGGTAACACTTGAAGGGAGGTGCCTGCCTAGTAAGGTGTTCATTGGGTACATGTGCTATAGCGTCAGGCCATATGTTCCGCCGCCCCTGCGTTGCTTTAAGTGCCAGCGCTTTGGGCATATTGCAGCGGTCTGTAGAGGGAAGCAAAGATGTGGTAAATGTGCAGGAGATCATGAGTATGGGAAGTGTGACGTGGGTGCAAAACTGAAGTGCTGTAACTGTGGGGAAGAACATAGCTCTGCCTACGGGGGATGCAGGTTTAGCAAAAGAGCTGCTGAGGTGCAGAAAATAAAGGTCTCTCAAGATATATCCTATGCAGATGCAGTCAAGAAAGTTTCAAGTAACGAGTTTAGAGTAAATACAGAGAGAGGAGCCAGCGCTGCTCCCAGCCAGGGCGAAATGAGAAAGGCCAGCGTGGCTCCCAAGAAGTGTGAAGGTTTCAAGAGTGGAGGTCCCAAGTGTGCAGGTTCCAGAATTAATGAGAATACCCTGGTTGTGGATAGAGAGGATTTTGTACTCTTTATGGTGGATGTTGTAAACTGTGCTGCTCAGACTCAAAGCAGAACTGAAAGGATCAGGATCATTGCTAAAGCTGCAGGGAGATTCCTTGGAACAAAGGAGCTTGATTGGGCAGATATAGAAAACAGGCTAAAGGTGCTAAATGGGAGTCGGAGTGATGGGGGTCTGCTTTTGGGGAGTCAGAGTGATCAGAGTGACGAGATGGGGGTGGGGGTGGTCTCCTGTCCTCGTCCAGTCTCGTAGACGCACGGCTACCAAGCGGCGACATCAGTGGACATATTAAAGCCTATAGAATGAAGCCTGAAGAATAAAGCTGTACGGTGGAAGCACCGAACGTCAAAGAAGGAGAGGAAGATGAAGAAGAGTCTCCCTGGAATAAAGCCGGTTGTTGTCTGAAACAACAACAACTATTCTAGTCACAAAGACATATCATGACCTCATGGGCTTTGTAACACCAAAGCAATGGAAGGAGTACTTTTACGGACTACGACAGAGTCTGAGGACTACGACAAAGTCTGAGGAATAAAGTCTGGCGGTAATGCAACACTTGGATGCCAACCGCCATAAAACAACAACAACAACAACAACAACAACTACGAAACGTCTGAGGAATAAAGTCTGGCGGTAATGCAACACTCGGATGCCAACCGCCATAAAACAACAACAACAACAACAACAACAACGACAAAGTCTGAGGAATAAAGTCTGGCGGTAATGCAACACTTGGATGCCAACCGCCATAAAACAACAACAACAACAACAACAACAACAACAACAACATCCTCATCCTCATCCTCGGCACATTCTTCAACACACCCCAACTCTATAACTAACTAAACTACATTACACAACTTCAGCTTAAACAAACTAGTACTGGAGCTAAAGAGACTTTAAAGATTAAAGTCTAAAGAATATTCTTTATTCTAACATTCTTTATCCTGGTTTCTTATTCCTATTATTCCTATTCTTCATGTTCATACTCGGGCATTTTTGACCCCCTGAACATCGATGAAAGTCACACATGGGACATAGACGCAATCGGTTCGGCCCGAACTCGAATAAAATGGAGCTTGCCACGTGGAACCACACGGCCCGGCGCCGCGCCCCCAGGGGAAGAACAATAGACTTGAGCATTCCATGGAATGAATATTCCATTCCTCGAGCCTAACAAGAATAAAGTCTTTACTACACACATGTAGTACTTTTACGCAAGAATGCAGACACTCGCAATGGCTTCAGCCATTCCACATTATCTAGTTAGTACTGTTTTTGAAAAGTTGATTTACTGTAAAAATGGACAAAAAAATAAACAATTTGTTTTATATCCAAAAACAGTTTATTGGCTGAACTTATTCATGTTTTTGTTTTGTACATTTACGGTAGCATCTCTCCTGATAAATGATAATATCAACTTAATTTCATAGGCAAATTATCATTAAATTAGTGGATTTTATATACGAATTTGGAATGTTTTATGCCTTCAAAGTTAAAAATAATAAATAAAAAAAAGTACCTACCTACCTCCCCACTTGAAAAATGTTGGTAGGGTTACAGCAAACACAATTAATCTGGGGCAGCCTCATTGCTCACTCACAGACCAGCTCTGTCCCTGAGGGGGAGGAGAGAGACAAGGCCACGGGCTATTGAACCAGAGAGACCAGAGAGACGAGGGGGGCTGTCACAGGGGGAAACAAATATATACTAGGACATATGCACTTTTTGAGCGTCTCTTTTGAGCTCTTTAACCATTATTCAATATGAATAAATGCACATTTTAAGTTGTATTTTGAAAGTGTGTTCAGCATCATCACAAGTCTATCATTTGTATTTTTAGTCTTTAAAAAAGGAAACCCTGCAAGGAGCTGGCCCCTGTCCAGGGTGTACCCTGTCTAAGGTCCAGTCACTGGGATAGGCTTCAGGTACCCGTAGCGACACCTAGCAGGAACAAGCAACAGAAAATTAATGAATTAATGATTTAATAGAAAATAAATAATGCCATTTTATAATATCCATCTATCTTCTTCAGCTTATCTGGAGCTGAGTTGTGGGAGCAGCAGTTATTTTATCATATTTAAAATTTAATTCAAAATGAATGATTCAAGTGATAAAACCGTGACTTATCCCTCTTCTCATTTACCCCAATACTGCTCCTTAGCACTATGCACCCCATAAAGTTAGGCACACATAAACAACTGCACATTATAACATAAAATTATTTTTTTTAACCATAATAATTAAGGTATATTTTGGATACATTAATTAAATTGAAGGGTTGACAAAATCCCATACAAAATATTACATAAATAAATAAACAACACATTATTAATTAAGAAACTCCTCCACCTCTATCTTTCCTAATCTATTGTTGTGTTGATCATCTGTCACTATTATCATATAACTTTATTCCTTAATGTTATCATTATTATTGCTAGACTCATCATTTTGAATTGCTAAGCTCCAGACTTTATAACAAAAACTGTTAGTACTGAACACTCGCAATACTGACCTAACCTAATACTGATGTGCAATTCTGTCATATGTGCAATTGCTGTTGGAATTCATGTGCAATTCATGTGCAATTACTGTGAAATTCATGTGCAATCTATGTGCTGTCGTGACATATTCATGTGCAATTACTGTCGTGATCACATGCAATGGTATTTATGTATTTATGTATTTATTTATTCATTTGTCTATGGGAGTTTTTTATTAATTTATAGGAGATCTTCTACTGAAAGTGTTTTTCAGACTTCCTATAAGTGATCTGTTCTTCTGTATCTACCTCTGTATCTACCTGCGTTGCACCAATGAAATTTACCCATGTGGGACAATAAAGGAATATCTTATCTTACACGTAAACACACGCACACACACACATATACACACACACACACACCTATACACACACACATGCACACACACGTAAACACACACACATATACACACACACACACACACACACACTTATACACACACACATGCACACACACGTAAACACACACACACACACACACACATAAACACACACACACACACACACACACACACACATACACACACACACACACACACGTAAACACACACACACACTGTGTAAATGAAGGTAAATACAAATTCAGTTATGTTTTGGATGATGGAACATGGTTAAAAGCTCAAAAAGTCCAATTTGCATTATATGTATGCTTTAAATGTGTTTAGGCCTGCTCACCAAACCCAGGCACCCCATTTTTTACACAGCCCGGTCCCATCTGTGTGGCATTTGTTTAAATTAGCTCCTGAAGCATCACAGTGGACATGTCCTGACAAGGTGGGACGTCCTGACTGGGCCTCATTTACAATTCATATGTGTGCATGCGATTAGGGGCGCACTTGACATTCATACCCATACAGCCGGGACACAGCCGTGGCATCAGGGTTTGTGTGGAGGAGGAGGGCAGGGCTGCTACAAAAGGAGGATTTTATGCTCATATTTGTGACACGTTTACTTCAATAGTTTTATATGTAGTCTCTAAGTTGATATAGCAGTCATATTTTAAATTTCTACTTTTTTTGGCTTCCTGTTTGCAGCGTTTGGGTGGTAGTGTAAAATTGGTATAGTTTATAGTTATTTTTTGCTTTCAGTTGTAGTATAAGTATGTTTTGATTATATGCATCTTTTTGGGTTGTATTTGTAACAAATTCATGTGTCCAGAAGTGGTCCATAGTACGAAAAGTATTTTAAAAAAAACGTTGTTCTGATGAACATTATCTGTTTGTAGTGTGTATTTTAGCCGAGATTATGTTGTTTAGAGGGATATATAACCCTCAGAGGCAACTGTTGTTGTGATTTTGGGCCTTACAAAAATAAATTGATTTGATTTGATTTGATTTGATAACATATCTTAGGTAGACAAAGAAAAGCCAAACTGCTTCCCTCTTCTGTGTTTTGTACTGTTACCCAGGCAGGACTTCAAAAACAGCGCAGGAGACCTCCAGAGTCTTTGACGTCACAAATCTTGGACATTTTTAAGAGAGTGTTTTTGTGAGGCGGAGAAAAGCATAACAAAAACAAAGCTTCTAAACAAGATGAATAAATGAAGGAGTTTGAATCCGATTCTTGACAATTTGCTGCAATATTCTTCCCCAGCTTTATCCCTCTTCTAAGCAGCACTGTCCTGTCTAATAAAGCCTATGCACCAAAAAGTCAATAACTGTTTTATTATAATTTCAGAATATAATCACATGTATGGGCTTCTCCAAACATAATTAGACTAACTATTAGACTCTTCATTTGCCGGCTGTGGCTCTGACTAGTGGTGCAGGTGTGGCCCATCAGCAGACGGCCCAGACGCCTTCATTAGGCCCCTCCCCCGGGGTTAGTGTGGGTGAATGTGTGTGTGTGTGCTTATGTGTGTGGTTGATGAATGTCTTCTGGAAGTGGACGAGGCACAAGCACAATGGGACGACCTGGTAATGGCCCCAGGATAGACCATAACATTATGACACTAAAATGGGCTCTGATATTTGTATAATGGAATCTGGGCTAATGTTTGACTTTAGGAGCAGATTGGACCAGGTTGTTGTTTCCACATGAAAGCTTTAATGTTGAGAGACAATAAGAGTGTAGTGTCCCACCTAAAAGGCACACAATTGTTTTGAAATGAAATAAAACAATTGGAAAAAAAATACATTGAAAAAGCATAAACAAAATTGTAAATTAGAATTTGTATTATTGTGTCTTATAAGATTTAAAGACACACACCGGGAGCAGATGGGAGGGTCCAGAGGGTCCTTGCTCCCCCAAACTCTCTCTCTCTCTCTCTCTCTCTCTCTCTCTCTCTCTCTCTCTCTCTCTCTCTCTCTCTCTCTCTCTCTGTCTCTCTCTCTCTCTCTCTCTCTCTCTATCTCTTTATCTCTCTTTATCTCTCTCTTTCTGTCTCTCTCTCTCTCTCTGTCTCTCTCTCTCTCTCTCTCTCTCTCTATCTCTATCTCTTTATCTCTCTTTATCTCTCTCTTTCTGTCTCTCTCTCTGTCTCTCTCTCTGTCTCTCTCTCTGTCTCTCTCTCTCTCTCTCTATCTCTATCTCTTTATCTCTCTTTATCTCTCTCTTTCTGTCTCTCTCTCTCTCTCTCTCTCTCACACAGCTGAGGCCCACAACCACGTCCAAATGAAGTCACCAGAACATGAGCTCATTCTGAATAATACTGTAAATTCTTAAAAGATCTTTTGCACTGATTTGCACGGCAAATCCTCTCAAGATCAAAAATATCCCACTTAGCATTAGCATGTGTGTGTGTCTCCTTACCCTGAAGCTAATGGTTATTGCTACTGCCATAGAATAGACGTAATATGCATTGTTTTATGTTGTACCTAATGCCGAGAGACAAGTTCCTATGTTTGACTCCTAGGTAAACCTTTTATGTTTCTACTGACATAATGCCATTGTGTTGAAAAATTTTAAAAATATAGATAAAGTGTATTGCCCATGGACCCTATGTCAGACTCCAAACTATAACAGAAGATAAACGCTAATCAGTGGCCGTAGAAGGTTGTCTCTCTCAAGTTAAAGGAAATCAACCTTATTTCTTCATCACATATTTCTTTACTCACAGTTGTATTTTGATTGATTCCTACATGTTTGAGTTACTCTCGTATTGTCCTGCAACTGAGGCTTGAGTGCTCAGAAAAGTCCTGTTTTCATCTGCCCTCTATCCCCGCCCACATCCCTGTACTTAGTTGTGATTATGTGAAAAATTAAGACTCAAAGTGTCGCATTGAGTTCTAAAATTTAAAAATAACAAATAAAAAGCATATAAATGACTGAGTCTGAGTCTGCTGCTTGTTACAGTGAAATTTTACTGTGAAGAGGTGGATTAGAAGAGAATTTCAGATCTCTATTAAAGACGCAATTTTTCGCATTGGCTTATAACTCAAAATGAGCTGAAAATAATATTTTCAGCTCATTTTGTTCTATTATTGTTCATTATTCTATGGGTTACCCATGTATTTATGATTACATAGTTGTGCCATAACTGATCCTGTACAGCACTAACAAACACCAACAACAGCAACACAACAACATTGAAGAGCATAACCGTCCTCTGCAGTCTGTACACATCTTAACCAAGGAGCGTGTTGAATGTTATATTTATACTTATACTTATACTCCGGAGCAACTTATATGTGATATTATTTGTTATTTTCACACTTGCAACCGCAATTCATACTCCAGTGTGACTCATATTTGCTTTTTTCTTCTTTATTATGGTGCGACTTATACTCCGGTCTGATTTATAGTCCGAAAAATACGGTAAGCTCGTAAAACTACAGCGGCAGCTCCAGCAGAACAGTGCGCTTAATCTGTACAATGGAACCGGGCGTCTACTTGCGGCACTGGCTCTGTGTTTTTCTGTTGGAAAGCCGATCAAACTTTTCTGTGCGCAGTTAGACACTTGTAACAGGTGCACAGTGAAAATAGCCTTATGAAAAGGCTTCTTTTTACAGCAACGCGAGGTTTTCAGAAGTACATTTGAAGCACACATTTACAGTCTTTCTGAACCCTTCTTCAAACGATCCATAACTGCCCCAGGAATAAGTGCACAAATACCACAACAAACACATGCTTTCTATGTATATTGACGGGATACGCACATATGCTCGTGTCAAGCGTCAAAAATGGGTTATATTTTCTGAAATCTACATAAACATGACATTCTGCTCCCCTCTTGCACAGGCAGTGTGGCCATTCTCATTCACTTTTAATGCTGGCAAAAAGAACGTCCAAAACAATTTTCTACAGTTTGTAGCTGCATGAACGGCACAAAATATAAATACTGCCAACATATTCTCCGTTGCCCTCCGTGCAGCTCATTTCCTTGTGGTGTTGTGTCATTTGAGCCATTTTAAACCCCTAATTTGTTGTTTACCTCAATGTAAATGTCTTTAATAAAAAATAAAAGCCCATAGTTTATAATTTTACTCAATATCACAATGAATGTAATCTCCAAGTAATGTAAGTAAGTTACTTTCTTGAGGCAGCAACTTGAACACACTCTTGAAAGTTTTGACTAAACCTGGAAGTAAACTTGGACTAGACCAGGGCTAAAGAAGGACCAGAAAACGGACCAACCCATATCCAACTCAGAATTGAACTGGACTCAAACCAGGACCAAACAAGTGTCAACGCAGCCTAAGTAATGTAACTTATTATGTGATATAAAACAGAGATACAGTACGTGATTGCTACAGGGGTTAAAAATCAGGCGCTCTACAAGAATCCATGGAAAATAGTCATACAGCCAATAGAAAGGTCCAAGGCCCTTTGATATAATAATGACAATACAAATGAATGGAACAAGGACATAGCGACGCGTTTCAGGTCGTAAGTGCAAGCAGTAGTATTGCAGTTATTGCCAGTTTTTAAACATTGGCATGGCACTGTACCTGGACCCAGTGTTGGGAAAGTTCACTTTCCACATGAACTAGTTCAGTTCATAGTTCACACATTTTAAAATGAACTAGTTCAGTTCATAGTTCATAATTCAAAATTTTGAACTAAGTTCACAGCTCCAAAAAATTAACTAGTTTAGTTCTTTTTTTCAATATTATGCAATAATTGTTCTAAATTATTTCCACAGCCCAAATACAACCACAGACAGCAATTATTTTATTAGTTTAATGCTGAAACTATGTGTCAGATTTCATCTTCATATCCAATTTTGAATCCTTACCCAGGATTTACATTCACATTTACAAAACATGTTGGGAAAAGTTTGCACAGAAATGTTAGATTGTTCCCATCCTCACCGACCTTATCATAAAACTCATGTAACTGGTCGTAGCAGGGTGAATTGTTGCTGCTCTGCTGACTTCACTTCACACGTTGCTGTCGTGTCCATGCTGCTTTTTGTTTTGATGCGCATGCGCAGTGCGGTGCGACACGCAAAATCTCTGTCTCCGCGATCTATCGCCTCTAGAACTAGAGCCCTCATACTTGCCAGACAAAGGCTCTTTTTGGGCAACTTAACGGTGTGTTTTTCGCCTGGAAGTCTCTAGAAATCTGACACCTTATTGAACGAAAATAAAAAGAACGAAGGTGCCGTTCACAGACACCAGAATGAACGCGTTCACATTATCGTTCTTCAGCAGTAATACCGTTCGTTCAGCTCACGTTCACCAAAATTATGAACGCGTTCATGAACTTTCGTTCAACGAACGCGTTCAGGCACAACACTGACCCTAGACCAGTATCAAGACTACTTATTTTAAGATTTTGTTGTCCGTAGGCTTTATTAGACAGGAGAGGAGTGAAATAGGGAATGAGAGAAAGGGTAAGACATGCAGTAAATTGTCGGAGTTAGGATTCAAACTATAGCCATATGTGTGCTGTGACTTAACCACTCTACCACTGGGCAGCACCTAGACTACTTCTTTTGGGACTCTGGGATTGCGGTGAGGGTACATGTGCCCTGACCAAAACTAATGCGTTCATTATTTGAAAAAGTAACTAGTACTAGATTGCATGGGTGCTCAAAACTAACGTGTTACGTTCCTTGTGTAATTTTGGTACTCTAACGCATTAGCTTGTAATGCGTTACCCCCAACTCAGGTAAACAATGATTTAATCGTGATCTTCATTCATACAATGATTTAACAAAGTTCACATTTTCCTGTACGGTGACAAAATGTGTCTAAAAACCTTCAGATCTAGTTTGCCCCTTCATATCCACTTATCAAAGAGAGATAGGTCGATAATATGCAACTAAATCTCCAACTCAAACGTATCGAGCTGCTCCGGAAAAATAGTATTCAATATGTATTTACATCCCAGGTACAGTTTATTTCTAGCCGTATGAAATCTGATTATGAGAGATGAGGAGACGCATTGACTCATTATGCCATGTGCTCTTCAGATCTACTTCCAAACAACTTAGATGAAATAAATAAACAAAGAAAAATTAGAGAAAGAAGGCCCCCTGTTAATTTTCACCTGTCTTTATCCGCCCAAACAAACACTAGAAATAAATGTAAAAATAAAGAATAAATCAGCTTGTTTAATACTTCATGATTAATTTATATTTATGCTTGTGCAAGCTAACTGTACTTTGACATACAAAATGCAAACCTTTCAATTTTCCATCAGTATTTCCCGAAACTTCACACACAGTATGTGCCCGTAAATAACATCCATATCATATCAATAGCACCATTCGATCCTGCTGTCAGCCGAGTGTCCGCCATGTTGGAGGTCACCAGAGGTCACAGATATGTGTGCTAACAGCAACTTTACCTCTGACCCCAGTTCCCCTTGCATCTGTGCCGATTCTATTTTCTGTCAATCATACAGATCCAGGAGTCAAACCAAAACATGAATCACACTATTGCACTAGAGGTCGGTATATCGTCTACACTACAACATCTATCACTTCCTGAGGGCCAGATTATTTTGAGGGCCTTGGTTCACAACATGCCACCACTTTTGACACAATTTGACCTCACAGAATATATCTCCAGCACTAAATATGTTTATACTGATAATAATTGCTATATTAGGAAAAGCAAAATACAACATTTCTCTGTAAAATTGCTTAGCCAGAATTAAGGACACTATAGGTGAATAGGAAAAAAAAAATTTAATTTAAGGATATCAATTTGAAACTTATCCTGTAGTTTACTCAAAAAATTTAAGAAAAAAAAAGTTTTTCATCATGTAATGTTTTCATATAGAACTAAGAAGGGTCCTGGCTAAACTCACATCCATGCTGGACCATGAGTGTCGCCCCCTGCAGGACACTGTCCGCTCTGGAGAGCAGCTTCAGAGACTGATCCACCCTCGCTGTGTGAAGGAGATGTTTCAGGTCTTTCCTTCTGCTGCTGTCAGACTTTACAACAAACACTGTAAGTCATACAGCTTCATAATCATGTCCAATACTGTTATACTCATGTGCAATACTATGACATAATGTCAATCATGCTGGTGCAATATTTTCTGTCCATATAACAGCTGTAAATAACAGCGTTATTTCTATTAAGAGTATAAGTGGTTTCTACAAGAGTGTTTTTATAAGTTATCTGTTTTTTTATGATTCACTTCTGTGCCTAATCTGTTTCTGTACCTAATCTGTGTTGCAACACTGGAATTTCCCATTGTACGTATTTATTTATTTTGTATGTATTTATTTATTTTTTAACATATTTTACTTGTGCTTGTTTGTACTCTGTGCAACACTTTGGAGACTTTGTGTTGGTAAAATGTGCTAAACAAATAAAGTTGGACTGGATTGGATTGTGGGACGAATACAGGTTTATCTTATTTTATCTTCTCTTAATAGTCAAAAGCAGTACTCTGATTCGTCGTCATCTTCGTCATCTGAAAAAAGCGGTTCTAAAGTCTTAGAAATAAATGAATGTGGATATTAACTGCCTACAGGTTTGTGAGAGCTATGGACAGACTTTAATACCCTATTTCAAGTTTTGGGACGTGAAAAACTGGTAACCCAGCTTCCAAAGACTAAACGAGGACCAGGAAAGGTTTGTCTTTGCCGCATTAGTTTGCCCTTTTTTCAATCAGAAATAAATCAGATTACTCACATCAGACGGAAATGTTTAAATTACATTTCTTTTTATTTTTCCCCCTGTTTTTTTAAAAGACTTTTTTTGGCCCGAGGGCTTTATTTGCCAGCCGTAGCGTGAAAGGAGGAGAGAGAGGGGAGAGACAGTCGGCAGATGGCCGAGGGCTTGAATCGAACCTACAACGCGCAATGCAATGCCCTAATCTACTGCACACTAGCAAAGCATGTTTACAAGACATTTCAATAATCGTGAATCAGCTCGCAATCATATAAATGGTCTATAATCATAGCCAATGTTGAACTTTTGTTTCATGTGTGTAATTACAGAGATATAAACCATATCCTAGGTTACCAACTCAATCTCAACCAAATAATAGCACAGAATTCTGACCTACCCTGAAACTCAAATTTTAAAATTGTTTTTTCTAGAATGTTGTGAACCCATAGACCAATAATATATACTTAAAGGCGGTATGAACGATTTTTCGGCGATTTGAGAACGCAGGTGGAAGTGCGCATGTGCACTCCCCCGTGTGGACTGATACAACACACACGTGCGTTTGTTTATTAGCGCAACGGAGCGCATCACATCGCTCGTCTCCCGTAGATTTCTGTCCACTTCTGCATCAGCTCGAACTGTCTTTCTCCGTCTTCATTTTGCCCCGTACACTGAGGGAGCTATATTATGATAGATCCATGCGCTTAGGCACGGGGAAACGTGGGGACGAGCCTGATGCGGCTGCAGGTGAGCGGTAGGTGCGTTTTATGTTTGATACGTGGCAGGACTAATGATTTATCCACGCCACGAGGAAATATGATAAAAAATTTGCTGGAAAAAATCGTCCATACCACCTTTAATAATAATATGTATAATAATAGCTAAATATTGTTAACAACAACATTTGTTTCATTTGTATTCTTTCACACAGTACCTGATTTGATTTGGAACAATTTTCCTAGATACCTTTGAAAGTGCGTGTAACTGGAGCCCTCAGGAGCATGTGCATATTATGAGCCGGCACGTCGATGGAGCTTCCTGCTAATTGTAACTGAATCCGCACTAACCTCTGCTAAACACGCTAATGCCAGTGTCAAGCCAAGGTCGGGAGAGCGAGATAGAGCCATCGATCATACAATGCACTGCTGCAGAGGAGGAAACAGCCAGTCCATCGCGCACCTCCAAACAGCATTACATCTGTCAATCCAAATGTTGTTTCCAACCTGGAAGAAAGGCTGAAGTCTCAGGAAAAAGTTCATTCTAAAGTGGCTGCCCTTTGGTTGAAGTCAATTTGTGAATTTTCAGAATTAGAATTTGTTTATGCGTCTGCAAGGGGAACTTATTTTTGCTACAGACATGCATTGCCAACCAGATTTAAATAGTTGCAACAAATATATAAACTAAAGTATCAACCTAAGAATCAATGTACACTGTAACTTTTTCTGGTGAAGGATCTGCCACATGTCTTGATAGAAATGTTATTGCTTTACCTGGTTGTTCTATGACGCAGAGCACTTGGGCATGATTTGAGTTGATAGCAGCCTTCCATGCACGCATAATGTTTTCTTAATAATTCAAATCTAAATCATACCTGAATTATACTTTTTAATCATGAGGCTGATCACAGATATTCACAAAAAGGTGTTTAACCTCTCTTTAAGAATGCATTGACTTTGGTTAATTTTAGATGCATTATGCACAATAAATATAATACTTTGGGTCGTGATGTGAATGTGGTGCATAGATAAACAAGAAACAAGTATGTGGGCTAGTTAGCATCAGTAGAAATACAGCGGTTTATCACACTCACACTTGAACGTTTCGGGAGCCTTGCCTAAGGACACAACAAAAGTAAGCACTACCACCTGTATCACAGCTACTGTCCCACCAAACAAAATAATAATTAGAAACACGTCTGTAGAGAAAAACTGCTGGTGTGTGATGGGGCAGTGGTGCTATGACTGAAGTGGTAGTAGCAGATACAGTAATATGTTGTGAATGCATTTGATACGTGAGACTGGCTGTTGCTGACCTCGGTGGACATTGTAACCCTCTGTTACAGAACATAAACATAACACCAGGATGTGGGCACACCAAATATGGTGATGTAACTCATCGTTCAGCTCTTTGTTTAGGAGTTCAGAAGAGAAGAAAAAAAATTGATAGTTCTATCACTACCCTCTCAGGTAATAGCTAACTACTGTGCAAAAATGTATCTGCATGTCTAGTAGTCTTTATTAAAGGTGCAATTAGAAACTTCTCAAGTGGATATTCTGCCATGCTTGTCTTCGTGGAAAAAATCCCTAGAAAAAACATGAATGTTTTGTAATTTGACCTTTTGTCATCATTTGCTTGTTTCCCTGAAAGATAAATTGAATGCCATATTATGAACATAACAGGCAAACCAACAACACCCCCATGAAGTGCACCAGAAATGCTATCTAGTGCCCCTTTAAATAAATCAGAACTGGTACATAGATTTTATTTTAAAATATATATTTTTTAAATTTCCAATCCCTTTTCAGGCTTCAAACCTGCAACCAAAACTTTCGGGTTGAATTAAATAAAAATACTAGGATGTAAATCTGTTGTCAATATCACCCACTATTAGCATCTTAGCATATTAGCTCAGACTGCAACAACTCTTTTAAACTGGAAGCTAACCTGTCCTACCAGATCTCTGACAATTACGTAGCCGTTAGCTTTGTGTGTGTGCGTTTGTAATTAAGAGCCAGAGCACATCATTAACTCCACTGCTGCGACCCGGGGTCAGAGGTCATGCTCGGGTCAAGTGTGTGGACGTGCTCTGGACTCCATCTGGCCCCTCCCCCGGGACACACATAACCATCAGTAATATCAACCGTCTACAAAATTAAGCTAACAAAACCGATTAGCCTAGAAAAACTATTCTTAAAGAAATAAATAAAACAAATTGTTTAAGTTGGGTTTAAGTTAATTATACATTCTGCACAATATATTTCTGATTATTTTTATATTGGCCTTTTGTGACGAGAGGGTATTAAAATGGCCACAATTTACTTAATGTTGTGTAAAAATTGAATACAAATGGTTTTAAAAAGTAAATAAAAAAGGTTCTGCCAATGAAAAGAGTGTGAATGGAGGGGACGTTGTGTTTTACAGACCTCAATCTTGAACAAAAACAGTCCCTTATATAATTTTAAGTAAAAATGTAAAACAAAATATAGCAAATTAATTTTTGCCCAAAAATAGAATAACTCAAATATAATATAAAAAATGTTCATTATGAGTTAAATGTTATGAAATTAAAACAAAAACAGTCATATATAGCTAATTAAAACAAAACCAGAACACAAGAAGGCAGCATTACAAATACCTATTTACAAAACTAAACTAAAAATATGTTTAGACCTTTTTACTGTTCTGGGGTTGTCAATAAATAGTCTATCAATGAAAATGACCCCTATAGTAAACCATTATGCAAAAATAGCAAAACAAAGCTGTACTAATTAGTTTGGAAGCTGAAAAGGCTGAAAAAGAGCTGGTGGTATTTATTTAAAGTGCAGAAAACATTTTCAATGGACGACTTAATCATAAAAAATATTGGGGCTCTACAATGGTCCAACATCAAGAATTAAAATCAATGGTCACCTGACCAACCCACTGACTCTAGAAAGAGCACTGTACTTGGTTCCGCCTCCAGTTTGCTTTGTACTTGGAACCATTGGCCCAATATGGTGTCACAAATGATGGGATGGAACATAAAATTGCCTGCTATGCAGATGATGTTTTATTATTTTTGACCAAACCAGGAATTCCCAAACCTAATCTGATGCATTTTCTTTAAAATATAGGTATCTGGATACAAATTAATTGTACGAAAAACTGGAATTTCTCACTTTCTGGCGACCCCCTTTGGCATTTAGAAATACCTATTCCAGAATCTTTTAGATACTTTGGTGAAAATGGAAAATCCTTGGATAAAGTCTGTTCTTACGACCTCGAGGTAGCTAATCAAAGCATACACATAAAACAAAGATGTTAAAATCTTAAGCTGGTTGTCCTATGAAAAAAGATTTACACTTAACATCTGGATAACAAAAGGAATAAATATTTTCTAACAGGTTGTAAAATATAAGCAAATTCAAAGCTTTGATATGTTGAAACAAGCCTTTTTCTTGGAAAAACCAATGACCAATAAACAAACCAATGACCATTATAACCCCCTGACTGAAATATTTCTTCAGGCTTTTACTGTAAATCTGAAATTTCAAAGGGAATAACATCTAAATTATGAAAGAATTGACAATGTGGACAGCCACTCTACTAATGATAGAAATTAGAAAATAAATTGATAAGAGAGGATGTTTTTATTTTGACTGATGAAGAATAGGAACATAATTATATGCACAACTCACTGGAGAACCACAAAATCACATTCTTGAAAATAATTTTAATGGAAAAGTGTGACACGATTTTTGTCAACACCATGTCAAAGTCCACATTATTCATAAGGAAATTCCAATTGCTGGAGAAACTGTGGCAGCCAGAAGGTACACCATTATCATGTGTTTTTGGACTGTCCAGATTAATAAAGTGCTACAGACCCTCCCACTGGATTCCAGAACTATGTACTTGGGCCTCAAGACACCTGTCATGGACATAATAAATGTACCTTTGGAGTATACTCTCTTGGCCACAGCAAAAACACTCACGAAAAATGGATGACACAAATTGCACCGACAACCAAGGACTGGACCGACATTATATTGGACATTTGCAATAAGGAAATATATACATTCAGACTTGATTTGAACATTGAAAAATCTTGTTATTTTTGTCCTACTTTATATTTAAAAAAAAAAAATATATATATATATATATATATATAATATATATAAATATCTATATATTTATATCTATTATATAAATATATATATAATAGATAAATAAAATGATAATAACTGTAAAAAAAGTGTAAGTGTACGTCTGTTTGTGTCTCCTGATCTCAGACTCACAGACCAGCGCTTACCTACTGAGTGTGAAGGCAAATTGGCTCTATATTACAAGTTCACCTGGGGCGATTTGGTCTTTCTGCATAGAAGCAGACATATAATGAGCTTGGACGCTAATTTCAGGATGTCATGTCTAAGAAACTCCCTCCACGTCATTTTTTCAATTTGTTGATGTCTGTCAGTCCTGTCCTTGATCATTGGTGAAGTTTGTGTCATCCACTTCTTTGTTATGGCATTTTTCCCTGCCGCCAGGTATCCATTGATTAGGTTCATGGCAGGAGTTTTGGGGTGCACATACATAGTTCTAAAATTGCAAGGGATGCCAATGACAAAAACAGTCTGCAATGCATTATTAATTTCAGTCCAATATTTTTGAGCGACACGACAGTCCCAAAACACATGATATTGGTTTGCCTCCTGGCTGCCACATTTTCCCTAACAGTTAGTATTTCCCTGTGAATATGGGCACTTTGACAGGGTGTTATGAAAGAACTTGATACATTTTTCTAAAAGCAGTCCCTCCTCTGAGAAGTACATATATTCACTTCAATGAATATCAGTCAAGTTAGGATTACTAATATAATTAGTAGAGTGGCTGCCTGAATCTGCAGAAAGACCGAAGCAGAATCTCACCCTGGACATGGACTATTTGAGCCACTCCCCTCAGGCAGGAGGCTACTGTCCATCGGGACCAGAACCTCCCGCCACAAGAACTCCCTCTACCGTTGGACTCATGAACACTTTTTAAAACACACAGTCACTTTAACAATAATCGAATCACTCACTGCACTGTTCACTTTCTGCACTGCATATGTATATCTGTACAACTATAAACTTGTGTACATATTAAACCTATTTTTTATCTTTATTTCTATTCTTATTTTTTTATCTGATAGCATATTGTTATGACCTATTCATTGTTCATTGTTTATTGTTTTATGTTTGCATCAAATCACCAAGACAAGTTCCTATGTTTGTGAATTTTGTTCATTGACAATGGCAATAAACCTAATCTGATTCTGATTCTTTAACAAATAATTCAATCAGAGCACTACGGTGGTCATTGCTTTGTTTACAGTTTTTACTATGCACTGCATTTCAATTTATTATGCATATTATATTTTCAATTATTATATAGTCAATATAAATGACAGTCATCATCATTTCCAAGTCATCAGCCTTTAGAATACAATTTGAAGGTTATTGAACAAACCTCCCAATGATGAGAGTATTCTATTTTTTTAGAAAATAAAAAAATGAAATGCACTGTTCCAAAGTATTATACACAGTTTAAAACCATGTTAATATTGTAAAGAACTGAAAAGGATCATTTGTTAAATTAGAAGCATAAGGTCATATTTACTGAAATCAAAAGCTATTTCAAACAAAACATCTTAACAGGTCAAGTTACATTTTAACATGTGACCCCTTATTTGATAGGAGCTTCACAATTCTTGCATCCATTGAATTGTGAGTTTTTGGTGAGTTTCTGCTTGAATTTCTTTGCAGGATGTCAATATAGCCTCACAGAGCTGCCTCCCACCCTCATAGATCTTTCGCTTAGGGATGCTCCAAAGGTTCTTATTGGGTTGAGTTCAGGGGAGGATGGGGGCCACACCATGAGTTTGTCTACTTTTATGCCCATAGCAGCCAATGATGCAGAGATATTTATTGTAGCATGGGACCCTCCACCACTCATCCACCACTCCATCCATCTTGACCATCCAGGGTTGCATGGGATTCATCAGTGAACATAACTGTTTGAAAATCAGTTTTCATGTATTTCGGGGCCCACTGGAGCCATTTCGTGTGTTGGTTGAGGGTGGCCAAAAAGAACGTTTATGCATAACTGCAAGCCTCTGGAGGATCCTACACCTTGATGTTCGCGGGACTCCAGAGGCACCAGCTTCAAATACCTCTTCTGCTTTGTAATGGCATTTTAGCAGCTGCCTTATTAATCTGATGTCTTTGTATGGCAGAAACCTTCCTCCTTGAGCCTTTATCTACACAAATCTGTGTGTGCTCTGAATCAGCAACAAATCTCTTAATAGTACGATGATCACGCTTAGGTTTTCGTAAAATATCATGTAACTATTTCACGCTTTTCGGCAGTAGAGAGATCCTTTCTCTTTCCCATGCTGCTGGAAAATGGTGGCCGGCATTATAAAGTGGAAATGACCTGTATGACACTTATATAATAATAATAATTTGGAATGAGGTGTAATAACTCCTTATTTGTAAAAACGTATAAAAGTTTCTCCAAGTCAATGGGCAAAAGTTCTCAAAATATCACAGATAAACTAACATGACATGAATAAGAAGCACTATGTCAAATTTCTGGTGAAGGGTCCACCATCTGCTTATTTCAATGTGCTTTGCTTGACTAATACACAGTCTGGCATTAAACATACTCATTTCCATGGAGACAAGCAGTGAAAACCAGGTTACAGGTCCGATCTGTGGAGAGGTGATTCCACTCACAGTGAGAATGCATGTTTTTTAAGATATTTTCAAGCAATAAAACACCTGTGACTGAATATTTTGTGTCATACTGTGGAACATTTACATACAAGGCAACAAGATCTCCATCAGAAAAAGATACATAAAGTAGTGCAACAAAATAATGATTTATTGTGTGTATTATGTTGATAGTAGAAAAAGCTTCAGTTGTAGTCATCTGGACTCAGTTTGAAAAAATAGACGTTTCGACTCTCATCCAAGAGTCATTGTCAATAAAAGAATTTAGATCGAGAACTCCGATATTAATACTGTTCTGTGGTAAGACCAGCCCATTGGGAGGAGCCTTCCTGAAGTAGAAAGAGTTGTTTGTTTCAACAGAAACTCCCCCCTTGTATCTACCGAGCCTATTCAGAATCTTAATGGGCTATTAGAATCCTCTTTGTCTTTGTGAGACCCTGGCTCAACCACCCTGAGTACCTGATTAGCATCCGGATGTCCTTGTCCTGGTCCTCTACCTTTCCAGGGGTTCAGAATCCCATTATAAATAACAGGAAGATGAAACCTAAGCCCTCCATTTCTGTTTAAAGAAGGTCTTTCTTTTTTAACAAAAATAGCTTCCTTGACTCCTCTTTCAAACCATCTTTTCTCCCTGCTTAAAACCTTCACCTCACCGTCTTCAAACGAGTGATTAGAGGCTTCAAGATGGAGATGCACGGCGCTCTGAGGTCCTGAACTAGTATTTCTTCTGTGCTGATAAAGCCTCTTGTGTAGAGGCTGTTTCGTCTCACCTATGTAACGTTCTTTACAGCTTTCTTCACTGCATTGGATCGAATAAACTACATTGCTCTGTTTTTGAGTCGGCAACTTGTCCTTAGGGTGAACCAGTTTTTGTCTTAAAGTGTTTCCTGGTTTAAAATAAACAGGGACTTCGTGTTGTCTAAAAATTATCTGCAGTTTTTCCGACAGGCCAGACACATAAGGGATAGAAACACCCTTCCTTCTCTGTTCAGTTTCCCTTTTGTCCTGCTTCTTGGTTCTCTTCACTCTGTTGAGAGCCCAAGCGGGGTAACCACAGGCTGAGAGGGCATTTCGGACATGTTTTTCCTCTTTCTTCTTGCCCTCTGAGCTGGTGGGCACACCTTGAGCTCTGTGTTGTAAGGTTCTGATCACCCCCAGCTTGTGCTGTAGTGGGTGGTTGGAACCAAAGAGCAGATACTGGTCTGTGTGTGTAGGTTTCCTATATACTTCTATTTGGAGTTTCCCGTCCTCTCCTCTGATCGTGGAACAATCAAGAAAGGCCAAGCGATTCTCCTTAGCGTCTTCTCTTGTAAACCTGATATGTGTTGCGCGTGTTTTCGAAAACACGCACAACTTTGTGGATAAAGTGAAACATCTCCAACTGGACCCAGATGACCTCATGGTTTCATATGATGTTGTGTCCCTGTTCACCTGCATCCCGACCTCTGATGCAGTAGCAGCGGTGAGGATCAGACTGCAGGAAGACACCACCCTACAGGAAAGGACCAAACTGACACCTGAACACATATATAAACTGTTGGACATCTGTCTGAACACCACCTACTTTCAATTCCGGGGACAATTTTACAGACAGATTCATGGCTGTGCCATGGGCTCGCCCGTCTCTCCCATAGTGGCCAACCTGTACATGGAGCACTTTGAGAAGAAGGCACTGGCCTCATTCTCAGGCATAGCCCCAAAACTGTGGCTCCGCTATGTCGATGATACTTTTGTAACAATTAAGAAACAAGAGCTGGAAACCTTCTCTGATCACATCAATGCTGTGGACCCACATATCAGGTTTACAAGAGAAGACGCTAAGGAGAATCGCTTGGCCTTTCTTGATTGTTCCACGATCAGAGGAGAGGACGGGAAACTCCAAATAGAAGTATATAGGAAACCTACACACACGGACCAGTATCTGCTCTTTGGTTCCAACCACCCACTACAGCACAAGCTGGGTGTGATCAGAACCTTACAACACAGAGCTCAAGGTGTGCCCACCAGCTCAGAGGGCAAGAAGAAAGAGGAAAAACATGTCCGAAATGCCCTCTCAGCCTGTGGTTACCCCGCTTGGGCTCTCAACAGAGTGAAGAGAACCAAGAAGCAGGACAAAAGGGAAACTGAACAGAGAAGGAAGGGTGTTTCTATCCCTTATGTGTCTGGCCTGTCGGAAAAACTGCAGATAATTTTTAGACAACACGAAGTCCCTGTTTATTTTAAACCAGGAAACACTTTAAGACAAAAACTGGTTCACCCTAAGGACAAGTTGCAGACTCAAAAACAGAGCAATGTAGTTTATTCGATCCAATGCAGTGAAGAAAGTTGTAAAGAACGTTACATAGGTGAGACGAAACAGCCTCTACACAAGAGGCTTTATCAGCACAGAAGAAATACTAGTTCAGGACCACAGAGTGCCGTGCATCTCCACCTTGAAGCCTCTAATCACTCGTTTGAAGACGGTGAGGTGAAGGTTTTAAGCAGGGAGAAAAGATGGTTTGAAAGAGGAGTCAAGGAAGCTATTTTTGTTAAAAAAGAAAGACCTTCTTTAAACAGAAATGGAGGGCTAAGGTTTAATCTTCCTGTTATTTATAATGGGTTACTGAACCCCTGGAAAGGTAGAGGACCAGGACAAGGACATCCGGATGCTAATCAGGTACTCAGGGTGGTTGAGCCAGGGTCTCACAAAGACAAAGAGGATTCTAATAGCCCATTAAGATTCTGAATAGGCTAGCTCGGTAGATACAAGGGGGAGTTTCTGTTGAAACAAACAACTCTTTCTACTTCAGGAAGGCTCCGCCCAATGGGCGGGTCTTACCACAGAACAGTATTAATATCGGAGTTCTCGATCTAAATTCTTTTATTGACAATGACTCTTGGATGAGAGTCGAAACGTCTATTTTTTCAAACTGAGTCCAGATGACTACAACTGAAGCTTTTTCTACTATGGAACACACCTGGACGAATGAGGGATTACACCGACATGTATTATGTTGAAGCAAAAAGAAACTAAGGGTGCAAACTTGTCCTGGTTTGGTCCTGGTCTATATATGTTTTAGTCTTGAGACTTTAGTCCCAAGTTTAGTCACAATTGTGATGTGGTTTGTGCACACAACCTGCTCCAAATACTTTGACAAAATTGCTGAACAACAAATAATAGTTCATAAAAATAATAGTTTTTATCTCAATTTCTGAACCCATTAAAGCCATAACCAATAAAACAAGTCAAAAGAACGTCCCGAGATCTGAATTACACTGATTCTCTGGGTTGTCCATTGTCTTTATGGCCCAAGTGTACACATCGGGAGCTTAGCCGCACAACATCTGTGACATCTGGCTGTGATGATTATTGCTGTGTGTTCACTGGACATCCACCCTCACGCGCTCTCACACGCTCTCACACAAACACATTTACAAACCCTTGTCCACACTCATAGAGAGGACAGATGGCTGTGTCTCAAGGACAGCCACCTAAAACTAACTGCATGTATACAAACAGTAACACGGAGATTAGCTTAAAGGCCCTATACAACTTGATTTACTGACATTGCAACATAAAACCTGCATTGCTTAATTATCCTTGTTTAACACTGAACAGAATTAATCAGAATCAGAATTCTCTAGTAGAACTCACTGTGAAACTGTCAGATTGCTGGCCTCGTTTATGGTTCACATCTCTGTAATTGCTGGGCTACATGAAACACAAACTAACACAAAGTTCAATGTCTTCACTCTCAGCAGTAATTAGTATTTTTCACAATAGCTTCACAAAGTGGTGCCAATAGTCAACTCCCAAGACTTGATTATTGTCAGCTTAAAGAACATTGAGCTATAAAGTATTGCTAAAAACTTGGGGAGCCAATCTCAAACAAATAAGATATGGTACAACATTATGTGTATTTTCTGTTTTGTTATTCTCCGGTTTACCCGGTCACCTTTTGTAGATACAGTGAGCTCCCGGGTCTCAGTGAGGCTGGTTAAATAAAAGTCAATGCTTCTCCAAAAACGGTGAACAGCCTTGGCTATTTGAGTTATTTCAGCCGTCCATCTGAAATTATGACGTAAAATTCTAGAATGAGATATGTTTGAAATGGGTTTGCAGCTCACATTCGAACAGCTCGAGTAAAATTACTCCAACAAAGTTAATTTTGTCTTCTTAAGATGTGTCGTCAGAATTAAGTAAGAGTTCTGAAGATGGCTCGCAGTTAAGCAGCCAAAATATGTCAACAAGTTAATAACATCTTCTAATTGATTGTCTTTAAAAATAACCCAACTGTGGCGCTCTGGTCAATCTGTAGTCATGCACCACTGTTGTGTTGCATTTATGGGGAACTTTGGACGCGGAAAAGATCTCGTCTCACACATAAATTCATCAAAAGCATCCATTCACTTAACTGGAAATGTTGAAATGATGATAAGTCTTATTTTTATGTTGCTATTCCTTTACTAGATATTTTAAAAGTATTCTTCAAAGTTGAGAAATGGGGATGAGAGAGAAGGAAGGACATGTAGGACACTGTCGAAAGTCGGGAATCGAACTCACAACACTGCAGCCGGCTGCACTAGGAACCAAGCACTTGGAGCCTGGCATACATGTGCTGTTGTCACCTGAGACATATCGCAGGTCATGATGTTGTAATAATGTCCTCATATAGATCCAAGCATTAATTAGATCAGTTTTTGCTTAAAACTGGGAGATTTTTATGGTGTAAAAAACAAACAAAGAATCAATTGCACAAATTTGAAACACATTTTGTTGTGATAATTCATAATTTTATCTGGAAAGATAAAAATGTTTAGACAAAAAAACTAATAATGATAATAACAACAGGGACAACCAAGCTCACCCATTGTAATGACCTACACTGACACGGGTCAACTTGTCGATTTGGTTGTATTTAGCAGTGAATAACTTTCTATCACAGGGCTTCAAGCTTTCATGTAATGTATGAATGACTTTTGCGGGATGTTCCGATGAGCAATTTACTCTTGAGTAAAATGAGTCGATGAAACCCGGTCTCTTTACTTAAGTTAAATACACATTAAACTACTTAAAGGCAGTGGACCGTCATAGTTACTTCCCATCACTGTCGGGGAGACTGTGGCGGTAAAACACAGTCAAACAAAGCACAGAGTCTGACACAACAGTCGCCACATGACTTCACGCACCTGTACCAGTCGAGCCCGCGAGCGTAATGCCTGTCAAAGAAGTGCGGCTCGGACCCCAGCGCGCGGATGTCCGGGTGCAGCCGCAGGAACTCGAGCAGCGCCCGCGTGCCCCCCTTCTTCACCCCGATGATGAGCGCCTGGGGCAACCTCCTCACGGCGGTGTAGTCCTTCTCCAGCCCGTTCCCAGCTCCCGATCCCGTTCCTGCCGCCCCGCCGTGAGAGGACGCGTTCCATCCCGGGGACTCGAACTCGCGCACGGGCCCTCTCCTCGCGTACCCCGCTCCCGGCTCCGTTTCGCAGCAGCCCGTGAAGATGTAGACGAGCGAGAAGCAGATGACGCCGAGGGAAGACGCGAGGGCGAGGCGGCGGAACGTCGCCATCGCCGCGCACCAGAGCGGGCCATTGCTACCGCCGCGACACCGCTCCAGCACCGCGCGGCATGATCCGAACGCCAAGTCACAACTTTCACTCTTTTTTTTTTGTTACTTCTTCAAAAGTCACAATCGCAAAATGCCGTATTGCGAATGCCGTATTCTCACAAATGCGCTTAAACCCGGTGCGTAAAAGTGCGTTTCCAAACTCTTTTACGCGCAGTTGTCTGGATGTGTCCCGGTGCTCTGCTCCTCCACATGGGATTACAGCCTCATTCTGGGCTCGTCTGACACTACACGCACACTACACGCACACTACACGCACACTACACGCACACTACACGCACACTACACGCACACGCAGACGCACGAGCACGCGTGATCCCCTCCCCCGCCCCTCTGGCTCTACCTTTAATCACAGGGTCACGGCATCGGGATCAAAGACGAATATTGCGCGTAATGAAAAGTAATGAAGGAGGAATTACGTGGCTGTTTACTCGAATCACGCTGTCATTTGGATATGTACAATTTCATCAAACACATTTATGTGATAAAAGTGATATAAGAGTAAAATCTGAACAAGCCCAGATATAAAATTGTTTTATAGGAATGTTCTGGTTGTTGTTTTTAAGACAATAAGCTTGTCATCGCCACGTTTTTAGACTTTTTTGTCATTTCTATTTGTGTCTATTTAGTATTAATTATTATTAATGTCAATAAAGCAAAACATAAAATAAACAACCATAAACATTGGCAAAATCCCCAGCCCAATCATATCCCAACAGGACCAACAACACTGTAAAATGTGTACTGCCACTTATCATATATGTATATAAAATGTCTTATTACTCATGTTTGAGGTTACATGGATCAATATTTTAACAATAAAACACAGGGACAAAGCAGTACACAATAGAACAGAATTCACTTTTTTTTTTTTTATGATAATCTTTTCCTCTGGGGGGTAGCAGATTGCCCCAGTTTTGGGCCCAGGCTCAGTTGTTGGGAACCACTGGCATATTACATTTATCATACATTTTATTTATCCTTATCCAGAGCATTATCATAGAGGAAGCAGTCCCAGACTTAATTCACCCCAGATACTTCATCCAGCTCTTTCAGGAGGATCCCAAGGCGTTCAGCACACAGAGGCATCCAGAACAGATGTCCTAGCCACCTCAGCTGGTCACTCTCCATGTGGATAAGCATCGCCTATTGCTGGTGCATGTTTTGTATTGGAAGATAGTTTGGCTGCAGAAATGGTGGACTCTGGTGAAGGTGTCTGGACTGTTGGGCACCTCCTCATGACATCGTCTGGTGGAACAGAGTATTATGAGCTGTGAAGAAAGAGACAAGCGTAGTGTGAATGAAACAAAACATGACCTAAAGTGTATTTGTAAACAACATTATGGTTATAAAATAGGATAAAAGTTACAAATTTGAAGTAAACTTAATATTTTGTTGAGGAATTACACTTAGTTGGAGTCGTTCCAGAAGCCACTAAAGACATTTCTCAGCAAGAGGCATGTGTCGGCATCCACAACATTTTGGTCGCTCTGATCTGCTCCAATTACATAATTAGCTTAGTCTTAGCACCGGTCTTCAGCTGCTCACAGTGAAGCTCACTCCTGACCTGACCCAGTGAACTGTGGACACCCTCAAATTATGTACTTAATGCTGCTCTACTCCCATATGTAAGGGGGAAAATAATACACAATGAAAGAGCATACTGTATTTGATGATTCATTAAATCTTTAAGAAGTTTGGTGTTGGTGAGCAGTACAGGTTATCCCAGCGACATTGAAAGATGGGCCAAATTAAGAGGATACATTTCTATAAGGACATTTAAAGGTGCACTATGTAACTTTCCTGATGGGATTTCCACCAACTGCATGTTTCTAGATGTTTCACTTACATTTCTTACATTCACAAAACTGGAGTTACACAGTTGGCCAGGCCTATAATGTATAGACTCAGATCAACCGCTCCTGGTGACAATAATAGCTGCTTGGCGCATGTTATGAAGGAAACTACAACAATAGGAAACATCTCGGTCTTCCAGAAAGTTGTAGGTAGTTAAGATCAGTCAGTGTTAAGTTCAGCCAGTCAGTCAGTCTTAAAATCATTCAGTCTTAAGCTCAGCCAGGTGTACGTGTCTCTCGACGATGCATAATGTGCCAGGGCACTGATGTATATGCAATATTGGGATGAGAGGGTAGAAAGGCGTGGACCGACCGAGGTCGTTAGGACTTTTCTCCATAATCTGAATGGGATCAGTGGAATGTGGGAGAGGGAGCGTGTACATAGAGGGTGCTGTGAGGAACTGAATAGCTCAGGCGGGTTTAAATGGCAAGCCACGGGGTGATACGATGGCATAAGTCCCGCTTGCACAGGCCAGAGGAAGCTCTGGTACAGCTCCAGTGAAATTTTCATGCCAACAGTAGACCGCAATCAAATGCCCTTATAACTCGCGTTACTGAGATTGTAACAGGTAACAAATATTGCCAATTTTCAACTCAATAATGTATTATGTTCCTGCATTACTTAAAATATATTACTGTAACTTGTTACTTTTGCAGCGCATTTCTCTGAACACTGCTCACTACCAGGTGGTGATCGATTGACAGCTCAGTCCCTCTCTTCATCTGAGTGGCACAAGACACACGGCTGAAGAATAGATGAACAGACAACAAAGTCAATCATCAAACTCCAGCCTAGGGTCAGTGTTGTGCCTGAATGTGTTCATTGCTTCACCCTGCCACGACCATTTACGTGAGTTTTATGATAAGGTCGGTGAGGATGGGATCAATCTAACATTTCTGTGCAAACTTTGCCCAACAAGTTTCCCCTCAAGTTTTTGAGAATATACTGTGGGGTTGAAAGCTACAACTGCTGCTAGTGTGGTGCTGAATGGACAGCAACAAATGGGGGAAGGCTGTCCCCAATGTGAATGTAAATACTGGGTAAGGATTCAAAATTGGATATGAAGATGAAATCTGACACATATTTTCAGCATTAAACTAATAAAATTATTGCTGCCTGTGGTTGTATTTGGGCTGTGGAAATAATTTAGAACAATTATTGCATAATATTGAAAAAAATAACTGAACTAGTTCATTTTTTGGAGCTGTGAACTTAGTTCAAAATGTTGAATTATGAACTATGAACTGAACTAGTTCATGTAGAAAGTGAACTTTCCCAACACTGCCTAGGGTGTCCTGGTGCCATGAGCACACGCTTGTGCTCAAACATGATGTTCATTATGGACAAGATGTGATGTGAAAATTGGGAGTCAAACCCCTCTCGAGGAGTTAGGTTCCAGAGCTCAAGCGGTGCGTGGAGGTCTCATTGGTATCTCTCAACCTCTCGCACAAGCTCAAGCTCCTTCCCTCCAGCGAAGTGACTTTCCATGTCCCTACAACTATACGCTGTGTGCATGGACTGGGCCGTCGGGGCACCTGCCCTGGACCAACGCTCAGTACTCTGGGCATAATGCCCCCTATCCAGCTCCTAGGATCATTCGGGCGCACAGTTAAGGGGGAAGGCAATGTTAAACGTGGCGGAGAGACGAAGACAAGTGAAATAAATGCAGAAAAACCCGAGGATAAATCAGAGGTAATTTCTTGTTTATTCTAGCTACATTTCACAGTGACACAGACTTGGAATTGCAAAACGTTGCTTTGTGAATTGCTGAGATCGGCCTCATGATTAAAAAATAAAATTTGTGTCAGTTGCTCACATAGCAGAGCTCTGCCTCTGGACTTGAGCATGAAGACACACTCCACCATGAATGGAACAGTTCTTAAGTAAGTGCTAAAGTGAACCGCTCGGAGGGATCAGGACCAGTCAAAACTTGGCTTTTGTGAAGTTGCATCCATCCTAAAAATCTATCTTATAAAAGATAAGACAGATTTTAAATTTCCTCCACACCTGCTTTTCCCCACTGGAGAGAAGATGTAAGTGCAGGTTTTATCTCCACATTTGCCTTGTGCTGATAGTCTCACAGACATGTGCATATGCAACGCTGAGGTAAGAGATAATGGCTCATGGGAGACTCATTAGACCTCAGGAGCGTGCACGTGAACATGCACAAGAGAGCGGGCACGTTCCATTTGGCTTAGTTCTGTTATTATCCTCTAGCAGATGTGACACACGCTGTAAAAAACAGACATTGTCTGAAAGAGCTACACCACTGTGGAATTAACCCTAATGTTTCAAGTCAATGGCCCTTTTATATACTTCAGGATGCTGAATTATTTTAGTTTAAATGTTTCATTAAGTTTACGAGATATTGCAAAACATTTACAATATCGCAATTATTGTCCTGGAGAAATTAGAATATCAAAAACTTTATAGAAGGCTGCAAAAAAGCCTTCACAAATTTGATCAAATAGAATATTGTCTAAATATCCAACTATGAGTGATACCATAGATTTGGCAGGCTTTTGATGTGTCCTGATCAGGACAGATAGGGTCAAAATGTGTCCAGTCTTATGTCAAGCCATGTCATACATTATTCTATACTTTGTGGTAAAAAAACCTGCAGCCACTGCTGCCCTGGGGCAGACTGACAGAAGTGAGGCTCCATCAATCCCTCTAATTATACCATTATAACCAGCTGTGGCAATTCAGAACAAATGGCGCAGCAACAACAACAAAAAAAGCTGAGTTTTGCCTTGAAATAAGAAATTGTTTAAAGCACACAGAGATGAATGACCCCAACAATAATGTTGACATAACTTAAATATATATATATATATATATATATATATATATATATATATATATATATATATATATATATATATATATATAGTATACATTCTCTCATAAAAATCCTTGTTTTCTTAATTATTTTGGATAAAAACATTAAATTGATGGCGCGCTAAAATCTTCACACACATTGATGGTAACTTCTCCATGACTAAACCCTGTCTTCTTCCTGTTTGTGTGTGTGACCCCGCCCACCCAGTAGAGCGCTCTGTCTTTTGTCTCGCACAAGAAAGGTCACCCAGCAGTTCACGGCCGCGGACTGCTCCACAATATCTGGCCTGAATGATAATTTGAAGTGTTTTTCAATCAGTCACACACATGTATCTGAGGGAGGTCACTGCACAAAGGGTTATTGCGGCTCAAATAGTTTTGATCTGTTTATGTATGTTTCTGCTGTAATTTCTGCTATTAAACACAGATATTTACCTAGGAATTCTCTGTTATGTTCCATCCCACCAATTGTAACGCCATAAATAGTTTTTGATTGTCTAATATATTGGGGCCAATGGTTCCAAGTGGGCTCGGGTGAAGAGAGAGGCAAGAGCTATCAACCAATCACCACCTGACATTGAGTCTGAGTGGACTATGTTCTCAACCTCTATTGTCAATGTGGCTGCTCGGAGCAGTGGTCGCAAGGTCTCAGGTGCCTGTCGTGGCGGCAAAAACCTGGGGCTAGGAGGAGTTTGGGGAGGCTATGGCGGAGGACTACCGGTCGGCCCCAAAGAAATTATTGCAAACCGTCCGGCGCCTCAGGAGGGGGAAGCAGTGCTTCACCAACACTGTTTATGGTGCGGTTGGAGACCTGCTGACCTTGACTGGGGATGTTGTCGGATGGTGAAAGGAATACTTTCAGGATCTCCTAATCCCACTGTCACGTCTCCCGAGGAAGAAGCAGAGACTGAGGTCCATCACCCAAATCACTGAGGTTGTTAGCAAAGTCCTCGGTAGCAGGGCTCGTGGTGTGGATGAGTACCTAAATTATCTGGATGTTGTAGGACTGTCTTGACAAACACGTCTCTGCAACATTGCGTGGCGGTCGGGGACAGTGCCTCTGGACTGGCAGACCGGGGTGGTGGTCCCTCTGTTCAAGAAGGGGGACTGGAGGGTGTGTTCCAACTACAGAGTGATCACACTCCTCAGCCTCCCGGGTAAGGTCTATTCCAGGGTACTGGAGAGGAGAATCCGACCGATAGTCGAACCTCGGATTCAGGAGGAGCAGAGTGGTTTTCGTCCAGGTCGTGGAACACTAGACCAGCTCTAGACTCTCCATCGGGTGCTCCAGGGTTCATGGGAGTTTGCCCAACCAGTCCACATGTGCTTTGTGGATCTGGAGAAGGTTTTTGACCGTGTCCTTCGGGGCATCTTTTGGGGGGTGCTCCGGGTGTATGGGGTACGGGGCCCTTCCAGTCCCTGTATGACCGGAGCAGGAGCTGTGTTTGCATTGCCGGCAGTAAGTTAGACCTGTTCCCACTGCGTGTTGGACTCCGCCAGGGCTGCCCTTTGTCACCGGTTCTGCTCATTGTTTTTATGGACAGAATTTCTAGACGCAGTCAGGGGTCGGAGGGTGTCCGGTTTGGGGATCACAGGATCTCATCAACAGTGTTGTCCTGATGGCTCAATCAAACCCGGACCTGCAACATGCACTGGGACGGTTTGCAGCCGAGTGTGAAGTGGCTGGGATGAGAAACAGCTCCTCCAAATCCGAGGCCATGGTTCTCAACCGGAAAAAGGTGGCTTACCTTCTCCAGGTGCATGGCGAGCCCATGCCCCAAGTGGAGCAGTCCAAGTATCTCGGAGTCTTGTTCAAGAATGAGGGAAGGATGGAACGTGAGATTGACAGGCGGCTCGGTGTAGCGTATTCAGTGATTCAGTGATGCAGTCGCTGCATCGGACCGTTGTGGTAAAGAGGGAGCTGAGCTGAAAGACAAAGCTCACGATTTACCGGTCAATCTACGATCTTACCCTCACCTATGGTCATGAGCTTTGGGTAATGACCGAGAGGACAAGATTGTGGATACGAGCGGTCAAAATGAGTTTCCTCTGCAGGGTGGCTGGGCGTTCCCTTAGAGATAGGGTGAGGAGTTCAGTCACACGGTAGGAGCTCGGAGTAGAGCCGCTGCTCCTCCATGTTGAGAGCCAGCTGAGGTGTTTCGGGCATTTCCCACTGGGAAGAGACACGCTGGAGGGACAATGTCTCTCGGCTGGCCTGGGAATGCCTCGGGATCCCCCCGGAGACGTTGGAGGAAGTGTCTGGGGAGTCGGAAGTGGACTCGGCCCCGGATAAGTGGAAGAAGATGGATGGATGGATATGATGACTTCCTTCCAATTCTGAGGGATCTGAGCTTTTAAAAAAATTATTTGTCCGATTTTTTGACCCGTTAGCTTTATTAGACAGGACAGCTGACCGTGAAATGCGGATGAGAGGGAGGACATGCGGTAAATGGTCAGAGTCCAGATTCAAACACACGACACTGCACGTACATGGAGCCTGGCATGTGTGGATCATCACAGGATCTGAGCTTTTTTAAGGGGCCTTTTTAAAAAGTTGTTAAAAGTTGTTTCTTTTAAAGCTTAATATCACTCTGAGGTGAACCCAGGTCTTTTGTTCCAAATCTACAGTAAAATAATTAGGAACATGATCACTTTATTTTGTTGTGCCTATGTCCACATCTGTGATTTTCACTTATCTTTATTGAAAATTCAAAAGTAGTCTATTCTAGTGTAGTTCTTATGCGGATTGGAGAAAAGCACTGGGATCTCCCTCCAGAGATCACTTAATCCTATGGTATGTGTTAATTTGCTAAATGTATTATTAAAATTTTTTCCAGTACTTCTACATCTAATGTCAGGTGTATGTGAAGGTTCCCAACAAAGCCACAGATAAGGGTTCCCTCTGAGTGGTTTGCAATCTATGACTTTGTGAGATCTCTTCCTGGGGTCGTTTAACGTCTTTAACTCCAAAAAATTATGCCAGTAATTTCACAAAAATTTTGAGTACACACATATTTTTGGTATTTTTGTGTAGATCAGGGGTGTCAAACTCATTTGGGCCGCGGGCCGAATTTCGACGCTCAGGCTGGGTCGTGGGCCGAACATAACATAAAACTTAAAACATAAAACATAAAACTATTAGAAATAAAAAATAAATAAATAGCTTTATATAGCCTACGCTGTTTTGAAGCAATTACTGGATCGATAAAAATAAATTACAAAACGTTTGTTCTGATAAACTCAAATGTATTTAAAAAAACAAGTGAAATTTCACCAATACTGTGCTTCAGTTTATGTGCATTACAACTTCAGTTGATCTACAGTTCTACACAGAGATAAACATTTGACTTTATAACAAAATAAACTTCTCAAGATCTAAAAAAAACGTTTAAATGTACTAACTAACATTTCCACGTCTGTGTAGTTATCTGTACACCGGAAATGACACACCACTAAACTTCTGCTCAAAAGTGCTTAAAGTGCACTTCTCCCTCGGCAGCTCACACAGCAGTGCAGCAGAGCCCCGTGAGGGAGGGGTGGCCACCGGCGGCATTGTGGGACGCGTAGTTTTAGCGATAAAAACGGTTACGGATGTAACTACGGTTCTATGAATCGATTTAATTTGTTCTTTTTTATTTTTATTTTTTTATATAAATTTGAAATGTTCGGCGGGCCAGATTAAAACGTCTGGCAGGCCAGAGTCTGACACCTATGGTTTAGATTACTTAAATAAATGTAATCATGCTATGTTATAAAAATGGAAAAGGCCTGCCAATCTAAAAATTAAGACAGGTTTAAATTAGTTTTTTTTTTAAAAACATGACTTATTAGCTACAAAAATTAACAAGGGGAAACTGTATATCTTATTTAGTATTTACATAAACTATGAAAATTTGCATCAGATTTATCTTCATTTTTTGGGGTTAAAACTTGAATAAATCAAGTTTGGGGTGTAGTTGGATAAATGGAGCCCGTCACTGTCTGAAAACAACCATAGCTACACTTTGAGCATAATGTTTTCCTGTTTTCTGTTTGTGTTGCGCGTGTCTCTGGGGGAATTGCACTGACATCCTTCATCTGTCTGTAGCGTGACAGTCTAATTAGAGTCAAAGTAATGGCAGTGTGTAATCAAGGTTATATTACAGCCATAAGTCACTGTTCCTTGGCCCCTGTGGAGCAACTGACCTCTGCACACACAATAAACACCTCCAGCAACTGGATTAACTGTGTGATGTCTTTATATATTTAAGGGAACAAAACCATTTCTGTTTTTCCTATGTGGACATAGCAATTACACTGGTTGAACCAGTTTCCTATTTCCTTTATTGAAAATTAGACTCAAAAAATATAATTGAGAAAGAAGAGCTATTGGCTTGACTTGTTTGTTGTCATCGCCATTTTGAGGATGTCATTGTGTGTTGTAGCCCATCTCTGCCATTACATAGTCATGATGCTACATCAGAGAATAGCGGGTCTCAAGAAGAAAACGGGGTGATATTTCCAGATTTCTTTGGGGATGTTATTAATAAATACTGAATTATTTTGAGACTTAGTATTAGGAAAACCCACAGTACCTCTCCTCAAAATGGCAGCATTCAATAGTTTGTCACTTCAGACCCATGAATAAGCTATCCAAAAAATATCCAAAAATAACTTGGCTGTTTACATTATTTATATTTTTGTGAAGGAAGTTTTACACTTGCTTTACCCTTAAAATGTATTTTCATACAAAAACACTAAAAGGACAAACAACATTTCACCTTAAACAACAACAAAAAAATGATATCCTTGGATCCAGTTTTTAACTTGAGAGCCACTGTCTAGATGAAATGTCCAAGCTTCACAAGTATATAAGACAGTGAATGTCTCAGGCAATAGGGAACAGAGGATGAAGTGGTAGAGGAGGGACCATCATGGGATGACAAGCCCCTATAAGGGATGTACCACCGGACCATAACTAAAAGTGGCCGAAATTAAGAAATCCTACCAATGGCTAGAACGGACTGAAGGATAGCACAGAGGCACTCATCATGGAACAGGCCTTGAGCACCAGAGCAATAGAGGCCAAAATCTACCACACCAGACAAGACCCAAGGTGTAGGCTGTGCAAAGAGGCAAAAGAGACAATCCAGCACATAACTGCAGGGTGTGCTGTAAGATGCTGGCAGGGAAAGTGTACATAGAGCGCCATAACCAAGTGGCTGGCATAGTGTACAGGAAAATCTGTACTGGAAACCCCAATGTCAAAGTGGGAAACACCCCCAAAGGTGGTAGAGAAGGACCGAGCCAAGACTGACAGAATGGTAATGGCAAACCAACCAGATGTTGTGGTGGTGGATAAACAGCAGATGGTCTTCTGTGACCATCTGAAGTTCTTGTAAAAGTATTTGACTGTGGTGGAGTCAGCAACTCTGTCCATGGTCCTCCTATGGAAGTACTCTCCAGCTGAATGTGACAAATCCAATATAGGAGCTTTTATATATTTTAAATGTGTTTTTATGTGGTAGATATTTGCCAAATTGTTCATCGGTCAAGTAGTAGTTTGGGAAAAGTTGAAGAAGTTGAAAGCAGAGTTCTAAAACATTGATGGCAAAAGTAGAAGAATGCCATTTCAACAGAATTCAATACAAATAAGCCCATTCACATTATGCACAAAGACAGTTTAAACCTTCATTCAACAAAATAAAGGTCCATACCTTGTGTGTTATCATGTGTTAGGTAGCATGTGTGAAGACTGGACTTTAATGAGCTTGTGCATGCTACCCCTAATCCATGCTAATGCCCTGCTGTTAGCACCAACACGTCCATCCATCCAGAGAAAGGAAAGCCAGGCTAATCAGAGACATCTTAACCCGGCAAAGACTGGATTAGCACACTTCACACCACAGTCAGCAGGAGTGTGGCGTTACATTCTGGACACATGCTGGTGGTTATGGAAAAAAATATACCTGGAGTGTACGCATCAACTGAAATTGTATGACAAAAGCTATCTTTTGCCAAAATATGGCTCAACTTTCACAATTGAAAAGTACATTTTTAGTGTTAATTGTACATTCAGATTATCCAAACATTGGCCCAGGGGCCACATTTTGGTGGCCCTTAGGCTTCCTCCTGAAACCAAATGATCATACAATGATATTTTGAAGAATTCTAAATTAAATAGAAACATCTTACATATAACATATATACTTGTATGTACAAGTAGGGGTGCAAATGCATGCAACAGTGATTTCAAGCATCTAAAAATGCATTACATACACTGCCACCTGCGTGTGCAATACATTTTGCAAGTTTTGAAGAATTCTAACCATACATTTCTGGACAAAAATAGAGAAAGAAAATACATATAATAGTAATATAGTAATAATAGCAATAATAACAATCAGAAACCATAGGTACCTACCTGGCGTTAACAGTACTACCACCACCAACTGAAAACAGCAACACATATAACAAAGGAAAAAAAAAGTCTTACAAAATGTTTAAGTTTCCTCACAAAATAGTTGGAAATTGACAGAAGAGTGACAGAGCACAAGTCATGTGCAATGTGCGTATTGCTGTGCTACTATATATTTTGTCTTTTTTATAAATCCACTGTATTTATTGCTTTTTGTCATTGTTGTTGTTGTTGTTGTTTGATTGTGCATTTAGTGTAATCTGATTAGTCAAAAGCCCTCCTATGACGTGTTGTGCCATAGCCATGGCTATGAACACTGTAATACCTGCATCAGACTAGTACATGTTAATCTGTTGCTCCGTTCACACATGCAGCCTTACCTGCCCTTTAGCAACATGTGTGAATGAAGCCAGAACTGAATTCTCTGGATTTTTTTTCTGACTATTTCCTTGGTAGATTACCAGGAAACTCCTTGTTTCTTTGGTTGCGAGTTTGGTGGCCATGGTTACACTGACTATGCAGAAAAGTTCTATTTTCATTTCATTTAAATTATGCAGCACATTTCTATAGTGATGGAAAGCAGAGGAACAAAAATGCCCGGTTAAGTGTGAACAGATTAGAAAATAAAGAGCTATGACTTTCCTGAAGTCCACGATCATTTCCACAGGTGCAGTTACCACTGCACCAGGACACCAGCCGGTCCACCTCCCTCCTTTAGACAAACTCATCCCAGTCCGAGATGAGTCCGATCTGCAAACTTGATCAGTTTAATGGCGTCATGGCTGGAGGTGCAGCAAATCAAATCAAATCAATTTATTTTTGTAAGGCCCAAAATCACAACAACAGTTGCCTCTGAGGGCCACAGGGAGAAATGAATCAACAATGTCTGTGGTGGCGATGGAGTCAGACAATGTCTGTGGTGGCGAGGGACGATGTCCCAGGGTCCTCTGTCCTTAGACTCTCCTTCTCGGCCAGGAAAAACTACAAAAAAAACCTCTTTGGGAAAAAAGCGTAGAAACCTGGAGGAGTTCCAGTGAAGGAGAGATCCGACTCTCACAGACGGACAGACGGACACGAGGAGACTGGAGCTGGACCTACTCTTCAGGCAGATGAGGGGCCGACGGAGTCAAGCTGGACCCACTCTTCAGGCAGATGAGGGACCGTCTGAGGCGAGCTGGACCCACTCTTCAGGCAGATGAGGGACCGTCGGAGGCGAGCTGGACCCACTCTTCAGGCAGATGAGGGACCGTCTGAGTCGAGCTGGACCCACTCTTCAAGCAGTTTGTGTAAAGGGAGAAGAGCAGTGGAGAAAGTACACAGCCCTGTGGAGCCCTGTGCTGATAGTCCAAGTGTCCGAGACATCCTTCCCCAGCCGCACGCATTGCCTCCTATCTGTCAGGAATTCATTGAGCTGGGAGAGCGTGTCCTGGAGCAGAGCAGGGAGGATGGTGTTGAATGTAGAGCTGAAGTCCCCAAAGAGGATCCTGGCTTAGGACCTTATGACGACAGACATCAGCGCCACATGCCTGTAGTCATTGACTCCAGGGATCTGGGGCGTCTTGGGGACAGGGATGATGATGGATGATTTGCTCCAGGCTGTTTACATACATAATAGTAATGCCATGCCATGAGGTCGGATGCAGAGTTGAAACAAAATATCAAGACCCCGTACTTGTAATTGTCCAAGGTATACACTAATGAAAAATAATAGTAAGAAAACGGTAGCAAAATAATCATGTAGGAGGGGCAGGCTTCCGGAAATATATGTGTAGGGTTATATGTGGTTAGTTCTTAGCCATTAGTGCTGCAGAGAGTGTAGAGCTGCTGGATCACTTGCTCCGTTCTGCTTCACTCCAGAGCCACAGCTGTCACCATTGTGGTAGAAGAGTGGGATTATGGTCCAGGACACAAGAGCCATAACGGAACAAATCTCAACATGGACACTCTCTGGATTATAAAGCGGGCTACACCCATACAGCGCTAATCTGCTCCTGCTGTACTAATACACAGTGCAACGCATCAGGACTTCCGCTGTGTTCTCTCTACTATGGTCATTTAAGGACCTGTATTATGTGAAACTATCCATCCATCCATCCATCTTCTGCCGCTTTATCCGGGGCCGGGTCGTGGGGGCAGCAGTCTGAGCAGGGACTCCCAGACTTCCTTCTCCCCAGACACTTCCTCTAACTCCTCCGGGGGGATCCCGAGGCGTTCCCAGGCCAGCCGAGAGACATAGTCTCTCCAGCGTGTCCTGGGTCTTCCCCGGGGCCTCTTCCCGGTGGGACATGCCTGAAACACCTCCCGAGGGAGGCGCCCAGGAGGCATCCGGAACAGATGCCCGAGCCACCTCAGCTGGCTCCTCTCGACGTGGAGGAGCAGCGGCTCTACTCCGAGCTCCCCCCGTGTGACCGAGCTCCTCACCTTATCTCTAAGGGAGCGCCCAGCCACACGGCGGAGGAAACTCATTTCGACCGCTTGTATCCGCGATCTTGTTCTTTCGGTCACTACCCAAAGCTCATGACCATAGGTGAGGGTAGGAACGTAGAACAACCGGTAAATAGAGAGATTTGCCTTTCGGCTCAGCTCCCTCTTCACCACAACAGTCCGATGCAGCGACTGCATCACTGCAGCCGCTGCACCGATCCGCCTGTCGATCTCACGCTCCATCCTTCCCTCACTCGTGAACAAGACCCCGAGATACTTGAACTCCTCCACTTGGGGCAAGGACACCCCATCTCATCCACCCCCGGAGCCCTGCCACCGAGGAGTTTGCGAACAACCTCAGTGACTTCAGCTTGGGTGATGGATGAGCCAGCCTCCGAGTCCTCAGTCTCTGCTTCCTCTTCGGAAGACGTGACTGAGGGATTAAGGAGATCCTCAAAGTATTCCTTCCACCGTCCGACGACATCCCCAGTCGAGGTCAGCAGGCCTCCACCCGCACCGTAAACGGTGTTGGTGAGACACTGCTTCCCCCTCCTGAGGCGCCGGACGGTTTGCCAGAATTTCTTTGGTGCCGACCGATAGTCCTCCTCCATGGCCTCCCCAAACTCCTCCCAGGTGATGTGAAACTAACTTTACTATATTGCTGTTTCATCGTCAACAGTATACCAGGAGATTTGTTTCATTCACATTCATTCACACATGTTTGAGTAAATTTGCATATTCAAGTACATAGTATACTTCCCTACTAGAATTCAAATGCTTTATTCTATACTCATGATGTCATTAGGTAAAAGTCCATACACAATCCATCACAACACTTTTGTTTCATGTTTATAACTGGAGTTCCATTATCTTAAAGACTGCGCAGCCTCTCCCCAGAGTTAGTCTCTGTGTCTGGAGATCTGGTCGGCGAGGCCCCTGCCGTCGACTGCCGCCCAGATCTCTCTGCACCGGCCCCTTATGGATCCTCCTGCGGGTGGTGGGCCCACGGGAGGGCGGCCCCACTTCGCTCCTTCGGGCTGTGCCCGGCCGGGCCCCGTGGAGTAAGACCCGGCCACCAGGAGCTCGCCATCGAGCACCCATCCCAGGCCTGGCTCCAGGAAGGGGCCCCGGTGACACCGATCCGGGCGACGTAATCGGCCTTGTTCGTGAACTCATCATAAAGGGCTTCTGAACCGATCTTAGTCTGACCCGTCACCTAGGACCTGTTTGCCTTGGGAGACCCTACCAGGGGCATGAAGCCCCCGAAAACATAGCTCCCGGGATCATTCGGGCACTCAAACCCCTCCACCACGTTAAGGTGTCGGTTCAAGGAGAGGCGGATACAAGCGGTCGAAATGAGTTTCCTCCGCCGTGTGGCTGGGCGCTCCCTTAGAGATAAGGTGAGGAGCTCGGCCACACGGGGGGAGCTCGAAGTAGAGCCGCTGCTCCTCCACGTCGAGAGGAGCCAGCTGAGGTGGCTCGGGCATCTGTTCCGGATGCCTCCTGGGCGCCTCCCTCGGGAGGTGTTTCAGGCATGTCCCACCGGGAAGAGGCCCCGGGGAAGATCCAGGACATGCTGGAGAGACTATGTCTCTCGGCTGGCCTGGGAACGCCTCGGGATCCCCCCGGAGGAGTTAGAGGAAGTGTCTGGGGAGAGGGAAGTCTGGGAGTCCCTGCTCAGACTGCTGCCCCCGCGACCCGGCCCCGGATAAAGCGGCAGAAAATGGATGGATGGATGGACTGCGCAGCCTCTGCAAAACCACAAGCACATTGTGACAAATAGAGCAGATTTGTATCCTTTATGTAAACTACACTCCACATGTCTATTTCCTCTGCCACTGCTGTTTGGATCTGTTTTTTTTAGTCCTGCCCTTCTAATTAGTGTGTAATGAGGAGGCAGCGTATGAGCACTACACGCATGGAGGAGAGAAAGAAAAATAGAAAAAAGTGGCGCGCTGACGTGAGGCATGCATACTTTTTTTTTAACCAAAGTTTACCCAGCACAGCAGCTCATTCCCACAGCCAAGGGAATGAGCTGCCGTGAACAAGCCACTGCAGTGGGGGTATGTGTGTAGTTGGGTGCTTCGCCTTGAGGAGCCCTGTGCAGTCTTGGTGCAAGTTTATTGCCAACAGTGGCCGTAATGAAATGGGATCTCACTCATCAAGTGTCAAAACCAAGTCCAAGCACTTTCAGACAAGACTGAGTCCAAATATAGTCTCAAGGCTGGTCTCCAGACAAGGCAGGTCTCAAGTACTACTACATTAATGGTACCAATGGAACTGGTACTGATACTAAGAAAACAACATTCTCCAGCTAAACTCAGGCAAGACTGAAGTTGTCTGTAATACCTACAAATTGAGTAAGAAATATGGGGATGATGATAATAAACTCAGACTTAGATGGCAGCTTTTTGCCATCTAAAAACATTACAAGAAACAAAAGTATAGTGTCTAAACCAGACTTTGAGAGATGTATCCATGCATTTGTCTCCAGTAGGTTAGACCAGTGATTGTCAACCTTTTTCAGTTGCTACCTCTATAATAACAACTATTGGCCTTTTCTACCCCCAAACACAAAGAAATACGGTACCTGCCAATTTTTAAGGAGCCTAATATTTTATTTTATTTTCAGGACTTTGGCCCAGATAAATTAATTTGGTAATCCAGCAAAATTCAGCATTTACCAAAGCTGTGTCCTTGTTTATAACTATTCCATACATTCCCCCCTTTTATCTGGGGACTGGGTTTGACTACTGTAATGGAGCGCTCACTGTGTGACAGCTGCAGAGTGTCCAATACGCTACTTTTCAGATGCTGAATAAAACAAGTTTGTACAGTTTTATGTAGCTCAAATCTTCCTGAAGATGGCCCAAATTGAGACTCTACTAGAAAATGTTTTGTTTAGCTGTGCATATGATCCAAATTTTATAATGATTATTTATGTTTTAATGTATTTGTAATGATGTATGCAAAGCACTTTAAACTTGCCTTACCTTGGCATGGCATTTGCTCAGCTCAAAAATCATGTCTGAATGACATTTTCAATACTTTTGTTATCGTAAGTTAAAGAACTGGAATTAGAAATAGAAAGGCTAACGTTTACCCCTCAAGTTACTCACATAAATGCACTTTCTTTCCATCTCCTTCTTCCTGCTCCTCCTCTGCCCCATCCCCACCACTGCACTGCAACAACAGAACCATAAGCTTTCTTACCCTCTCTGTCTGTTCCACTTCACCAGCAGTGTGTTCAGGCCATTTGATTGAACAATTGCTACTCTCTTGTTTCTCCAGGTTCACATGCTGTAATACTATCTGTAAAACCGTTTGTATGAATAAATAATTAAAATATGAAAGTGGGGCATTATATTGGAGCTTATGATCTCAAGCTGTAGAATGTGCTGTACCTTCAAGAAATGTGTACATTAATTATTAACTGTAGAGTAATCAGTCATGACGAGTGCAAGTTTGAAGAGGCAGCAGAATTGAAGTAAGACAAGGATTAAGTTTAGTCACCTTTAAACTGGCCCTGATCCCCCAGAGTGATTCACTTCAAAGAGCTTTGGAACAGTTCTGTTAATGGGAAAGTGTGTCTCCGTTTTCAGGGCCTGCCTTTGGGTCCAGAAGCAGAGCACTGCTGCACGAGCAACTGACATCACCCAAACTAGTCGCTAGTAAGGACCATGCCACAACAATGGAATACAAGGGAATATTAATTAAAATAGTGATGATGATGATGATGATGATGTTGATGTCAGGTTAGGGATGATTGAACACATTGAAGTGTGTCTCACCTTTTTCTGCATTTATTTCACTTCTCTGCAAAGCCTCTACACACTGTTTTAATGTCTCTTTATGTACTGCTTTGGTTTGGATTATGTTTGATTCATTATGCACTGGAAACATAATATTTTGGATGTTTATATTAATTAACTGGAACATTTTTAAAGAGATGGACCAAATTGCGTTTAGTTGAGCAGGACTAAAAAAGGCTTGAATATGAACACTTTTCTCAGATTTCACAGATTTCTCATTTGTATTTGTTTGATCAGTACATAAACCTCTTACATGGTTAGCAAAGCATGCAGCTTAAACTAACATTTTCAAGCTCTACTGTCAACAATCCCCTGCTCGTATTCCTCTTACATATTAAAATAACACATATTAGTCCATTTGAACTCTCACAAAGCAGGATTTTAAGCGGAAGCATCCGCAGTGCATGAGAGGAGGGATTAACACAGACATGATTCCTCTGGATTACAACGCTTTCCTCATCTCAAACTGGATTAGAGCGTTGGGCAAATTTAAAAAAAACTTAAATACATGAAGAGAAGGACAAATAAACCCCACTCACATGAGTATAAGGAAACATGAGGGATTTGGTGGATTTATTTTGCGTTGTGAAGAAAAAAGTTTACAGATGTAGATAGACACCTTGAATGTGGTGGGACATGGAGGGACGGACTTTGCAAATTTAAGATCATAGATCCGTGTTGCAAAAACACCAAATTATTTTTAGTTTTTATCAATCATAACGCAAAGACAGGGATTGGAACGAAAAAGTGGGATATTTTCTAAATATGAGGGCTGAGGGACAGGAACCTAAATGGCTGTCCAGGAAAAAGAGGAACAGGTGGTCACCCCATTGAAATAGAATTTTGCCTTTCATGGTTATTAAGTTATTAGAGGACTGAGCTAGTATTCAAGCTGGACTAAACCAGTTGTCATTGAGCCTGTTTAAACACCTCATTTGTGGTGTATTTCTATTTAAATGTCTTACAAATATAACAGCACTTATTTGATTAATTTACACAATATTACAAATAAAGTAATCCCAGAGTAATTTAATTTAAGTTAACTAAGTAACTAGAGTAATAATAATTATTGCCTCAAGAAAGTAACAGTTACATTTATTTGTTATATTTTTAACTTTTTGAAAGTAACTACCTCAACACTAGTAATAAAAGTCAAACATTGTAGAGCTCACAATAACATTGAATGTGCTAAACACTAACCTGCAAAAAAATACAGTTTTAGAGATGCTTCCAGACTTTAGCTTGTACAAAGGCAAATCCAGGATGTAATATAAGTCAGCAGTGAGCTAGGGGGCACCTGGAGACACTTCTAGAAAGGTTTGGATGGTAGATCTAACCTCCAAAACCAAGTCTTCTGCCTCATGGAGTGTTTATTTTAGTGTTTTGCATCTCCCTTGTAGATTTTTCTCTTGGATTGCATGTCTCATGTTGTCTATTGAAGGCAAGGCAATTCAAAGTGCTTCACACAACTGGAAAAAAATGCATTAAAATCACAAAAACATGACAGAAGTCACAAAAACCTTAATTTCAATTAATTCAATTTAACAATTTTGCTGACATGAATCATACCTGTTTAGTGATCCGCCAGATGGAAGACCAAATTGATTTGACCACACTGGCAGACACTCCAGACACTCTCTCCCATATTTATTTGACATTGCCAGAGTGACAGGTGTCTCCGAGATGGGCACATCACTTTTAGATTGATTCTTTCCCATGTTTGACCGCCCCTAGACATCAACGCTCTATCTGCCTCTGGACATGTCTGTGCTGAGCTTATGTATCTTTTACGACG